>NC_138095.1:20999462-22199462 GCF_964212035.1 Myotis nattereri | reverse complement strand
GGACATGGCTCTTATCCCCACTTCGCAGGGGATCACGAGGTGCCGACAGGAACCTAATCAGACCACCAGCCAGCACCAGGTGGGAGCAGGACTCGAACTCGGGCCTCAGGGAGTCCAGAGCCTGTGTTCTAATGGACCCAGCCGCTTAAATGGGCTGATGGCTGTGACAAGCATTCAAGTAGCATCCCTACCTCTCTCTTCTCTACATCTCACCAGCAAGGCTGCCCTGTGGGGCCTCAGAAGTCCTCAGCCAGCCCAGGGTCCCGGGGTGCAGCCCTGGGGTGGGAGGAACAGAATCTGAGAGGCTGGGGTGAGGACATTGACCCCCACTCACCGGACGCTGACCGGGTACCCGGTGCCTCTACTCAGAACAAACCTTCAGGATGGGTATTTCCATTCCCATTTTGCAGATGTGGAAACTGAGGCACCAAGAAGCCAAACCACTAGCCCGAGATCCCACGGCTAGGAAGGGGCAGAGGTGGCACTTGAACCCGGGCTATTCTGACACCAGGACCCACATCTTCCATCACCGTGACTGCCCTTGACTTTCTATGACTTGCCCGCCAGGGACCCCACTGGAAGCAGAGCCCTGCATTCTGCACCCCCTGACCCCGCCTGTGCGCCAGGCTGGCAGCGTTGCAGGCTGCACACATCCACCGTCCCCCCTCAGAGAGCCCTCAGTGACCCGACTCACCCACCTCTGGACAGTGCCGTCGCCACACACCAGGCTCTGGGGCAAGTAGGGGGGAGGGGTTGCAGGGGCCTGTGCGGCCAGGTGGACCCCTGAGAGATCCCGGAGCCCCGAGCCGCCCCAGCTGCACCCTGCGCAGGAGGCAGCCTCGGGCACAGGCGCCCTGGGTATCCGCGAAGGTTCTGGCCCCTTGGAATGCCCTGGCTCCGGCCCAGGCAGCTGACGAAAGGGTTCGCGCTGCTGCCAGCAGCCAGGTCGTTGGGAATGTGAGATCCCACCCAGTTCCCAGGCCCTGAGGGAAGAAGGACAGGCACCCTCCCCTCCGCCCCATCACTGTCGCCGTTCTCAAGGCAGAGCTCCAACTTTGACCCCCGAAGGGTCTTGCTGAGAAAGTCGTGCCCCCCCTCCACCCTCCACCCCACCCTCAACAGAAAAAAAACAGCTGGTTCCAGGCGAGAGGAAATGCCAGGGTCCTGAACGCTTGCTGGAGAGGCTGGAGGCTCGGAAGCTCTGCCACCCTCGCGGGGCAGATAAGGGCAAGTGGCCCCGGAGCCGCACCCGGCTGCAGCAGAGCCAGGTCCCCAGCCGCCTGGCCCTGCGCCTGCCGTGCGGTCTCAGGTCACAGACTCATCCTCTCCACCTGCAACTGGGGCCGATGTGAGGAGGACACGGGCTCGCATCCACAGGGCGCACCGCTTGGCGTGTCCCGAGAGGCGGGGCCTTCAACACGCAAACCAGAATGCTCCAGGCCAGCGGTTCTCAACCTGTGGGTCGCGCCCCCTTTGGGGGTCGAACGACCCTTTCACAGGGGTGGCCTAAGACCATCGGAAAACACCTATATAATTACATACTGTTTTTGTGATGAATCACTGTGCTTTCATTATGTTCGATTTGTAACAATGAAATTGGGGGTCACCACAACATGAGGAACTGGATTAAAGGGTCGCGGCATTAGGAAGGTTGAGAACCACTGCTCTAGGCAAATCCGGGGCAGGTGGGTCACGCTACCTGTACAAAGAGTCCAGCTCGAGCAAAAGTGCCTCTGGACTGTGATGTTTAAAGAGAACTCCTTCTTGAGTCAGACAACATCGCGTTTGAATCCTAGCTCTGCCGTCAGAAACTCTATTGTTTCCATTCCATTAATTTGACACATCCCCACAGTGTGCCAGGCGCTGTACTAGGCACGGGAAGGCCGCTGCGAGCAAAGTGGGCAGAATCCTGTGCCTGGTGAATGGGGAGTGGAGGGGGGGGCGCGCCTCCGTCTGGGACCTCCCCTCCCGTGTCCCCTGAGCCCTCGAGTCACAGCTCGGAAATAAAATAATCATAAATAAACCCTGCCTGTGTTTGGTTATTTTCCAGAGCAGGTCACCCCTCTCTCTTCTCCCTCACCCCTCCCCTCCACCAGCAGAACTTCGAGAAAAACCCATGAAGTCACTGAGACCTTTTTTTTTTTTTTTTGCTAAACCGAACGGGAGCAGCCCCTGCTCTACCACCTGGGTCATCTGCCAGAAGTCACACAGGATAAGCGGTCACCTCCTTCCCCAGGCAGCGGGGTCACTTCCTCATGTCAACCTCAGCGGACACTTCCTCAGCATCCATCTTCACCCCTTGCCTTCCAGCCCCTTTCTGGGCGGGGGGGTGGGGGGTGGGGGGAGGGGCTGTTCCCCCTGAGCAGGGGGAGGGGAGCCGCCCAGTGTCCCGGCTTGCAGGTCTGTCTGTCTATTGGCTCGGTCCAGAAGGGAGGGAGAATACATCTGCACAGAGGCTGGTGGGTCCAGGAGGACATAAATCAAGAGAGAAAGGAGGAAGGGAAACGAGGGTGGGGACAGAAAGTACGGCCAAGGCCGAGGAGGAAAATGCAGACGATAAGTAGCGTCCTGAATACTTCCCTTGGGTGGGCCACGCCGTCCACTCCCAGCCTCCTCGTTGGCAACCAGCCCGCCCCGGGGGAACGCCGAGCCTTCCCGAACCTTCCTGAGCCGGGAGCCACTGTCCCTAGACAGTACCAGGGCAGGAGGGACCACGCGTTCCAGTCTAGGCATCCGGGTTCCGGCGTCGCTGGCTTCCTCTGAGGAGGTTTCCAGAACAGCTGGCCGAGGGCCTGAGCAGGTGGCTGACGCTGCGTCTTTGCACCATCAGCAGCGGCAGGTGCCACCCTGTGGCATCGCTAGAACTCAGCCACCCGCTGGGGCCATGCTCACGCCCCGCTTGTCTGTCACCGCGTTCTGAGGCCGGCACGGACACGCACGACCCGACCTTGACCTTGCCCGCCCACCTGTGCCGGGCCCTGTGCTCAGAACTTGTCCAGAGAGGGAGGCAGGTGCTGCCATGGTCCCATCGGGCAGATGCGGAAACCGAGGCTTAGAGAGGCCGGGCTACCGTTTAAGAAGGTAGCCCCGTGCCGGGCCCCACGTCAGGAACTTTCCAGAACTTTTCAGACATCCCTGGCTCTGCACAGGGACAGCTTCCCTCGTCCCCTCTCTTCGCAGGTGTGAAGGCCGAGCCTTAGTCACAGATGGGAGCGGGGCCTGCCGGGGCCACCACGGTGTCAGCCCGGGGCCCCCACGGTGTCAGCCCGGATGCTCAGGCTCAGAGACAGCTTAGCCAGGCTCGCCAGCTGCGGGCCCCGGGCAGGGGGCTCGGTCTCTGTGCACCTTGGTGGTCTCATCCGTAAAATGGGAGTGAATCTGGCCGCTGCCTTCTGCTGTTGAAGGACGGCCACCCAGTGGGAGCGCCCCGGGAGGCCGGGGGCACGTCTGGGTGGTAGTGACTACCGGGTGGACAAGGAGCAGGGACAGGATTAGGGCGTGGACGCAGCACCCCAGCCCCGGGGCGACCCCTCCCAGGATGTTCGCACCCCTCGCTCGGCGAACCAGCCACATCCTTCGGGGGGCCCCGTGCAGCGTGAACACGCAGACACCTTATGCAGAAAGTGTTCAGCGTCTCGAGACGGTAACTGCTGAGCGTGAAGCCCGGGGCAGGCCCTGCCGAGGCCGTGCGGCTGCCCTGGTCACACGCCCGGGAAGTGGCCCGGCCCCTCAGCTCTGGGGGCTTTCGGTGAAGAGCCCAGAAGGACAGGAGCTGGGGGGAGGGGGGGGCGGGGAGCCAGGGATCTGGGGAAGAGGGACGCACGTCAAAGGCAGAGAGGGGGGCTGGCTTACAGAGAAAAGTGAGCACTTTTCTGGGCCTCAGTTTCCTTGGCTGTAAAATGGGACCGTTTACCCCAGCTCCCACATTTCCAATGAGTTTGCCATGATCCCTCCAGGAGGGGCGGCTGGCCCCAGAAGACCATTTTGACGGTGACAGGATTGGGCAGGAGCTCAGCCAGGACTTTTGAGTGAAAGCTACCTGCTCCTTCAGGCTGGAGAACAGCACGGGGGGCTCCTGGAGGGAGGGACTCTCCCGGGGCGCTGCAGGCTTCCCGGGGCGCTGGGAAATGTGAGGCCCCGGAGCTGGGAGAGGACCCAGAATATGAGTGACCAGAGAGCCTGGGAACCTGGGTAATGTTATTAACCATGTCACTCCAATACATTTAACGAAAAAGGAAGCCAACCGGCCTGGACCAGGAGCCACCCGGCAGGACAGGGGGCGGCCCAGGGCCCCCGCCTGAGGCGTGCCCTCTCCCAGGCCGCCAGGACTCAGGGATGGGGAGGTGAGGGCATCGCCCAGCCAGGCTCCGGGAAGCCGCCCTGCCCTTCCCCAGAGCCCTGCTCCTGATTTCCTTCGTGTCTGCGGCTTCTCACAGGAGGGGAGAGAAAAACAGCCAAAGAAAGGCCCATTTAGGCCAGACAGGCCCGCTTTCCCCGGGAGAGGCGCGGCTGGCGGTCCAAGGCCTCCGCCCGGCCGTGCCAAGCTTTCCGCCAACACAGGAGACAGAGGGCAAGGCTTGGGCAAAGCTGTGCCGCTGGCACCATCTACACCTGGCATTCCTCAGCCCCTCCTGGCTCAGGGCTTCCGGGCCCCATGTGTTGGGTTTCGGCCCCAATTCTGTGCCACGCACGATCTCACGTGAACAACACGGACCCTGCTCCCGTGAGGAAAGCCCCTTGTGATCCCCGAGTCACAGCAGGGGAAACCGAGGCTCAGAGCAGGGAAGCGACCTTTCCGGGGTCCGGCAGCGGGCAAGCCGCAGAAACGGGTTTCCAAACAGGTCCCTGGGAGCAGCGGGGTTTCTGCTTCTACCCGCCGGGCGGGCGGGCGGGCGGCCGGCCGCTCCATTCTTGCTGGAGGAAGACCCTTTTTCTTCGTGACCCACATCCCTGACAGCTGAAGAGGCCCCCTGTGAGTTCAGGCTGTCGTAAAAGAGATTGGAAATCGCACACGCTCCCTAAGGGCCCGCACTTGACGTCAGTCAGCCCACCTCCCGCCGGGCTGGGAGGCCAGTGGAAACTTTAACGCCCTAGGGCAGCCACCAGGCTCTCTCCCTCTTGTAAACATGTCGCAGGCCGGCCACAGGTGCCGCCCTAAATCAACACTCTTTAACCCTGGGAGAAACTCCTCGTTTTCTCCCGACCTCTGTGCCTACCTCTGTCAGCCAGTCCTGGGCGTGAAAGGAGAGGGGACCCAGGATTCAGTCAAAAAAGCCACCGTAGGCAAGGAATCATCTCTTCTCCAGGCTTGTTTACGGAACAGGCTACCCAGGAGAGTGAGCCGCGGACCTGCACGCCCTCTGGGATTTCCAACTCCATCAGCTGGAGATTGTCTGAAATCCTCCTTCGTCCAGATGTTCAAGGTCAAGCACCGAGTGTGGAGAGGACGAGGCCTGGGGACAATGGGATGCTGCTCCGGTGACACGGGCTGCCTTTGGACCACCCGGAAAACTGGGTGGGACGTGCCAGGCCCGGCAGAGGGTCCAGACTGCCTCCGGCCGCGCCCTGCTCCCGCCCACCACCCCAGACATCCCTTCCTCGTCAAGTCGCTCCATCTCGGCTCACGCTGCTCTCCCCGCTGAGATATCTTTTATTTCTGGCCAATTTCTCCTCCCAGCACTCAAGGCCAATTCATCCCTGGAACCAGCTCAAATGCAGGCTTCCTTCTCAGAGTATTTCCTGACTGCACCCCTCAGCGCTGCCCGCCCTCTGCGCCTGCAGGACCTTGTGCGCTGAATGCACTGGACGGGCGCTAACTCAAGTGCATTTAACAAGAAGCGTGCGGTCCAAACGGCCCAGTGTTCACCGCCTGAGCTGAATGGGTGATGGATGGGATTGTCCTGGGGCTTGCGAGCCAGGGGCAATTGGCCCCCGCGCATGTTAAAGCCAACCTTCTGGCTAGATGAACCCCACTCTGTTGACATCCCTGAGGGCAGGGCTCGTCTCTCCCAGTATCCCCTGCTCCCGGCACACAGTAGGTGCTCAGCAAATGCTGGGGGAGTGCATGGAGGCTGTGTCCCGGCTCTCTCGTTACCTTTAAACGAGACCCTCTCACTTTCTGAGCCTCACTTTTTCCATCTGAAAAATGGGAGTGGGGACTGGCTCAGTGCTATGGTGGGGTGCTTGGGGCCTCCCCCACAATCCATACGGTGAAGTCCTGTCCCCCACTGTGATGGTGTCAGGAGGCGGGGCCTCTCACCAGCTCTCCTGTCTCTCTGGCCCGAGGTCGCAGAAGGAACAACCGAGTGCGCTAGCTGCTGATTCTTGCATCAGTCGCCCACTCACACTCACCCACCTCCTTGCACAAGAGCTGCCCTCAGCACGAGCCCAAGGCTGGGATCAGAGAACCCAAGTTACATCCCAAGAAAGCAGAACCGATTCCAACTTTCTGCCTGGGTAGTAGCTGACCACCCGACTGAGTCAGCTGCTGCGACGCCAAGGTTACCAGAGTGTGTCTGTGGTGGATGGAGCACCTTCCTACCACAGGAGCCCAGAATTCTCCATGGGGCGAGGCATGAAGCCAGGAGACGGGCCTAGGAACCTGAAGGCACGGGGCGCCCAGATGCCCTCATCAGCCCAGATGTGCAAAGGCGCATCTCAATGCCCGTTTCCCTGAGAATCAAAATAGAAAGGCTTTCATTGGGCTGACCTTGAGCTGTCCTGAGTGCTTTAAGGGTAGTAAGTCATTTAATCCCACAAGGACCCTATGAAGTGGGCACTGAGATTGTCCCCATTGTACAGATGGGGTCACTGAGGCCACAGGAGGTTAAGGGGCAGAGCTGGGATCTGAGCCCTAGACCAGTATGACCATGTTCTGTGTCAACAGATGCCAAGCAGACATTGGTATCTCTGTCTTCGACAGCACCCCGTACCCCGAAGAATCATTGCCCCCCGTTCCATCCAGCGGGGCAAGACGCTCTACTCCTTCTCTACCAGGCTTGTGCCCAACATTGCAAAAACAGGGAGGTTCCAAAAGAGAAGTAAAACTAAGTTTCCTAATTTTGCCTGAAACCAGCATGTCCTGGAGTCCAGAAGCAGCGCAGAGTGGCTGCCAACCCTCCTTCCTTGCATCCCAGGCCCGGCCCAGCCCCTCGCCCAAGAGGCATGAAAAGAGTCTCAGACTGGAAACCAGGAGGCCCAGGTCCTGTCCCACCAAATGACCTTAACGCATCAGGGCCTCACTCTCTTCATCTCTCACATGGGGGCAAGTAATCCTGTCTTTTTCATCGTTCGGCCTTACGGAGTACCAGACACACAGAAGGTCCGAACGCATGTTTTTTTTGGGGGGGATGAATAAATGAAAATATATGTCGTAAGTTTGCTTCCCCTCCTTTGAAGGCCGTAAGAAAAGGAACTGGGCCTGACTCATCTGAAGTTCTCACATTCATAGAACTTTCCTCCTCCGCAGGCTTATTCGTACAAGAAGTTGATCCCAAGCACCCACTATGTGCCTGGCTTGGTCCAGACCTCAGCGTCATCCAGGAGCCCCTGATGCCCTGGGCTTCCTCAGGCAAGAACAACACCCAGCTGCCTTAGAATCAGTAAGTTTGGCTCATTCTAGGGACTTGGGTCATGATCCCTGCATTTCCACTTCCCCAGTGCCCAGCCCTGGGGGAATACAGCCCAAAGAAAACCCTGACTTAACTACACACACACACACACACACACACACCTGCGTGTGCACATGTGTTGGCATACATATGCACAGGCAATGAGACCCTAGGGCAGGAGTAGGATTTTCTGAGTTCAAATCCCAGTTCCTTTGCTTATGACCTATGTGACCTTGGGAAGACCCCTTTTCCTGTCTGAGCCTCATTTTCTCCATCTGTAAAATGGGGACGATAATCCTGAAACTTTTCTCTACAGGGTTGTAAGGGGATTAAGTGAGATCATGGAGATGAAAAGCTTTGGCTTGATAAATGTGCTGTGCTCCATAGAATTGTTATTCTTGCTTCCTTTTTCCAGAATGGAAAGAGGACAGCTGTTGACTAAGTTCCAGGGAAATCCATGTTGAGGGGCCTGGAATGTAGGAATTTCCTCAGCATGTTGGATGGGGATTGACAAAAATGTAGACTGAGAATCAGAGAATGGAAGAGACCCAAGAAGCCACCATATCTGTGGCCAAGACAGCCAGATGTCACAAAAACCAATCTCCCCTCTACAATACACAGCTATCGCTGGGAAGAAGCCACTCTGGCTAGGAACTCGGTTTCCCAGCCCCCTTTGCAACTAGATTGCCCACATGATTAGTTCTTAGGTGTGGCGGAAGGCAGTTCAGAAGCAAGCAGGCTACCTCCATGCTTTCCTTCCTCAGTGACGGTGTCCATGGGGACAGTAGGGACATCAGATGGGTCCCTGAATCGCCACCTGGAAGAGGAGCACCCTCCATTCAGAAATGCCTGCCTTATAATAAACGCCTGTTTGTTTGAGCCATGATACGCGTTTGGGTCTATCCATTACGACAGCCACTACCCTGACAAATACAACAGTCAGCCTCCTTATGTACAAATGATTATGGCCGGAGAGTACGCTGCCCAAGGTCACAGAGCATATTCAGCAAAGGTCAAGAACTTTGGTCTCGTAACAGTTGGGAGTAGGTCTGCAAGCTTCACCCTGCTCCACAGAGCTATCAGGATTCTTTAAGGTCCTTTAGCAGTGAGAGTGATGCTTAGTGAGCTGAAGCCTGGAGCCCTCCACTCCTATTTCAGTTAGGATAGCACCACCTTTATCTGTTTCCCCCCCTATATTTTCATTGGAGAGAAGGATTCTGTGGCTTAAGAAACTTCCCAAGTCTGCACAGAATCTGCTTTCTGTGGTACAACACAACAAAGTTTCACTTCTTCTCCAGCAGGCCGCCTGACCTCAACTGCTGACACAGGGTATAACTTGCAAAAAGTACATATATATTTGCTTAGAAAGGAAAAAAAAACAGACCTCGGTGTGCATCAAAGAACCCGGAGACCTGGGCAAAGGCAAGGAAAAGAGACGGCCAACTACTCCAGCGCAATGGTTCTGAGGTTTTGGGGTGCATCAGACTCCTCCGTGAAGTGGCTTCCAAATGCGGACTTTGCACAGCCCACCCTCCGATATTCTGACTCAGAAAAATGAAGCTTTAAGAAATACTCATGATTCTCCTGATTATTGATCATCATGTCAGTGATCCCAGGATTCCACTAGAAGAAGTCTTGAGTCTACTTCGTAGCCTCAGAACTGGCACTGATAACTGCACCTGTGCAAGCATAGCTCAAAGAGAATGAAATCGGCTTTTGGTTTTCTTGGACACTGGCAGGAACCTGGGCATTAATGATCGACTGGTAAAGAAATCAGTAATTATTTCTACTTGGCTCCCATGGGTGTCACGGGTGTAGATAGCATGGTGGTATAGAAATGATAACAGAATAGCTAATGTTTATAAAGCCCTTGCTACATGACAAGCCCTCTGCTACATGCTCCTCATCTATCATCTCATTTAGTCTTTTAATAATCCTAGGAGGGAATTACTATTCATGCTCCCGTTTTATAGGTGAGGAAACTGAGGTATAAAGATAAGGCATAACTTGTTCTCTGTCACTAAGGTGGCAGGTGGCAGGCCAGGATCAAACCCACCCAACAGAACCCAACCCCATAGCCATCGTGCTCTATGGCCTTTCATGGTGGCCTAGCATCAGAACCCCTCTCTGGGACTCAGTTTCCTAATCTGTCAAACAGACGTATGAATAGCACCTTTATCATCATAGCCATGCTGAGGATTCGAGAAAATTATAGCAATAACATGGTTTGCCAACTGACAGGAGTTATTAAGTAAACATCTAAGAGATGAGACTTTAGTCGAGCTCCCTCATCCCATTTTACAGATGGTGAAACTGAGGCCCGGCTACTGTACTTATTCGATGAACGTTTAACTGAGCACCTGCTACATGCTAGGTCTTGTGCAGGGGGATGAGGATACAGAGAGAATAGTACCCTGTTCTGGCCTCAAGGAGCTCCCAGGCCAGCAGAGGAGACAGACAGCAGGACAGGCAATTACAAGACAGTGTGATGGGCACTGTGATGGGTGAGTACCAGCACCAAGAGAGCCTAGTGGAGATAGGTGTTGACCCAGTTGGAGAGGTGAGTGGACTTTTCATAAGGGCTCAGCCAAAGAGGGAAGTACTTACCCAAAGCCAGGTTTATCTATTCCCTGAAGGCTGGAGGAGGCCAGCGAAGGTCCCTGTGTACCAAGGGCTAAATAACTCCACCCTTGGGCTTCTCAGTGCCGGGCACCACACGGCTTGAGCATCGCGGGTTTCAGTTAAACCTTCTAAGAAAATGTCAAGCCGCCTTCCTCCCGCCAGCAGAGGCCTGACTTAGCCGATGCTGTTCATTCCAGCGACACAGACATTTGGAGAAGTTTTTCCTCTCGGCAAGTGGGAGGAAGCAAAAGAGACAGCGAGAGCGGCAAGGAGGTTGGTCTTGAAAAGGAAGTAGGGGATTCCAGAAGGGAAGCTGGGGCCCAGGCCCTTCGGGGAAAGAGAAAGCAGACCCGGGGCCTGGCCGCTGTCTCACTCCCCTCTCTGAGCCACACCCAGCTGAGGGAGCAGACTCACCTCCAATAGCATGACAGGCATCCCTCCGTATCCGCGTGGGGTTGGCTCCACGACCCCGGTGGATACCAAAACCCACAAATGCTCACTCACTCACATAAAACGGTGTGGTACTTGCGCATAACCCACGCACATCCTCGCATATACTTTGAGTCATCTCTGGGTGACTTATAACACCTAATACGATGTCAGTGCTGTGTAAACAGTTGTTATACTCTATTGTTTAGGGAATAAGGAGGAAAAAATGCAGGTGCATCTATTGTAACTAAATTCCATGTAGTGTATGTCAGCAACAGTAACACTTCTTTATTTCACAAAGTCTTTCGACCTGCGGTTGGTTGAACCTGCAGATGCCGAACCCGAGATATGGAGGGAGGGCCGACTGCACTTACTTATTACGTGTTATTTTCTTGTAATTTTGCCCACAAACCTCGTTGTTGTGGCTTTCCCATTTAAAATGTGCTCATCTGAAAGCAGAGAGGGGAGTGGAAAACTTTGAACAGAGACCGCGGGCAAAGGGTTCAGAGCTTTCATAGACAAAAAAAACAAACCCTTAAATGTCAATAAGGAAAAGGTGAACAAGCTAACAGGGAACAGAAAATGGAAATGGACTTGAAGAGGATAATTATTTTTAAAAAAGGGGGAACAATAAGATTATAAAGTCTACTGGGTGCTGATAAAGGAATGTCCAGTGAGGCGGCCACGTGTTAGCTCACCTTTCTCATCGGGGACGTTTTACTAGTAAGAGCTGGGAGAATGTTGCACCCAGGACAGGGCCAGGGAAGTGCAAGCCAGCACAACCAGTGGGGACAATATGTCCCAAAGCCGCAACATCCTTAAAGACAGGCAAACCTTTGACCCAGCGATTTCACTTCTGGAAAACTGTCCGTAAAACAAACACACACAGCCCTGGCCGGCGTGGCTCAGTGGATAGAGTGTCAGCCTGCAGACGGAAGGGTCCCAGGTTCGATTCCGGCCAGGGGCACATGCCTGGGTTGCGGGCTCGTTCCCCAGTAGGGGGTGTGCAGGAGGCAGCCAATCAATGATTCTCTCTCATCATTGATGTGTCTATCTCTCTCTCCTTCTCCCTTCCTCTCTGAAATCAATAAAGAAATATATTTAAACACACACACACACACAAACACACACACACACCAAAAAAAAGAGATAAAATTAAGAAAAAAGCAAGCAAACACAAAGATGTCATCCTAGAGTGGTCACTGCAGCGCTATTCATAATCGGAAACTCCCCGATGAGAAATGATTCAATAAACCCCAAGACAAGATACGTTTTCCGTGCCGTCATTCGGATGGTGGAGGAATAAGATGACAGGGAAGGGGGCCCACAGTCCGAGGTGAAGCACAAGAAAGATGACCAGACACGAAGGTGGAAAAGTGAGTGTGAAACCACAATGCAATAGACAGGTGACGTATGGTCGAACTGTGCGCTTGAAACCTGTACCATCGTTTTAGCCAATGCCACCCCAATAAATTTGATTTTAGAAACGGGGGCGGGGGGTGGGTGGGGAAGTGTGTGTATCCCCATTTACATGCTTACATGTGTCGGGTACATTGCAGGCACCCAACAAACATCATGGGTCTGTGAGTGAGAGGGTGAGTGAGTGACTGATGGGGAGGGCACCTGGGAGACCACCTCTGGGCCAGGACCCCTCTTTCGTCTCTGTCCCAAGAGTCAGTGCTGCCCCGTGGTGATGACTCTCATTTCAATTCAATCCTTTTTTAAAAATTTTTTTTATTGATTTCAGAGAGGAAAGGAGAGAGAGAGAGGAAGAGAGAGAGAGAGGGAGAGAGAGAAACATCAATGATGAGAATCATCGATCAGCTGCCTCCTGCACACCCCCCAGCTCAGGATGGAGCCTGTAACCTTGGGCCTGTGCCCTGACCGGGAATTGAACCGTGACCTCCTGGTTCATAGGCCGACGCTCAACCACCGAGCCACACTGACCAGGCTCATGCCAATCTTGACCTCCCAGCTGACTGTCCCTACAGCCCTGAGCCCGTGCCCTCCCCTCTCTGAGCCTCAGTTTCCTCGCCTGTAAAATGGGGACTCTGAAAGCAACCTCCCTCGCGGGGCTGCTGTGAGATGAACAGAGGAACGAAGAGAAACGCTGAGCTTCCTGCCTGTAACATTCCGGTGAGCTCGCCGGTTTTTACAATGTGCACGCACGCCTTTGGAAATCTGAACATCAGAGCAGAATTCCAGTCATTTGGATAAAAGTTAACTTTTAAGAAGAACCAAAGGGGAAGACCTCTCTCCTGGACTAGCACGCCCCTGTCCTGGCCCCTGCGGGTGGGTCAAAGCCACACATGGTACCTTGAGGCTGGTTCCGCCCAGGTCTTCCTGAGGGCTCCCCTCGGCTTCAGGCCACGCCGGGCTGTGCAGGAGTCCCCGTTCCCGACTTCTTTCTCCCAGTCACACTGTTCTGTGGCTGTGGCTGTTTGCCCGGAAAGCAGTTCATCCATTCATTCAAAATCTCCTCGAGCCCCACAGAGCGCAGCCCGGCTCCCGCCCTAGAACACCCTCACCCCCTGAGAGGCTCCTGGGGAGACCAGTCTGTGCTGAGCTCCGAGCTGGTTGGGGCTGCTGTCCCGCAAGCAAGGGACAGACTCCGCCAGAGAAACAGCTGGAGGGAGGGAGGGAGCGGGAGGGAGGGGCAGGAAACTGGGCCGAACGAGGGCGGGGGCGGCCAGCTGCAGGGAGTGGGGGCTGCTGGGGCGGCTGTCCCTGCCAGCCAGGGCCTGGGCTGCTGGGTGGTGGCCGGTGGCAAGGCCTGCTGGGGTCGACCCGCCCCTCTGGCGGCCAAACCCAGCTGGGAGCCGTGCCCACTGGCTGAGCACAAACGGGGAGCACTTCAGCTGGAGAAGCACCGTGCTCCCCACAAGGGCCTCCAGAGGGCTGGCTGCCGGGTGTCCCACCGCTCTGGCGCCTCTCACCCCAGGCCTCCGTGCGTGCTGTTCCTCCCACCTGGGTGCCCTTCCTGTCCCTGTTCGGGCCTGATAACCTCTTGCTCCCTCTTTTTTCTTTTTTTTTTTTGTAAAGTAAAACAGCAATGAGGTTTTTTAAGTATCAAATGAACAAAGATGACCATGTTTTATCATGTTTGCTTTTATTAAATGTTATAGGAAAGCAAAAATCACATACATGATGGGGGATAGGCAGTGACTTACCATTTCTGGGCAGAATACATCAGACCTTTAACTGCGTTCAGGCCCTGTGTGGCTTAAAGACAAATTCTGTTTTCATCCCCAGCCCTGCCTGACCCTCCAAGATGAATCATAGTAGTAGCACTCTGGTGTGAACACACACACACACACACACACACACGTGTATTTCATATGTAAATATAAAATGACTCAGTCCCACTCTGTGCGCCATATCGTAACCTGCTTCTTCATTCAGTGACCAGGTACATGGATCGCACCCTGTTTGACCAGCTGTTAATCATTTCATTGACTCAATGCACCCTAGCTTATTCGATTAATACTTCTTGGTGGTTGATTCAGTTATTCTCAACTTTTTAGCTGTAATGAACACGCTTGTCCAATTACTTTCTTATACAAAATCCTTATGGACACATGTTCCTATTATTCAAAGGGTCTCTGCTCCCTCTTCAGGTCTCAGCTTGGGGAGCAGCTCCCGGGAAGCCTTCCCTGCCTGGGGGGGGGGGGGTGCGGGGGAGAGGGTCTGCTCTGGGTTCCCCCATCACAGCACTGACGGCTGTGAACTTGTCCCTGCCTGTGAGGGCGTCTCTCCCTTGCACTGGGAACTCCTTGGGGAAGGGATGTATTTCATCCCCTGCTCTGTCCCCAGCTCAGCACCGTGCCTGGCTTAGCGTCCATCATTGCCATCATCAGCGGTGTCATCCAGACGGCTGACAGCCAGGCAGTGTGCTGGGCCCTTGCTGCGTATCCTCACTGCAGCCCCAGGAAGCAGTGACTACGCCTGTCCCCATTTTACCGACGAGGAAACTGGGCCACAGAAAGGTTAGGTCACTTGTCCAGGGCCAACAGCTGGTCGGTTGGAAGAGATTCCAGGCGGGCTGTCTGGCCCCAGAGCCCAGCCCTCCGCCTCCACGTTAAAGAACTGAGAGAGGGGCCTACCGAGCACATGGCCCCGGGCCCAGCGCTGTCCATGCAGCCGGGGGAGGAGTCAAGTGCCCATTTTACAGATGAGGGTGCTGTGGCCACAGAGGGGAAGTGGTTTGCCAAGGGTGCCCCAATCATGCCCACAGATCTGATTGACTCAGCTGAGGCTGCTGAAAATAACTTGTGTGCAAAGGAAACAGGAAGGGAAGGGGAGGGCAGGGGAGAGCGGAAGGAGAGAGGGAGGGAAGGAGAGAGGGAGGGAGGGAGAGAGGGAGTAGGTTCACCTCAAAGGCTTGGGCAGGTGGGGGAACGTGCCCTTCACCATCTGACCAGCCCTAGAACCTCACCTCTCTCTCCCCACCATCCTCGACTGTTAATTCAGTGAGATTGACACTTAAAAACGATCTAGTCTAACTGGTTCATTTCTGAGGCAATAACTGGAAGCACAGAGAGGTTAAGTCACTTGCCCAAGGTCACACAGCTCCCTAGAGTCAGAAGTCAGACCCAGCCTGACTCCAGACCCCTCTCCTACCCCCTCTGCCAGGCTTGCCCAGCAGACTAAGAGCTCCTGTCTCATCCTGCCTTGCTGTACAGATGGGAGCACTGGATCTGGAGAAGGCAAGGGACTCGCCTGAGGTCACCCCGCAGTGAGCAGCAGCCCCAAAGCCTCCTGGCCCAAAGGAGAGGACACTCCACAACACGACAGGAGCCCGTGCATCACCCCCTAAAGGTCCGTGACTAATAGAGGCCAGGGGGGCCACAGCAGCAGCCTTGCCTGGGAGCCTGGGGGGCATGCACACTCCCAGACCTCACTGCAGACAGCAGAATGGGGCCCTCAGGGGCAGCGCCCAGCCGGCTGTGGGGGAGCCAGCTGCTGCGGGAGCCGGAGCTCGCTCGAGTCTGAAAATCACAGGTACAGACATTTCCATTAGGAATACAGTCTGGGTCCCAGAACACGTTTTCTTGTCAGGCCACAGAATCGTGGGTAAGCAGGGGGGCTTTGCCCGGCCGGCGTGGCTCAGTGGTTGAGCGTTGACCTATGAACCAGGAGGTCACGGTTCCATTCCAGATCAGGCACATGCCTGGGTTGCGGGCTGGACCCCCAGTAGGGGGCGTGCAAGAGGCAGCCGATTGATGGTTCTCTCTCATCGCTGATGTTTCTTTCTCTCTGAAATCAATAAAAAGAAAAAATATTTAAAAAGAAAAAAGGAGGAGGAGGAGGAGGAAGAGGGCTTTGAGGTCAGATAAACCACATCTGACTGAACCCCTGTCTCCACCCCTGTGATGGGGGCAAGTCCTTTCGCCTCTCCGAGCCTCGATTTCCTCATCTGCTGTGGGAAGAGGAGAGAGGAGGAGGAGTGAAGGAGGAAGAGGGGGAGAGGGAGGTAAGGATGGAGAGGTGGAGAAGAGGGAGAAGAAGAGGGAGGAAGAGGGAGGAGGAGTGGGGAGCCAGCCTTTCTGGAAAATCAAGCACACTTGGGGGATCCTGGGAGGGGAGCCAGGGGAGCCCCACCTGTGGGTGTGTTACCAAAGGAAGCAAGAACTGATTGGCTGTGGCAACAACACACAGGACAGTGAAACAGGGAGGGCACAGAAGGAACAACAGGAGAGCCTCGCGGCTGGGCTGCTTAGGTCACGCGAAGTCAGAGAAAAGGGGTCCTTGGAGGCAGGTTCAGGGGTGATCCCTGGACGAGCTGCCGCTGCCCATGGCTCCCCTGGTTGCAGGTCTCCTGGGGTCCCTTAGAGGGAAGAAAGGGGGAGGGAATGGCATGGGTGTGCTCCCCCGGGAGGGCAGGGGGGCGGGTGGAGCAGGTGCGGGGCCCTTTGTTCGGGGTAATTTTCTCTCTTGCTGGTGGGAATCTTAGGGGAGTTTTAATCAGAAGATCCATCAGCTTTGCAGGTGCGTCCTTTCAGGGTCCAGGTCTCCACTGATTGGCCGGGGCCAGGGCAGGGGGTCATTAGTCAAGGCAGCTGGTCCTGAGGCAGCGTCTGGTTTTGCTGCGTTGCTGGGGCTGGAGCTGAAATGCAACTGAGGCCCAGATGTTACCTTTAAGGAGGAGGGTCAGGGGGTCCCAACTGCAGGACCAGGAGATGCTAGGGGAGGAAAGGTCACCTGGGGAGAGGCCCTTGTTTTCCCAGCTTTGCTCTTTGCTAGGCACCTTCCGTACCTGGCCCGTCGTCCTGGCTCTGCGCGCGTCTGCCTAATGGCCTAGAACAGATGGGTTTATGGGAAGTGCCTCTCCCCGCTTCCGTGCACTGCTGCGGGCCTCACCTGCAGCCCCAGGCTGTGATGAGGCTTGATCAGCTGGGAGCCACATGTGGCTCCGGGCGGCCAGGCCTCTGGATGCCAGGGGTGGGGGATGGAGCACAGAACCCCACCGCCCTCCTGAAGAACGGAGACCATCAGTGCCACCATTCTGCACTTGGGTAAGTTTGGCATTTTCTTCCTGGGAGTGAAAAGGGGTTGGGAGGGTGGGGTATGGCTTTTTAACAGGATTTTGGAAATTAAGGCCTGATGTAGGCATATTGGGGCCTGAGAGAGAGGCAGTGGCCTACAGGGCATTTAAGAGGCCTCTGCTTATTCCCTTGGAATCTATAGTTCCCAGATTTCGGATCAAGCTTCATCTTTAATATATATATATTATTGATTTGAGAAAGGAAGGGAGAGGGAGAGAGAGATGAAACATCAATGATGGGAGAGAATCATTGAGCAGCTGCCTCCTGCACGCCCCGCACTGGGGACCAAGCCTGCAACCCAGGCGTGTGCCCTGACCGGGAATCAAACTGTGACCTCCTGGCTCATAGGTCGACTCCCAACCACGGAGCCACACCGATCGGGCCAGCTTCATCCTGACGCTCCACTCCAGTCGGTTGGTCCTGGAACCCGGGAGCTCTGCGTTCAGGGGATCCCAGGTCACAGCCAGGCCCGGCTGGAAAGAGCACAGTGATTGATTAGCAATGCCTGCCCCGGACCTGGGGGGCGGCAGGGGGGTGGGGGGTGTTGGCCTTCCTCCTCCTGCTCTGTCCTCCAACAAAAGTCCACCCCATAAAGCCCTATGTCTTCAGAAGTATATTAAAACCTTTTCAGCTGTTTGTGTACGTTGGCATGTGTCCGGGGACCTGGAGGGACATTTTGAGTTTTGCCATGATGCGGGTGGGGTCCTCAAAATGCCAGCGACCCCAGAGCCTTCCATGGCCTTCAAACAGGCTCTCCCAGCCCCCCTGCTCCTCGGGCCTCACTCAAATCAGGCTTCAGAGGGAGATTTTTCCATGGATTTTTACAAGGAGGCCGTATGTACCTTTTTATGTGGGTCATTAAAAAAATAAAAATTTTTAAAAACACGGAGCAACACAAGAAATTTGTCATAGCAACGGGGCTGCTTCTCCTATTTTTGAAAAGTGAGCTTCACCCTCCTGCTCTTAGTACAGAAAGTTTATTTTCCTGCCGGGGCCTCTGACTCAGAGACCAGCCCAAAACTCAGGCGGCCGCCTCTGAGGAGAGACGGGAGGGGTGGGGGCCCTGGCCCTGGGCCCGGGTGGGTGACGCCTGGGGGTCCCAGACCTCAGATCCTCCTCATCTGGCACGTCCCCCGGGCACGCAGGTGCCCTGGTTTCTGGTCACCCACGTGCTCCCACCCCGCCTGGCAGGCACAGCTGAAGGACTTGTACCAGCTCTATAAACATTAAAATATTTCCGGAGCAGCCAGGAAAGCCCAGCCCCACAGGACTGCCTCCTAGAATCTCCCCACGACCCAGGAGCCAGAGGGGTCACGATTCTCAAGCAGGGGGCCTGGGGCCTGGCTCGTGGGGGGGGGGGGGGGGGCTTTTCATTCATCAGGGCCCATGTCCTATCAGATGATACAGAAAAGACTCCCGCTGCCCGAGGGCTTCCAGGTAGCAACCGAGGTAATTGAGAGCACAGTGTAGGTCTGAATCCTGCCCTACCGCTTACCAGCTGTGTGACCTAAGGCAAGTGGCTTAACCTCTCTGTGCCTCAGAGAGGTTATAATAGAAGGCACAGAAGCTGTAATAGTAACAGTGAGTGGTGGTGGCAATGACTTGGGTTAACCCATATCAAGCACTTAGCATAGTATCTGGAACATAGACTCTCAATCATTTCCTAGCTCCTATCCTTTAAAAAATATATTTTTAAAATTGATTTTTAGAGAGAGGAAGGGAGAGAGGCGGGGGGACATCAATGTGAGAGCAGAACATAGATCAGCTGCCTCCTGCATACCTCCTACTGGGGACTGAGCCCGCAACCTGGGCATGTGCCCAGACCTGGAATCGAACCAGCGGCCTTTCGGTGCATAAACAAGGCCCAACCACCTGAGCTCCAGCCAGGGACCTATTTCTTATCCGTTATAACACTCCGTGACCCGTCAGAAAGCTGCAATCACAGGATCAGAAGCATGTGAGGAGACAGCCCCGGTCTAAATCAACACCTTCCTTCATTTCCCGGGCTGGTCCCTGCTCAGAGAGCCGCCCTCCAAGGCGCTGAGCCCTGGAAGGCTGATAAAGAAGGTTTCTCTCTGGGCTGCCCTCTAGCCTGTTGGCGGCAGCTGGCTGCCTCCTGCGTCAGTGCTCTCCACGTGCCTCCCTGAGATGTCGGGGCGAGAGGAAGGGGATGAGGGTCCGAGGGCTCATCTCGAATTCAGCAAAGGAAACCATGAATGATTCACCCAGAAAGATGTCTGTCTGGCTCTGGCCCGATTCACTCCTTCGGGAGGCAGGCGGGCAGGCGGGCGGGCGGGGGAATCTGCCCACCCTCACTGCTGTCACAGGACCCGGTGTGTGTTATGGAAAACTGCCCGCGAAGTCATGGGTGGACCTCCCAGAGCTGAAGATCATGGGTGGCCGCGCTCTTGGATTCGTTCCGTGGCCGCAGCTGCCCACCTTGATTTTCACTATTTGAGGCATCTTGGTTCCCCAAACCCTAATTGGGCTCTGATGGCATCTAAAAAAACCACGCAAAAAAATAAATTAAAAAAAATAATAATACTATAAAAATCACGCCGGCCAGCTCAGCGGTTGAGCGTCGACCTATGAACCAGGAGATCACGGTTCAATTCCCAGTCGGGGCACATGCCCAGGTTGCGGGCTCCATCCCCCGTGGGGGGGGGGGGCGAGCAGGAGGCAGCCTGTCAATGATTCTCTCTCATCATTGATGTTTCTATCGCTCTCTCCCTCTCCCTTCCTCTCTGAAATCAATAAAAATATATTTTTTTTAAATAAAATAAATAAAAATAAAAAACCACGCTGAACTCAGCCTTCCGCAGCCCCTTTCTTGGCTGGAGGTCACCAAGCCTGGTGAAATCCAGGCACCCCGATGCCTCCACCACTTGCATGTCCCCCCTTCTGCTCACTTCCCCCTATTTCTTCCCAACGCGCTGCTGGTAAGAGCCAGGGGGCAGATGTCCGGGGCAGGTAGGGAATTCCTCCCCTGATTGGAGGCTCCGTGAGGCCTGGGACCACATCTGTTGGACTTCCTGCTGAAACTGATGTTCAAATGTCAAAGTCTGTGACTCTTACAATAAAAGGCAGAAAATTCTTGATAATGAGTCAAGCGTCAAGGGATTATGCAAGTACAATGACACAAATATGATGACATCTTTTAATTTAATTTTTTTTTTTCATTTATTAGGGTATAACAATGATTCTGAACCTGGGACCTGTGCCGGCGCCCTTACCCACCCCCCCCCCCCAGGAAATCTATTAATGGCCTCCCTGGAGGCCACATAAAATTTACATGGGTGTGCCTGGGTGGCACAAGGCTTTCTGAAAAGGCAGGTCCAACATTTTCAAAAGGGTTCCAGAATCTTACATGGGTATACACGTGAGACCACAAATCGGATGCATATCTGGGCCTCTGGTGCTATGGCTGGTGCATAATAGATGCTCAAGAAATGTTTGCGGGATGCCAAACGTTCCATCAATCATCCAACGACTGTTGAAAACCACAAGCTTCGTGATCATCAGATTGTCTGCGTGGTCAAACCCCACTCCTCTAGTTCCTAGGTCAACCCTCGACCACTGAGCCACACCGGCCAGGCTCCAACGCCTTTTTATAAGCCTCATGCCAGTCCAGGTCAACCCTCGACCACTGAGCCACACCAGCCAGGCTCCAACGCCTTTTTATAAGCCTCATGCCAGTCCTCTGAGGCCGGTGGTCGTCACATTTTCCAGCTGAGAAAATGTAGACTTAGAGAAGGGATGTGCTTTGCCCCAGGTCACCGAGCAAACGAGTGGTAAAACCAGGGTTCCAATCCTGGTCAGTTGCACCTCAAAGGTATCTGTGTTTTGTCAGTGGTTCTTAACTTTAAGTTGAGGTAAAAAAAAAAAAAAAAAAAAAAAAAAAAAAACCCACCTTAAGACTCACTCAGTCTCACCCTTTGATGTGGCTATTAGAAAAAAACTGGGGAGCCCTAGCCGGTTTGGCTCAGTGGATAGAACATCAGCCTTCGGATTGAAGGGTCCGGGGTTTGATTCCGGCCAGGGGCACATGCCTGGGTTTTGGGTTCAATCCCCAGTGTGGGGCGTGCAGGAGGCAGCTAATCAATGACTCTCTCTCATCACTGATGTTTCTATCTATCTCTCTCTCTCCCTTCCTCTCTGAAATCAATAAAAAAATAACAAGAAATAAATAAACTGTGAAAAAAGATTTTTAAAAAAAACTGGAGAAAAACAAGGTAACTTTACCTCCCTCTCCTCTCCCACCGCTGCTCGTAAATTCCTATTCCGTCTTTAGATGGCAACTTGGTCACTTCCTGTAGGAAGTCTCGATGTAGGGCTCACAGGTCTTAAACACCCTCTCCAACACCTGCCAATCTCCCTTTATAACAGAGGGAACCCGCACGGATTGGGCTCGGAGCTTTAGACAGGCGACAGTGCCTCGCTAGCATTGAATACCATTGTTTTATTTTCACTGTTTTGGGGTGAGGGTTAGTTGGTGGTTACCTTCTAGTTGAGAAAAGCAATCCTTGGCTTCTATTTACTGTGATCATCTCAATTTTCCTTGTGAGTGACACTTACTGATATTTTTTCATGAGTACATTTACTGACATTTTTAAATGAGATTTAAAGAAAAATATTAAATTCGTGACACCTGAGAGGTGGTATCCAAGCAGGGCAAAAATCAAAAAGGTGGCACTGGATGACAGAGGCTTGAGAAAGGCTGCCCCATGAAATTAAAAATAACCCAGCCATGTAATTATATTGCCCTGCCAGTATATTGCAAGTTACCTAAATAGCACAAATTCACAGTAACCCATCACTATGAAAGCACATTTTTTGAGGGCTTACGTATGCGGTTACTTTAGCAACAGAGCTATAACTGAGTCCTATTCAAACCGCAAGACATACGTGCCTGAAAACCTAATTATTGGAAAATTGTAGACCTAAGAAACACAGCCCCGTCTGACTGCACACCACAGGGGCCCCCGTGGTAATCGGATAAAACGTGTCTACACAGAAGCCGTGTGGAACGGAAGAGCACCTTCCCTCCATTGTGGACCCTCAACCCCCTGTGCCTGCAGAACTGCATGTATTCATTCATTCATTTGCTCATTGAGTCATGCAATCACTCACTGCAATTTCAACTGAGCCCCGGTGATGTGACCCAGACATACAATGAAGGACCGCAGTGAACCTCCAGCCCAGAAGGGGGCGCCAGATGTCACGCCCCCACCTCACCCGCCTGCCAACTGCATTCTGACAAGAGCACCATTCTTTGCTAGCATAGGACCAAGGAACCTGCTTACCCCCCGCCCCCCCCCCGGGGTAGTCAGAGAAGGCTTCCCGGAGGAAGCGGCCAAGTTGAGATCTAAAGATGGAAGAGGAATGGACGAGAGGAGGTGGGCGAGGAGAGGGAGGTGAAAGGGCAGGTGCACCCAGGTATGTGCAGAGCCCTCACATCCCGTGCGCCCCTCGTGCCGTGAGCATCTCACCCTGTGCCATCACCCCCAAGTGTGATCCTTGCATTCAGAGATACGTATTTCAAATGCCTTGACCCCGCAGTGCCCGCCAGCAAGGGTTCTTCAGTGAGAGAAACGGATATCCAATCCCAACACTGAGGGAAAAGAGAGAGGGCGAGTGGGTCTCCAGCATCAGCCTCCCTGTGGGATATGAAAGAGGGATTTGCCTTTGCCGCTCAGATTTTTTTATCATAGGCACCAGCCAGCCTAGCGTTCTTAGCCAGGGCTGTACTTGGGACTCTAGGGAGCTATCAAGTCTCCAAGACCAGGCCACACCCAGGACATAGTCATAACAGGACATGCCTAGGACATAACAGACCATTCCCAGGACATACTCATAACAGGCCATGGCTAGGACATAACAGGCCACGCCCAACTCATTAAGTTAGTCTCTCTGGGGGTGGGCCCCAGTGACCAGTAATGTTTAAAGCTCCCCTAGGTGGGGGTCAAGTGTGTAGCCAAGGCTGAGAACTACATAGAAAACCTAACCCCTATGGAGGATTCAAATCTACAAAAACTTCCTGCACACCTACTATGCGCTAGTCCGGTGATGGCGAACCTTTTGAGCTCGGCGTGTCAGTATTTTGAAAAACCCTAACTTAACTCTGGTGCTGTGTCACATATAGAAATTTTTTGATATTTGCAACCATAGTAAAACAAAGACTTATATTTTTGATATTTATTTTATATATTTAAATGCCATTTAACAAAGAAAAATCAACCAAAAAAAATGAGTTCGCGTGTCACCTCTGACACGGGGGTCATAGGTTCGCCATCACTGCACTAGGCCCTGGGCCGGGGGCAAGGTGGGGGTTGGTAAGAATCCGGTCCCACAGTCATTTGAGAACCACTACAGAAGGCTTCACCCGCTCTGAACAAATGTGTGCTGGGGCCCAGATCGAGCTGAAAAGTGCTTTTGGTCGCGAATTGCCTGGGGGGTCTGGTTAAAATCAGGTTCTGACTCAGCAGGTCTGAGTTGGGGCCCAGGAGTCTGCCCTTCCTACAAGCTTCCTCGCGTCTCCAGTCTCTGCTGGGCCAAGCACTGCCTGTGGGTGGCCAGCTCCCTCAAGGAAACCTCTCCAATCTCAGCTGCTGCTCCTCACCATTTCTCCACCCCTCCTCCAGCCCTGAGCATCGCCTGGAGGTGATAACATGTGTGGGAAGAGACAGAATGTATGCTGGCAGCCTGCCAGGTATGTGTGTGTGTGTGTGTGTGTGTGTGTGTGTGTGTGTGTGTGTGTGTCCGGCTCCAGAGCCCCATGACAGCCCCGAACCCCCACCCCTACCAAGCCCCAGAGGGTGGGGCAGACAGATCTCCAGGAGAAAGGGACCAGGGTGGGGTGGGAGGCGGGGTGCTGGGCCGATGGTTGTCATTAACACTAAACCATCTTCGAGCAGCAGCCCCAAAGGCAGGGAAATTCAAGAGGCATCCGAGATCAAAACGGCCTCAGAGGCTCTCCTGCAGCGAGCGTTCGTGTCTAATTAATCACCCGTCCTCGCCAAATCAATTGCGCCTGTTTTAAAATCTGAGGGCGAGGGACGGGGCGGAGGTCGGAAGCTAGAAAGTCTTTGGAGTGGATTCCTGGGGAGGGCCCGATAGCCACGGACCAGGGGGCGCGGATGCTTGCAGAGGCCACGATGGTCACAGGAGCTGGTGGGCGTGGGTGGGTGGTGAGTAGAGGGAGCCCTGGGCAGGCGGGCCTGGGGGCCAAGTGGAGACAGTGGTCGGGGACCCACTCCAGCCCCTCGTGGCCGAGCAGAAACCATGTGTGCATAGTTTGGTTTTTGAAAATATCTTCACAATATGGTTTCTTTGAATCCGGAATCCCCCGGCGTATGGAGGCTGCCTCAAATGGTTTTGAAACGCCATGCCATCCATCAAACTGTGTCTGAGGCCACAGATGGGATGCAGACTGTCAGTGCGTAACCTCGGAAATAGAGACCAGACCCGAGGAATTACTTGGAAAATTAAATGGCACGTGGGCAGCGACTTCCCCCGGATGCTCAGAGTGGGAGGATGTGGGTGGGCAGTGTCCTGAGCAGGCGGAAGTGCCCCCGGAGACCCCCAGAAGTCCCTGGGGGAGGCAGGGAGTGGGAGGTGAGTGAGGTACTACACCAGGGCCGACTGCCCGGGTGATCTGGGCGTTACTGTCCCTGCAGCCCCGTCTGCCCAACGCCAGGAACATGCACTCCCTTTACCCAACAACACTTGCTGAGCACACACTATGCGCTGACCTCTTGCCAAGTGCTTTATGTGTATTACCTTGTTTCATCCTCCCAACAACCGGGATACCGTTACTCTCCCTTTACAGATGAGGAAACCGAGGCTCCGTTAAGGGACTCGCCCAAGGCCACACAGCTCCTCAGTGGTAAAGCCGGGGTTCAGACCTGGGTCGTCTGGCTCCAGGCAGAACCCATTCTCTTAACCATATGCAGCCCCGTGTTTCCTGACTCCCACAGAGCCTCTCGCGGAGCGCAGCACACGGTAGGTGCTCAGGCAGCGTCTGTGATGTTGAAACAGTCTTTGTGCATTGGACCTACTAGAATTGGAGGCTATCCTTCCAGCCAGCCTTGTGTTCCTGTTTCGAGAACGGGCTCGTGGTTTCTGCAGAGGCAGGTCATGTCCCCATCACTATGTTCAGTTGGTGCTAAGTCACCAGGCACCGCCTGCACATAGAAGGAGCCCCCAGCTCCCCTCGCTTCCTTCCGGACTCTGCAGCCTCTGACTCCCGTCTTGTCTCGCTGCCTCCCCACCCTAGTCCAGTTCTCAGGCCTCCCTCCTGGGAGCTATTTCAGACGCAGCCCCAGAAGCCTGGGTTCGCTCTCTGGCTGCTTTTCCTCTGTTGGGCGCTGAAACCCACAAAGGAGCCTTCAGAGTAGCTTCTCTAGCAGCGGATTTCTCCTCAAAGGAGAGGAGGGGGTTCTCTGCCCAAAGCCAAGCATTTCGGGGACTGTCCAACCCTCTGGGTTTCCCTTGGGAGTTCGAAAGCCCAAGAAGAGCCCTAGCCGGTTTGGCTCAGTGGATAGAGCATTGGCCTGCAGAGCACTTCCGCCTGCTCAGGACACTGCCCACCCACATCCTCCCGCTCTGAGCATCCGGAGGAAGTCGCTGCCCACCAAAGGGTGCCGGGTTCAATTTCGGGTCAAGGGCATGTACCTCGGTTGCAGGCCAGGGCAGGAGGCAACCAATCAATGTGTTCCTCTCACATCCATATTTCTTTCTGCCTTTCCCTCTCTGTTCCCCTCCCCCTAAAAATCAGCGGGAAAATATCCTTTGGGTGAGGATAAAGATAAAGAAAGAAAAGAAAGCCCGAGAGAATATTCCCACTGTCCGGAAGGCGGAGCTCCCACCTGTGGGAATTCCATGTCCCCGCCTGCTGCTCATGAGACCTGGGACGTAAGACGCAACAGGACAGGCTGTGCTGTTACCGAAACTGGCCACGGAGCCCACAGGCGGGCTCTAGATCACGTGATTCTGGTACCAGCCATGCTGGTCAACGTGCATCCATTTAACAGATATTTATTGCACCTGTTGTGTCCTGAGCACTCGAGGTGGGAGCCAGAGAAGCTGCGCAAAACCGAGGGATCCCTGTGCAAGTTACACTCAAGAGGTGCAGGGTCCACTCTGAACCTCGGCTTCTTTTTCTGTAAGTGGGGAGCTTGGGAAGATGGCAGCGCCCCTCAGAAGTCCTTCTCCTCCACCCGCGGCGAAGCGCTGCCTCCAGGAAAAAGGAGGCGCCGGAGGAGACCCCAGGGAGAGCCGGGGTGCAGCTGCTGGTCGAGTGGCCCCCCAAGGTCATTTCCCCACCCTGGGCCTCGGTTTCCCCGTTGGTAAAATGAGGAGACTGGACTGCACGATTTCAAGACCTCATCTGACTTAAGCGTCTGTGACTCTCCGATCGAAATATCTCCGATTCTGGTAGGAGAACCCCTTGTGGCTCCAGGAAGGACCATCCCCCTGTTCTGGGAGCAGATCTCCGCCCGAAAAGCAGCAGAAAGGGACTCACTTCTTGCCAGGTGAGCATGAAGGGGTGCGGGGACCCCTCCCGGGAGCTGCTCTCCCAGGATCCCCAGAATCACCCCATTTATCTTCCCCATCATGCTCTTAATCTCTGAAAAATTAATGGCACGACCCTAGCTGCCTACAGAACATAGCTCGCCTGCCACCCATAAATCAGGCACTTAGGAGGTGCTCCTGAATAAGTGATAGCCCTCGGGTCAGCGGGCAGGCTGCCTGGGGGTGTTTAATGTACCTTTGGGAGAGATCTAAGCCCACACCCGGGCGGGGGGGGGGGCATTGCTGAGAAAACAGGGAGCAGAGTGCGATCCTGAGGCTCCCGGAGTCTGCCCGGGTGTTAGGACACAGCCAGGCAGCAGAGCGTGGTTCCAACTTGCAGGAGGAAACGGCCCCCAAAGAGAGAGGAAAAGACGTCTCGGGGTTAAGAAAAGAGACATCAATGCAGAAACCTCAGTGATAACCCCGGCTCTTCCCCAAGTCCCCCGCTTGGCCAGTTTTCCATTCATACAGTGGAGGGCCCCCTAAACAGAGGTGCGTCCCACTCTCGGCCTCCTCCGTGGTAACCGCTGACCAACCCCATTTTACAGAAGAGGGGACAGGGGTGCAGGGAGGTGACGTGACTTGCCCGAGGTCTCACGGGGAAGTGGGGTTCAACCCGCGGCCCGACCCCCAACGCCGTGCCCTCTCTCCCGCAGGGGGAAGAGCCCTGAGCTCATCTGGCTGCTCTTCGCTGCTGGGAGCTGAAACTCGCAAAGGACTCCCAGCTGCACACCCCGCCCAGGTGGCTGGCATGACGCGCACGGTCTTCCCACATCGGGCTGGGCCTTCCCCCCCAGCTGTGACTGAGAAACGGCAGATGGGGGTCCTCATCTGAAGACCTTTCGGCATCAGTCCTAGTGGGTGCTGCGTCCCAGGTCACCCCTCGGCCTGCCTGGAGCTGTGTGGAAATCCCAGCAGACCCCGGGCCAGGGGAGGCAGGCTCTGCTTGGAAACAGGTGAGGAGATGCGATGGGGTGGGCGGAGGGGAGGGGGGACGCCGGGGGGCCCTTGTCCTCAGCCCCTCCCCGATGTGTGGGTCTCCAGGAGCTTCTGAGTCCATCCAGTTCCCAGCAGCCAGGCCTTGACATGCAGTGCTCCCAGGCCCAGGGTGACGCGGGGGAGCTGCCGCTGCCTTCACTGCCCGCTGGAAACTGCAGGCCGGAGCCCGGGGTCCTCTTCGTGGCTCCCCCACACCCACACACACAGTCGTTGATCTTAGAGCTAAAGAGGTAGCCCGCTGTGCTGGGTTTTAAACATTTAAAACAAATTTTTAAGGCATCTAACCTTTATTCAAAGTCTTACTCCATATCCCACGGTGGAAGCAGGGAAGACAGTCCCAGCACCCACCACCTGGCTGCCCTTTGCTTCCCAAACAACCCCAGGGCCCTTCCACAGAACCCTGGACCCCAGGGAACCCAGTTTGCAAACCGCTGCTCTAGTGGGGTCCATAGAGAAAATGCCTGGCCCAGGGCTGTGCAGGGAGTGTGCAAGAATAAGGCCCCTCCCAGAAGGGGCCTCATTCTTATTTATAAACGTATTCATAAATAAGTTTATAGACAGCCCTTCTCCTGGGTCAAGTCAGAATCTCATTGCGTTCATTTGCCCAGAATATTTTGGCTGATTTGTTGCTGGTTATTTGATTGGTCAGTTGGCCTGTGGGTTGGTTGGTTGATTTATTATTAAGTTGCTCATTGAATGGTTGAGTGGTTGGTTGTCTGATTGGCTGGTTCATTGATTAGTTGGCTAGTTGGTGGATTAGCTGCTCGGTTAGTCAGTTGATTGATTGCTAGTCAGTTGTTTAGTTACTTGATTTTGTGGTTAGTTAGCTAGTTAGATGGTCAGTTCATTGGTTGATTGCTAGCTGGTTGACTAGATGACTGGTTGGTGCATTGTGAGAACGGCTTCATTGGCTGGTTGAATATGAGCGGGTGGCTGAGCTAGTGGTTGCATAGAGCGCTTTGGAAAAGGCTCTGAGATGTGAATAGAACATGTGAGAGAGGCCCCACGCAGATGGCCTGAGGCGTTCGGGAGAAGTGAGTCATTCAGAGATTTCAGGAAAAAGGAAGGCAGGAAAAGGAGCCAGGTTTGTCCATTTCTCTGATCTGGGAGGTGAGCCGATGAGACAATGAATACAAGTGTCCACTATAAACTGTAAAACCCAACACACATGCCAGGCGTCCCTCTCTCACTCCTTGGAGGTCCCGAGTGCCTCCTGGACGCTCCCACCCCTTCCCCCAAACAACTCCAATCCCTTGCCCACCTGCTCTTCAGTCCTTCCCCCAGCCTGGGTGTCAGTGATGGATGGCACCCCATTTCCATAAATACAAATGCATGGACATCTAGTTAAGAGATGGAGTGCTAATGGGAGCATCTCACCCTCCCACAGCACAGGGGGCTGGTGCTGGGGCTGGAAGGCACGATTCCCCTAGGACCCGGTCATCACATCCCAGAGCATTTACTCTGACTGAAGACATGGGCACAGTTCATGTAAACCTCACAGCACCCCTCTGTACTGAGCATTGGTGTAATCTCCACTTCAACGATGAGGGACCTGAGACTCAGAGAGGAGCAGTGACCCAGTTCCCGCAGGTGCAGAGTGGGGGTCCCACTTGAACCCAGGCTCCCAAGTAGAAGCCGCACACTCTCTCACGACCTGAGGTCACTCAGGGGTCAGAGCCACCCCAGGTCCTCTGCACCTGCCGATGTCCAACCCGCACCCCCTTCTCCATCCCTTTGGGGTTCTGGATGCCAGTCCCGGTACCAGCGGGGAGCCCCGAGCATCACACGCCAACAGGCCGGGGCTGCCGCGGCTGCATGTGCCACCCGGCGCCAGGACGGCACAGTGAGCCCACGGCCGCCGCTCCCAGCCCTGCCTAATGAGCTCCGAACTCAGTTCCGCAGCAGCGATCAATTAATATGAGAACTCCCAGCTGCGGCCACGTCGTGCATTTATTTGCAAGATTAATGGCAGATACAAAATTGCTTCTTCACCTTGGGACTGTCGGGGAAATCTGGAGACACTCCGTGTGACAGCCCCATCAATATTCCTCGAGGCCACTCCTGCCTTTTGTCACACCCTTTGTTATCAGAATGTAGTGTTTTTCTGTCCACTCTTTGCAAGGCCAAGGGGGACAGGCCAGGGATGGGTGTGACTGCAGGATTGAGAGGGATGTCAAGCCTCCGCCTCCCTCCTACCCTCTTTGCCCTTCCCAGGGATGTTGGAAGAGAAAATGCTTGGGGGGTGGGGGGGAGAGGAAGGGAGGGAGGGACACAATGCCTGGCCCTCATTCCTCCTCCAGAGACCAGCTTTAAAGGTTGAATAAAATCATAGTAATAACAATACATTAACTCCCCATTATTATGGGCTCACCATGAGCCAAGCACCTCACATGGTGTCACTTCACTGTGGTAACAGCCCTGGGAGCGTGGGACAGTGATTATCCCCATTTAGCAGATGAGAAGACCGAGGCACGAGATCGCACGGAGATTTAGCGGAGGAGCCTGGACTTGAACCGTGCTCTCTGACCCCAGAGCCTGCGCTCTTCCCTCCGGTCCACGTAACGTGGGCTCCATGAATCCGACCAGCAGATCCTGAAACAAAGACTTGGGTGAATGTAGCAGCTTCATTTGGAGGCATCTCAGAAAGAGCAAGTGAGGGAGTGGGATCGGCAGACGGGGAAGGAACATGAGCTGGTGACCGCGATGGAAAGTGGGCTCAGGCCCGCTGGGGCCCTCCTAAGGATTCAGTCAACCCCCTGAAGGAATGAGAAGCTGTGTCTACGACATTCCACCTCCACTGTGTGAGGCTTGCCCCTGGGGTGTTACCTCTCTCACGACTCCAGACACTAGCCCGCAAGCTCCTACGTCTGGGAGGAAGACCTCATGCCAAGGAGCAGAGTTCCAGGGGCGTGAGGTACAGCTGGAAACACACCGGCCAAAAGAAGAAGTGCAAATGGCCAATAAGCGCATGAGAAGAATAACGAGATAACACTGGTTCCCACCAGAATGGCTACAACGGAAAAGACCGATAATACCAAGTGTTGGCGAGGATGTGGGACAACTGGAACTCTCAGACACTCCTGGTGAGAATTTTAAAAAGTACAACCACTTGGAGAGAATGTCTGGCTGTTTCTTATTAAAAAAACAAAACAAAACAAAAAAACCCCCAAAAAACGAAAAAAGCATTTCCCCAGGGGCAGCTCTCTCTCTCTGATTTCAGAGAGGAAGGGAGAGGGAGAGAGAGATGGAAACATCAACGCTGAGAGAGAATCATGGGTCGCTGCCTCCAGCACGCCCCACACTGGGGATCGTGCCCACCACCCAGGCCTGTGTCCTGACCAGGAATTGAACAGTGACCTCCTGGTTCATAGGTCAGCGCTCAACCACTGAGCCAGGCCGGCCGGCTGCACCTTCATTTTTAAAACAATAAAAGCATAAAATAAAATGAAGAGCTCCAGTCTCACAAGTCCTGCTCCGAGCCCTCTGCCGGCTGCTAGGGTGACTCTGCAGCTGGCATCTGCAGCCTCATCAGAGGACAGCGAGGGAGGTCCCGGCCAGGCCGCGCCTCTGGAGCTGCCAGTGCAGAGCAAACACTCGCAACCATCAGTGAGTTATGATTAAGAATTTTCCTCCTGGCCTCGGAGTGTTTTACTGGCTCGTCCATCAATCTGTCAGGGCGACCGTCAAGGCGAGAGCCGTGGAAAACTAACAGCTCACACCCAAACAGCCTGAATAATTCAAGGCCTGCCGTTGCCTCTGGACACTGGGAGTGCGAAGCTAATTTTGTGTTTATTTCCATGGCCTTGGGGGCTCAGAGAGAGGGACTGTGGCTTCCCTGGGCTAAGAGAGGACATGCCAAAACTAAACAGACTAGGGTATCCCATCTGATGTCTGGGACAGGACAAGGTACCCCCCAAACCAGGGTCACTGCCAAGTGCCAGGGGCGTGGTGGGCTCTGATCAGGAGGTGAAAGAGTGGGCATTGGAGTTCTTAACCCACAGGTTGAAGACCTGGATCTGCCACTTCTCGGCTGTGTGGTCCTGAGCAAGTCGTCTACTTTTCTGAACCTCAGTTCTCCCAGATACAAGATGTGCCTGGTGATAGGGCGCTTACACCGTACTTGCGGCGTGCCAGGCCGCATTCTAATCACATGTATACATGAACTCGTTTAGTACCCAAACCACCCTGTGCGGTGGGGACGACATCACCCCCACTGTACAGATGGAAAGACTGAGGCCCAGAGCTCACCCCGGGGAATGAAACCACCCATCTCACAGGGTGAGGATTAAAGGAGACAGAGCTTAACGGATCTCCCAGCATCATGCCTGGCACACAGTAGGGGCTCAATAAAGCACAGCCACTGCTGCTGCTCTTATGAAAACATCATTCGGGGTCCTTATCACCTTGTTTGCGTATAATGGCAAACACCTGAGGTTGATGGAGCTGTGTGGTTGCAGATGGGGAAACTGAGGCAGGGAGCAGGGTGAAATGGCTTGCCAGAGGCCATGTACATGTACCCTAAAGACCACGGCTCTGTCCTCAGATCCCCCTAGGCTCCCTTTACAGAGCTGTTGAGGCTGAGCCCCAAATGTCATAGGCCAAACAGACCCCAAAACACAGAGATGGCTCCTAAAAGAAAGACCTGGATGTACAACCGGCATCTGCCACTCCGCAGTTGTGTGAGTAGAATAGGGTCCTTCGCCTCAGCTTCCTCATCTGTAAAATGGAGACTCGGTGCTGCCAGCATGGCTCAGTGGTTCAGCATCAGCCTATGAACCAAGAGGTCACGGTTCGATTCCCGGTCGTGGGCTCCATCCCCAGTGTGGGGCACCCAGGAGGCAGTCGATCAGTGATCTCTCATCGTTGATGTTTCTCTCTCTCTCTCTCTCCCTTTCCCTCCCTCTCTGAATCAATAAAAATATGATTTTTTATAAAGATCAGAGGCAATATATAAAGCACTTGACACATGCAGGCCCTCCATGGGAGGCAGCTTTAGGTGACTGTTTCCTCAAGATGCACAAAAGCAATGGTTTCTGTAAAGACCACCCTCCCCAGAATAGCCTCCCGGAGTCTGTTTCTCTGATGGATGGAGGAATCGATGGTTTCACGGAGTCAGAAGCGAGAGCCTGGGGCTGTGAGACGCACAGGAAGCGCCCGGGGCTGCATTAAGCAGAACGGATGCCCGCATCTGTGCGTGCACACAAGACCGTGCCGACCTGAAGAATCAGCCCCCTGGGAGACAGGCTGCCTAGCCCCCGGGCACCCAGCCGGGGCCTGCCCAGCCCAGCTGCCCTGGGCACCGCAGGAGTGAATCTGCCAAGTCCTTATTGCTCTAGGGCTGATGTGACTCGGGGACAAGCTACTTCAAAGCGCCTCTCAATCAGGGGACCACAGTCCTCGGGTGGCAAAACGTCATTGGCCCCATTGTGCTGAGCAGAGAGGGGCCCGGGCAAAGGACGCCTGCAGTTCCTAAGCTGCGGTAAGTGGTGTTCTGTTGCAGCCTCCTCTTCCACGGCAACGGCCACGCTGGACTCTGGACTTCCATTTCCCTTTAATGCAACAGAGGGGCGTTCGACTAGCTGACTTCTAGGACGCTTCCCACGCTGGCGCTGTGTAGTTCTATGTACAACCATCTGAGCTGGGATTGGGAACAGACATCCAAATAGGATGGAGAAAGGCTGGGGTTTGGACAAGCTGTGGGGGGACTCAGCTCGGAGGGCCTGTTCCTTTCAGCACCGCGGACAGCGCCAAGCAGCTGGGCTTCCCTGGGGTAAAAGTGTTTGAATCTATGTGAGGGCCAAGGTGGCTATATAGGCAACTGAGTCACAGTTTCTTAAAAGCTCAGCACTGTTGACACTTTGGGCCAGACACTTAGTGTGGGAGGCTGTCCTGTGCCGTATAAGATATTAGAAGCATCCCTGGGCTCTCCCCGCCCTAACCCAAGTTGTGACAATAAAATATCTTTATTAGCCATTGCTAGATGCTCCCAAGGGGTGGGGACAAAATCATCCCCTCTTAAGAACCACTGATCTTAAAATAACTGAAGGCTTCAATACAGGCTGAGAGGAGAGGAACAGGGGGATGTGATCAAACACACACACACACACACACACACAGTGAGAGAACATGTGCAAGGGACAAGGGAACCCTCATGCACTGTTGGAGGGACTGCAGATCGGTGCAGCCGCTGTGGAAAACAGCATGGCAATGCCTCATAAAATTAAAAGCAGAGCTACCCCAGGACCCAGCAATTCTGCCTTGAGGTATCTGTCCAAATAAAACGAGAACATGAACTGGAAAAGATATCCGCACCCCCATGTTCACACGAACTGGAAAAGATACCCACACCCCCATGTTCACTGCAACATTATGTACAATAGCCAAGATATGGGAGCAACCTAAATGCCGGTGAATGGGTGAATGGATAAGGAAGATGTGGAATACACGTATGCAATGGAATATTATTCAGCCGTAAAAAAAAAAAAAAGTGAAATCTTGCCATTTGTGACCACATGGGTGGACTTGGAGGGTATTATGCTAAGTGAAATAAGTCAGACAGAGAAAGACAAATACCATACGCTCTCACTTCTATGTAGAATCTAAAAAGAAAGAAAAGAAACCCAAGCTCATAGATGCAAAGAACCGATTGGTGGTTGCCAGAGGTGGGGGTGAGGGGTGGGAGCAATGGATGAAGGGAGCCAAGAAGGTACAGACTTCCAGCTACAAAAATAAAGCAAGCCGTGGGAGGTCACGTACGGCATGGTGACTACGGGTAACAGCACCGTGTTGCGTATTTGAAAGCTGCAAGGAGAGTAGATCCTTAAAGTTCTCATCCCAGGAAAGGAAATGACAACGGGAGAACACGTGTCCCCTTAAATAAGGCGGTTGGGAAGGCTCTCTGGGTGGGGACAATTGAACTGGCACCTGAAGGGCGAGGAGGAACTACTTGCAGGAAATGTGGAGACGTGCATCCGGGCAGAGGAAGCGGGAGGTGCAAAGCTCTGACGTTGGAAAGAGTCTGTTGTGTTTGAGGAATCGCCGGGGGGGTGGGGGGGCAGTGTGGCTGGAACAGAGAGAGAGGGGAGAACAGAGGGCACAGGACAAGAGCAGGAGACAGGGACCTGAGCATTCGGGTCTTGGCAAGCAGATTGCATTTTATTATTTTTTAAAATATATTTTTATTGATTTCAGAGAGGAAGGGAGAGGGAGAGATAGAAACATCAGTGAGGAGAGAGAATCATGGATCGGCTGCCTCCTGCACGCCCCACACTGGGGATCAAGCCCACAACCCGGGCATGTGTCCTGACCGGGAATCGAACCGTGACCTCCTGGTTCATAGCCACAACGACTGGGCAAGCAGGTTGTATTTTAAAGTAAATCCTCAGAGAAAGGGTGCCAGTGAAAGGTTCCCATCCTCTGTCCTCAAAACTGTAGGCATAACCATCAAGCCTCCTCCGCAGGGGGCGGCGACCTGAGCTGCAGCCTGTCCCACACCTGCAGCCTGTCCCACAGCCACAGTTAGGCTGCTCTCCCCTTTTCTCAAAAGCCAATCGTCCATGAAAAGTCCCCATCTTCCCAGCTCAAGGCCAAGAGCCAGGAGAATCAGCCCATGTCACAGCGTCCGGGGAAGAAGGTTTGCTCTCCCTGAAGCACATGCCTTGCCCTAGATCAGCGGTTCTCAACCTGTGGGTCGCGACCCCTTTGGGGGTCTAATGACCCTTTCACAGGGGTCGCCTAAGACCATCAGAAAACACATATATAATGACATATTGTTTTTGTGATTAATCACTATGCTTTAATTATGTTCAATGTGTAACAATGAAAATACATCCTGCAGATCAGATATTTGCATGACGATTCATAACAGTAGCAACATTACAATGATGAAGTAGCAACGAAAATGATTTTATGGCTGGGGGGGGGGGGTTCACCACAACAGGAGGAGCTGTATTAAAGGGTCGCGGCATTAGGAAGGTTGAGAACCGCTGCCCTAGATGCTATGGTGTCATTACGCTTCGAAGAGCATCCTGTGACTTAGGAAGGTGGCAGGGTGTCGGGGAGGAAAGAGGAAAAAGCCATTTTCTGAGGATTTATGGCCAAGTAATTTAGTTTTCATGCCTGAATCGTTGTCTCCCTCTCCTTCTACCCCTCCCCCAAGGGTCCTTCCAAAGTCAAAGGCAGAGTCAGCCCTTTAAGAACCTGCCCTCGTCCTTCCCTCCTGTTTAGTGAGCGGAGTGATGATGTCGAACTAAGCACTTTGCCAGGGTCGCCCCGCAGGGGAGCGGCAGAGGTGGGATTTGAAACGCCAGCATCCCGTGCCCAGCCACCAGGCAGAGGGCTGTGCAAAGGCCCTGTGGCAGGAAGGAGAGTGAGTGGTGGGGGCACGGCCAGCAGGCAGGGCAGCTGGGGGCAGAGAGGGAGGGGGTGAGGCACAGGCTGATGCTGGGTGGAGAGTGGGTGGGAACCGCCGGAGTCGGACCACACAGGACATGTCTGTCACATCAAGGACCCATGTCTTTATTTTGAGGGCATTGGAGAGCCCCGGAAAGGTTTTATACAAAGGAAGGGTGTGATCAACTTTGATTCCAGACACACATTGGACAGATGAGGAACCTGAAGCCAAAGAGATGGGGTGACTCCATAGAAGAGGCTAGAAGGGTTTGAAGGGCTCGCCAGCTGGGTAATCTTGGGCAAGCCCCTTACCCGCTCTGGGCCTCCACTTCCCTATCTGTAAAATGGGAACAGAGGGAGGCCATGTTGGCTCTGACCTGCTAGTAAAATCACTTGGCTTCTTGCTTTTGCTCTGTTCTTCCTCCCAGCTAATCGCACATGAAGTTGCCAGTAAGTCCTAGGTGCTGGCAAGACCCACCACCTGCTTTTTTCATGTCCCTGCATTTGTTCACCCAGGACAGGGGGTACCCAGCACCTGCCAAGTCCCCCAGGACTCCCGCCTCACACCAGCCCCATGCCACCCGCTCCAACAGCTGTGGCCGCAGCAGGCCTTCCTTCCGTCTCCACTCGGGGATATTTTTTCCTCTGATGAAAACAGATGGAGAGACTGGAGGGGAACGCAGCCCAGCCCTGGCCCGGAGCTCTGGGCTCTGCGGTGGGCAGAGAGCCAGAGCTAATGCCCACACCAGCTGGCTCCGTCCTGGGCTCCCAGGCCAGCACCCTCGGGGGCTTTCCTGCCTCTCGTACAAGCCGCGGGGAGCTCACCTGTCTCTTCCTGCAGCTCCTGTCGCTCCAAGCCCAGCTCCTGCCACTGCCACAGCCCCACCCTCCTGGCAGGTGCACAGAGCAGCCTCGCCTCTCCCCCAAGGACTTCAGGGAGTGGGCAGGGCCCCGCTAACCCCTGAGACCTCCAGCCACCCCAGGATTCATGAGCCAGGCCTCCACTCCCTTAGTCGTCCCCGCGCAGAACGAACGCTGCTTAGAGGACAGCTGGGAATGGGAATTTCCAGACACGTAGTCAGCGTCTAAAAATGGACAGACTCCTCCTCCCAGCGACCCCTTTAGCAGAAAGCCATCTCACAGAAATATTTGCCCACGTGCATAGTCACGTATGGATCTGCAACCCAAAAACCCAGGAGGCTTTGCAACCGGAAGGTGTTGCCCTAAGTCCAGAGCCAACACTCGCTTGTCAGTAACACAGCCCTGAACCAATGTGAGGCTATTTATAGTCTTTATTTATCCCATTTAGTGGGAATATTTATGGGTTTCACTGAAGAATTTATTAATGTGATGATTATAGAGAGCTGCCCCCACCCCCAGTGGTATTACACAGTATATGATTTATGTACCCTATAACCTGTTTGAAATCCAAAACCACGTCCCCATACACACGGAGAGCGGACTGAGGATTGCCAGAGGGGAGGGGAAGGGGAGACGGGATGAAAGAGGTGAAGGGAGGAAGAAGTACAGGCTGGTATTTACCACATAGTCACAGGGATAAAGTACAGCTCAGGGAATAAATCAGCAATATTGTCATAACTATGCATGGTGCCAGGCGGGTACTGAAAATATCAGGGGGAACACTAGGGAAAGTATGATTGTCTCACTACTATGCTGTACACCTGAAGCTAATACAAAATAATGTCAAATATCAACTATAATGGAAAAATAAAATGTAAAATTCTTTAAAAGATAAAAATAATAAGACGTGCACTTGATCTTCAGGAAAAAACATACCCTCCCCCCCCCAAAAAAAAAAAACCCCACCAAGTTCCAAAACACTGGTGTCAGAGGGCCTGGATAAGGGACTGTGGACCTGTATCAGCAAAAAGTGGAAACAACCTAGAAGTCCCCGCAAATGGGACCAGCTAACAAATCACGACACATCCGAACAATGGAGCAGCAGAAACAATAGCAGGAATCACAGCAACCTCTTTGCACGGGTTCTGTCAGTATCCCCATTTCACAGATGAGAACGCTGAGGGTCCGGGAGGGTGTGTCACTCGGCAGACTTGGCTGGGAGCATATTTTGTGCATCGTCCCCTTCAGTCCTCCCAGTGCCCCTGGAGGTAGGTCCTGTTGTCCCATTTCACAGACAAAGAGCCTAAGACCGAAGGCTAAGGAGCAAAGACCTATGGGCTTGACGGCCAACACCAACCAGGCAGCTTGCGGACCGGACCGGTTGAGAACAAGGCAGATGACCAGGGCGTGTGTTTCAGGGTAGGGACAGTGCCTACCTTCATCACCTGGTGGTGTGTCTCCTGCCTGTTCTCTCAGCATCCAAACATGGTCACACCAGTGGCCACGTGTCCAGACTCCTGAAGCAGACCCCACTCTCCCCACCGTCAATAGCCACAGCCCAGCAACTGAACTGTCAGTGACGACACCGCCCCCAGATGGATTCAGGAAGGGCCAGGGGTCCTCTCGAGGGAGAAAGAAAACTGGGTGAGGACCAGGCCACCTGTCTTTGGGCCTGATTCCCCCACAAGAGGGTGGTGTGGCCTTGGGTGTGTCACTCGCTGACCCTCTCCGAGGCCAAGACTGGGAGAAAACAAGGACCAATCCTTTTTACACTCCTCAGTCCTGGGACTCTACCGCCTCCATCTCACAGATAAGGAAATGGGCGGAGAAGTCACATGACTGGCTCCCCCCATGCAGCCAGGAGTTGGTGAAGCTGAAATGTAAACCTCATTCCTCTGACTCCCGGGGCCCCTTTGCAATTCTGTGGGGCCCCGGGGAGCTTCCAAGCAGCAGAAATTCTGGGCATATGGGAGCCGGCCTGGCTCATTTCCCTCTGAGTAGAGGGTTTATTGATCTCATGGCAGCTACAGAACGGCCCACAGTTAGAGGATTAAGGCAACAGGAAACACAGCAGCCTCTGATTTATGAGATGCATGGAACCATGCCAGGCAAGCCAATCAATTGTCAGACATTTGCATATTAATGAACCCTCATAAATAATAGGGGAATGACAAACAGAGCTGATAAGGTGCCACCAGGCGGCAAGCACTAGCCTCTTAAGCCAGGGGTCTCTAACATGAGTAGCAGAATAGCCTTGTCATGGCGCCCTCAGGGTGTCCATTGAGGACATACATGTGCGGTGACACCCAAGGAGTCACTTTTCTAGTCAGTTACTGCTGCTGGTCCAAGGACCACATTTCGAGAACTACCACTCTAGCCCACAGTTCCTGCCTCCTCCCCGGCTCCCCACCAGGAAGGAACTGACCCCCTGGGATGCCGGGTGGAATCCTGAGTCCGCTTCCTGCTCCCGGAGTGATTGCCTGCAAGTTCCTTAAGCCTTTGGTCCTTAGCCTCCTGGTCTGTAAAACAGGACAACACTACCGACCTCAGGGGGCCACTGTGAGGACCAAAAGTGAAGGAGACAATACAGGATGTGGCTGCCCCAGCGCCTGGAATGTAATAAAAATCGAAGAGAATGTCCGGCTGTGACTGCGAATCTCAGTCCTTTTTGGTTAGTATGTGATTGCTATAAGTTTTGGAAAGTTATTTCAGACATACAGAACAATAGCAAAAAAAAAAAAAAAGTGCATAGAACTCCCATATACTTGGCTCAAAATTCATTTAGCATCCTTCTGTGATATCCCCCCTTCCCCCCGCAAATGTACGACTTGGATCTAATCACAAGGAGACAACAGACAAATCCACACTGAGGGACACTCTGCAAAAGAACTGGACATTCTCCGAAACATCAAGGTCATGATCGACAACTAAAGACAGAGGGTCCGTTCCAGACTCGAAGGGGCCCAAGAAGCAAAGGGACGTAATACATATGCATAGGTACTCATATATGCATGTGTATTTTTAGAGTAAGAGGATGATAAAAGTAAGGGTGCTGTATTAACGTTGGGGGAATCCAGATAGAAGAGTATGTGGAATTTGTCGCAAAATATATCGGTGACCAGTTGCCATGGACCTGAAGGTCCTTTCAGACTGAACCTCAAGGTCAAGCAAAGCCAGGTATGTGAGTAACTGACGGCGCTCCTCTCATCCCTCTGTGATTCTTACACATGGATGGTCATCTCATGGTATCATCCGCTCATCCTGACTTTGGATGTTACTCAGAAAACAGGCCCAGAGAGCAGACACTGTGGGGCAGAGCCCCAGTTTCATAGTCTCTGGGCAGCTGTCCGGTCTTTGAGCCACACCTTCGATGGTGTCTCCAGTGGCCAAAGGAAGAGCCGAATCCACCAAGACAGTCCACCAGGAAGAAAATTGTTTCTTATGGCAGGAGAAAGAAACAGGAGGAAATTATGGAGCCCAGCGCTCCCCGAGCCCATCTTGAACGTGTCCATCACCCACCACCTCGCTGGGTAATTGCACACACAGTTACCAAGTTACAGCTCAAATTAGAGGCTTTGGCCTACATTTGGGAAACAATTTACTCTGCTAAATTTGGCACCGGGATTCTGCGTGGATAAATCCAGCCCAGCGTGGGATCCAGGACAAATAAAACTACTCCCTGGACGGGTTCAGAGGAGGCATCCATTCTTATTACCAACCCAATTAAAGCTCCCTAGAATCGCAAGTAGAATCACAAGACTTGTGAAGGGGTGGGGAGGCATATCCGAGATCTTTAAACTCAAATTCCTGCAGGGGACAGGCGAGTAATGCCAATGAATGAAGAGGGCCAGGCGGGCGCTGTGGAGAAATGCAGGGCACATGCCCAGTCTCGAGGCAGCTACTACTTGCCATGTGGGAGAACGGGCCCAGGGTTGCCAGTCCCAGCTCCATCACTTAGCAGCTGTGTGACTTCGGGCTAGTCACTTAACCTCTCTGAGACTCAATTTCTTCATCCACTAAGGGAGATAAAAAAACAAAAAAACAAAGACACCAATGTCTACCTCTTAGGGTGATTGTGAAAATTAAATGGATCAATATATTGAAGTACTTAGAACACTGCCTCTCCCCTAGCAAGAACTCAATAATGTTGGCTGGTATTATTAAGTAGATGGTTTTAAAGAAGGGATTTTTGGAGCCAAAAATGGGAGCAAGAGTATTCAAGGGACTTTCAATAGAAGGGGCTAATGGCATGAGATAAGAGCTCATTGACTAATGTGTCTTTCATTTTGACTGGAAGGCTGGCTACCCGGTACCGTCACATGGGGACTTGCCTGCCAACCATAACCTTATACGACTCCTGCTTATGTCTTTCGTTGATTAAAATTAGAGCAATTAATTAATTCTTATTTTCTGCAGTGGATTTAGTGGGCAAAGGATTTTCAATGAAGGAGTCTAGGGGATAGAAGAGCTGGGTTCTCGGTGAGAGGAAATGTAGGTTTCTTGTTTGGGTTTGACATCAGATGCGCTTGAGTCCTCCACTTCATAATGATTCAAAATGAAGCTCAGAGAGGGAGGGTGCTGGTGAACCAACTCTTTACCATGCAAAATGGAAAGTAAAGGGAAAAAGAAGCATCTATCTCAGTGGTTCTCAACCTTCTGGCCCTTTAAATACAGTTCCTCATGTTGTGACCCAACCACAAAATTATTTTCGTTGCTCCTTCATAACTGTCATGTTGCTACTGTTATGAATCGTCATGTAGATATCTGATATGCAGGATGGTCTTAGGCGACCCCTGTGAAAGGGTCGTTCGACCACCAAAGGGGCCGCGACCCACAGGTTGAGAACCACTGATCTATCTCGCCTCTCCTAAAGAACTACATCTCAGGGGAGCCAGACAGCAGATGACACGTTGTAGATAGACCCCAACTAATGAATAGATACGGGATGCTAGATCAGACTATGACCCGTGTTCAGGTATAATTAGGCGTGAGGGGCACCAAGGGATACCCCAGGCGATTCACCTGAGCACCAAGAGCCTGTCTCCCTGACTCTGTGAGGCTGCCGCCCAGCAGCTCCTGATGCTCAGGGCCCATTGTCTCTGCCAGGACGGCACCTTCTGGTCTACCCACAATGCCAAGGTGGCAGCCACAGTTGTACTGAGACTCTTATCGTGTTCCCCGATGGAAGCGCCACCCCCTTTGGAAACGGGGGGCTTGGGGACACCACAGAAATCCTGCAAGTAGGTCACTGAGAGTTCCAGAGAGTGGGGCGATGTCAACTTTTCAACTCCTGGTTCCCAGGCCCCGTGACACAGTGACCTATAACGGCCCCTGGTTTAAGGACTATTCTGCTTCCTTAAGGATAGAATGCCAACCTCACAGGGCACCAGCTGGCGTCTCAGCTTGTCCTTCAACCACTTCCGGAGAGTGAAGGGTACGGTAGGACCCGTGGGTCCCCTGGCCATGAGCCCACTGCTGCATCATTTTGCCCAAAGTTGCATTGGGTAGGATCACATGACGGTACATGTATATGAGACCTTAAGCCATGGTGCTGGCTTAGCCCTGAGAGTTGGGAAGGCAAACACCTACCTGGAATATATTTCAGTCTCAATCAAGGTATCCATGGTGCAGGGAAGGGTCTGAGATGATCTCTTTGTCTCAAGGGATGTGGCTGGTCAACTCAAGGGTGACACCCTACCGGGGACTTAGCATTGGAGCCCAGAGCATGAGTGGGAACTCAGCCTTTGTCCCGTCCTGATCTGTCCAGCTTTGGCAGCCAGCTGCCTTGTGGGAGGGGTGACCCAGAGGAGGCAGCCCTCATCCAACAAAGGCAATTCATTGGGCAGAGCTGGGGTAGCCGGGAGCCATCCTCCGCCCACCTGCGCAGCAGTGGGGATGTGAAGTGCAGGGGCGTTGAGTAAGGGTGGACAAATACTTTAGGCAGAAGGTAGCTGAAGAATCATGCAGTATGGCAACCATGTGGCTGTATTATTTCAAAAGTGATTTCACCCACCCACTTACCGTTTTTGAGCCTCACAAAAACAAGACCCACAAAGGGGTCAGCGCTGGCATTAGTATGCTCGACAGCATGAATGAATCTCAAAACAGTTATGCGGGGTGCAAGAAGGCACACGTAGAATTCCATGTACGCGGAATTCTAGAAAATGAGAATTAGTCACTAGTGGCAACCAGCAAAGCAGAAGTTCCTTGGGAAGAACTGGGACAGGGAGGGCAGGGAGATGACGAAGGGGCCTGGGACCCCCTGAGGGTGATGGATGTGCTCAGTATCTTGGTTGTGGCGATAGTTTCCTAGGTGTGAATGTGTGTAAATCCATGAAATCATACACCTCAGCTGCGGGCAATTAACTGTGTGTCAGTTATACCTCATAAAGCTGAGGGAATGTTTTTTAAAAAGGAAATGCAGTTACTGCACCTAGCGCAGTGGTTCTCAACCTTCCTAATGCCGCGACCCTTTAATACGGTTCCTCATGTTGTGGTGACCCCCGATTTCATTGTTACACATTGAACATAATTAAAGCATCGTGATTCATCACAAAAACAATATGTAATTATATGTGTTTTCCGATGGTCTTAGGCGACCCCTGTGAAAGGGTCGTTCCACCCCCAAAGGGGTCGCGACTGACAGGTTGAGAACTGCTGACCTAGCACTTCATGAGGGCCTCAAAAAAAGGAACCTGAGTCACAGCATGCAAGCTCAAGGTCACCCAGCGAGGGCCACCGAGCTCTGCCTTCACAGATCTGCCTTTACCCACACCCTCGTCTGCCTCCCGTGCCCATCGCGTGATTCTGTTCCAGGTGCACTTTTTTTTTCTATTTATTTTTGATGCCCAGTGTCTGAGATGGAGAGGCATGCGGCCCCCTTTTGGGGCAACCACAGACACTCCCCAGGAATGAGTACCCCACCTCGCTCCGCCCTGCTATCTGGCCCAGACGTGGAGCCGTGGCTGACACCGGCTTTCCGAGCTGGCATGTCTGACAACGTGCTGGTCATTGAACACCACTGGCAAAGCATTAGCCCTGCCATTCCCACCGCACGCCGCCCGCTTGGCGTGGTTCTGCTAAATGCCTGACATGTTTCAGCTCTGCCGGGGAATTGGACCCAATCTAGAAAGTCACTCAACCATGGCGGGGGGGGGGGGGGAGACATGAAAACTGAAACCCCCAACCCCACTCCTGCACTCTGTCCTTCCCTGGGGCTCTGAACGGGTTCCAGGCACAGGGCCATGGGCCTCAGCCTGCTGGAGGGGGTGGGGCGCGGAGGGGCAGGGAAGGTGGAACTGGAGGAAGCCGCTGGCCACACCACTGCGTGCTGTGTGATCTTGCCAGGCAGTCACCTTCTCTGGGCCAGGAGCTCGGACGTTGATGTCGGACAAGCCCAGATGGAAATCCCAGCCCTCACAGCACCAGATGGATGAGCTTGGACAAGCACGTTAACCTTTATAGGTTAGTCCAAGTCCAAAGTGTGTCCTGAACCACAAGGCCAGCAAGAAGACAAAGTTCAAAGGACTCTATGCTTAGCTTGTGCCGGGCATTTACTTAGGTCCCTTCGAGGCCAAGGGTTCCCTGATCAGTACCGAAGGTCACCAGAGAGAGAGGCCAGCTGCCACCCTAATCCCCTGGCCAAGCTTTTGGCGATGCCTGTCCATCCTCTGGGGCCTCAGGAATGAGCAGGTGAGGAGGGAGAACGAAGACGATCCTCTCTGGGAACCCAAGTCCTACCTGAGGGAGAAAAATACATCGTCTCTAACCAAGGAGTGGAAAAAGAAGACAAAGACAACTGTCCTTGGCAACCAGGCCAGAGAGGGTGGTTGCCAGGGCAACAGCAGAGAGCTGGGGGGCATCAGACGGCAGAAATCACTGGTTAGATCGCCTATGCTGAGAACCAGCGTTCTACAGTAAGATGGGTAAAACCGTGCCCTGTGTGTATTTACCAAAACAGAAAGATGCTCACAATATTTTAAGTGGCTATCGTAGGTCGAAAGACGTTATGGATGATTTACTAGTTAAGACTCACGGAGTTGTTTATTGGCTACCTGAAGGGCTTGCTTGTTTTTCTGCCACTTGCCACGGTATTCTTGGTTGCGAGTGACAGAAACCCTTTTGATCTCATTGATTGGGAAAAGGGAGGATTGAATTCCTAAGGATACTCAGAAAACTCCAGGGCAACGTGAGCCTGGACGATGGGAATCGTCTCTGAGTTCTCTTCCAGTTGGCTTCCTCCTGCTCTCCCCCTGACGACCACTCTCTTCAGCTTCCGAGACTACAACACAGTGGAGTGGTGCCCGTGCCGGATTCTCACCTGCTCCACCGCGGGGATCAGCAAGATGGAGGCTTGCACCTCTTGGTCTGCATTCCAAAATCCCAGCCAAGGCACGGACTGACTCAGTGGGGTTCAGGTGCCCATGTCTGACTGAATCAACCACAGCCAGGACTGGGGCACGATGCCAAGGCATGGCTTCCAGGTGCCCGCCGTAGAACACCATGCATGGGAAGATGGCCGGTTCCTAAGACGGGAACAGGGACACTCGGCAGACAAAAACAGAAAATGCCCGCTGTCAATTCCAGAAGGATTACACACCCACACTTAACAGTGTTCACTTACCTGTGGTCAACCTCCTGTGTCCCCTCCCTCCTGCTGGCCCTGCCCCCATAGGCCCCCATCAGGGTGGGCCGGCTGGACCCCACCTGTGCACGAATTCGTGCACCTGGCCTCTAGTGTCTTTATAAGGAGAGAGAGAGGGAGATCTAGAGACACAGGCCCACAGGACAGATGGTGCTGTGACGACAGAGACAAGGACAAGAGAGATGCTGCCACAAAGCAAGGGACCGGGACCTCGGAAGCTGGAAGAGAAAAGGACAGATGCTTCCTCAGAGCCTTTGGAGCGGGCGAGGCCCTGGCAATACCTTGATTTTGGACTTCTAGCCTCCAGCCTGTAAGAAAATAAATTGCTGTTGTTTTAAGCCACCTAGTTTGTAGTAATTTGTTAGGACAGCCCTAGGATCCTAGGAGTGATTAACAGAGAACCTTGCACATGATCAACTCTCAATACATGTTTGTTGAGTGAATGAATGAATGAAATGAGTTGGAAATGGAATCTGACAGCCTCTTTGGCAGCCATGGCTAATGCTCAATGGTCTCTCCCAATCTTCATCCATCCATTCATTCATTCACTCATCCATCATCTATCATTCGTATGTATTGTGTACCTGATCAGGCTGGATACTAGGCACTGGAAAGCAATCCCATTTTAACGAGAGCAAAGATTTGGGAACTGGTCTCGTTTCCAGTCCCTGCCTCCCCACGTACCTGCGTTTTGATCGATGACTCCCCGGAAGCCACCCAACCATGCTCACACAATAAAAGGAGAGAAGAAAATTTAATAAGATTCCAAATTGCCTTCCCCTGCATTCAAATTGCTTCATATATTATGTTCACAATAACTACAGGAGTCCCTACTTTTTTTCCTCTGGGCCCCCTCCCCCCTTCTTTTCTCATATAAGACAAGTTCTTGTGTTAATGAATTCTAGATTTTCATTTAATAAATGTTGCGTGGGGAGCTTCATTATTTGCAACTTCATCAATCTAACACAGACACATGCATGCCCCCCGTCTAAGTACCTGGGATCAATAGAGCATGATTCTCACGTACCATGGCCCTACACACGGCCACCAAGAAGAATCCAGTAATTGAAACGACCTTATAAATCAATACAGCCAAATTGAAAACTCCAAGAGAACTCCGCATCATTCACTGAGGTGCTTGTTAAGACTTCTCTTGACTTTCAGAGGGGGACACACACACACACACACACACACACACACACACACACACACAACACTGGGAAAAGGCTGGAGAGGGGCCAAAAGAAAAACAGATTTCCATTCCATTCTAATCACTCAGCAGAGCTGCTGGAGCTTCCACTTAGCATGTGAGTTTCATTTTGTTTTGATGACTTGGCCCGATTATTTTCTTTTGGGGTCTTTGCCTCTATTCACACATAAGGTCTCTCCATGTGGACCAGGGAGAGAGAGTTTCCGCGTCTTCTCCAGGGCGGCCTGAGAGAAAGGCAGAATTCCAACGTGCACCGTGAAGCCTGCGGTCAGACAGGTGCTCCACAGCCCTGTCGGTCTCGGTTCAATTGCACTAAATCCAGGGCCTGCGGCCCTAGAATCTTCGGAGGATGGGACTAGAGCAGGCCCCTTTCCCGCTGTCTCCCTACACGCGCCCCTGGCCTGGCGGTTCTCTCTGGGGCTGCAGAGTTGAACACAGTTGAGTGTCCACAGTACAGTTGGGGTGTTTTCCTTTGCCCCCCCCCCCCATTTGCCTCCTGATTGTGGTCATAAAATCAGCTTTCGTGGGTCGTAGAGTGCTCGCCCTGCAGGGAGAGGCATCATCTGTCAGTTGCCGGCAGCGCTAGTGTTTGGAGGTTTCAGAGGCGCCTCAAACGCCATCTGCACAGACCTAAATGGATCACCTTCACCCCGCTCCGGACACCCCCCTCACTGTGCTTCCCTTCCTGTCCCCATGCATCCCTTTATGCCTGGAGCTCAACAGTGCCTCTGCCTCCCTCTGCACCCAGCCCACAGCCAGGTCTCCCTCTCCCCTCTCCTTCCTAACCACCTCTGGACTCCGTCCACCTCTTCCCATCTCCATCCCCAGCTCTCCTCCACGCCAGCCCCAGGGATCGTCCTGCACCCCGTATCTGATTGTGTTGCATGCGTATTTTAAAGCTCTTCCATGGCTTCCCCTTGATTTTGAGTTACAAATTCTTTGCACTTCATAAAGTAAGAAAAGGTCTGTCCATCTTTCCTGCTCAGTATTGTTCTGTGTCCCCTCCCCCCAACCTCGCTCGCTGCACTGCAGTCACACCGGCCTTCTGTTTCTCGGAGAGCTCTTTTCTGCCTCAGAGTCTTTGCACTTGCTGTTCCCTTCGCCTGGAAAGCTGTTCCTCCCACACGTCTACTTACTAAGTCCTACTCATCCTTCGAGTCTCTGTTTTGTTGTCCCCTCCTCTGAGAGTTTATTATATATTCTTGAAGATCCTTGCCCTCCCCTCTCCCTTTTATATATTTGTAATACTTATCATAAGTATAAGTAAATAATTTTTGTGCCTGGCTACCTGCGATCCCTTTTTCCATTCCCTTATTCTAGCACCAGACCCTGCCCCCTGACCACTGTGATTGATAGCTCTGGAGAAGGGCATGTGATGCAAGCTGAGCCAATCAGAATCCTCCCCTGGGATTTTTCTCTCTGGAGCTGGAGGAAAAGAACACTTTCTTCTCTGGTTGTACCTCTCCCCTTTCTAGAAAAATTTTCCACCCATTTCCAAAAGATTGTTATAACATGGCCCTGCCTCTGATCACAGTTGATGAAAGTGGAGGAAAACCTGACCCAAGAATCAGTCTCGGTGGTGGTTTAAATAGAATGTGGGCTGGACTTCATCCCTTGCTTTTAATAAATGAATGATGGTGTGTGGCTTCTGAGACTGGTCATAAAAAGGAGAGTTTCTGCGACATGCGTGACGGTGTCTATATTGTGGGACGTTAAACAGGCCACTTAATCTTTTTATGTCTTAGTTTCTCTTAAGTGGGGATCGGAAGGCCCTCTGAACAGAGTTGCTGTGATTACTAAATTAGGTGCTATCCATAACGCACAATGTTTAGCCACACAAAAGTCTCTTAAGAGCCTTACAGCTACAAATACATAAAACTTATGGAAAATTGGCATTTTTAAAAAGTAACATATACGTGGGAAGTCTCAGGGCCCACTCTTCATTTCTAGTTCTCTTGGTCCTTACTCCCTCCCTGTGGTTTATTTCATCCACAAAAAGTCTTTCCTCATGAAAGCAAAGTAGTTGCAGAAGTTCCAGACCTCATGCTTGAAACCCACACACTCCACAAGAGAAGAGCATCCTCCTCCCAACATTAAGCAAGGGTCCGGACAGTCCTTCTGATTGGACTGCCTTAGGTCACATGCCAACCCTGATTGGCTTAAGTGCTCGCCCTGCCAGGAGAGGAATAATTTGATTGGCTTAAGCCAATCAAAACCCATCCCCAATGGTTGGGGGGTGGAGTCAGTCTCCCAGGAGCACAAGAAAGGTGGAATGAAAATCGAGTATTGTCAGGAAGGAAAAATTAGATGCTGTCGGCCAGGGTCCGCCGGCCTGTCAAATCCAGCCCTGTTTTTTTATAAATAAAGTTTTATTGGAACACACCCACACTCTTTGACCTGCGTAGTATCTGCGGCTGCTTTTATTTTTTTTTAAATATATTTTATTGATTTTTCACAGAGAGGAAGGGAGAGGGATAGAGAGTTAGAAACATCGATGAGAGAGAAACATCGACCAGCTGCCTCCTGCACACCCCCTACTGGGGATGTGCCTGCAACCAAGGTACATGCCCTTGACCGGAATCGAACCTGGGATCCTTGAGTCTGCAGGCCAACGCTCTATCCACTGAGCCAAACCGGTCAGGGCAGAGGCTGCTTTTTATGTTAGAGCAGCAGGACTGAGCAGTTGCCACAGAGACTATACAGTCTGCAAAGCCTAAAATATTTACTCTCAGGGTCTGTATAGAAAACTTCTGCAGGCCCCTGCGTGTAGGCCCACGTACACTTCCCACCCATTTTGCAACGGTGCTCAGAAACGCATTTCTTCCACTCCCCACCCCTTCTCTGTTGAGTGGCATCATGGCACAGCACAGAGCAGGCAGAGCCTGCAGGCAGCGGGCCCTTCCCGGGGTCCACCAACTCCCGCTCTGTTGCAAGGACCAGATGGAGCCCGGGGATTCGCATCAGGCCGAGGACCGGGTGGAGAAGCGCTTGTGCGGCCCCTGGGGCGGATGGGCTCTGACTCCATTACCCACGGCAGAACTTCACCATTCAAAGATCAGTGGCGTGCAGCCTCGAGGAGGTTGGCAGCCGCGGGGCTGCGGATCCAGATTTTTCCTCCGTGATAAATGGGGAGCAATCTCCGGGAGCTCCAGCCTGGAAGACAGCCCTCGTTAAATTACTTTATCGCCCGGCTGAGAGATGGCCAGCTTGGAGACACTGCACTCGGGCAGCATGCTAACTAGCGTGAGCATCGGCACCCCGGCCCCGTTCCTCACAGCCACGGACCCCCCCTCCTCCTTCCCACCACAGGGCAGAACTCCAGCCGGGGACTGGCCTAGGGGAGCCGCTCTCCCTGCCGCTTCCATCGTAAAGAAGACGGGGCTCTGCCGAATCTGCCCACCGTCCATCCGTGCACGGGTCCAGCAGGGTCACGGCTGCAGGCTTGTCGAGTGGCAGAGAACGTAGACACCGTGGCGGCCTTGCAGACACCCGGAATGCTGGCGTGCGGAGCTTAACAGAAAGCTCTAGGGCAGCAGCTAAGTGCACAGGCATCAGAGAGAGGCAGACCGGAGTTCGAATCCCACCTCCTCCATTCACTGCTTGTCAAGGGCAGGTGTGAGATCCCTTGAGACTTACTCTGAGACAAGGGTTCTAGTGCACGTAGCTGATTGTTTTTATTGATTTCAGAGAGGAAGGGGGAGAGAGAGAGAGAGAGAGAGAGATCAATGATGATGGGCTGCCTCCTGCAAGCCCCACACTGGGGATCGAGCCTGCCACCCAGGGTAGGTGCCCTGACTGGGAATCAAACCGTGACCTGCTAGTTCATAGATCGATGCTCAAACACAGAGTCACACCGGCCAGGTGCAAGTAACTGATTTAGAAGGTGACCTCTGTTGCTATGTGATGCAAGACTTTGCAAGTGTCAGAAACCCAACCCAAACTGACTCAGCCTAAAGGGCAATTCACTGACTGACATAACTTGCGAGTTCAAGTGTGGCTTGATCCAGGTGTCCCAAGACAGCGTCAAGATTTGGTTCAATTCTGTTATCTTTTATCTCTGTGTTAGCTTCACTTTCAGGTGTCTCCCCCCCGCCCCTCCCCACCCGCCCCACTGCTTCTCGCTCACATCCCAGCAACTAGAGATCCAGCAGGAAAACAATTCCTCTGCGTATATTAATCTCTCTCTCTCTCTCTCTCTCTCTCTCTCTCTCTCTCTCTCTCCCTCTCTCTCTTTCTCTCTTTCTCTCTCTCTCTCTCTCTCTCTCTCTCAGAAGTCCTAGAACTCAGTCTGATTGGATCAGGCAGAAAGGTGCAAGGGAGTTCTCTGGGGTCCCTTTATAAGGGCACTAATCCCACTCACAAGGGCCCCACCCTCAGACCTAACCACCTCCCCAAGGCTCCACCTCCTAATACCACCAGCTCTGGCCCTCGATTTCCAACTCCAGGGAGCGGATGCTTGGGTGAGAAGACACACCCCATCTCTTAAGAGCAAGCAAGCACAGTCGGGGTTAGAGCAACCTGACTCCGAGTATGGAAACAGATCTTTCTCCCAACTCTGCAGGGCACGTTCCACCAACCCACACAGTTTGCAGTAGGTTCTCTTCAGAATACTTAACGGCTCCGTCTGCAGCCTCGGCATTCTAGTTTCAGAGCTGTGCATAGATATTGTTCTTATTTCCTGCCCGCCAAGCGCTCACACCCAGAATCAAGGGATGGTTTTGCTCAAAGGTAAACGCCAGTGTTCTCCCTGGAAAGTCAAAGATGCATGTCATGTATTCAATGAGGGCTTTCCAAGCTTTTGAGGTAGGGGAGTAGGGGGGGAACTTGGGCAGGTTGAACTCTACTGCAGGCACCTTATTAAAGATGCATCTTTTATTTTGTCATCTATTCAACCGTATTTACCGAGCACCTCATACAGGCCAGACAGCCTCTCAACGCTCAGGGAGTGGGATGGAGAAAGCAAGCCCACACTCCATCGGGTTGGCACTCCAGTGCCTCTGTGCACAGAGAGGAAGCCTGGGATATTGAACGGGGTCGCGGTTAGCCTGAGGGCTGTGAGGATGGCAGACCAGGCATTTTTTTCTGTTTCGGGTTGTTGGAAATTTTTCCATTTGAAAAATAAAAATCATGGGTTAGCATAGCTATAGCTGTGGGTGTATGCTCACGGCATATTGCTACATGAGAAGAACTAAGAGGACTATGCAAAGCTTGCTATTTTGGGTAAATATCTGTGTGTGTGTGTGTGTGTGTGTTGCCAGGGGAAATGGTTGCCTGGAGGAATTACAGAGGAATTTGCTATTTAATTTTCTCTGTGCCCTTTTGTGTTCTTTGTATTGGGTTATGTATGGGGCCCGCACAACTTTTATAAACTGGGGGGGACGCAGGGGGTGGGGCGTGTTGCTTAACAACCAATCAGAACTGCTGCCCAGCCCTGTGACTCCGCCCCTTGGTCCGTGAGGATGCCTGACATAGCTCCACCAGAGCCATTTGTTCGATTGGACAGAGGCTCCTGGGAAATGCTTAGGGGGAACAGCACCTCTTGTCACCTGTGCAATAGAAACATGAATAAGGGAACCCGAAAACGAACTGTCTCTTGGGGGGCAGGGAGTCCTCCTTGGCTCGGGTGACACGGACAGACAGGGAAGGAGATGGGAGAAGCCTAGAGCAGCGAGGGAAGGTGGGGAGGGGGCCACCAGCCCAGAGGTGGGAAGAGGGAAGACTCCCTGTCCACGCGCCTCCACCCGCCCCACCGCCCCAAGCACAGGAGTGTCCTGGAGGCCAAGTCAGAGCTGGTGAAGGCCAGTGAACAGCCTAAAAGGGAAAGGGAGCCTTTTCATAGGAGGTGTTGCCAGTAGCGAACGGCCCTTCCCCAGGGTCAGAGCACTGCCTGGGGTGACAGCGCTCTCCCTGCCACAGCTGAAGGTCACAGCTGAAGGTCACAGCAGCACCCAAGGACTCACCGTCTCCCTCACTATAGCAGCCACATGGCATCCATCGCCCTGTTTGGTGCCATCGCAGGGAGGAGCCAAGAGTCCTCTGAACCACAGTGAGACAGCAGAGGGGTGGGGGGCCAGCCAGCAGAGAGAGGGACATTTTGCCCGGCCAGCGTGGCTCAGTGGTTGAGTGTCGACCTATGAACCAGGAGGTCACGGCTCAATTCCCGGTCAGGGCACGTGCCCAAGGTGTGGGCTTCATCCCCAGTGTGGGGCGTGCAGGAGGCAGCCAGCCAATGATTCTCTCTCATTAATGATGTTTCTATCCCTCTCTCCCTCTCTGAAATCAATTTAAATTTTTTTTTTAGAGAGAGGGATGGAGACATTTCCTGATGAAATCCTAACACACGCTTCCGTTTCCTTGCTTTCTACACCCTGGGTGTCCATGTGTCCTCCCTCCGCCAGGCACTGGGATCCTGCGTATCTAGGGATGGGGGTGGTGGGTAAGCGGATGGGGGTGGGGTTTAGCCAACATCACTTAACCAGACAGTAGTGGAGACGGGCGATGACCCAGGCCTCTGACATCACTTCAGTGTGAGTCTCTATTACGGCTCCCTTCTCCTGCCCTCCCAGGAATTGGAGGCACAGTGATATTAATCATCATGGGAAGGTTAATATTAAAATAGAATTGGACCTAAATGGAGACAGACAAGTTCAAGTCTATCACCCTCAACCCAATCCAACCTGTCAGCAAGTTCATCAGCTCTTCCTTCAAAATACATTGGGAATCCAGATCTTTCTTTCAGCCAAGGCTGCTCCCGTCCCAGGCAATCGCCTCCTCGCTGCTCTCCTGGCTACCGCGCTGGCTCCCTCGCCGGCGTTCCCACAAAGAGCCCGAGTCCTCTCTTTAAAATCTAAATTGGATCGTGTGTCCCTCCCCATTTGGGAGCCTCCAGCAAATGAGCTCTGGCTGCACTTGAAATTAAACCTGTTTCTCACCCTGATCTACAAGGAAAGACATGGTCTGTCTGCACTTCAGACCTCGTTTCCTGTAGAATTCCCCTCACTAACCCTGACCTTCCTTCTAATGCTGGGGAAACCCCTGCTCACTCCACCCACCCCATGGCCTGAGCACTTGCTGTTCCCTCTCCCTGGAATTCTCAGCCCCCAGGTGTCTGCACAGCCGGCTCCTTCTCCCCTTCAGGTGTCACCTTCTCCAAGAAGTCCTCCAGGGCTCATCTAACCCCCCTTCTCTCTAGATGTCTTGCTAGGTTTCAAAATCCTCCTGATTAAGGAAACCACTTTGAAATTAACGAGAGTCCCGGAAGTGCCCTGGGTTTCAAGAAGCAAGGTGTCTGGAGCGGGCTTATCCTGGCTCTTGTCCAGCTGGACACTTGTGTCCAACTGGTATGTCCGTGGCCTGGGTTCCAATCCCAGCTCTGGCATTTCCTGGCAGTGTGAACTTGGGCAAGTTACTTAACCTCTCAGGGCCTCATGTTCCACACCTGCAAAATGTAGATAATAACAGCTCCTGCCCTAGGCTGTCCTGAGAATATATAGAACATGAAGCTAGTCCCTCGGGGTCATGTGAGAGCAACCCTTCATATGAGCAGAATGAGGAGATGCACCTGTATTCACATTTTTCCCCTCCCTAATCTGACAAAGTGCCAGTTCTTTGCCATTGGAGTCGCCAGTTTAGATTAGAATGCTGCCTCCAGAAATAAACTTGACCTGAGAGAGCAGCCCTTCCATTCTCTGTTGGTCTCTAGCTAAGAGTGGCCTCTCGGGGGCATCCGTTGTCAGGGATGGGAGGGAATGGGAAGGGGGCTAGCAGATTTGGAGGAGAAAGAGGAGGAGGAGGAGGAGGGGGAGGCATTTCAGTGCTTGGGGAAGTCCTGGCCGAGGATGAGAAGCCCCAAGCACTAAAGAGCCAGCGAGAATGTGCTGTGTGAATCTCTTCTCCACTTGAAGTCCAAGTTTCTGCCTGAGTAATAAAATCCATAGGACGTACTGAGGGCCTAAAGTGGCTGTCAATACATTTAAAATGAGGTGGACTAGTGAGATGTTGTCACTACCATGGTCATTACTCTGTATCCCTCTCCCCACAAACGCCCTTCCAAAACCACCCTCTCCCTCCGGGCGTCCTATGTGGCTGGATGAATTGACACTCCTCCATTGCCAGCACTCTCCTGCAGTCATTGTTTGTTTTCCAAGAGGGCGGCCCTTAATTCCTCTGTAGGTGAGAGCCTGGCTTTTATTCCCTCTCTCTGCTGTCATGGAAACCAGCTCGCTGGCAGCGTGGCGTGGGAATAAGAACGTGGTTTTCTTCTCTCGCCGCCAAGCAGAGGTAAGGCTGGAACAACTTCAGAGCAGGTGGAGGAGCCCTTGCAGTGGATTCACTCTCCCTTTGTGAAAGAACAGCCACTGGGACGGTGCCAACGGGGGAGGATTTCTGCAGAGCCCTGGAACTGACTTCAGCACCATGGAAAGCTCCCTGCTGCGGAAAAGGTTGCACAAGGGGACTACTTCATCCCGACTTCCACAGAAGGCAAAGTGCTAAAGGTGGAGACGGTGCAGGCTGCAACAGTGCCAGAACCACAGAGAGGAAATGTCACGTATCATGTAGTTCACAGTTGCTTGAAGTGTTTCCTGAGGCACCTTTCCTTCCGACATCTGAGGGGCGGAGCCCCCCATGTGTCTTGTGACACAGCACCCCAAAGAATTCTGATGCACATGAAGGCCCGAGGCTAAATGATCTAAGTGTGTCACACCCGCCTTTTTCCAGTGGGAAATGGGCTAGTCGAGGGGACGTATGTTTCCCAAGTTTAAACAGAAAACTGGAACCAGAACGCACATCTCCCAACTCTAAGGTTTGTCTAAACCACTCCAGCACTGCTCAGGGTCCTACCTCCAAATCCTACCCTAAGGACATCGGCTGGTGGCCCTGGAGAGTGCAGGAGGTCAGCATTCTGAGAGTTCTCATCTATGAGGCAACTTCTTCCTGGGAGAGGCAAATCATCTGGCCACCATATGCACAGTCCTGTGTTGGCTGAATTAACTAGCCAATCCGAGTGCTAAGGAATGAACAACCGGTGCTGCTCAACAATGGAGAATGACATCTCTTAGTGGAGCTCAAGCAAAAATTCACATTTATTGAGCACGTACCCTATGCCAGTTTCAGGGCTAGGAAATCGCCTGCAGCTCCTGAGTGTTATGCTTTTGCTCAAAGGCATCCCTCTGACACTAGTCCTTCATGGTCCCAATCCCAAATTCCCAGAGAAGAGCCTCTCACTGGCCCATCCAGGGCTAGCGTCTCCTGCTTTGACCAATCAGCTCTGGCCAGGAAGAGAGGAACTTCATTGAACAAATATGACCCCTGAGTACACATCCCAGGGACCCTGTGCATCAGAGGATTTGTAGTGGGGGGGGGGGGGAGGAGGGCAGTGTTCCAGGAAAAAGAATCAGTGTGAGTTGGACAGAAACTCATAAACCTGCCATGATAATGATATTTTCTAGGCCCTAGAAACATAAAAAGCATTAACTCGGAGCACTGAACATTTGGTCAGAGAAGAACTGAAGGTCCCATCCTACATGGAAGCCAGCAGATGGAGGTGGGAGAGTTAAGCCAAATGCGTCAACTCTGCACAGCACCCAACTCCACTCGGTCGTCACTGGCATGGCCTCCATAAAGCTCCGAGGCGAAATTATAGATCATCACTTTAATTGAGTGAAATTGTCTATACATTAATATGCATGATTATTAGAGCAGCTAATTTTCCTCTTTATAGAAAGTGAGCGGGGGATCGTTTCAGCTGCTACGTACCCTCCCTCCCTTAGATTTCTGCAGGGGACGGCGGAAGAGAATAAAGGCACGGCACTCAGAACCAGCCATCAGTGGCTGAACGTTGGGTACTAATTAAGGATTTTTAATTGCTTTGACCTCTTCGAGGGGACTGAAGAGAAGCATCTTATGAATATAAAAACACGCCCGTGAGCCTCTAGGATGGGCCCTTTTGGCTAGATAAAAGCAGATTGTCTAAGTGAGAGAAGCACCCACTCCATTGCCCCACTAACCCACCAAGATGATGATAATAACAACAGGAACAATAATAAGAGTCCAAGCAGGATGAGGAGGGTATTATCCACACAAGGGGACCGCCAAGGTGGGAGGAGAGCAGAGGCAGGATGACAAGGGCGTCCACGCAAGATAGAAATGACAGCAGTAACAGGAGGATGGCTTCACTGATCGAAAATTAAACATATTGGAATAAGGGCAGCCAGATTTCTCACCATCGGAGAAGGGAGTTTCAAACCTGAGAAGAAAGAAAAGCAGAATGAACTCTATGGTGATGGGTTAGAATCAGGGGTATCATGATTTTCAATATAGAGGGGAAAAAAAATCTAGAAATGCATGTAGGTGTGAACATGTGTTCCCAGGATTATTTACAGGATTTCTCTCGCCATGCCCCACTGAGACAGTACTGTTCCTTTATGAAGGTGCCCAACCATTTTATTTTACTTCTTTAGAAATATGATTTGATTTTATTTTAAATATGTTTTTATTTCAGGGAGAGGAAGGGAGAAGAAGAGGGAAATAGAAACATCAGTGATGAGAGAGAATCATCCATTGGCTACCTCCTGCACCACCCCCCCGCCCCACTCTGGGGACTAAGCCCAAAACCCAGGCATGTGCCTGACAGGGAATGGAACTGTGACCTCCTAGTTCATAGGTCAACGCTCAACCCACTGAGCCACACCAGCCAGGCACACAATCCTTTTAATGAAAGCATAAGGGCTAATTTGCATCTCTCTTTCTTCTTCTTTTCTTCTTCTTCTTCTTCTTCTTCTTCTTCTTCTTCTTCTTCTTCTTCTTCCTCTCCCTCTCTCTCTCTCTCTCCTCTCTCTCTCTCTCTCTCTCTCTCTCTCTCCCTCCCTCCCCCCCCCACACACAATTCTCCTTCTGATAACATTTCCCCCAGCTAACCCACTTTTGAAGCAGCTATTTTAATAGCCATCTTCTGATTGTACCACCAGTTAGGCAAGGGGTGAAGTGGGGAGGAGCGAGGAGCACAAAGCCAGGGGGATTTAGGTCTATTTTCTCACCTCTGTGGGGACAGCCAGGTAATATCATCAAGCCAAAGCCGACTTCCCTACCGCCCGCTGCGAGGCCAGCTGACCAGCACCTGTCATGTTCGTAAGAGTTCACAATCCTGCCAGCAGAGGGCTCCTTGGCTGCAGGGGAAGCAGACCTAGGCCCCTCGCTTCTCTAGAGGGAACTTTCCTTTGCCCTTTTTGAAAAATGAAAACAGGGACCATTTCTTGAGAGACGATGAATGGAATATATTCTCCTATAGGAGACTGCGGGAGAAACCTTTTCCTGGCCTGGTCATTGCCTACTTCATCCCTCCTCCCCCCTCCCCTCTACCCCCCAGGCAATTTTCCTGGCCAGGAAGAAAGAGATTGAAAAGGTGGCTTCTTTTTTTTTTTTTTTTTTTTTTTTTTAAAGCAGCCAGGACCTGGAATTCCTGAGTTCCTCTCTGGTGCAGGGAGCAGGACAGGGGTTGAAAGCCACAGCCAGAGGCCAGGGCTAATCCGGGTGGGCGCTAATCCCAGTTCCATCAATTAACATCTGCATGTGACTTAGCTGGGCCTCAGTCTCCCGACCTGTACAATGGGGATAGGAATAAGGTTGTGTGCGGGTTGAATGGGAGAATGAAGGTACGTGTAGTAGGCACTCAATGGTATGAAGAGTTTTTATGTTTGGGGCACCTAATGTCATTGTCTTCCCCGTTTCTCTGCAAGCCCACCGCTGCCCTTCCTTCAGGGCCACCTCCACTGGGAAGCTCTCCTGGATTTGATGTTCTCAGCTTATGAAGGTCTTGGCCGTCTCAGAATCTCAGCCCACTGTTCCGGCCTCAGCTATGAGCTCTGACTGAGCCTTATCGCCCCAGAGAGGCCACAGTGTCTCTGGAGTGGTTGTCGAGCTCTGATTTCTTTGTGTCCCTTGCTGTGTCCGGGCTGGACACACACCCCAGTGCCATCCCCTATGCTCCACCCTCCACGGTTAGTCTTCCGACCGCGGGAGAGCACTTTTCGGCCCTGCCACTCCCCCTGCTTGGGACACCAGAAATTCGCTCTCTTTCTGTTCCAGAATGCAGCTGTCTGTAGGGCCCTGATTCCTCTGGACAGTCCAGGAAATCATCCCTCCGTGCCTCCTCCGGCTTCAGGTGGCTCCAAGCCCTGTGTTTCCTGAACAAACGGGCAGATGAGCCCCGGCTCTGGGAGGCCTCTGGCCAAGGACAAGGGCTGGAAGCCAGAAGCGAGGCCCCGCCTGCACTGCGCGCCACACTTTACAGCCCATAAATCCCGTGGCTGGCGGCGTGATTAGGACTGAGTCACAATGCAAGGAATTTAATTTCCCAGCGCTCAGCCTGCGGGGCCTTGTAAACTCACCCCCTAAACCAACAGCCATAAACATTTGAGAAAACACCGCAGGGCTTCCTGCTTCCCAGAAATGGTTCCTGGGCCCCTGGTTAGAAGCCGCGTCCGGCGCCCCCTAGAGGACTTGAGCGGTGTCGTTCATGTTCCTCGGCTCTTCCTAACGGCCTGGGCCCTTGGTGGCCCCATGCGCCCAGCCAGGCGCTGATGAGCCCAGTCCAGAGAGGAGAGGAGAGGAGAGAGGAGGACCTCAGAAGTGACCTCACACACTCTGCAGGGGAGGGTGGCGGGGGCGGGGGCGGGGGGGGGGGGAATGTGGCCCTGAGCTGTAGGTTGCTTCAGGCTTGTCACCCACATCCATGTCCTTGACCTCACTCAACCTTGGCATTGGGTCTAGGAGAAGAACAAAGCAAGGATTGCTCACTTCGTGGTTGTTTTTTTTAATCCTCATCCAAGGATATATTTTTATTGATTTCTAGAGAGAGAAGAAGGGAAGAGAGAGAGAGAGAGAGAGAGAGAGAGAGAGAGAGAGAGAAGAGAGAGAGAGATTGATATAAGAGGTCGTGCAACATCCATCAGTTGCCTCCTGATAGAGCCCGACCGGGGCTTGAACCCCCAATCTTTCGGTGTACAGGATGACGTCCCAACCAGCTGAGCCACCCGGCCAGGGCTGCTCACTTCATTTAATGGGATGGAAAAAGCAAAGCCCAGAACGTGTCCTTTCCAACTCAGGCCGCTCACCAAAGCCCCAGGGCCGGCCCCAGATCTCAGGCCCCCGAGCCCCTCTCACGCCATCGGCGGTGATACTGGGAAGGCCAGGACGATGGCAACTCGGGAAGGAGGAAGGTCAGGTGCGAAGAAGACCTTCTAGAGCCTTCGAGAGCATGCCACCATCTTCCATGTCCTCCTCTTCTGCAAGGCCGTAGGAGGAGAGAGCCCTTGTCGGGGTTGCCTGGGATCCAGATGCGAGAGTGGAGCGGCTCACAGGCCCTGGAAGCCCGCGGTCCGGGGTGTCCAGGGTGTAGACCTGCGCTTCCCAAACCCCGGCCGGCAGCACACGGTCACAGGGGACCTTGCTCCCATGCAGATCCCAATCCAGCAAGTCCGACGCGGGCCTGAAATTCTGCATTTCTACCCAGCTCTGCGCAGTGCCAAGGCTGCTGAGCGCGGGACCACAGGTGAGCGGTGGATGGTGGGTGATCCGTGCCAGGGTGCTGCAGGATCCTCCCAGGGGGCAGTGGGTGTGAGCCACCCGGAGAGACGGCCTGGGGCCGCCCGCCCCCTGAGGCTATGGAGGATGGTGTGTTCCACACTCAGGGACGGTGGGCAGGCGGCCTCGGGTTCCTCATCCGTGACATGCGGGCCTGGGAGGTGTTGAGCCGCATCGTCCCTGAGCGTTCACCCAGCTCTACCATTCAGGACTCCGGGAATGAAAAAGGAGAAGGTTCCATCTATAAGATCCCAGCCTGGTCCTGGCGGTGGGCCCATCGCTTGGTACCCACTCCCCATCCTTCTGCCTTCTGGGCCCCATTGTCCTTTGCGGGACCTCCGCTTCTCTCAGTTGGTGGTTTTAGATGGGGCTGGCCTTGCCCCCAGCTCCAAGGTGAGCACGTGACCCAGGTCTGGCCAATCAGAGTGGCTCAGTGGTGAGCATGTGACTCAAGTTAAGCCAATGACATTCAGCCCTGGGACTTTTGCTAGAACATCTGGGGGAAAGGTTCTCCCTTTCAATCAGGGTTTCTAAACTGGTTAAGGCAAAGGACACCTGGATCCAGCCATGCCTGAAGGCAGTGCCTGGATTTTTCAGCCAGAAAACTACCTTGGCCCAGCCCATTTGAACTCAGTTTTTAAGGCTTTCCATCAAAATAACCCTGACTCACACTCTGGATTCTATCCCCACGGTAAGACGGGGAATTGGAGGGAAACCCTCTCTTACATTCCGACATATAGGCTTCAACCAATTTTAGAACGCCAGAGCTGGGAGAGCCGCCCCACTACGCAGAGGAATAAACTGAGGCCAAGAGTGAGGACTGGGCTTTCCCAAGGCCACACAGTGCATGGCCAAACCAGGACTCATGCCCGGTTCAGCGCTCCTTCTGCTGAAGGCACCAGCCACCTCACATCATCCGAGGAGCTTCGAACAGCATCCCTCAACACACAGCAAACCCAAATGCCCTTCCTCTCCCAAACACGCTGTCTGACCGCCACCCGTAGAGACCTGTTCCTCGCCGTCTCCTGTCTCCGAGACGTACCTAACAGAAGATAAACCCAGAGAAGGAATGGCGCTGGTCTTGCTGGTAGTAAGAGGTTGTAAATCATCGTTGGGTAGCTTTACAGATGGGGAAACCGGGGTGAGGAATGGGACCGTGACCGGCCTCCCCACGTTCACGGGGATTTGCAGAGCTGGCACGTCTTTGGGAACGACACCCAAACGGAAGAGGGAGGTGGGAAGAGCCCGGGGTCAGATGGTGCCAACCCCCCTAATTCACCTGGACTCAGATGGGTCCGTTGGAAGCCTGAGGACCACAACCTGTCCAGGCCACAGGCTCCGGCCCAGGCCTCCCCCTCCTTTGAGAGTCTAAAGAACCCAGCAAGCTCTAGTCACTCTTTCTCTGTGGGGAGAACCTCATATTTTGCCCTTAAGAAATGGGTGTTGACATGTCTTCACATTATTAGAGGAAATGGCCAGCCCAGAAGTAAACCACCACTTTTATTTATGGTACATTTCCCAGAACTCAGAGAAACGCCATGCTTTTCTGCATAGACCTCGGACCAAAACATAATGCATCACAATACATCAAACGGTGCAGTCCATAAAACTCGCCCTACCTTATAAAAACAATACAGGGAATCACTCACTCTTTATATGAATTACTTAAGAACATCCCCGCTGTCCACATCCTTTCAAAAAGATTTCTCTTTTCCTGGGAAGAACTGTTTCTATCAGGGGCGCTCTCTGCAGTGGCTGCTGGAACAATTAGAATGGGAAAGACAGAAGTTATAACTAACCCCTCTATGGGGGAGAAACCCATCCCAGGTCACCTTGGAGCAGAACGCGTTCTAACCATGAACTGTCTTCTTGTTGAAGTTCAATCTTTCAACGTGGGTGATAGAAATCGAGCAATATTGTAAACAGCCTAAGGACAAAGACCATACCTAGTTTTGCTCAGAATGTACCCATGGCACATAGTAGATGCTCAATAAATACCAGTTAAAGAGGGAGAGAGGAAGGAAGACTGGGAAGGAAGGGAGCCTACATAGAATGTAAATGCATCAGTTACAACTGCTACAATAATGCCGCGTAACAAATGATCCCCAAAACTCAACTACTTAAACCAGCTCCTATTTTTATTACTGCTCGCAAATCCGCAGGGTGGCCGGCAGGTCATCTGGCCTCAGCTGAGCTCACCCACACGTCTGACGGTCAGCTGGATGTTGGGCTGATGGCCTTCGTCGGGACAACTGGGCTCTCTCCCACATGCATGTGTCTTTCGTGTTTGGGCCTGGGCGTGTTTTCTGGCTAACCCAGGCACATTCTCATGCTGACTGCTGAAGTCCAAGAGAGCAAGTGGGAAGAGGCAAGCACTTTTTCCAGCCTCTGCTTGCGTTGTTGCTAATATCCCATTGGCCAAAGAAAGTCACATGGTCAAGCCCAGAGTCGGAGGGGCCAGGAGTTACAGGACAAAGGGCATGGCTACAGGTAGGGTATTAACTGGGACCATCGATGCAACCAGCCTACCACAATGCTGGTCCCCAATTCCCCCAGCCCTCTTGCACCCCAAACCCCACCCACATTCAAGGAGCTGTAAAGCCCATGAAAAAGGAATAGAAAACAAAAGTCTACTAACCCCATTGTCCATTTGGGGGAAAGTCGGGGCCCAAGCCAGGCTCTGCTGAAGTTCAGTCACGGTTATTTAAACCAGCGGTTGCAGATCTTAATACCTACAGGGGACGGGCAGGTAATAATTACTGAACCAGACCAGGCAGGGGAGGAAGGAACCAAACCACTCTCCCTGTCTCCCCAGGGTGGCTTGGCAGCCATGCAGCTCAAGCCAGCAAAGGCCTCCCAACGATGCAGGCCCAGGGCGGGGGCTCCGCTAATTATTTCAAGAGAAGCTGCAAAGAGGCATTTGGAAGTGAAATCGTATTTTCCAGGTAGGCACTATTTTTTTTTTTTTTTAATTAAACCTCGTTCTGGGGCCCACCTGCCTGTGGGCCCGAGCGGAACAGCTCTTATTTCAAACACTGCGTGTTCGGGATCTCAGGCCCAGTCTTGAGCGCCTGACTCTGCCTCCCCAGGGGTGAGAGGGCAGGTGTTTTCAGAGCACGCGGAGGCTGGGGCTGTGTGGATGTACCACTGGTTGGGAGGAAGAGAAGGGAGGGAGGGAGGGAGGGAGGGAGGGCGAGGGGAAGAAGAAGTAAGGGGGGAGAAATGAGCATTTAGGGAGCATCTGCTATACATTATGCAAGCATTTTATATACATACTATGGGCTTATGTCTCCCCAAATTCATATGTTGAACCGATAAACCCCATTGTGGCTGTATTTGGAGATGAGACCTTTAAGGGGGTCATCAAGGTTAAAAGAGGTCATAAGGTTAGGGCCCTAATCAGATAGGACTAGTGTCCTTAAAGGAGAAAAGGACCTCACGATCCCCCCCCTCCCCGCCCCCCCCCCCCCCCCCACTGCTGTGTGCCCAGAGGAAAGGCCATGTCAGGACAGAAGGTGCCGCCTGCAAACCAAGGAGAGAGGCCTCCCCAGAAATCAACCCAGTTGGCACCTTGGTCTCAGACTTCCCGTCTCCAGAACTGTGAGTAAATGCATTTCTGCTCTTTAAGCCCCTCAGTCCTTGGTATTTTGCCATAGCTGACGTATTCAATACACAGTCCCATCCCATTAAAAAGCCCAGCCACCGTGTCTCAGTGGTTGAGTGTCAACCTATGAACCAGGAGGTCACAGTCAATTCCTGGTCAGAGCACATGCCGGGGTTTCAGGCTCAATCCCCAGTGTGGGGTGTGCAGGAGGCAGCCAATGGATGATTCTCTCTCATCACTGATGTTTCTATCTCTCCCTCTCCCTGCCTCTCTGAAATCAGTAAAAATATATATTTTAAAATAATAATAATAAAATAAAAGGTAGAAAAAGACCCGACATAAATAAATCCCCAACCCAGAGGAAACTACACACCTTACATGGTGTATTATTTTCCAGTTTACAAGCCCCGGGGTGGAGGGATGAATCTTTGCCTCCATTTCTCAAATGAAAAGATTGGGGCTCAGAGAGGCTGAGAGCCTTGCCCAAGGTCACACAGGACTTGGACAACACTCTTCCCAGGGCATCCCAGCATATTAGACACCAAAGATGTGTTGAATGTGAGATCATCTGGTTCAGAGGTCGTCGTCACTCTGGGTTAGACCGCCCCCTGGCGGCTGCCTTGGGTTGTGTTCTCTAGGAGCAGGTCCTAAGGCAGTGATGGCGAACCTATGACATTTTTTTGGTTGATTTTTCTTTGTTAAATGGCATTTAACTATATAAAATAAATATCAAAAATATAAGTCTTTGTTTTACTATGGTTGCAAATCTCAAAAAATTTCTCTATGTGACACGGCACCAGAGTTAAGTTAGGGTTTTTCAAAATGCTGACGCGCCGAGCTCAAAAGGTTCGCCATCACTGTCCTAAGGTAAGACTGTAAAAATGATTTGGGAACGTTCCTGTGACAAACCAGTAGGGACAGTCACACACAGGGTAGCCTTTGCTCAATTCCCTAGGACAGTGGTCGGCAAGTTGGCCCCTTGAGTGTGGCTCTTCCACAAAATACCACGTGTGGGCGCGCACATACAGTGCGGGTGAAACTTCGTGGCCCATGCCACGGGGCCAAAGAGCCGCATGTGGCTCACGAGCCGTGGTTTGCCGACCACTGCCCTAGGGCGCTCTGGGGACTGTGCAGGTCCCCTGTGAGAGGTGACCAGGCCCGAGGCAGGGCGCTGGAGCATTTTTATTATTATCATCACTGACGGGGATACTACAGAGGCATTAAGGAGTGTAAGGAAGTGTTATTTGGTTGGCAGCGCTTGGGGGGTGAGGAGGATGCTGGCATACGATGCCCAAGGACCAGGGAAGCTAAACACTATGCAATACCTCATCCAGGCCCACTCAATGAAAAATTGCCCCACTCCAGATGTCACAAACACCCCAACAGATGAGCGCTTACCAACTTCCAAGTCCTCGTTGGACAGTTTTGGAAATGGAGGCCCAGAGAGGGACAGTGACTTGCCCAAGGCAACACAGCAAAGAAAAGACACAAAGCTGGAGATAGGCACGCTGGTCTTTTCACAGCAGAACCTTGAGTCTTAATTCCTCCTGAAACTTGAAAGAGAGCATTCTCAGCTCCAACTGCAAAATCCCTTCTGGATTTCTCATCGGGGGGGAAGGTGGGGGACCCCGGCCTCCCTGGGTGAAGGGGGGAGAAATCAGACTTGAAGACATTAGAAGCCAGTGCCCAAAGCAGATGTGCCAGCGAAGATAAGGGAGATGGAGTTTTCACCAGACAAATCGCGCCCTGCTCAGTTTAGACATTAAAACGAACTAACTTAATTTCATGCCATATGCAAATCCTCACCAGCTGTCGGCTCTGTAATCACAGGAGACTTAATGTAATAACTAAACAAGAACAAAAACGCAGCCAGTACAGGCTCTGGGCGAGTCCACCGACAGCGGGCTGGTGTTCTGGGAGCTCAGCTAGAGCGGAGCATTCACGGCGGACATCTGGCTGCCCGCACGCCTGCCATCGCCGGCACAGGAGCGCCTGCCGGGGCCAGAAACAATGGCTGAGGCCTGTTCGGGCCCTGGGTGCCCTGGGCCTCTGTGGACCGGGAACATCTCTCTCCAGACCCCACAGCTTCTTTCCGACTGTCAGGGTTCAGATCTGTCCTGCCATCTGGCCCGAGCGCTCAGAAGTAGCCAGAAGCTGTCTCCGGCTCCCTGGCCCCAAAGGGGTGGGGGATGCCGCTCGAGGGGTGAGGAGCAGGGGTGGTTCTCCAACCTGGGGACTCCACATTCCTCTGGCTGCTCAGGCTAAAAATAACAGCAAGCCTTCATCAAATGCTCACCCTGGGCCAGGAGCCCAGCTCACCGCCTTCGGGGAATTCTGTGTTTCCCACAGCCTGCCTGGGTTGTGGGTTTAGTCCCCTGTTAGGGTTTGTACAGGAGGCAACCAATCCATGTTTCTCTCTCACATCTCTCTCCTCTCTCTCTCTCTCTCTCTCTCTCTCTCTCTCTCTCTCTCTCTTCCTCCGTCCTCTCTCTCTAAAATCAAGAAACATATCCTCAGGTGAGAATTAAAAAAAATTATAATAATCAAGGAAAATATGTAGACTAGCAGAGGTGAAAAGTGAGATCATTTCTACATGCGTTTTTATGGCTGAAAACCAGGAAACTGACCCAGATGATAGCTTCGGAGAAACGTCTTCATGAAGTAGAAGAGGCGGCTTTCCAGTGAATCTCACCGAAAGAAAAGGCAAAGGTCTGTAACAAGGCGATCGTCTCAGCGTGTGATGCGGGGCCCGGCACTGGGGGGCCCTGGCTGGCTGTGCTCAGCGTTCTCCCGGCCCCGCCTCCGTGGGAAGCATGTCGCCATGCTGGCGTGACACGTGTCCAGCCGTGCTCCGCGGGGCCACTGTCCCACTACCGTCTCGGAGCAGCTGGAAAGGCTCGAGGTGGAAGAGGGAGGGCCAGGCTCGGAGGCCTTGAAGGAGCCAGCTCCCTCCCCTCCATTTCCAGCCGTTGTCTGTCGGAGAAGCCGTGGAGGACCTGAAGGAGGCAAAGACTGGAAATGCTGAAAGCAGCCAGTCACGAAAGACCAGCTAGTGTATGAGTCCATGCACAGGAAATGTCCAGAACAGAGCAATCCACGCAGACGGGAAATAGACGGGAAAAATCCATGCAGGGGCCGAGGGAGGACAGGACGGTGGTGGAGACCCGGGGAATGATTGCAAAAGGGTACAGGGCTTCTCCTGGGGCGATGAAAATGTCCTAAAATCGATTGTGGTGATGGTTTCGCAACTCGGCGAGTGTACTGACAGCCATCGACTTGTCCACGTGCAATGAATGAATGGTGTGCCATGCGAATGGTATCTCGAGAAAGCTGTTATTAGCAAACGAAGAAAGTTGCGTTGGCTCTAAACTTAGTCCTCAGGTTCCTAAGCTCCCCAAAAGCCACCGCCACCATCTCTCTGATTAGGGCTGCCCTCCCTTCGGAGAATTTTTTAAAGAGCGTTTTCTCAGCACCTGAAAAAAAGGCCCTTTGATGTCTATCCAAAGCCCTCCTAGGAATTCTTATCTATTTAAGAGAGGGGAGTGCCATTAAAAGCTTGGCTTTCTTGGCTAGCCAAGCACCCATGTTAATTTCCTTGTCTGGCGTTACTATGGCAACAGAAAGCGCCACTGAGAGCTTCTGGGGTTCGTCCAAAAGGGACTGCAATCTGGACCCAGGGTGCAGTGCAGCCTCTCTATGCTGCGGCCCCCGCGCCCTGGCCGCCTGGCCGATGGACCTCCGCGAGGGGCTGCCTGCAGCCCTGGAACAGGGAAGTCTGAGAAAGTGGGGGAAGGAGGGTGCACAAAGGGGTCCTCGAGGGCTGTGCTCCAGGCAGCCAAGTGGCCACCCTGAGCCCCCATGGCCACGCAGGTCACATCTTCAGAGGCCGCGATGTTAAAGGGCATTGGGAGCACCTGAGCCAGTCTCCGTGACCATCGTTTTCGGCAGAAGAAGGCAGTGTCTCCGGCCAGTGAGAGTGACAGGCCCTGAAAGCTTTCATTCACCTGCCAGGGGAAAGGCGGTCAGCCGCTGGGCGCCCACTGTTCTCACAGGCACGCACGCCTCAGGCCTGCAGAAGTCATAGGGAAGGATGGAAGCCGATCCCAATGCCCATCCGTAGGTAAATGGAATACTACACAGCAGTGTAAAGTAAATGAGCCAGAACTAAGTATATTACAATGGATATCAATCTCTAAACCATAATGCTTCCCCCCCACACACACACACCAAAAACTGCAGAAGGATACACAGGGTACATATAACATGTGAAAACATGCAGAGCATCGCCATACATTATTTAGGAATATGCACATATGGGTAAAAGCAAGAGGCCACTCATGGATAGAATAAGCATCAAATTCAAGTTGGTGGTTACCGCTGGGAGGGAGGGTAGGGAATGTCATAGGGAAAGGGGTGGCACTGGTAAGATGATATGGTGTGTTTTGTAACTGGGTGGCAGGTACACAGGTACCCATTGTATTAGCTGTGCCTTCTGTATGTCTGAAGTTTTTCATAATTCCATAGAAAAATATCTGGCACAGTCGTGCATGGGTATTTTTCCTGTTATTTGTGTCTTCTGTTAGATCTATAACGATCCGTCGTGCTTTTAAGGGATAGAGTAGTTGGTGGTGATGTAGCAAGAAAAAACAGCAGTTATGTTTTGGATTTTTTTTTTTTTGAAAGTAAGAAATATCACGTCCGCAAATGACTTGTTCTGAAAACACCACTTAGGTGCATGTCTGAGATCTTAATGGATTCGGGGCTTAATGGAACGAAAATCAGTTCAGCACAGTATGATGTGTGGAACATCCTGAGTCCAGAGCATGAGCCATCGGCCCAGCGGCACCCACACAGGGTCCCCAAAAGTCTGTCTCTTGGAGGTGCCTCAAAACCTGGGCCTGACCTCACTGGGGATCCCTAATAAGGAGGGTCAGCATCCAGGGAAGAGGGCTGCTGCTAGAGTTGCTTCTTCTGCGGCATCCTTAGGTTGGGGGGTGGGGGTGAGGGGGGGATCCGAGCAGGCTGGGAAACAGCGGAGCCTGGGGGTGAAGGGAGCGCGAACCAGGATGGTGTATGTCCTTTAAGGGGAGTCTAGTCGTTCTGCAGCCACCCCAATGCTAGCCAGCCTGAAGTTGGGGAGTTCTGTGTTTTCTACGCCTTGGGATCTGCCTCTGCCAGCAAGAAGTGCTTGCAAGCTGTTTCTTAGAGACACCTCAGGGTTATTTTGGTTTTGTTTGGTTTTGCATAATGGACACGTTTTCCCGTACAGCCACTTTCCAGGTTCTTTGTCAAGTGTCAAGGTAAGCTTTTAGAAAGCTCCTCTGTGGGCCTCGGGGAGGCAATTTCCACCCAACACAGAATCCTTAAGATGGAGAAAAATAACGTTTCAATATCGCTTCAGGGACCATATTTTGTGCATTTAACACAGCTGAATGCAGACAAAAGTCCAGGAAGAAAATTGAGTGTGCGCTCCTGACAATGGGGATTGAACCGGGGAAGTGACGCCAGGCGGGTTACTGCCCCCTCGTGTCCAAAGACGGTGGTGCAGCCATTTGCAGTCATTTGTGGAGTTGCTTCCTGAGTTCACTGCCATCATTTCCTGCCCATTTTATTTTGTTGTTTTTTTTTTCTTATATTTTCAGGAACCTTAATGACTTCAGTGTCTTTAAGGCTCATAACATGGCTTTTCTATTGCCAGCTTTCTCTAAATTCCTACAGAAACACATTCAGGTGAGCAGACTCATGGGCTGGCTTCCCGTCCATTTTAAAAGCCTTTAAGCAGGGATCTGGCAGCTCTCTATAGTCGGCAAGTAAACATGCCAACTATTTAAAAATCTGGAGATTTTGCTGAAAAATCTAGGCCTGACACATCTTTTGAAAAAAATTGGAAAACCTGCCGTTTTCTGGACGGCACCCTAGCATAATAAATGTAGGCTAGAGCTGAACAGCTGCTACCTACTTTGAACAAGGCAGGTGCTTTTGTATTCTCCACACTCCCCACCTTTCCCTATTGGCTCACTAATGGTTCTCACATGGCTTCTGGATTTGTTACCATGGCCTAAACTCATTAAAGAGTTTGCACTGGCATCCTAAGAAGGGGTGAAAAACGGATAAAAGTGGATGATTGCCCTCGCTGGTTTTGCTCAGTGGATAGAGCGTCGGCCTGAGGACTGAAGGGTCCTGGGTTCGAGTCCAGGTAAGGGCACATGCCGGGTTGCGGGCTTGACCCCCAGTGGGGAGCATGCAGGAGGCAGCTGATCAGTGATTCTCTCTCATCACTGATGTTTCTATCTCCCTCTCCCTTCCTCTCTGAAATCAATAAAAATATATTTGAAAAAATAGTAAAAGTAGATGATTATATCACCTTACGCCCAGGAGGAGGGGACATAGGTCCACAAGCCCCATCTTACCCAGTTTAGTGAGGGTAAGTGACCTGCTCCAGGTCACACAGTAAGTACTGGGCCCTGCGTTTGAACACACACCTGTCTGACCCCAGAGCCTCACTGCTTTCCACTCCACCAACCACTTCCCGTCATTTAGCTGCTTATACAGCAGGCCCTCCTCTGGGAAACAAGTGCAATAGCAGACACTTGTCACTTCGCCCTCACACAAAACCCCAGAGGCTGTCCTGTCATCACATTGTCCCAATCTTGCAAAAAGCAAACCGGGATCAGAGAGGTCAAATCGCTGAATGTACCCAGTTTGCAAATGGTAAACATGGGGTTTGAACTGAGGGCTGTGTGACTCCAAAGGTGACACCCCGAAGGGAATGTGCGTTGCAGAGGAGGTCAGATCCTGACGGCAGAGCTGAGCTGTAACACCACAGCTAGCTCAGCAGCGAGGAGTGTTGTCCCATGGGGGCTGCGATGCCCAACTGGGGCCGCCTCTGCTAGGCCACCTCACAGCCTGCTGCTCCCACAGCTGTGCTGTTTCACCCCGGGGCTGTTTCCACTGCGTCGGCTCTCACTTCGCCAGGGCCCAAAGTGGAGACTCCTGTTAGCACTGGCACCAACGACCATCGGTTGACATAACATCTTTTTAAAAATATATATTTTTATTGATTTCAGAGAGGACGGGAGAGGGAGACAGAAACATCAATGATGAGAGAGAATCATGGATCGGCTGCCTCCTGCATGCCCCCTACTAGGGATTGAGCCAGTAACCCGGGCATGTGCCCTGACCGGGAATTGAACCGTGACCTCCTGGTTCATGGGTCGGCTCTGGAGCACTGAGCCACATCAGCCGGGCTGACGTAACATCTTAATGCTTAGAATTACTGGGCAGGTCCTGGATGTTTCAATATTTGTGAGTTGAGATGGAGGTTTCAGAAAAAAATGGAGGTTTCAGCTTCTGCATGAAGGGAAAAAAATCCTCTGTCTCTCTAGAAAGCAAAACAAGCAGCCAAGCCCGTCTCTGGAGGATCCAAAATTTTTATATATATATATATTTTATTGATTTTTTTACAGAGAGGAAGGGAGAGAGATAGAGAGAAACATCGATGATGAGAGAGAAACATCGATCAGCTGCCTCCTGCACATCCCCCACCGGGGATATGCCCGCAACCCAGGTACATGCCCTTGACCGGAATCGAACCCGGGACCCTTCAGTCCGCAGGCCGACGCTCTATCCACTGAGCCAAACCGGTTTTGGCATAGAGGATCCAAATTTAAAAGTCAGGGAGGACAGGAGAGAGGGTGAGAGAAAGGGGAAAGGCTAATCCTGGTAGCACACGGTGGAGGATAAGAACTGGGCTGTGAAGTCAGATTAGCAGGGCGGAGAGGTGCAAGTCATCAGCATCCTCATATCACACCTAAGGAAACTGAGGCCGGGGGAGATGCGGGCGGGGTTGCGAGTTTCCGAGCTCCCGCTCCTGCACCTAGCGTGCCCAAACCCGCATCCGCGCGGTGTTCTCTGCACCTGCTGCTCGCGCCGTCTCCCAGGTCCCGCCTCTCCTGTTGTTGATTGGCTACGGCGGGCTCAAGAGCTACGCAGAAGCCAGCCAATGAGAGTGGCCCACGGCGAGTCTTTCCCGGGAAGCCGACGTCAACGCGAGAACCCGGAAGTGCGAGGGCCGGACCAGTGAAGGGAGCCAACCCGCGGTGAGGAGCGTGACGGGCCGACCAATGGCGAGCCGGAGAGGGCGGGGCCAGAAGGCCGGCGGCGGAGGAGGTCCTGCGAGTTCGCGCCGCGGAGCCTGAGAACGCCGGGAAGGAGGCGGCGGCAGAGGTGCCTGGCCGAGGTGCGCGGTGAGGAGGGGGCGAGCCCGAGGGCCTTGGAAGGATGGAGCGGGGAAGGCTGCGGCAGGGCCGAGAGCCCTGGGGGGGTGGTGGGAGGGGTGAGCGGTGCGGAAAGGGGCGGCTCCCCAGAATGACCTTAGTCCAGTCCACTTCCCTCTCCGGGCCTCGGTTTCCCCTCCCTGGCGTCGCGGGGGGTGAGGAATGCGCGCCTCCGGGAGCGCACAGCCACCTCCTGGCGCTCAGCCGGGTCCCCGGCGAACTGCAGCCCCGCCGAGGAGCCGGTCGCTCGGGGAGCGGGCGCAGACCACCCGGACGAAGCAGGGACCCACGCCGTCTCCGTCCCCCCATTAGAGCGCGTCCCAAGCCATTTCTGATGTCCCATTATGGAGCCAGGTTGCTCCCTTAGACTTACAGCCCGAAGCGACCAGAAACCTAATGAGCCCCCTTCATCGTGGAGGCCCGGGAGCAGCCGGGGCAGGTGCACGGGCCCTGGGGGTGGACACAGGAGAGGGGAAGCCCGGCACCTGCTGCCAGACGCACCTGGGCTCGGCTCCCGGAGCCTCGATGTACCCCCTCCCTGTGGGCCTTCTGGGGGTTGGCCTACCCTGCCTGTGGCTTGTTTCCTTCTGGAAAATGGAGCTGGCCAGCTTTCCTCCTCCAGGGACTGAGGCTTGTGGCCCCGTGCGTGGCTAGCGCTCAGCTCCGTGCTCAGCTCTCCATAGTTGCCCAATAAATGCTTATTGTTAGCCTCCTGGTGCTTGCATCCCTGCCCCCCTGCCCCCCCGCCCCCCCCACGCCAGCCCCAACCACAAGCCCCTGGCACAGAGGGCCAGGGGTCACTCGCTCTGGCCCTCACCCAGAGTTCTTTTTGAGATGCTTGGCTTCCCAAACTCTAGGCGGGGACCCCACCGTCTCGGGGGGACACGCCAGTAAAGGAAGGCAGGCCGGAGAGGGGATTGGCATTGCGGCTGATACCAGGGTAAGGGCGGGAGAGGTGGCGGGCCTTTCGGCAGTAAATCAGGCCACCAGCGGTGCTGATGGAAAAGGATGGACCTCAGAACTGGCTTAGCCAATCTGGATGTGTGTGTGTGTGTGTGTGTGTGTGTGTGTACTATTTTTTTTCCTAGACCAGTGGTTCTCAACCTGGGCTGCACATTAGAATCACCTGGGAATCTTTTTAAAATCCTGATTTCTGGGCCTCATCCTCCGGAAATTCTGTTTCTTTGTTATGGGGTGAGGCCACAACATTAGTAACCAAGAAACCGAATTTCTGGAGGATGAGGCCCAGAAATCAGGGTTTTAAAAAAAGATTCCCAGGTGATTCTAATGTGCAGCCAAGGTTGAGAACCACTGTCGTAGACGCTCAGCACAAAAGGATTTGCGATGGAGGGGGGAGACTTTAGAGCCAGGGGGTGCTGAGTTCAAGCCCTAAGGCTGCCACTGGCTCACTGGGTGACTCCGGGCAGGAGACACTTGACCTCTCTGAGCCTGTCTCCTCGCCTGGAGAGGGGGGTGACAGTAGCATCAGCTCCTGTTGTGGATGGCAGGGGGGTATGTGTAGGTCCTTCGTGCTTGGTACACAGCAGGTGCTTAATAAATGCTAGGCAACTGCAGCCTTGCTTTCCAGACTGGCCCCTCCCCATTGATACCCACTCCTTGCTTGCCCCCACCCCCTGGTCATAGTGAGTTAAGAAGTGTGGGGTCTCCAAGCCCTCGCGGAGACAGGAACATGTCCTAAACGTATCGGCTCCCCTGGCTCATCTCCTCCAACTCTTGGTTCCTTTCAGATCCGGCTCTCTCTCTCCGACGACTGTGGGTATGTGCAAGGGGCGCACCCCTGAGCCCAGATGACACTCATGCCGATGGCTTCGGTGGTGGCCGTGGCTGAACCAAAATGGGGCCCCATCTGGGGCCGCTTCCTGTGGGTGATGCTGCTGAGCATGGCGCTGGGGTCCCTGCTGGCCCTGCTGCTGCCGCTGGGGGCCATGGAGGAGCAGTGTCTGGCCGTGCTCAAAGGCTTCTCCCTGCTCAGGAGCAGGTGGGACAGGGCCCAGCATGCCGTCAGCCGATGCACCAGCCCATCCACGGAACTCAGCGTCACCTCCAAGGACGCCGCCCTGCTGGTGGTCAAGGCCACGTCCTCCCCAGGTAAGACAGAGTGGCCGTCTCCCCGGCTCTTGGTTTTTTGGATTGTGCCATATTTTATTTATCTGTTATCATTTATGTTGTTCACACTTTTAAATTATATTTATTGGGGAAACATTGGTTAATAACATAAACTTCCGGTGTACAATGAATGATAAGACATCTGTATGTTCGGTTGTGTGCTCCCCACCCACAGTCTGGTCTCTTTGTCACCATGTATTTGACCCCCTTCACCCTCTTCGTCCTCCCACCTCCCCTTCCCCTTTGGGAACCACCATTCTCTTGTCTGTATGAGTTTTTGTTTGTTCATTTGTTGCTTTTTGTTTTATATCCCACATATGAGCGAATTTATACAGTTCTTGTCCTTTTCCATCTGATATTCACTCAGCATGATACTCTCAAGATCCCTCCATGCTATGGCAAATGGCAATATTTCATCTTTTTTTACGGTTAAGTATGTATGTATTGTATGTATGTACCATATCTTTACCCACTCATCCGTCAAAGGACACTTGGGCTGTTTCCATGTCTTGGCCATTGTGAATAATGCAGCAGTGAACATAGGGCTACAAATATCTGTGAATAAGTTGTTTTCAAATTTTTTGGGTAGATTCCCAGAAGAGGGATTGCTGGGTCATATGGTAGCTCTATTCATAATTTTTTGAGGACTTTCCATACTGGTTTCCATAGTGGCAGCACGAGCTTATAGTCCCGCCAGCAGGAGAGGGCTCCCTCTCCACACCCTCTACAACTCTTTTATTTCTTCTTTTTGGTAATAGCCACTGTTAACAGGTGTGAGATGGTATCTTGTAGTTTTGATTTGCGTTTCCCTTATAACTAGTGATGTTGAGCATCCTTTCATGTATCTGTTGGCTCTCTTATGTCTTCCTTGGAAAACGTCTATTCAGGTCCTCTGCCCATGTTTTAATCCAGGTGTTTGTTGTTGTTGAATTGTATGAGTTCTTTATATAGTTTGCATGTTAGCCCGTTATTAGGGGTGTGATTTGTAAATATCGTCTCCCATTCGGCTGGTTGCCTTTTGTTTTTGTGGTTTCTTTTGCTGTGCAGCTTTTTGGTTTGCTGCAGTACCATTCACTTTATTTGATTTTACTTCCCTTACCATTGGGGTCAAGTTCACAGAAACCCCTGAGACCAAGGTCTATAAGTTTAGTGCCCATATTTTTTGTATATAAGTAGAACCTCTGTTCTCGAACTCAGTTAGTTCCAGAAGGTGCTTGAGAAGCGAGTTGTTCGAAAACGGAATCATTTTTCCCCATTAGAAATTGAATTGTCTGTTCCAGATCCCCAAATGATTCCGTTTTACCTTTCTTATATACAGTACATATCTAATGGACTGTTTAATCTGTAAATACTTTTCTTAAATTTATCAAATCACCCCCTACTAGCCTTAAACTATACCACTGCCTCCACAATGCTGTTACCACCTGCTTCTCATTTATCCAGTTAACAAGTTTCTCTACCTGTTCAATGGCCTGGTTGTTCTGTGAGCACTTTAACACATCAGCCCTGTTATGGCCTCTTTATGTTTTGGAATTGTGCTGACTGTCCATTTCGCCAGCAACAAAAGCATTCTCTCCTTCGTTGCTTAAGAGGTGCTTTTTGTCATGCTGCGGTATCAGCACGGAAGGGTTGTCAGGTAGAAAACCAAGACTTTTTCTGTGAACAACTGGTTGGAAACCAAATTATTCGAGATGAGAGACATTCGAGAACCGAGGTTTGACTGTATTTTATTGTTTCAGGTCTTATATTCAAGTCTTTAATCCACTTTAGTTACGTTTTGTGTATGGTCTCAGATAGCAGTTTCATTCTTTGGCATGTGGCTTTCTAGTCTTCCCAGTGTCATTTATTGGAGAGACTTTCCTTCCCTCCAGTGTATGTTTTGGCTTCTTTTACAAAAATTAGTTGTCCATATATATATATAGGGTGTCCCCCCAAAATGCATACACACTTGGCATAATCATAAAGGCAGTGTTTATGAAAACACATTTCATTTTCAAAGTGTAATGGAATCACAAACGTTGTGTGTATATATTTTGGGGGGATACCCTGTATGTGTGGGCTTATTTCTGGACTCTCAATCCGGCTCCATTGGTCTGTGTTTTCCTGCCAGCACCATGCTGTGTAGATGACGCCCGCTCTGCACTTCTGCCTCATCCCCAAACTGTTGGGATGCCGGGACTTTCATTTCCCAGCTTCCTTTCCCGGGTTCTGCCAGGGTGTCTGGGGCAGGGGAGACAAGTTTGCGGCCTCACAGCTCAGTCCCCCCCACACACACACACACCGCCCCCCACCCGCGGCAGAGGCTGTGGGCACCACTGTGTTAAGACTTCCCAGCTACCGCTACCTGGCTTAGCCTGGACGGGGAGCGGGGAAGGGAGATGTCCTTTCCTGGAGGGAACCTGCCCTGCCCCTTACACTGCAGGCTGCACACACTTCTCCATCTCTACCTACCTCACTCGCTGGAGCCACAGTGGACACTGAACTCCGTCTCCGTCCCTGTCCTTCCTCTGTCCCACCTCCCCTACTCCCCGTCCTCGGCTGTTCCTGTGCGTGGATCTTTAGGTGCATGTGTGTTGAGTGGGTGATCCTTTGTTGAGTTAGTGGTTTTTTGTACATTATATGGGAGAAGCAATGGAGTCCTCTCACTCCCCCACGGTCCTGACATTACTCTCTTCTGAGGCCCAGAAATCAGGATTTTAAAAAGGTTCCCAGGTGATTCTAATGTGCAGCCCAGGTTGAGAGCCACTGGGATAGATGTTTAGTGTCTACCATGTCCTGTGGGCAGGGCACGGGCATCACAGTGAAGAAGTCAGCCCTGGCCTCCCAGCCAGCCTATATAAGCAGACAGGTGACAGGTACAGCGCCACCATGTGGTGATGGGGGAGCGAAGGGGTCACAGGAGCACACCAGGAAGGCTCCCTGGAGGAGGAGGTGCCCAAGCTGAGACCAAGTGTAAGCAGGAGTGACCCAGTGGAACAGTTGTGAGGGGAGAGTGCTCCAGCGGAGACCAGAGGGTAGGAGAGCCTGGGGCACTTGAGGAACTAAAAGAAGCCCAGTGTGTGTGGCTGATACTGATACTGGGTTTCAGGAGGGTGGGGAGTGGGGTGTTGGGGGACGGTGGGAGGAAGACTAGATGTCAAGCAGGTGTGGCTGAAGATGAAGGGAATTAAAGGGTCCGGGGAGGCCTAGGGAGCTAGCACCAGTGGGGGGTTATTCCCAGCCTGGCCTAGAGGCAGAGGCACCATCAGATGGATCACCAGAACAGCCAAGAGCTGGAGAAGATGCAGGGAGAGCCCAGTGATGGGAGTTGTGGCCCCAGGATTACAGCCACTCAATATGGCAGTTGGAAGGCAGGGGGCCAGGTAATACCTCGTGGGGTGCAGAGAATGGCTCTGGGGACAAATGGAAAACCTCCGCATCCATACGTGCAGTGGTCCATTACGTGCAGTGGCACTGGGCATGAGCAGCCTGCCTAGAACAACCCCAAGGCCATGTCTTCCCCTGACAGGTCACCTCAGTGTCCTTGGCCACTCCTGCCCTCCCTGCTAATGCTCCTTTGGCTCTTTTCTAGCCACTAGGTTGGAAGCCAAAGCAGCTCTGCACCAAGCCCTGGAAATGAAACGCCAGGGCAAGCGGAAGAAGGCCCACAAGCTCTTCTTGCACGCCCTGAGCATGGACCCAGACTCGGTGGATGCGCTCACCGAGTTTGGCATCTTCTCCGAAGAGGAAAAGGACATCATCCAGGCAGACTACTTGTACACCAGAGCGTTGACCATCTCGCCCTACCACGAGAAAGCGCTGATCAGCCGGGACCGGACGCTGCCGCTGGTGGAGGAGATCGACCAGAGGTACTTCAGCATCATCGACGACAAAGTGAGGAAGGTCATGTCCATCCCCAAGGGCAGCTCCGCGCTGCAGAGGGTCATGGAGGAAACGTACTACCATCACATCTACCACACGGTTGCCATCGAGGGCAACACCCTCACCCTCTCGGAAATCAGGCACATCCTGGAGACCCGCTACGCGGTGCCGGGGAAAAGCCTGGAGGAGCAGAACGAGGTCATTGGCATGCACGCGGCCATGAAGTACGTCAACACCACGTTGGTTTCCCGCATGGGGTCCGTCACCATCAGCGACATCCTGGAGATCCACAGGCGCGTGCTGGGTTACGTGGATCCCGTGGAAGCCGGCAGGTTTCGGACAACACAGGTCCTTGTGGGACACCACATCCCTCCCCATCCTCAAGATGTGGAAAAGCAGATGCAAGAGTTCATACAGTGGCTCAACTCCGAGGACGCTATGAATCTGCACCCAGTGGAGTTTGCAGCCTTGGCCCATTATAAACTCGTTTACATCCACCCTTTCATTGACGGCAATGGAAGGACCTCACGCCTGCTGATGAACCTCATCCTAATGCAGGCGGGCTACCCACCCATCACCATCCGCAAGGAGCAGAGATCTGAGTACTACCACGTACTGGAAGTCGCCAATGAAGGCGACGTGAGGCCATTCATTCGCTTCATTGCCAAGTGTACGGAGACCACCCTGGACACCCTGCTCTTTGCCACAACAGAGTACCCAGTGGCACTGCCAGAGGCCAAACCCAATCACTCAGGGTTCAAGGAGACGCTACCTGTGAAACCTTAACCCTCTACATCTTCCCTTGGTGACAGAAGGTTTCCAGGGGGAGAAAAAAAAATCAAAACTTAGCATTTCTAGAAACCTTGTCGTCTCCAAAACAAAAGGAAACAGATAAGGAACTTAAACGTTCTTTACCTCCAAATGTTTTTTTTAGTTAAAGAAAATAACTAAGTTATTAAGCCTTGTCTCTAAGATAACTTATAATTCAGCCAAGTTATTTATTTTCTTCTTTTGAGCCAGTAAATGTGTCTGCCATCTGTGCTGGCAGCCCATTCTTGTGGTGGTCCCAGCAGGCATTGGGGCACCAGGGCTCCTTGCGTGACAGACCAGTTCTGGAGCAGAATTTGCACTAAGGTAAGGAGAGGCCAACACTGGGGCGAGGTCCAGAGACAGGACGAGTCCGCCGGGTCTTCCTCGGAGACTGCCTGGAGGCCAGCACTCCCGGGGAAAACCTGGTCCCAGTTTTGAGAAATGATTGAAAGCTTGCTTGCTTAGAGATGTTTGCTTCCCTACAAAGATTGGTGTTGTGACTAATTCTTACTGGGAGGGCGAACTTCTGAGATACAAAACGAAAGCAGCGAGTGTTGACATTTCTAGTTCGGTACCTTGCTTATTTCAGGGAAGAGCCATAGTTTGCAAACTCTAGTGTCAGGGTGTTTTTCCATATTAAGACTATTTTTCTAATTAATAGGGGAATGGCCACCCTGGTTTTTCTGTTGATGTTTCTCTCACTTCATTTGCAGCAACTCAGACCAGATGTTAGTCTGAAAGTTCCCTGGGCTTTCACCAAACAGCTGAATCCTGCTGCCAACCAGGTATTGTGCAGTCGGGCGAGTCTGCCCTCACCCCCCTGAGTTTAACGTCTTCTATTGGTAGATGTTAAATCAGATGCCACATCAACACCAAAAGAGCATCTTGATAGTGAATTAGAGCACCAGTTTGTGCTAAACCACAAAAACCCTTTGACCACAGCACTTGTTCCCCTGCCCCCACCTCCCACAGCCCCTGTAGGCCCTGCATCCCCCCGGGGGAAGCAGAATAGATTGCCTTGGAGTGGCCTTACTTGCCTAACAACTGTGTTTTATGTCATATGGGCAAGCTGTCATTCTATGAAGTAGAATCTTCTCTTTCAATCACATACGGCCCAGGTGCCAATAAAACTGCTGCTAATTAGTGAGAATGGCCAGAAACCTCTGCTTCCCGTTCCAGGGGCAGAGCCATGATGTCTAACCCGGTGCTGCACTTTGAATGTCGGTGAGAACATAATGTCTGATTTGAGAATTCAGATCCTGGTAGTAATGAGGGCACTGCTCTTATGTAGCAGGTGTTTAGTTTATAGTTATTTAATTGTTTAACAAGCACATTCAGAATGGTTTTCTGGAAAATAAGTATAAAGATGTATGACATGGCCCCAAGGTGATAGTTATTCAGACCTTTATAAAAATATTTTCATACTTGTATGCTGCCATAAGGTATTTCTTAACCTTAAATCTATTGTCTTGATTTTATAAGCTCACCAAGGAAGCCTGATGGAAGTGCTTGCTTTTGCTATAGAAATTGGCACTTTAGCTATATGTGAAGGATATTATTTTAACAAATAACTGATTCTAATAAAGTATTTTATTGTATTAAATAAATGCCTGAGACGACTTTGTTCTTTTTCAAGAAATGGTCCCATTTGTCAGAAGGATGCAGGAGGGATTGTGTCAGGACTTCAGCCCTATTCTTTATGAAGTTTAAAGCTGAAGACACATCACAGCTGAAAAGATTTGTAAGTCAAATCCCATAGTCACTTTGACTTAAAAGTTCTACTTACACATCTGTTAGGTAAAGCAAGGTATGCAAATTTCAAAACACGCCCATATTTGAATGCACAGCGGAGTACCATTCTGCGAGAGGTTCTTAAGAGAACTTCAGTTTAATAAACAAAGCTAAATGAGGAAAATTTAAGTCCGCACTTGACATGGTATTTAAACAAAACTCAAGGGCTGAAACTCAATATTTAGACAAAGAACAACACAGTCCACTATTCACTAGGCAAAGAAAATGGTCCACAGCAGGTGGCACACAGAATTCCTATAGAAAACAAATGTCAGATATTTTGCTTTGAGGAAACATAAAACAATGGTTGACGTGTCATTTACAAATACATAATATAAAAACGCACAGCCCCCTAAAACAAAAACCCATCAAATATTTTTTAGGTGATTGGCCCTATCCCCACCCCTTTACTAAAATAGGCCATTCTGGTGAATTACTAGCATTTGCCGTTTTGTCTTTTAAAAATTAAAAGAGTGACGGGCATATGGACTATACAGAGTGTAAGAGAAGTGTCTTATAAGAAGGGGCCTGAGTTGGCTGAAACAGTTGGACAGGTGTGTCTCAAAATGGTGTGTCCAAGTTTCACTCCCATTTCTCTTAAAGACAAAAAATACCTTAGAAACTATACCTGGTGCCCAGCCATGGAGTGACTGTTTTCCTGCTGTCACCCTCAATGTGAGGGAACATGTGAAGCCTCTCTGCTCGGACACCCGTTCCCTTTCTGTCGACACCAGGGGAAACCGCGCTGCCTTGGGCCCTTCCGTACCCGGGTACAGCTGGGAGGTGGTGTCCTCCCGGCCAGCATGAAGTAAGGCATCTCCCTTCTCTGAGTCACGTTCACTTTCTCAGAAGCAGCTTGGCAAAATCAGCATTGGACATCTTGGGAGCCTCAGTGGCCTCTGAGGTGGTGACCGCTGGCTTCAGGGCAGGGCCATTCTCGGCCTGAGCTCCGGTGGTGCTGGGGCGGTGCAGGGCGCGAGGCAACAGAGAGAGCTGGGTCCTTCCCTTCCCCCGCCTGGAAGAGCAGACACTGAATGTACCCTTTCCAAGTAATAACTGGTGGCCCCTGGTTGATCTGTAGCTGACCCTGGCCAGCATCTGGTTGTCAGGCTATGTTTAAACACATGGATTCAACTGGCAAAGAGGACTTTAAATAAATCACAAGTGTAATTGGCCAACACCAGGAAGGGTTGCGCTGCAGGGACATGCTCTGGACACCCTGCTCCAGGACTACAGTGGACAGCAGGCCCTGGCTGTCTGTCCTAACAGGAAACCAATCCAGCCGGGTATGACGGGACAAAGCCTGCGCTGGCTAACATGCAAACACTTACGCTCCATATATCTGCCGGGGTACGTTGGGGCCACCTGGTCCTTTCCTTGCCTCTGGCTTCTCTGGAACTTTCCTCTGAGGGGGGTTGCTGATGGCCACTTTGATGACATTCTCTTTGATCGTCATGCCATCCATCTTCATGACGGCCTGCGATGCCTGGGATTCATTTTCGTATTCCACGTAGGCCAGGCCCTGAAAGAGGCCACAGCCAGGTCAGGTGCTGGGGGGTCAGATCAGGACAGGTGCCCCATCAGGAGGTGACCGACCCCACCAGTGCCATCCTTCGTCTACAGGTTTATTCCCTGCCCGACTTTCCACTTCGGTAACTGACTGTAACTTCAATAACCTTTGGAAGGTCAGTACCTCTTGTGGTTGCTCCAGCAAAAGAAAGAAAAAAGACCGAGAGGCCAGTGTAAATCCAGCTATGGGCTGAGGTGGCCTGGCCCAGGGAGCAGCCCAGGTGTGCCTCATGTCTGTGTGCCCTCCTTACTTCTTACTTTTTATCTCCTGATTAACCTGGATGGGGGCGGCGGGGGAGGGGGCAGAGAAGAAAGGTAATACAAACTCATGTTTAAACAACAAGGGTCCGCTACTAAAAATGTGGTGCAAAGAGGATTAAGGGGGTGGAGGGAGCTGAGGAAATGGCTGGAGGCCAAGTCCGGGCAGGAAGGAGACTGCAGAGGGCAGCCCCTCACCCCAAGGCCCCACAGTCGAATTGATGCGAGTGTTTAATGCCTTACATTTTTAGTACAACTAGATGCAGAGCCTAGTGTACCTGTCCTTCACGTGCCATTTGTTTCTCAGCAGACAAACCAGGAACCCACCCTAGACCCGTGATCTCTGCAGACGCAGAACGGGCTTCATCCAAGCCTGGAGGGCGGTGTGCTGACCGTCCACTCCGACACTGACCTTCGGTTTGCCAGCCCGGTTGGTAACCAGCCTGATGTCCTTCACGGTGCCATGAGCCTTACAGATCTCTTCGAGTTCCTCTTTAGTGCAGGAAAAGGGTAGGCCCGAGATAAACAGCTTGTGCTTCTCCAGGGCGGTGCTGTACCTGAACACCTAGGAGGGAAGGAGGGGGAAAACCAACCATTAGAAGCCCAGCCCAGCACGCTGGCCACTCTCCGGCAGGCCCAGCCGGGCAGGCCAGAGCTGAGGCTGGGTGCTGGGAATGGCTAACTGGGCATGTCACTTACCACTTCCCTCTACAGAATGGCAGCAATGAAAGTAGCTATTGTCAGAGTTTGGGTGGGGATCCCCTAAGGCAGCGGCTCTCAACCTTCCTAATGCTGTGACCCTTTTAATACAGTTCCTCATGTTGTGGTGACCTCCAACCATAAAATTATTTTCGTTGCTACTTCATAACTGTAATTTTGCTACTGTTATGAATCGTCATGTAAATATCTGACATGCAGGATGTATTTTCATTGTTACAAATTGAACATAAAGCATAGTAATTACAAAAACAATATGTAATTATATATTTAATGTGTTTTCCGATGGTCTTAGGCGACCCCTGTGAAAGTGTCATTCGACCCCCAAAGGGGTCACGACCCACAGGTTGAGAACCGCTGCCCTAAGGTAATACATAAAACATTTAGCACAGTCCCTTGTCACTCCTATACACTCACTGGACCATCGCCATTATTACAGTTCCTCATTTTATGATCACGTATCAGCTAATGCAAGCTCCAAGTGACTGAGCCAGGAATCAGACCTTAATTAACCAGCTCAAAACAGTATAGTTATTCATGTATGTTTGCAATATTAGTTGCTGCACCAAAAAACAATATTTAGTCAGTCTATAGCAACCCTGCATGAAAGCCACTCTTTTTCCCACAAACATACCTTAAAGTCAGGATTTTTGCTCTTATCCACACAAGGGGAAACAAACATTGGCCTCCCGCCTACATTCTTCCGGTCCAACTCCAGCGCCTGCAGGGCCGACTTCTCCTCCTTGAACTCCACGTAGCAGTAGCCTCGGAAATCGCCCCGGTTGCTGAAGATGGGACGGACCTCGGCCACTTCCCCACAGGCCTCAAAGAGCGGCCGCAGCTTCACGTCCGGCTCCTCCATGCTGTAGGGCAGGTTGCTGACAAAGACGGTGACGCTGTCCTTGCTGCTGTCGTGGGGCACCTTGGGCACGTCCCTCTTCAGGGCGGCGGCGGCCCTCTCCTTCTGCTTTGAGGGGGGGGTGACGTCTGCAGATGCGCTTTTCCCAAAGAGCCCCATTTCCTCTTCCAGGTCTGGTGCTGCTTCTGCAGCTGCAGGAACGCTGTTCTCAAGCTTTCTGCGCTTGGAAGGCTGCTCTACAGGTTGTCGGGAGAAGAGCAACAACAATTAACTTTCCTCCCTTCACTGAGCCGGTCCCTGTACGCGCTCTTCCCACTGCACAGCCAGTCGGCAGCAGCGGCACGTGACCGACTCACTCCTCCCCGCTGACCTGCAAGCACCACACCTGCCAGGTCCATCTTGGCCCAGAGGCTTGGCCCACCACGTGCTGGACTCTGATGACATGCGGGTGAGGGGGCTGACTCAAGTAGAACCAGTAAGTCCTCACTGTCTACTCAGTTATAGAAAAGGTCAGGGGGTCTGAAAAGTGCAGCGGGCCGATCCAAGGCCCTTCAGGCTCAGGTCAGCAAGGATAAGGCTTGGGGACCTGCGTTTAAACCAGCACTGAGGGGACTCTGAAGTGTGTGCTTCACACGGCCACACTGGAAAGCTCTACAAAGGGTTTACTCTTGTCTTGTGTCCAAGAGAGAGTTAGGCAGCACTCTGCTCCAACCCATCTCCCCGCTTCCTCCAGAGGCGCAACACTGAAACCCGTTTGGCATTGGCCCCCCACTTCCAGACCCTTCCACCAAGCTCCCACTGCTTCCTGACGAAGTCTAACCCTGCACACTGTATTCACTGGATGCTCCCTGAGTGGGGCCCAGCCAGCTGGCCTGCCTGCTGCTGCAGCACACCACCCATGCACCTGGCCCCCAGCATGCATCGGGGCACACACCCAGTCATTTGCTGCTCAGAGTGCCAGGCTGTTTTGTGCCTCGTGCTGACACCAGCTGTCTGGCTTCCCTTCTTTCCCACTCAACAGTCACTCACTCCTCCCCGATGCCAAGGTGCACACATCGCTCCTGAACTCTTTCTTGCAGGAGCTGACCTTCTCATGCCTCCTTTGACTTCCACCATCATTCACATCCAACCTGCCACAGTCCTGACCACACCACCGCAGTCACATGGCACGTTTGCCTTATCTGCTAAACCAGGAGCTCTGAGGGGCAATGAGCTACTGTGGTCATTTCTGAATGCCCCAAAAAGGTGTGCAAGAGAGGTCAACTGAATGATGGCTCCATTCCCATTTCCCTCTGGCTGACAGCTTTGTACCAGGAAAATGAACAGAGTTCCTTAATGTCTGGAGACAATTCTTTACCTTGACTGACTTTGCTGAAATAAATCTGACCCACACCTGCCCATTCCTGAAGTGGCATGGCTGACAGAAACACCGGCTGAAACTCTACCGACTCAAAATAGGTGGGGGCAAGAAGGCATGTGTCTGTGCAGTGGGCTAGGCCAGTGGTCGGGAAACTGCGGCTCGCAAGCCACATGCGGCTCTTTGGCCCCTTGAATGTGGCCACGAAGTTTCAATTGCACTGTACATGCGCGCCCGCACGTGGTATTTTGTGGAAGAGCCACACTCAAGGGGCCGCAGTTTGCCGACCACTGGGCTAGGCAGTGGTACGGGATACTGCACCCTGGGCAGGAAGGAGGGGATGTCAACACATGGGACAGGGACAGCTGGGGTACGGGAGCCCGTGGGGTGAGGACGGCACCACAGAGGAGGGCAGTGGAGGCAACGGCACAGTGGAGGCAGTAGAGCGCAGGTCCCTTGCAGGGCAGTACCTGGCACAGAGGTAGGCAGAGACAGGAAAGGTGATGGGGTGTCTTGCCAGCACCTGTTCTCAAATGGTTCAAGAAAAAAAGTTCTTTGTACTGTTTTTTTGGGTTTTTTTGCAACTTCTCTGGAAGGATGAGTTGTTCCAAAGCAAAATTTCTGAAAAGCTTTACCTTCCTCGTCGCCGCCCCACTCTTTCTCAGCATCCTCATCGGCTTTGCGCTTGTCTGCGCCTCTGGCTCCTTTCTTTTTCAGCGCTTTCTTCTCAGCCCGGACCCTCTTCCGGTGCTCAGCCTTCTCCTCTTCCTGCTGGGCGAGGGTGGCTTCCTTCTCTGCAGCCTGGAAAAGGGGCAGATGATGCATCACTGGATGGAGCAGTGACATACACTCCACCGCCTTGTAATGAGAATGGACGAAAGGGGCCAGGGAGTGGGATTCATACCCAGTGACAGGACAAGATCATGGAAAATGTGCTCACAACCTTCCCTGCCAGGGCTTTTTCGGCCTCTCAGGATTCCTCTCTCAAATCCACAGTATTTCTCACAATAGCCCCAGTAATTATTCACCAAGAGAAAGAAAAGAATCTAAGAAACTGGGGCCCTAATTAACTTGGGGGTGTTCATATTCCAACCACTAGGCTAAGAGGCTCTTCCTGTTTTTTCCTCTATTCTAGTAAATTTTAGGGCCAAAATTCCCCTACTACATAAAATAGTATTTACTGCTGGGGCTAAAGTTTAAAGCTTTTCTAAAAAATAACAAAAGACTGGTTTAAATGCTGATTCAACTATGTCATAATAAATACTTTCTAAGCAAAAGACACGTTTTAGAAAGACCTCAAAGGTTTGACAAAAAATATCACAAACACGGTCAAAACAGCGATCAGAGGATCCCAAGACTTCATATAAACAGCATCATTACCTTAATTCTCTGCTCATTAACACGGGCTAATCGAGTTTCGGTTTTCTGGACAGCTATATCCCAATCTTCTAAAGTACCTTGATAGAAAAAGAAGCAAACTTTCCATTTTGGGGTTTGGGAAGCTTTTCTTAATTCCCCCACCCTCAGGAGAGCTCTCCCCTCAGAGAGCTCCCCATTTCAAGGTGATTTCACTGAAAGTTTTCGAATTCCAATAGTCCTTCCAAGATGTGATTAAAACATCCCTTCATTTTCAGGAGAGACTTGAAAACCAGAATATGACCTATTACGGGTGCTCCCTGGCAAAGATTATGAAAACATTCCAATGTAAAAGGTATAAGACATATTATGACAGTTGAGCATCTCAAATGATAAATGTTGAAATGTTTTGTCATTTGTTGTTGTTTGGATGTTTCATTTCAAGTTCTGAGGGATTCCCACCCAAAATCCAGACCACTGCCCAGGGATACATTCTCTATTTTCCTACTGGACACAATATTGAGGCTCTGAACTTCGCAGGTGATGCACACAGTACTCATTTGCCTCTGCTCCTGTGGCGTGCATGACATGCTGGAGCAGAGGGTCTCAACTGGAGTGATCCTGACCCCAGGGATCAACTGGAGTCATTTTTTATTGTCACGACTGGGGGCAGGGAGGTGTGCTGGCAACTAGTGGGCAGAGAGGCCAGGGATGCTGCTAAAGACGCTAGGATGCACAGGGTCCTACAAAGAATTCTGAAAACCCACGCTAGAACTATACAATGCAGGGCCCTCCTTGGATCTGGAGCTCTCAGAGGATTCGATCTCATGGGGAGCGCCCTGTGACAGTCACGCCACTCACGGGGTAGCCGTGCACAGTCTGTCCTTACAGACTCCAAGCCGGAAGCAGAGCCGAGGGTCCTACCTTCTGTCCTCTCCATGGTGAGCAGCACTTCACAGACGTGCTCGGGGTAGTCACTGGTGCACTGGACGGCCCGGTGCAGAGCCTTCCTGCAGTGCTGGGTGTCGCCGTGTGCCCTAGGGCAGACAGCAAACAGGCTGCCACCAGGACAGAAGCAGAAGGCACACGAGGAGGGAGGGGCAGCTTCTCACAGGTTAGAGCCACAGGACCAGCAGCTCCGGCTCCAGCACCCTCCACATACAGCTCTCCTCTGGGCCCCAAGTACAACGTTGTAGCAAAGAAAACACTGCTGGTGTCTGGGTGCAATCTAATCTAGTTTTTTCATGGAACACCATTTTCACTTTCTAATGTAAATATCAGAGTCCTAGATAACTCACATAAACAAAAGCTTGCGGGAGGGAGGCTCCTCAAACTTTTAGAGTGCCAACAGGTTCTAAAACCAAAGTTTGAGAACCTCTGACCTGAAGGAAAATTCAACAAGCTTTAATAGTGTCATCTCTGGGGGTGGGATTATAGGAAACTTTCACTTCTGTGTTCAAGATCTACTGAAGAACAAAGCTGGTCATATTCTTTATGTCCTCCCCATGTTATCAATATTACTGGGCATACCTTATTTCTGTGAAGTCATTTTAGAGGTTTGTAACAGGTGCACTACAATTGCATTTTCATTTTTTAGACAGAAAAGTCTCGAAGAATATACCCAAACAATTAACTAATAGTGGTTACTACTGGGTCCATAATTGTAAATAATTTGGGTTTTTTTCCTTCTGTGCTTTCTAGTATTTTATACTTTTTATACAAAACAGATATAATAAAAATAAATAGCTCCCCAAAAAGTCAAATAAAATATTCATGTCCAAAAATCAAAACAAACCAACCAAAAAAAGAAAAAAACACACCAAAATTTAAAAGAAACACATAGCTCTAACAGCCCAGACACAAAATACTATGTGCTAGGTTCTCTAGCCCGGCCCATTAAAGAAAGAGCGATGAAGGCAGGCAGTGGCCCATTGCAAGGAGCAAGCCCAAGCCAGCCGAGGTCAGCCGGGACTAAAGACAAGTTACTCCTGACAACGCACCGTCACCCCACCCAGTTCGTTACCTTTCCAGGTTGTAATACTCAAGCCACATGTTGGCATACTTGGCGTTTCCTTTGGTCATGATGCTGTCCCAGAGCTCCCGAGCTTTCTGCATGTTATTGCACAGTCGAGCCTAAGAGCATGACAAGGCCCAGTGAGGAAAGCACCTGAATCTGATGACACCAACACCCCTTCCAGAACAGACTGCAGACAGACCTGCCTAAAGAGCCATCCCCTAATTGTCACTGACATAAATCCCTGACATTCCTTAGGCCGCCCTCCATGGTAACAGGCCCAGGCCAACCACGTCAGCCTTTCTGCAGTGACAAGCCTCAAGGTGTCTGCCTAGGCCTCTTGTTGAGAACAAAGAGTGGGAGCCCGTGGGCACCACAGTACCGACTAGTCGCTTTTTATTTTTATCAAACTTAATAACTATAAAGGGTTAATCTGAGAGGCAGTGTCGAGAAAGAAAGTTTAATCCAGAAGCAAATGCCAGCTCCCCCACTTACTGACTTGGGCAAGTTGCTTCATCTCTCTGAACCTCAGGTGCCTCATCTTGAAGATGGTGACACGAACACCCACCCACACACTGCCCGGTAGGTGTTTCTTTGGCTGACTCCCTCAGAGAATAAAACACTGGAATCTTACAATTCTCTGAGCTGGCGATCAGGGCAGGTCCCATGTCCTACTCCCCTGGGGGTCCTTGGTCCAATAATAACACTCAACTCATGATACCCTGTAATTATTCGTCAAATCGCCTGTCTTCCACACTAGATTAAATCTTACCAGTGCAGGAAACTATGTCTACCTCATTTCCCCAGCACCCAGTCAAGTGCCTGGGCAAACAGTGCCCACCTGATACGCTCTCATGAATGAGACACTGGGCAAGGGAGAGAAGTACATGAGTGAATGCCTGGCATTCAGACTTTGCTGCACATCTTCTTCCTGGGAGCTAATATTTTCACTAAGATATAAACAAATGTGCACCAAGCTAGGTAAACAGCACAGGTCTCTATAGAGCCTCAACCAGTGGTCGGCAAACTGCGGCTCGTGAGCCACATGCGGCTCTTTGGCCCCTTGAGTATGGCTCTTCCACAAAATACCATGTGCGGGTGTGCACGTACAGTGCGATTGAAACTTCGTGGCCCATGCGCAGAAGTCGTATTTTGTGGAAGAGCCACACTCAAGGGGCGAAAAGAGCCGCATGTGGCTCGTGAGCCGCAGTTTGCCAACCACTGGCCTAGACCATCAGCTGGGATTCTGACTCAAATTCAGCCACACTAGTAGACAAAGGCCCTTCAAAGGCAGATGAAACCGACAGATTTGACAAAAAACACTTACCTCGATCCTGGCCCAGTTCTGCATGATCATGCAGCTTGGATCCCCACTCTCATTGAAACCTTTAAAAATAGAATTAATCAAAATCAGAAAGTAATTTAAAGACCAAGAGCCTTTGCCTGAAAAGGCACCTCAACCCAGAGCAAGAAACACAACTGGACAAGCAGGGGGTCGGAGCCACACTTACGTTCTTCCACCTCCTGTTTCAGAAACTCCAAAGCACGAGTGAAGGCGGACCGCAACTCTTCCAGCTCTTTACTGGAGTCTGGAAGCAAGAGGTCTGCTTAATGAAACCACATACCACATCTTCTTTTTATCGCACACTGAAACGCCCACGGGCCTGTTTATGCACCTGGCACCATGCTGGGGACACAAAAGTGAAATTGCCAGGCCCCTGCCCTCACCACACAGTGGGAAAGAGACTGGAGCAGAGCACAGCACGGGCAGTACACTGACAACAGTGAGCACAGGGTGCCATGTGGGGTCCCCCCAGCCAGCAGAATGGCTGACGGTCACATGCAAGAACAAGTTAGACGGGGTTCTGGCTGCTATTCTTTTTGAGGGGAAAGGAGAAAGAAAAGGGAGTCCTGCAGAGGTTTAAAGATTTAATAGAAACACAGCAGTCTTACTTAGAGAACTATTTCGGACATACAGGAGGGAGGGAAGAGAAAAATACAAAATGAGGCAGAAGCCAGCATAAAACCTAAGGACCATTACTCCCTTCCTTTACAATCCACAGCATGACTTGTTCAAGACTTAAACCGCTAAAGCCTTTTTTTTTTTGGGGGGGGGGGGGGGGGGGAGGTACCAATGGCTGGTCTATAACATTTGCCCAATCACAATGTATTTGGGCAATTAGAACATCTCACCAAAAGATATGTTAAGAAAAAGCAGTTCTGGTATAAAGCACAGGAACTTAAATACCTTGTTTGAAATCAACCCTTCTCCTCAGGTAATCAAGGTATGCTTGCCAAATCTCCACATAGTCAGTGGCCTGAATGAAGCCAGCACTCAAAGCTTTCTCGAAGGTCACTGGAAGTGAAGAAAAAGACAGGGTGTGTGGCCAATGAAAAAAGAAACAAATATACAGTTATCAAGATTATTATAAAAACCTTTACTGACTATAAAATACTATATGATTCAACATCACAATAAGATGCAATGAGCTAGAAAGAAATGTTCAAGAGGAGAGCTACTGCGGCAAGGCACACGCTGTGTTCTAGAAAAGGCAGTTAAGAGTTCCAGGTCAAGTAAGTTTGGAGAAAAGACTCCTGGAAGATCACAATAAACATCAGCATGTTAAAAAGCTCTAAGAAGTCAGAAATACAACCAGTTTACCTCCCACTTAGAGCCCTTTTTGTCACTACTACCCACTCTCCCAAGAACACCCTGGGAAATGATGACTCAGTGACGTCCTCAGAACTCTAGCTCTGACTTGGTACAAGAAGTTTTGAAGGCTTCCAAGAGAAACATTCGCACCAGAAATCACGTGATGGTCAACTCCGTGTCTTTCCATGGCCAAGAGGTACCGGCTCCACAGGGCAACTGTCCAGGGGCAGTTTCTAACAGCACGATTATGTACAGATAAAACCAAGTCCTTTACTTTCAGCTGCCGGTCCTATGACAAAGAATTCTAGGGTTAGGAGATAAAAATTTATGGTTTAAAGTTCACCATCCACGAAACATTTCCAGAACCACCGACAGACGAAATTTCCTTAGAAATGTCTCTTGTGACTGATTTCTTCAACAAAGAAATCACAAAAGGAGTGAGAGAGAAGAGAGGTGGAGTGGGCAACCTACAGATTAAATGTCCAATCATAATGTATAGATCAAGTTTGGATCCTGATTCAAATCTGTTACACGTACATACTGAAATATTTACCAAGGAAATGTGATTTCTGGATTTAATATAAAACAACATGGAATGGGGAAAGTAGGTACGGTTATAGATGAAACTACATTAATGCCATTAGGTCATTGTTGAATCTGGTGATGGGTACATAAGGTTGCATTTTACTAATCTGTCTACATTTATGTGATTACATTTTTCCATAATAAAAGGTTAAAATTTTTTTAATTTAATCTGTTATAAAGTTTTCAATAGTAAGACTATGTAATCCTAAAACACTCGGAGGACTTCCTAAGTGACCTGACAAACGGAAGGAGGATGAAGGATCAATTAGGAGAACAGAGATGAGCAGCATACAACTAACTCCGAGCACTCTTATTGGTTTTCTTTAGATAGATCCCAAATTGGTAAAAGTTAAATGAAATCAGAATAGTTATCTTACTAGGTACTGACTGTAACGGATCCATAAGTCTGGAACCAGGCAGTTCTCAACCAGGGCACGCTCAAAGATCAACTGAATGCGAGCAGGATCGCCGATTTTCATCTCAAAATCGATGTATGCTTGATATTCGGCCAGCCTGGGAGCCTCTGCTTCCAACTGGACAAAGGAGAACGGCAAAGAAGTTGAAATGAGCTGCTCGATACTGTCAGGAAGCACAACACATCTTCATATTCAACTCTGCTGAGACTGGCTACTCCAAGAACCACCAATCCCCGCTCAGAACCTCTACACAGCAGGGCCCACAAAAGTGCCCCGTCACTGCATTAGCTACAAAAGCTCCTCAAACCCTTTTCTAAATCCATCCCTGGACTACTGGGAATTCAAATCAGGAACTGAATGAAGGAGAAGCACCCTCGCCAATGACCAATGCAAGCCATCCTTCCAAAACAGAAGTTATTTCCATGGCCTACTGAGTGGAGGAGAGAAGGCAACCACGCTAGAGTAATCCAGTGCCTTGTGCTAGTTCAGGTTTCTCATTCCAAATACCAGCTCCTGCCAAGTACAGGTACATGCAGAAGATGGAAGAGGTATGCTGGATGTTTATTGATCCAAAGACGTACAATCAAAATCTTTTTGAACAAAACCCTCTTATTCAACTTTTCTTTTCAGCCACACTCTGCTGATAGTCGAAACAAAACTGAACTGGCTGAGGCTGTCATTAATGAGGCTTTGTGAAATAAATTACATAAAATCATTTACATGTAAGAGAGAGAGGGAGCACATGCAGACCAGCGAGAGAGCACACATGTTCTAAACATAGAAAGAAGCTGTCTTGGAGCTGCAGTTCCTAGTAAACATGACAAACTAGTGACCCAGACACACTGTGCCATTGAAAACTACTAACACTGCTGGACTAAATATGAAAAGCATCCTGAAAATCACCAACAAACTCGTAAAGAAATACTGAGGACAAGGTCTAAGTGAAGGTGGTTAAGTGAAGGTTAAGCTTTTGCTGGCCTAAGATATATTAAGACTTTGATCTTCACAACAATCCTATGAGGCAGGTATCATTACTACCCCCATATTATTCAAGGCAAATGAAACACAGGAGGCTAAGTACAAGCCCAAAATCAGAGCTACTAAGCGGCAGAGCTAAAATTCAAACTGGAGGTGGCCTGGCTCTCAGTATCTGTATTCTTTAGGCCACGAGAGAGACCAAAATCAAAGCCAAGGAGCCCAACAAACCACAAGCAGGATAAATACAAAGATATTCACACCTGGACCTACGGTAATGAAATTGTAGGACATCACACAAATCAGAGAGATATTAAAACCAACCAGAGGAAAAAATAAGGGTTACCTTCAAAGAAGCAAGAGTTAAACAGACAGCTGACGTGTCAACAACAGAAGCCAAAGACAGAAAGGTATCTTTAATTGCTGAGAGAACACAACTGTCCGTCTAGAATTCTATATCCTGAGAAATGAACTTTCAAGGAGAGCAACAAAGTTAAACTTTTTCAAACAAAAACCAAGAAAATCTGGAAAATCTGTTATGAGCAAATGTCCAGTGTGGGAGCTTAAAGGATAGACGTCAGGCAACAGAAAAGTGATTCCAGATGGAAAATCTAGGACGCAGGGAGGAAGAGGACAGAAAGCGGGACATGCATGCAGTAAATGTAAACAAACTAGACTGTACGACGCAAAATTAACAATGATGCCTGTAGATCAAACAAAAAGGCAAGAAATACAAGATCACAAGAGACTAAGTCTGAGGAACGGTAAATGAAGTTAAAAGTATTCTAAGACCAAGAAAAAGGAAAAAAATGCCACTTACAAATAATATTATATAAAAAAACACAACTACTGTCAACACAAAAAATCCAAAAGAATCCATCACTTATTTTTAATTTTATTTACTAATTTTTAGAGAGCGAGGAAGGGAGGGAGGGAGAAAAACATGGATTTGTTGTTCCACTTATTTTGCATTCACTGGTTGATTCTTGTATGTGCCCTAACCAGAGTTATCAAACCCACAACCTTAGTGTATCAGGATGATGCCCTAACCAACTGAGTTACCTGCCAGGGCATAAATTATTAATATTAGTAAGAATCTAGCAAGTTAGATAAAAAATTAAAAACAAATTACATTTTATATATCAGGAGCAACTAGAAAATAAAATCTTTAAAAAGATATAATGTGCCCTGGCCAGTTTGGCTCAGCGAATAGAGCGTTGGCCTATGTACTGAGGGGTCCTGGGTTCGATTCTGACCAAGGGCACATGCCTGGGTTGCGGGCTTGATCCCCAGTAGGGGCCGTGCAGGAGGCAACCAATTAATTATTCTCTTTCATCATTGATGTTTCTCTCTCTCTCTTCCTTTCTTTCTCTCTTAAATCAATAAAGAAATATATTTTTTAAAAAAAGATATAATGTAAACCAGTGGGATGGCACAAAGAGGCCAGAAATAGATCCCCACGTAAATGGACAGCTCATCTGTGACAGATGTGGGGCTGCACATGCGTGAGGGGAGAGTGGATTAAGAGAATGAGTGCGGAAACAACTGGTTCTCCATATGGAAAAATGAAACTGGACCCTGCTTCATACTATACACAAAAATCAACTCCAAATGGATACCTAAACATGAAGTATTAGATTATAAACTTTCAGAAAAAAATAGAGCTAAGTACATTAATGATTTTGGAGTAGAGAGAGATTTTTTAAGCCTAGCAAAAGCACAAACAATAAGGAAGAGAATGATAAACCCATGTACATTAAAATTAAGACTGGGGGGGATTCTGCAATACCTATAATCGAAAGGAAGATTTAAGTTTCAGGACCCCCACAAATCAATTAGAAAAAAGAAAAAAAAGATAAACCAAAAGGAAAATGTGTCAAAGACACTTTTTACTACAGAGGCACTTCACCAAAAAAAGAAAATCTGAATGGCCAATCGATGTGAAAAGATGCTCAGCCCCATTAGTAATCAGGGAAATGCACATTAGAACACGTTTCAGACTCAACAGATTGGCTAAATGTAAGTATGTCAATATTCAAGGTAACAAAAGCAAGGAGGAATCCCAGGTGCTGCTGAAGGCTGTAAACTGACAACCTGGAGAACAGTTCCATTCCTGGGTACACACTTAGAGAAACTCGCTTCCCTGTGTCCAAGAGACACGTTCAATGTCCAAGCAACGCTGTGGCTGCTAGCAGAACACTGGACATAACCCAACTAAGAACATGGATAGATTGTTTATATACAGACAACTTTGTAGCAAAACAAATGGGCTGTAACTATACTTATCAATGAGTAAAACCCCAAAATAGGTTGAATAAAAAATATACAGCATGATTCCACTATATACAAGTTAATAAACTTTAAACAATATATTAAGGATACGTTCACAGGTTGTAAAACTATAAAGAAAAGCAAGGGAATGAGTATCACAAAAGTCAGGAAAGTGATTACCTCTCGGGAGAGGGAAGAGGAGGCAATCGGAGAGGGGCACATAGGAGACTTCTAAGGTACTGGCAATGTTCTATTTCTTAACCTGGGTGGTAGGTACATGGATGTTCACTTTATTATTAGTATGTAAACTGTAATAGACATTTATACACTCTATATATTTCACAATAAAACAAGTGTTAAAGAAACTGTTTTACTTGCAACTACCGATCAGGGAAAAGCTTACAGAGAGAAGTTTACTGTAAAAGCAGCCAACACTTACCAGTGCTTCCTCGTAAGGTTTGTATTTCTCCAACTGCTGTAGCGCTTTGTGATAGCTCTGAGTTACCGACTCTGGTATTGGGTCTTCCGACCACTCTTCATACTCTGCAAATGTTGCCTCCATATCTATTGAAAAATGGATTCAGCCCCTTGGGTCTTATAATTGGATCTTAAGAATCCAAACATAGATTAAACCATGAGAGTCGAATGCCACTAACCCCTCCCACATCTGTAGCCATAGCAGCTCTTATGACCAAATCCTGAGCTCTCCTGCTGAGCTCACACTTGGCCTTAGACTCTGTCTCAAAATACTATCCCAGGCAGTCCTACCAATTAATCAATCAGAATTCATGAAACTAATAACAAAGCTTTAACAACACTTACCTGGCACTTCCTAGGTTCTAAGTCATCATAGCCATTAACTCGTCTGATCCTCACAACTCTATGATGTGGGTTCTACTGTGATCCCCATTTTGCACTGTCCACAGGAAACGGCAGAGCAAGGGTTTGAACGCTACTCACTATACTACGCTGCCTCAAACTGGGATGAGATGAAATCTACAAGCCAGTTCCATTCTAGCCTTTTCTGCATGTCACCCAAAGATTCAACTGGAGAGACAGGCTATACTTTGTTAAATGAAATCCAAGTAAGCTGTGACGTAAAATGAGAAATAACTTCTGGGCTCAAGTCAAGTTATCCAGAGGTTCTGAGGGTGCACAGTACACCAGGTCTGGGGAACAAACAAGATGGCAGCGCCAAACTCCTCCCATGCTCGGAAAAATCCTCCCAGTGCTGCTCATGCTCCAGCTCCAGAACCTCAAAGGCGTGGCTTTCCAATATATATTCCCCAAAAAAGGAGAATCCTTACCAAACCCCAGGAAATTCAGGTATGAATACTTGCGACCCATGGTGCTCCTGAACCAGATATCACCCCACCGAGGAATGGTCCAGGCCCACGTAAACTCCCCAGGTCGTGGAAGAGGGTACTTCTCAAGAGAAAATGCTCCGAATGGAACTCTGATTCAATCCAGCTTCCCCAGAAAACACAGGGAGTCAGTTTCTCTATTCCTTTCAGAGACAGAGCCCCCTCTCTGCCTCTCCAACAATGTCCACACGACTGGGACTTCCTGCCTCTGACCCTCATAACTAACTTGAGCATTAATAACTCAAGATACATTTTTACCAAGGGACTCGTCCACAGTCACGCTGTCCAGTGAGAGTAAGGACACCAGCCACATTTGCCTCGTGGGATGCTGGGAAAGGCCGAATCACATGACATACCCCAAAGCATTTTAAAAACCACGAAGGGCTGGCTCTTGTCTTACCGTAGAGTGGGATTGCCAACTGTCGCCGGAAGAGACTGTGCACTTTCTCCAGCTGTGAATCAAAGGTTTGTTCCCGGTCAAAAGGGGAAAGGAAGCCAGCCATGGGCTAAAGAAGTAAATTTGTAGTAAATGACAAACTTTGGTCCTTCCTACCTCAAAATTATTTCATAAAAAAATTTATTTCAACACATTTTTAGTTCAAACTAAAAAAAAAATTATGACCTCTTACACATGAGGTAATGCTTGGTAAAGATGAAGGCAGCACTGCCAATTTTTCAACAGGGACGTAATTCAAGAATGAACTGGGTTACTTTAACAATAACAATCAAACATTAGAGGGCTTCACTGTGTATCAATACCTGTGCACCCACACAAACAGAGTGGAGAGGGACAGGAAAATTCTGTAAATTGTAGTCTAAAAATTGCAATTCTGATTGGGTCAAATCTCTCACAGTTACTACTGGACATTTTTGGAGGGAGGGGGTGGGGAAGGGGTAGTGACATGGTTATTTTTGTATTTTATTCTGGAACCAGTAACTAAAGCAGTAGTATTTTTAAGTATCAAGGACAAATTGTAGGGTCATGTGTAAGAAATAATTCTTGCTAGTCTAAAAAACTTTTTATTTCATATATTTACCTGCCCATACACTAAGGAACTGGCGAAGACCATTTTATGAACTATGTCCTTCCAAGAGCACTTACAGAGACAGCCCGACTACTCGAAGGCAAGCACTGGTCACGGGGGCGGGGAACTCACCCGGGCAGCTTCCACAATCGCATTTTCGAACTCCCGGTAAGCCTCCCAGATGGCCAGTCCTTTGGTCATATGTAAACCGACAGACGAGAGGGCCCTTTCAAACACAGAGCGGACTTTCTCCAGGCCACCTTTCTGACCAATCCCACCGACTGAGTACTGGCCATACTCTAGCCAAATGTTTGGACCTAAAAATGAGGAGAGTTCTGTTAGTTCACAACATGAGACACCCAAATATCAAAAAGGAGGCATAACAAAAGAAATGTGCCCACCAAAAAAGTACTCATTCATGCAAAAAGGTAAGAGCATCATCAATATGCATCCCAATTCACCTACACTAATGCTGCAGCCTAAGAAGAAAGTCTGCCTAAACAATGTTCCTAGCAGGTATATTCGCTGAGATGTTGCTGAATAAACAGTATATGCCAAGAGGTAATATTAAAAAGACCATGATCATAAAGCTTATTTATTAAAACTGAAGAAACTCAGTGATAGATTTCAATGAAAATAACAAGAATCTGAGTCAATCTTCAGAAAGATTTCAAAGCCTAGAATTTTTCAAAATGAAAAACATTAAAAGCACCAATACTGTTAATAGAAATCTGTATTTTAAAATCTCTGTTTTTAATGACTTTAAACAATGACGACAAAAAAAGGCTTGGTTGCTTTGTTCCTTTCACTCTTTTTAAATTTTTATCTACTCACTCCCACAACTTTAAGACCAGACCAATGAAAGATCGTCATGAATGCATCAATTCTTACTGTACACGGTTTGCCTGTACTTTTCAAAGACCTAAAAATAATTTCAGAAGCCTATACACTAACTTTGTAAAATAAAAATGCTAGATACAGAAGCCAATTTGAGGATGACCATGTTTTCCTGAGGCAGGTTTATTTCAAGAACTTAGCCAAAGCTTTAGCCACTTTGTTTCGTGCACCAATAAAAAGCTGCCAGATGGGCTGCAAAAAAAAAAAAAATGGAAATGAGCTAGCTCTTGGAGGTGAAGGGCTGAGTGAGGGGAGGTCAAGTTTACAGATGGTCTGTGAAGCGGTTCCTCCTCTCAGAGAAGGTAATTTTCAACAGATGACATCATGCCCCCTCTCAAAACTTAATCTAGACAGGGGCAAATATGAGAAACGGCATTTTAAATGAGAAAACCCAAGGGTACCGAGCCCACAGTGACTCCGAGAGACAAACAAAAGGTGTCACTAGACCCCAAGCTCAGAACAGGCATGAAGCCTCCGCACAAGGCTCCTCCAAGACCAAGGAGCCGGGTTTTCAAAACCTCTGCGGAGCCAAGGGAGGTTTTCAGGGGGAGACTGGGAGATAGGGGCCTCCCCTCCCCCTCCTCCTCTTCCTGTGCGGACCTCAACCCCTCCCCAGTCCGGGGGGTGGGGGGGACCTCTGAGGAGCCAAAGGGCCTAGCCATCTCCGACTACTGGGGCACCAACCACCCCCAGAAATCACTACTGAGTGAGTACATGCTGAGAAACACAGGAAGGCCATCCTTGGCATCTTCAAATATTAAAAAAACAGTTAAATACGAAAATACTAAAATACAAAGAATAGAAAAAAATAAATAAAAAGGACAACAAAATAAAAAGCAGGCAGAGTGGCTTCTGAACATTCAAAACAAGTGGCAATTTGCACACACTGAAGCTCCTGAAAATAACACATCCCCTGGGGGTCCCATTCAAAACGACTTGTGGGACATCCTCTAAGGAGCTGGTCACCTGGTCCCGGACCCACAGCAGCCCTGCAGCAGCTGGTGGAAGGGCAGGCGCTGTCGTCAGCACTAAGTGACAGCGGAGGCCTGCCGGCAGGGAGGACTGCAAACCCTCAGGGACCGAGAACCATCACGGGCGGCCTGGAAGGACAAAAGATCCTTGCAGAGAGAGGGCCGGTGCTGTTAATGACTGAGACCTTAAGAAGGGGGTAACAGGACCAGCAGAAAACAAGGTACATCATGCATTTGGAACTCAGAGATTCTAAGAGGCCACAGGGCTGGCACCATCTAAGCAAAGACACGGGATAGCTTTTAAAGGCACATTCAGTATAATTTTATATTCACCAAACACCTATTATTTTCATTATTTGAATTATAGAAAGTAAAAAAGTTTATATTCTTCTTGGCTGGTAAAGGTACAGAAAAAATCCTCTCCCTCTGGGCAGTCTACCTACCAAGTGCTGACACTGCTCTCAAGGGGAAATGCCCAGAGTGAAGATTGAGGAAAATCAGATGGGGAAGAAGGGCTTAATTTAAAAAGGGGGAGGGGGGACCTTGTAATGCTTTTTAATGCGTTTTGTCCACAGCACTGATGTGTTCCCCAATGTATGTAGAGACAATGTTTAGAGAATTAACCATCAACAGGGGCGGCTGAAGGGACTTAAGGGGAAATCAGGCATCCACCTTCACCTGCACTGCTGCCCGGTCAGCACCAGGAGACCAGGGAGCTCTGTGGTGGGGGAGGTCTGTATCTCGAGCGCAGTGGTGGCCACCGGAAGCTACATGGATAACATCTACAGAACGACACACATGCACTGCACCAAGGTCAACTTCCTGGTTTTGATTCTATACTACTGTTATAAAACACTGGGAAAACTGGACGAAATAAGTACATAGGACTTCTCTGTGCTACTTTTGCAATTTCCTATAAATACAGAATTATTTCAAAAAGAAGTTTTAAGGTTTTTAATATGAAAAATAAAAATTCTGTCCAAAACTTCTAAAAATCTATTCAATGTGTAAAAGGTGACCTTTAGTCATCTGGAACTACCATGTAAATTCTTCCTGCCAGGTAAGTGCTGGGTGTGAGTATATTCATCCACTTAAATGAACCTCAGATATTACAGGTTCGGTTCCAGCCACCCCCCCGACCCCACCCTCCAATGAAGCAAATATCGAAATAAAGCCAATCTCACAAACTTTTTGTTTCCCAGTACATATAAAAGTTATGTTTATACTATAACGTAGTCTATTAGGTGTGCAATAGAGTATGTCTTTAAAAATGTACATACCTTAATTTTTTAAAACTTTGTTAAAAAATGCTAACTCTTATCTGAGATTGTTGGTGAAAATGGTGCTGATACATTTGTTCAACACAGGGTTACCACAAACTTTCAAATTGTAACAAAAAAGAAAAAATAGCATCTGTGAGATGCAATAAAACTAAGTGCAATACAGTGAGATATGCCTATGTCTTAAAACCAAATATCTTCAACTGAAAACCATAGACAATAATAGATGAACTCAATCTTCCTAATTGCTAGACGAATGCTGTCTTCTGGGCAACAGCATCTCACAACACAATCTAGACAGCAGAGACTGATGCAGGTGACCCTGCCGGGCGCCCTGGAAAACGCCTGCGGGAACTTACATATGTAATCCTTCACAGCTTTCTCAAAGAGGTCATACACGTGCTCTCGGTCCAGGCTGTCCAGGGCCATGCTGATCTCATCGTGCAGCCACTCCAGCCAGAGCTCTACAAGACAACAGCCTGCGTTACCACCTCCCTCCCAAGAGAGCGGTCTGAAAGCAGTAATGTAGAGGAGTCATCAGCAGGCAAGCGTTTCATCATCTTACACAATCTGGCACAGGTCACAAAAACTCAATTCTTAAAGCCTGCACCAAGCACAGAAGTTTATGGCTCCAGATAAGATCAAATCACTAAAATCATAATATTCTACAGCTGTTGGGCACTTCATGGTTTGCAAATTCGGTGTCTATAAAAGCAGCCCAGCTGGTGAGGAGTTACCTTCTGTCAAAGGGAAGATCTCACTCATCTTCTGGCGGGCCGCCCTCACTTTGGTGAGTTCCCCTTCCAGACGCAGCAGCCTGATCAGGTCCACGTGGCAGTTGTAGTCATAGATGTTGATAGACAGCTAAAAGGAAAAGAAACAGCCGGTGAAATTTAAAATGCCATCATCAAAATAACTTAGCTTTTTTTTTTTTTTTTTTTACCATTGGTGACAATGCACACGTCTGTCACAAACAAAATAAATGTGCTACCTGGGAGAGCCTCTGAAACAGAAATGAAACCTCAGGAAAAGGAAGAGAAAAGATCAATACAAGAGGCTTTTTATAATAACCATAAAGTTCCCTCAAGTCCGTCACAATTCCCGTCAGCACACACTTGGTTCTCTCTGAAATACAGGAAACATTCTAACGAAACAAATAAGTAATAGTGTGGCCTTAGGCTCATTATCAACTGTCCTAAGCCTCCATTTCCTCACTTTAAATGGGGAAATCACTGTTTTCTGACTCATAAGGTTCCTGTGAGGATTTTAAACATAATTTAGTAACGTGCTTTAGCATATGCCAGGCACATAGGTAATAGCTCTTTTCTTCTACTACATAAATAAAAAGATCCCTATTGGTAGAAATAAGAACGACAACAGACTGATATCTTCTGAAGCTGAGTGATAAGCACATACAGGTCTATTTCTATACCTGAAACTTTTCAAACTAAAAATTTAAACAATAAATTAAAATAAGTGCTTAAAAAGCTATCATACATCTGAGACAAAAGGAAACTATAAAAATGTGTTACTATCTGACTTACATTCTTAAAGAATAGCTAAAGGAAGTTCTTCAAAGAGGAAGGAAATGATAAAAGAAATCTTGGCATCAAGAAGAACAACAAGAAAGAGCAGAAAAGTGGGTAAGTATAGGGTGTCCCAAAATTCACGCAAGATTTTAATTCTGCGTGAGCATTAACAACTACAACAAAAAATAAAAGCCTAATTTTACTTGGTTTATTGAATCAGATTCTAATATCTGTTGCCCTTTGATTTCAATCCCTTCAATTTGATAAGCATTACCAAGTACCAATTATGGCCCAGGAGCAGGGACAATGAAGGCCAATGAAGACCACGAATTTGCGTATGTGCCAGCAAAGCCGTGGAGGCCATTTACCCGGTGTGCTATTCCATACATAACCCTATACTGTATACTTTATGAATCAATAAAAAATTTACAATTTTTAATTATAAACCTGTGTTTTCTATCAAAATTACTTCTTGGGTAAATTTTGGGACACCCTATATAAATTATCCTTCTCCTTATGTGTTTTCTAAATTGTATGTGATAGCAAATGTTTTACTAGTAAGACTACCTGAAACCCAAAACAATGATATTTAAAAAGCAGGGATGCAAAGGGGCATAAATGGAAGGGAGATTGCCACACCTCACTCAGTGGTAAAACATAAATACCAGGAAAGTCAAACTGAATTCATGACCCATGACCATGACCCCAGTGTGAAAAACACTGATGCAAAAAAAAAATAGGTAAATTGGAAAAACACCAATGCAGAGAAACTCTTACACGTGTTCAACAGTAGCACAGCTCAACAGAAACAAAAAATAGGTAAATTGGAAAAATACCAATGCAGAGAAACTCTTACACGTGTTCAACAGTAGCACAGCTCAACAGAAACAAAAAATAGGTAAATTGGAAAAACACCAATGCAGAGAAACTCTTACACGTGTTCAACAGTAGCACAGCTCAACAGAAACAAAAAATAGGTAAATTGGAAAAACACCAATGCAGAGAAACTCTTACACGTGTTCAACAGTAGCACAGCTCAACAGAAACAATGTTTTGTTGTAGCCTGTTTGTAATGGGGGGGCGGGGGGGGGGGCGGACTATAGCTATCCAAATGCTAGAACTGACCAAACAGTTGTCAAAATGAATAAACTGCAATGACAAGTAACATGGATGAACCTTAGAAACCCACTGCTGGGTGGAAAGCAGTCCCAGAAGATTATGTATAACATGATGGACTTTTTTAAAAGCTCAAAAACAAACAAAAGTGGACAACACATTGCTTAAGGACGCATACCTGCGTGATAAAACTGTATGTTTGCCAATAGAAGGAAACAGAAGATTCAAGAACGTAGTTACTGGGTTTTAGGAGGCGGCACGGGAGAAGGGGCAAGGCAGGACTGGGACAGGGGAGGCGCCCAAGACACATGCAGCAGTACCCATGCAGCTCTAACCCGCAGACGAGCGAAGGGTGTTCATTTGATTACCATACTTCCTAATTTACAGATGTGAACTGTGTATGTATCAATTCACATAAAAAAGATAAAGAAGAATCAATAACAGATAAGAATATGACCTGATTCTTTCAAAAACCTTAAAAGACTTGCAGCAAGGTTCTCTTACACGTGATTTATAAAGCTTGACAAGCGGAACCCATCCATGATTATGTGATGGTTCGACAGGGCTGGACGAGGCCAGGACACACACGCCCTCGTCTCCCCTGGTTCTGTGTCCTCACCTGCACCAGGATGAGCTCGAGTGGCTGTCACCACACAATGACGCTTCCAGACTGACTGTCAAGTCTGGCACACGAGTAACGAGAGTTTAAAAAGTTGAGTTTGTGAAAGATGTGCTTTCCTCATTAAAGAACATCCTAGGCTCTCCCGTCCCCCACCGACTCACAGCTTCCCTGGGTCTGAATGTGTTTTCTGAGCCTGGAGAGGGTGGGAGAGCCCTTACCGGTTAGTGTGAGGAAGGCCTGTGCAAACATCCCTCACGAGCACCATGTGTAATTCAGAAGGCAAAGGTATAAAAGTCACGACGTAGAGGAACTGCCTCCAGGGTGATTTTTGGTCTAAATTTCTGATGTCTAGCCCAAATGACGATAGCATGTATAGGAGGTGCTCTGAAAGTCTGTAATGAAATGCATGCTGAGCTGCACGTATAAGACATTTCACAGAGCTCACTCCGCACTGACAAGTGAGCGCACACGCTGGTCTATTCCCGTCCCAGAACTTCATGAACAACAAAGGAAGCTCTAACAAGGAGGCGGCTTAGCCACTGCACAGGCTGATCTAACCCATTTCCTAACTCCCTAACGGCACAAACTGGACCTGGAGCTGGGGGTGGAGAAATAACAGGCCTGTGAAAGGACACATGCTACCCCCGGGAAAGGCAGGGAAAGGAGAGAGGAGGCCTTGCATGGCACCTACTCTGTGTCAAACGCTGCCAGCAGGTTTACACACACCGTCACTTAGGTCCACACCAGCCCTGCGTGTGTGTGTGGGGGGGGGGGGGGGTGTGACACTACAACAACCCTCCTTTTACCAGCTGGGACGCCATAGGCTCTGAGAGTGAAATAACTTGCACGTGAGAAAGAATGTGCTCAAGTTCACGGCACACACACACACACACCCGCCCCCGCCGGACCACACAGATGGGTCTCTGGTTCTCTCCTACAGCAGGGTTTGCCCAGCAGCAGGCACCAGCAGATGCTTGGAACGAGGAAGAGAGGGAGGCCAGGGTATGCCTCCTCCCACCCCGACCCCCTGATTGGAAACCAGGGCTGCACCCCTTGACCAAAGGCCTTGGCTTCTCAGGTGCTCTATCCACACCTTTCAAAATACCGGTCCCCCCTCCCCTCTTCAGGCCTGAAGATGGACACAGGTCCTGCTGTGACCAGCCCTGGGATGCCAACCTCCCCTCCCCATTTCCCTGCCCACCTTCACAAACATGGTGGTCCCTCCCTCTATTAACCTTAACGCAAATTACCCTAACTTACATCTGCTGGGACCCCCGACCGCACCGGAGTTAACAGGTTACATCAGCGGTTCTCAACCTGGGCTGCACATTAGAATCACCTGGGAATCTTGTTAAAATCCTGATTTCTTGCCCTAACCCGTTTGGCTCAGTGGAAAGAGCGTCGGCCTGGGACACCTGAGGGGTCCCAGGTTCCATTCCGGTCAAGGGCATGTACCTTGGTTGCGGGCACATCCCCAGTGGGAGGTGTGCAGGAGGCAGCTGATCGATGTTTCTAACTCTCTATCCCTCTACTTCCGCTCTATAAAAAAATTAATAAAATGTATATTTTTTAAAAATCCTGATGTCTGGCCCTCATCATTAGTAACAAAGAAACAGAATTTCCGGAGGATGAGGCCCAGACATCAGGATTTTAACAAGATTCCCAGGTGATTCTAACGTGCAGCCCAGGTTGAGAACCACTGGTTTAGATAGAGATCCGGTTACTGCGAGGCGCTGGGCAGCTGTCATTGCCGCCATCGCAACTACGCGACACGGAAGTGTTGCTCCCAATTTACAGACGAGGCAGCTGAGGCTCAAAGACTCGAAGAAACCCGGCCAAACCCTAGCGGTTTGGCTCAGTGGACAGAGCGTCAGCCTGCAGACTGAAGGGTCCCAGGTTCGATTCCGGTCAAGGGCATGTGCCTGGGTTGCAGTCACATACCCAGTGGGGGGTGTGCAGGAGGCAGCTGGTCGATGTTTCTGACTCTCTATCCCTCTCCCTTCCCTCTCCCTCTTCTCTGTAAAAAATCAATAAATAAGTAAATAAATAAAAACCCGGCCAAGCACACCCAGCCGGGGCCTCAGCCTCCGGACGCCGAGACCCCTACCTTTCCATTCCTACGACCGTCCTCAAGGTCGATACCGCCTTTCCTACCCCATGGCCCCGCATCACCGTTCGTTCCTAGAGGGAAACCCCTCCCTGGCGAGGGGAGCGGTGTTTCTGCTGCGGGGCGCAGCTCCACGGGGTGGCTGGGAGGGGGAGGCGTGGCCCCCCACTTGCAGGAAGTGTAGCCTCGCGCCGGGGAAGTCCCTCCACGGAGAGCCTCCGTTTCCTCGGTAAAACGGGGGACACACTACCGCCTCCCTGGGTCGTGGTGAGGCTGCCAGGGGATGCCGCCCGCACAGCCCCAGGCAAGCGCCCCAAACGCTGGGAGCTGCGGGTGAATAGCGGGTTTGCTGCCCCGGCCGGCGGCTTCATTACCGCTCCGGACCCGGGAGGAGGAGAGTCAGGCCCGGGAACCTGGGGGCGAGGGGGACCCGCCGCCCACCCCGGGCGCACCTGCTCCTCCAGCCGCTCAATCTCCAGCTGGTTCTTCTCCTCCTCTTCGTCGTACTCCCACTCGTCCTCGCCGGGGGAGCTCTCCGCCGAGGAGGCCATGGCGAACTCCTCGTCTCCATCGCTCTCACTCACGCCTTCCTCCCGCTGCTCATCCCACGCTGGCCCCATGGCCTTGTAGGCCGCCGTGGCCACGGCGCGCGTTAACACCTTCCTCCTCGTCCTGTCCGCCTTCGCCTCGTCCTCCTCGCCCTCAGCCTCGGGCTCCGCCTTGGGATCGGTCTCCGTTTCCGAAGCCGACGCTGCGGCCGCCGTCGCCATCTTGCGCTTCCAGCGACTCCCGGGTCTGCCCTGGGCCGCCTAAGACCCCTGGAGGTAGAGGCTGTCCGCGGCGCGCGCCTGATCAAAAACCTCGCTGTCTTGGCGCCTGAAAGGGAAATGTGAGCCTCAGGTGACGGGGAAAATCTCTAAATACACGCAAGTCATGTTATTTTTATACACCTGTGAAAGTTCTCTTGAGAAAAACAACAACCTCCCTAACACGGCGTATGTTCCATCTCACTTCGGACAGAATGGGGTCCTTGGACAGGAAGTGGGGCCATTAGCGGAAGTCCGGGAGCGAGCGTGATGACTTAGTTAAGGGTTTGGCGCCATCTGGAGAAGGTCAAAATGACTGGGAATAAATACCTTACTGCCTAGTGTGACCTGGCGTTTGGTTCAAATATCCCCGCCAGCTGACCCGCAAAGGCAGGGAAAACCCCAAGTCCTCAGGGATCGATTGCACCATTCATGAGAAAAACACATTTCCCAAAAAGATTCTTCCCCCTTTATGTAATGCCTGATGCTTAGTAGGCGTTAAAGGCACACGTGATTTTCTCATTTTATATGATCTTATTCTGCACACCAACATTAATAAATTACACTACTAGGCATTTAATTAGGAACTCTCAATTGCCAGATACTGTCATATAAGTTTACTGTAGTTTGTACAGAAATAGATAATATAGACATATACGTTTTTAAAAAATCAGGACAGGGTGTTCGTTTCCCTCTTAATTAAGCCTCCCATTTTGAGGTAGGGGAGCATTGGTGTGTTTACTTACTGCCTTTCTCCTTCCCCAGTAAGTTTAATGAGGCAGGAATTATGTCTGCTTTTCTTTCCGTTAGATTCCCAAAGCCTGGTACAGCGTCTTGACGCATGGTAGGTACTACACACGTACTTGCCCATGAATGAAAACATCGTCCTTGAATTACATATTACAAAAGATCGAGGCTTAGGGAGCCAATGTCATTTGCCTAGGGTCACACAACCAGGAAGGAGCGACACCGGGATTCTAACGCAGATTGTCTGAATCCGAATCCGAAGTGCAGCTAACTCCTGAGCAACTCTGGATAAGTCACTAAGCCGCTCGGAACCGACAAGGCCTCGGCTGCACGTTGGGGTTGAGAAAGAAAGATGGACGGGCTGGCCCTCCGCGCCGCATTCGGGCGGTGGGCTCGGCGGACGTAAACGTGAGTCCCGCACTCCAGCCCGAGGTCCTCTTACACCCAGAGCCCAGCACCCAGGGCCAGCCCTCCTGCCCCTTAGACCGCCCCGCTCCGCGCCCCGCCCCCCGGAGGGGCGTGGTCCCAGCGCGGACACGTGCGCGACACGTGCCCGGAGCGTGAGGGCGCGGGCACGCAACCGCGGTGACGTCGTACAGGCGCGCCCCTCCCCTCGGCCTCGCGCTTGGCCTACGCAGGCGCAAACCGGAAGATGGCGGCGACTGGAGCGGGTCGTCTGCGGCGGGCTGCGTCAGTCCTGCTGCTCCGGACCCCGCGCGTGCCGCCCCGGGAACTGTCAGCCCCCGCCCGGCTCTATCACAAGAAGGTAGGGCTTGGCAAGGGGGGGGATGCGCAGGGTCCGCAGCGACCGGGGCGGGAGGACGAGGACCGTCGGAGGGACTGGAGGGTGCCGGTGCCGGACAGAGGCCCAGCCTAGGGAGGAGTGGCCGCGGGACTCTGCGCCGCTTGGGGAGCCCCCGCCGTGGCCCGGGTGGGGATGGCGCCCGGCCCTGGAGGGAGGGATCGCCCCCTCACCCCACCCCTCGCATGACACTGCCTCCACTCGCCTCGCTGCGCCGTGACGCTGACCGCGCACGAAATAAAAAAAATGTCCGTGGGCCCTGCCGCTGGCCGCGACGCCCTGCATCCCAGCCCTTGAACGTCCTAAGAGCCCGGGAAGGAGGGTCCTGTTAGGACCTGCCGGCCCCACGCCTGGACCACTGCCCGGGTCAAGTGACCTCGGGGAAGGCGCTGTCCTTCACCGAGCTTGCTCCCCACTTGGAAAGGGGGTCTCTGAGCAGCCCCTACACAAGGGGGTGCTGTGGCGGCCTCGGCAGGGTGCCCGGCACAGCGGGACCTTCCAGGTGCCGCTATGTTGTAGGAGCTCAGAGCCCCGAGTGGAGCCAGTACGCAGTCGTGTGTTTATTTTCGTGTTTTGTTTGGGGCGGGGCATAGGGATGGGGGTGTGATTTGCAGCCCTTGCGGGAGGGGGGGGGGCGTGTCAAGTCCCTTGGACGGGAGATTGTGACACAACCACCGGAGAAGGTGGTGAATCAGCATGGGGGCAAACAGTACCGATTGGATGTTACCTTGTAGGTCCTTGGGCTTGGAGTCAGCATCCTGGTCGGAACGGTGGGGGGAGGGGGGCCGGACGGTCGGCACACTTGGGTTAACTGGTAAAAAACAAACAGAAAAACCTCAAGGTTATTCGAGCCTTCCGTGTGCCGGTTTGAATAGACATTTATTCTCTCCTGGCTTCAGCTCGCCGCCCGGGACTTGGCTCCTCTCCCACCCAGGGGTGTGTTTTGTCGACATTGCCCACCCAAGGGACTCGGCCTGGCCGCCTCCTGGCCACCGGGGTGCGCTGCTGCACCGGGGAGGCCTCAGGGCCCTGAAATCTTGATGGGACCTGATTTTTTTCGTCGTACCCACTTGGACACGTTTCATAGCATCGTTTCCCTGTAACAGTCTCCTCGAGGCTTCTGGGAAAGCCTTCAATTTATGGCTCATAGTCACTTTCAGAATTGTTGACTCGTTATTATCCTTTGAGAAGAGGCTGTATTTGGAAATAACAAAAATGCCATTTGAGCCCAAACCTGGCCATCTAGGTGGGTCAAGGTCCGATGGTTATAGATGGTTAAAAAGCCTCTGGAACGAAGACATGATTTTCCTCCAGTATCACAAGTCTCTTAAGGTCATTGGAAAGGAGACGCAAAAAGACTCTGGGTCACAAACGGTTCTCGTTGACCTGAGCGTAAGCCTTCCCACCCGGGTAAAATCTGGCATTTAGTGACTGCCTGCCAAGTTCAGGTTGCTGACTTGGCGCTTACCATCAAGTCAAGACCAAAAAGAGGGATCGTGATTTCTCTTAACTCTCATTTCAGGTTGTCGATCATTATGAAAATCCCAGAAACGTGGGGTCTCTTGACAAGACATCCAAAAATGTTGGGACCGGACTGGTGGGGGCTCCGGCGTGTGGCGATGTGATGAAATTACAGGTACAGCTGGTTTTCATCGGGGACGGGAATGGAACCTGTTGGCCTCCAGTGCGTCGTAGTTCAGAGACTTGCACACACCGTCTCCTTTGGTCTCCCTTTGGACCCCTGCGAGGCAGGATGAGCCTGTCCCAGCGCTCCTGCTGGCACACTGTGCTGGCCCTTCCCGATACAGTAAACCGATCACCCTGTTCTGCTCACTGAGTCAGCTTCAATTCCAGCGTCAGTTAAGTAAAAGGTTGTGTTTTACCAAAGGAAAACCACAGCCGTTGAGCTAGCCATCCCCTGTGAGATAAGAAATCCAATAAAGCAGACCTCCCCCAAACTGAAGGCAACAACAGGAAGGCTGGGTAAACCGAAGCTTCATTCACAATCTGCTTCCTCATGGAGGGAGGGCAGCGTGCCAGAAACTGCCTGCCTGTCTTAGAAAACAGCAACAGGGCAGGGCGGGACCACTGCATGGTGTGGTGTAAGAAAAAAGCATTAACTAGGGACCGTGAGCGTAGGCTCCCCCAGCGTTTCCAGGGCAGACTGACACAGCAGCCGTGAGCAGAACTTCATAGCCAAAAAGCAGGCGAGGGTTACAAAACAAAACAAAGGGGCGCATTATTTAGCTAATCTGTACCGCAGGCCTATGTGATTGTCTATGTTTAACTCTTATCCCTGAGCTCCTCAGAACAAAGCAAGCTCAGGAAACATCATTAGTGCCAGAACTTCAAGTGGAAACAAGACCAAGGTCTTGGGAAGAGCCCGTGAAGCCCTGTGAGTGCCGCTTCTACAGACAGCCCCACCCCTGTCTCTTCTAGATCCAGGTGGATGAGAAGGGGAAGATCGTGGACGCCAGGTTTAAAACATTTGGCTGCGGCTCCGCAATCGCCTCCAGCTCGCTGGCCACCGAATGGGTGAAAGGAAAGACGGTAAGGTCACTCGCAGACCTGACAGCATCAAATCACGTTTTCCACAAACATGGCGCTCAGTTAAGGGAAAGGTCTGGTGGGTGGAGGGGGGTGGAAATAACTGATTTTAAAAAAATACATTCTGAGACTTCCTTTTTAATTTCTCCTACCCAGATTTTTATTAAATTCTCCACATTGGGAACAGTGGATTGTTTTGTTTTGTTAAGTGTTTTTTAGTTTGGGTTTTTTTGTTGTTGATCATTTTTATTCGGGGTTTTCTGTGATGTTTTGTTTCTAATTAAATAGAAAAAAAGATCCTCACCTCTCCACCTAACAAGATAGAGCTTAAAAGAAACCTTAGCTTTCTCCAAGGTCGCTGGTGGTGTAATTTCTTAAGCGTGTCGGTCAAGTCAGGGCGTGTTGTGCAGTGGTTTGTTTTCTTGTTTATTTCCTCCCATCCTGTTTCGGGAAGGACTGCAGGTGGCTTTTAAGGGTTCATGGAATAACAAACTGGCCTGTACTAACAGAGACTGAAGAGTCAAACACACATCGAGGGAGGGGCAGAGTGAGCAAGCACATCCAAACAGTGACGGGGCGGGGGGGGGCGGGGGGGGGCGGCAAGGCAGGCCCTCCGAGTGGAGACAAGAAAGGCAGGAACATCTTTCCCATCCTTTTCTCTGCCAGCGCCTCTTTCCCCAGCAGCTGCAGAAGGTCCCCAGCCCAGTGAAGAACTGGACTTCCTAAAATCTAGTCATTCAAACCTCTCAGAAAAGCTAAACCGCAGGCTGCTCATCCTTGTAGCCCCGAGGGACCAAGTTCAGGGTCATAGAGAAGAGTGCTCAAGGAGCTGGGCAGCTCGACAGGGAAGCGCAAGCCACGCCTCATGCCACCTGCTTTCCGTGGCTCTGGGCCTTCTGGCTGGCAAGCTCCTTGGTGCCAAGGAAGCACAGGCCTGTCCTGTCCGGCAGGAGGTGGCTCTGCGGTGATTGGTCACCACCTGTCTGCAGGGAAAGGGGGAAAAGGGAGACGAGGCACCTGTGCTCCCAGGACCTGATCCGAGGGGCCTGTGAGTTGTGGTCAGAAAATAGGGGAAGAGGGCCTTTCTTTGACCTTTACATCCTCCCATCCTGAGTTCCCAGGAACAGAACTAAAGTCATAATGGAGTAGAATTAGTGGCATTGGGAAGTTAGGGGACACCTGGCTTTCCTTAAGATGCTGGGACTGTTCCAGGGGGGCAAGGAACCGCCTGCCTCTTGTTCTGCCCTCAGGCTCCAGACCGAGCCCCCAGGCGGGAGGAGCTAGTCTCCTTTCAGCCCGGGATGAGCCCAAAGGGAGCTCCTAGCCCAGGACCCACCTGTGTCACTGCCACAGTGCTGGAGTGCCACGGCCTGTCCGCCCCCTCCGACCGCCTAGTGCCATCAGCACTGCTAGTTGAAGGGACTTACTCTAAACATTCGGTACAAGGACATCAGAGAAGCTGATAGTCACAAAACCAGCACAGCAAGTCACTGCCTTTCAAAGAAAGACTCATGTTTCTGGTCTCCAGCAAATCTGATTCCAAGGAGACTTTCAGGTTCTCTTCAGCTCCTAGAGTGTGTGTGCGGGTCCTGCTCACCCCAGCCCCCCGCTGTGCACACTTCCTATCCAAGAATCCCACCTGCAGCCTTGACACCCAGGTGGGGTCCTGAGAAGGTCCTGGGTCCTTTGTTTGGGGTTATTAACGGAAACCACCCCCATTCACCCTGTCCCGAGGGCCTCTGGGGCCTCCCAGGTGATTGTCTGTCCCTCAAGACAGAGCCTCGCTGACACTGCATGTCTTTCCCATGTGCCTCAGGTGGAGGAAGCCTTGACCATCAGGAACACAGACATCGCCAAGGAGCTGTGCCTGCCCCCCGTGAAGCTGCACTGCTCCAGTAAGTCTCTGCCCCGAAGGCCAGCGGCCGGACTTGGGAGGAATTGGGTAATGGAGTCAACTTGCATTTGTGACAGAGTAATGACGAGTCCTTTGTGGTCATGGAGTCCGTTTATAACCTTTCGAGGGCTCAAGCCCACGGCCTCAGCCATCGCCAGGACAGCCTCTGGGAGGTGGTGTGTGCCAGGCCTCGTGCTGAGCACTCCATAGCATCATCTGTAAACTTCAGCGACGTCCTCCAGGCCACAGAAGGTGCCATGTCTCTCCCCTTACGATGAGGAAACGGGTTCCGGTTAAAGCCCTGGTCACACGGCTCTTAAGTGAGAAAGCTCCAGTCTACGCCCCAGTCTCTGATTCCAGAATCTGTGCTGTTCCCACCCTATTGCAGGAAAGTGAGGGCCGAAGAGGAGAAAAGTCAGCTTCCACATAACCCCATTCGTTGTGTTATTTCCTCACTTCCTGTCCACATACGTTGCTCTGTATCTGCATCTATGGGATGACAAGCCCAGATGTCTTAGACTGATGCTTGGCTTTCCAGCTCAGTCTCTGACTTAAATGTAAAGCTATTTCCCCCTCCTCTCAACCTTCTTGGGAAGGAGGGAATGAGAACAGCCTTCCTAATAGACTGATGGGGGTTTACTGATCAAATTAGTTAAACACCAGCAGAGAGCCGAGAACTGGGACAGGGACGTGCCGATGCAGTCTTCAGGAAGTCTGCTAAGACCCAAGTTCTTTCCACTTGAGTTGGAATTCAAGTAGCCATGAATAAAGGACATAGCTTGTAAACATTTTCACACACTTCAGAAAAATCCCGGCCTCCTCTTCCAGCTTCTCTGATCCTGAGACCTGAGCTGAGGCTCTGCCGTTCGCTTGCTTTCTGCTCTCATTCCAGCCCTCTCGATTTTTATTTTCCTCCATAGCCTCAGTCCTAAGTAAGTTCAAGCTTAAGATCACTAGAGAGTAATGTGGCAGACACCATGCTATCAGCAAATGACATGACCTAAGTTACGCTGCTAGCTTACCCAGCACCCACTACATTCCCTTCAGTCTCCTGTGAGCAGATGAGAACGAACATTTGTTGTGTCCCTACTGTGTGCCAGCCACATAGTAAGTCCTCACACAGTCCCAGCAAGTACAGCAGGATCTCCAGTTTTATAGAAAAGAAAGTCGATCCGCAGAGGCTCAGAAACTAACCTGGGTGACCATGAGGCCCTGCCCAATACCGCTGCCCTCACCTCTTAGAAATTCCACTCCTAAGACTGTTTTTGTCTAGAAACTCAGCTTCTCTCTCCTTCCTGTCCTTCCAGTGCTGGCTGAAGATGCGATCAAGGCCGCCCTGGCTGATTACAAACTGAAGCAAGAACCCAAGAAAGGAGAGGCGGAGAAGAAATGAGCCCCTGGCACCTCCAGCAGGGCCTTCAGCTGCTTGCCCGCCCCGTGCATCACCTTAGATTCCAGGAAGCTCCTCACACTACAGTGAAAGGCCATGCGCACGACCCTTGCTGTTCACACTGTGGCTGACGCGAGAATACAGTTCAGTTCCGAATCCTGTGGTTTCTTTCAGCCCACTCTTACCGCCTTAATCCTAATTCTGTATATTTTGAATTGAATGTACGGCCTCAAAACTGAAATCAGTAAGTCGAGTTTTGCTAGTCCACAAAGTGCACAAAGATCTATTTTATCTGAATCTATTTTGGGGAGGATTACCAATAGAATGCCTTGTACGACTGTTTGATAGAACCAAGTATTGTACATAGAACAGATCTGCATATATATAATAAATTAAAGCGTGTAAGACAATGGTTTTCTCCTCTAAGCCTTCTCTCTCGGATGCTTCACTCGCCCCGAGTGCTGCCCAAAGCCCCCTGGGTTCCCAGGTGCTGGGCCATGGCAACAGTGCTTCCCGAGCACCGTGGGCGGGACGGACTGTACGGAGACTGCCCCCTCAGGAAACGGGTGAGGGGAAAGGAGGCCATCACTTTGGGTTGTTCTCTGCAGAATAACAGTAGGTTGACAACTCCAAATGAGAACAGAAGATACTTGTAATTTCACTCATTTATGAAATCCTGAAATCTACAAGTGCTGGCTTAGACAATTCCCTGAAGCTGTGGACCAAATACAGGTGCAGAGCACCTGGGGCCGGGGCCTAAAATACAGAATGCAGGCCCAGAGCTCTGTGTCAGGTCTGGGCAGGTGACGCTGATTTGTACGGTGGCAGACAAGCCACGCTATAGGGAAGCAGCTGCTTTCATCCCGGGCCCTGCCTGCACAGGGATGATGGTCACACAGTTCATTCTGAACTGTCCGCACATGGGCAGTGAGCTCAGGGCAGAGGGGCCTTCTGAGGCTCCCACAGTCGTGTGCCAGCTAAAATCCCACCAGAGGCAGCCAGGTTTCCTAGGGACAGCGTGACACTGGAACTCCGGCTCACAATCTCAGACCTTCCACCCTTCCAAAGGAAGATGTGTTTGTCTTTTCCGATGGTGGGTTTTGGTTCGGGCAGAAGCTAGCTGCCTCTTCTCTTAAATACACCTCTTTTTAAAATATACGAAGATATTTTGAAACCCCATGGGTTCTGGAGAAGGCTCAGAACTTCAAAGGCCTTTCCCTCCGCACACAGCCTGGGAGACCACAGGGCAGGACCTCAAATTAGAGCCACCGGGTGGGGCCATGTCAGGTTGCCCTGGGTGGTGTATTCTGTTTAATTCACAGCCCTCCCAGCTGCGCGGTCTCTCCTTTATTATATGTGACAACACTACAATTCCCCACCACACGTCTGAGACTTTTTAAATGAGACGTTGTTGTCCCTGTTATCCCCTGAGAGCTGAAGCTGAGTTCTGCGCATCAGAAGCTGCTTGTAAACAGCCAAAACGATGTTACCAGAATAGCCCCAACCTCAAGTATGAGGTGGTGCCGCTAAAAGCAATGAGTATTGTTTTAAATTTACATGAGAGACACTCCTGTTCCCAGACAGACTTAGTTTTAACCACACGGGGGCATCGTGCACCCTCCGATGAGCTCAGGTCTAGCGTTTCTGGGTCTCAGCCTCTCCAAGTGGGCTCGCCCACGGAGGCCCACGGAGATCTTGACGTGTGAGTTACACCTGTCCATCAGGCACCAGGCACCATGCTCTGTGCCAGGCCCTGACGTCCGTGATCCTGCTCATTCTCATGACCACCCACTGAGGTTTGTTTCCAACAAGGAAACTGACTCAATAGGTGGACAGACTCAAGCCGGCTCACCTGGGCTGGGTGACCCCAAAGCCCATGCTTCTCCCGCCTCGTTTCCTTCTGGCGGAACACACTGGGGATTCTACCACACATCAGGGGCTCACCTGTGCCCTGAGCGTTTGCATGAAGAAGCTGAGCCAACAGGATGAGCCCAATCCATTCATTTGGCCAACTCACCACCACACACCACGGCCCTCACCTGCTGTGCATCACAGCCCTCAGGGTGGGGGCTGGGCACTGGTGTTTTTAAAAGTTCCCAGGAGTCTCCAATGTGCCAGCCGCATAGTAGGTCCTCACTCATGGGTGGGACCCACCATGAAGCACTGTGCACGTTGCAAAGCAGTTTGCTAAAATTATTTTGATGGAGGCTCAGTTTTGTGAGAAGATGTCAGTCACTTCTCATCACCAAAGAGCTCTTGAATCCCTTCCTTTCCACCCCTCCCACCACTTCCCCACATCTGCCTTAGCGTTGGAGTCAGACAGGGTGAGTTCAAATGTTGGCTACCACTGTGTGACCTTGAACAAGAGCCTTCAGCAGCCCAAGCCTCCGTTTATTCATCTGTAAACTGGGAATAATAGCACCGACCCGGTCAGGGTGACGTGAGGAATAAATGAGATCATGCACATAGAGCATGTGGCACATAAAAAGAGTGCATCTTTGTTTCGGCCGTTGTCATGATTCTGATAAACTTCAGCCCTGACTCTACCAGGCACAGTTGCTGGGACCTCATGTACTCCTCACAGAAATCCTAAACACTATGATTATCTCATTTTACACATGAAGACACAAGAAGGTTAAGTGGTGTGTCCAACATCACACAGCGGGGAAGTGGTGGGGGCAGGATTCTAGGCCAAGGCTGCCACTGCATTCTCTACCGCTATTATCATTATTACTAGAGGCCCAGTGCACGAAATTCATGCACGGGTAGGGTCCCTAGGCCTGGCCAGCAATCAAGGCCAGCCAGGGCCTTCCTTCATTCTGCACCACCCCCTGGTGGTTGGCGCATGTCATAGCGAGCGATCGAACTCCCGATCTCCCAGTCGAACTCCCGAGGGGACACTGCATATTAGCCTTTTATATATAGAGATATTAGCATTGGCATAATTACCATTACTGATAGTAGCTATTGCTACCATCCCCACTATTGTTACTAGTAGTAGTGCTGTCATTACTATTTTTTAAATACTGTAGCCTCTAGACCAGTGGTTCTCAACCTTCTGGCCCTTTAAATACAGTTCCTCATGTTGTGACCCACAACCATAAAATTATTTTCGTGGCTACTTCATAACTGTAATGTTGCTACTGTGATGAATCGTCATGTAAATATCTGATATGCAGGATGGTCTTAGGCGACCCCTGTGAAAGGGTCGTTCGACCGCCAAAGGGGTCGCGACCCACAGGTTGAGAACCGCTGCTCTAACCTAACAACCTATGTTGTGTGCCGTGGGACCAGCCTCACAGCAAGGCCTCCGAAAGTAAGCAGAGCGGTCTCGCTGCACCCAAGCAGGAGACACGCCCATGTGACTTCTGTCACATACCACTTGACAGGCCAGCTCACTCCACATTGCTTGGCCAACCACCCAGCACAGCTATTCCCCAGGGCCAGCCTCAAACACCACGGCACCAGCCCCGCCCAGCTATCTTTGGAAATGTCATGTTAGACACTTCCACCCCTGGCTTCACTTCAGAGAAGCCCAGCTCTCAGAATAACTCGAAAGCCCTCCACCCCCAGTGAGGACAACTCTTACTGCCTGGAGCTACGGTGCCAAAGAGCTTCCGCGGGCCTCCCTTCCTGGCCCTGGGGCCTCGGGCCAATGGGTCAAAGGACTGAGCTGGACCTCCCCCTGCCCAAACACTATGTGCCACCCTGTGTCACTGGCCCCTTTTGAGCAGGACATTAGGGAACAACCTTGGATGGGGACTTGGGGGCTTGGGTTCTGGTCCCAGCTCTGCCATGATTTCTGCATGTGACCTTAAGCAGATACTTAACTTCTTTGAGCCTCAGTTTCCATTTCTGTAAAATTGGCAGAAAACTAGCTCCTAAGGCATAGAACTGTTGTGAGGATTAAATTATCAAATGTCTAGCAAAAAAAAACAAAAAAAATAGTGCCAGGCATGTGGTAAGTGCATGCTAACTGTTAGCTATCATCACCATCATCATAATGCCATCATTGTCATCAACATTACCACTATCCCCATTATTACCACCATTATCATCACCATCACTACCACCATCACCACCATCATCACCACCACCATCACCATCATCATCATCATCAGTATCATCACCGTCACTATCATCATCACCATCATTATAACTCCATCATGGTCATGGCCATCGTCATCAACATCACCACCATCCCCATCATCACCACCATCACCACTATCATCATCATCTCTATCATCACCACCACCATCACCATCATCATCACCACCGCCACCATCATCAGTATCATCAACGTCACTATCATCATCACCATCATTATAACTCCATCATGGTCATGGCCATCGTCATCAACATCACCACCATCCCATCATCACCACCATCACTAAGACCACCATTTTCACCACCATCACCACCATAACCCTCCTCAATACTGTCATGGTTGTCATTGTCATCACCACCACCACCATCATCATCACCACCATCACTACTATCATCATCACTATCACCACCACCATCATTGTCACCATCATCATCACCAAAATCAGCAGTAGCAGCAACACTGTCACCACCATAGTCATCACCATCATTGTCATCATCACCATCATTGTTACAGGTCAGATTCCTCAGGAAGCCAACTCTGAGATGGAAATTAGCACACAATGTGTTTATTGGGGAGTGTCCCCGAGATCAAAGCCTGTGGAAAGGGCAGTTAATAACACAGAATTGGGCAAAGGGAGGCGATGGGCAGCAGTGTAGCCCCAGCAAGAGTCTCCATTGACCCCATGGGGAGCTCCAAATCTGATGGCTCCTAAGAGTTGTCCATGGTGCCCTGACCGGTTTGGCTCAGTGGATAGAGCGTCGGCCTGCAGACTGAAGGGTCCCAGGTTCGATTCCGGTCAAGGGCATTACCTTGGTTGCGGGCACATCCCCAGTAGGGGGTGTGCAGGAGGCAGCTGGTCGATGTTTCTCTCTCATCGATGTTTCTAACTCTATCCCTCTCCCTTCCTCTCTATGGAAAATCAATAAAATATATTAAAAAAAAAAAAAAAGAATTGTCCACGGTCAGAGCCCCTATCACTTAACAGTGGTCCTCAACCTTCTGGCCCTTTAAACACAGTTCCTCATGTTGTGACCCAACCATAAAATTATTTTCGTTGCTACTTCATACTGTAATGTTGCTACTGTTATGAATCGTCATGTAAATATCTGATATGCAGGGTGGTCTTAGGCGACCCCTGTGAAAGGGTCGTTCGACCGCCAAAGGGGTCACGGCCCACAGGTTGAGAACCGCTGACTTACAATCTCTAAAATGTGTCGCACTATTGGATTTGAGACTTCCTCTTCTCTTTTTCCGAAAGAGATTTGCACTTTACAAGAAAAGGAACCAAGAGCAATGCTTACCACCAATGAAGAACTAGTTAATGACGGAATTCCAGGCATCTGTTGGGCTTAACATCTGGGGGCAAAGAAGCTTTGTGGGAGCTTCTCACACTGTCCCATTTGCCCGTCAGCCCCAGAATCTTGCTCACTTTCCCACAGCAGCCGGGCCCCAGAGGACCATCTCCCTTCGAGTGGGTGCTCATCCATTCTAGGGTGTCTCATCCTAAAGGCATGGGACAGCATGGCCCTGCCTCCTGGCAAGCATTCCTGCTCCGCTGCCGGGATCCGAGGCTCCTCTTGACCTTTCCCACTCTTTTTCTAGGTTGCTGAACCAAAGGACAATCAGCTTGTGCGGGCGAGTCATTTTCTGGCTGAGCTCACAGAGCTGAGGGCCTCCAGGGAGAGAACCTGGGTCAGGATGCCTAGGCTAGGTGGTCCCGGGCCAGTGGGGGCCTCTCTTATTTGTCCTCCTCACATGGACAACCTGAGAGGATGAACTAAGGTTGCACAGACAAAGTGCCCAGGACAGCCTGGCACACCATAGGTGCTTACTAAAGTGCTCATTCATCCAAAGGACAGGCCCTTGGCGGGCACCACGGGGCAGGAGGAGTGACAGGGAGATCAGGCCTCTCCTTTCTGCAGAACAAGAGCTCTCCGTGGAGCCTATGGCCTCCAAAGCCCCGCCTGACCCCGGCTCTGCCCGCCTATCACCTCGCTCAGCCCACTCCAGGGGCTCTGGCCTCCCTGCTGTCCCTCAGACTCACCAAGCGCATTCCTACCTCAGGGCCTTTGCACCTTCTGGCCCCTCTGCCCAGAGCCCTCTTCCCCAGAGCTTCACAAGGCTGCCTCCTCCATTCAGGTCTCTCACCTCAAGTGTCACCTCCTCAGATAGGCCACCCCATCAACCCAGGTTTAAGCAGAAACCCGTGCTACTCACTCGGCCATCACACTGTTCATTTCCTTCGAAGCACAGACCCCTTTGGATTTGCGTTGCTCAGGGAGAGTGTGTCTGGGGGTCACCACCTAATCTCTGATGCCCAGAACATGACTACATACAATGTGGGACCCGCTCCCAGCCGTTTGTTCTGGCCGTGGGCCTGCACCCGCAGTGAGGGCCCTGGAAAGCTAGGAGGCGAGAGATCCGTCCCTACTCCCTGAGCAAACCTCTGCCCCTCCCTGTATTTGTAGTTTATCTACAAAATGAGGGATTGGGCCCAATAAATCCATATTCCCTTCCAGCTCAAACAAAAAAATTCCACAAACTTCGCGTTTTTGCCAATACCCCACTCACGCCAGAACATGATTCATCTCTGCCGACTTTGCCTAGCAACCAGCCCTTCTCCCCACACCCCGAACCAAGTCCCCCCCCCCGAAAAATTCCTCCCCCACCACACACCCTCCCAGCCTCCCCACCACCCTCCCCGCCCCCTCTGGTATCCTGGAGAGGAATGCAAGGCTTCAAGATCCCCCGTCTGTCTGCCACCAGCATTTTAAGGCAACCTCAGAATGTCTCGGGCTATGTCTGGAACCGGTGGGGGGAGCAGCTCCCCCTGGGATTAGCACAGGAAACAGCGGCAGAAGTCGAGCTGGCGGAAAGCGCTGACCCAGCACGAGGAGATCATTTCTATTCTGATGCCTCGCCCTCCTCTAGTGCCCAGCTCCCCGGGCCTTGAAAAGTGTCTGCCTTGTAGGGAGAAAGAGGAGGCAGGGGAAGTGAAGGTGAAGGAGGGACGTTCCCTGCTGGACACAAAAGCAGCTCGTTCAGATTTCCTAGGGATGGTCTCCTCTCTTCCTCACAGAGAGAAGAGAGACCTGTCTCATCGCAGTAGATACTGGCAAGCATTGGATAAACTTCAATACCTATTGGCGACCCCAGATCTTGGCAACCCAAGAACAGAAAGTCATGTCTATTTATCAGAAAATGGGTATTGATCAGAAAACCACAGCAAACATCTTGGCCGCTGGGAAACGTTGGAAGCGTGCTTGCTGAAATCAGGAACCAGGCAAGAATGTGCACTACCACAAGCAGCCTTGTCATCATCTCCAACATCACCTCCAACACCACCACCATCATCACCTCCACCATCACCTCCAACAACACCATCCGCACCTCCATCACCACCTCTAGGGCCTCCATCACCTCCAACAACACCATCACCACCACCTCTGCCATCTCCACCATCATCAACTCCACCTCCACCTCTACCTCCACTACCATCACTACCACCACCTCCACCTCCACCTCCATCATCTCCACACCATCATTATGATCACCTACCTCTGCCACCATCACCACCACCACCTCCACCTCCACCACCATCATCTCCACCGCCACCTCCATCACCTCCACCACCATCATCACATCACTTCCACCACCACCACAACCACCAACCATATTGAATTGGAAGTCCCAGCCATTGCAATAACACACACACACACACACACACACACACACACCTCAAGTAAAGTGAGGAACATAGACAGGAAGCTATGCAATAGTCACTCCTGAATGCTTTGATCATGTTTACCTAGGGATCCTCCTTGAATGAGCACTGACCGAGTCAGGTGACCTGGCCTGGAGACTTGCCTCAGCCATGACCTTTCTGGGTGACTCTGGGCCTCAGTTTCCCCATGTGTAGCTTGAGTGGTAGGACTATGCCAATTATTTGCAAACTATGCTCCACTGAGCCCTAGGGGCCCCTGCAAGAGGCAAAGGGGGGCCCACAGATGCCCCTGGGTATCCCATCCCCTCTTCCAGCTGGAGTTTCATTCAACATATGTTAGCATTCCTAGTAAAAGTCTATTACAACAAAGAGTTCTGTGGCTCAAAGAAGTTGAAAATCAGCAGATACACAGCCAGTACCAACAGGGACTAAGGACGGAAACAGATCATTCACAGAGGAACTCCGTGAGGAAAAGCCGCTACCTCACCAGGAATCAGAGCGCCATCACTAACACAACAGCACGGTCCCACTTCTCACCTATTGGAACAAAGACGGAAAACGAGCAGTGCTGTCAGCGTGGGAAAATGACAACACGCTTCTTAGACCAAGACGGGAATGGACATGGGTGACGCACCTTGGAAATGCCAATCGGCAGCATCTCTGAAAACGCTACCCACGTCCCCTTTCACCAGCGGTCCCACCAGCAAGGCCCAGGAGCCGCCACGTGTCTGCATATGCAGGGTGTCCTTGGACACGTGTGCTGACACAAAGGCCCCCAACTCTGCAATCTGTGATCTCAGGTCGGGAGCTCGCCCAGCGCCTGCCCCGGCCCCAGAGGAGCCCTGAACCGGCTCCATTCCAAAGACACCTGAAGCCCAAGTGAGCTGAAGGCTGGGCTCATGCCTCTAACAGGTGACTTTCATGGGCGAGTCCATCCCATCAGGCCTGCCTCTTAGAGCGCAAAGCTCTCCCCCCTCCCGCAAGGTTGACGGCAACCCATGAGGGTGAGCTGCCACGTCGAACCTAGCACCTGACCCCTCTCCCCAACTCACCAGCTGTGTTACCAAGTGCTCGTCAACAAGCCACTGAGCAGAGATGGGTGTCTCCTTGGCTAAATGATGCTGATCAAACCAACTTGACAGCGATTTTTCACACGAAATCATTTATGTGAGAAGCAAGTTGGAAAATTATTGGCTATATTTCTGTTCCAGATCCTGGTCCCACAGCCAATTCTGAGTATCCTCACCGAGGACAGGACCCCATCTCTCTAATCACCCCACGAGCACGGGGGGGGGGGGGGGGGCGGGGGGGGGTCCTTTTGCTCGCTTATTCTAAACTTAGTGGCAAGAACATCCTTGTACGTCCATCTCAGGGTCCACAGGCAGGTGTCTGCAGGCAGGTTCCAGAAAAGCACGTCTGGGGCAAAGGGCAAGGACGTTTACAACATTGGTACATGCTGCCCCGGGACCCTCCAGAACGGGCCATTTCTCTCTTGTTCAAAACCAGACAGTGCGAAGATCAGACCCGGGCAGAGACGAAATGTTCTTATCTCAGGAGAGGTCATGGGAAAAATTCAAGCGTTTCTAAGTGACCGTCCAATGGCTGGCCCGGCCCGCCGGCCAGAGAGCCCTGCCGCAGGCCGGGCGGCGGGGAAATGGGTCTCCGGGCCTGATTTCCTGGATTAGCTACAAGAAGGGACGTCCTGCTGGTGCGGGGTTGCTGAGATCCGCGAGGAGGCGACCAGAGAACCGGGGAGCTCTCTTCCAGGGGTCTCTTAAGGGGGGGCGGGGGGTAGTTTGGCCTCTCTGGGGTGAATGAGACGGGGAGAAAGAAGCAGGCTCTCCCAGGATCTTCTGGTCCAAGAGGCGAGGGACTCCTTTGGAACAGTCTGCGGCCCACCCGCGGAAACTCACAGCCAGCCTCCGGCCTCCCTTGGCAAGGGGCGGACCTGCCACGCAGCCCAGCCGGGGAAGAGGCGGCGCAGGTCTCCACCCAGGGCGCCAGGCCGGGGCCAGTGTCTTCCCAGGCCCCCATCGCCACGTCCCCGCCTCCGGAGAGCCCAGGCCCGTGGCTGGACCGCCGACCCCCCGGGCGCTCGGCGTCTCTCCTGCCCGCAGCATCTGGGGCCGGGCCACGGCGTTGGGGTCCCGCACGCTGGCTGGGTCATTCGCCGGCCACGTGGCCTCGGACTGCCGGTCGGGTGGTCGTGACGCCCCAGCCGGCATTCCGCGCTGGGTGCGCAGCCGAGATGCTGCGCATGCGCTGTTTGTGAACCGGAAGAACCCAAGCCCGCGGTGGGTTGTGGTCAAAGCCTCTTTGCAGCCCTTCCGCCCTGCAGACCACGTGACGCACGAGGCGCGTGGCACTGGGCACGTGGCACCCGGCAGCAGTGAAAACACCTGAGCCAGCTTAGCTGGGGGGGCCACGTGGAAGTCTGAACACATTGGCCTTGGTTCCCCTCCTCCAACCCCTTCTCCCGCATTCACGCACTCATTCATTCATGTATTCGTGGAGCCATTCATTCATTCATTCATTCATTCATGAGTAGGACTGCAGGCAGCGTGGAGCAGTGGCTATGGGGACCAATAGCCCGAGGAGGTTCAAAGCCCAGCTCAGGTACTTTCTGGCTGTGTGATCTTGGGCAAGTCACTGCACCTCTCTGAGCCTCTGTGTGTTCCTCTGTAGAAGATGGATGATATCCATGCCTCCCTCAGCTTTGTGAGGGCCCTTGTCTGCTAAACAGTGAGTGCCCCAAAATTGGGGGACGGGGGGTCTTGGAGCTTGTCCAACGCCCTCAATGGGGATCCTCTGATCTTCATTCAAGGAGCTCCTCAGCGGTAGCTCAGCACTCCCTGCGAAGCATTCATTGAGCACCTGCTGAGTACCACGCCCCATGCCCGGCTGGACCCCCAGGGCTTGGAGAAGAAGCCACCAACCTCTTTGGAGCTTCCTGCCTGGAGGAGCGACAGGTCCAATCAGGAGAACCAGGAGCCTGGACTCCTTGTCCATCCTGGCCTGGCCATGCTCCTCGGAGCCTGCAACCCAGCAGGACCTGTGGTTTCACAGGGGAAGCACCGAGGCTCCCAGAGGCGGCAGAAGCTGCTCAAGGCCACACCACGCGGAAGTGGGGTTCAAACCCTGGGATTTGAACACCAGCCTTTCAGGATGCAGACGCCTGTGTCCTGTGTCCTCCCTCCGTGTGCCTGGAGGAGTTTCCTGCCAGAGCCGGTGCTGATAGGAATTCGGTTTGTTTTCCAGATGGGACACGACAGAGAGAGGAGAGCACCGGTCCACGTCACCTGGCAACGAATCCCACTGGGTCCCCCTCGCCTTTCCAGCCCCCGAGAAATGATCCTGGCGCCTGTCCCCTTGGGCCCAAGTCCCTGGGCTCCCCAACCCATGTTACCAGCCATTGTCCAGCTCTGCCAGCCCAGACAATGCCTAAGCCCTGGCTGGGGTCACCACGCCCCAGAGGGAGACAGGGAACAGCTGCATCATGACCCCGGGCCCCCTCTGGGCGCCAAACCCCTGCAGAGGAGTGCAGGAGGTGGGGGGCATTTACATCACCCAAAGGGCAGCGTGAGCCCGTCTCTCTTCTCTGGCCACATCCTCCACCCCTCCCTGAAGCCCACAGCATCTCCCCTGGCTGCTGGCGTTGCTCTGGTTTCGCCGACATTTCTAGAACCCGCTGCCTTAGCCCCCAAGGAAAGACCAAAATGCCAAGCATCTAAGAATCACTGATCTCATGAAGCTTCTAAACCTAATCCTGGAAGGAAGAGGTAACTCACAGAACTGCCGACACCGAGAGAGGAATTGCCTCCTTCTCTCCTCTTTGGGCCACAGCGCTTCACAGTTTACAGCTAACAAGCTCACATCCTTGGAGCACCTGTGGGGGCACTGTCCTAAGCACTCTAAGTGAGCCAACTCTGCCTCCACCTCCCCTCCAGGGTAGGTGCCGCCATTGTTCCCATTTCACAGATGTGGAAACTGAGGCCCAGAGAGGTTGAGTGACTTGCCCAAGATCATACAGCTGGGAAATGGCAGAGTTGGGATTCCAACCCAGGTCTTCCAAAGCCTGAACCCCTAACCACCATGCTACACTGCCCCGCACACTGTAAAGTACATTTGCATCTAGTAACCTCTCAGCATCCTGTGCGGTCCAGGGGACAAGGCAAAGGCTGTGGCCCCAGATTTACAAGGGAGGAACCCACAGCTCATAGAGAAGCTGACTTGCCCCAAGCCACACAGCTAGGAGGGGCCTCATTGGGTCTCCTGGTTCCTTATTCCTCCTCCTCCCCTTGCTGTCCCCAGTCACTGACCCCTTGGCAACCCTGTTTCTCCTTTTTCCCCTGCAGACCCTCCAGCTGAGCCTGGCTCTCCAAACCCAAGGGAGATGCCCCAGGTGGCTCCTCCCAGACCTGGACCCTCCAGCCCTGCAGGGCCCCCGTGGGGGTGGGGTCTGTGCCGGGCATCGCAGGGGCCTCTGGCATCAGGGACCCTGGCAGGAGCGGATTTATGAGCCGGGCTATTTTATACGTTGCAGCTGCTTCCATAAACCCTGGGCCGGCCTGGGGAGAGGGGCGCAGCTGTGGGGAAACCTCCCAGGCCCTGGAGCCAGTGCCAAATCCTCCTGCTATTTGTGAGCAGCCGGAGGAATCCTGAAATGAAAACTTCCTGAAAAAAAGGGCAAATCCCTGTCCCTCTCCAGACAGGCCCAATCCTTCCCCCACACCCAGTGAAGAGCCAGGATGAGGCAGAGCAGGGCTGGACACAGCGCCAGGCTGCCCACCAGAGACCCCGATCCTCACCAGCTCCGGACGGGTCCCAGGTCCTATCTGGTCTTCATATGCCCACTTATAAAGTGAGGGGCTGGCCTCGATTAGGGGTTCTGAGACCCTCTGAACTGTAGAGGTTCCCTTAAGTCGCTGAGCTCAAACATTCCCACTGTTGAAGGTTCTATGCTCCAACTACTGGCTGTGTGTCCTCGGACAAGTTACTTGACCTCTCTGGTTCTCTGTTTTTCTCGACTGTAAAATGGGGAGAAATAATGACCATCTCATTAACAGGGCTATGAGGGAGAAGTAACCTAACATCCGTAGTTCATAGCAGGTTTCTCTGTAATAGCCCCAAACTGGAACCCACCGGAATGTCCATCAGCAAGTGAACTGACAAATTGTAATACACCCTGACAAGGGACTGCTACTCAGCAGTAAAAAGGAGCGAAATATTGATACATACAATAACGCAAGTAAACCTCAAAATATGTATGCCAGACCAGAAGAGTGCACGCTGTATAGTTCCATTTCTATAAAATTCCAGAAAAAAAAAAACGAATCACAGCCCTGGCCGGGTGGCTCAGTTGGTTGGAACATCATCCTGTACGCCAAAAAGGTTGTGGGTTCGATCCCCAGTCAGGCAACCAATCGATGTTTCTCTCTCACATGTTGATATTTCTCTCTCTCTCTCTCATCAATAAAAACATATCCTCTGGTGAGGATTTAAAAAAAAAAAGAATCACAGTGACAGAAAACAAATTAATAGTTGCCTGGAGACTGGGGCGGGGGGATGGAGAGGAACAGTAAGGAGGGTTTTACAAGAGGTAACAAAGAACCTATTAGAACCTAATGGATGTCCACCATCTTTTTTAAAAATATATTTTTATTGATTTCAGAGAGAAAGGAAGAGGGAGAGAGAGATAGAAACATCAATGGTGAGAGAATCATTGATCGGCTGCCTCCTGCACGCTCTCTACTGGGGAGCAAGCCAAAACCCTGGCATGTGCCCTTGACCGGAATCAAACCGTGACCCACTCTTCAGTACCCCCACCCCCATTCCACTACCCCCGAAGCCCCCATTCCCACACTGAGCTGGGGCCCATGTCTTGCGGTGGTTTGGCTCACTCCTCTCTCCCTCTTTATGGAGACCAGGCCTGGCCCTGGGACAGACTCCCAGGCTGAGGGCAGCTGTGCGGTTTTATAAGCCCCGGGACAGTAGGGGCCTGTTCAGGCCCTGGCAGATTCCTGGATCCCTGGGAACAGTGAAACCCCCCACTACCACCACCCCTACCCTCAAGCCCACTCTCCCCCCTGGCCGGCCACAGTCCCCAACCGCTGTCTCCCTCCATGGCTCACTCCCCACTGGTGCCCAGCCAGATGTGTGCCCATAAAAGGCTCTTCTTGGGTAACGGCACTGCAATTGTGGGAGCAGATTGGAGGGGCTCTAAGCAGGAGCGGGGCCCTGCTGTCTCCCACTCCCCAAGGGCTTCATTCATTCACTCATTCATTCATTTATCAAAAAAGCAGTAGAGCCCAGCAGAGAACTCAAACTCGGGAATCAGACTGCAGGACTGAAGTCCTGGCTGTGTGACCCGGGCAACCGACTTCACCTCTCTGGGCCTTTTACCCACCTGTGATATGGGAATAATAACAGTGCCCACCTCGTAGGGTGGCGAGTCCAGTGCTTGGAGTGGTGCCTGGCACATAACAGGCGCTCGTTAATTGTGAGCAATCATTATTGTCATGGAGCCCAGGAGACTGTGGAAGAGAGGCTGGTCAGGGGCCATCAGGGAAGGCTCCCAGGAGGAAGGGGCATCTAAGCCAGAATGAGAGGGAGTTAACAAGGCAAGGGGTGGAAGGGTGTTATAGGCAGAGGGAATAGCAGCAAAAAAACCTCAGTTTACTTTTCTTCCTGCACTGGAGCTCAGACCTCCTCCTCAATCCTCCATGGCCCAGGGGACACAGGCTATGGCTAAGGAGACCCAGCCTCCAGTCCAGGGAGCAGCTAACTTGGACATTCACCCCTGCCTACTTCGCAGGGATCTCCAAGCCTGATCCCATCTTACTTGGTTGTTGCCCATCACAGGGCAGCTTAATGCACTTCCTAGGCACACCCCAGCAGGAGCTCAGGAACAGGCCGAGATCCTGTCACACCCAGAGAGGTTGAGTGACTTGGTCAGAGCCACACAGCCTCGGGGACTCTGTTTGTATTCAATTCTCCCTGTGTTCTTGGGCGGGAGCTGGTCTGGGCTAAGGAAGGGCCGTTCCCCACTGAGCCAGACAGAGGCCATTGTGTGTTGGGAAACCCAAATCCGGCCCCCTCCGGGTGGATGTGGGGTCAGAGGAGGAGAGGGGCCCCGGGGGATGGCCTCCCTGCCCCCATCACCTCGGGGCTCCCAGCCCAGCCACATCTGGATCCCAGCTGGCAGCTCCGGGCAGAGGGGGAGCAGTGGCCGCAGGAACTTGCCATCAAAGGCAAGGAGCAGCCTGGTGGCCAGGAGACAAAGGCCAGGGCCGCCTCCAACCCCAGGCGCCAGGGAGGGTGCTGGTGCGGTGAGTGTGGCATTGCCTCCGGACCCACCCCATCCTCAGCCACTCTGCAGGGGGATGGGAAACTGTAGCCTCCGCTGGGAGCCCCCCACTGTCCATGTCTCCTCCGGGGCTCCCCTGTGGCCGCCACGCATGGAACCTGGCTTGTGGCCACAAGTCAGGGCCGCTGCTCAGCCTTGGGGACACAGCCTTGGGGACATGAGTCAAGGCCCCATCCCCCTGGGTCACCCCTCTTGCCTCCCTTCCCCACTTGATTCAGCCCCTGGAGCCCCAATGATGTGTCTCCCCCAGAAAGTTGCCCCACCCCATGGAACAGCGCAGCGGAAGTGCCCTTCAGAAAAGCAGCGAGACTCAGGCTGGATAAAGTTTATTGTGCTGGTTTGTTACAGCTCAGCACCCGGAAAGTTGTGCAGAGGTTGGGGGGACCCCAGATGGAGGGATGGGGAAGAGGACCCCCCAGAGCCTCCCCAAATCAGGACGGAGCTCAGGCTCCCTGGTCGAGGACTAAAGAAGGCTGTGGACACAGGCTGCCAGACACCGAGTGTGAGCAGAGGGTGGGGTGGGGGGAGGGGAGGTCCTGGGTGCCCTGCTCCAGGCCAGGCGTCAGAGACCCTCCATCCCCCAGACTCCCCCAGAATGAGGTCGCCTCACTCAGAGCCCCGGGCTTCTAGGCTGCTTTGGGAGCCTGACAAAAAGGTTTGGTTCATTTACCCCATCCTCACACCCCATCCCCACGGCAATAGCGCAGCCGAGCCCCCACATCCCACACCCCAGACCAACCAGACGCTGCGGGGCACCTTCTGGAACACAGAGAGCAGTAATTTCCAGAGTGCGCCCTGCAGCAGTTTCCACTGTAGCTGCTAACAAATAATAATAATAATAATAACGAGAGTACTCCCTGGTCAAAAGCAGTTTGGGAAAGGCTATGAAACCAGAAACCAGATTCCCCGGGGCCTTGACTGCAGGACTTGTCAGAGCCCTGGGGTGGTCTAAGGGGGTGCGGGGAGTCGAGAAGCAGCATTTCCTCAATTCATTGGACGCCAACATCTTTTTTCCACAGGGTACCTCAGGGAACCCAGTTTGGGAAATGCTCATTTTCATACCTGTTAGGGTACCTCAGGGAACCCAGTTTGGGAAATACTCATTTTTGTACCTGTTAGGGTACCACAGGGAACCCAGTTTGGGAAATGGTCATTTTCGTACCTGCCATGAGGTGAGCAGGTGAGGGGCCTACTTCTGCCATAGCACTAGCGGCACCCGCCCGGGCCACTTCCACGTCTCCCGGTTAAAATCTTCCAAAACTCCTAGCTGATGGGTTTACGTTTCTACCTCGATGGTGATGCCGGCCCTGTCACAGGGGACCCGCCAAGTATGTTTCCTAATCGACGTGGTTGTAAGGGGGACACATCCCAGCCCCGCCTCCCCACAGGAGCTGTGCTTGGGATGTAGCCCTTCGGGGCTGCAGAGGCAAATGTTCTAGAACTTGGTGAGATTCCCGGGTGGAGCGGACACCAGTGTCTGTTCGCTGTAGGAGGGGACATGCTGGGATTTGCAGCTGAGGGTGGCCCAGGAGGGGACCACTAGGGGCCAGACAGTCAGGGCCACAGCCCTGGGGGCCTGTTAGACGCTAGGGGTGACACTGCCACAAGCACAGGGACTCTGGAGGGGGCCCGCTGGGTCCCCGGCTTCCTGGGCTAATGAGGGAGCCGCTTCTGGCTCCCCTGGGCCTTCTAGGGCCCCCAGGACCCCCTCTGCCAGCCCTGAGATTGGCCCCTCCGTCACCCCTGGCTTCTCCGTGGGGACCCCACACCCCGGAGCATCCCGGTCCTCCTCCTGGCCGCCTGGCTGCTCTTCCTCTGACTTGCCCTCCGTCGTCCTGGCTCCATCTCCACCGCTCGGGGCCGCCCTGGTGGGAGACCTGAGGTTCTGGGTGGCGGCGAGGATGTCGGCCTGGAGCTGCTGGGAGGAATCCAGGGCCTCCTCGGGCCGGCCGTCGGGGGCCCTGTCGGGGACCTCGCTGAAGGCCTGGGGGCCCCCGGCCCGGTCCCTCTGGTCCACGTACTTCTTCTTGGGGAAAGACGAGGGGTAGTAGGCGGAGGCCTTGTGCTTCTGGCGGGTGATGACGGCGGCGCAGACGATGAACATGACCAGGAGGACCAGCGAGCCCACCACGGCGATGAGCATCACGTACTCGCGGAAGAAGTCCACGATGCCGTCCAGGAAGTTGGTGGGGGGCTTGGGGCCCGCCAGGGGCGTGGGCTGGGGCCCCACTGACGTGGCGCTGAGGGCCGGGGTCCGGGGCGGCGGGAGGCTCGGGGAGGAGGCCGAGGAGTCATCGGCCTCCCCGCTGCCCCCCATGTCCTCCAGGAAGGAGACCTGCATGGGCACGGAGTGAGCCACGGCGGGCAGGACCCTCATGAGCAGCAGCAGCGACACGACGAGGCGGGGGGCCATGGCAGAGACCGTGCTGCCCGGGACCTGTGCGGGAGCGAGGCAGGGAGAGGTCAGGGGGGGACTCAGGGTCTTAGGGGACCCCGAGGAGGTGCAGGAAATATGAAGTCACTTCCTTCCTCAGGCCTGAGCCTCCCCGTGGTACAAAGGTCCCCCGTTCCTTCCTATGTGGGGTTCACACCTTCCCCCGCCCCCCACTCCACTCCACTCTGAGGTCCTGGAGGGCAGGGTCTGAATCTTATTTATCTCGGCATCCTCGGGGTTTGGCCCTGTATCTGGTATACAGCAAGTGCTCCATAAATGTATCTTGACTGACTTGAATTAATGGTAATAATTTAGCCTTTTACTGCTTGCCCTGTGCCAGGTACTCTTTTACCTTTTTTAACGTGGAATTTCTCATTGCCTCTTGAGGACCACCCAAGGGGGGGGTGCTATTATTCGCCCATTTTCCAGGTATGGAAACTGAGGCTCAGATGGGGTTCCGTGACGTGCCAAGGAAGAACAGGGGCTTGAAGATGGCAGGGCTGAGTAAGTGAGGAACTGAGGAACTGTCAGCGGACCCCCCTCTTATGGGGAGTCCTCCCCAGCAGCCCCCAGCCCCTCTGGGGTCCCCTTCCCTTCTCGGGAAGAGTCATAGCTTTTGAAGCCTGCACGTGTTCTGAGCTCAGCAGAGGGCCTGCACGCCAGGAGCATGCTGGGAGCATCTGCCCCATGGCCAACTTCCCCTCAAGGCTCAGAGCAGGACCTGGAGGCTGCAGGGTAACCCCCGCCACCCCAGGGTAACCATACCCCCCACCCCTCCCCGTGCCTGAGACAAAGCTGGAGTCCACTGGAGCCTGAGTCCCGCCACTAAATGGGGACCAGCTGAGCTCTGCACCTCACTTGCTCCCAACATGAACCCTCAGACCCTATCTGGCCCAGGCAGCCGGCTAGCTAATAACTTCCTCATGGCCCTGGTTTACTGACCCTCCCTGCCAACCTGAGTGGGGCTAGGCACTCAGATAAACCCAGAGACCCCCTTCGGTGGCCCCCAGGTCACCGCCTAGAACAGCGGTGGGCAAACTACGGCCTGCAGGCCGGATCCGGCCCGTTTGAAATGTATAAAACTAAAAAAAAAAAAGACCGTACCCTTTTATGTAATGATGTTTACTTTGAATTTATATTAGTTCACACAAACACTCCATCCATGCTTTTGTTCCGGCCCTCCCGTCCAGTTTAAGAACCCATTGTGGCCCTCGAGTCAAAAAGTTTGCCACCCCTGCCCTAGAACCCCATCCTGACCCAGTGGAGGGCCCAGGACCCTGACACCGAGTGTGGCTAGAGGCTCCAAGACAGAAAAGCCATAGGATCGCGTCTGAGGCTCTCGGGGAACTGAGATGGGGAGACAGAGGCCCAGAGAAGGCGAGGGGCAGGCCGAAAGGCACACAGCAAGTTCCCAGGCTGAAGAAGGAAGTCAGGTGTCCAACACCTTGACCGCAGGTCCCCTTGAGTGCCCGGGCCGGACGCCCCGCTCCATTCCACGGGTGATGCACTGACCTCAGGGTGACCTGGGGGACTCGGAGATGAGGTCGGAATGACGCCAGGCCATTGAGTGGCATGTCCAAGGAAGCCGGGGCCTCTCAATGAAAGTGCCATTCATTGAAGTTGACTCTGGACAAAGTGGCTCAGATGGCAAAAACAAAAGATAATTCCAGGGCATAGGAAGAGGCAACGCTGCTCAGGGCTCATCGTTAGGGAGCTGGTCAGCGCTTTCCGCACAGGCCCTCCCCAGAGCCCCTCTGCGGGTGCGAGCCTGCAGAAGCCCTGGGGGCCGGCCCTGCCATTGTCTGCTTTCAGAGGAGGGAACTGAGGCTCAGAGACGGACAGTGATTTGCCCCAGGAGAGACGATAGTGTCAGAGCTGGTGTTTGAACCTTCTTCTGTGTGACCCAAGTGTTCTATCTATCTATCTATCTATCTATCTATTATCTATCTATCTATCTATCTATCTATCTCTCATTTATCTATCTATCTATCTATCTATCTATCTATTATCTATCTATCTATCTATCTATCATCTATCTATCTATCTATTATCTATCTATCTATCTATTATCTATCTATCTCTCATTTATCTATCTATCTATCTATCTATCTCTCATTTATCTATCTACCTATCTATCTATCTTGGGCCCAGGGCTGGCCTCACGCCCCCTGGTTGGCATCACTTGTCAGCTGGGAAAAGATCTGAGATGCTACATGAGCTGCAGGAGCCTTCTCGGCCCCCCTCTCACGGGCACTTGTAGCAAAGGTCCTACTCAGCTTTGCTCTCGGGGTCTAAGCCGCAGCAGTCCCCCTGCCTCTGCCTGCAGTCAAGCCCCAGGAGAGACCTCTCATGGTGGCAGCTGACCTTCTCACCACAGACCTCAGCCATGACCAGCGGTGGCTGAAGCCCAGGGCTTTCCCAGGGGCCGACTGTGGAGTCCCCTCGCTGCAGGTCTGCAGGCGGCAAAGCAGGGAGGCCGGTGAGGCCAGATTAGAATCCGGGCTCCATCTCGGCTCTTCGGGGCCTCACTCTACCCATCTGTAAATTGGGGGCATGCTGGGGAGGGGAGCAGCCGAATTGCTACCCCAGCAGAGCTCCAGGGTCAGCCAGCATTTCCCCCACAAAAGTCAACAAACGATAGTCCTCACCCGAGATGTGCATTTGCTCACTATCTCCCCCCACCTCCAGGACAGGCCGACTTTTATACCTTGGTGGGCGAAATCCCCTAAAGTCTGATCGCCGAGGAATCTAGAAACACACACACACACACACACACACACACACATGCACATTCACACACATACATGCATGCACACGCACACTCACACGCATACATACATGCACACTGATGCGCACACACATGCACACTCACACGCATACATACATGCACGCATGCGCAGCAGAGAGCTGGAAAGAGAGAAGTGCTCCCTGCCCTGAAGCCTTGGGGTGAGCGGGACAGAGGACAGAAAAAGAGGCCACACAAACTATCTCTGGCTCTCAAAGGCCGAGAACCCATCTCTCAGAGGCCCCCACACCCCGCCACCCCTCGTGGCCCCCCAGGAAATATGCAGGCAAAGTGTGGGAGCTGGCTGGGCCTCTCAGGGGATCTCTGTGCGACCCCGCATGATGAGCCCCTGCCCTCTCTGGCCTCAGCCTCCCATCCGTGGAATGGGTGCACTGGCCTGGGCGTTTCTGAAATAGCCGCAGCCCGTCTGTTGCCCTCCCTCCTTCCCGGGTCCGAATTTGTTCCAAGACTCGGGAACTCATTGGCCATTAGCTGGGGTCAGGCCAACCGTCTCATTTTACCCAGAGGGAACTGGGCTGAAACTGGGATCGGGCTGCCCAGGGTCTCACAGCCTGTCAGGAGCCCTGAACCGAACCCAGAACGGAGAGGCCTCTCAGAATACCCCACTGTGTCCCGTGTGTCATCTCCGGGCCTCGGTCTCCACATCTGTAGAGTGGGGATAAGGCCACCTCCCGGGACCATTGTCAGGACCAGACCGCAGCGCCCAGAGCTCAGTAGGTGTCAGTGAATGGGCGCCACGTGGAGGAGAGGACCCCCGCTTGGAGCAGGGCCTCTTTGTAGAGCCGTCACAGGGTTTATTGTTTTAAAATGTGACGGCCCAGCCGATGCCAAGGATGCATATCCACCCCTCAGACTTAGGTACCCCAAGACCCGAGGCCAAGGGGCCCCGGCAGCTGCTCCACCCCCATCCAGAGACTGGTAGCCAGAGGGGAAGGGCGGCCCAGGAAAACCTGGCTTCAATTAGTGGCCTTGGGGGAGGGGTCTGGCTGAAGCGCTGTGGCCCCTGCTGGGCAGCCGAGGGCAGGGACCAGGGCCCTGGAGGGAGGCCTGGGAGGGTTGAGGATCCTGAGAGCTCGCGCACACACACACACACACACATACACACACACACAGCAGCGGCAGCATGGACACACAATACATGTACAGACACACAACATACGGACTCAACACCAGGCACCCCAAGAGCTCGCAGGGCCCGCCAGCACAGACACACAACACACAACGGGCTGATTCTCCGACAACACGTGCACATCACAACCCCGTCCCCCCTTGTATCCCCCCCAGACCGGATGGCACAGTCCCAGCCACACCACCACCCTCCGACCCTGGGAGCAACCTCCCGGGCGTCCACTCGCAAGAACAACACATCCCCGTGCGGCGAGGCCGCAGTGCACACAGGGGCACACTCATCCCGCACCCCTGGCCCTCAGCACATCACACACGTACACAGCATCCAGCACACCCTCCAAACTCACACACACTTAGAGACGCCCCCCCAAGCACTCCCGCCGGCCCCAGTCCCTAAACGCCAAGACATGTCCGGGCTCCCCGGTCAGAGGAGGGGACGGGAGGGGACCCCGACTCACCAGTCCCTCCGCACACAGGCCTGGTCTCCCGCCAGGTGGAGCGAGAGAGAGTCCGTGCCAGTGCCCGGGCTGCTCTGGGCCGGCCGCCCCGCCCTCCTCCCGCCCCCTCCCTCCCTCCCCCCTCTCTGGCTGCGGGGCCAGCTTGATTTCATTAAGGGGTTTAGGGTGGGGACAGGGGGAGGGGTGGGGCTGTGCTGGGCCACACACATCCCCCCTCGCTCACACTCCCGCGGGCGCCCCCTCCACGCTCCGGGGAAGCCCAGATGGGGCACTTCCTCCCTGACCATGGTCCCCAGGGTAGGCTGGGGCACACAGACAGACAGGGCTGTCCCACAGCGCCCCCTCCCCCAAAAAACACCCAGCAAACTAAAGTCCTATCCTCCTGCAAAGAAGAAGAGGTCAGGCGATTCGGAGGCCCCTGGATGTGAGGGGGAAATTCCCAGTCCTTGGTTCCAGCTGTGACTCAGGTTTTCCAAGGCTCGGGGTGCAGAGTGGGAGCCGGGGTGTGTGTAAGGCAGAGCATGAGCGAGGCCTGCTGGAGGGTCCGGACTGGGGCAGGGAGCTCGTTATCGCAGCCACTGTCTGGCCCTGGTCGGTCCCCTGCCCCCTCCAGGCCTCGATTTGCCCATTTGCAGGGTGGGTGGGAAGCTGTTGGTGCTCCCTCAGCAATGACATTCTAAGGTTAGTGGCCTCGGAGTGGTTAGAGCAGGAGCTGTGGCCCCACTTCACAGATGGGGAAAGTTGAGGCAGAGGAGTCCAAGTGGCTCAGAGGACTGAGAGGTCAGTTATAGCCCTGGATCCGGGACCTCTGGCTGACCTGAGGAGTCCAATGGGCCAGCGGCCCCTGCATTCATTCATCCATTCATTCAGTCAGTCAGCAGATGAATGTTCTAGATGTTCTGCGTGAACTCCTATAGGGCATCAGGCCCTGTCCCAAGCAGGTCTCAGGAGCTTGAAGACTTCCAGGGAGAATGACATTTATGTAAATTACTTTTTCAGAAAAGAGAAATGGGTCTGAGGCAGGAGAGGGGCCAGGCCAGGTGCTCGGGGACCCCGGGGCAAAGATGGTCCCAAGAGACAGAGTCAGGGCAGGGTCCTGGAGGACTTGACCGTGAACCAGCGGAGTCTCAACAAGAGAGTCCCTGAGAGGCATTCCCGAGGGAAGGACCAGCCTGGGTAAAGTCCCGGTGGCTGGAGAGACGTGGACAAAAGGAAGGAACAGGGCCGTAACCAGTTTGGCTCAGTGGATAGAGCATCGGCCTGCGGACTGAAGGGTCCCAGGTTCGATTCCGATCAAGGGCATGTAACTTGGTTGCGGGCACATCTCCAGTGGGGAGTGTGCAGGAGGCAGCTGATCGGTGTTTCTCTCTCATCGATGTTTCTAACTCTGTATCTCTCTCCCTTCCTCTCTGTAAAAAATCAATAAAATATATTTTAAAAAAAGAAAAAAAGAAAAGAAAGGAGCAGGGAATGAGGGCTGGGAAGTCAGCAGGAGCCAGGGGAAGTCCCAGAATGTCATCCATCCAGCCTAAGACAGGGTCCATTCTGTGTTCCCCCTTTAGGGGCAGAGCAGCCCCCAAAGGGAGTCCAGGAGCCAGAGGGAGACAGGCCCGGGTTCAGATCCTGCCTCCACCATGCCCTGCACCCCACAGAGCCTCTGAGGAAGGAGACGGAGGGCGTGAGCCTGCTGGCACCAGGTGTACCAGTTAATAATGCAGATTTTTTCAATAGATGGGGTTACACATATGTTGATATACATGCGATTTGATATGCATGCTATTTTGTTGTATTGACAACAAGCTTACAACTTCATATGTCAAATATTCTGTTGGTGTTAACATCATAGATATTTTTACGCTTAAAAATTCGAATTTCGTGCCCAAAAAAGAGCATTTGCGGGAAGTTTTAATTCATTACTTTATTTTGAAGAACAGTGCTGCTGAAAGTTACTGTATATTTCAGGAAGCTTATGGTGAACATGCTCCATCTCAAGAAACCTGTGAGCGCTGGTTTAAACGCTTTAAAAGTGATGATTTCGATGTGGAAGACAAAGAACGTCCAGGTCAACCGAAAAAGTTTGAAGATCAACAATTACAAGCATTATTGGATGAAGATGGGTGCCACATCAACTGAACGAAAGACAAATAGAAAACCAAAAAGTCATCAGTAAAATGTTGCTTCAACGGCACGAAAGAAAGTCTTATTTGCATCGAATTATGACTGGCAGAGAAAAGTGGATTTATTTTGAGAATCCCAAACGCACAAAATTATGAGTTGATCCAGGTCAACCATCAACATCGACTGCAAGGCCAAATCGCTTTGGAAAGAAGGCATTGCTCTGCATTTGGTGGGATAGGGAAGGTGTGGTGTATTATGAGCTTCTAAAACCAGGTGAAACCATTAATACTGATCGCTACCGACAACAAATAATCAATTTGAACCACGCTTTAAGAGTCATGAAACGGCCAGAATGGGCCAGAAGACACGGCAAAGTAATTTTGCTTCATGACGCATAATCACACACCTCAAAACCAGTTAAAGACACGTTAAGAGATCTTGCCTGGGAAGTATTAACCCACCCGCCGTATTCACCAGACCTCGCTCCTTCAGATGACCACTTGTTCCGATCGATGGCACATGCACTTTCTAACCAGCACTTCACACGTACGAAGAAATAAAAAATTGGGTCTCTGAATGGTCTGCCTCAAAACAAGAAAAGTTCTATTGGGACGGTCTCCACAAATTACCTGAAAGATGGGGGAAATGTGTAGCTAGCGATGGACATTACTGTGAACAAAGCACCTTTGATGTTTCTCTTGAAATTATCGTGTTTTCTTTGATTACAAAATCCGCATTTTTAACCGGTTAATGGCTAATCCACACTGGCCAGGCTAAGACCTATGTTTAATCACACCGGCAAATCCCTTTTGCCATGGAAGGTGACATATTCATAGCCACAGCTTCCCGGGACTAGGATGTGGACGTCTCCCACATGGAGGTTGAATATTGTGACCTATTCCCTAGGTTGCTGGGATCGTCCACCCTCTAAAGCACTTGATTCCTCCTCCCAGAGCGCCTGCCACTGCACAGGCCCCATCACTGCTCGGGGAGAGGTGAAGGGATGAGTGAAGCCCATTTGACAGATGCAGAAACTGAGGCTCACAGCAGTGTGACCTACCGAGATGCAGCGACATATGGAGGGTCAGAGCCCCGTCTCCCCCAGCCCCTGTGTCTCATGTGGAAATGAAGCTGCCAGGCCAGTGAGCCTCTCCGCCAGGGACTCACCCCCCACAGCAGTGCCACCTCCCCCGGCCCCGTTCACACACACACCCGCACACACAGACACACATGCTCTCCTTCAGCCAACCCACAAGCCCACCCTGCCATCTGAGGTCAGAACAGCAAAAATGTGAGCCACCGCGGGGAGGAAAAAGGACGCGGGATTTCCAGCCCCCGATCACACATCAGCTGTGGGTGGTGGACCAGCCCCTGCCCCTCTCTGGGCTGCAGCTAAATACGGGGTTGGACTGGATGTCGGCCACAAGCCCGCCAGCACTGCTCCCAACACTCTGACTCTCAGTGTCACGCCCTGGGAGTCAGGGATGAGCATACAAAGGCGCAGAGTTTACAGAGCGGAGGGGAGGCCTCCCGGAAGTAAGTAAACAAACAAGTGACTATCTAACTGCGAACGGGGGAAGAGTTGGGATGAGACGGCTCAGGGGCTGTGGGAGGCTAATCCTAGTCTGGTCCTGAAGTTCACGGAGTCCTTCCATGAGACAGCAGAGTTGCCCATGAAGATGAAGAGGTATTTAGGAAGGCAAGGATGCAAGAGGATTCCCAGCAGTGAGAGCAGCACGTGCAAAGGCCCTGGGGTAGACGGGAACCCAGCAGCTTCAGAGCCATTTCTGAAGATTAATATCGAGTGAGAGGAGACGGACCAGCTCTGTTCTGTGCACTGCCTTCCCTCCAGCATCCAAGACAGTGCCTGGAGCGCAGCAGGTGCTCAATAAATGCTTGTCGATGTGCGAATACCCACGCTGACCTCCACGCTTGCGTTCCCACCTTTTGACAACTTCATGCCCCGAGATTTTGCTCTTCGCCCTCCCTGAGGATCTCACATTCCCCAGTTCCAGGAGCGTTTCGGGGCGCAGGCTGGATGATCCCCACAGCCTGCCCTGCTGTGGCGCCAAGCGGGTGGGGGTGGGGGCACAGGCAGGCCGCTGGCATGCAGCCGCTCACTTGCAACCTGCAATTTCAGAGGCAGAGAGCAACGGGCCCTCTGCCCAGCCTTGAAGCCATTCAGCGACCTCACCCTGTGCCCACCGTGCAATTAGCAGCCATGACCCCTGCCCTGCTGAACAGCACGGCCGAGGAGGCAGGGAGGGCCAGGGCAAAACCCACCCTCCTCAAGTCTCTGCCAGGGTCCTCCCCGGTTGAGCCTGGGGCGGGGCCCCCCGCCCCCCTGCTCCAGCTTCTCGTGGGCTTGGAGCCCCTTCTAATTACACAGCTCCTGGCCGCTAGGGCCTGCGCGCTGGGAAAAAATAGCCCACGCCTTTCATGTGGCCCGAGAGGCCGGGCTGCGGCCCACAGGCCCGGTCTTCAGAGGGACACCCGTGGAGCGGCCTCCGCTGGGTGCTCCGAGGTGGAGCGAGCTTCATCCACGCAGGCCCGAGTGCGAGGTGTGCCCGGAGACCTTCGGGCCTCAGTTTCCCCACCTGCAACTCGAGATGCTCGCTTATTTCTCGGCTGTTCCCCAGCGGCCAGGCGCAGGGGGAGCTGGGAACAAGACCGACGCGGCCACCCCTCTGCTCCGGCTCTTCCCTCTGCCCCTTGCCTGACCACCCCCTGCACATCTCGCGGCTCAGTCATCACCACCTCCAGGAAGCCCTCCCTGAACCCCAGCCTCTGGGGAGGGAGAGCAGCAGCCAGGCTCCCCACGCAGAGCGCTGGGCATACGGGGCTGTGATGTCCTCCGTACTTGTATCCCCACCCTGTCCACTTCTCGGGTCCAGAATCGGGGCCCCTTCTGTCAATGGGTCCCTAGCACCAGTGCCTGCAAGATAGTAAGTGCTCCACACATTCCCTCCACTGGCTGAACAACTCTAGTCCCACCTGCCCGGGGTACCGACGGGGATACGCTGACACTGTTTCCGCTGCACCAGCTCCTGCAGGGGAACAAGACAGGCCCGGCCTCCGCCTCGGGGACCTCCTTGCAGGGGAGACAGACGAGAGACAAGTCCACTGGCAAACTGGGAAGATAACCCCTCCGTGCAAAACGCGATCCAGGAGACCAGGAGGATGAGGAGACAGGAAGTGGCTTGAAGGAGAGGGGAGGGGCCTGGGCAGCTATTGGAGCAATGGTGCTCAGGGGCGTCCTCTGAAGAAGCATCTGAACTAACAGCACCTGCGGGAGAAGAGGATCCTCTCAAGGAGCAGAGGCAGAGCTTCCGGGCCCAGGACACAGCACGTGCAAAGGCCCTGTGGTGGGGAAGGGCTTGGCATGCGGCTGATGGGAGAGAAAAGCAGCAGCTGCCATGAAGCGCAGTCTGGTATTTGTGTAACATTAACCAGAATGTCCCGATGACCCAGCCACCTCGCTCCTCGATCTTCTTACCCGAGAGAAAGGAAAGCACACAAAACCAGAGAAGCCCAGCGTGGTTTTATCCCCAATAACAGAAAACGTGGAAACCACCCCAAAGCCCACCCACGGAAGACGGGGGAACTGACGGCGGGACGGCCAGTCAGGGGGACGCTTCTCAGCGGTGAGAGGAGGGGGAGACGCGAGACATACGGCAATCTGGGCGGATGGCACGGGCACAGCGAGCGAAAGAACCAGGCCCAAAGGAATACTCACGGGGTGATTCCCTTCACATGGTTCTAGAACGAAGGCGAACCAAGCTATGGCCCTGGCCCGTGTGGCTTTGTGGATAGAGCGTCGGCCTGTGGACTGAAGGGTCCCGGGTTTGATTCTGGTCAAGGGCACGTACCTTGGTTGCAGGCTCAACCCCTGCCCCTGGTCGGGGCGTGTGCAGGAGGCAACCAATCAACGTGTTCCTCTCACGTCGATATTTCTGTCTCTCCCTCTCCCTTCCACTCTCTCTAAAAATCAATGGAAAAATATCCTCAGGTGAGAAGTAACCAAAAAAATAACAAAAACAACAAAAACCAACACACAAACTAAGCTGGGGACAGAAGACCAACAGGCAGTCTCCCTTAGAGGGTGTTGATTGACTGGGACCCGATCCCTGGACCTGGTGGTGGTGACGTGGGCTCCAAGGGAAAGAGCGAGCTGCACGCTTCAGACGTGTGTGCTTCCCGTAGGCTGTGACTTCGTGAGCGTTTCTCTTACAAAAACATAAAGAACCCTGCACCCCTCTCTTTCCTGGAGAGTGGGGAGGGGGCTAGAGCCGAAGGACCCGCTTCCTGTGGCGGTGGGGCCCGCCAGCTGCACACGGCGCTGTAAACATTTACATTCCCCAGGCCCGGTGCAGGGAGCGGCTTCATTAGCCCGCGGTGGGGGGAGGCCGTGGGGAGGGCAGGAATGTAAACACCACGCAGCACCCCGCCGCAGACCTGGCCTCCGCCTCCTGCCCCCCCCCCCCCCGCCCTGGGTCCCCAGGACCCCCAACCCCCATCACGAGAGGGAATCCGGATGATGCTTCTGAACTTCTTTGCAGGTCTGTTGGCAATGGGGGCGGGGGGGGGGGGGCTCTCCTCCTCTTTGAGAAACGGGTCTGACCCAGAGTGAGACCTGGGGAGGGATTAGGGCTGAACTTCAGGGCCCTAAGTCACCCCAACACTCAGGAGGTCATCTCACATTTCTCCTGCTCTCCACCCTCTCACTCTACACTAAGACCTTCTGTCCCATCTTTTCCTCCTTCCCTCTTTCCCCTTCTCCTTCCCTCCCTCCTTCCTTTCTCTTCTATTCTTCCCTTCCCTCCCCTTCCCTTTCTCCCATTCATTTCCTCTCTCTCTCTCTCTCTCTCTCTCTCTCTCTCTCTCTCTCTCTCTCTCTCTCTTACTGAGCACATACCGTGTGCCAGATGCTTTGCAAGCACTGGGGCCACAGCAGAGGACAGCACAGACCACAAACCCCTGTCCTGATGGCGCTTGCCTTCCAGTGGGACAAGGGCCACCGGGGAAAGATACCTCGGGAAGGTGCCAGGGGCGTGGGAGTCGGTGGCAAGGGGTGCGGAGAAAGCAGAGCAGGGAAAGGGTGACATTGGAGCAAAGACCTGAAGGCCCTGAGCCAGTCCCCCAGGGAGCTGATCCGGGAAGAGCGGTCCAGACACAGAGAAGAGCCTGTGCAAAGGCCCTGAGGCGGGCTGTGCCTGGTGTTTTCAAATGTGGGAAAGAAACGTGTCTGGTGTGATGGCACAGAGTGAGGAGGCAGCGGGAGGAAGTGAGGTCGGAGGGCACGGCTAGCAGGGTGGGGGTGGGGCTGGGGCTGGGGGTGGGGGAGGGCGAGGACGAATCCCGCGGGGCCTCTGTGGGCATTTGCAGGGGTTTGGGCTTTTACTAAGAGTGGAGAAGGCCATCCATGGCTCCCTGTGCCTGTGAAACCTTCACCACTTTTCCTCTCCTCGCATCAGGCCCCTGTCCTCGCTATGCCCCCCTCCCGCCCCCCACACATAGCCTTTCAGGGTGCCACCAAGAGATGGCGCTGGGTCCCACCTCTGGAGAGAAGAAGGGGCTCCACATAAGGCCATACAGGTCCCCAGCCCCGACTCCACAGGGACCAGAGCTTTGGCCCCGGGGCCTGCGGGTGATCCACTCCTCCCGGCGGGCAGCCGCCACCAGTCAGCTTCTGCACCTGCCCCCGGCCCGCCTCACAGTGAGGGTCTTCGCGCATCCAGATCCACCCGCCGCGAGGGACAGGGCCACGCGGGGTGACAGCAAGGAGGTAAAACCCACCCAGGAAAAGCCAAGCTCGCCTGCCCTTCAGGGAACCTTGGTGACCGTGGGCTGTTACTCAGCCGCGCTGGGCCTGTTTCCTCATCTGTAAAATGGGAGGTAATACTAGCGCCCTGGGTTACTGTGAGAAGACAGTGAGCCTTTGCACCTGGCACTAAATAATAATAATAATAATAATAATAATAATAATAAACCACGAGTGACATCTGGGACTGAGACTCCATCACACCATCTGGACCAGACGGCACACAAAAGCTGGCATACAGCAGGCGCTCCGTCAGGATGGAAAGGGGTAGAGCACCCTCCCTCCCTCCCCCCCATCAACAGGCCGGTCAGCGAGGGGCATCCCCATCCTAGGAGGCTGTGCATGCAGGCCTGGGGCTTGCCTCCACCCCTTCCCCCACTCATCAGGGCTACCCCAGTCCCCCCAGGCCCCCAGACCCCAGCCCCCACTAGGCAGCCGGGATCCTGCATGTGCAGAGCGGATTGGTCCTCCCCATCTTCCCCGGGCTGAGTCCCGCCTCCCAGAGCCAGGACACACGCAGGCACACGGGCGCTGGCCAGGGGGGATGGGCCCCAACAGCTGGAAACATCTGGTTTGAATTGTCGCTTGGAAGCACCCGCCAGGCAGCCAAGGAATTTGGGAGCTAATTTTAGGCTAAAAGACCAGAGAGCTCAGCAGGGCTGAGACTGGCTCCCCAACCCACAGAGGCGAGGCTGCGAGGCTCTGAGGCTCGGGGTAACACGGAGGCTTCCACGGTGCCCCTCGGATGGTCCACGTCGGCCCCGTAGCCAGGGGCTGTCTCTCCCAGGATGGGCGCTGACGGGGCACCTGCAGTGTGCCAGCCACTTCCCTGCTCATTTCAGCCTCCCGCAGCCCCAGGAGGAGCAAGGATGCGTCTCCCCATTTCACAGGTGTGGAAGCTGAGGCTCCCAGAGCTCAGAGCCCTGCACCTAGTCAGGGAGTGGGGATTTGACCCAGGTCTGCCGGACTCCTAGCCTTAGACCCGAGGTTCTCTTGCTCTCCGCCCGTGGCACTTGTCCCATAGCCCTGCCTCTGCCCTCACACCCTTGCAAAGTGTCCCTAGCACATGCATTCATTCAGCAAACGTTTCCCAAACCCCTACTGTGTGTGCCAGGCCCTATTCAGGGACAAGGAAAGAGTGAACAAGGGGAACAGAGGCCCCTAACCTTGCATAGCAAAAATCAATATATCACCCACATCACTCCAGTCAGCCATCGGTGCCTCAGGGAAAAGGGGGACTGTTGTCAAGGACAACTGGGGCCGAGCTGCAGGGAGGGCCTCTCTGAGGAGGTGACATTGCAGCTGCGACCTAAAGGACGAGAAGATGCCAGCCATGCAGACATCTGCGAGGAGAGTACCAGGCAGAGGGAACAGCACGTGCAAAGGTCCTGAGGCAGGAGCATGTGAAGAAGGAAGAGTGCAAGTGAGAGGTGACAGGTGCTCTCCTTCACACATCCAACCGACACACCTGTCAAGAGGTGAGATGGGGGTCTGAGCAGGGCAGGAGCTGGGGTTCAGAGGCTTTGGCTGGTGGGATTAGGGGACCCCACTGTCTTACGTATTTATTTGCCGGGGGGCTGCGGAAAAACTCCCGGGGGGAATTCCTTGAAGCCTGTTCTCAGTGCCTGGGACATTCTTCTCTCTATATCCTTCCTCCCGAGTGAACAAGTCTGCATCTTTCCAGTCTCAGACGTCCTCCTGACTCCTCCTCATCCCACCTCCAAGGTCTGGCCACACTGTGCACCCTCAGAGCCCCCCGCCCCTCTCCTCTGGACTCTGGGCCCTGCCACAATCTGGGTGTTCATTCGATTCATCTCCCTCTCCCTTTAGACCCAGGAGCCCCAAAGGGCATGGCCAGTTCTGTACGGCTCCCCTGGCATCCCAGGACCCAGCACAGGGCCTGGCACAGAACGGACTCATCATAACCATCGAGTTCTGGGGCTTGGAGGGGTGCCAGGGAAGGGCGGGATCTGGAGGATGAGTTTGGGGAACCTCTGCCCAGATCACCCCAGGGCTGGCAGCCCGAGCTCATAGAAAAAAAGGCACCTGGAGTAAACTTAGCATCCCGCCCCCCCACTTCCTGTCTACCCGCCTTCCTTCCCTGTCACTGGAGCTGAAGTCAGCAGTCTCGTTTCTTAGCAGTGTGTCCTGATGGAGTAAGTGGTCCAGCTTTCTGAACCTCAGTTTCCCCTGCAGTAAAAGGGGGTAATTATTGTGTCCACATCGTAGAGTTGTTGTGAGGCCTAAAGAAGCTCATACAAACTGTTTGGCCCGGGGCCGGGCCCGCAGTCACTGCCCAGTAAATGCCAGCTCCTTGTCCCCAGCCTCCTCGCTTTGTCTGTGTCCTGCTCCTGCTCCTGCTCCTTGCAAGAAGGTGGGGCTGGGTCCAACTTTGTCACCCTTCCAAGCACCAGCGTCTTCCCTCAGCAGCCAGGAGCGGCAAAGAGTAACCGATGGGGACTTCCAGGGGCCAGGGCTGGTCAGCAGGGGTGAGAGTTTGGGACATGGGATTCCCCTAGAACCCCGCTTGCTCTGGACGGTGTGGCATAGTGGTAAGGACATGGCCGTCTTTAAACAACAGAAAACAACAGCTATGGGCTTTCTGATTCAGGCCTGGGTTCCAATCCCAGAGCTTCATGCATGAGCTGGGGCAGGCGAGTTCTTCTCTCTGAGCCTCAGTTTTATCGTCTGTAAAATAGGGAGAATGCTAGGTCCTCCTTCCCAGGCTGTTTAAGGGACCCAAGGAGATGTTGCAGATGTGCGTGCCCGGGCTGTCTCTGCTGAATGGATTAATCGGGCAATTGGGGCGCTGATGTCCAAGGACAGTGGGAGGCCCGGGCAGGAGGAAAGGGCACATGGTATGCAGGAGCCGGCCTGCGTCTGAGAGCCGATTGTCAAATTTTCAGAATCTTGCGAGCCAGTTGTTTCCTAAGTTAAACTATGTTACATTACAAACCAAGGTCCTCCGTACTCAAAACTCACCAATTTCTAATTATTTTACTACATTCTCCTATTATTTATGATCTTGAGATGACTTACATGTATTGTATCACCTATTACCGTGGCCGGCAAACTGCGGCTCGCGAGCCACAGGCGGCTCTTTGGCCCCTTGAATGTGGCTCTTCCTAAGCCTTAGGAGTACCCTAATTAAGTTAATAACAATGTACCTACCTATATAGTTTAAGTTTAAAAAATTTGGCTCTCAGAAGAAATTTCCATCGTTGTACTGTTGATATTTGGCTCTGTGGACTAATGAGTTTGCCGACCACTGACCTATTGGATGCGTGGCTAGTGGCTCAAAATCGGCCATGGAAGTATTTACACCAAGGAGAGTGGCAAGCACCACAAATCGTGGCTTGGGTACCACTCCCCCCAAGGCGCCAGTTGCTAAACATTGACCAGCCAGCCGCCCTTCATCCTCAAACACTGGACAGAAGGAAGCGCGGGGCTGCCAATGGCTCTAAGAGCTGGTACCGGGCGCCCCCTGGTGGCTGCTTCAAGCACCCATCATCCCTGACTTCAATCCTGCACTTTGGAGAAACACACAGAAAGCCAGGCACTCCAGGACCCCAGGGAGAAGGGGACACCTGCTCCCTGCCCCGAAAGACGAGGTAACAGGCCCCTGAGAGGACTTCTCAGATGTCCCCCCAAGTCTTTTAGCCTCTGGATCCCCAACCCCATATGGGGAGCCTCCCAGCTGATGTTTCTGATCACTCCCTAAGCGCAGTGGTCCTCAACCTTCTGGCCCTTTAAATACAGTTCCTCATGTTGTCACCCTACCATAAAATTATTTTCATTGCTACTGTTATGAATCGTCATGTAAATATCTGATATGCAAGATGGTCTTAGGCGACCCCTGTGAAAGGGTCGTTCGACCGCCAAAGGGGTCGCGACCCACAGGTTGAGAACCGCTGCAAGGGGACGTGAGTGACATGGGGCTCCTAATGCATCAGCCCTTTCTCTCCAGGGCTGGCTGCCCCGGACCACAGTGGACACCCCTCTTCCACCAAAGCACCTCGAACGCACCTCCCTCTGTATGAGACTCGTCCTGGAGGTTCAGGGCAGGGGCGGGCACTCCTCCACGTCTCACCGTCTCACCGACTCTGATGCCTCCCCTATTCCCCCCTGCCTTGCCCCAGACCTGCCTCTTCCAACCCCTCCCGCCTGAGCTGCAGCCAGTACCTCAGACCCAAGCCTCTCTGTGCAGGTTACGTCTGGGAGGGGAAGGGTCCTTCACTTCCAGAGAGGCCCCTGGAGGTATTTTTCTAGAGGAGAAAACGCCTCCCCAAGATGAATTGCATTTTCCCTCTGGAAGGTAGAGCCGTGTGGGCTTGAAGCAGCAGGTCCTGCTCACTCCCTGTAGGAAAATGACTGACAGGCATCGGGAGGCGGAAGATCGAGTCGGAATCCCGCTCAGCCACGGAAGGTGGGCCTGGCCACGGGAGGTGGGCCCGTCGCTTCGCCTCGGGAGGCCTCGGCTTTCTGATCTGATCTGAGCTCGGGGTCAAGGAGGGTTTTGAGAGTGGTAATGCGTGCAGGTGCACGCGGTCAGGTGCCGAGTAAATCGGGCAGCCACGCGTCCTGATTTGTTGGGGCTGCAGTTTCCCACCACAGGGGACTTCAGAGCTAAAAGCAGGTAAGTCTAGCCCTAACCGGCTTGGCCCAGGGGATAGAGCATCGGCCTGTGGACCAAAGGGATCCGGGCTCAATTCCGGTCACGGTCACGTTCATTTCCGGTCAAGGTCACATACCTTGGTTGCAGGCTCCTCCCCTACCCGGGCCCTGGTCTGGGCTCATGCAGGAGGCAACCAATCCATGTGTGTTTCTCTCACATCGATGTTTCTGTCTTTCCCTCTCTCTTCTACTATCCCTAAAAATCAATGGAGCCTCAGGTGAGGATTCGCCAACAAAATAAAAATAAAAAGTGGGAAAAAAATAAAATCAGGCAAGTTTCAGGCAGACTGGGCCCTCTGGTCACCCAATGCTGAGATCAGGGGTCAGCAAACGCACAGAGCCCAATCCAGCCTGCTGCTTGTTTATAAATAAAGTTTTATTAGAACCCAGCCAACCCCATTTATTCACAACAGTATCAATCGTGGCGCTGCATTGGGTATGATAAGGGAGTTGAGAAGTTGCAACAGGGACCCTGCTGCCCGCAAAACCTAAAATATTTCCTGCCTGGCCCTTTAAGAAAAAGTGCGCTGGCCCCGAACTTTTAAATGGCAGCTAGTCGGTACCCCTGGGAGCTGGACAAAAGCCATGAAGTCTGCGGGAGGAGCAGGTGGGTCCTGGGTGTTAATGGGAATCCGGCCCCATGTTGGACGGAGAGGACACGGTGGGGTCCTGAGGGGGCTGGCATTGATGCATAGAATTGTCTGAGATTTGGGGGGGCCCAATTCTGTAGGCCAGAACTGGGTCAAAGGGGGAGTTGAATAAAGCGGTCCCTTCCCTTACCTCCAAACGGCCTGAAACCTTCCCCAGCTGCTCAGGGATATACCAAGATGCCCTCCCCACCACCCCACCCCACCCTCACCCCCCACCCCCTCTGCCCAAGACACAATACTGTTAACCCAACAGCCTGTGCATGGGGCTTCCTGAGGGGGATGGATTGGGGGGGAAGGACCGACCCCCCACCTGAAGGAGGCACCTTGATGTCTCGAAGCATTCAGCCAGCTCATGTTCATCAAATATTTACCGAGTGTGGCCACGCTCAGTGGTTGAACGTCGACCTATGAACCAGGAGGTCACGGTTCGATTCCCGGTCAGGGCACGTGCCTGGGTTGTGGGCTTGATCCCCAGTGTGGGGCGTGCAGGAGGCAACTGATCAATGATTCTCTCTCATCATTGATGTTTCCATCTCTCACTCCCTCTCTCTTCCTCTCTGAAATCAATAAAAAATATATTTTAAAAAAATGTACCAACTACTGGGCCTGGGCTGGGCAGCAGAATACGGGACACTCCGGGGTACGAGACGGAGCCCAGCCGGAACCTGGGACACAGGGGAAGGCGAGAGAAGGCAGGATGGGGGGTTACTCTGTCACCAGCAGGGAGCTCGCTGGCCCATGCAGTCTCAAAGAAGGGGTAGCCTTGGGCTCCCCAAGCCTGCCCCGGCCCTCACGGGCAAGGGGAGGAAGGGGATATATGTACTACTTTCAACAATAAAGAACTATTTTTAAAAAATAGTGGAAACTCAGAAAGAAAGGGAAAAAAAAAGACCTCACCCTGGGCTCCCCAGAGGGGTAGCTGAGAACACCCCAGCTGCCCCCAGCGGGATACAGCATGAGTGGTCTCAGGAACCCCACGCTCCTCAGGACCCACCCCCCAAATGCTGATTGGCAACCAGAAGACGAGAGCAGTGGGTGAGGGCAGGGGACCTGCGTCTCCCCTGGGCTCGTGGGAATGAGATGCCAGCGGCCAGGAGGAAGGAGAGGCCTCAAACCCTGGCCGCCCTCGGTCCTGCTGGCGTGGCCAGGGTCCTGCCCTAGAGATCCCTCCCCCAGGGGCTCGGAGGAAGCCCAGACAGGTGGCCCAGGGCCCGAGCGCTGGGCGGCGGCCGTGGAGGGAGCATCCAGGAGCCAGGGTCCTGCTCAGGGGCACGGGCAGGGGCGCTAAGGGAGAAAGCTGTGCAGGGTGAGGTCGTCCCCATTGTGGTCCTCCCCGGGCCCTTCCAGTAGGCCCGGGCCCTTGGCGGCGGGCAGGCTCCCGTTGGCGGTGGCGGCGGGCGCCTCCCCACCCTCGGGCAGCAGGGAGGAGATGCAGACCATCTCGGTGGGCGAGTAGCTGCGCACGTGGTACATGTGGTTCCTGCGGGAGAGGCGGACGGCCAGCACCACGGTGCACACCAGGAAGGTGGTGGCCACCAGCGCTAGGATCAGGATGGCCAGCAGGCAGTGCTTCACGGGCATGTAATCCGGGCCCTTCGTGAGGCCGGGGGACGCGGAGCTCGGTGGGGAGAGGCCCTGGCTGCTTTTCCCCTGATGGATGAAGGCGTCCGATGAATTGCTGGCGGCCATGGTGGTGCCCCCGTGAGGATCAGACAGCACGAGAAAGGCCGTGGAGAGACCCCTTGTGGACAGCGCCTTCATGGTGGCTGGCTCCTTGGACAGGGTCTCTGTGGTAGTGGGCTCCGTGGGAGGGGCCGCTGTGGTAGCCGGCTCTGTGGCCAGGGCCTCTGCGACTGCAGGTTGCGTGGTCAGTGGCTCTGTGGACAGGGCCTCCGTGGCTGCAGGTTGCGTGGTCAGTGGCTCTGTGGACAGGGCCTCCGTGGCTGCAGGTTGCGTGGTCAATGGCTCTGTGGGCAGGGCCTCCATGGCTGCAGGTTGCGTGGTCAGTGGCTCTGTGGACAGGGCCTCCGTGGCTGCAGGTTGCGTGGTCAATGGCTCTGTGGGCAGGGCCTCTGTGGTGGCCAGCTCTGTGGATGGAGCCCCCTCTGTGGATGGAGCCTCCGTGATGGGAGGGATTGTAGAGCCCAGATCTGTGGTCAGAGGGCCAGGTGTGACAGGAACCCCCTGTGAGGCCAATTCCATGCTGAGCTTCCCAGGGGTTGCCTCTCTGGCATCCAGGCCAGCAGAGTCCCCTGTGGTCACCTCCGGAGTGGCTGGCTCGGGGGTACCAGGCCCTGCAGACTCTCTCTGCCCCAACGTTCCCATCACAGCCTGAAGCTTGGGGCTCAGGGTCACACCCGCTGTGATAGTTTCAAGCGTGTCTGGAGGGTCTGTGCCATACTCATCATTGTCATTGTACTCTTCCAGGTCATCCTTGTCCCCATCCGCCGGGGCCTGCTGGAGGCTGGGGCCTAGGAGGACCAGCAGCAGGAGGAGTTGCAGTGGCATGACACCTGCAGGGACACACGGACAGAGGGACGTCAGGACAGCTCCACCCCTGGGCTGCCGAGCCCCCCGGGCTGGGATGCTGGGCGGCCACAGCTGGGCGTGTGTTTGCTCTGGGGCAGATGCTTGGCTGCAGGCACCCTCCTGACCCAGCGCGTGCCCGGTGCACAGCGGGCCCTCCGCCAAAAGCAGCTTTTCCCACTGATCAACATGAACGGCAGCTTTTCCCACTGATCAGCGTGATAACACCCGTGCATCAGAGCGTCGCCCCCATACACCGAGGTTGTGGGTTTGATCCCCGTTCAGGGCACATACAAGCATCAACCAGTGAATGCATAAGAAAGTAGAACAACAAGCCAATCTTCCTCTCCCCCTCCTCCTTCTTTCTAAAAGCAATAAAAATTTTTATAGAAAATATGAACTATTAGAGCTTCTAGTTATATTGACTTTTATGTCCCCCCTTCTTGATCCCTATTTTTGTATACATCGGTAATATAACCTGAGTGGTGTCGTTCCTGTATACAATTCATCTGTAGATCCATGCACTCATCCGCTGATGGGGGGGCCCAGGAGCAAGAGCCTGGAGACCCCAGGTTTGGACCCTGGAGGCCTCTTGGTGTCTGGTCCTGACCCCTCTGTTCCACTCTCCCCAGTCTTGGCTCCCTGCCCCTCCCCCCTCCCCCTTCCCTCAGCTGCACAGTTTTTCTTTTTCTGTCTCAGGGTCTCAGCTCGGTCTGGCTCCCTCTGGCTATGTCCTTGCTCACACGAGGGGGATGGCAGCACCTACCTCTAGGCTCTTGTGACATGAAACGAGGTGATGCAGAGCCCTTAGCACTCTGTTCCCAGCAAGCTCCGGCAAAGGGGGCTACTTTGATCTTTCACAACCCTATCCCGCAAGTCCTCCAGGGCCCAGAGCCTTTTCAGACTGGCCCTGCCCTCAGGGAGCTGACAGGCATCGTTGGCCTGTGGGTAGGGTCACTGTCCACTTCAGCCTCTGGGCTAGGAAGCCAGAAAGGGCAGCGCCTCTGCCTTCGGCCAGCTCCCTGGTCTCGCTTCTTGGCACCGTGAACACTCCTGCTTTCCCGTTCTTCCTCCCTCCTCACACTCCCCCTGGCACTGGCTGGTGGGTGTGCAATTCAAAACCCCGCGATGAGTGACAGCTGTGTTCCAGGCAGGATTCAGGTATTTCTGGGTCCTCGGACATAAGACCCTCCGCAGTGGGCCACCCCTGCCTCAGCGCCGGGGGCAGAGTGAGCCTGCGTCATTTCCAGAACCTTCCCTTGCTCATCGCGTGATTTGGAGCAAAGAGCAGTGACTTGCTCACAGGCCCCTCAGCTTCCAGCCTGACTCTGACCTCCTTCCCCTGTGGGTGAGAATTATGTTGGTTTCTGAAATGCCAAGCTGCTCAGATCGGAGAATAATTTCTTAAACCCAGCTTTATGGTATTTGCATCAGACACCTCTGGCCCTCCCGATTATCCTCATTTCGCTGTGGAGGGATGAGGCTCAGAGAGGCGAAGCGATTTGCCCAAAGACACACAGCTGGCGAGAGGCAGAGATCAGAATTGAACCCAAGAGGATTCAGGACGGCTTTGAGGAGAGACCTACCCTAGCTGTGGGGGCAGAAGGAGCAGAGGCTTGGAGGAGAGCTTAGCTTGCTGTGTTTGTGGCTCGGGTTGGGGAACAAGTTCGGAGAGGGGGGCGTAGAGTAAGAATAAGAAGGACCTTAAAGGCCATGTCACCTAGAAAGGCCAGCCCCATATGTACCAGGTGCCATGCAGGGCACAGGACTGGGAGCACAGACTATGGGGTCAGACAAGAAGATGTTTGAGTCCTGGCTCTGGCTCTTACGAGCCGTGTGACCTTGACACAGACCTTTGCCTTTCTGAGCCTCGGCTTTCTCATCTGTAAAATGGGAATAACACACAGTACCTATCCCATAGGGCTGTTGAGAGAATGCAGTGAGATGATGGATTTAGAAGTTCCCACAGTAGGTGCTTAATAAATGTGTCACAGACACATATACATGCACACCCACATACATGTTCTTTGCCCGCTAACCTGCCTTCTGGAGGCAGAGTTTCTTTGCACATGGGCGGGGGGGGGGGTGCCTTTTGGGGGAAGAGTATGTGGCCTAACCTTGGCCCCACTCCCCGGGGGGCACAGGCACTTTGGAAGAAGCCACCAGCTCAGAGCCATATTTCATAATTATGAGAAGATTCACCCCCACCTCGGGCAGTTCTCAGTTCCTGGAAGGCTGAGCCCTCAGCCACTTCCTGCAGAGGGAGGGGCAAACCCAAGGCCCAGCCCACCAGTTCCTGGGTGGGGAGAGGCCTCTTGGTGAGTCAGGGCCGCACGTTCTGAAGCCTGGCAGCTGGGAGGATACCATGGGGGGGGGGGGGGGGGCCCGGGCCTGTTCCCAAGGGGGGCCCTCACCCCGGCCCCATCCCCACAGTCCCGTGCTTGCAGAGGGGTGGGGTGGGGCCGGGGGGAGACCACTTGGCAGCTGTGTGACCCTGGGCAGGTCACTTCACCCTCTCTGAGCCTCAGTTTCCTCATCTGTGAGACAGGTCCTATTGCTTCAAAGACTGGTGGCGAGCATGGAAAGAGATGCGGCCGGGAAGGCCCCAATGCTGGCATCTGCAGGGGGGGTGCTTTATGTGGGGGGCTCTCTTCAGGGCAGTGGACAGAGGAGCAGAGGAAAGGTGCACCCCAGGGAGGGTACAGAGATGGCAACGCCCCTGCCACCCCTGGGCACAGTTAGGGCAGCCGCAGGGGCCTGTGAGGGCAGACCCCGCCCCTGTCTGTTGAGCCTGGGTTTTCCCATCTGTAAAATGGGAATAACACACAGTACCTAGCCATAGACAAGTGCACTGGGAAGCCCACGTGACCCCGCCTGGGCCCACCCAGGGCCACCAGCTTGCCCTGAACGTCCCTGACATTAGTGCTGAACGTCCCCGATCCCGTCTCCCTCAGTCCCAGGCACTGGCCTATTTAGTGGGAAGAACACGCGGCTCCCAGAGCTTCTGTGGCTCCTGGGGCCACGCAGGTCGCAAGGAGAGGAGCCGGGAGTGAGCACTGCCTGTGAGGGGTAGGACAATAACTGATATTGGCTCAGATACACGTACTATAACCAAAAATGTATCACAAAGCCCTCACTAGCCCTGGCCAGTTTGGCTCAGTGGATAGTGCATCGGCCTGCGGACTGAAGGGTCCCAGGTTCCATTCCAGTCAAGGGCACATGCCTGGGTGGCGGGCTCGATCCCCAGTGTGGGGCACGCAGGAGGCAGCCGATCAATGATTTCCTTCTCGTTATTGATGTTTCTATCTCTCTCTCCCTCTCCCTTCCTCTCTGAAATCAATAAAAATATAAATGATAAAAAATAAAGCCCTCACTGTGGATGGATCATCCCATCATAGGAGGGACCTCCATTCTTCACTCCACACTGGCTGCGATGATGCCCATTATACAGATTAGGAAAACAAGTTTCAGAGTGGGGACTTCCTCCAGGCCTCACCTCAACTCTCCTCCAATGGCAGGAAAACAGCCGCTTACCACAGGAGCGGGGCTGGGCAGGGCTCTGAGAGAGGGACAGAGAGCTGTCACACCCTACTTGTCTGCTGCTCACCTAGCGGCAGGGCAGGTGCTGCCCATTTCCTGTCTTCCAAGCTAAAACCAAGCTGCTTCTGCCGAGCCCCACCTGGGCTTGGGGGGGCGGGGGTTAGGGGGACACACACCCCAGCTCCAGAGACCACCCTGGGCCACTCGTGACCTCCCACTCAGAATATTGGACCCCAGGAGTCCCAGCGTTCATGTTCCTGGAACCTTAGGATCCGGAAGACTGAGCATCTCAGGGTGTGGGCTGAGCAGCCGCAAGAGAAGGGACGGCTCCAAACCCACAAGTAGGTCAAACCGAGGCCACATGACCCCGCACCGCCCACCACCACCACCACCACCACTACCCCACCCCACCCCGCTGCCACACACACACCCTAATCCCAGTGCAGGTCTAAGTCCTGGCAGCCAGGACAGGGACTGGCCCAACTTGGGATCAAATCTAGTATGAAAACCAGATCCAGCCCTAGCCAGTTTAGCTCAGTGGATAGAGAGCATCAGCCTATGGACTGAAGGGTCCCAGGTTCGATTCCAGTCAAGGGCGCATGCCCTGGTTGCGGGCTTGATCCCTAGTAGGGGTCATGCAGGAGGCAGCTGATCAATTATTCTCTCTCATCATTGATGTTTCTATCTCTCTCTCTTTTCCTCCCCGCCATCAATAAAAATATATTTTAAAAAAACAAAAACCAGCAGATCCAAATCCAGCCCTATCCTTTACAAGCTGTGTGACCTCGGGCAACGGAGCTCACCTCTCTGAGCCAAGGATTCCTGGCTGGAACCCAGGGATGATACTAGGACCTGCATGCACCGCGTGGGCTGTGGGCTGAAGCGAGCGGTCCAGGTGGGGTGTTTAGCCCGTAGGAAGTGCTCAATGAAGGCCACTGTTGGCATTGTTGTTCTACACGTAGGGCCACATCCCTGAAAAATCCCCAACCCGGGGCCGCTTTGATGCACCTCTGACATTGTCCGTCAGAGAGGGCCAGGACAGGAAGCCCTGGAAACCTCCACAGCCAGCCCTGGGTGCCCTGGGCAGCCTGGCCTCGGTTAGGAAATCACACATGCCAAGTGCAGACAGTGCCAGGCACTGGTCGAAGAGCTTTACATGGACTATTCGCTCATTGGGCCTTACACCTCGAAGCGTCTGCTTCTCCCCTCCACGCCTGGTTTTCTCATCTCTAAAAAGGGGGCCCAGGGTTCTCAGATGATCCCCAGCCTCTCGGAAGGCCCTGCTCCAGCCCGGCCGGCCGAGGTTCCCAGGAGGCGCTGACCTGGCAGCCCAGCCCGTCCATATCCATATCTGGGTTCCGCTCCCCCAGAGCTGCTGGCCAAGCCTGGTGAGGGAGGCATCTGCCGTGTAAGGTGTGGTCAGCCAGGCAACCCCAGAGGAAGCCATGCGGGGCCTGGGGCCGGGGGAGCCACCTCCTGAGCCCCCTGCCCACGGACCTTGAGAGGCCTGGCCTGGGGAACTCAGACGGGAGAGGAAGGAAGCCAGAGGGCCCTGGGGGGGAAGAAAAGGATTCCAGGCAACTAGAGCCCTGACCCTGGTCTACGGTGTGTGTTCATGTGTGTGTGTGTGTGTGTGTGTGTGTGTAGGGGCCACCGCCTTTTGCCCCTAAAGCACCCCAAATACAAATTAATAAAGTGTTGCCATTATTATTGTTGTTGTTTTATTTTGCTAGCCATGGTACCCTAATTCTAATATTTCAATAATTTGCTACAACCACACGTTATTTCCTCTATCTTACAAAAAAGTGTGAAGAACGCAGCTTCGGAAACGACATTTTTATGGACAAACCGTGCACCCCTCCTAGGCATCACCCAGACCTAACCCCAGTCTTGCTCCTGAGCAAATCCCTTCCCCGCTCTGGGCCCCGGGGCCCCACCCATGAAAGCAGGGGTGTGGGTAGGCTGATTTTTAGAGAAACACTCCCGATTTCTCCAATTTTTTGAATTCCGAATGCTCCCAAGCCAGCAGCTGCTGGCAAACCTGCCTGCAAGGGCCGGTGGCCGTGGCGGGGAGCAGGATGCAGCCAGGGACTCCAGGCAGGCCCTGGTCCCAAGACCCCCGACCTTTGGTGTGCCCTCCCCAGGGGCTGTGGCCCGGGGCCTCCCCCGCCCCCCAACGTCTGCTGTCTGCTCGGCGGGACCGCTGGTCCCTTGGGCACCCTCAGCACCTCCTGTGGTTTTGCGAGCCAGCACTTACCGGCCTGCTCAGCGGAGCATGGACAGCTTCCTCGTGGGCCCAGAGCGGCTTCTCTGTTTTAGGGACCAGGACCCAGTCCACGCTGCAAGGCACTGCTGTGGCAACCCCTGCCGTGGTCCTCCACCCGCCAACGCCCAACGGCCGTGTATGAAAGAAGGAAGCGAGAATGTGGTTGCTCAGATAGGGCCACGTGATGGCCCACACCTCCTCGTTGTGACAGCTTGGGTGACACTGTTGATTGGACTGGGTGGTAGTGGGGCACAGGGGCCTGGGAGCCCGATGTCACTCCTGGGTTCTGGTAACCAGGCCAACACCAAGAACCACCTGGACACGTTCTGGGGCGCCATGGCCGAGGCACCCAAGCTGAGAAAGGCCACAGCATTAGCCGCAGTTGATGGAGGGTGGGGGCGACAGGGGACCCGCCCTGGAAGGGAGGAACCAGATGCAAAGAAGGGTGGTGATGGCTACGGAGAGCCCAGCCTTCCTCTGTGGTGCAAACGCTCCCTCTGTGTGTGTGTGTGCAGGTGGCCGGCTCAGCTGCAGCCAGAGCCCCTCTGAGGAGCTAGATTGCAAATTCCACGAGGGTAGGGCCGGCTGGCTCTCTCCCCTAATCGGTGCATGCAGTGATCCAAGGGCCAGCAGTGTCAGACGCTGGCCCTCTTGTAGCTCTTCACCTGGTGGGGAAGCCAGCAAGTGAACAGTAAACAGACCATGATGACACAGTGCGGTCATAGCGCCCTGTGGCGAGCTGGGGAGGGGCCCGTCCTTCACCCTGGGTGGGGGAGGGGTGCCAGGAGACTTTCCAAGGAGAAGTGGCACTTGAGGTAACAAGTGGGGCGGGCCTGGTGGGGGGGTGGGCAGCCCAGGCAGAGAGCAGTCCATGGGCAAAGGCTGGGAGGCCTGGGGCTGCAGAGCTCTCCAGAGTGTGGCCTGTGCTCTGCACAAGGTGGGGCTCAGGACAGGTGCTGAGAGGCGCACACCCCGCCCTGCACACAGGTTGTTTCAACATGCACACGGGTGCCCCCGTGGGTGGTGTCCTTATATAGGCACACCTCGCTTCACAGATGTACCGTTGCGGGGGGCGGGGGGCGGGTTTGCTTGTGTGTGTTTTTTGGTTTACGAATTGAAGGTTTGTGGCAACCCTGCCTGGAACAAGTCTATCGGTGCCATTTCCCCAAAGGCATTTGCTCACTTGTCTCTGAGTGACATGTTTGGTAATCCCGGCGATATTTCAAACTTTTCCATTATTCTATCTGTTATGGTGACCTGTGTGAATTTACCTAATTTACCTGCCAACCACGGGACCTTTCATTCAAATAAAAACAAAGGTCTCGAAAAATAGACAACAGAGCTGCTCTAACGAGAGGCCCAGGCCTGGAAGGGAGGTGGGGGGCGGGTGGAGGCATCCTACCCAACTGCTTCCCTGCTAGTCCTCGGGAGGGCTCAGAGGCTGAGATTTGCCTATTTGAGTCAGTTAAAGGGGAAATGGCCACTCCGGGGCCACTGCAGCTAGGACGCAATTCCCCTTCTCAAATGGGAACGGAACTGCCGGGAGTTCCTGTTCAGCCCAGGCCCAGGAGCAGGCTTCCTCCAGGGGGAGGGAGGACAGGGCTCCCAGGGGTCACCTGGTCGGCTTGGGCACTGGAGGGTGGCCAGCGCAGGGGCTGGTCCCAAACTCGAAGGTCGGAGGGCAACCCAATCTAGACACCTGCTCCAGACCCAAAGATTTCACCAGAAAGGTTAGCAGCGGAAGGAACCCAGGCCAAGGCAGCCACCTGAGTGCTAGGCCTGGGAGGTGCAGGGATGCAGAGCTCTGGACCTGGGGCCGCAGGGGGTCCTGAAACAGACCTGCCCGAGGAAGGACTCAAACTGGCTTCAGTGGCAATAGGATTCCCAGGGTAGCTCGTGGGATTTAAGGTCAGAAATGCAGCTGGACCTTTGGCGGGGACTTAGGGAGCAAAGGGGACCCAGAAGTCCTTCCTCAACGCTGTGCACCTGCTCTGCCTGCTGGCTCCCTGGCTTCCCCAACTCCCAGGCCCCTGTAAACAAAAATTCAGGACACACAGCAGGTAACTCCCAGGAGCGCAGTGGCCCAGCCTGGGGTCAACTGTGGCCAGGGGAGAGCTGGATTCTGGAAGCAAGTCCCTGCCACACAGATAATCCACTAGGTGCCCCCATCCCAGATGTCTGTATTTTCCATTCATTCATTCCTTCAACAAATCATTACTGATACAATGATCCAGAGCCTGAGGATACCATCGAGAAGGAAATAAGTGCTTGTCCTCACGGAGTTTACATTCGATTTGGGGGGAGCCCGGCACCAACTCAATGAGTGCAGAGATCTGATGGTATAACGCGTAATGCGGAAGATGGCAGGGGAGGAGGGGAGTGGGGAGCCGTGCAGGGGCTGGAGGTGGGAGGAGGAGGGGTGGTCCAGAGAGAACAGCACATGCAAAGGCTCGGAGGCAGGAGGGAGGCCTTTGAACATGGTGGGGGGTGGGGTGGGGTGGGAATCAGGAGAGGAAGTTGGAGAGACCGCAGGGACAGGTGGCCTCTGCCAGTTGTGAGGATCTCAGCTTTTACTCTGCGTGGGATGAGAGGTTGTGGAGGGGTTTGAACCTAATTATTGGGGGTCAGCAAGCCTTTTCTTAACGGGCCAGGTAGTAAATATTTTACTGGTGGCCACAGGGTCTCGGTTGCATTTACTCAACTCTGCAAATGTAAAAAAAAACAGCCATGGATGATGCTGAAACAAAGGGCGTGGTTGGATGCCAATTAACTTAAGGACACTAAAATTTGAATTTCATGTGAGTTCTACTTGTCACTGTTCCTCTGGGTTTTTCTCAATCATTTAAAAATGTAAACGCTACTCTCAGCTTGTGGGCTCCATAAGCTCCCGGAGGTCTGGATTTGGCCTGCGGGCCTGTTTGCCCAGCCCTGCCTCAGGGCCTAACAGGTTACTCCGCTGCTGTGCTGAGACTCACGCAGCGGATGACAGGAAGCTCGGTTTGAAAGCTGTGCTGGCCATTTGTGTCCATGTGAGTGGGCCCCAGGGTACTCAGATTATTTGGTCAAACTGTGAGGGTGCGGGGAGGGTGTTTCTGGGTAGACTGAGAAAAGCAGATGGGCTGCCGCTGTTGTGGGTGGGCCTGGTCTAACCAGTTGTCGGTCAGATGGCCCTCAAACTGGAACATCTGCTTTTCCGAGTGTCCGGCTTGCTGACTGGAGAGTTCGGGACTGGTTGGCCTCCGTAACTGTGTGCGCCGATTCCTTATAATGAATCTCTCTGCATATATTTGTACCCATCCAATGGGTTCTCTGGGGAACCCTAACACAGGCGCTCAGTCCACATCAGAGATGGAGGGCATGGGCGAGTGGGGTGACAGTGGAGGTGGGAGAAGCAGTGGGATATGGATGTACTTTGAAGCTGGAGCCAACATGGGTCATTGACAGCCTACGTGTGGGGTAGGAGAGGAGACAGGGATCAGGTGGGCTAGGAGGCAGGGGCCCTGGGGGCTCTGAGTGTGGACTTGTGTCTCCCTGGGAAATCTTGACAGATTCTGTGCTAGAACACATCACTCTGGAAGCAAAAAAGGGAACAGGTGAGTAGAGGTAGTGGAACCAGTTCAAAAAATGGTCTAGTCTCTACAAGAGGTTTCTGGCAGGTGCTCAGATGCCCATATAAGAATCTCACCAAAGTCACTGCATTTAAAAAAAAAAAAAAATCTCACCCTGGCCGGGTGGCTCGGTTGGTTGGAATGTCATCCTGTACACCAAACGGTTGCCGGTTCAATCCCTGGTCAGGGCACCAGGTTGCGGGTTTGGTTCCCAGTCAGGGCACAGATCTAGGTTTCAGGTTCGATCCCGTTGGGGTGTGTATGGAAGACAACTGATAGATGTTTCTTTCTCACATCGATGTTTCTCTCTTTCTCGCCCTCCCTCCCTCCCTCTCTCTAAAAATCAATGAAAACATATCCTCAGGTGAGGATTTAAAAAATCATCATCTTGCCGCCTTTCCTGACGTTCCGCTGCACTGCCTCCGGTAGACCCTGGCCAGGTGAGGAGCACTCGTGTCACCCTGGAACCGCAGTGAGGCGTTTTGCAACCATGAGAGGCTCTGTGTACCTTCCACACCCGAAGGGCATCTCGGCGGGGAAACAAACCTGCAACAGCTTCCTGTTGTTTATGGCGCAACTTCCCGGTTCTCAGGCTTGTCGCTGTCAGTCCCCAAGCTTGGGTTCTTTTTTGCTGAAATCCTGATGGTTGACTTCTTGACCCTCAGGGCACGGAGCCTCAACACCTTTCCTCGCTGGGCCATTTGGCCGCTCTCTCCTGTACAATGTTCGCCAGGACCTTTACACTCTCACTGTAAAAACAGTGACCCAGCGAATGCCAAGATCAACAGAACCATGTCTGGGGGGCAGGCAGGATCAGGAATGAGGCAGCAGAGCTACAGTGAAGGCGAGCCCTGCTGCCGGGACCTGAGGCACCTGGTGGAGGCGGGGCTAACACACTTGGCAACCCCTCCCCCGCTTCCCTAGCACCTCACGGCCCGAAGGCACCCTGCACTGTCATCTACTCGCACCCCAGGTTGGACGGGAAGGTGGGGACGGTGCCTTATTTGTACCTGAAGCCCCGGTGCACACAGCACCTGGCGCCTGGCTCCTCCCCTTTGAAACTGTCACTTTCAACCCGAAGCCTTCCCTGGGCCTGCAGCCGCCCGCTGGGACCCTGGCGGAACCATTTCTCCCGGGTGCTGTCCCCAAACCATCAAACCCTTCCCCCCAGAACTCCTAGCCTTTGAGATGTGAATAGGCCTCCATTTAAAACGAGAAAAACCTAAGCAGCTAGAGGTCAGTCCCCATCTAGAGCACATGGATGCCTTTTGGTAAGAGACCCATCTACTTGCCCTTCACCTGCCTTCCAACTCCTGAGCTGAGAGTTGGAGCAACTTGTCTTCCCTGGGCAATGGGCTGGCATTCTTTCCCAGGTCCCTCACCATGAAGTCTGTCACGTGTGTTCCCCACACAAACCCTTCATGCCCCCATTTCTTACCATGTTTTCTTACCCAGTTTCCTCTCCACGCAGTAGAGTAAAGTGACACTGAATTTCAAAGCTCCCACCAGCCTCTCTCTAAAATCGCCTCCCTCCACATTCCAACTGATCTAGCAAACGTTGCAGCCAGTATCTTTGGACCTGGAGCAATTTCCCACCCCCACTTCTCCCTTCCACCTTTTCCAAACTTGCAATTGGAGAAGGTTCATGAAGCACACCAGGACCCATGCCTCCTAGCAAAGCCCTCCCACCCCGACGTCTGATAAACGGTTTGCTGGTGGGCTACATTGGTGGGGCCGGGGACTGGGGTGCTATCCTTTGGGACTTAAAATTAGACACACCCCACTAGGGAGGTGACATCACCCCATTTCAATCAGAGGGGGCGGGTGGAACCGAGACTGAGCATATTAAAATATATGTCCCATATCATATTGGCTGAACATGTATTTCCCAGTCTGTACAGCCTTCATCTTTTGACATTTTAAAGTCTGATATTTATGTAGCCAATCTCTCTCTTCCTCTGTGATTTATTCCATTGCTTTGGGATTTTAAAATCACAAATGGTTTTCCCCAGTCTGAAGTCTAGACAAGGAGGAACTTACTTTTTTTTTTTCTAAATTTGAAATAGTTTCCTTTCATTTAACTATTGACTTAATAGTGTACAATGGTGTCACCAGGAGGCTCTAACGAGTCCATGCCCCGAGCTACTTAATGAAGCCACACCATTCCTCCCACCACTGATCTGTGATGCTTGTTTTAATGTATTACTAATTTATCATTCATACACTAATTTTAATAATTTCTTTCTGGGAATTAAGACATTGATATGAAAAATTCAATTAAATAGATTATCCATGATTGCTATGTCCACATAGTAACATTTGTGGCATTTACTCTACACACAAATATACATTGTATGTGCATATACCCTTAAAAGGGCTTGTCAAAAACATTCCTTCCGGGGTGGGTATTCTATTTTATCCATCTTTATTCAAGGTCATAGAGCCAGGCCTTTTATGTTTGTATGAACAAGTCTAGTCTAACGGACTCAACTCCCTCCCCATCTTACCTTTGAAAAAAGTACTTTTATACACCAACTAACACCATTTACTTCACGGTGACTTCATGGCAGAGAGAGTTGGACAGAATTCTTTTTTTGTAACACAAATTTCACTTTTCTGATGACATTAGTAACAGTTCACTGTGAGACACTCGAGATACACTGGTGGTGGAAGCCCAATATCCAGAAATACTATTAAATGACTTGAGCTATACATTATTACAACATATGGATGTGACAAGTAAATTAACCAGCTGGACTGTTTTTTCTCCTCTTCTCGTTCCTGAATAGATCTCCTGTTAGTTTCCCTGGGACAAAATTCCCCGAGGTGAAATCATGGGTCAAAAGTAAGAACATGTGCCCAGCCAGCATGGCTCAGTGGCTGTCAACCTATGAACCAGGAGGTCACAGTTCAATTCCTGGTTAGGGTACATGCCTGGTTTGTGGGCTCGATCTCCAGTGGGGAGCGTGCAGAAGGCAGCCGATCGATGATTCTCTCTTAACGTTGGTATTTCTAGATCTCTCTCTCCCTCTCCTTTACTCTCTGAAATCAATAAAAATATATGTAAAAAGAATAGTAAGAACATGTGAGCCTTCTGATATACCTGTCACACTGCCCTCTGGAAAGGCTGTGCCAATTTGCATAACTACCTCTAACAGTGGAGAAAAGGACTTTAAAACATTTTCTTTAAAGGGACAAGGGGCACTGTCCAGCTTGGCCCGTCTGAAAAAGGTGTGTCCTTGACAATCACGAGGGCTGCAGGGCATTCTTAGGGGCCAGCAGAAAGCGGCCAGGCCACTTAGAGTTAACAAATTCCTAAGAACCAACAAAGGTTTTCCAGACCCAACATCAAGTACAGCAAGGGAAGTTACCTTTAAAAAAGGGGAAGTTCTCCCTCGATGCAGCCTGGCTGGCCGTCTGGGGCCAGCATGGTGACCTTTGAGTCTTCTGGCAAAGAAACGAGGTACCAAGTCAGTCATAAACACCCCAAACCACGCGTCGCCCCCCTGACCTGGGCGCCGAGGGGGTGCAGACAGCATCTGCCAACTTCCACTTCCTGCAGCCACGGACTGACCACGGCCCTGGCCGCCATTCTTCTCAGCAACTTTAGAAGTATTTGGAAGGGAAGCTGTGCACCGACTGGTCATATTCACAGCCGTTTAGAAAAACCAAACAGTGGGAAAGTCTTTGCCACAATCACTGAACGTTACGAGATAATGTTTTAGTGCAAAAAGGGAAGCCCTTGAAAAGGGGCCATGACATTTAAGTGACCCTGAAGGCCTTCTGCTGGAATAAAAATCACAGCGAACCCAAAGGGAAAGTTCCTTCTATTGAACGAAAAAAAATGCTTTCAAAGGTCTTGTCAGGGAATCTGCTCAAAGTAACAAGGGCCGCTGTGCAATGAGGGCTTCCTGGGGGGTCAGACACAGGTATTCTCTCATCTACAGCAGAATGAAACCCCCATCCTCTTTCCAGGTAGAAAAGGGAGCCCCTGAGGTCAGGCAACTTGCCCAGGTCACCCCTGGCGAAGGCTGTGAGCAGGATTCAAATATCCAGGCCTGGGACGCTGGCCCCTCCTGCTGGAGCCAAGCGCCCCCCACACTTCCTGTACTTACCCGCGGGGAGGAACAGTCACCTGGCTGGGTCCACTGAGCCAGGAGCAGTGACACAGAGGGCCTCCTCAGAGACCGCCGCGGTGGGAAATGAACACAGACACCATTTTGTAATCAAGGATTTTCTTTTTTATCTTTGAAAATGGAAGCAAGTGTTTTGACAGAATACTATGGCTGCTCTATAAGAGCCGATCTGGGAGTAATTCACTGGTTCTCCTCTGGGATAGCACGGCTTAAACAAAAAAAGACAAAACAGGAAACACAATCCACACTGCTGCAGGCGAGGCCGCGCCTGACGGGGCATCGTTCACCAAACAAGCACACTGAGATCAGGGCGACTTTCCTGTCCTCCCTCTTCCCTTTGCACCACATTCCCTAGGTGTTTCACCACCATCAGCAACACTTTTGTTTACTTAATTTAACATCAGAACCTTAAAACATTTCTGAATCTTAACAATGAAGGTCTCAGCAGATTACGTTGATAAAGAAACGTACAGGTTTGAATATAAGTCACTGTAATTACCATTTTATGTCCCATTATCCACTTCAATGTTAAAAATACACACAGACACAAAGCCACACCAAACATTCAGAGGCCCTGGAGTTATGGAGACAGCAATCCCAGAATCGGTTAAGAACATGGTACCTTTTCTATGCAGACACCCCCCAGCTTGCCTGTGCATCCCAACCCACTGTCCACACTCTGCCTCCATCCTGGTTCCCGTATTCAAATGCCACCAGCCAGTCCTGGCCCCACACCAGCACCAGCATGTGCAAACGAGTTCCCGCTGTGGTCCCAATGGCACTATATGTCTCACGTTCAATCACAGACACTCACTCCTTGCAAAACAGAGGCTTCTTAAATTTTGTTTCTCAAACATGCAATATGACAAAGTGGAAACGGAAGGAAGTTCTAGCGGACCCTGGAATGGAACGGGTGAGCAGAGCTCAGTCTGTGGGCCGCCCCCCACCCCGAGTCTGGGGAGCCTCTGTGCTTTGACAAAGCTGGGTGCGAGCTGGAGGGGTGAAGCGGGTTAGTGTGTGTGCAGGGTGCAAAGGGACCCTTCTGTACACATTAAAGCTACAGCAGAGATCTGCGCTCCTGGTCTGGTTCCATTCTAGACCATTCCCCTCAGTCTCAGTATTCAATAGCACCCTGTGGCCTCACCTTAGCTGAAAGCAGTTAGGGGTGAAAGGCAGGAAGAGAGGAATGGCTGGGAGCCCTGAGAGAGGCGGCTGCCTGCGCGAGGAAGAGGGAGGCAGGAGCTCGGTGGTGCACGAAGAGCCGCTTCTTCCTCCAGCACAGCACGGGGAGGGCATGGGACGTGCAGGAAAGCAGAGGACCGCGCGGGCTGACACTCCCCTCAGAGCTCCCTCGGGTTCGGTCCCTCACTGCACTCGAGAGCTAGGCAAGCTGCAGGGATGGGCAAGAGGGAACACTCCACAGTACGTGTCTTCTTGTCCCGGGCACCCTTGTCAAGTATTGATTGAAACCTGAAACATGATGTTTAAAGTGATGAATGCAACAGCATCTACGTGGACAACAAAACTGCAGGAACACGTGCTAGTTTAGGTTAGATTAGAATCATCTGAAGCACAGGGTGACCAAGAAGCAAAATTCCATCTGGTACAACCACCCAATTTCTACAAAAGAGAAAGGAGGAAAGTAAACGATCCGATGCGCATTTCTGACCAGAAGACCCGATGAAATGAGAGGAGTGGTAATACGAATTCACGTGATTTTTCAAGTCTTCCTTGTGTACAGTCATTACAATGACCAGGTTTGGGCTGCAAACGAGCCAGCACGATGTGGCGACTGCTCTGATTGTTCTCAGATGAATGTTTATACAAAATAATATCTTATCTTCATTTAGTTTATAAACATACACAGTGCTGTCCCTTTTGAATTAAGGAGAAAAAAAAACCCACACACAAATACTGCAAAGTAGCAAAATACAAGGAAAAAAAAGCTACTTTTGGTTTGGCAACGTTAAAAAAAAAAAAAAAGAAGAAGAAATATAAAAAGCAATGTGGCATTGGTCCCTATTTTTTTTTTTTTTTAAAAAAAGGTACTTGGGCACGAAACTGAATCAGAATTGGTTGGTTTCCTAAAATTCAGAGTATCTTGGATTTTAAAAGTAGCACTTTTGTCTTTTAAAATTTCAACAAGTCACATATAACACCTAAAACATCAAAAAAGCTTTCTGATAAAAAGCTCAGCTTTTAAATCACATTTCTGCAAATTTGGGAGACGAGTTGCTTTCTGACTGGAATGGGGCCTATCGCTGGTTGACAAATCTGAAATGAATGCCTCCGAATGGCAGTGCCTCCCTCTCGCCCTCCCCGGGACCACACCAACCAACAACCAGCTACCAAGCCCGAGCTCTTGCTCCCATTTGGGGGGTGGGGTGGACCTTCAGGCGGCTATCTTCGCCATCTGCTGTTCTAACTTGGAAATACGCTCATCTTGATTGCAGATTGTGTCTTTTATAGATTTGATCTCTTTTAAAATCTCATCCAACTTGGCTTCATTTTGCTAAGGAAACAAAAAAAAGGAGGGAGGGGAAGAGGGTGACTAAAAAACAGTACACAAAGGTCAACACAGTGAGAGAGATAAGGCAGAGAATGGAATTTTCCACTGTGGGAGGAGCGAAAAGCCACAGCCGCCAGACTGGGCCTCATGAGCAAGTAATTAATGCTGGCCGGTCCATCTGAAGCCCCCAACAAAACAACAGCGCCTCACAGTGCTGCTTCTAGCCTGTGCCTGCGCACGACCTGGATGCCACAACTGAACTGCAGGACAAGGCTGATTCTCCTAGGCCACCCTAAACCCCAATCATCAATTCCACCAGAAGTGACCTCTATGTGACCAAGGTGAGGAGCAAACTTCCAGAGGCCACAGAGCTCTTCCAGGAGCCTTCTTGGGAGCTAAATCCTTTGCCTGTTAACTGTTCTAAAGAGGCCTGAGTCTTCCCCGCATGGAAATGATTCCTTTGGAAACCTTGCAATCACCAAAGTCCACATGGCTTCCTCAGTCATGATCAAAACTCCAGCATCTCCAGGCACTTTGCCTCTTTATTCCGTTTACCTTCCCACTGACGATTCACCGCCCTCCCCTCCGGCTCCTGGAACTCTGTTCCACAGCCCGTCCACTCCCCACCTCCTACCCACGTTCATCTTAGTGGCTGAGTCCCATTCACTGGCCGATCCTCTATCACTCACTCAACAACATCAGAGCCCACCCATAAGTCCCTCCTTCCCAGGACTTGCTCTTCTGGGCGGCTGTGACCCCACACCCTCATGTTCCTTTTACCCACCAGAGATGGGTGGGGTGTACAGTTTGGGAAAAGACAGTTAAGAAAAACCCAAAGGGCTCCAGTTTACTCTCCAAGACCATAGTAGACTGTCATTATAAAAAAGACCTAAAGGAGCCAAACATGGCCCCAATTCCAGTGCCATGACAGGACATTTTTATCATATTGGGTGTTGTCACTCACTGAGAGCCCCTCTGTCCACAGCTGGGACAGCACTGCCAGTGCCAGGACTAGAAGGAGCTGCAAGAGGACCAGGCCTGAGCCAGCCACGCACACCCTCACCCTCCTGTGGGCCTTACCACACTGGTCGTGTCTGCTGTTTTCTTGGGGACGTTGATCAGGTCACACTTCTTATTTGCAGTGGGCTTGCTATCCAGAATGTTCTTCTTCACCACCTTGAGATCCCGGTTTTTGCCTGGAATGTATCCGTGCTTCAAGGAGATGAGGATTGGATCTGCGTTCTTCCCCTCAAACCACTCCTCTGCCTCCAGCGCGGCTTCGGGCCCCGCTGTGTCAGGATACAGGTCATCTTGGAAGAGGTCCGACTACAAGAGACATTTTGGGGAAACCCTTAAGTAAGGAAGAAGAAAGATGGGGATTTAAAAACTTTTGAAAGCATAGATTGCTTAGAAAACTGGGCACTTACCTTCCTGGGCACAGTCATGATAATAGGTTCACACTTTCTCTCATGAAGTTTAAAGAATCTTCAAAAGGGAAATAAAGGCAAAGTTGCATTAAGTAAAACAGGAGGCCAAGTAACCAACAGGCTCACTAACAACCACTTTTCCACAAAGCTCCAGGGATACAAAAGACTCTGCTCACCACCTCAGCTGCCCCACCAGAACTCAGCATTCCCAGTTTACAGATGAAAAAATGGAAGCTGAGCGTAGCTACGCAAGGAAATGGCGCATGGGAGGCAAGAACCAGGAATAGCTCTATGCATGATGATGACAGTCGATTTCCAACTCTCTGGGGTCAGATCGACTGTGGTGGGAGTAACACCACGGACAATGACTCATTTGTGAAAATGGTAAGGTCAACAGACAGGAGAGAACAAACAATTACATATTAGATAGTACCAATACAGAGCTGAATGTATTTAAATTAAATTAAACACACACACACACACATACACACACACACACAAAAAAACAACCCATACTGATTAATATAACAAAGAGCTTAAAAATTCTTTTTATTTTAAAAGATGTGTCAATTATTTAACAAGTGTGTGAGCAGAACAGCACACTTAGATAAACGTGCACAGAAGCGGAGTGTTATATAATGCGTGCTAGGACCTTAGCCTGATAAGAATAAGATGGTGCTACTAGTTCTGCTGCTTAAAATGGCCAGTGGTGAGTCTCCTGAGTAACTTCTGTTGACTAGCGTGAGAAAAGAGCCTTCCCCTCAGGAAGCCCACTAGCATTATGAAATATAAAATTTTTAAAAATCTAGAGTAGTACAGAGAGGTGGGAATTCTATCACACTTCCCAAATCAAGGGGCCCCCAACCCAACACCCCACTGTAGGTCATTGGCTTCCCTAGTTTAGGATCCGTGGGGTCCAGAATCTACTTTGGAACCTGGTTCATCCTCCCACAGGGCAGGAACACCATTCCTTATTTCCATCCCAGGGACACTGGCCCCAACCTCGGCCTGCATACAAGAGATGATGGTTTCACTATTCGAGTAAGTGTCCAGCACATGCAGACGAAGCCACTGTACCCGCTGCACTTCAAGTCATAGACTCTGAAGAATGGGGAGGGGCCTGTTTAGATGAGATGATTTTGAAAGGTGCCTCCCTGCTCTAAAACCCCTGCTTCTAAGGAGGGGAAGGAAATGAGACACTAATTCTGGGCCACACAAAAGGGTAGAAAGACCCGGGCATCACAGAATTGCATGTGGTTGGGTTGCTCTTGCAGAACACAGATGGTATGAATAATTCCAATGCTTTACATGCTGATTCTTTACCTGGCAATCTCACATTTGTTAACATCGAGTCCCCTCTTGGGCATGTAACCCATCCCTCTCTGAGGCTCCTTGCTGCTGAATGTGTTGAGGTAGTGGACATATGGGGATTCATCCGTGATCTCAAAATAGCGGATACTGCTGTCACCCTACAAGAAATGGGAGACAAGTGTGTGTTTACTACTGACTGAAACATCTGATTTAAGTGGGCATCTCTCTCCCCTATAAACCCAGCGCTAATTAGGACTCTGCTGCAGTGGCTGGCCTTTTCTTCCTCTTAAAGGCCTAACGCATGTGGTTTCTCATCCCGGCAGAGTAAGCCCTCACCTATCAAACACTAGCATCCCCTTTACTGAGGGCTAGATGCCAAGACAGAGTCAGGCAAAACTGTTAACGCCTCTGCCAAGCAACTGCATTGCAATTCAACTTCAAAAGACGCACGAAAGACCAGAAGGACCACTGAGAGGGCAACTCTGCTCTGAGTTAGCTGTTCACTGGCAAACAGCAGTGTTGTCCAGAGACCTGAGGGCACTGATGTCAGACCATCAGATAATAAAAACTAAGACTTTCTAATTAAGAAACCTTCGTTTTCGTGATCTCCCTGAACTTCACAAGGTTTTCTATCTCACTGCAATGTATAAAATTCTATAATAATCTTGCTAGTCTCTCTAAGTACAAATAATTGTCTAATGGTCACACATTTATACCAACCTGAACAACAAGGCAATTCTGCCTGGCACTATTTTATATATATATAAAGACACACACCCATGAAGACATAAATAGCTAGGTAGTATGACACTCTAACAATCCTCTCTGTCTTCACAATTTCCATTTAATATAAATAAAAATCTAAAGCAATGGAAAAGAAGCTAAACACAGGGTTTGCTCTCTGCACACTAAAAATAATTTTCCACCCAGTGTTAACCACCTCTGGGTAACATGTCCTTGTGTTTGTTTTGATGCAGCTGTTAACATCTGAAGTAAATGACTTTCAAGAAAACTGACAAGATCTCGTTTCTAAGTGACTGACCTATCAAATGGAAAGCAGCTCTGCGGTGTGCTCAGTGAACCGAGAAGAAGTGAAACATCCGGCCTTTACCAGCACGGGGTACCCTAACAGGTTTGAGGGACTATATCACTCCACTTTCATTAATTCATATATTTCACCTGCACAGACTTCTAAGGAAAAAAACTGGAAAAGAATAATACTGAGGTTACCACCTACTGAAATGAAATAGCAATAAAGCCACCACCAGTTTAGTTAGGCAGAGATCACTAGGCAGATAAGGCAGGAGGAGACCTTTTATTTCAGTGTGGGGTCTTCCTGGAGCAACCGTCACTTCCTGAAACTTAAATCAGGCCGCACATTTTCCGGTCCAGGGCCCTAACACTGAACTCCAGGAACAAGAACCCTCTGAGACCCTCAAAAGCTCAAGTTCCCAAAGCACCATTCTCCTTAAGAGTGCATGGCATGTAGCAATAAGCAGTAAATGCCAATCTAGAACCTTCCAGTAGACTTCAGCATGAGATGTGGCAAACTGGTTCCTCATTCCTAACACCAATGATGAGAAATCTGAAATCACCAACCACACAGCACCACCAGGTAATACAAAACACCAGCATATAAAAATCAATAATCAATTTAAAACAAAAAAGGAACAAAAAATAAAGTTAAAAAAAGAAAAACAAAACACCAGCACGTACTCCATCTCACCAGAGTGCCCAAGCAAAGATTCCCGTCGGCATCTGCCCAATCCCTGCTTCCGTCAAGAGTACTGAACACAGTAGGTTAACGCCACACATCTGGCAAGTTACACACAGTCCATTCTCACCCCACACGTAACAAAATCATAGCGTAAGACACACACACACATACCAACTAAAATGATACAATACATTGCCCATCTACTAAATCTCTGAAGGACAAACTTCCTCCCCCAGGATTAAAGTTAATATTAAACATCAAAATTACTGTTTACCTTTCCACATAAGTAAATGATGCTGGTGTCAGGGTCATAGAAAGGCAGCAACACCCCATTGCTAGTGTCCATTTCATGAAGAGCAATTGGTTCCTGCATATTTTTCTGGGGGAAAAATTATATATATATATATCAATACACACACACACACACACACACACACAATTTAGGGGTAAATTTTTGTTACCTTACTATGCATTCCTTTATCCCTATAATTAAGTTAGCCATTTCCCTAGAATACTGAAATTTAAACAATGCACATGTAACATTCACACATGTAAATACCAATAGGGCTAGCAAATGGCATTCAACCCATTGAAAATTATGTTTATTTGACAACATAATTAATGCACATATCAGTGCGATTCTATGACAGAGATGAAAGTGCCCTTCTCCTTTGTGACTTTTCTTTTCAAAAAGTACTTTTTTTCTTATTATAAATTAAATATATGTTCTTTAAAAAGTTACAAGGAAGAACATAAAAATCGTTGTATATGCCATCATCCCACAGTCCAGTGTGTGGCAGAATCCATGACCATTCTGGTCTATTTCCTCCCAACACACGAATACACACAAATTAGGGTCATACCTTACGTGGAGTTTAGCTTTTTTTCTTAATAAGCAATAATTTACTGTTGTTTTTTTTTTAATCCTGAGGATATGTTTTTACTGACTAGAGAGGGAAAGAGAGAGAGAGAGAGAGAGAAAGAGAGAGAAAGAACACCATCGACGTGAGAAACACTGGTCAGCTGCCTCCTAGGGATGGAATCCACCACCTTCTGGTGTGCGGGACAACGCTCCAACCACTGAGCCACCCAGCCAGGACCAGTTTTCTATTTTTCCACTTTTGTGAATATGAGCATGTTCTCAAGCATGACTACTTTGATTTAGATCATATTCTTTATACAAATATAACTAAGTTTAGAACTCATTTCCCAAGTCTGGATTCCTCATGCATTCTTTTTGAAAAATATAGTCATCACAGGCTCCTTGGGAGTATCACAAATGCATTTTTTTTAAAAAATCTATTTTATTGATTTTTTACAGAGAGGAAGGGAGAGAGAGAGAGAGCTAGAAACATCGATGAGAGAGAAACATCGATCAGCTGCCTCCTGCACGCCCCCTACTGGGGATATGCCCGCAACCCAGGTACATGCCCTTGACCGTAATCGAACCTGGGACCTTTCAGTCCGCAGGCCAACGCTCTACCCACTGAGCCAAACCGGTTTCGGCACAAATGCATTTTTTGAAAGACAGTTAGCACTAAGTCTCTAGTGAGGATGAGAACTTCACATCCAATTTACGACAAGTGGGAGTTGAGGAAACCTCACTAAGAACCCCGTAATCTACGTACCAACCCAAAGACCCACTCAGAAAAGAGAGAAAGCTCCCGTGTAAGCTGGTGGGAGGCTGGGAAGGGCGTACCGGGTTCCAGAGCGCCAGCTGCCGCTCGCTCATGCGGCTGAAACCAGTGGTGAAGACATTACCATCAGCCAGAAAGATGGCTCTCATGGGTCGTGCTCCTTCGTGCGCTTTCTCCTTCTCCTGCAGAAGAGAGAGCAAAGAGGCACATTACACACATTCAAACTGCAGAAAGGAAGGGGAGGTGGGAGCATAGGGGCCCATGCACCAAACCCAACCGCACCCCGCACGCCATTCACGTTAACTGGTACGTGCGTGTGTCTCATTAATAACCAGCTCCCCTCCTCAGAGGAGGAAACAAAGTGACACTAAGTGATTTGGTTAAGGTCCCTCAGCTTAAGTTAGCAAGTGTCAGGACTTGACTCAATAGCCTCATTCCTTCCAGCTGCCCCGCTGCCAACCCATGTCCATGTGCTGCAAAAACAGGACACATGAGAGGACTCTGCCAAATGCTTTTCTCAAGAGGTTTATAACCTGCTGCATCCTTACGAGACATTTTAACCCTTTTCGGTCCAACGTCCAGGCTGACTCGACAGACCAGGCGTGAGCAGGTCCAACGTGGAGCTGAGGTTGACACCGCAAACCGCTGCGATTATATGCATTGTCAGTAAGTTCAACATTCAATCCCGTCAATTAATTTGGACCAGACTGTTTGAATTCCAAAAATAAAATCGGACTGCAAAGGGTTAATAGTCATTTGTGGAACAGGGTGGGGAATCCATTAATTAATTTTTTGTACTAAGCCAGGAATGCAGTTCACTATTTGGGGTAGCTCATCTACATTTGCCAACTTTTAAGGACTCTTGTGAACTGATACAAACATTGTTTCTTTGTGAAAAAATGGTTACCAAGTGAGAGATAAGCCTTGGGTAAAAGCTAGAAATGTACAACTCTGAAGAGAAGAGTGACTGGCAGACAGTCAGAAGCCTGCACCAGCCTTTTCTGATTCACAGGCATCTGCACACAGCAAGGCCCACTGACCAGCAGCACAGCCTCTGTGGCTGCCTTAGAAAGCAGACAGCTCGCACTCACCTAAGGGCTACAAATACTGGGGTTTCTGTCTGAAGAATACTTACAGCAACAATCTCTTGTTTCCTAGGATCGATTACTCTCACTTTCTTGTCTTTGGAAGCTGTGCAGATGAGACTGCCATTCCGGTTCCAGCTTACATTGTAAATCATGTCCGAGTGCATATCGTCCAAGTTTATCAGGGCTTCCCCCGTCCCCACGTTCCATATGATGATGGCATTATCACAGCCTAGGAGCAAGCACAACCATGTCCCCAGCTATTAAAATGCCTGGACAATGGCACATTTGTGGAAACTACAAAGACATGCATTGAAAGGAAGGTGCTGACAAGAGGCCCTACTTACAGGTAGTTTTAACAAAGAAAGTGACAAAGAAGAAATTTGTATAAAAGAAATCAGCGTTAAAGTAAAAATACAGTTTGTTAAGTTTGGGTTTGTATGAAACAAATAAAAACAACCAAACAAAACTAAGAACTACAAAAAAATAGAATGCCATCTTTTCTGTTTGCGTTTTTTAATCCTCACCAGAGGATATGTTTTTATTGACTTTAGAGAGAGAAGGGGAAAGAGAAAAAGAGAGAGAGAGAGAGAGAGAGAGAGAGAGAGAGAGAGAGAGAGAGGAAGGAAGGAAGGAAGGAAGGAAGGAAGGAAGGAAGGAAGGAAGGAAGAAAGAAAGAAAGAAAGAAAGAAAGAAAGAAAGAAAGAAAGAAAGAAAGAAAGAAAGAAAGAAAGAAAGAAAGAGTAACATCGATAGGTTGCCTCCAGTATGCTCCCCAAATGGGGATCGAACCTGGAACCTAGGTATGTGCCTTGACAAGGAATCAAACCCACGACCTTCTGGTGTATGGGACGATGCTCCAACCAACTGAGCCACACGGCCAGGGCCTATGTTTCCTTTTCTTTCATAAATATACACATACATATACACATATATACAAATATACAAATATACATATATACATATATACAAATAGACAGATATCTTCTTTTGTTGATCTTAGAGAGAGAGGATAGGAGAGGGAGAGAGAGGGAGGGAGAAAGAGAGAGACATCAATCACCCCTTACCACCAATCGAGCCCAAAACTCAGGCATGTGCCCTGACTGGAAACAAACCATCAACCTTTTGTGCAAGGGATGATGCCCAACCAAACTGAGCCACACTGGCCAGGGTAAGGCCTATGTTTTTTTAAGAGTTAACTGGGCTATCAGTTTCCTTTTCTAGTAAAATAAGCATCAGAATAAATACAGCTTACTTCTTCTCCAGTGGAGCTAAAAATAAAGAGCTTAAAAAACTGTTTGGGACATTCAACAAAGATGGTGGAGAGCAGGCTATTCAAATCAACGATAATGTACTACATGGTCTTGGATTAAAGCAAAGCAAATTACAGTAAGTGGAAGGAAAATGCAAGGTCTGGCCTAACTATTTGCCCACAACAGGGGGAGAAATAGGTCAACACTAGCCTGATTTGAGAAGCCCAAAGTATAGTCACATAGGCATGAGGATTCCGAAACTGTCCTCAAAGAGGCCACACTGCTTACTTGGCCACAAGCCCACAGCTCATCAACATCCTTCCTTCAAGGGTCTGCCACAAGTCCCTGAGACCCTTTAAAAAGACTATCATTTGCTGTTCCCAGGACATTATTTCAAAGATAAAAAAAAATAAGAAAAGAGATGGACATCCTGAAAGCAAATTCTTGCCAATAAATCAAATTTGCAAGCACTTAAGAAAAATGAGCCACTAAGATCCAGAACACCTAAAAGTTACCTAAGAGTGAGAAGTAGGAAATGGGCGGGAAAACTGCACAACAGTGTGAAAAGCTGGAGCAGAGCTCTGTGGGAGAGACTTGATCCTTCCTCTGCCTTGTTCATCACAGGCAAACAGGTAACCGCAGCCACCGAGGGTGGATCGTAGAGCTTAAAATGTGCAGAACGCTGCAACCAACCATCCTCCTGTGCTTGTAAGGGGAGCACGGGGAGCACTCTGCTGATCACACCATAAGTGTGACCTCGATAAGAAGAGGAGCAGGACATCCCATGATGGAATTCCACCTTTGAAATTGGTTTCTCTCCTTATCAGACTGGGGTTCTGAGTAAGAACACTAGAAGGGTTCCCAGGTATAGTCAATTGTGATTTTAAAAAAGGAGAATCCTATGTAGTGTGTTTTTTGAAAAGCAGTCCTTGGTTTCAATAGGTACCTGGCATTAAACTTTTTATTTAACTCAGTATACCATAAATATCCTTTATCACCACTAAAAACTGAACTGCCCCCTCCTTTGCACTGGTAAAGGGAAAGATCTTTAAAATTCTACCACTAACATTAGTATAACTTTTTTTTTTTTTTTGGAATTAAGGTATAATTTACATGCAACAAACACAATACATTTATTTAAAATATCACTCATGAAGTTTTGACAAGTATATATATTTGTGTAGCCACCATCACAATCAAGATATGACATTCCCATCACCCCACAAAGCTTCCTCTTGTCCTTTCTATTGCTTCTATAAAAGAAGAAAAAAAATCTCAGATTTTTTACAAAGAAACAGATTTCTGTAAATAAAACTTGAAATTGAAAGTGGCTTAACAGTGAAAAATCAAGAACAACCTCACTATCAAAAAATAAAGGGCTGATTTAAACAACTGAGGTTTAAATAGTCCAGACAATGGACTATTAATGGAGTCATTAAAAATATCCTAAGAACATTTAACAGCATGTGAAAAAGACCATATATGCAAGTTTCTGAACCCATCTTCATGTTTAAAATCATTTACGTGTGTGCACAGAAGTATCTTCTGGAAAGAAACACCAAAATGGTAATAATGACGTTCCCTCTGGGTTGGTGGGATTATAGATTTTTCTTTTCTTCCTTTTGTTTCTAGGTAATCTATATAACATACACGACTACTTGTATAAAGAGAACAATGACAGTATTCCTTAAAAGGAAGAAGAATACTTGGCTGATAAGATCACCCTAAAGTTGGCAGCAACACCGGGGCCGGAACCTAGGGCTCCTGGTTCCCATCTGTGTTCCTGCTACTAGATCAAGAATAACTAAAACTGTGGTCCACGGAGGGCCCCAGCAGGAATAATGAATCTGCTGAAATCACAGGCAAATAAGTATGTATCTGTTCATTTTTCTAAGCAGGAAGTCTGTATCTTCCACCAACTGTCAAAGTAGCCTGAACACATGCGCACGTACAGGCCAGGGAGCCATTGCGTCTCTGCACCTCCTCATGGATTCCTAATGATCTGCTTCACACAGTTTAGCACAGAGTTAAAGGCATTTGCTGCTCCTCTCCACAAAAAGGGCCACAAGAAGCGATGACAATGGGGGAAGGGGACTGCTTAGCTCCTACCTGCACTAAGAAGCACGTTACGGGCTGTCGGGTGCCAGGCTACGATGCCAACTCTCTTTGAGTGGCCTTCTAAAATCACCACAGGTTCGGTCAGGGAAAGGGTGAGTCCATTTTCTGGAATCTGCCACACCTGTTGGAAAAGAGAAAGAGGACCCATCTTTCAATATCACATTTCCTGTGATCATCTGGTTTGAAGACTTGCTCTGCATAAACAGAACATACAATGGTCTTTGGATAAAATGCAGAATAATATGAAATGACTGTGTACAGTTGTTTTTAAAATTTAACAAGATATTAAAGGTCAGAACGAACAGAAAATGACTACTAATTTGATCAAAGCATGAAGTCAGCAAGGGAAACAAATGAAATGAGACTTCAGTGACTCAACAGGAAATGCATTCTGCAAGATGAATTCTGACCTAGGCTTAGAACTGAAAGTAGTAATACCATCTGCCATCTCCAGATGGCACCATACCCATGGGCTGCTGGGTTTTCTTGCAAGGATTGCAAAACCTCTGTGCCTGACAGACCACGATGCAATAGTGTGTTTCCCTAGTCCCTAATGAAGCAGAGTGATGGGAGGCTTTGGTGATAATCAGCATTTCCAGCTTAAATATTAAAGCGGAAGCAGAGCTCACCATGGGACTTCACCTTGCCCTTTCTCTAGCCTCTGCACCATCTTCTCCTTGGATGGCGGGGAAATTTTAATGATGAAGCAAAACATTTATTATAAAATTTTTAAAATAAGGAAACTCTGTTCCTTCTATATGTTACTTCTGGCAGATTCAATGGTTCCTTCAACTAGATTTATGCGTTTAATACAGGCACCTAACCCATTTTACTACCTTTAACAAAAGATTCATGCAACACATTTCCTTTTTTCTCATTAGAAGGAACTTTTAACCCTTTGTGACAGCATGTTAGACCTGGACAAATAAGTCAGTCAGAGAAAGACAAAATACCATATGATCTCACTAATATGTGGATTATAATGAACAAAATAAACTGATTGAACAAAATAGAACCAGAAGCACGGATACGTGGAATAGATTGACAAATGTCAGAGGGAGGGGGTTGGGGGGCTAAAGGAAGGTGAAGGGATTAGCTAAAGAGCATATATGCATAGCCCATGGACACAGACAATAGTGTGGGGAGGGCTAGGCAGGGGAGGGGGCTGAGTGAGGTAGGCAACACATGTCTTGAGCAGCCACTATGAGGCAGCCCATTACCAGGCAGTGGGGGAAAGGCTGAGAAAAGTAGAGACTTCTGTAAGACTGAAAGCCAAAGTCAGCAAAGACAGGCATATGATGTAGAGGGTTGGAGCCCGTGCTCTGGAGCCAAACAGACCCTCGTTCAAATCTTGTTTGGGCCACTTACCATGAGAGTCCTGGGCAAACAACTCAGCGTCACTGTGCACAGAGGCAACATCAGTGCCTACACTTCCTAGGACTGCTGTGAGGGTTAAATGAGGTAATAAGGTCCTTAGAACAGTGCCTGGCGTACAAGCAGTGCCCTCCAAATTAGAGACAGGAGAACGCAGTACTTTAGAACATGGGCTCCTGAACTACAACGGACTGTCCAATCCCTGGCTTGGCTATGTATCAGCTGTATGACCTTGGGAACATTCACTAACCTGTCTGGGCCTTAAGTCTCCTCACCTATAATAAACCTGCCCTCACTTGTTGTTTTGAGGACCAATGTGGGAATATGAATCTAAAGCGTTTAGAATAATGCCTGGCATTAAGGCAGGCTCTGAATAGATAGTAACTACTGTTATTACAAGGAAACCGCAAAGTGTATGTGACCAAGGGTATGCTGGCATAAGCTAAGTGCTGAATGAAAATATAAAGTCATGAGGTCACCTTCTTGCTGTTCAAGTTTGGTATATCCAAGAAGGCTTCCTAGGGAGATGACCTGTAAGGATGAAAGGAGTGAGGTGACAGAAGGAAGAAGGAAAAAAGGAAGGAAGGAAATCAAGTATCCAGTTTCAAAATAAAAAACACAGATGCATATAGCACTCTTCTAAAAAGTGAATGCCCCAGGAGGCTGGCTGAGTGACTGACAAGAAAAAGGTCAGAGTAACAAAGACAGCACAGACACGAGGCTTTACAGCGGGAGGAGAAAGTGACTGGAAAAGCCTGTAAAACTAAATGAAAAAGACGACGGAACTCTTGCCTCTGCTGGTAAATAAAGGTGGTGCTGTTCTCCATTGTGGACTGTGGAAAAGAGCCGGCAGAGCTGTAAGTCTTTCCACACGAAGCGTACACACCCGTTGGTTGGTGCCCACTGGCCCTACTCATAGGCCTGTCATTATGGGGCTCTCTGCCCTTTTTAGGACTGTCTGCTGCTTCCGGGCCTGGGACTTCCAGTTTGGACTGAAGGGACCATGCCTTCTGCAGCAGCAGGACAACAAAGAGCAGACTGCCACTGGGTACATGCTTAGTATTCTTGTGGGCAAATGGGACGCAGCCTGGTGTGGAAGAAAGGGCACTGGCCTGGATGTCACAGATGGGACGCTAACTGGCCATACTAGCATGAAAAAGGGACTTCACTTCGTGGAGCCTCAATTTCCTTGTTTGATCCTGGAGACAGCATCAGCTCTGCTTCCTCAGGGGTTACTGGAAAGGTCAAATGGACTAAAACATTTTGTATACCCAAGCACTACCTTAATGTGAAATACACAATAGGGTGACCTTTGACAAAACTGTCGTACAGGGCCAAAACAAGGCTTAAAAACAGCACTTGGCAAGAAAAAGTCCCTACTATATGTTTATGATTCTTTTTCTTGCTGTTACAATGACCACCATGTATTGTTAAGTCTGACAGTTTCTTGGAATGAGTCTTATCTTCAAGTTAATTGAGCACTGTACCCAACAGTCTAATTTACATCCAAAATATCTCCTGCATGAAGGGTCTAGCTCACACCTAGGCCAGTCAGCACCGATGAGGGCAGCTCTGAGCTCCAGGCAGGTCCATTAGCTTCCTCTGCTCTGTGGACACAGGCTCTACTACCCACCAGCTTTTTCAAAGACATGCAGTGAGTGGAGAGGAAAAACCCTCAGCCCAGCAGGGCTATCAGCTTTATCCCCTGCCACTTGATATTTTTGTTTTTGTTTTTAAACAATAATGTGTTCCTGAAACTTTGTATTTGGGTAACACATTACTATGGCAATGTCTTGTTTTGTTTTGAAAGAAAGGGAAAAACGCAATCAATCCCAAGGCTTCCAGATGAAAAAGTGAATCAACCAGTGAAAACCCATCGTGGTTCTGGAAAAAAACAACTTGAAGCACATGTTCGGCAACTATTGTATCACCGGCATCCTTTTCACATGTGAAACTCTGGATATGGAAAAAGGCCAGCTCAAGAAAATATTCCCAACAAGAAACAAAGAAAATTAAGACGCTTAGGCTTCTCTCAAGCAGTAATTTTAAAGTGCAATTTGTTTGAAGGTTTTATTTCTCAAGCAAACACGGTGCACATTTAGAGCATACACACAAAGTGCTTCCAGACACTGCTTCCCTACTTTACACCCATCATGAACTTGCTACTGGGCTAGGCACTAGAGTTACAGCCATAAAAAAGGCTATTTCCCCAAAGGCTATATTTTTTAAAAGCTAAGGAAACCAATTCCAAAGGGAAAATGAAGGAAATAAATAATCTTAAAAGACAGGAAGAGGTTACAGATTCTGTAGCAGCTGCAGAGCAGCACAATCCCCTACAGATCCACTAACCCCACTGGGTAGGAGGCACAGAGTCATGACATTCATAAATGAGCCATGACATTGAGAACAACATTAGCTTTGGGAAAATCAAGAACTGAGAGCAGGGTTCTGATTTGCCAAGGCTGTAATATCGACTGGCAAATGGCCCAGATGTAATCTGTACAAAAAGGAAATGACATGAAGCCCTGGTGAAGGACAGAGGGACAGGAATCCTGAGGAACTCACTCTCATCACCAACTACAGCATCACTTCCATTTTTATTTCAAGACAAAAACTGCATTAGGAAAATTTACAACAGAAGCAAAAATGTATAAAATAGGGGGTTTGTTTTTGTTGATTTCCACAGAAGTATGAGACTGATTTGGGAGAATGGAAAAGCATTCATTTAAATGTAATCATTTGTGACTGTTCAGAACATCTAGTTGGAGACAAATAAGACACCTAACTATGCCTTCAAACTTTCTCTCTCCCAGAAACAATCATGCAACCTTGCTAAATTAGCTGTCTTTAAAATTTGTGTTTGATTACTACCCTGCAGATAAGGGACAATGTCAAATCAACACCATTCACAAAACTTAATTTGGCTGCTCTTTGTATTATTTAAAGCATTATTCTTTTCGTGGAGCTAAAATTTTCCCAAGTATAATACCAGTAGCCATATTCTCTAAAACTCTCTATAAGAAGCTATTGCTGGAGGAAAAAACTCAACAGTACCAAAAATATGGAAAACCTAGGAGTTAAGGATAGTTTCTCGGAGGAAGGTTTGTATAATTGCATTTGCTGGTATAAAACATCACTTCAAATAGTAGTCCATTGAAAGCACTACCTTAAATGCATCTGAGATTACCGTATATATACTGTGAAAAAGCAAATGAGATAGATTAGGATATTTTAATTCATCCTTTGAATCCATGAGAACCCGAATTCTCAGTGTGGAAGAAAGGATACAGAAATGTAATATTAAAGAGGTTAGATTAAAAACTCTATAGCCCTGAATTTAAACTAGAAATATTAAGATGAAGTCAAAAGTTACCACATCTTTAAATATATATGTATATTCTAGCTCCATTTACTACAATCTTTTTTTAATTTTTTAATTACAGTTGACATTTAATATTAGTTTCATGTGTACAGCATACAGTAGTAGATATTTTATATAACTTATGAGGTTCTCCCTCCTCCCAGTAAGTCTACTACTCACCTGACATCATTCATAGTTATTACAATAGCAAAATCTTAAAAACAATAATCACCATGGTAACAATCAGCACCCCTGGCACCCAGATTGTGACCTAGAAATACCATTTTCCATTAAAAGAAATCAGAACTTCTGAGAGAAATAGCTGATTTGAGGTGTGGGGCAAAGGATGTCCATGATGAGCTAGAACACCTTAACACACCAAATAGTAAGGGAGCTATCAAAAACAAGCGGGTATTCCCTTTGTAATAAATCACTTAATTCACGTAACTGAATTCATTCGACTTTAGTGTGTTTCATAATACAAAAGTTTTTTTTTTTAAGGGACAACATGACCAATAATGCTGACAACAGAAAGAGGTGGATCAAGAGAGGTTAAGATTTAAGATTTTGGCATTAGGTCGAAATACTGTTCTTCTCCCCTCAGCAAAATGTCTGTGGCCATTAAAATGATCAACTTAGCAGGGAACATTAAAAAGAACAATTCCTTTTAACAGCAGCATATTTCTTTAATATGCTTTGGCTGCCAAAATTATGAGATCGCAGGAGTTATCCTCAGCCAAAAGTCCATGAGTGAAAATGAGTAAATGTTTAAATGTCACAGTTCTGGACTTAATGTGTGTTTATGTAAAATAATTTTAATTAATAAAGGCTTCCAGCCGAAACTGGTTTGGCTCAGTGGATGGAGCGTCGGCCTGCGGACTGAAGGGTCCCGGGTTTGGTTCCGGTCAGGGGCGTGTGCCTGGGTTGCGGGCATATCCCCAGTGGGAGATGTGCAGGAGGCGGCTGATCGATGTTTCTCTCTCATCGATGTTTCTGACTCTATCTCTCTCCCTTTCTCTCTGTAAAAAATCAATAAAATATATTTTAAAAAAATAAATAAATAAAAATAAAGGCTTCCAAACAATGTTACTAAATCTGGTTCAGTCCACAGAAAATGGAGAGGGAAGTAACAGTAGGGGTTCTCTCAGCTCCCCACTTGATGAATCTGAGACTGCTTGCAACTTGATCAGTTACTACACTCACCTGTTTCAGTACTTACTTCAGTACTTCCCTTCTGTACTATGTCTAACCTTTTGGGCTAAGATTAAAAATTGATCCAAACCAATTACGATCTTAAGATCATAATCAAGAACAAGAAGCTTTATATTAAAAGTACACCAACCCTGGCCAGGTGGCTCTGTTGGTTGGAGCGTCATCCCGTGCACCAAAGGGTTGCTGGTTCAATTCCTGGTCAGGGTACATACCTAAGTTTTGGGTTTGATCCCTGGTGGTTGGGGTGTGTTCTGGAGGCAACCAGTCGATATTTCTCTCCTTCCCTCTCTCTCTCAAATTAATATTTTTAAAAAGTACCTCAAAGCCTTATTTCATATGTAATCTACTTTTGGAATCCAAATGAGGAAAAATATAGAACTTACTTTAAAAACCTTTCAAAACGTTTTCACTGCTGCACAGAAAGGGCTTTCTTAACCAGGGTCCACGAGACAGAACACACCGTCTGATGTTAGCTTAGAAAGAAACACTTGCAAAAACTCTTTACTACCTCTCAGTATCTGTTCCATACCCCTTTTTTATCTGTATAACCTTTGGGATCTTATTTCACTGTAATGTACAATTCTTAGTAACAGTTTTTTCTCTCTTTTTGGGGAGAGAAGAGAGGTCATGTGGTCCAATGGCATTCACAGAACTATAGGAAACTCATTTCAGTTTCTCTAAAATCTTCCCACAGAACTGTCAATAACCACGTGCAAACACACACTCATACAAAAGAAGAAAAAAGATAACATAGTACAACCTCTTGTAAAAGCCTTATCTGTCATTAAACTTTTAATGTCACTAAATCCTATATAATACAATGGACAATCAAAACTGCTATGATTTTGTGCTTTTCAAGCATCTAAACACACACACACACACACACACACACACACACACACACACACACAGTTTTTGCAAGCAGTCGGTGAATCTTACGCCACACCCTGGGAGCTTACCATAACCGTGCAGTCCTCTGAACCGCTGGCAATGACCTGATCATTATGTGGGCACCAATCTATGTCAAGCACTGGTCCTGTGTGGCCGCATACTGTAGGGTAGGATTTGTCAATTCGACCAGTCTGAAAGTAGAGAGAAGCAAATTTATTATGTAACGTCAACGCCACAGAGTTTGTTTTCTCAGACCCATTTCTCCTTTATCACCTCCACCCAAAACTCTCAATGGTCTATTAAAGATCAAAATTTCTAGTACTACAAAGAGTTTAATCAACTGCATTAATAGACATACCAAAAGAGAATACAAAAGTCTTTTAAAGCCAAAGTGTTTTTCTATGATAGCCAAATATAAATTATACATGTTTCTACTATAAAAAACTTGATATTACTCAAAATGCAAAATATAACTTTTAATATAGTAAGTTAATATTCTTAAATATAAAAATTAAAGTATTGGAAATGAACAGCAAAGTTAAGGCAATAAAATTAGCAAGCAACATTGGGTAATAAAAATAAACTTTTTAGCTATTGCTTAAGGGCTCAAGGACATACTATGTTTTACTGTCTATCTCTCACCCGTCTTCAATCAAGAAATGCCAGCCGAACAATGTAATTAAATTAACATAAGCTTAGACCTTATCCATTATCCAGTTCTACATCTCATTAAGAATATAGGCTTTTTTATTTAAAGTATTACATATGTCTCCTTTCTCCCCATTGACCCCCTCCCCACCGGTCCCTCCCCTCAGGACAAGCCCCCACTGCCCCAGTGTCCATGTCCATTGGTTAAAAACTACAGTTTTTAATGTTGGTCATAAGTAACCGTCACAATTTGCTCATGGTACACATTTGAATCAAACAAGCCAACCTGGCTTAGACCATTTCTGTATTAACCAGAACAAATGATGCTGTAACAACAGGTGTTCAAAAGCTACTTCCTTTTTCAAACAAGTTAACGTTAGTCCATGCTGAGGTTCTTACCAGCTTTAACAGCTGGTGAACAAAAAGGAATCACTGCCACCCAAAACTGAACCCTTTTGTTGTTGCTGCTGCTCTTGTTATGGCAAGACATCACAACACTGGGGACTGGGGCAGGATTCTTGGCAGTATTAGGACACCACAAAGCAAATCTCAAAAAATACCACGGAATCAATATCCTGTAGAGCATGTTCTGAGTACAATGGAATGCAATTAAAAACAGAAAAATATAAACCAAAAATCTCCAATGCATCTAAAATATTTTAAATTTACTAAATAATTCAAACAGAAAATTATAATAGCCAACAGATGTTTAAACTGATCAATAAATACATGACTGCCATATTGTGATTTATAAGATATTTGATCTTCATCTATAGCTCCTGGTTCACAGCTCCTAAAACTCTTAAAATTTCCTAAGTGTTGAGAGTGATAAAGATGTCTTTTGTATGCTAATGAGGTGACTTTTGGATCCCATCCAAGGGTGGCAGCTAGCAGTCAGAAGAGCCAACCATGTGATTAGTGGTTTGAAACTTTCAGTCCCACTCCCTGACCTCTGGAGAGGGGAGAGGAGCTGGAGATTGAGCTCAACGCCAAAGGTCAATGACTTAGTCAATCTAACTACGAATCCTCCATAAAAACCTAGGAAGACAGCTGGTTGGTCTTTTGGGGAGCACCTCCCATGCCATTACGCCATGCCCCAAGCTCCACAACGACAGAAGCGCCTTTGTTGGGGACCTTATCTATGTATCTCTTCATCTGGCTGTTGATTCGTATCCTTCAATAAACTTTGTAATGAATCAGGAACCTAGTGAGTAAAGACGTTTTCCTGAGTTCTGTAAACCATTCTAGGGAATTAATCAAACCCTTAGAACATCACTGTGAGTCAGAAGCACAGGTAACAACCTGGACTTTGACTGGCACTTGAAGTATGTGTTGGGGGAGGGAATCAGCCTTGTAGGACTGAGCCTTTAACCTGTGGAGTGTGATGCTCTCTCTGGGAAGCCAGTGTCAGAATGGAGTTGAATGCTCCAGCGCCCTGCTGGTGTCTGAGAACTGCTTGTTGGTGTGAAGAAGTCTACACACACACACACAGAAATTGGGTCTGGGAACCCTTCTCAATAACATAGCAAAGCTTGTGGGATATAGCTAAAACAGATCTTAGGAAAAAATTTACAGCCTTAAATGCATAGTATATGAGAGAAGACGGAAAATTAACGATGTAAGAATAAACCCAAAGAACATAAAATTATGAGAAGAAAGTAACAAAAAGAAAATAAATAATAAACCGAATCAACAAAATTAGATATGGAAGACAAAAGGCACAAATACCAGATATAAAAAGGGGACATGATTTGGTAGAAATTTACATGATATAAAAATACTAGGAATAACATTTGCCAATAAATTTTAAAAGTCCAGATGAAATAAGCAATCTCCTAGATAAAAATCTAACTTATCAAAATTTTTCAATAAATAGAAAACCTGAATAGACCTATAAGCATAAAAGAACCAGTGAAGTATCATTCCACACAGCCCCATAAATCAAGCAGTGACTAAATACCAAAAATCACTAGGCCAGATGGTTTCACAGGTGAACTTTACCAAACATTCAAACAAATGTTCCCAGAAAAGAAAAAAGAGGAGCACTGCTGAGCTCGTTACACAAGTAATGTACACCGAGATACAAAGGACAGTATATGGAGAAACGTAAATCTATAAGACTTATAAATATTATTGCAAACTCCCTAAAACATAAAAAAGTAACCCAAATTCAGCAGTGTGGGTTGTTCTCAAAAACCATAAGCAAGTGAGAAGAAAGTTGCAGACTGGGGTAAGATATATATATGCAACATATTGACCTGACAAAGTCAACAGCAACCTAGCAGAATAATGGGCAAGTGATATGAGCAGAGAATTCACAAGGAAGGAAACCTGAAAAGCCAATAGATATATGAAAACATCATCTCACTATCATCAGGGAGCAGCAAATTAAAACAATGAGGTAACATTTTATACCTATTAAAATTGGCAACAATTTGGAAGTCTAATATAAGTGCTGGCAAGTGTGCTGGGAAAGAGGAACTCATAAAAACTGATCACAGGAGAGACTGTCCCACTGCAGCCCTCTTTGAGAGCAATCTGGAAACAGCGGGAGGTGAAGATGCCCACCCCTCAGCAGGCCCACTTGTAGGTGGTCTGTGAGAGGAACGCCCCATGTTTTGCACAAGAAGGATATTAACTGCAGCCCTATGGGAATCGTGGAAAAAAGAAAACAGAAGCAATTTCACTGTCCTTTGGTATGGGAGTAAGTATCATATAAAAGTTTAACAGACACAAAATAACAGTCTGTTTAGATATATACACATGTATTAGAAGTACAAAATATGATACATAGCAACTTTAAGGAAACAATTACCTCTGGGGAAGGAGGAAGAAGTAAAGGCGGATGGTATCTTAGCTACATCTGTTATGCTTTATTGTTTTTCAAAAAAGATATGTGAAACAAACATGGCAAAATCTTAACATCTGCTTAATCTTGTGAGCACATGAATGCCCTATTATTTTATTTTTTGTTTGATTTGTATCCTATTTTTAAAAAATAGTAATAAAGTTGAGAAACACTTGTTTCTAGCTTTACTTTTTAATATATATATATTTTTATTGATTTCAGAGAGGAAGGAAGAGGGAAGGAGAGTAACATCAATGATGAGAAAGAATCATTGATCGGCTGCCTCCTCCACACCCTCGACTAAGGAGCCTCAACCCAGGCATGTGCCCTGACCGGGGAAATGAACTGTGACCATCTGGTTCAGAGGTAGATGCACAACCACTTAGCCACACTGGTCAGGCTAACCTTACATTTTTAAATCTTTACTCTCAAGGAAAACAGTTTTTCTATCTGAATTGTTTTATTTTATCCCTGGGTCTTTGCACTCTTAGGCTCTCCCCAGCAAACCATATCTGGCACCCCTGATGGCAAAGTACTGAATTCTGAACTTCCAAGGACACCACATATTTTTTTTCAATTTGGGTTAAGAAGAGCTTTTGCTCAGACATAAAACAATTTTGGAATCTGGAAGTGCTATTAAGAGTTGCTCTTAATTACATACTGAGAAGCTTACTAAATGACTTTTTTAGGTTAAAATTAAGCAACCCAGGCTAACAGTTAATAGCTATAACCAGTATTTGTCAGTTAAGTAAGATATTTGAGCAGTATTAAGCATTTCTGCCATTCCCAACTCAGCCCCTACAAGTCTATAGCATACATGCTCTAAGCCCGGAATCTGAATGTTATTTAAAGGGCAACTACCACGTATTTCCTTCCCTCCTTTCTAATCAAAAACAAATAACAACTAACACTTTTAGAGTGCTTATGTTATATGTTAGGAACTGTTTGAAAGCCCTTATATCTTTATTCTCACAAGTACCTTTATGATATAGGAACTTTATTATCCCCATTTTTCTAAATAAAGAAACTGTGTACTCAGAAAAGCAAAAAAAGTAGGGATCTAAAATATCACTAGATTTCTATAGGGAAAGAAAATTTCCACTAAGCCATGAGATGAAAAAGGCACTAAAGTAATGCTGAAATTATTGGCAGCTGGTTATCAGAAACAAGGAGTTAATAAAAAATTATATCCTACAAACAGCTGCTTCCTCTGGTTGTGACATCATCACAAATCCTTACAATAAAAAAACAGGGTAAGTAGGCATCATATCGAAGCATAACAGAAAGGGAATTGACTAAATGTCTGATAGTGATAAAGGAACAGAAAAAAAGATGAAAGTGTGAGAAAATTGGCATTTTAAATCTACACTGATATTTTACATACAGTATGTTCACAACACACAATCAAGAACACACATTCTTATCCATAACAAAATAATTTTTTTTTTAAAAAAAAGCACAACATAGTTCACCCAATGAGTATATGTGTATGTCACTAAAAGGGTGGAACTGGGCACTTATAAACTGCTGAGAGCTCAAGAACACGGAAATTGAAGGAAACCATACAATAATGGCCTTATATGGTAAAGATGAGAACACATCATTTCTGAAAGACATTTTGCACTAGGATCTAAATGAGAATGCATTTCTCATTCATACCCATGACACATCCTCATTTATCATCCAGTGAATAAACCAAGGAATCCATGTCTAATTTGCTAGACTGTGAAGGACCATTCACAAACACATCCACGGAAGTCATGGTGACATACACAGCTTACCTGCACCTCTGAACAGCAAATTTAAATGAATGCGGAGGCTGGAAGGAAGATTTACAAGAATTTAATGCCTGTTTTTAAGTGCCTTAATTTTTTTTATTAAATGGTGATTTATTTTAAGAACTACCCATCAATTTTCCAAGGCTTATATATAAAATAATTTCATTTACTAACAAATGAGTCCACTGATTCATTAGGGATATGTCTCCTCAGTTGCATCATCTAGAACAGCACTACTTTTCTAGCATGGAATTGAATATTTAGCTGAGAATTGTCAGTAAGCCACTTAGACCTCCCATTTTAAACAAAGCTTTTTATTTATTAATTACTTACTAGTCCTAATCACATGCCATAGACCTTTTATTGTACGTCTTTAGCTACAATTCCAAATGGTGGGAATTACCAGCAAGTCAACTCAAGTGGAAAAAATGACCAACCCCAAGTTCCCTTCAGGCTTTGGCCCAGAGTCCAATTCAAAATTCGGGGACATTAGTGAAATAGGTCAGGGCACTAGCTTACAGACTTTATCTACAAGATCCAGTGGCCTGCCAGGGGCCAAGCAACATGAGCCCCAGGGAAAATTCCACCTTCAAAGTGTGTGTACAGCTGGCACAAGAGAGAAGTGTGACAACACAATTTCCATGTGGCTGGCCCAAGCGGAGGCTGATGGCTTTGACGTGCTCCAGCCAGCAACCCTCACAGTGGCAGAAAACCTCCTAGACACCAGCACTATCATTTACTTTAGGTTTGGGGAAAGTCCTCAAACATTTCAAAGCGGCAAGATAAAACTCAGCAGAGCTCCTGGAGACTGAGGCTTCAACTAAACTTACAGAGTTAGGCAACACTTTCGACCAATGGTCTTTTTTATTTTTTAAAGGGGGGAGGGGGTGGTGATGAATGAAATAAAAATTTAAGCATCAGTTAGTACATAACTTGATCAACTGCTCTAAGAAGGAATGTGTGTAAATTTCAACGACTTTGCAAAAACATTCCTCCTTAGACATACAAAATCCAACTAATTCATAATTCTAGTTGTAAGGATAATTGCCATCAATATCAATGGAAAACAACCACTGCTTCCACTTACACCTAACAGTATGTCCTATTTTTCACACCTCATTTCAAACGATTCATACTTAAGAGGTATGCTCCTCCTACATGCCAAGGCCAGTACTGCTCAATCAGCACATTCTAAATACATACTAACAAACATGAACAGAAATCTCACAGATACGTTTCTATAAAGGAGTTCCACTCTATGATGTGGTTTAAAAAGAAAACAACTAATGGCGTATTACAGATGTACCTGCAGACATTATAACATTATCAAATTCTCAAAATTTACCATTGGGATGCTTCTGATATGACCTATGCATTATATAATGAGAACCACTGATCGGCTGCCTCCTGCATGCCCCTTACTGGGGATTGAGCTGCATGCAGCCCAGGTGTGTGCCCTGACCAGGAATCGAACCATGATCTCCTGGTTCACAGGTCAATGCTCAACCACTGAGTCACACCGGCCAGGCCAGAATAATTATTTCTTCATATTGAGAGTGGCCCCTCAGATGATAATTGTTTTCGATCCACACTTTAGCTTGTGCAGTATTAGGTTGAAGAAGCTACCAAACTGGTGCTAAGGAAAATCAACCTAATAATTACTGGTTCATTGAAAATGTAACATATTGTTAAAGCCATAGAACACTACCCAGCAAGCTTAGTCTTTCTCATAACTAACATGTTTTCATAAACCTAGTAAACTCCTATGGTGATAAAAGGTGACACACATTAATTTTATCAGTCAAATCAAGTAATTCCTTTTAAGATGCTCAAGGTAGTCCACATATGATTTCTTTCTAGTTTACATTCTGGAGTTCAATCATAGAATCCCAAGCTCTTCCAGGATGCTGGGTTCTGGTTGCTCTCTATAGTGTCTCCCTTATCTAGTCCAGCACAGGCAGCTTCCCAGTACTTTTCCAACTTCTAATCTACTGTCATCTTAGTATCCAGCCATTTTATAATCCACTAGAGGCCCAGTGCACGAATTCATACACAGGTGGGGTCCCTCTGGGTGGCTCACGCCCAATCAGTCCAGATCGGGAGAGGCTCGTGCTGCCACAGCAGTGCTCACCAGGCTTGAAACCAGCTCTCCAACATCCCCTGAAGGGTCCTGGATTGCAAGAGGGCGCAGGCCAGGCTGAGGGACCCCACTGTTGCCGGATCCTGGGAGGAACCGCAGGAGGGCTCCAGGGCGTGTCCGGCTCATCTCACTCAGTTCCGATTGGCCGGACCCCAGCAGCAAGCTAACCTACGGGTCAAGCATCTGCCCCCTGGTGGTCAGTGCACATCATAGTTAACTGTCTGCCCCCTGGTGGTCAGTGCACGTCATAGTGAGCAGTTGAGCATCCTTAGCATACCATTAACATATTACGCTTTGATTGGTTGGTTGGTTGGTCTGCCATTTGGTCTATTTGCATATTACCCTTTTATTATATAGGATTATTATAACCTGTTCTTATTATACAGATTATACAGATTGATTATACCACCCTCTGATGTAAGGGCTTAAACAGCCCTACCCCAACCTAATGCAAGGAACAAGGTATAAAGACTTTCCACTGTTTATCCCCACTTTATAATCATAAAAGTTTTCATTTTAGGAAAAAATGCTAATCAAAATCACTTCATGTGCCCAAATTTCAAGAACTTTATCATAATATCCCTAAATTAAAAGATCTTTTCAAAGACATTGATAATAACTCATTACTGGCCTTGAAGTAATACAGGAAGAATTTTTTAACTCTCAGCAAGGAAAATGGTAAGTCAAACACGTGCTCGGAAGCACAGGAAAAGTTTCCAGCCCAGGCATAAGGGCTCCATTCACAATGTGCAAAGTTCAAAGGAGTCAAAAAAGGATGTCTATTGAAGTGGGTTTTCCTTTTTATTCAACTTCCTTTTTCTTGTAACAGTATTATTTATGTGGATATGTGTTCTGTTGAAAACTCTTAATGCCCTGTTGCCCCACAGGGAGGAGCTATAGTGACTGTGGTCCCAAGACAGGGGAGAAGTAGCCCAGACGAAACCGGGGCTTCTGCAGCAGACCATAAGGACTGGCGCACACAATATATGACTTGTTGACAGGCTGGTCTCTGAAAGTGACAGCTCATAGCCCAGGAATAAAACATTCTGAGGAGGTTTTACTTTAAATGAACCAGAAACATCAACCTAAGAGAAGGTGCTCTGAAATAAAACACAGATGAGATTACCCAGTCCCGTAAGGTAAGCTAAGCACTAAAGCTGCCAGGGAGGGGCAGTGTGGGTCTGCAGAGACCGCGCCTGCCTGTGAGTAAAAAAAAAAAAAGGTCTTTATGGGCACAGTGAAATGACAAGCAAATCATTTTGCCATCAAGTGTCCTCTTTACAACTGTCTCAGTTGTAAAAACCTGAGAGAAGTTACTCTAAAACGATGGATATTTTATTATCAGAAAGCAAAAAAGTGGAAAAGTTAATTAACATCTCCTTAACCATGCCTAAATTCCCAATGGTGACCAGAGAAGCTATATTCTCTAACTTCCTGACTTAACAAAAAAATTTATGAAGTGAAAACCTCATCATTGCAGACAAGTAATTTCATATGATACTTCTGGTCTGAGAACAAACAAAATCTAGAAACCCAAGATGAGGTAGAAGAACCAAGTCAAAATAAAATTCAGCTTCAAAGCAAAAGAACTACTGATGTAAGTACAAATATAGAAAATTAAAACAAAGCATCCAGTGTCAAATTAGAAAGGAGAGTAACTGGTTGCCTCACCCCTTGCACTGAGCAAATGACACTGGAGATCATCTCCCCTGGGACCCTCTGAGAATGATGAACTCCAGGGCTCCCCCTTCCAATCCCAGTACTACACTGGTTTGCCCACAGGCCTCAGAATAAAAATCCACCCTCCTTGAAGTGGGGATGAAAAGCAGAAAAAAATTACAACTGTTTTAGGTAAATGCCTTGGGCTTCACGGCTGTGGCAGTTCCCATCTTGCAGCGGCTGTAAATAAGCAAGAGGACAGGAGTAGAGACCCAATTCAGTAGCCTGTATCATTTACTCATGACTTAAAGTTCAGCCAGAAAAGAAACCCAAGTCACCACTCCTCTGACAGTGCCAACACGTGCTCCATCACTGGTCCTCCCAGCTCAGCCTTCCCTGCACTCAACTCAGGTCGCACCCCTAACCAACACCGATATTCAACTTGGTAAGAACAGAAAATTTACTACCTATGGTTATACTGGCTTCTGGACAAATCCGGACTGCAGGAATTTGTCCATTAAACCTGAGTCTATTTCAGAGTAATCTGCATTCAAGAACCTTTTCTTCGCTGCTTTTCCAGGCTTGGGCCATCATGTTTATGCACTGAGGGCTTCTGCCGGCAGCACTTGTCTTGTGCTCTGCACAGACTCAGGCTCCAAAAAAACAGGAAAGAGTTAAACGTTCTTTGCACTTGACTCAGTGGCTTCCCTTCACCACACACTCCCAGATCCCACCGTTCTCTGAGCCTCTGTGCAGCCAATCAAAGCAAAGGAAGGAAATTATCCTGGCCAGCTGACAGCCCCAGAGCTCTGATGGCCATATATGGTAAAAACCACTGTCAGAGCCCTGTCAAGCCTGTGGGCCGGCTGCTGTGGACATATCAGTGAACTGCAGCAGTTCGAGAGGCTGGCCAAGGAAACACACAAAGGACAGGCAGCCTGCTCATCTCCAGGGGAGGGGGGAGGAGGGGGAAGGAGGGGGGTGGAAGCCTGTCATCTGCCAGGGCACACTCTGAGTCACAGTCACTCACTGTAATCAAAAATAGCCCCAGGGTACATTGTGAGGTTCCTTCTGCCAGGACTTTGTGCACCATTGTTAACTGAGGTTGAGTAGAGTGTCCCCCATCTCACCCCACCCTCCACAGCAAGACTATGGAAAACGGAGTCACTGGGAGAAAATGAAAAGGCCCTTCTGTGGCACTTCATGTGATAATGAGACCGTGTAGGGTTCGCTCGCTCGTGTGGCTGGCAGCTCGTGACATAATTTGGAAGTCATTGTTCTGCACCTGGTGCCTTCCCCCTGCCTCCTCCAACTCCCCCCCCCCCCCCAACACACACACAAACACACTCACCCGGCCTCCCAGCCTTTCAGGGCCCATACAACTGACAGTTTAAGGTGCTCAGGGCATCAGACAGTGTCTATTTCAGGAGACAGTGGACATGCCTTCCAGGACACTGACAATGAACCCCTGCCCATAACACCAAAGCCACCACAGACCCAAAGTCCACATCTGTACACAGGGCTCCTGGCATTGCTACCCTTGTCCAAATGGAGCGCCGCTAATTGTGGGAATGGAAATTGCCTGTCAGCAGTGTACAGTAAGGGGGTGATGCAGCCAATGCAAATCCAGCAGGTGCTGGGTAAAAGCACCATCGGGAGGCTGCCATTTCTTTTGAATTAGTCCAAGAAAGAAGGCACCTATCAGCACGGTGCCTGGCACTTAAAACCTCAGAAATGTGAACTGCTGCGATTTCATCATTCATTGCCGCTGTTTCTGCACAAGACATGGTATAGACAAGCCTTAAGACAATTTTCTAAGCTAAAAGAATCAAAGCCCTGACAAGCCAGTGTTTTTGTGATTAAGTCCCTAATCCCAGAGAAAGATGCAAAGAATTAAGTGTCAATTAGACTGCAGTTTCTATACCTACCACTCCACCCCCAAAATCTTTCACACTCAGTAGGGGGAAAATATTAATAAAAAATATACATGTACAAATCAAACAAAGATTCAGAGACCTAAATTCGAATTCATGAAAGACTCACAGCTCTGGGCAATCACTCAATCTGAGTTTCAATTTCTGCAAATGAACAGTTATGACAGCAGTACCACAATGTGCAGAAACTGAGACTCCATTTCGGTGGGGGACCCTCTAAGCATATTCTGATGTCATTTTGGAGTCTCATTTTTAAGACTATGACATAAAGTTACTGCCTTTTCCTGAAGCTGATATGGAGGAAACGTGCAATGTTGTTCCAGTTACAACAATAATCCAAAAAATGTAAAACAGTGCTTATTCTGGTTCTCCTCCATAAAACGATCACGGAAAAGACCAATTTTGCACTATTTACAATGGGGGAGAGGGAAGCCAAGAAATGTGATTTTCTATCAAAAAGCTATCCTTCAGCCCGGCCGGCACGGCTCAGTGATTGAGTGACAACCTATGAACCAGGAGGCCATGGTTCCAGTCCTGGTCAGGACACATGCCCAGGTTGCGGGCTCGATCCCCAGTGTGAGGTGTGCAGGAGGCAGCCAATCAATGATTCTCTCTCATCATTAATGTTTCTATCTCTCTCTCCCTCTCCCTTCATCTCTGAATATATATATTTCTTAAAAGCAGCTATCCTTCAGCTTCTCTTAATCACCCTCCAATCAAATATCCCAATTTCTCCAATACTAGAAAAGTCTATCTAAATTCCCAGAGACCCAGGAATCTGAGGGAAGAATGTGGCTCCCACTTCATTCTTTGCCGACCCAGAGCATCTCTTGTACCTCAGTTTAGGGAATTGGCTGGGCTCCTCTTCTGTTTCATCTCTAGGTCCTACACACAGGAAAACCTGAATTCTAATAGAATATTCTGTGATGACTTCCTTGACTTCTGAGCCTCAGTTGGAACTCATCTCTCATTGCTGTGTGAGAGCATTTCAAACACACACAAAGCTCCCCATTGAAAAGATCAAGGCCAACTGTTATTAAAACTTAAGAGCAAGAACCCAACACAGGTCATGGCACAGAGCAGGTGCTCAAATGTCTAAGGAATGAGTATGTGAATGAATGAATGAATGTGATTTCTAAGGAATGAGTATGTGAATGAATGAATATGATTTTTTAAAAGTACGGTTTTAGATTTCACTAAAATTTACACAATTAGCTCTTTATATGCTCTGGTAGTATTACTGATAATACTTCTAAAAATCATCTTTACATGTAATAAGTTCATTGTAAAACATTTTGTACAGGTATTATAAAGAAAATAAAAATCACCTTTAGACCCACCATCAATGTTAACATTCCTGAAAACCAATAATATAATTTGAAGTTATGTATAAGACAGTATGACCTTATAACATATTTTTTAGGTCATATGACAGTATCATGGAACATAAGGATCTTGCCATATAACATAACTTTCTCTTGCTTCTGTACAGCATCTCCCAATTACTCATAAGATTTATTTAAGAATGTTATGTATATGTACATGTGTGTGTGTGTGTGTGTGTGTGTGTGTATACACACACATATACACACACAGGTGTTTTTTTTTTAATGGAATGCTTAAAACTATGAAACGGCCTTTTGGGTCATTGTGAAGTACTCATTTATGTATTATGTGGCCTCACATTATGAATCAAGCACCATATTCTGAGAATACATCAATTGCTGCTTAACTCTCAAACTCAGCTACTTAAAGCAATAAACATTTATTACCTCACAGTTTCTGAGGGTCAGGAGCTGAAAAGCAGCAGTTATCTGGGTAATCTGGCTCTGGGTTCTCATGAGTCAAGGTGTCAGCCGGGATGCAGGATCCATTTTTAAGATGGTTCACTCACATGTTTGTTAAGTTGGTGCCGGCTACTGGTGAGAAGTCCTATGGGCCTTTCCACAGAACTACTTGAAACATGGAGGCTCCAAAAGAGATAAAGTGGAGCCAAGATGCTTTATGACCTAGCCTCAGAGTCACACTCCACCAACTGCACCAAATCTTCATGGTTATACAGTCAGCCCTATTTAATGTGGGAGGGCACCACACAGGGCATGAACACAAGGAGGTAAGAATCATTGGAGGCCACTACCACAATAGTGTAACGCAAGACTTTGGAGAACCTGTTATCAAGAGCTACCATTCAAACAGCCATCCAGTTTGCATCCTCCATCCCAGTGAATGTCAGGGGATCAAGAGCATATCATTCTAACTGCCCTCCCCTTATCTGTTAAGAAGGAAGAAAATAATTATAATACAATGTGACAATGAAGTCTGTAGTACCAGTAGCATGGGCAAGAGGCTAAGAGAACCCAAAGAATGATTTCCACTGTCTCGGCAAATGAAGAGGTAACAAGTGAGTTGGACACTGAACAATCAGAATACTGACTGAAATAAATCAAGTTTCTTCCTCAATAAATATGGCAGAAAAACACTCAAAACAGCCCTTGTCAACACAAGCTCTGAGAGACTTAAGTCCTAATGCCCTAAGGAAGCTACTATAAGTAATGAATTAATTTATTTCTTATGCATCTAGAAGGCACAGCCATGTCCCATCCTTGAGAGAACTAAGAAAATATTCATTGAAATGATTTTCTGTAGGGCTGAATTTTTTCACAAAACCCTAGTTGAGAAAGACCACAAAATGAATTGAAAAGATAGTTCACAGACATAAATATAGCAAGATCTCAGATACAGTTCCTAAAATAAATGGCCGAAACGTACACAACTGTATATAAGGCATTATACAACTATACCAGAGGAGCTAGAAGGACAGAGGAGATTAACAGTCAAAAGATTAATAGAGACCTGGCCCCACCCATCCTGTAAGGGCTCAGGGCAGAGCTGCTCTGTAAGGCAGTTAAAGGGAGGATGAAATTAGCCATCACTCCAATACTAGCAGGTAAGAATAGTCAAGGGAGGAAGGGAGAGAGCAATTAGGCAAGATAGGAGCCCTTCAATTTGCATCCTCCATCCAAGTGTATGTTAGAGCAAGAGCATATAATTCTAACCAAGTCCCCCCTCACCCTTATTTGCTGAAGTTAGAATGTGCAGGCTCACTGTGATCTGAAATTCTGGTGCACGTGCACCTAACCACAAAACGGTGCAATGTGTCTGAATGCCCCACATGGCTCACAAGGGGATGGGAACGCCTCAGTCCCACATCACGAGTGGAGCTACTCCACACAGGAGACTTGTTCATGCCCACGTGGGAGAGTGCACGGGGGACTGGGACAAGGCAGTTTATGCAGCTGTGATGGGAAAATCCCTGTAGCCAAAAACCACAAAGCCAACTTCTGTTCAGCAAGACTGCTATTATTCAGCCTCTGAAAGACCAAAGAATAAGAAAATGCATACTAAGCCGCACCTCAAAAAGTCCTGACGGAATGGCATGTCAGAGCTTGCAGGAAACATTACAAAAGAGATCCTGAATCACGTGTTAACCTAAATCGCCCCACCTCAGGGCTGAGTACTTTCCATATTCCTCTGACAGTGACCTCTTAAAATCCCGCTCTCTCTAATAAAACCTTCCTAACAAAAACCTCATAAACCAGCTAAAATAAACATGCCTTCATGCCTAAACTTACCTCTTGCTGCGTATGTGTTGTAATGTATGTGTCCCTACTACTCTCTCCATTTTCTATTGTAAGTCCTGCAAGACAGAGACCATGATTCTCCCAGAATCTGACCACAAAGCCTCCTGAGGTTGCAATAATAAGCCCTATTTACAGCTAACACTAACTAGCTTTGAAGAGAAATTCAATGAAGACCATGTTTTTAAATGGGAGCCTTTCTGAAAGTGTCACAATACATCTTAAAATTGATACACGCATATTCAATATTAATATGTACTGAGAGCCCCGACAGCATCACCAAAACCAGTCTGCCTGTATATATTAAAAAAAAAAAAAAAGTGTGTGTGCGTGTGCGCGCGCGCGCGGGGGGGGGGGGGGGGGGGGGGCACGGACTGACACAAACATTACCAGAAGTCTCTGAGATAGTTGTTGAAAACCATACCCCTAATTGAAAAATAAAAAAAATACCCATTTCCTCAAGTTCATGTTTAGAGTAATCCCAGACTGCTATCAACACATACTGAAGCCCAATACACACCCAGAGCATCATTTCCTATGATCTTGATTTCAAGCATCACTTCATGTTATGTGTGCAAATTTGATTTTTCTTCATTTTTAAACAAAAGCAGCCCACATTATAAAACTAAAAACTCAACTCCAAAACAGATCATAGTATTCCAGTGCCTTATCTTGGCCAACAAAGCTGAAACGTCTTCTCAGCTGGCCACCAAAACCCCACCACTAAAAAGTCAGGTTTCCCAATGCTCCTTGCTCTTGGTGAACAAATAAACTAAAAAGTTGTGGAGACCAAATGCAACTGGCATTAATTTCAAACTCCCACCCCCAAATCAGGCTTAAGTACAGTTATAAGATGGTCATGTATTATTTGCCAATAAACAGCAATGTTCTCCACAGAAATAAAAGCATCCAAGTAGAAAATTAAATTTCAATTTAATGAAAAATTCTCCTTTAAAATATCATCAATGACTCTGCCAATTATAAGATACATTTGAAAACACATATCGAATTTGCTCCCCAAAGGCGTCCGTCCCCTATTTCTATAGTGAAATGGTCCTATTATGTAATATCACATCAATCCAGTCACTAAAGTAAAAATCAGATGTTAAAATAAAACAAGTTAGTCATAAGCATCTGAGAGAAAAGTACAAGAGAATTGGAAGTTTTCCCAGTGAGAGTTTTCCTAAGGAAAAAACACCCATATGGGAAACAATACTTTGACAGAAAACCACTTTATTGTAACCACTTTCAGAATCACATGGTCCATAATGACGAGACGTGCCCCTAGTATGCATGGCTCAGACTCAGGGGGACCCACTGTTCTCAGCAGAGTGGAAACAGCTGTAATGTGACCCAACACCTGCATCCTCACCAGCACTGAGCCCTTATCAGAGCTCAGGACTCACCAACTTTTTTTCCTCCAAAAGCTAACTAGAAAATTACTCTTTCCAGGTTCTCTCTCACACAGCAACAACTCCCCCCCACCCCCACCCCCAAACCCTCCCCATTATTTGTGATTCTGGGATTTCCTGTTAAAGCAAGTACAGATTTTCATCCACAATATTCAAGAATAGTCAGAAAATCACAAATCTCCTTTCTTCTCTGTATTGGAAATGACTCTCTGGATGGAGTAGGGCAGTGGTCGGCAAATTGTGGCTCGCGAGCCACATGCGGCTCTTTGGCCCCTTGAGTGTAGCCACGAAGTTTCAATCGCACTGTACGTGCGCGCCCGCACGTGGTATTTTGTGGAAGAGCCACGCTCAAGGGGCCGCAGTTTGCCGACCACTGGAGTGGGGAGTACTGGGAAGTCCACTGATGTAGAAGGTCACACAAAATCACTTTCAGAAGATCCTTTATTTCTACCATTTGTAACACTGTTTAGATCCTACGCTGGAACTTGACTGTTATCCAGACTTGAAATCCGCACCACTGGGAACCTTTTCTTGAGCTTTCATCTCATTTATCATTCAAAAAACCAAAAGTCTCAGTCCTCATGACTTCACACACAAAAAAGATAGTCTTAAAAATTTCTGCCCATATAAAAAATGATTGTTTTTAAACTACACCTTTTGGAAAAACGTTTGTGAAAAATGGATGACTACTAACCAAATCATAAAATTCCTTGCCTGCCCATGCTCACAGCATCATTATGATAATCATTTTGATCCACAGAGGGCACACCCAGAACAGAGTTCACCTTTCTGTTTAATGATTCTCTATTAGAGAAAAACTGATGTGGTTGTAAACTGTAAGGAATGAAACCTCAATTACATCAGAGTCTAATGGTCTGGGCATTCTATTACAGTGTTTAACAGAACGGAAAGTCAGATTACTTACCTTGTGCAAAGGGAGCACAAGGAACGCGCCTCCCCCACTTGCTTCAATGATTATGGCAACAAATCTGGGATTGACAGCGCAAAAGGAACTATCCCAGGTCACTCGAGAAACCCGGATGTCATCATAACACTGGTCATTTTTTACCGCTTGTCCAAATACATGCCGAAATTTGCTCTGTCGTACCACTCGCCTCATCGTGTCTGTAGAAGAACAAAAATTATGTTAAAGTCACGCACTCAACTGAAAGCTTTACTTTTACAAAAAACAAAACAAAACAAAAAAAACCCTCCAAGTACAAAAAAACACCCAAAAACCAGAATGGCATGGCATTTTGTCTGCTCTCCTAAAAAAGCAGACTAATGGCAAATCCAAACTTCCTTTAGCAGCACATACCCATAGAAAACTGAAAATGCGTCAGGGAAAGAATTACAAAGAAATGAAAAATTCCTAATTCAAGATCCAGAAACTGCTCATCAGTTTAATTTCAGGAAAAAGATCAAGACAAGGAATGAAGAAAAATTAGCCTTTCAGGACTGGGTGGGAATTGAAAGATAAGTAAATTCAACTCTCTCCCCCTTTTAAAGATAAGAAAACTCCAAGTTATGTAGTAGATTTGAGCTCAAGAACCCCTCCCCCCCATAAAAAGATATGATACTGTGGCTTTTTCCTCAGTCTGCCAAGGTAATTTTCCCCCAGACATCAGCACTCTGCTGTCTGAGAATTCTGCCCGCTCACAAGTGTTTCCACAAGTCCAACTACGAGAAGTGGAGAATTCAAGAAATATAAGCAACCACCCTTGTCTTCAAGAGCCTTCCAACACAGGCATTATAATCAGAGCAAATCAGAACCAAACCCCTGGTGCTGAGTGCTACCAGGAATCTGGCTAAGGCAACTGATAGGTCAAAAGCCAGGTCTGAAAAAAAAGTAGCAAGGATTTAAATGGAGAGTAATGTGACAAAAAAATAATGTTTGGGATGACAACAGGTCTGACAGTGGCCTACTAGCATTTTAGGCAGGAAGAAGCTAAAAGCAAGGTGCTGGGCTAAGAGCTGTGACAATAAACCAGGCCTGAAAAGGCCTGGAATGACTGTAGCAGCAGCAGTTGGACAGCGGAAAGGAAAACCTCAGGGAGGGGAAATGAACCAGGATGGTTTTTCACATCAGAGTTGATCATTCACCTGGGGGAGGGGTGTTATTCCTGGGCTTCCTCCTGGGTCATTTCAGACTCCAAATTCCACTAGGTTGTCCGATAGGCATGTGCACTGAAAGCTTCCTGCTTCAAGATCGCCAAACCCCACCTGGTGAGGTTTCCTAGACTGTACCAATGTAATTATCCTATCTGCTAATGGAGAACATTCTGCTCATATGGGCTAGGATAAAGGGGCCTGGAGAAAACCTAAGTGGAAATGGAACATGGTCAGTTGAAAACCAGTCATTCCGACCCCCATCAGGTACAGAGGAGAGCTAACACCTGTCCACTCATGCCAAAAGGGACACATGCTGGGCTTTTGCTAATTGCTTCCCTCTAATTCCCTTTCTCATGACGCTGGGCCCACTGCTAAATGCAAAGGGAGATAATTTATTTTTGCCAGCCTCTTTCTAACCTTCCAAGGCATGTGCAAAAGTCGCCTCTCTACAAGCCTGGGGCATATGGCTAGGTTGAGGCAACGGACCCTTGCAGGCAGTTGAGCACCCATGTTCCTCAGCCCAGCTGTTGCCAGACCTTTCCAGCTGACTACCAGGACCATACATTTAGAGTACTTGGTAGAGGAGATGGTGAATTATTTGCTTCCACTTGGCCAGAGCTCTTCATTTGTGAAACAGTGTGAATAATTCTCAAGCGTGAAGAGATAAAGAGCTTCCAAGAGGTGGTGAAAACCACAAGAAAAGCACATCCATACAAAAGCCAATGTACCGCCAGCTGGTTCCAGGATCCATTTCCCTACACAACCATCTGCACAAGTTAGCAGAAGCTCAAATCCCACCAGTACCTTCTAGCAAGTGTTTCAAAAGTAAGTTAACATAGAACTAAGGATTGCACCATATGTCAAGAGTTAATATCCTTCATACACAAAGTTTTTACAAATTAAAAACATGAAAATCCCAACAGAAAATTACACAAAGGACATGAAGAGGTAATTTACAAAAGAAATACAAATGGCATCATTTATCTCCACTCTTTCCTGGAACCCTAATAAAATGGCAGTCAAAGAATAAAAGCAGGTATAAACACCAAAGGACAAGAGAAAGGTCACTGAATGGAGCCTAAGAAGAATGCAAATGTGACAACAAAATCTTACAAGATGGAAAGCTATTATATACATGTAACTGACTGAAGTGTGAATGTCCTGTCCTCTTGCGTGTCTCAGGAGGAAAGGCTCATTAAAAGAACACCAAAGCCCATGGAAACCCCAGAGCACTCTAGAGAAACAGGGATGTGGGAGAGGGGCTGAAGAGAAAATTGAAGCCTAAATCAGAAGCAGCTCAACACCAAGATCACCCTCTCCAATGCTGCACAATCACAGGACTACCCCACATCCACTCCAGCGGAAGCCAGATTGCATGCCCTGGGCAGGTCAACAGGTAACACAGGTATGAACAGGTGTCACAGTGACAATGTGATTCTGTACAGTGGAGTCTCCCTTGTTGCTGGGGCTCCCAAAACACTGGCTACCAGGCCTAGATACCACCAGCCCCATCTGGTAAGAGATCAGACCTCACCACCCACTGTGAGGTCCACCACTCAACCAGCCCCTCAGCCCACAGAGGCATGAGGTCACCTTTTTGTGCTTCCCTTTTAAATGTGAATGGACATTTGAGGAAGGCCTCTAACTTGAAAAATAAGAGACAACTTTCCTCTTCACTCAAATAAACTAGATACCATCTAATCTCACCAGCAATATAAATATAAATATGTGAAGTGCTTTGAATATGTTAGTGAAAGGTATTACACAAATTTGCTGGCTAACTTACATACTAAAATACTTTTAAAAGTCATTTCTATATTATACACAGTGACAACTTATTTTCATCCTAACCGCATGGAGTCAGAATGATATACAGGTTCTTTTGCTACAACCATGGATTAGAGTGTCAGCTACAGAGCAGAGACAATGAGAAAAGTCAGTGCTTCCACAGTGCTGTGCTGACCGAGCCAGGCAGGTCCAAGTGGAGACTGAAGGGCAGTGTGAGCCCATCCACATCCAAGGTTGAACCTAATCTGGGTTCAGCTGTCCACATGTGGCACAGCTGCTTTTCCTGCACATAACAGAGAAAAGCAATTAAGAGGGCAGGCTCCAGAGTCAGACAGCCTTGTGAGTGAGAAGCACAGCTGTACCATTTACTTCCTGGCCATGGTTCAGTGGGGCAAGTCAATGAATCTGTTTACGTGTCAGATTCTCTATCTGAAAATGGGTACAATACATATAAAGTTGAAGTGATCATTACATGAGGTAAGCACCTGGTGATAGGAGTGTAGCAAGAGATTAATATGTTAAAACACCTTGTATGATTAAACACACATATCTAATTACACAATATGTGTCCGCTCTTATCATTCTAGAACTTTACATAAGGTAACCCAGATTCAAATTCTAGCTTTACCATTTATTAGCAACTTACTTAATCTTTCTGAGCCTCATTTTGCTGATCTATAATAAGAATTAGAAACAAAATCTGACAAAACCCAGGTCCAGGTGGTTTCACCACTGAAGTCTATCAAACATTTAAAGAATACCAATATTTCACAAATGTTTCCAAAGAATAGGAGAGGAGGAAATGCTTCCAGATTAATGTTATGAGACCAGTATTACTCTGATGCCAAAATCAGACAAAGACATGACCAAAAAAACCCTAGACAAATCTCTTTGAGTATCAATGCAAAAATCCTTAACAAAATACTAACAGACCAAATCTAGCATAAAATGCATTATACAACATGACCAAGTGCAACCTATCCAGGAATGCAAGGTTGGGTCAACATCTGAAAATCAGTGTAACATATATCAATCGAATAATAAACAAAAATCACATAATTGTCTCACACAGAAAAGCGTTTGACAAAATCCAACACTCTTGCATGATAAAAACACTCAACAAACTAGGAACAAAAGGAAACTTCCTCAAACTGATTAAAAACAAACAAACACAAAAACACAGCTAACAATATCCAGTGGTGTAAGATACTTTCTCCCTAAGATCAAGAACCAGGCAAGATGTCTGCTTTTGCCACTTCTACCCAGCAATGTACTACAGGTTCTAGAGTGGGTAATTAGACAAGAAACAACAACAAATAAAAGGCCCTTGGATTGTAAAGGAAGAAGTAAAACTATCTCCAAATGCAAATGGCATGATCTTACATACAGAAAATCCTAAGGAATACACGAAAAAACTATTAGAATTAATATTAGCAAGGTTACAGGATAAGAGACCTATATATAAGAATCAACTGTATTTCTGCACACTCATAACAAATAATCTGAAAATGAAATTAACAAAACAATTCCAGACCCTAGCCGGATAGCTCAGTTGGTTAGAGTGTCATCCTGATATGCAAAGGTTTCAGGTTCAATCCCTAATCAGGGCACATACAAGAATCAATCAATGAATGCGTAAATAAGTGGAACAACAAATTGATGCTTCTCTCTCACATTAATTTTTTTTAAAGAAAACATTCACAGTAATATCAAAAGGAAGAGAATACTCAGGAGTAAACCTAACCAAGAAGGTGGAAGACTTGTATACAGGCATACCCCATTTTATTATGGTTGGCTTTAAAATGCCTCACAGATGTTGCGTTTTTACAAATTAAAATGAAGACCCTCCACCAGCAAAAAGACTACAACTCGCTTTATTATAACACTTGCTTTATTGTAGTGTTCTAGAACTGAACCTGCAATATCTGAGGTATGCCTGTACTAAAAATTACAAAACACTAATGAAAGCAATTAAAGAAGACACAATTAAATGTAAAGACAGCTTGTGTTCATGGACCAGAAGACTTAACATTAAAATGGCAATACTCAATGTAATCCCTATCAGAACCCTAGCTGACTTCTTCATGAACTGATTCTAAGATTCATATGGAATTTCAAGGGACCCAACAGTTGCCAAACAACCTTGAAAGAGAAGAACGAATTAGGAAGATTCATACTTCCTGGTTATAAAACTCACTACAAAGCAATGGAAATCAAGACAGTGAGGTATTAGAACAAGAACAGACATATAGCCTGGCTGGTGTGGTATGTGAAGTATATCTCAAAAAAGATGTGGATTTTTTTTAAAGCTGCAAAGTTCCTAGCACAGACTCTGATAAATGTTAGCAATTATTACTTAAGAGCCCACTAATAGATTTTTCTACCCAAGGGGGAAAAAACCCAAATCAATTCTCTACTGATTATGGGCCAAAAGCGTAATTTTCACATATGAGAACCAGCATCAGTTTTCAAGGACCCTTTACAAAATATTTTGTTCTCTCACCTCAGCATGGAATTCACTACACTTAAATTTCTCCTCTAACAAAGGAAAATTGGGATCTCACACACAGAAAAACTCCCTTCTTCACAAGACAGCTGCCTGCATTATCAAGTGATATTAATGTTTCATCACATTAATGTGTAGCTACAAACTTCCAAATTACAATGTCATACCATTAAACTTAGTTCTTTTATTAAATATCTTGTCCCAAATCACACAAGTAAAGTATCCCTCAAAACCAAAGCATTTTATAAATTAATTCTCAATTACATTAAAAAGAGTAAATGAAAGAATCCTGAAATAAAAAGCCCAAGGAAATAGTAATACTTGATACAATTTTAAATATCTTATCAGAGTTCAACCTTGGAGAAGTTGCCTACTTATGTCTTTCAAGTACAAATTCCTAAAACTTTGTAGGACCTTTTGTTTGCATTTGGAGGATCATCACAGTATTAAAGGAGATGATGTAGTCATAAGACATTCATTAAGCAAATCAAATATTTACCAAGTGTCAAAATATATTGACTTTTAGATAGGAGAAAATGCAATGCAGTTTTGAATTTCCACAAAATGTGGGAATTACAAACCTTATGTAAGACCTTATAACATACAATTTATCATCCTACCCATATTTTCAGTAAAACTGGGATTATTCTAGAATGGTTTTCATTATAAAAACCAGTATGTCTTTGAAAGACAATGTGAGGATAGGTTGAGACCACAGGCTCAACTATGGAATTCACTTACTGGAATTTAGTTGAAAACTCTATTTTAGAAATATGAATAGTAGTTTCCCCAGCCCAATTTTTCAGGTGATACTGAAGGACAGAGGATTAAGGGTTAAGTCTTGATTGTCCAGCAACTACCATAATAAATTTCTTTTTTAAAATGTAACCTTTTCAGTGGGTTGGGTGCAAGCTGGAGAGGTGGGCCGGACCAAAAAAAAAAATTAAAAAAATAAATAAATAAGTAAAATGTAACCTTTTCATAGTCCCCATGTTGTACATTGCATCCTCAGGACTTATTAATCTTATAATCAGAAGTCTGTTGTTTTGACCACTATCATCCACTTGATCACCACCCCCCACTCCATGCCTCTGACTACCACCAATCTGTTCTTTTCTACAAGTTCAAGTTATTTTTGCAAGTTTTAGATTCAACATATAAGTGATATCATACAGTATTTGTCTTTCTCTAACATATTTCATGTAGCATAATGCCCTCAAGATCCATCCATGTGGTCACAAATGGTAGGATTTCCTTCTTTTTTATACTAAACTAGAGGCCCAGTGCACGGATTCGTGCACCAGTGGGGTCCCTCAGCCTGTGCACGGATTCGTGCACCAGTGGGGTCCCTCAGCCTGGCCTGGGTCCTCTCGCAATCCGGGACCCCTCGGGGGATGTAGTAGTGCCTGAAGCAGCACAGGGCTGGAAAGAAGCTTGAGCCCGGGCCACTCAGTCCCACTCATCCCAACCCTGCTGTGCCTGCTGCGCTGCCACGGAGGCAGGAATGGCTGTGCCAGCACACTGACCACCAGGGGGAAGCTCCTGCGTTGAGCATCTACCCCTCCTGGTGGTCAGTGCGCATCATAGCTACCTGTCAGCCGGTCGCTTAGGCTTTTATATATATATAGAAAATAATATTCCATTGTTTTATTTTATATATCTCACATTCTTTACCCATTCGTCAATGGGCACTTAGGTTGTTTTCATATCTTGGCTATTGTAAATAATGCTGCAATGAACATGTGGATGCAGATATCTTTTCAAGATGGTGATTTTGTTACTTTTGGACAAATACCCAAAAGTAGAATTGCTGGTGCTCACTTTGGCAGCACATATACTAAAATTGGAACAATACAGAGAAGATTAACATGGCCCCTGCACAAGGATGACACCCAAATTCGAGAAGTGTTCCATATTTTAAAAAATAAAATAGGATTGCTGGATCATATGGCAGTTCTATTTTTACCTTTTTTTTTTTGAGGAAGTTTCATACTATTTTCCATATTAGCTGTACTAATTTACATTCCGACATTCATGATACTAACAGCTCATCTATGAAACAAAAAACGGTGAACATCTTAACCAAGAACAAGCTGTAAAAATAAGGTCGACCTTCAGAGATAGGCTCCTTCTTCGGGACTGGGCTCAACTTAGGCTTGGCTATTTCGGACTAGGCTAGGCTCTTAGGGCTATGCTGGGCTATTCAGGATTAGGCTCAGCTATTAGGGCTAGGGTTGATTATTTCAGAAGAATCCTATATAATAAAAGGCTAATATGCAAATTGTCCCCTCGACCTGGGAGTTCAACCTGGAGTTTGACCAGGGGGCGGGGCTGGCCAGCCAACTGCCCTCAGCCCCTCCCCCTGGCTGGCCCCACCACCAATTGCCCCCCCCCCCAATCACGGGTGGGGCTGGCTGGTCAACCTCCTGCATCCCCTCCCCTCTGCCAGCCAGGCCTGATTGGCCCAGATCAGGGTGAGCTGGCCGGACCCCACCTGTGCATGAATTCATGCACCAGGCCTCTAGTAAATAATAATGTCTATCTCTATGGTTTAAGGACTTACTTTATAAGTGTCAGAGGGAAGCTCACTAAAAAATCATTCTCAGAATAAAATACACTCAACTGATGATCCTCAACCTCTAGGAGAGTGTAAAGGCATGTTTCTTACAGCACTGGCAAGTCAAGTTATACACAGAAAATTTAATTCATAAGTCATACATAAGAAATGTGTTGGGTAGGAGGAGGAAAAAAATGTATACAAGACAGGGTGTTTATATTGTAATGGCACTAAATAAAATACACTCGAAAAACCTGAGTAAATGTTACTACTTTTTCTCTATTCTGACTACGTCCATCGATCTAATAAAAAAAAAGATCACAATTTTGACATTTCCTTGTTTATTGAGAAGTATCTGTTTAAAGATACCAGCAGATGTACTTCTATGGTTCATATGAAAGGAAACACATCCTGCTAGGAACACATACAGGAAAACCCCTACTAGGAGCAAAATCCTGCTCAGAACATTTGCTGAGACCATTCCAGAGCATTACTAGGCTGAGAATGTTCCCTAGCCAGGACTGCAGGACTCCAGAATATCCCAGTGGGGAAAGAACATGTTCTCTCTAAGTTGCTGTTTTGATGGCAGGCGCATTTTAATGTAGAAGAGATCAGATGCGTTATTTAATAGAAAACGGCAAGTAAAATAACAAATGAGGCAACAAATATGCTAAGCTCAGCTATTTAAATTGCAATCCCTACAGCGAAAACTTCCTTTTAACAAATTGGAAATGTAATATGTAAGCCTACATAGAATACACATTCCTAAAAGAGCAGACACCCAAAGCAAATATGGGAGGGACTATAATTAAATACAAAAATTCAACATTCATCATTTCTGGATATGAGTTGGCTGAGCTTTTTAGAATTTTCTTAAACAAAACCTACCAGTGACATTTGAAGAGTTCACCTTAGCAAATCATTTTCATTGCATCCATTTCCTTAACAGACATTCCAAGGGGAAAAAATGCCTAGTTTACCTACTTTGATATAAGTTGTTTTACAATGAAGAAAAACGATCACATGATATAAAACACAAAACACAGCAGAAAAATCAGACACACGACAGACCTCATCCATAACAGCTATGGCTGAAAAGGATTTGCACTCCATTAATGACATTGAGGTATATAGGGGAAAAATATTTTTTTCCAGAAAAACTGCTAAATACTTAAGACAACTGACTGCAAGTACTGAACTGCCTTAATGTTGGTTCAATTTATCATGATACCAAGGATGGTAAGAATAAACGGGAGGTTAAAAAAAAAAAAGAAGGGGAAAAATTCATACTCATTATAGTCTTCCAAATAGTATCATCCCCCTTTTCATTCAGGTAATAGGTAAGAATCCAAATGATGCATATCAATTATAAATGTAATATGTTTCAATTTAATAACCCAATACCATTTTTAAAAAATGTTTCTAGGAACAAAAGATGAGAAAATGTAAGTAAGATCTACCATAAAACATCCAGGCTCAGTCCTCACAGAAGCCTGGAGTGGAAAGGGTTCCAAAACTCATCAGTTCCAGGCCCTTCATTTCCAGCCTAGAGACGCTGTGACTTGCCCAAACTTAAAGGACTTCTGAGAGAGACACATGATCTCGAACCACAAAGTACAGACCAGTTCAACTTTCCACCCTCTGAACTTCCATAGTTTTTCAATGATAAACTCCTCTTCACACATACAATTTGGCTTTCCCACATCAGCCAAGAAAGAGTGCCACTCAGAGCTCTTTCGTGGGGGTGCTGCCTCCACAACGCATAGTTCCACCAGGCCTGTTTGTGCAATTTTTACATATGAAATTGCATTTTGCTCACGCAAAAAACACGGGAAAATCAGAACAGAGAAGCTGGCTGTAAGCATTCAAATATACTGAGAACAATAGATATGCCAAGTCTTTACTTCTGATTAAAAACCCGCAGTCTTAAGCCAGAGGCTATGTGTGCTCAACTGTACAAAACAACTGTATGAAAAGACATGCATAAAACTCTAGAAACACACACACACACACACACACACACACACACACACATCAGTGTTAATTTCTAAAAGGCAAGGTATAATGAAGACATTTATACTTTTTAAAGTTTTCTAAGAAGAAAACCCCAACTTTTACATTTACATTTTACAATTTTATACTCGTTTTAGGAACTTGGGAGAAAAGTTGGAGAACACCTGCCGTCAACATAAACACTGACTAATGACTTAGAGTAGAATGTGCAGCTATGAAAATGACTGCTAAAAAATGAAGTCTGACAAGAAATGAAATGAGCTATATACATAAATCAAATCACCACGGTATACACTTTAAATACCTTAATAAAGCTAAAATTTTTAAAAAATGAAATAAGCATAGGCACAGCAAAATAGCAACATAAAGATCCTAAATATAAAAACATATATAGAAATCTTCAAATTAACTCTTTTACACTTGTATTAAAGAGAGACCCTTTATCACTAAAAGATGCACTAATGGGGCCTGTAACTCACGTAAAATATAATAAATAAGAATGACATTACAGAAATTTTGCAGTTACTAAAACATGAAATTATAAGGCTTTAGGAGTCATCTCTTGACAGAAGTAATATTTTTATTACACTATCAAGTAAGAATAAATTTTCCCCAAGATAATGTACAAGGATGATGTGTTTACAATCCTTCCTCTCCCAATTTTCTGCTTATTACCAGCATCTTTATAAACAAAACCACCTCCACCCATCCCTGGAGCTTTGAAAAGGACTGAAGAACCCTCCCTCACAGAGACAGAGGCAGGCACTATCTGCCCAGAGAACAATGTGCAACGGTATAAATTCGTCCGAGGCTGCAGTCATCTCCCTAAAGTGCACCACAGGAGACTAGTAGACTCAGAAGCTGAACTCCGCCTCTCTCTTCAAAGAGCCAAATTAATCCCAAGAGTTCTCATACCAACTGCAGACTTTTACAGACATGACTGACACAGCAATCTCACTTAAAAAATTAATGATGGATGTGTTTCAAAATACTCTCTATAACTGATGGCCTACTTTTCCTATCAACAATTGGTAAAAAGCACACTGTACATGACTGTTCAAACTTGCTAAGTCTGTTTCCACTACTTAATCAGATGGAATTTCTCTCAGAATAAAATTTTAATAATTCTCTGGCAATGGTTTTATACCAGGAAATGAAATTATTGGACTCCCAGATCTTTTTGTAGTTGTTGTTTTAAGACATTTTTATGAAGATGTTCACAAGGCCAGTCACAAAGCAAAACTAGCAGAGTAGAAAAACAAAGTAATCACCTTCAACTGAAGAATTTCAGTCTTCTCTTTTTGCCTATACTGTGGGCAAACTGATTAAATAAACATATACTCTTGACAATGATTCAAGGGAATGGTAAGGTACAGTAGGAAAAACCCTGGCTTGGATGTCAGACACAGTTTATCCTGACAGTCACCTACCCACTGAATCATTTTGATCCCAGGATTGTTGGATTCGTCTATAAAATGGGAAAACTAAAATATAAATGACTTCTAAAGCCCACAAGTCTATAGGAAATGCTTCTTTCACTGGGATCCAGTCCACATTCCCCTAATAAAACTCATGGATTCACTGAGAACCAAATTAGTTACTAGCACCCACAGGGTTATACATATAACATGTACACTCATCAGTGAATGCTGAATAGGTCTTTAATCCCAATCATTCATCATTCATTTATTGAACATTCAATTATTTATTGAGCTTTGACCATGCTGGCATTACGCTATATATTGAAGATGCAATGGTGAGCAAGCAGACCTGGCCCTTGCTCTCATAGAGCTTACACTCTACTGGAGGAGACACAACATAATCAAATATTCACCCAAACATTAATGCTGGGATGATGAATCAATAACCAGGAAAATGAACCACTACTTTGTATTAGCACAAAAGAGCCTTCTCTTTACAAGTAGGTGTCTGAAAGAGTAAAAACAGGGAATATAATTTGAATCAATTATTATACCTTTACAGATTAATAACTGAATCTGTGGCTTTAAAATTAAAGAAGTTTGCCAAGCAAGATGCCCAGAGCTTGAAGGTAAAAATATTGAGCATGACATTTGAAAATGAAACAAGCACTGTTTAAAATAAAAATCTCCCTATGTTTCCAGAATTTTCAGACATCCAATAGAAACAGGAAAGTATACCTCTTAAAATGTTATTGCAACTTAGGACAAATCAGTCTGTCTGGTCCTTTTTGATAAAATCACAAACTATTTCCTTATCAGCAAACCCCTCTTCTAAAGGGAAACAAACACACATAATATCAGTATCTACAACAGAGTACAAGAAATTGTAAGAATGTAACTCACTGGGGAAAATGTAGTTATAACCAAATAAATACTTTTTGTAATCTCTAAAAATTACCAGAAAGCCCTGGCTAGTATGGTTCAGTTGGTAGAGTGTAGTCCTGTGCACTGAAAGGTTGCCGGTTCTATTCCCAGTCAGGGCACATGCCTGAGTCGCAGGTTCCATCCTGGTGGGGGGAGTGCAGGAGGCAACGTTGATGTGTCACTCTCAGATCTCTCTTTCTCTCTCTCTCTCTCTCTCCTCTCTCTCTCCCTCCCTCCCTCTCCCTTCCTTTCTCTCTACAAATCAATAAAAATAAAATTTAAAAAAATTACCAGAAATAAAGCACACAAACACACACACACACACACACACACACAATTACAAAACAATTCCTTTCTTGTGATCACTTATCACATTAATCACTAACATGATTTAAACCAAAGCCTGTCATTTTTGAAATTTCAATATTGCACAAATAAATTCCTAAACGATGAGACCATTCAGCCACTAAAATGGTGCACAATTAACCATATTTTAACTTACTCAGTTCTTACCAATTTCCCGGATCAAACTAATTCCAAACACACTGGATCCTTGGAGCTCCAGGAGCCACTGAAATGCCCTGAGACCTGACCTTTGATTCCTCTGGGGCTAGCCCTAGAGCCCCTCAGGACAAACCACCAGTGAGACAAGGACACTTTCCAGGCAGTCAAGGCATTAAACCATGAGAAACTACTCTGGCCGGTGGTGCTCACTGGTTAGAGCTTTGGCCTGCCCACCAAAGGGTCTCAGGTTCAATTCCCAGTCCTCATCCGGGCTTATGCAAGAGGCAACCAATCAATGTGTCTCTCTCACATCAATATTTGTCTCCCTCCCTCCTTCCCTTCACTCTCTAAAAAGCAATGGATAAAATATCCTGGAGTGAGGATTAAAAAAAAAAAAATGAAACACTAGAGAAGAGGTGAAAGAGGGTAAAGGGAACTCCGCTGTTCGATGACATGGTTCCATAACTTTAAATCCTCATCTTGATACAAATTATGGCTTTTCCCCTATCTACTTTGACAAAAACCTTCAAGATGAAAGCATGCTTCCACTAGGATGGGACTTCATTGATTCTTAGTCTCTAACTGGACTATAAAACAAAGTCCTAAGAACCCCATGCTACCAATATTTTCAATTTATTCAAGAAGTCAGTTAAGCCCTGACCAGGTTGGCTCAGTGGATAGAGCTTCGGCCTGCGGACTCAAGGGTCCCAGGTTCGATTCCGGTCAAGGGCATATACCTTGGTTGCGGGCACATCCCCAGTGGGGAGTGTACAGGGGGCAGCTGATCGATGTTTCTCTCTCATTGATGTTTCTAACTCTCTATCCCTCTCCCTTCCTCTCTGTAAAAAATCAATAAAATATATATTTTTAAAAAGGTGCGACAGAGTTAAAAAAAAAAAAAAAGTCAGTTAAGTAAGTTTGCAAATAAAGCACCAAAATGTATTATCACTGCTTTTCATCAGAATTCATGATTTAAATAACTAAACCTCCAAAATTTGCTCTGGTGAAAAATGTCCCACATTCCCTGGGCTCGTTAAGGTCTCACTTCAGTGTGAACCCTCTGATGTTTAACAAGGCTGGAATTCTTGCTAAAATATCGTCCATATTCATTTCATTTAAAAGGCTTTTCTCCAGTGAGAACCTTGCGGTGCTTCATGAGGCTCAAGCTTTGGCTAAAAAAATTCCCCACATTCTCTACACTCATAAGGCCTTTCTCCAGTGTGAACTCTCCAATGATTAATAAGGCTTGACTATGGCTATGGAAGTTCCCACATTCGGTGCACTTATAAGTCTTTCTCCAGTGTGAATGCTCTGATGTTTCATGAGGCTTATGTTGAAGCTAAAGAATTTCCCACATTCGCTGCACTCATAAGGCCTTACTCCAGTGTGGATTCTGTGGTGCTGAACAAGCATGGAATTATGCCTGAAGGCTTTCCCACCTTCCCTGCACATAAAAGGCTTTTCTCCAACATGAACTCTCCAGTGTTGAATAAGGTTGGCATTGTGGCTAAAGGATATTCCACATTCACTATATCCATAAGGCCTCTCACCAGTGTGAACTATCTACACTAATAAAAGAGAAAAATGGTAATTGGCGTACGGCGCTACCTTTTTCATTGGCTAATCAGGGCTATATGCAAATTAACTGCCAACTAAGATGGCAGTTAACTGCCAACAAAGATGGTGGCTAATTTGCATATGTAGGCACAATGCAGGGAGGCGAAAGGGAAAGCAGGAAGAAGCCCCCTGCCACTGACAGTGATCAGAAACCCAGAGGGGAGCTAAGAGCTGGGGGGCAGGGCAAAGGTGGCCCTGGGGCTGCCTTTGCCCTGCCCCCCAGCCATGATCGGAGAATCAGGCGCCTTTGCTGCCCTGGCCAGTGATAGCAGGAAGTAGGGGTGGAGCCAGCGATGGGAGCTAGGCACGGTCGAAGCTGGCAGTCCAGGAGCTAGGGGTCCCTTGCCTGGGCCTAAAGCGGAGCCCACGATAGCAGGGCCGCTGCAGCTGCGGGTCCCCGCTGCCCGGGCCAGACGCCTCGGCCAGAGGCGTTAGGCTTGGGCAGGGGCGGAGCCTGCAATCGCGGGGAGCTGGGGGTCCCCTGCCCAGGTCTAATGCTTCGGCCAGAGGCGTTAGGCCTGGGCAGGGGCAGAGCGGGAGATCGCGGGGAGCTGGGAGTCCCCTGCCCAGGCCTAATGCCTTGGCCAGAGGTGTTAGGCCTGGGCAGGGGCGGAGCCTGCAACCATGGGGAGCTGGGGGTCCGCTGCCCCGGCCTAATGCCTTGGCCAGAGGCATTAGGCCTGGGCTGGGGCGGAGCCTGCAACCGCGGGGAGCTGGGGATCCCCTGCCCAGGCCTGACACCTCTGCCGGAGGCCTCAGGCCTGGTCAAGGGGCCGATCCGGTGATTGGTGATCGGAGGGTGATGAGGGTCAACTTCTCTGGCCGAGGCATCAGACCTGGGCGGGGGGCTGGGGGTCCCCTGCCCAGGCCTGATGCCTGGGCCAGAGGCATCAGGCCTGGGTGGGGGGCGGAGCCGGGGATTGGAGGGATATGATGGTCCCCTTGCCCAGGCCTGAAGCCTGGATCAGAGGCGTCAGGCTTGGGCGGGGGGTGGAGCAAGCGATCAGAGGGAGATGGGGGGTCCCCTGCCCAGGCATGATTCCTGGGCCAGAGGCCTCAGGCCTGGGCGGGGGTCAGAGCCAGTGATTGGGGGGAGATGGGGGTCCCCTGTCCAAGCCTGACACCTCTGGCGGAGCCGTCAGGCCTGGGCAAGGGGCCGATCAGGCGATCGGAGGGTGATGGGGGGGTCTATGCCTCTGGCCGAGGCATCAGGCCTGGGCAAGGGGCAGAGCCAGCAATCGGAGGGGTCTGGGGGTCCCCTGCCCAGGCCTGACGCCTGGGCCAGAGGCATCAGGCCTGGGCTGGGGGCAGAACCAGTGATGGGGGGAAATGAGGGTCCCCTGCCCAGGCCTGACACCTCTGTCAGAGGCGTCAGGCCTGGGCAAGGGGCCGATCCTGCGATTGGAGGGTGATGGGGGTCAACGCCTAAGGGCTCCCAGTATGTGAGAGGGGGCAGGCTGGGCTGAGGGACACTCCCCCCCCACACACACACACACCCAGTGCATGAATTTCGTGCACCGGGCCCCTAGTCTATAATAATAAAAGCATAATATGCTAATTAGGCTGGACATCCTTCCGGACGAAGCCACCAAGGCAGAGGCAGCTGCGGGGCTGAGCCCCTTGCACAAATTTTGTGCATCGGTCTCTAGTGTGGTGTATAAAAAGGTTGTACTTATGGCTGAATAATGACCCACATTCACTCCTTCATAAGGCTTTTCTTCAGTGTGTGTCTCTGGTGCTAAACAAGTATTTCAGACCAAAGGCTTCCCACATTCGCTGCACTTGTCATGACTTTTTTCAGGGTGACTTTCAGTGGTCCTGTACTATGAGTCACCTGATGGTTAAGACCAGAGCCAGTCAGGAAGTTCTTCTCACCCTTCGCCCCATCCCCCACCTTCTCTTCCTAAGGGTCTCTCCCCACAGTACAGCTTCTGGTGTTGGTGAAGGTTTGCTCTGAGCATTCCTTCTACATTAACACTCAGCTCAACCTCTGCTCCACACCAACAACCTCTTGGCATTGACTAGTCATGACCCCACAGGCAGGCAAAAAGGACTCTCCCCACTGCTCCACTTGGGTAATTTCATGGGTCCTGGAAGATGCAAGTCCCAGAGAGGCCACCACAGAAAAGTTCTCCAGCATCCCACTGCGGTACAGACATCTCTACGCTTCATCAAGGAGCCTCCACTCCTCCCAGGAGTAGATAACCACATCTTCAAAGGTCACACGACCCTAACGGCATTGCCACCAGGACTGAAGATGCCCACTGCCAAACCTGACCCACAGCTCCATCCTGGTTCATACATCATCGGTGTTGAGGATGTCTCCAATCTGAACCCTTTCCTGATCTCCAGACTTGTGTGTCTGGGTGCCCACTCGACGAATCCACTCAAGAGTCTCTGGAACACTGGGACTATTGCAGTAGCCTCCTCTCTGGTCTCTGTGCAACCCAGCAATCTGCTCTCTACTCTCTGCTGCATGACCTTGGAAAAGTAATGGACCTCCCTGGTTCCAGTGGCATCATCTCAGGAGGACTGGCCGCCACTATCGGACTCTGTGGGCAGAGAGGGGCAGGGAGCAGAGGACAAGTCGGCCCGGCATCCCGTCTCCCAGCCCAGAATCAGAGTCACTCAGGCGGCAGCGCCGAGTCTTAGCCTCCTCTTGCGCCATCCCTTCTTGTCACCCCGACCCCAAACCAGACATCTGGAGACTGATGAGACTGACCTGGCCCCAGGTACCCCAAAGTCAACTCCCTGCTACTGCTATTTAAAGGAGATCAAATTAACCAGGGGAGAAGCTTCAAATCAAGAGGGAAGGATGAAGAACTTGGAAGGCTGCTGTAGCATGAGGCTGCTGGATGCCACACAGCCTGAGACAGGCACCTAGGGTGTGGAGCATGGTTCCTACTGCTGTTTCACAGGACTCCTAGTCCCAGGATCCAGAATCCCATTATCACCATTAACAGTTTCAAATGCTGTGCTGTGAATTAAACAGATTTCTGCAGTCTAGGCTGAGAACTTACTCACCACTTGTAATACTGAATCTATACCAAAAGATGCCATCTGAGTTCCAAGTAACTGAGTTAATCTTTGGAACATGACCCAGTCCTGGGTTGAGGGCTGAATGTCCAAGACTGCCTCCAAAACAGAAACTGCATCAGGGCTCTCCACCATTCACCTTTAGAAAAGCACATGGTCCACAACTATCCTTTGCAGGTAAGATGCATCATTTGTTCCACTTGACAATGTAACTCAGCCCAGTGCATGCAAGATATCTCTATATTGCATAAGATCAAACTGGAAGTCTTAGGATTAAAAAAAAAACACCACGCACAAAAACCACAAAACTTCTGATTTATCTTCTCCTACTAGTATAGTAGCACTGTAAAGCAACAGTGGCCCACATAAGAGAAAGAGCCTAAGGAAGGATTACTGTATTTCTAAAACAGACAACACACATCTTATTAAAATATCACCCCTGTGGCCAGTACTCTTTGGCTCCAGCCTCTCTCTTGCTTGCCAAAAGACAACTAGGATGACAATGGGAAGCTAAAGACACTACTAACCACAAAATTAATTCACCCTCTAGCTTGTAAAGTGACTAGTCTCCTAATAAATCCTTCTGCTTAATGGAGATGATAGCTCAAGTTTATATGGTTTCTCAGTCACCACTCAGGCAGCATTTGAGTTTTTATATTAATAAATCAGCCTCAATTCTTTAAGTTCCTAAGAATGAAAGGAATTAGAATCTTTAACTAGAAAAGAATGCTTGACCATTATGAAAAGGAATTTGAGTATCTTTCATGTGAAGTAAGTAAATAATGGTGATTAAACATTTGTCTTAAGGAGAGGGTGCTTGTGAATTTTGTCAAGAACCTCTACAATGTGAGTAGAAAATACACCCCCAAAGGTTTCACTCTCCCAACACTTCCTTTCCCAAGTGTGTTATGTATGGCCTTTCATGAGACTGAAAACCCACAGCTTTGTTCAGCCAGGATAAAGACCTCAGCAGTTGTCAGAACACGTGGGCACACATCTGATTCAACAACGGGTCAAAAAGGCTCTTACCCCAAGCTGCCACGTGCCTAGATTCCCAGTCTATCTTGGTCCCACAGAGACAGAATGACCACACTGTGAAGCAATGGTCAACTTCTGCTCATCCTAAGGGCTTTTCATTATGCCTGTTACAATCTGTGTAGTGTAGTACTGGACATGTGTTGTTCTTGTCAAGCGTAGTGTTTGCATATACAAATGGCCTAATGGTGCCAATTATTCTGGCAAGACACAATGCAGTGGCTTCTTTGCGATACTAATTGGTCTTTGAAACATTTGAGATAAGTCCTTACAACCACTGCTTACAAATACTCAGATTATCAGACTGAAGAAATAAAAATGGATCAATAAAATACTGTCAAGGAACTTTATACTAAAACTAGGGAATCAAGTCTACCAAAGATTTATCCAACAGATTCCATGTATTTTCACATTTTCCAAAAAATGCATCTAAAAAACCTTCTGAAAATCTGGACCAAGCTTAGTAATTTAACACATGTACAATCTGAAAATGTGAGGGGAAAAGACAAACATCGGTACTACCTACCAATTGTGATGATGAACTGCAGAGATAAACTGTGAGTAGGCTCACTTTGTATGTCTGGCAAAAGACTATGGTGAAAGGTTAAGAGGGAACCGTTGCATTGGTTCAAGGACTAAAAAGGGAAAACCAATATCAGGTTCACACTGTAAAAAAAATTTTTCTTTTAATCCACACTATACTATAAACCCACACAACCAACTATAAAAACAAATTCACACTACTTACGGAAAAAGGTGAAGGGTGGCTGAGGGAGGAGGGAAGGGACAGTTAAGTTCCTGATCGTGAGCAAGTCTCTCGAGCTCCGGTGACCACAGCCCTCATCGGTAAGACCAGATAGGTGCTTCCCACTCTAGCTGTGATTCAGAGTCACCAGGAAGCTCAAGCCCAGGCAGCTGCATGTACAAAGGTCTACAGATGATCCTCACAGACCTTCAAGAATGAGAACCTCTAGACCTGAGAAATAATCTCCCAAGTCCCCCTCAAATGATATATTTTTAAAAGGCAGTTGAGATACTGGTACTAAAATAGGACCCATTATTCATATTTTTTGAAAATGTAGATAACTGCAAGAACAAAGGGGAAAAATAAATATGTTGTACTGTGGAATTACAGCCTTCAGTCCTACAAAATAAAAGCCTCCTACTCCCATTTATATTCCAGTTTCTCTCCCTCTCTCTGACCTGTGCATCAATTTGATTTAATTTCTCTTTACTGTAGCAAACAGGAGAACCTGCTTTTGTTAGTAATGTAAGATTCAAATGACAGGCCTAATTTAACATCCCATGAAACTACAGTGGCTCTTTCCCCACACAGAATGTTACACTTTATCACAATGCTGCCATTCACATTATAACCAGATGAATATCTCACACACTGTAGTGCAACCTCCTTTCAAATTCTAAGATGCATCGTTTGCCAGGAACTAAACCTTTTTCCTTAAAATAGATAAACAGACAAACACAGACATATTGAACACAAGCATAAGACCTGAATAAGAGAAGCTTGTCTGTACAGACATTTCCAATTCAGATAGACAGCAAAACACTACCTCATTTTTACCACTTTTCTATCCTAAAATTAGACACTTTTTTTCTCTTCGTCGTTTCAACTTTGATTCAAAATCTAAAGTGCTGAGCTGCAAGTGGAAAGCCATGCGCAAATAGCTTAACATCAGAAATAAAATGCATTAAGCCTACTCTATTAGATTCTCCACAGTTCCATTCATTACATCAGACATTTAAGAGTGAAGTTCCATTCATTACATCATTACATCAGACATTTAAACACAAATTTAGTCAGTGCTGCTCATTCTTAGGCACTTCACATACTTTTTCTCATTTGACGTTCACAGTACCCAGCAAAGCAGCCATTAACATCTCCATACTACAGAAGAGGAAACCGAGACTCAGGGAGGCGAGGTCATTGGCAACGTCACAGTTAACTAAGAAATGGAGCCAAGCACTGGCCTGTGTGGCTCAGCTGGTGGGGTATCTTCCCTTGCACTGAAAGTCTGCCAGTTCGATTCCAGGTCAGGGCACATGCCCAGGTTGTGAGCTTGATCCCAGGTATAGGACCTGCAAGAGGCAGCCAACTGCTGTTCTGCTCTCACAGCAATGTTTCTCTCTCTCTCCCTCCCCCTTCCTCTCTCTATAAAAATCAATTTAAAATACTTCTAAAAAATTGAAGTGTAGCCAAGAGTGAAACCCAGCTCAGTCTGGCTCTGAAGGTCTGCACCCTTCATTGCCTCGATTTCTCTAAATAAAAAACTCTCTTAGAGCAAAAAACTATATAGGGTTATTTTCTTTTCTCTTCTTTACTACCTTGCCACAATCCAACAATTTAATGAACCCGAAGCAGAAAATGTACCCCAAATGGCCAACTAGTTTCTCCTAATTCTCAGGAAGAAATTAAGTATTTTTAATTAATGTAGTAAAAGTGAACATAACAGAAAATATAACTAAAGACTACTACTTGCGTCAGATGCTCTGAGAGAAGCAAGAGAGCATGAACAAAAGAATGAAACGGAAGAAAGTATGCGTCCTTACCACCCAGGTTACACCCTTTGTCAGACTGCAGGGGCAGTTCCAGCACTGACATGATACCATCAGGGCAGGCCCGCAGCGTTTGGTGTGGCTGACTGTACCAAACTAAATGTGTCCCCTGGCCATCTGCCCTACTGAGACAGGCTGTGGGCCAGTCATTTCTGTCCATTAGAGGGAAAGAACCTGGACGATAATGTTTTGCCCTCAGGAAAATGTTTCAAACACTCAGTTTTACAATCTGAGCAAATTTTTTTGGAAGAGCTGGACTTGGATGCCAGAAAGGCAGAGGGGAATTACCTCTGCCTTCCATGTTATTCTGACACAGCAACAAAGCCACAAATAAGAATCCGAGAAACCCACTGACCTCAGGATCTTTCCAGTTAATTTTAATTCCATAATCATTCGTTCACTGAGTGGAGATAAAAACCTAAGGGGAGTAGTGAGTGATAAGGCAGGCTGAAATCAGAGACACCTCGATCCTTAGCCACATTAAGAAGTTTGAACTTTAACCACAGACAATGGGGTGGGAGACGACTAGAAGATTTAAACAGCAGAATGACATTGTTCCCTGGTGCACCCTTTTTGATCTAGGACTAATTCAAATCTTTCCCTAACCCTTTCACTTTGGCTTTTAATTTATATAAACAAAATATTTATAAGAATATGATTTAAAGTCTAAATAATTTCTAACTGCATTAATATCAATTTTGACTCCATTATGCATAAATTAGACTTCAACTTCCCCCAAATTAAAAACTTTTGTGCTTCAAAGAAAGTGAAAAGAAATGTTATGTCACCCTAGCTGGTGTGGCTCAGGTTGGGTGTCATCCTGTGCACCAAGAGGTTGTCGGTTTGATTCCCGGTCAAGGCACATGCCCAGGTTGCGGGTTCAATCCATGCAGGAGGCAATCAATACATCCATCTCATAATGTTTCTCTCTCCCTCTCCCTTCCTCTCTCTCTAAAAATCAATTTAAAAAAATAAAAAATGTTGTGTCAATTATCTATATATATAAAAGGCTAAGCGACCAGCTGGTAGATATGACTCCCACTGACCACCAGGAGCAGACGTTCAATGCAGGAGCTGCCACGCTGTGGTGACTTGGCAGCGGTGGTTCTTGGGTAACGCACCCCGGAACCAGAGAGGAGGGAGCCTGATTCCAGGGCCCGAGAACCGCCCTCTCGCAATCCAGGACCCCCTTGGGAGATGTCAGAGAGCGGGTTTTGGCCCTATCCCCACAGACCAGGCCGAGGGACCTCGCTCACTCTGCAGACGCCCTGCCCTACCGTGCTGCAGCACCACCCCAGGAGCGGAAGGCCAGGGAGGGGCCTCGGGAGGTTGGCTCCAGGGCGTGTCCAGCCCATCTTGCCCAGTCTCGCCCCAGTAGCCACCTTCTAATTAATTTCCTTTCAATGTACACAAGTCTGTGCACAGGGGCACTAGTACCTCAATAAAAAAGAAAGTGAAAAGACAATTCACAGAATGGAGAAAATGTTTGCTTATCCATCTGATAAGACACTTCTTTCTAGAATATAACTCATAACTTAACAATAAAAAGAGAACCCAGTTTTAAAATGGGCAAAGCATATGAATAGACATATCACCAAAAAATATACACAACTGTCCACTAATCACATAAGATGCTGGACACATCATTAGCCATCAGGGAAATGCAAATCAAAATGATATACCACTTCACACCCCAGGGGATGGCCAAAGTCAAAGAGTCAGAGAATAACAAGTGCTGACAAGGATGTAGAAATATTTAAGTCTTTATACATTGCTGGTGGATTATAAATGGTATAGCTGCTTTGGAAAACAGTCTGGCAGTTAGTTCCTCTGACAGTTAAACATAAAGTTACCAACATGACCTAGCAATCCACAAGAGAAATGAAAACATATGTCCATACAGAAATTGTACATGAATGTTCATAGCAACATTACTCATATAATAGCCAAAAAGGGGAAACACCCAATGTCTATCAGTTGATGAATAAAGAAAATATGGTATATCGATACAATGTATTATTCAATCATAAAAAATGAAGTACTAATACATGCTACAAACACAGATAAACCTTGAAAACATTATGCTTAGTAAAAGACAAACACAAAGACTCGGGACTGAATGATTCCACTTACATGAAATGTCCAAAATAAGCAAATCCAGAGACAAAAAGTAAATTAGTGGTTGCCTAGGGCAAAGGAGGGAAGAGACTGGGGCCAGGAGGACTGCTAACGGGCACAGGGTTTCCTTTTGGGCTGATGAAAATATTCTACAATTGTAATGATGACTGCACAACTCTGCGAGTATACTAATCACTATCGAATTTTATACTTTAAATGGGTGAATTGTATGGTATGTGAGTTATACCTCAAAAAAAAAAAGCAGTTATAAAACAAAAAAGATTCCATTTTGCACTATTAAAACACACAAAAAAGTCTCAAAAACGAGTATATAATCTTGTTCACTCACTTTAAAGGATCTGAACTAGGGCAATGAAAACCCAGAGAGATTCTATTACTTAACATTCTAGGTACTAGGTCATACTGAAATATTCATGACAATTTCCATGTTTTAATACAGAAAAAGCATCTTAAGTTTTAAAAGACATACAAGTGTCAGAAGAGAGTTCATAATCCAGGATAACACAGGGAACTCATCAAATGAAAACCACACATTCATTTGAATCCTAAATATGAAAGTGGCACCCAAATTTATTACTGTTTCACCTCTGAAATAGAAGTCAAAGATAAAATAGCCCCGCTAGTAGTATCTGTTTCTACAGTACCAGTTTGTGGCAAATCAAAATATTAAAAAGTAATTTGCATAAAAAAGAACTGAATCTCCCATCCCCAGTTATATAACTAAGAACTGACATTTATCCCTTTGAACATTCCATTTTATAGGCATGCAAATGATGCTCCTCCTCCTAGGTGAAGCAGATCCCATAAGTGACAGATACATTAAGTATAAAACTTAAATAGGAAAAATAAATCCAACAGTGTTTAAAAGTGCTATTTCTAGCCCTGGCTAGAGTGGCTCAGTTGGTTGGAGCGTCCTTCCATACAAGGAAAGGTCATGGGTTCGATTCCCAGGCAGAGCAGAGCACATGCTCAGGTTGCAGCTTGGATCCCTGGTCAAGTTTTGTGCAGGAGGTAGCCGATCATCAATGGATCGGTGTTTCTCTCTCCCTCTCCCTTCCTCTCTCTCAAAAATCAACAAAAACATATCCTCAGATGAGGATTATTTATAAATAAATAAATAAATGTGCTATTTCTCAACCCTAAATCTAATCCTAAATTATAAATAGACATAAATGCTAATTATAATTAGCACAATATGCAGGCAAAGTAACAAATGATCATGAAAATTTCAAAACTGTGTGCAGTGATATCTCATTAGTATGTGTATTAAAATTCATCGTGCTTTAATGTACCTTCCATGATAATGAAAAACACACAAGATGCATTCCGGATTTGTCAAAAAGGAGTATACCCGACCTTTATACCATACCAGTCTTTGTTCAATCCTCAGTACACACGACTACTGCCTACCACAAAACACTGCCTGCCCTTCAAGACCTACATAAAATTTCCAGTTTTATTTGGCTCCCCCACCCCATTTATTTAAGGAACCTTTCAGACCCAAAGGTGACTATATCCAAACACTGCAGCTCTGAAATGGACCTCTAAGAGAAAACATTTCGTTTCCTTAAGTTACTTTTCTACAATATATAGAATCAAGTCCAAAATATATTTTCCCCATTTCTTCAGTTTTACAGGGAATGCAGTAAATGAAGGAATATAAACACATACATTATTTGCCTTTACAACTGCACAGACGGTACAAAGCACACTGCGTATACTTATGTTTCTGACTATACCAGCAGGCCCTGGTATCAGGACAGAGTTCTGCCAGATAAGGACAATGAAATGCATGAATACGAACAGCCCTACAAGTACAGTTTTACAATGTAAAATCCCAGGCAGGACGGCTCCAGTAAGCGAGCCCAATATTTCTTGTGACAACTATTTCCAAAAAGTACTACGTCCACCACCGAGTGCCAGTTTAAAAACACGCACGACGTCCAATTCTTTTTAAAAGCCTTTACAGGTCTAAGAAAGGCCTTTTTTTTTTTTTTTTTTTTAAATCTTGCTCTCCGGGGCGGGAGATGAGCAACTCGCAATTTGCTTCTCACACCCCAGCCCCACGTCTGAAACATGTAGAGAGCAAGGACTTCGGACACCGCAAAACAAGGGCAGCCTACATGAAGGCCAAATATAGGATGTGATTCTAAACCACCATAGGCAGCGAAGCCTACGTTTCCTTTTCCAGCCAGCAAAACCCTTTGAACACTCCCAAAAAAGGACGGCGGGGCCAGCGCCTCTCCCCGAGAGAGGAAGCGAGCCCCTTTCTTCTCGGCCCTCCCGCAGCCGGCCACTTCCCCCGGCACATTCAAGCCCTTTAGGAGCCGGGGAGCTGGGGTGTGTGTGTGTGTGTGTGTGTGTGTGTGTGCGTGTGCGCGCCTGTGCGGACCGGCGCGAGAGCTGGGTTCCCGCAGGTCCACCCTCAGCATCCGACCTCGGCCCCGGGCATTCCGGCGCGGCGCCGCCCCACCTGCACCTCGCTCCCTCTCCCTGCGCCCCTCGCCAGCTGCTCCCCCATCTCCGAATCACCCAGTTCACCCCGACGCCCCAGCCCCCAGCTTCCCCCCCACCCCCCGCCGGCCCCGCCGACCCTGCAGCATTCCTGCCTCATTCTTCCTCTCGAAACCTCACCCCACCAAGCCCCAGCCCTCGGCTCCCACCTCCGGGCTCGCCCTCTTCCCAAGCCGCCCCCACCCACGTCGCTCCAGCTCCGGCCGCGTTGCGCCCTTTCCCGACCCCTAACCCAGATCCTCGGGGCCCGAAGCCAGGCAACCCCCACGCCCCTCCCAGGCCAGGCCCAGCTCGCCCCCGCCACACTTGAACCCCGACCCTGCCTACCCGCCCCTCCCGCATCCACTCGCTCCCCAGGGCCGCTCAAACTCCGCCTCCAGCTCTGGCGCCCCCAGCCACTGCGCCCCAGCCTCCAACAGCCCCTCCTCACCCAAGACCCCACCCAACCAGACGGGTCCCTGACCCCTAAAAGCCTTCCTCCGTCAGCCCAGTCACCACTCGGCTCCTCACCCGGCCATGAGGGTTCCGGACCCCAAAGAGCCTCCCCTCCCTGGACAGTCTCCTCCCCACACGGACCCGGGTTCGCTCTCCCCAAGCCAAGCGGTTCTGTCCCCAACTCCCTCCTCCCAGGCCCGGAGGCTCCGGCAGCAGCCCCCGACCCCAACCTCCTGCACACTGGCCAGGTGAACCCCCGGCCCAAGGGCCCGCACCCCGCGCGCCACCCCAGCCCACTCCCCTACACCCGGCCCGGCCCCACGCCCCGCCGGCTCCTGTCAGCCGACACCAGCAAGTGCTGCGAGAACGCGTCCGCCCGCCCGCCTCGCTCCCAAGCGGCCCCGCCAGGCGCGCGCGGCTCACCAGGGCCGAGGTGCCTGAGGCGCCGCCGCCGCCGAAGTCCCCGCTGCAAAGCCCCGCGAAGCTTCCAACCGCTGTCGCCTCCCGCCTGGCACTGAGCGCCGCGCGGGGGAGGGGTATGGGCAGCCGCCCCCGCCCCCGCCGCCGCACGCAGGCTCCGCCCCCGCGGCGCGACGCGCCCAACCAGAGCCGCCCGGTTGCAGAAAGCCACGCCCACTTCCGGCAGGGAATTGCGCTTCCCACCTTACCATCCCCATCCACGCTCCCTAACGCCCCCTCTGGTCGAGCCGAAGCGTGCAGGTGGGCCGCGGAGGACCGCCCACTGCTTATCTCAGTGGCCGGAGAGCCACACCCATAGGCGCCTCCGAGCCACGCCCACTGCTCCTCAAAACCGGGAGCGGCGTTCCTAGAGCTCCGCCCACTGACCTGCTTGGCTCTGCAGGGCCACATCCCAGGCTCCTCAAACAGGCCCCCTGAGCCCCTTAAAACCGGAATATCAGCTCTGACCCCGCCCACTACCCATCCAAGCCCTCAGCCGGCCTCCTGTCACTAAACCCAGCTCCCCGCCCATTGCTTCAGAACTGACCTATCGGTACACAGAACCCCGCCGCAAGTTCTAGGAGCCCCGCCCACAGAGTAACCACCCCATTCGCAGTATCGCAAGCCCCGCCCACTGCCCATCTAACTGCTTAAAACTCCAAGCTCCGCCCCAAATTCTCGAATCCCCGCCTCTGGCTACCTAAGCTCCTCCTTTGCCCTGACATACCCCCCCACCACCACCTCTGGGGACTCCCATGCTCTGGCCTTCTCCCCACTTTTTTTTTTTTTTTTTTCGAAATGTGGGTTGCATTGTAATTTCATTATTTTTTTTTATTGATTTCAGAGAGGAAGGGAGAGGGATAGAGAGATAGAAACCTCAATGATGAGAGAGAATCATTGATTGGCTGCCTCCTGCATGCCCCCTACTAGGGATCAAGCCTGCAACCCAGGCATGTGCCCTTGGCCAGAATGGAACCTGGGACCCTTCAGTCTACAGGCGGACACTCTATCCACTGAGCCAAACCCGCTAAGACTCATTATCCTTTTAATATGTTTTGAGAGAGAGAGGAATGGAGAGGGATAGAGACATAGAAACATTGATGAGAGCATCATCCATTGGCTGCCTCCTGTGTGTTCCCCTCTGGGGATCGAGCCTGTACCCCAGGCATGTGCCCTGACAGGAAATCAAACCGGCACCCTCCTGTTTCATGGGTCTGTGCTCAACCACTGAACCACACTGGCTGGGCCCTCTCCCCACTTTCTGTTGTCATATTCCTAGAACACAGTGGCTGACCCTGGGCTGGGCCACACCCACATGACCCCCAACCCCGACAAAGAGCTCCCGTCTTGACCCCTTTTCGCAGGTGAGGAAATAAAGGAGACAGCGTCCCTCCCTTCCGTTTCCTGGCCAAAGTCCTCACCCATTTGCTTACTCACTAGAGAACCCAGCCTGAAAGTCAGAGCCCTGGGGTTGAGGGTCAGCCCTGCTGCTGTCAGACGGGGGTCCCAAGGCAGTTTCCTTCACCTCTATATGCCTGCTATGTAGTAAAGTCGTCCTATTAATAATAGCCGAGTCTCGTTCTGAAATACCAAGCTCTGAAGAGCCACGATTTGGGGAAACTGGATAGGGCTATTTACTTGCCAAAAGCAAGGCGTCTTTGCAATTCACTGGAATGTTTCATTTTAAACATCAGCCTCAGACATGTGTGTTATGTAAATCGATGACCACCTGAACCGGAACAGCTATCACAGCAGATTATGTATCCTCTCTAAGCCTCCCTTCCTTTTTGAGTAACATAGGGATGCTGTAGCAGCGGCCTCTCCCTGAAGGATTCCCAGAGCTGTTAGTGGTGCACTTAGCACCGTGCCTGCCTTGTAAGAAGCCTTCGGCAAAGGCGCCAGCTGCTGTCACTGCTGTGCTTCGATGAGGGGGGACGCACTGCACTTTGCCTTGAAGCAATCGCTGACAACAGGAGGGACTGAGCACCCTTTCTGTGGCTAGATTTTGCTGCTCGCTTCAGTGAAACGAGAGGAAGGTGGTGAAGCCCCCAGTGCACCGCCTGGCGCTTGGTGATGCACAAAAATGATGGGCTATTGTTATGATTCCCATCTGGAAAGAAACAAGGGCATGGATAGTAGGTGAGTTCTGAGTGGTTCTCAGAAAATGAAGATGGATAAAGTGTTCTGAGGTGGAACTGGGAGCCAAACTGGCTTACTCTTTAGAAACAGATCCTTGCTAACATTTCCCATCGCTTCTATATGCCAGGCACTCTCTGCGTGATGTAAATGCAAAATCTTCTGAAATTCCCTCAACAATACTATGGCCCCAAAATAATTCGTAATCCCTATCTACGTGGGTAAAGAAAATGCGAAGTTAAATTACTTGCCCGAGGTCACAAGCTTGAACCCGGGGGAGCTCATGATAGAACCGACATTCCTCTAACTGCAGAGTCTGTACTCTTAGCCAGTTAGTCATTACATTAAACTACCTCTATGGCAGCATGACCAAATAATAATAAAACGAAAGAAAACATAGACTTCGAATTCTGAGAAACGTGGCTCTAAATTCAGGCTCCACTACTTACCGGCTGTGTGACCTTGGGCAAGTCACTTCTCGTCCCTAAGCCCTAACTCCCCTCGCCTCTGTCGTGTGTTCATCCAAATGCTTACTTCAGTGAGTGCTTGGACTCAAGAGTTTAGACTCAATGAATTAAGACATGGCAAAGCATCCAGCACAAAGTAGGTGTTTAAAGTCTAAAACATGTCGCTTCCCTTCTTCCACTTCTTTAAATGATGAAATTAGAAGTAACATTCTCCATGACACCAATCCCCCGAAATGACACCACCATAGAACAGCCACAGAATACGCTGTGAAAGGAAGATCCCAAGGCCCTTGCCTTGCCTCCCTGTTTCAGTTCCTAGTTTTATCCCTGGTTTGAAGGAGGTCTTTCTTATGCAGGAAGCATCTAAAGCCAGAAGCAATGCCACCTCACCACCCCACCTCACCCCTCACCACCCCACCCCACCCCACCACTCACCTGCTCCAAATGTGGTCAGCTGAGAGCTGCTATTCCCAGAAGCAGCAAGAAAAGTGCAAAACCCTTTCTTTGCTGGGAGAAAACCCCTGTCTTCTCACTGAACTTGAATCCACAGCAACCCCTTTGTGGGCCCTAAGGAAACCCTGGCTCTGTCCAAGCTGGCCCAATATAGAGGGATTCAGGTCCAGGTAAGATGCTGAATTTGAGAGTCTTTTCCTGCTTCCAAAAGGTGGTGATTTCTGAAGAGGCCTAAGATAGATGCTAGATGAAGATGAGTTTAATGGTCAGGAAAAATAAGAGTGATTCCAAATCACTCATGTATGAAGAAGAAAGAATTGTGGGTCCTGGGTTCGGAGGCTCCTAAGCAAATCGCTTTTCTAGTTTCTCTTAGCAGCAAATGAGGGACATTATTCTCAGGTTGCCAGGGCAACCTGGAAACCGAGTGAATTACCCTAGGGGAACATTAACAAATGATAATCATATTAAATAAACGAGAGACTGGAGCCCCTAGAGTAATCTCAGTAGGCAAGACCCCTAATTGAGTGACAACGCTCGGAGAGCATTAAAATTCACTCTACCTTGGTAAATCTCGATTGTCACTTCTTTCTGCAAAATAAGAGCTGAAAATGATAGACTGGCTACAGAAGGATGTTTTGTCAATGGAATTTTTAATTTTGAGATCATTGTAGATTCACATGCAGGTGTAAGAAATAATACAAAGAAAGAAAGAATACAAAGAGATCAAAGGTACCCTTTACCCAGGTTCCCCCTATGGTAGCAACTTGCAAAACTGTAGTAGAATATAACAACCCAGATCTTGACATTGAGACAATCAAGATACAGAACATTTCCATCGTCATGAGGACCCCTCCCATTGCCCTTTTAGAGACACACCTACTTCCCTTCTGCCCCCACTCCTTCCTTAATCCCTAGCAATCACTCATCAGTTCTCAATTTCTATAATTGTGTTATTTCATAAATGACTACTCCTATAGTATGCAACCTTTCGGTATTGGTTTTTCTTCACTCAGTATACATCTCTAGAGCTGGGTCCAGACTGTTGTATATGTATGAATCGTCTGTTCCTTATTATTGCTAAGTAGTATTCCAAGGTATGGATGTATCCGTTTGTTTAACCAGTCACTCATGGAAGGAAACCTGTGTTGATTCCAGTTTGGAGCCGTTTCTGATGAATGAAGCCTCTATAAACATTATAAACATTTGTGTGCAGGTTTTGTGTGTGAAGGTGAGCTTCCATTTCTCCGGGAAACATGCCCAGGAGTTCAATTGCTGGGTCATATGGCAGTTGTCTGTTTAGTAGTTTAAGAAACTGCCCAAAGACTCTCCAGCTCTCATCATTGATGTTTTTATCTCTCTCTCCCTCTCCCTTCTTCTTTGTAAAAATCAATAAAGTATATTTTTTAAAAAAAGAAAAAGAAACATGACCTCCTGGTTCATAGGTCAATGCTCAACAACTGAGCCACACCGGCCGGGCTTTTTTATTTTTTATTCTTTTAAATTTTTAAAAAATATTTTTTATTTTTTTTATTTATTTTTAAAAATATTTTTTGTTAGTCCTCATCCCAGGATACTTTTCCATTGACTTTTAGAGGGGTTAGTGGGAGAGAGAGAAGGATGTAAGCCTGCCTGGATGTCCGTACCCTTGACCAGAATCGAACCCAGGACCCTTTAGTCCATGGGCTGACACTCTATCCAGTGAGATTTCTTACACAGCAAGAGCTAACTGATGCAAACTCAAAAGACCTTAGAAGAGGTATTCTACTTGTGCTCAGTAATGCCATTCTCGGAAATTTATCCTAAGGCAATAATCATGGTCACATGCAAAGATACAGTCCATTCTCATTTTTTTGCGGGAGTTATAGTCTATACCGTCACCACGAATCCTGAATTAGCAAAGACGGAGTCACTGCTCCTCGAGGAAACACAGGGTTAGTTAGGTTCCTGCAAGCCAAGTGACTCATTCACACCGCACTCATGGCCAAGAGCACCATGGCTCCTGCCTGAACGAAACTTCTCTAGCACATGCGTTTTCTCCGGAAGGCACATTGCAGCGAACACCAGCGAACACTTTAGCACTATGCTTGGGGGCCATTTTAAGTAGCGAAATCGTGCCAAAAACAGCACACAGATGCTAAAAACGTGGCACTAAATATACTGCCGAAAGGACTTTTGCTACAGTAGGAGAGCTGAGACGAGGCGGCAGAGCCTTGCCTTGGTTGACCTCAGCTGGCAATGTGCACTCAAACGTTTCACTGCTCTGAGTGAGGACATGCCCACAAATGACTACAAAAACACCGCCAGGGTCGCTTTGGGGGTGACACATAAATTTTTAGGAGAAGGTGAATTCCTGAATACAGCGTCAACAAATTCATGAATACACGATCACCTGTGTATGTGTGAGGATGTGTATCTCACCACTGTTGCCTATGGAGACAGCCCTGGATGGAAGCGACAAGAAATACATTCCAGGGCAGGAACTGCGAAGAATGCTGTCAATGAGCGATCCCATTGCAAAGACGCCCTGAGGCGAGGCACTGGAGAGAATGGACAGCAGCCAAAAGTGTCTGCACCTCCTCCTGGAGGCAAAAAAGGACTTCCCAGAACCCAGCCTCTGCCCTCTGGCTTCAGGAGGTCTGTGGACTCTGGCCTCCACGTGTCCAGGGAAGGCCTGTAACGGACTGCAGTTTCACAGGAACAGTGGAGGGTGGCCTCAGCCTTTTCCCCCTCTGTGGCCTGATTATTCCCCAGCCACTGGGAGCCACAGAAGCCTTTTTGTTTTTGTTTTAATATTTTTTGTTGTTGTTGTTGATTTCAGAGAGGAAGGGAGAGGGAGAGAGAGAAACATGAATGATGACAGAGAATTATGAATTGGCAGCCTTCTGCACACCCCACACTGGGGATTGAGCCTGCAACCGGGGCATGTGCCCTGACCAAGAATCGAACTGTGACCTTCTAGTTTGTAGATCGATGCTCAACCACTGAGCCACTCTGGCCAGGCCACAGAAGGTTTTTAAAGCAGGAAAAATAAAATAATTTTGTGGAACAATATCTGTTGCTTAATGATATGTAAAGATGTTCCCGATGTGCTGTTAGATGAAAAAGGCAGGTCAGAAAACAGTAATGTCCCGTTTTTATAAAACACGTATATACACACACATGCATGCACGCGCGCACACACACACATTATAATAGAAATTCCAGTTATGGGTGAGTTTTCTTTTGACATGCCCTGTTCTGCACTTTGTCATTTTTCTGCAAAGTGCATTCAATGGCTTTGAATGTTAAAAGTTGTATTTTTGCAAAGGGAGAAAGAATTCTGTAAATTCAAGGTGTTATATCAGGAACCCAAGACCGATGTCACTCTGATGAGCTCAGCAGAGCCCAGCTGGAAGAATTTCCCGACAGACAATGCTCCTGTGAAGATTTTCCAAAACTTAAACCTGAATCTTGGCACACGAAGTGCTCATTCATCCATGTAAATCTCGTTATTGAGATAATAAACCTTGTAGCTGCCTGTGTCGTCTACAGCACAAGCCACAGCTCCCAAAAGCCAACCTGGCACATGCTCCCCTCGCCAATCACATGCCTCAGCCTTGCACAAAAAGGGAATGACTGCCCTGGCCGGTTTGGCTCAGTGGATAGAGCATCGGCCTGCAGACTGAAGGGTCCTGGGTTTGATTCCAGTCAGGGGCACATGCTGGGGTTTCAGGCTTGATCCCTAGTGTGGGGCGTGCAGGAGGCATCCAATCAATGATTCTCTCTCATCATTTATGTTTCTAGCTCTCTCTCCCCCCCTTCCTCTCTGAAATCAATAATATATATAAATATATGTATATGCATGTGTATATATATATATATATATATATATATATATATATATATACTACTTTTCATTGATAACAATAAACGCTTAGATCAGTGGTTATCAGCTGGGGCAATTTGCTTCCCAGCCCCCAGCCCCCCCACCCAGGTAACAGTTGGCAATATCTGGATGCCACTAAATATCCTACAATGCACAGGGCAGCCTCCATCCTGCCCCACAGCAAACAAGTATTTGACCCCAGATGTCAATAGTGGAGACATTGAGAAACCCTGGCTCAGACATACGGAGCTTATTTGGTCTTCCTGGGCGAGGGGTTTTACAGGAAAGATCTCATTGAATCTTCACAGCAGTCCTAGGAGATAGGGCTTATTATCATGCCCATTTCACAGAAAATGAAACCTGAGGCTCCAGGAGGGGAAGGAGCTTGAGGTTATATATATCTATCTTACAGAATCAGGAATCACATGGGGTTTCTGACTTCAGAGCCTGCTCTCTCCCCTCCCCATCCCCTGTGCCCAAATCATGGTGTTATTGCTGTTTGTTCTTTTTAAATCCTTATGCAAGGACATGTTTGTTGATTTTAAAGGGGCGGGGGGGGGGGTGTCCTTCCTGCCTCTTCAGCTTCTGGGGGCTCCTGGCCACATCCCTTCAATCTTCACGTAGCCCCTCCTCCATCCTCACATGATTTCTCAAAGTGTTCAGTGACCACGCCCCCTTTGTCCACGTGCTCACTCCCGGCTGTTCACGTGGCCACGCCCCCTTGTCCACGTGCTCACTTCCACGTGGTCCCCTTCTTCTTGTATCTGCATCCTCTCCTGGGTCTGCCCGTCCATTCCCAAATCTCTGACTGGCCCACACCTCACTGCTGGCCTCCGGCCTGAAGATCCAATGGCCTCCTGGACTTCTCCACGTGGCTAGTCCACAGGCAGCCCAGACACACGCTCACCCTCATCCCCCTTACCCACTGCCTCCTCCCCAGGTTCCCATCTTAGGCAAGGACCCCACCATCCACACGACTGCTCATGCCAGAACCTATGCCAGAACCCCGACGCTTCAACCAATCACCACCACTTACCCCTTTAGCCTCCCGAAGTGCCCTTGAGACCATCCTCCCGTCTCCATCCCATCACCTCACTCTAATCTGACCATTCATTTGTTCAATGGACATTTACTGAGCACGTAAGGTGTTCCAGGCACTGTGCTAGGCTCTGGCCACTAGCATCTGTCACTGAATTCCTGGCACCCTATTTTCACTGCTCTCCTCCAAAAACATTTTCCACCGAGTGATCTTTCCAGCACAAAGCTGCCCATAAAACTTTCCGCAACAGTGGAAATGCCCTAAATCTGCCTTGTCCAATATGGCAGCCACATGTAGGGACTGGACGCTTGAAACGTGGCTGGGACAACTGAGGAACTGCATTTTTAATTTAATTTTAATTCACCATGTGTGTATTAGTCAGCTCACGCTGCCATAAAAGTAAACCACGCTGGGTGGCTTAAATGAGAGAAATTTATTTTCTCACAGTCCCAGAGGCTGCGAAGTCCAAGATCAAGGTGCCAGCCACTTGCTGGAGAGAGCTCTCTACCTGGATGGCCGACTGTGTCCTTATATGGGGTGGGGGGTGGGGTGGGGGGGAGGGGATGCAGGGAGAGAGCACGAGAGAGAGCACCCTGGTGTTTCGGTTCTGTCCCTATAGGATTAGGGCCCCACCCTATGACCTCATTTAACCTTTATTATCTCCTCACAGGCCCTATCTCCAAATACAGTCATGCTGTGGGTTGCAGCTTCAGCATATGCTTGGGGGCATGCGGTCACAAGCATTCAGCTCCTCACAATGTGCGTGGCTCTAGGGCAGCCTATGGATCCAGCCCGTTTGAAATGAATAAAACTAAAAAAGAAAAAGACCGTACCCTTTTATGTAATGATGTTTACTTTGAATTTATATTAGTTCACACAAACACTCCATCCATGCTTTTGTTCCGGTCAGGTCCAGTTTAAGAACCCATTGTGGCCCTCGAGTCAAAAAGTTTGCCCACCCCTGCTCTAGGGGGAGAGCTGACCTCATTCCTGCACAATGACAGCCTCTCCAGGGCTTCCCTGCAACCTCAGGATCAAGTCCAGGACCGTGGCCTGACCGTGGCCTCCAAGGCCTGCAGGGTCTGTGCCCCACCCACTGCGCTTGTAGAAGCTCAGGCGCCGGGCTTCACCTCTGGGCCTTTGCACCGGCTTCCCTCTGCCAGGAACTGCCCACCTCCGGCTCCCACACAACCCTCAAGTCTTCACCTCACTCTCACTCCCAACTCATGGTCCCTGTTAGGCTTCTGTGAGGGGGACCTCCTGTTTGTGTGGACGCTTTGGGTCACGGTGCCAGGCCAGCGATGCAATGTCCAAGTCGGCTGCCCCACCCCCACGGAGCTGAGGGATGGCGACCAGAAACAAGAGTGAGCACCCCTGGCCCTTGGCTGAGAATCCAGCCCTTGTGGGGTTCGAGGAGATGATCTGAGGAGGCAGCAATTTAGTGGAAAGAGCATGGGCTTTCTCAGCAGTTGAGCCTCAACCTATGAACCAGGAGGTCACGGTTTGGTTCCCAGTCAGGGCCCTTGCCTGGGTTGTGGTCTCCATCCTTGATTGTGCAGGAGGCAGCTGATCAATGGTTCTCTCTCATCATTAAGGTTTCTCTCTCTCTCTCTCTCTCTCTCCCTTCCTCTCTGAAATCAATAAAAATATATATATTTTTTTAAAAAACAGAGCACAGGTTTTGACATCAGAGGCCTGGGGCGCCCTCTTATACTTACTTTGAATGAGAGGTCTGAGGCCCAGGGCCGGCTGGCTCATACGCCACGAGTGCAGCGCTTGCCACTCCTCTGGGTCATGTGATTTTGTTACAGCGACTGTGTTTTACTTTCTAATTAGGAAAAACAATAACAAACAGGAAAGCGAATTCCCATCTTGGGAGCAGGATGGGGCCTGGGTGAGAATTCAGGAGGGCCCAGTCCTGCCAGGACTGCGCACTTGGGATCTCCTTCTGGGACCTCCAGGAAGAAAGTTGAGAATCGGGAACGCTTGCCTCTGGGAAGTCCGCCTGTCCTAGAAGGCCAGCTTGCACGTATGCATGGGTGTGTGCCATGTATGTGTGTTTGTGTATGCATGTGTTCGGGGCAGGGGTTCTTTCCCAGGCTTAAAAGTCTTGTTGGGTCTTGTGGCCCCTCCACCCTGCCTCCCTTGCCTGCCCGGGCCCTCACCCGTCCACGGCCCCGGTGCCAGTTCAGCCCCAGCCGTCTGTTGTGGCAGATGTTTGGCTGTGCCATGGCAACACCGGAACAGGATGTGCCTCTGGATCGCAGCGGGGACCAACCCACGCGCCCAGGCCGCCCTCGCCTTCCCCTCCCCAAAGGCTTGATGGGTGGAACTGCTGGGGGTCCAGGTCGGGACAAATGGTGTTTATATGGGAGAGGGGCAGAGCCAGCATCATCTTTGGGGTCAGTGGCAGCGGGGGGAGGACGCATGTGCACATCCCAGCGTAGTCCCTCCTAGTCCAGGAAGCTTGTGATTGCTCCTCTGTCCTTCGGAGCCATCCTAAGGGAGCCGGGTGGGGAGGGAGGCTGGCAGGCCGCAGGGCTGGTCCGTGGGCGGCGACCTGTGTCTTCCCCACGATTATAGCGACTACTGTACTCATGGGGGGGTTACTTTGATCCAGGACCTGTGCTAAGCACTTTATAAGGCAAATAATATATCATTTCAGTGGTATTTACTTTGGGCTAATTACACAGTGCTAATCTTTACAACGCCACTCTGAGGTTGTTCTTGCTTTCCCCGTGAGGAAACTGAGGCACAGAGAGGTTAAGTCGCTTGCTCCAGGTCACACAGTGGGTGAGTTAGGGAGCAAGACCCAGGGCTGTCTTGCTCCAAAGCCCTTGACCAGTGTGGTGACAGTGCCAAGACCAGCTAAGTAATTTGCTGGTTAAAAAATCAATAGAGCCCAGCTGGTGTGGCTCAGTGGTTGAGCATCGACCCATGAACCAAGAGGTCACCAGTTCAATTCCCAGTCAGGGCACATGCCCATGTTGTGGGTTCTATCCCCAATGTGGGGTGTGCGGGGGGCGAGGGGGAGAAAAGAGTGGGGGACGATCAATGGTTCTCATCGTTGATGTTTCTCTCTCCCCCTTTCTCTCTGAAATCAATAAAAATGTATTTTAAAAATTAATAGAAATATTAAAATGGGGACAGGAGAGCATTAGACCAACTGCAGGGTCTTGTCAGTGTGGAGTTGTGTGTAACTGCCCACGAAGGCAGCCCTGGTTGCTACCCTTGCACCATCACGCCTCCCGGTTCCACTGCCAGCCCCTCGGATGCTCAGAGAGTGGGCACAGCAGCCTGGAGAAGCTTATAGCCCACAGCTGTAAAGAGTGGGTGAATTTGGACCCTTCCTGGCTGTGTGGCCCTGATCCATCTTACCTAACCTCTCTGAGCTTCCACGTTTTTGTAACACAGGCTCACATTTACTGTGAGGATCAACCCGGTAACACAGTGTCAGCTCCTTCCCTCCTGCCTCCCTCCCCACCATCCCCGCTGCCAGTACCAGAGATCCCGGCCACCACTGATTCCGCATGGATGGTGTGCCGGGCAGAAGGGAGTTTGCATCCGGAACCAGTTAATTCTCCAATTATTTTTTAAAAATGTATTTTTATTGATTTCAGAGCAGAAGGGAGAGGGAAAGAGAGAGGAAGAAACATCAGTGACGAGAATCATTGATCAGCTGCCTCCTGCACGCCCCACACTGGGGATCTAGCCCACAACCCGGGCAGGTGCCCTGACAGGGAATTGAACCTTGACTTCCCGGTTCATAGGTCGACACTCAGCCACTGAGCCACACAGGCCGGGCGCAGTTTCCCTTTAAAAGGCAAACCACGGCGAGCACGAACTGGAGGAGGGAACACCTTGTGTCACCCAGGGAGCCCTGGGAGCAGGATGTGGGTCAGATTTCCCAGGGGCCGGAGGCTTCATTTCAGGCTCCTGTGAGATCAAGATGCAGTTTCGGCTTGCTGCTCTCGACTTCTGGGTGGGGGCAGCGCTGGGAAAGGTGTCAGTGGGGCAGGAGCAATAGCCATCTGGCTTCACCACCTTCGAGATGTAACCTTGGGCAAATGACCTTGGGCAAACTCTCTGCAGGCCTGTTTCTTCATCTGTAAAAGAGGATAGCGCCCAGAGGGCCCCTTAGAGGACTCCATGTCTTGTGTGAAGTGCTGGGTGCACACAGGGTGCTGCAGAAGTCTATCCTGTTCCCTGTGCACGGGTGTGATTGGGGCAGTGTTTTGGGGGCAGGCCTCACATTGCGCACTGTTGGTGGACATCTCCTTTGGAAAGGGCTTTCCCACTGTGAAGTAAATCCTCCTAAAATGCAGCCATCCTGCCCTGCCTGGGTGGTTCAGTGGGTGGCACCGTGGTCCCGATACACCAAGGTTACAGATTTGATTTGTGGTCAGGGTACATATAAGAATCAACCCATGATGGGGGGGGATGAGGACACATTTGTAATACCTTAAGCAATAAAGAAATTAAAAAAAAGGAGAATCAACCCCTGAACGCATACATAAGCAGAACAACAAGTCGATGTTTCTCTCTCTCTCTCCCTTAAATCAATCAATAAAAAAAATGTTTTTCATGCGGTCATTCTCCAAGCTCTGCCTGCTGGAGCCTCTTGCAAGCATCTTGCCAAGAGGGGCTTCCCTAGGCAGCACAGACAAGCCCGCATGCCCTGCGAAGCCACCCCCGCTGGAGGGGTGATCTGGGATCACTCGCAACTTCAGGGTTGCTGCTCTGCGGGCGAAATCAGGGTGAAAACAGCCCGTTCCAGGAATGTTCTCCGAGGGCCCCGGGGTAACTGAGTATCTGACGAGTTTTGAGAAAACCCGTTTTGTTAGGGCAACGTGGGCGTTGTCTCCAGAAAGCATGCGTTAATGGGGTTGTAACTAGCACAGTGGAAGCCTGCTGGATTGCATCACCTTTTTATTCCAGTGGCTGCGAACCTCGGCCAACAGAACTCCCAGGGGACCCATCGCCGGGCTCTGATTCACGGCTGGAGCCTGAGGAGCAAATACTAGGTGTGTCCAGCTTTGCCGAGGAAGAAGAGCGTCCGGAACCGTAACCCTCAGAGGTTGTTGTGAAAACATCCTACAGGGAAGGCCACGTCCAGCTCGCCATTTAGTCATTTCACGGACGGACTGATCTCAGACTCTGTAAGCAATTCCTGACCATCACTGACCTCACATGTAGATTTTTTATCAGGAAGGACTCGGCGTGCTCGCTTGAAGTGAGAATACTCTGGCCGGCTCCACGCCTACAATTCCTGTTGTAAAGCAGTAAACTCCCATCCCATCCAGTTTACCCATCAATCTCCTCTGAGTCCAGATCAGAGACAGAGCAAGCCCAGGTAAAGTGTTTTCTGGGTCCGCGGGCACTGGAATGTAGGGGCCACGCCAAGGCACGGGGCGGGGGGGCTGGGGGGGGGCAGTCAGCCCTCACCAGGCACACGTGCACCTGTCATCTCCCGGCCCGGCAGCTGGGGTGGGGCCACTGCACAGGCCTCGCCCACTGGAGCGTGAGCAGACATGAGGTATCGCAGCCCAAGGCGGTTTCAAGCGTGAACACGTGCTCTTTCCCCACCGAATGCACAGCTGGAAGCAAAGAACGCCGAGAAGGCAGGGTGTTAAATGCAAGCAGCCTGGCTTTGCTGGTCACCGAGGGAGGGGAGGCATCGGCAAAGTCCTGACCTGCAGTGGACTGGGACCTGAGCTGGAAGTTAAGCCGTGGCCGCCCAGCCGGTGTGGCTCAGTGGTTGAGCGTCGACCCACATACCAAGAGGTCACGGGCTCGATTCCTAGTGAGGGCACATGCCCAGGTTGTGGCCTTGATCCCCAGCAGGAGGCAGCCAGTGGATGTTTCTCTCTCATCGATATTTCTTTTCTTTTTTTTTTTTTATCGCTTAAAGTATTACAAAGGGTATTACATATGTGTCCATTTTATCCCCCCGCCTCTCATCGATATTTCTATCTCTCTCTCCCTCTCTAAAAATCAATAAAAACCTATTTTAAAAAAAAGAAAAGAGCCAAAACCGGTTTGGCTCAGTGGATAGAGCGTCGGCTTGCGGACTGAAAGGTCCCAGGTTTGATTCCGGTCAAGGGCATGTACCTGGGTTGCGGGCACATCCCCAGTAGGAGATGTGCAGGAGGCAGCTGATCTATGTTTCTCTCTCATCGATGTTTCTAACTCTCTATCTCTCTCCCTTCCTCTCTGTAAAAAATCAATAAAATATATTTAAAAAAAAAAAGAAAAGAAAAAAGAAGCCTTTGCCGTGTCAGTGACTGGGACTCCCCGGCGCCCTGCCCTGGGCATTAGCAGCCATCCCTCCAGTCCCTCCCACGAATGCAGTGTCTGCAGCCTGCTCGGTGCTTCTCTCCAGCACACACACCTCTAGCTCTGCATTTCCTGCGTGTGCAGGAAGAGACATCGCTCCAAGTCCAAGTCCCGCTCCACCGGGACAGCGCTCTGGGGCCCGCTCTTCCTCACTGGCAAAATCAGGGGAAAAGACAATTCCTGCAGGAGCTCTTCCCTCCCCTGTGTCTTTCTTGGGTCTGAACTGTCTGGGATTTTGGCGTGGGGCCGGGCACACAGTAGGTGGTCAGGAAAGCCCGGCCATCGCGGTGATGCAGACGCATCTGACTACCTCGGTAAGGGTGGAGCAGGCGGTTTCCTGTTGCACAAGTTCACAGGTCATCAGGCATTTATAAAGAAAACGTTTATTTTCATCACAAGAAGCACACGGACTATATACAGTACACACCAACAGAAGTAAAAAAAAAAAAAGTGCATTATGCATCTTCTACTGCAAATTCACAGTACAAAAGATACTGCCTTTTAAATATATACTATAAAAAAACACAATATAATAAAAAAAATTGGTATCATTACACAACACGCTGGAACCCACTGGCAGCTTCTGAAAACCAAAGGGCAACCATCTTGTGGAGCTCCTGATTTTGGGGTGGGGGGATGGGGGGAGGGTGTCTGTACCTGCATTTTGTTGCAAAGAGCTCAGGACACCAACAGAGACGAAAACAGGGTGGCCTAGGTGGTAATAAAAACCTCTATGAAAGAGAGGACAGCTGTGTGACCGGGAAACGGGTGAGGGCTGGGCTGCCGTCAGCACCCCCAGCTGCCAGCACCCCAAGTTCTAGCCTTCCCTCACTATCACGGGACGCGCGAGGCGTGGGCCAGAGCCGGCCTCGCCTGCAGGGACTCCCAGAGCCGGTTCGAGCCACGCTCCTCGGACAGGTGTGGGTGCACGTGCGCGTGAGACTGCACAGCAGATGAGCAGAAGGATGGGGCAGGGCAAGCTCCAGCCCGAACGCCAACCACCACGGACAAGGCCAGGTATCCAATCACAGAAGGTGAGAGCTTAGCACTTTCCCATAAATACACAGTATTTGTAAACTATGATTAAGGCACTCAATTGTAAAACAATAATTACAGTGTCCAAGAAGGGGGGGAAGCGGCCACCTCCTCGTGCAGCACAGCCGACAGGAAGGACAGCAGGGCACTGGGGGTCTGGCTGGGGAGCCTCCCGTGTCAGGGCCGAGGCCAGGGCCGCAGCACCTCCTCCAGGACCAGAACAGGGCAGTCCTGTCCGGAGCTACCGAGGGTGTGGCACCGCACGGCGTCACTCCAGACCGCCCCAGGGGATCCGCCTCACAGCGTGGGGACGGTGCATGTGTGAATGAGAAGTAATGCACATGATGATATGATTCAAGTTATACGTATATATATATATCTATATCCAATATATATATATATATATATATATATATATATATATAGTGAACTCAAACACAACAGGCATTCCATGGCAGAGCAGACAATAAAAAGACCAGTAGCTGAGCATGGGGGTCAATCAACTACCTTGGTTTGGCATGCAGCATCAGTGAGAGCCTGCAGGGTGGGACCAGAGCGGGTGGCCCTGCACCACGCTGTCCAGATGTCACCATCTTCCCAGCCTGCCTGGCTCCACGGCCAGAGGTGAAATGGTCGCCCTGTTAGGTGGGGATCCAGGGGAGGGTTGGGTGAAATGTATTCCGGCATCAAGCATTTCCAGGCAACAGAGAGCAAGTCCCTCTTCGGACACCTTGGGGGAGGTGGCTTATATGATCTTGACTAAATGATACAGCGTTTATTCCCAATAGAAACAGCCCCAGGGGAGCAGGGGGATTCCTCTTCCTTCTAGGATCGGGCCTGTGGGGAGAGACAGGACCGCCAGGGTACAGGGCTGTCCTCTAAGTGTTAATTCTATTGCAAGCTTGGCTCCATCCTGGGGCATCCTCTGGGCGTACCCATGAGGGAAGTGGCTTTGGGATGAGCTGGAATGCTTTCAGCTGTGAGGGCGGGCGGACAGAGGGGGGTTGGCCAGTGCAGCCACCCGAGGGCCTGGTGAGTGACCTGCACACCAGGTGGACAGAGTGTCATCTCCTGGCAGAGAGCTGTCACCAGCCAAGGGGTCTGAGACCAAGGAGGCAGGGAAATCGCACGAGTAAGAAGAACCTTGTTCTTCAGAAGCTCACGCAATGACAGACATCGCTCCGCGACAAAGAAATGGAAAATTGACATCGTCAGAGCGGCATCTCCTCGCTCCAGGATCAGTTTCCGCCTTATACCTAACAACTCCTGTCCAGGTGACCCCCCTGGACCAGTGCAACAGGAAGATCTAGTTCCCCCGAACCTTTGGCGTGCCATGTGACTAAAGAGGGGGGGGGGGGGAAGGTGAGGTGGAAGGTGAAACGAAGCTGAGAAAATGTCTGTTCTCTCCTAATTTGACAACGGCCTTCCACGAAGGGGGCAGTCACCGATGTCCAGGACTTCCAGGGCACGCACCCTGCCCCTCACTTGTGCCGGTTGCCTTAAGAATCTTCCACAGCAGCTAAGATTACAGACAGAACATCGATCAGGATACGGTGCCATCTTAGGGGGGCAAAACTTCCCTTCAGAGAGCAGCATGACCTGATGACCTGTCTGCCAAGGTGCAACCCCGCCCCCCGCCTGGCAGGATGCTCTGGTCAGTATGTTTCAGGTAGCAATTTGCCAGATGTCGACACGCAGCGGACCTGGGTCTGTGGGTCAAGAAGGTCCCTTCATTTTGCTCTGAAGATGGGGCCCTGGTTTTGATGTTAATATACAAATTGTGCTTCTGAAAATGCACCGATCATTTTGACAAAAGCCAAAAACCCACTCAGACTTGTCATCCTCCTCCCACCCTTTCACGGGATAAGAAAAATTATGGCTTTCAAAATTAAAGTTTTCAAAAATATATCACTCTCATACACGTGGTTTTAAAAAGCAAAACAGCCTGTCATCACCAAACCTAAAGGATTATTTTGACACAAAAATTGATCCACCACATGAAATTTAATTTGGCAAGACATATTGGACTTGATTTTTTTTTTCTTTTTTTGAGAATATGCTTTTGTTGGCTGAGAGAGAGAGAGAGAAATAAACCTAACAGGGTTTTTGGGAAAAGTGAATAATCACCTTTAAAGGTGATTTCAGTGAATGGTGGTGGGAAAAATAAATTCCTATAAAGTAAAATAATATATATTTTTAAAAATTAAAAGGATACGGTCAGGGACAAAAAGTTCCTGGAGAGAGGGTTTTTGCAAAAAACTAAAAACCAAACTCTCACATTAGTTGAAATATGGACTAGCCTGGTTCCTGAAGACCCTGCCGGGTGCTTCTAGAATGGTGGCTGTCGGGGGTCCCATTCTGACCAATGTCCGGTGGCAACGCATTCACCCACTTTGAGAATCTGGCTGGCCCTTGAGGGCTTTCTAGCTTCACTGAATTAACCTGGCTGACCAGCCAGGAGTGTCCCACCCACACACAGCCACCCGCCTGCAGGAGACGCCCTCGGGTTGGGCTGCAAGGTCTGGGCTGGGAGAAGGATTTGGCCTGAGGCGTTATGAGGCCCGGAAGGTTTCACATGTGCCCAGTTTCTCCCAAGAGGGCTCTGGGTAGCCCTCTGCTGTCCAATAAACCCAGGGGTCAGCAAACTTTGTATGCACAGGCCTGCTAATGAACATCTTGGCTTTGCAGGCTACGTGGTCTCTGTTGCCTATGAGTTAATTTTTTTTTTATAACCCCTGAACAGGATGAAAAACCATTCTTAGTTCATGGGACCATATACCACAGTTTGCTGACCCCTGAATTCAACCTTTCTAATCAAGCCCCTTCTCTCTTCTCAAACTATTTTAACATCCCGATGTTGTGCTGACCGACACCAGACGACCCTCCACTCGAGCTCAGAGCCACGGCAGCATGAGGCACCCAGCTCACCTGACTCTTAACGGGGCTGCTCAGAGCCGGCTGGGACCGCAGGACCTCCCGCGCCCCGTCCACCCGCTAGGAGCCGCCAGAGAGAAGCGGGCGGCAGTGTCCCCGCCACGAAGGGGCAACTGTAAACATGGGGAAGCTATTCAACAGCCGCATTTCTTTCACAGAAGCTGCCCTTAGGGAGGAACCGATCGTTGCTCACTACTGGGTCTTCTTTCTCCCCCCAAACACGAGCAGATGTGACAATGAATGAACCTGAGTGCCGGGTCCCTGGCAGGACAGCCTGCATCTCAGGACCCCGGACCCCCAGACACCGTCAACACCTCTTCCCCGCCACGGGGGGCTCAACAGCAGAGGAGACCAACAGCGCTGCTGGGTCCGTCTCCCCAGATGGGGGGCAATTTGAAATCCACCACAAGCAACAACTGAGGACATCACACACGTTTCCCCACCGGACCCCAGCGCGGGCCAGACGCACATGGCTCGGCAGTAACAACACGCCAGGACCGAGGAGTCGGCTGCACAGAGGACCACGCCCCACAGAGCTGGTTCCACAACAGCCTCCCACACCTTCGCATCCCTTTCCCTCGCAGGGCTCGGTGAGGTCACGTTAGAAATCCTAACACCTTTTTCAACAACAAAATTCCCCCTTGGGAACCCTTTTTCTGACACAGCAGTATTCCCTGGAATGAGCCTTGGGCATCACTGTATTTTAAACATAAAAAGCACAGCAAGAACAGAGGTAGGACTTATATTGCCATCCAAGACTTTTCCCACGCGGGCTGAATGCGCTAGGACCGTGCGGCTGGCGTCGAGGCCGCCGCCACAGCTGTTCTGTGCCTGTTGCAAACAGCGTACTTGGACGTGTGTGCGTATCTGTTCATGCCCTGCAGACACGATTCTCCTGGAAAACGCATGACTCGGGCTCAGAGTCTGCTAGCCACACAACAGACACTCCCCTTTCCTCCTGGCTGCGAGTTCTTAAACGCCACTGTTTGAGGGAAATCGAGACGCAAGGGGCTGACCGAAACCCGTGGTGAGACTCAGGGAGGGGTCATGTGATCAGCTGGTGGCGGGTCAGCTTTTGCTCAGCCACGAGGAGCTTTTCAAGTTTTCTGGGGCGGGTTTCCCTGATGGTTTAGAGGGGGCGGCTGGGTTCCGCGGGGTGGCCTGGGGCTCGTGCAAGAAGGAGGCCTCGCTCGACTTGGCGTCCTGGGAGTCGGCGATGGTGGACAGGTCAGCCTCACTGGTCAGGTCTTCCGTGGAGAAGTCAAGACTTCCGAGCTTGGCAAGAGAGTGCGAGCGCTTGAGCGGGGACGAGACGGTGAGGCCCGCCAGCCGGAGCCGCGTCTCGATCTCCTGCGTCCGCTGCTTCACCAGCCCCGGCTTCCCGCGGACGCTGTGGATGCTGTCGCTGCTGGAGCTCCGGGTCAGGTTGGAGCTCATGGAGGACGAGGTGGGCGTGTAGCAGATGGTCTTCAGGAAGTCTTTCGAGAAGTGGCTGGTGTGGTCCAGGCGGCAGAGGAAGGGAGAGGGGCTCTTCAGCGAGGCTCCCTCCAGCGGGATGGGGGTGGCCTCCGGCTTCTCGTCACTCGCCCCCGGCGGCAGGTCAGGAGCCAGGTCGGGAGCCAGATCGGGGCTCTCCTCGGGGATGCTGGCCTCCAGCCGGCCGGCGGTGCCGTCCCTGAGCGGGGCCGCCGGGTCTGCGGGCGCGCCCTTCAGCCGCTCCAGCTCTTTGGTGTGCTTGCGGACCAGGCCCGCCTTCTGCAGCTGGAGGATGGACTCCTGGTGCTGCATCAGGTAGCTGTGCGCGCTGGGCTTCTCGGCTTCCTGGCTGAACAGCAGCCGCAGGTCCTTGGCCGGCTTCGCGTCTTTCTTGGGTGGCGATTCCTCCTTCACCACTTCCATGCCGGGAGGGTTCTTATCACAGTGAGAATTCTTCAAAAGGAGGGCCTTTGGCACGACTTTGGGGGTCTCTCTGGAAGGTTCCAAAAGGCTAGCTGGCGGCTCTGGGGCAGCCCTGGGCCCAGAGCCCACAGGGTCCGACCTCCTCGGGCCTGCTGGTGGCAGGAGTGGGGGAGTTTCGGGGGGGCCGGAGGCCAGCTTCTCCAGGGCTCGGGACCGGCTGGCTGTGTAGGCCACCGGGGAGGACGTGAGGTGGGGCAGGAAGGTTGGCTGGGTGCAGATGGCGGGGGCCCCGGGGGTCTCGCGCCGCTCCCCGAAGGCCTCGGGAGCCCTGCTGGCTGTGGGGTACATGCAGTCGGCACAGGACTTGTAGGAAGGCTTCACTTTGTTGAGGATCCCGAATAGAGCATCGTGCTGGAAGGGGACAAGAACGTCGTGAGAGCGTGATACAGCCAAAGACCACGACATACCAGGAGGGCGCGGGCGGGCTGGGGGGCCCTGGAGGGATGGTGGTCTCACTGCAGGAATAGGGACCGCTCGCTCTGAGACAAACCCAAGGGTCCCTGGGGGTAAGAACTGCCGAGCTGGCGGAACAAAGCAGCAGAGGGGGCTGGGAGGGGGCTGGGAGGGGGGCAGGACAGAAGTGATGTGGCGGGTCTGCTGCCCCACACGCTGGCCCCACACCTACCTCAAAGTCGTCCGGACAGCTCCTCTTGCTATTGTTATTATTTAGGTTTTCCCGGTTGAGCAGGCTCTTATCCGGCTGGGCTGGGGACCTCCCCCACCGCCCTGCTCCAGGAGCCTCCTCCCTCTCCATCTCCTCCACCGCCGGCAAGGGGCCACTGTGGGCTTTCGGGCTCCCGAACTCCGGTCTCTTCTTCACCTCCTTCTCACAGGGCCCGGGGCCTTCCTGGGGAGGTCTGGCTGGCTTGGGCGCTGCTGGAGGCTGAGCTGCTTCCTCCAACAGAGCATCCTTCTCCAGATCCTCCAGCTGGACCAGGCCGCCGGTTTCGTCGCTGGGGGAACGCAGGAGGGGGTCTGAGAGCCGTCGGAAACAGCAGGAGAGAGAGGGTCCTCCTCCTCCTGGGAACCCAGGCTGGGCAGCATCGTCCAAGCAGGACAGCCGGGCTTCCCGGGTGTCATCCAGGGTCTCTGGCAAGAAGTCCCCGGACCCCGTGAGGTCACCCACGGGCTGCTGGAGGCGGCTCTCGGTCTGCTGGCGCCAGAGCTTGTTGTGCCTTTGTTTGCTGGGGGAGGAAGGGCAGAGGAAGGTCGTCAGAGGCCAGGGCCCAGCCGCTCCTGGGAAGAGGGGTAGGGATAGGGGGAGCCAGCGAGGCTGGCGTAAAGCCTCTCTCTGTTCATCTGTCCCCAAGAAATGAAAGGACGAGAGAAGCAGAACTAGGACCCAAAAATCATCGTGGCCCTCGCGAGAAACTTTAAAGGATTCTTTGTCATGTGACGACAACATGACAGACGTGTGAAGGGCACCTAGACCTGAAATGCTATCAGGAGCGAGTGTCCCATCTCATCGGGTCATGCCACTTCATGGCTCACCTCTCAGTTTCTCCATCTGTCAATATAAATATTTATATACATACCGGTATATAGTTATACTAATATAGCAATGCGAGTACGTAATGCACGTGAATAAAGTTGGGAAGATTCCAGAAAACTATAAATGTTGTTTATAGTGAAACTGGATTTTTTGGGGGTGAAAAAAATAGGTTTTAGGAAATTTTAGAAATTAAGAGGACCATGGAAGCAGCACAGGGCTACAGAGCAGTATTCAGTATATTCAGTATATTCAGTATTTCCATAGAATAGGGAAGCTGAAAAGCTGCACCTGTACATTTCCATAGAATGAGGGAGCTGGGAACAGCAAAACGTCTATATTTACAAAATAAAGGAAGGAAGCCCTTCATCCAGGAGTAGAAGAAAGCCCAAAGGGAACAGGAAAACAATAAGGACGGAAGTGGGGGAGAACCTCACATGTCCCATGTGAGGTTCGACCTTGAGCTCAGGAGTTACTATAGTAACCAGTCTAAGGGAATAGTGACCAATCAGAGGGGATATCAAGGCACAAGGACCTGCAGCCTTTATATGCCGCAGGGAAAAGGAACTCAGTGGGACCCCTTCCCTGTCCCCAAGTGGGAGTCTGTACTTGTTCCTCAGTAAATCTCCACCTTTGCTATAACATCTCCTGTCTGTGGATTCACTCTTTGACTCCGGTGGAAAAAGAATCCGGGACATCCTGCCCAGTCCAAAAATTCTGCTCCATTCGTTTAGGTCAGAGAGATTACAGGTCAGTTTTAAAAATCTGTCTTCTAATACTATGGTGTTATTTTTATGACGCATTTTCAAAACATAAAAGTAAAAAGAGAAAGGCTTATAGTGAAGAAAGGTAAAGAAGTCACCTCCACGAACCTGAGAGCAATACAGACATCACAGGGTTGTAAGGGTTGAGATGAGAGAATTGAATGTAAATGAAGGCTCTGCTATTGTCGGTCAATGCGACAGAGTGTCAGGATCACTCATGACTGCTTGCTCCCTGGGCATGTTCTGGGCGAGGCCGGGGCCCTCAGATGGGGCTGCGATTCAAGGTCAACACCACGCAGCTGTGAACCCAGCCTGGAAACCCCTGGATGGGCTGAAAGGGCACTAGTGGAGTGAGGGGCCGAAGGGCTCAGCGGTGCACACTTCTCCGCCTCGGCCTCCGCCCTGCCTGGGGATCTGTCCAGCCACCCTCTGCTAGACAGTGGAGATGTCCGGAGCTGTCCTCTGGACCCTGTCCAAGCCTGCTTCCCCAAAGCGGTCAGAGGCCGAGACTTAGCCTGCGGCTCCCTCACAGCAGTTCCGAGGTATAGCAGGGATCCCCGGGGTGGCTGGAGAACCTGGGGGCCTCCCTGCTTTGGAGGCCAACACACCTGGGCAGGTGCTCCCTTCTGCTGTCCCTGGCTGTGAGGTGCGGGGCAAGCCAACCTCCAGCGTCAGTCCCTCCTCCTCCCGTAAGTGGGGGTAACCTGTACCCTGCAGACCTTCCCAGGTGGGGTTAGAAATTGCGGACGAAAGGGGCCACATGCTGACCTGACAAGCTCAGGGAGGCCTGCATGGCGGTCTTGCAAACTTCGAGACCTAAAGTAACCACAAAGGATGGCCTGGAATTAAACTTTAACTAAAAGCAGTGATGGTGGGCAGTTACGTCCTAGGCTGGTATCTTCACTGACAAGGCCAACCTTTACCTTAACTGAGCCTATCTGTCTTTTTGCATCTATGATAACATGTCCTTGGGATGTCTGGGTAACTTGTGACTTCCCTTTATCTGGAGCCCCTGGGGCACAACCAAATGTGCTGGGCCCCAGGACAAGATACCACAGATTCCTTCATCATCATGTTAATTGTTCCTGCACCCACCTAAGTATGTGTCCATCATTTTACTTTTTATCCAATCCCAGGGGTTTCCCTGTTTTGCTTATCCCTCCTCCTTAATCTATCACCAATGAATTTCATGTAACCCACCTATGTTCCTTCTTTGATTGCAAATGTATAAATGCACATGTAACCCCACCATTCTCCGGAGCATTACCTCAATTCGTTGAGGTTCTGCTTCCCGGCATATGTCAACAGTTTGGCTCAAATAAACTCACAAAAATTCTTTACAGGTTTCAATGGTTTTTTTACGTTAACAAAATGCAGAAAAACGACATCCCATCTACTGCAGCCAGGTCTAGCAGAGCCTCCACAAGGTGACGGTACTCATGCGCATCTCACAACCACCAGACCAGGTGGGCGCTGGTTCTTTGCTCAGAAGAAGAGCTGGGGGAGGGGGGGGGGGCTGATGAGCCTGCCCTGAGCTGCCCTGCTCATCAGTGGGGGAACCCCACCTGCCCCGCAGTCCTCGGCACTGCCCTGCGGCGAAGCCTGGCACAGCGCCGGCCCAAAGCAGATGCTCAGGAAACGGGGCACCCACACGCCCATGCCGCACACAAAGCCGTGCCTTAGAGCAGGAGTCAGGCACCGTTCCCTCCCGCAGCAAAACAGCCGTGCCAACAACATCAGAACAGATCCCTCCTGGAAACCACTCATCAAACGCCAAACAATAGTTGTTTTTCTCAAACCGGCCCCCCCTCACACCCCCCCCCCCCCCCCCCCCCCCGCGTCAGGGTTTTGGCTGCAGAAGCCACTGCTGCTGCGGGCGGACGGCGGCCCCGCGAGCTCAGTCCTGCCAATCCTCGCAGACAGTCACCCACCTCGCGTCCAAGATGCCTTCATACTCAGACAGCTGCCTCATGAAGCCGGCGTTGGGGCGCGTGATGCTGCGCTTCTGCTTCACGTAGTTGTAGGCTTTCTCCAGGGGCCAGCCGAACTCCTTCATCGCATACGCGATGACCGTGGAAGCGGAGCGGCTGACACCCATTTTGCAATGTACCAGGCATTTGGAGTGGTTCCTCCTGGCGGGGGAGAGAGTTTTAAAGAAGCTTAACTTCGATCTCTCTGTTTTTTTTTTCACAACGGACAGTTTTAAACCCTGACGTTATGTCATTGCCCAAATGCTCCCAGTCCCGATGTTTACGCAGCACATGTCCACACACCCTCTAAAGGAAATCGCTTCCCTGCGAAATCAATTAGCACACAATGGGGAATCAAGATAAACCTCTCCTTGCCCAGCAAGTTTTGCAGGGAGAGCTCAAAATCTGGGCGGACTTCAGGGAAAAGGTGGGTATCTTCCCACATTGCTGGGATAGGCTCGGAGACCAGAAACCCTTTTGTGAGAAGCAAGTGGGCAGTGAAAGAGAGATCTGCAAGAGAGAGAGTTCTAGATACACAGCAGCTAGAGCAGATGGAGACGGGGAAGGGTTACTACAGAAGAATGGGGTCAGAGAACCGGAAGCCGCAAGGCCCTCTGGAGACAGGAGGTCAAGGAGCCAGGGCGAGGCTAGCAGCACCATGGACTTGGCGGAGACAGAGAAAAGCCAGGGGAGGATGGGGCCCGAGGTTGTGAGGAAGCAGTGCTGGCCTGGGCGCGGCTGATTGAACAGACAGGACAAGGCCAGACACGGCGCTCCTCCGCTCCTCCGTATCCATTGCTGGAGAACGTGAGGGAGCGCCGGGCTGGAGAGGGCAGCACCTGGCAGCTCTGTGTGCCCAGGAGGCGAGCCCACCTGTCTGCCTGTTTACGTTAGGAGGAGCCAGCCTGTCAGTCGAGCAGGCTCATTTCTCCTACCTCAGGCTTAAAATTCATCCCCGAATCTCAGGGCCTTTTTTTTTTTTTTTGACTGCTGGTCTGCTGTCTACCCCAGGAATGCAAACTATGAAGTCATGTGGGGAAGAGCAGGTTATGTCGCTTTGACCTGGAGGGGTGCAGAGCAGAAGATGGGGTTCCAAGGGGTCCTCTCTGTTCTGACTGCGTAAGGCAGAGCTGTTCCGCAGGAGAATACGGTGAGGAAGGACCACAGTTGCGTGAAACCATGACGGGCTCACGGTCTGTCCCATTCTGCTGGGAGGGACGGGACAATCACGCTAGCTCAGGGGGGAAGGCAGCCCTAGCTCAGGGCATCCGCCCGAGTAGACTTCTCTGAGGGAGCAGTCCCAAAGGTGCTCGAAGTCCACATACAAGGGGCCCTCCCTTCTCTCTCCTTTGGCTCAGCGGCTCCCTCGGGCAGAGCCTCCCATGAGTGTTCATGTGGTACTGGATTCTTAACTGGAACCACTGCTGATGATGAAACGGGCCAAATGTCACAGCCAGTGCTAGGTGGGAGAGAACCAGCTCATTCGGGCCCCCACCTGGAGATCAACACCTCTGAGGGGTCCTGTGGTCTGAAGTCAGAGGGCCACCAGACACCCAGGCTCCCTAAAGCCTGGAGATGTCCGTGTCCGGGGCTGTCATTAATTTCTGCCCACCCAGCATCCGCCAGTTTCTCCCTCAGACCGGTTTCTTTGGCTTCTCCGCCCACCTACTTTGCTTTGTTTATAAAGTGGTACGCCTCGTTCCAGTGGGCAAGAAGGTCTGTTGTCTCTTCATCATAGACTCGGATGTTGTGATATGCAAATAAGCCAGGGAAGAAATTATCTATTTCTCTAGTGACATTTAAGATGTAGTCAACACTGCAATGACAAAAAAGAAAAAAAAAAAGAAACACATTTGGAGAACCAGAATGAGGAGCTACGGAAAACAAAATAATCAAAAATTGAACAGAGAAAACATCAAATAGGCATTATTAAAGGGCATATGTTTTTTGGTAGGACTTCTGTTTTTTTCTTAATAGTAATTTTTTTTGGTATTTTCTAAATGCCCTCTCTATGATGAGAATGTATTATATTTATAATAAAAGACAAACTTCTTTATAAAAAATTTATAAAAAGAAAACAGTTGAAAGCATTGCTAAGCACTGTTAACTCTGGAAGGCAGATATATATTACTTAAATGCGTTTTACTAGGTGCACCAGTTAATTATGCGGATTTTTTTCAAGATGGAGTTACATATATGTTGATATATATGCGATTGATATGTATGCGATTTTGTTGTATTGCTCCTCCAGGTGACCACTTGTTCCGATCGATGGCACACGCGCTTTCTGAGTCGCACTTCAAAACGTACGAAGAAGTGGAAAACTGGGTCTCTGAATGGTCTGCCTCACAACAAGAAAAGTTCTATTGGGACGGTCTCCACAAATTACCTGGGGAAATGTGGGATGGGGGAAATGTGTAGCTAGCGATGGACATTACTGTGAATAAAGCACTTTTGATGTTTCCCTTGAAATTATCCTGTTTTCTTTGATTACAAAATCTGCATTTTTAATCGGTATCTGCATTTTCAACCGGTCTGTCTGGTGAATACAGCGGGTGGGTTAATACTTCCCAGGCAAGATCTTTTAACGTGTCTTTAACTGGTTTTGAAGTGTGTGATGGTGCGTCATGAAGCAAAATTACTTTGCCGTGTCTTCTGGCCCATTCTGGCCGTTTTACGATCAGAGCGTGGTTCAAATTGATTATTTGTTGTCAGTAGCGATCAGTATTAACGGTTTCACCTGGTTTTAGCAGCCCCTAATTGCTGGGGTCCAACCCCAGCAGGTCCAGGGGTCCCCAAAGGTGTGGACGGAGTCGGCGAAGAAGGAATGACACGGAGACAGCGTTCAGTTGATCAGCAGCCTAGCCAGGATCTCTAGCCAGGATCTCCAGCCAAGTTCTGTTCAGGATCTCCAGCGAAGTTCTGGTCAGGATCTCCAGCGAAGTTCTGGTTAGGATCTCCAGCCAGGTTCTCCAGGTTCTCCAGCCAGGTTCAGTCACCAGGTTCTAGTCAGGTTCTCTTGCCATGTTCTATCCAGGTTCTGTAGCCAGGTTCTGTCTCTAGGTTCTTCAGCCAGGTTCTCTCGCTAGGTTCTGTCTCTAGGTTCTGTGGCCAGTTTCTGTCCAGGATCTTTTGCCATGTTCTCTCGCTAGGTTCTGTCTCTAGGTTCTGTCTCCAGTTTCTGTTCAGGATCTTTTGCCATGTTCTCTCCAGCGAAGTTCTTCTGTCTCTAGGTTCCGTGTAGGTTCTGTGTCTAGGTTCTGTGTCCTGTTGTCTTGTTACATCTGTATTTATACCAGTTGATTTCAATCCTATCAATCTCTATTCCAAAGGTTAGGGCGTTTCTTATCTCCATTCCAGGGAGTAAAGATTATGTAGCTTAAGCATGATTGTTCACAGTTAAAGTTATTAATTACCCGCCTGGCACTTAGTTAAGGGGTTTTATTCCCTCCCTAACTTCAGGGGAAAATCCCTACCTGGGGAAACAACCTTTCTCAGAGAGGTGACCTTGGTTAAAACACATAGTGCCAAGAAGGTGAGCAAACATATTAAGAACAGTATGCCATATATGCCAGGTCCCTTGAAACAGCAAGGATGGACCGGCTCTTGGCACCTAATACATCACACCTTCCTGAACCCACCAAACGCAGAGCAGTGTCTTCTTTCCAAAGTGATTTGGCCTTTCAGTCAATGTTGATGGTTGACCTGGAACAACCCATGATTTTGTGCGTTTGGGATTCTCAAAATAAATCCACTGTTCATCGCCAGTCACAATTCGATGCAAAAAAGACTTTCTTTCGTGCCGTTAAAGCAACATTTTACTGATGACTTTTCGGTTTTCCATTTGTCTTTCGTTCGGTTGATGTGGCACCCATTTTCCTTCCTTTAAAATCTTTCCCATTGCTGGTAAACAATTGGAAATTGTTTGCTGAGCTACGTTTTTGTTTTTTTTTTAATATATTTTATTTTTTTTTTACAGAGAGGAAGGGAGAGGGATAGAGAGCTAGAAACATCGATGAGAGAGAAACATCAATCAGCTGCCTCCTGAACACCCCCCACCGGGGATGCGCCCACAACCAAGGCACATGCCCCTGACCGGAATCGAACCTGGGACCCCCCAGTCCGCAGGCCGACGCTCCATCCACTGAGCCAAACCGGTTCGGCATGAGCAACGTTTAACCTTTCTGCAAGTTGTTTTTGAGTTTGACACACATCTTCACCCAATAATGCTTGTCATTGTTGGTCTTCAAACTTTTTCGGTTGACCTGGATGTTCTTTGTCTTCCACATCAAAATCATAACTTTTAAAGCGTTTAAACCAGCATTCACAAGTATCTTGATATGGAGCATGTTCACCATAAGCTGCCCGAAGTATATGATAACTTTCAGCAGCACTTTTTCAAAATAAAGTAATGAATTAAAACTTCCCACAAATGCTTTTTTTTTTTTGGCACGAAATTTGACATTTTTAAGAGTAAAAATATCTATGATGTTAACACCTTCAGAAAATTTGACATATGAAGTTTTGAAGCTTGTTGTCAATACAACAAAATAGCATACATATCAAATCGCATATATATGAACATATGTGTAACTCCATCTATTGAAAAAAATCTGCATTATTAACCGGTACACCTAGTAAACTCAAAGTCTCAAAATTCATAACTATTACGAGCATACAGAGGCTTTAAGAAAAAACAAAGTCTCCACTTTTAAATAGTTAAAAAGCAGAATACACTTGTCTATTACTTATGTCCTTGGGAACTACTTTACATCCTTTTTAAAACAAGGCAGGCCATAAATAAATAAATAAATAGCTGAGAGGGTCTGCTAACCGGGTTTTGTAGGTCTCTAAACTGAACACTTATATTCCTGGAAGGCAAAAGCAATTTCAGGAGGTTGAAAATACCTCAAGTAGATTTTATAAGTGAATACTTAACAAATGCTTTAAAAAATACCTTTAAAATAATTTACTTTTTCCAAGGAAAACAGAAAGCATAGCCAGTATCACCCTACATTTTAAGAATACTTTCTGTTGAGAGAACACATCTTAACCGGCAGTTCTAAAGATATATTTTAAGATTTGTTTAGTCTTGACTTTTAAGTGCAGTAATTCAAGGATGTCATCATGTCAGGCCCACAGGATGGTGATTTTGTGGCTGTGTTGTGTTTTTTTTTAAATGTCCAGACATCTGTTCTTGAAGGTCTAGATTTAAACATTTTTTATTCCTGCTGCTGGGCATTTCCCAGACCAAGGCAGGCATGTGTTTCTGCCCAATGCTGAGTATTTAGCTCAAGGTTCCCTCCAGGCCCAAAGATAGAAGCTCAGATAGAACCAGCAGTGGTGGTTCAGGGGTCAGAGGTGCTAACTGGCCAACAGCTAGGCATGTCCACACCGGGACTCTCGGCAGCTCTGCAGGGCAGTGGGCCGGTGGGAGGGGGCTCGTTACCTCCCAGCACAGCATCCAGGCCGTCTATCCCACTGGACTGTGATTTAGGATCATTCTCTGGGGGACACACACACACACCATCACACAAACCCCAGGAAAATCTAAACCCATGAATTATTCCGGAGGTGGCACTCTGAAACCCATCTGTGTAGCTATGCAGATCAGCCTGGCTGCGGGGGTGCAGGCAATTACAGGCACAGGCAGGCAGCACGGGGCTGGCCCTGACCTCGGGGGCAGAGCCCAGGTTCCCAGGCTGCCTAGAGGGAGAGGGAGAGGGAGAGGGGAAGACAAGGGGAGCAGACTCACCCTGAGCCCTGCAGCTCCTCCAGATTGGATGCATTCCATTCAGAGCCCTGGGGGACAGAGCACACGGTTAAACCCCCGTGAGTGTCACGTGCCAGCCTCAGACTGCTTACAGCCCTCATGGTGATGGTGAGTACACGGCCCCTGGCCCCAGAGAACAGAGGTATCAAGGCAAGTTCCCGAGGCATCCACAGCACAACAGGGGAAGGGCAAGCGCAGGAAAACCTGTTCCCCTCTCACCACTTCCTTTCCTGAGACGCCAGCAGGGTCCTCTCATGGGAGTCCGTGACCTCCGACCTCTGAGTCAGGAGGGGGCACTTCCACAGACCTCTCATTACAGCAGAAATCAGCCTACCTTTTCCGGGAGGTCTTTCGGTAATATTAATATTCTGACCCGGAAATCCCACTTACAAAACCTTACCCCAATGAAATACCCAGAGTTTGCACAGAGATTTATGTACAAAGATACTTAACGTTATTTACAATAACAAAATAGGGTAAACAACCCCAAGGTCCAACAGGGAGAAATTAGTAAAACAAATGATGGTGGATCCACATGATGGAGCCATGAAGACAACTCATACTTTTGGAGCGTATTTCACAACACAGGGAAACACCACATAATGACAACAAAAATTTAAAGGACACAAATCTACGTAAACATAAACAGTACGCTTCTCCCCTTTTCCTTTTTAAAAAAGTTACACATGCAAGAAGAAAACCCAGGAGACAGAAAAATAAATATACCAAAATGCTAACTGTGACGACCTCTAGATTGTGAAATTAGGAATGCCTTTAATTTTCTTCTTCAGACTTACTTATATTCCCAACTTTCTGTAACATTTTAATACTTAAAAAACGATATTTAAAAACAACACAAACCCTCCATTTCTGAGGGTTTGTGCAAAGAACACAAAGAAAAAACCACCACTCTGCTCCTCAGAAATGCAAACATAGAATCACAAAGAGCAACAACCCTGCGTGGTCCCCCCATGAACGGCCCTTCCCAGGGGGCAGACCCCGCAGAGGCAGGGGCTCAGGGACCTGCGGGGACTGGCCACGTGTGGGTGCCAGTTGGATTTCCGTGCTGGAGGGTGAGGCTCAAACACAGAAATTCCTTTGGTATCTCTCATGGAAAAAGTGACAGAGCACCAACCACACGGAGAAGGAACTAGCGCTTCGCTAAGGCTGCGAGCGTCCTCTTGCCGTGATCGCCACCTAGTGGGCAGACGGCCGGCGGGGCCTCGTGCTGCCTCCACCAGGGAGAACCGTCACCTTCTCAGGAGACCAGAGGCCAGCGCTGCCACATCGCTTTCATCTGGATCCGGGCTTCAAACCCACGCATTTATAATCATCTTAACATGAAATCCGTGTGCAGACATCTGCATACAGTAAGCATGTATGTTTAACCCAGAAGCCATCTCTCACGACACACACATGTGGACAACCATCAGGCCGGGGAGTGGGAGCTGGGCCCCGAGGGGCGGGCTTTCATTACTACGCTGTGCTGCCTCTAATTTTAGTAACGTGCCCTCTCCTACAGTCTCTGACTTTGAAAACTTGCCAGTTGCCTTCTATGGAGATTTACAGCTTTAAGAAAATCTGAGCGGGCGACGGAGGCTGCATCACTGGGCTCTGCGGACAGCCACGGCTGCCTGGCCACGCAGAGGGGAAGCTGCGCTCCAGGTATCTGTCCGGTCTGCCGTCCGGGCTGTTTCTCACGTCTCTGGATTCCCAGGCATAATTCTGGGGTTTGGTGAGCACGCTCCCTTTAGCCACTGGGGGTTTTAGCCTGCAGCCCATTTGGAGGTATCTGGATGGGGCCTGTGCTAGCCCCTGAAGAAGGGATGGCAAGAGTCTGAAAACGGTTGCCAGTTAACTATTAAACAACCCCCCCCCCCCCCACACACAGCCCAGCTGTGGCAACAAGCATCGGGCTGGAGAGCAAACCACGAGGCTGCAGCCAGAGGAGGCGGGGGGGGGGGGGGGGGGTGTTCCCATCAAAGTCAGGATCGAAGCTCCAGTAACTCGAGTTTCCCCCTCTCTGACCTGCTCTAAACAACCAAGGTCCGACTTATGTTCCCCAAACCAGACCCCTACATGGGCTGAGCCTCTTACGAGATAAAGGTGATCGAAGATGAGGGAGGGCTTGTCCATCTGTCCCAGGATAAGGAGCATCTCATTGTCTATGAATTCCTTGAATTCTTTCAAGTTACAGTTCATCTGTTTCTCCAATTCATTCCGGATCTGTGGAGTGGGAAACATTAGGAAAAGCGATTTGCTAAAGAAAACAGTTGTCACCCTCCAGAGAAGTACAGTCACAATGCAAGCTGAGGCTGTTTGCCAAAAAGGGGTTTTTTTTGCATTTTTTGTGCCGAGCGGCGCACGGGTGTGAGTGGTGGGAATGCAGGCTGCTCTGCCTCAAAGTAAACCTGACACGGGGGGTAGTTCATTATTTCACACAGGGAATCTGACTCCCAGGGGATCATTTCTGAGTTGAAAGCACTTATATCTTTACAATTAAATATCAAACACTTCACAGTGCAAACCCCAAATCAGTTTCATCTTGCTTTGGAAGGTATTACAATATGATGTTGTATATTATTAATAAAAAGATTGCATCTAACTTTTCAAAATAGCCATTTCAACCTCTTAGATCTACCTTGGTTAAACTGTTATTACCATGCATTGCATTCCTTGAACCAAAAGCGACTGGGGGAAAAAGTGACCCAGAGACACCGCAAAGGCAGAAGGAAAGCAGTCCAGGGTCAGCGGCTCGCTGGTGAGGCGATGTGGGGCACAGAGGGCGCGCACAGGACTGCTTCCCGGTGCAATCCACGGGTCTCGTGGGAGTCTCACTAACAGCCTTTCAGGGTCAGGGAGCCCAGGAAACGTGCCCAAGCCTCACAGCGGGCCCGTGGCAGGGCTCGGTTCGAACGAGAGTCTGACTCTGAGGCTGCGCTCTTTTCGCCGAGCCCTGCAGGAAAAAGCCTCCGGGAGCCGGTGCGCCGCTCGGAAAAGAAGGCCCGGGCCCTCGGGCCGCTCCGAAGGGAAGGGCTCTCTCACCTCTTTGGAGGTCACGTTCTCCAGGTCCTGGCTCATCATGATGCTGCGGAGCTTGGCTTTGATGAGGCACTCGGTCCTCGCCCCTTCCGTTGGCCTGGAGGGAAAGTGGGAAAGTGCAGGGCTTTATACGGGCAGCCTGAGGTCGGAGTTCGCAGAGACCCCGGTGCTCCCGGGCTACCCAGAACGTGGCTTGGGACCACGGTGGTAACGTCTTGGTGTGTGTGTCCTCAGCAGGTGGGAGAGAGGGACAGAGTCCTGCGCCGTGTCCAGAGCTCCCTCCCACAGGAGCCTGCAGTGCCACAGAGCAACGGGCACATGGAGCTGGGACGCAAAGAGATGCAGTCACATCCACGTTTGTCTATAATTTCAAAAGTGAGGTGTGGTCGCAGACCTTCCGTAGGCCACCCACAGGCCACCCGTCAGGGACCGCTGCATGAGAGGCTGGCTCTGGGAGAGGAGGTGCAACCACAGCAGGGGTGACATCGTGGGGACAGAGTCAGGCACAGGGCGGGTGAGCGGGGTGAGGAGGCAGCGCACTCACTTGTCGACAAACAGGGCCGGGGAGTCGGGCCGCGTGGACTCCAGGTCCTGCATGGCGTTCCACTCATTGATGCAGCTCTGCTCGGAGCCGATGCAGCTCTCGTAGTAGGTGGCCCAGAGGAGAGCCACGCCCCCGGGGAAGTAGTTGTGCCTTCGTGCCACTTCGCAGGCCTTGTGAAGGACCTGCAGGGCGGACCTGGGGTGAGGAGGGCAGAGGGTCAGGCCTGGGAGGCACAGGGGAGCTGGGGGTTGCCCTCAGCAAAGGGTTTTAAACGGGGCGGGGAAGAGCAGGTCATACAGGACTGGCTCCTGGGGCTCCCGGCCTCCCAGGCCACATGGCTAGTCTCCGTGACACACGCACTGACCCGAGAGCAGATAGAACATCCTTCACCTTTCCCAGCAAGGAAACAAAAATGTCCTAACTCTCCCCACCCGCTGGTTCACAGACCACTTTACAGTCCACTGATGAACTCCCAAGGACTGAGGTGACTTCCGAGGCTGTGGGCATCTTAAGCACAGGAGCGACAATTAGCCTCGCTGTTGGAAGGGAACTCATTACTATGCAGCGGAGACATTTTACTGCTTTCTGATAGCTTCTAACCCCTCCCATCAATGTTTTAACAGCTTAGATCTCCTAAGGAAAGGAGTTCTAGAAAGTCATTTTAATGCAGAATCCAACTGAAGAAGAGGTTTGGGAAGGCGCTGGGACAGGAGGAACAATATTAAAAATGTATGTTATAATGGTCCATTTAGTCATTCTTGTATTACTTCTTTTAACAAAAGGATAGTGGAACCTTTCTCAGCGAATGGGGTGCGCTAGGTGTGGGGGAGGGTGGAAGAGCGCAGCTCTGGGTGGAGGGAGAGCCAGCAGAGAACGCTCAACATGGGGTAAAAGCCATGGCGGCCGCGTGCCTTTCCCAACGGTACACGGCTGCAGGCTGGTTGAGGGAACAAACTTGGGCTGGGTATTTACAAAATCTAGCTCTGGTTCTGAAGTTTTCGAAAAGCACGTGGGCCTATTTTTTACTCGCCTGTAGAAAAAGGGATAAAAAAAAATCACCCAGGGACACAGAGAACATCTGGGGCACCTAGGGAATTATGGCCTCACGACTTCCCCCCAAAGGATCCTGAACAGCCTGCAGGGTGAGCAGCGGGAAAGACAGCAGCGAAGCCCGTGGCAGACTCCTGCAAAGCTCTTGCTGTCCTGGACGGAAGACTGGGCGGACGTCTTCTCGCAGGCGCCACCAGCTTTCTCCTGTGCCTTTTCCAGATTATTCAAGGCCGGCCTCAAAGTTTGCTGCATGCATGGGTGGTGCAACCCTCTAGGGATGAGGAAGGCTCTAGGATGTGTGTCCCGGGTTCGGGGAAGCTCTGGACATGAGTCCTTTTGCCCAATGCAGCCCTGACCCACGGGGACCTCATCCTTAAAGCAGAATGTTTGGGAGGCCCTGCACCTCCCCAGGCCCCTGCACGCTGTAGAAGGCACCTCCCCAGCCCAGCACTCCGTGAGGATGCCCTCCCATGTCCCCTCGGTGTAACACATGGCTTTGTTTTGTGTTTATGGCCACCTCCCTCCACAGACTTTAAACTCCATGCGGAGAGGAATTGCGTCCATTTCACGCCTCCCAAGATGCTCAGTGCCTAGCAGAGTGCCCTTCCCTTCATGGTGCAATCTGAATGCCTACTGTGTGCCAGGTACAAAGAGCAGGTGAACTTATGATGGAATGACACCTATCAGGAGGGACTGAATGTACATATGCAAAAACAACACACCTTCCACAACAGAAATCGACCAAATTAAAAAGTCGCCAGAGGACAAACTAGACATTTTCCCAAAGAAGATGTACAAATGGCCAATAAGCACATCAAATGATGCTCAACATTAATTAATTAGGGAAATGCAACCAAACCATAATGAGGAACCACTTCACATCCATTAGTATAAAAAAAAAAACAAAAAACAAAAAACACCAGAAAAGAACAAGTGTTAACTAGGATGTGGAGGAAGTGAAATCCGTGTGCACTGCTGGTGGGATTGTCAAATGGTGCCACTGCTGTGGAAAACAGTTTGGTGGTTCCTCAAAAAATTAACCATAAAATCATCATGTGATCTAGAAAGTCCACTTCTAGGTACACACCTAAAAGAAATGAAAGCAGGCACCACAAACTGATGCTTTGCTCACCAACATTCACAGCAGCTCTACTCACAATAGCCAAAAGGTGGCAACAACTCAAAAGTCCATCCACAGACGAGTGGATAAACAAAACGCCATATAGCCGTATCACGGAGTAGTATTCAGCCATGAAAAGGAAGGAAATTCCGACACATGCTACAGCATGGATGCACCCAGAAAGCATGATGCTAAGCGCAAGATGCCAGAGGCAGGGACCAAGGATTCCACTTACACGGGAGACCCGAACAGGCAGAGACAGAGTGGAACAGAGGTGACCAGGGGCTGGAGGAAGGGGGGAGGGAGTTTGTGGCTAATGGGTACAGAGTTTCTGTTTGGGATGACGGAGAAGTTCTGGAGATGGATGGTGGTAATGGCTGTACAACACTGTGAACGTACTTAATGCCGCCGAATCACACACTTAAAAATGGTTAAAGTGGTCAGGTTTGTCATGTAAAGCTTATCATATACACTAAACAAATGTACCTAAAACCCCTAGCCGGGGGTTTTCTAGTCCTGCTGTCAGCTGGGAAGCTATTTCTAAGGAGCTGAAAGTCCCTAAATCCACACTCACCACATGGCCTGGACAGATACGGGCTTGAAGACGTGCATCCTTCCTGCTGTGCTGACGCTGAAGCCACTGAGTGAAAAACAAAGAGAGCACGTGAGAAACCAGCCCCTCCGACCACATCACGGCGAGGCGGTGGGGCAGGCCCCCCAGGGACACTCTGCCTCATGCTGTCTGATGAGGGACCACAGGCCGGCTGCATCAGACGAGGGCGAAGATGGGCTCTCCATCCCGGAAGATGTGTTCTCAACCCCACAACGCGACGTCTACCAAAACGGAAACCCCAGCACAGGGTGCGAGGCCGTGACAGCATTCGACCCCGTCTCGTTCATGCTTTGCAATGGCCCAACCCACCTGCTATGTCCCATCAATATTTTTTTGGGAATTGCACGGGAAATATATGAGTGGGAGACAACATTTAAAACAGGAAAACATTACTATAATCCTATGTCTTCAAGAAATCACATGTTTGTTTCTCCCTGTTCCATCTGAGGCGGCATAACCTTTACTGCTAGGATCCCAGCAGGGACAAGGTCCCATCCTGCTCCTTCCGTCCCTCGCAGAGCCCATATGTTCTCCTGGGGGCACACGTATGAAGAGCCCAATGGCCCTTTCTCTCATCTTCCTGGCCAGAACGAACTAAACGATTCCTCCTCTGCAGCCCCCGTCGGTTGTCCCTGCACCCCCAAAACGGTGAGCTCCTGCTGTGTCACATTCCTCTGTGAGTTTTCAGGGACCAGCCCCAAATGGAGGGCACAGTGTGGGTATTCATGGACCAAAGACAGGTAAATGAATGAATGAATGACTGTCTGCTTACTGCTGCTCTTGACCGTCACGCAGCGATCTCCTGTAACGTGCTTCTGTGGCTCCTTCATGACCCAAACTCCCCACACAATGACCAGGATGTCTGTCCCTTTCCTCGTGTGGCTCATTGGGGGGCAACAGTACTTCTCTTGATGCAACAGACACGTCATACACATGGTTCTTCTGCTAATGATTACCCAACGACGCCCACACCAACTTGCGCTTCAAAGTTTACAGTGATTAAAGGAATCTTTTCAGGAGAACGGCTTACCCGTCGCCATCGAGGTGGATCTTCGTGTCGCTCCACAGCCGGAGAACCATCCCAATGGTGCAGCTTTTGCTACGCGGGAGGAAAGGAAGACGCCCGGGGTTAGAGTCGCATTTACCTGTGACCTGCTTACACGCTACTTCCCTGTGTCTTCGCCCAGCCCCTGACCTGGCTGGGTCCAGCTCCCGGTGTGGGCCTGGGAGCTGCTCGTGGGCTATGTGCAGGGACTGCTCACCGCTGCTTCTAGAAGACACGGGGCTGCGACGGCCCCACCAGAGGGAGTTGCCAGTGACCCCAGCTTGGAGACAGTCACAGGGTACTCTGAGCCCACGGTGTGATGTGGCTGCAGCTTCACAAGCACCAGGTCTCAGCTGCAGCTCTCAGGGGAAAAGGAGGGACCAGCTGGCCACACGATCTCACTGCAGCAGGGGTGAAGCCGCTGATGGCTGGCGCACTCCTGGCGTGAAGCCACGCGCGCTCTGGGGGACACAGACGAGTGGAGGCAGCCAACCCAGGCTCCCGTGCTGGGGTGAGGGGGAGGGCAGCGTGCCAACACCATGACCGGAGCTCAGTGCCAGGCCTCTGTTTCTCTGCCTGCTTGTTCTGCCCATCCTCACGGTGAAATGATACTTGAGAAACTGGCGCCGCCGGAGCGCGCTGAGGGAGCGACAGGGCTTATCACGGGGGCTCCTCGGATTCTCATGAACATTCCTCAGGAATCGGAAGGCGTCGGCTGTGAGGAGCCGCTGGGACTGCGCCAAGACCAGCTCCACCACCTCCAGGGATCTCCAGCTTACATCTCTGCTGCCACTTAGCAGCCCGCCCAGGGAGTAATGTGACGAGCGCGCGACTGTGCAGACAGGAGCCCCGGGCTCACAGGGCAGCTCTCCCTCTGAGCATCGGCGAGCCTGCCCCTGCCGGACGCTTCCAGCCTTTCGTGTTAGGCCAGTTCTCGTCCCACCCTGCAGTCCTCCCCGTCCTCGATGGGCTAATGACACTTCCTTTGCAGAGGGGCAAAGTAAAACTTGTGCTGAGACTCACAGCTCCCGGAACTTCTTGGCTGTGACAGTGCTGGGGCGAGGCAAGGAGGGGACCCCTCAGAGCCCCAGACCGACACGTCCCTTCCCCTGGACTTGCCCAACTGCTCGTCTTTTGAGACCTGGCTTAGCGACTGTGTGTTCCAGAGGCCTTTGGCATGGCCCCTCTACACCCACCCCTCTCCTGTGCTCCACGACCCCCCGCATGTCTCTGCATCCCTGAGCCACCACCCCAGCATCGGATGATGGCTCTTCTTCACTGAGCTCACAGGCTCTCTGAGGTCAAGAACTGTGTGTACTGCTGCTGCTTTGTTTACCTGGGCCTTGCCTGTTGCCTCATACACAGGAGAATGCAAACTGTTTGCTTAATGAATGAGCAGATTAATGAATGATGACTAAGGGGGGCCCATTTCATCTAGTTTTAACAAATCCAGGCTTTGCAATCACCTCACATGTATTAACTTATCCTGGATGTAAGAAGAGCCATTCGCCTTCATTTCACACAAATAATAGGGCCTATGATACAATGAACTTGGCCTCTAGTTATTGGGAAATTCCAAACCTCTCTGAGCCTCTGACCCAGGACCGTCTCCCAGTTTGGGAATCGGTGGGACGGCAACACTGGATAAGGCCCTTGACACACTGCCTATCGAGCACATGCAGAATTCGCATGCAGGTCCGGCTGCCTGGAAGGCGTCCTCCCTCTTCACTGGGCTGGCTCCTGCACTGACTGGGTGTGCACCACCACCGTCACCTCCTTCAGGAAGCCCTCCAGGCTAAGTGCCCTCATCTCCAGCACCCCGATGGCACCCAGTGTTAGACCTCCAAGTACAGTGTCGCTTTCTTTCCTCTCAGGAGACCCTGAGCTCAGAGCAGAGACTGGAGCTGGCATAGCGCCGCACACAAGAGCGGAAATGCTGTGCCCTGCTGTTCCTGGTCACCGCGCCACCCACCATCAACCCCCAAGGATACAGGGCCACAGGAATCTTTTTCCAGCAGCAACTCTTATCCCATCAGACTCACCTCTCCTTACTGGAAAAGTCGACGCCCAGCAAGATGCTCTCCTCTGTGTCCTGGCGCCCGCTGCTGTCCACCACCACCATGTACCGGACCCGCTCCGCCCAGGCGCTCTCCAGGCGCACGGCCTGCAGGGCAGAGAGGCTTTCACGGCCTGCCCTTCTGGGTCGTGCCCCCTTTCTCCGCCCAACCAAGGTCAAGGACATCTGCTGCCTACCTTTCCCCTGTGAGTTTAGGCTTTAAGGTGAGATTCTCAGGCATAGGAGCCACATCTCATTTATACCCCAACACGAGGGACAGTGCCTGACGTGATGGTGGGGGGGGGGGCTGGGGGGGCTCCCCAAGTGTGTTAATAATAAAGTGGATAAATAATAAAATCCAGACACTGAAGATGCCAACTCAGCACAGACTGATAGACTGACAGAGACCCCATACATCCTTTCGCCAGACCCTCTGGGCACCGAGGAGCAAACTCCACGTTGGCTTTTGTGAACAATTTAGGAGAATTTGCTAAAATATAAAAACTCACAGACTCCCCCTCCCCCCACCACCCCACCCACTGCTCATCAGTAATTCCCTACCAAATTTCACAATTAAAAATTAAAACTTGCCACTCTCGTCTCTTCTTACCAGCTTGATTCTATCTTCACAACGCAGAAGGTTGATCATCACTTGCAGATGTTGGGGCAAGTCACCTATCGGACCAACAAATCAAGTTCACACAGTAGGAAAATACCGTTTGATTTAGAGGAAGGACACATTTTATACAGAGTGAGTAAAGCCTGAGCATTTGCTTTGCTTATACGTATTATTGTTAAGATATAAACAATGGTTCAATTCCTATCAGAGCAAAACGGATAGCAAATTCAAAAATAAAGGTTCTGTTTATAGCTTTATTGTACCAGAAGTCACCGTAAGTAATCATTATAGCGACCATACACGGAGCCCCTACGAGGAGGTAAATATGTTACCTGCGTAAATTTTAAATTCCATAACCTCCAAGGTACTGGTATGTGATGCCCATTTTAAAGATCAGGAAACTGAGGCTCAGAGATTGACCACGACAACACAGTCAGTTCCAGAACTAGGATCAGAAGCCAGGTCCTTTCCCCACACCATACTGCCTCCTTGTGCAGAACAATTGTTGTCCTGTCTTAATATAGACTTAAATCTTGATGACAAATACCATTATGTGAAAATATTGATTGAGCCTTGGTGTTTGCTATCAATTGTAAGATACAAAATTCTAACCCCAGCACTCAGGTCCAAAACGAGGCTGGATGACTTGACAAACAAAATGATCACAGTGACGAGAACACTGGCCCCAATGGCTAGTTGCTTTCACCTGCTGTTCAGGGTCGGAGGACTTTCCAGCTGACATTCAGCGTGTGCTGCCCGTCCCAGAAGTCCCGGGAGCACTACCCACAAGTAAGTTTTCTCGAGTCTTCTTTTCAAACTGCCTTTGGTTTCAGAGTCAGTCACCAAAGAATACCAGTGTATTTACTTTATAGGCATTCCTTATTGGGTTGTGTTTGAACCTAAATTAATACTCGGTTTGATCCCTACTTTATCACTTCCCTATTTCCTCCAACCAAATCGACCATTAAAAGATAAAGACTTTCCATCTCAGTGCGTGCCAAGGGTTCGTAAAGACATTCCCCTAACGAGGCTGGCTGGAGCGCTCTTTGCCGTGTGAAAGTAATACATCCTGTTACAGAAAGTTTGGAAACTAGAATTAAAAAAACGTTATCAACACGTAGAGACAACCAGCGTTGTGGCTTCGTTCTACTTGAAGACCAGTTACGAATCTCTCTCTCTGTTGGGCTGGGGTTCCCTTGGCCCCTGGCTAAATAGATGAAGATCTCACTCGCTCTACCCCTGGGTATCCTCTTTTCCCAACTATGGGGTGCAAGAAAGGGGGGAAGGATACACAGTCTGGACACATGTTACTTAATAAGGCGAGGCAGGCTTCAGGTGCTCATGCCAGATGTGTCACTGAACTTTGTCTTGGCAAAGTTTAATAATCACTATTTTTTCATTCCACTGTCTTTTATAAAAACAGATTTTTTTTTCGTTTGGTATTATAGAGAATATGGGGGGCGGGGGGACGCGGAGAGAAAGAAAATCTCCAAATGAGTTTTCCAAATGCTCGGAGAAGTAACGGCATCCCCAGACTACGTACAGAGCACCCCAAGGTGGCTGTTTCAAGGGCACAACCCCTGACGATAGCGTATTCTGGTGTGTTTGTTTAGAAAGCCCTACTTCAACTGAAAATATGCAGCTACCTGATAAACTGTAAGTAGGGCATCTTTACACCCTCACTCGTCAGGTAGACACCAGGCTCAGAAGGGCTGCTTGCTCCCAGCACCGCCTGGAAGCCACGCCTGGCCGGCCTGCGCAGAAGGGCTTCTCCCTGTACCCGTCGTCACAGCCCTGGTCCCACTAATTCTCTGGCTTTGAAAACCGACGCGTGGGTCACCACCAGGAACGGGGGTCCCTCCCGCGGCAGAGAAAACGCGCTCCCATGGAAGAGCATCGACTCACCCGCGTGCTTGTGGGGATGCTGCAGGCTTCGCTGGCCTTGAGGGCTGCTTCCCTGTTGCAAGAAGAGGGCTGCTCCTTTCACCATGAAAAAGCTCTCACTTAAGCTGGGAAGGATGGAACCGGAGGTTAGGCTGGGCCTCAGAGAGGAAAACGGGCAAAGACGTGCTAGAGCAGCGGTTCTCAACCTGTGGGTCGCGACCCCTTTGGGGGTCGAATGACCCTTTCACAGGGGTCGCCTAAGACCATCGGAAAACAGATACATAATTACATATTGTTTTTGTGATGAATCACTATGCTTTCATTATGTTCCCTTTGTCACCATGAAATTGGGGGTCACCACAACATGAGGAACCGCATTAAAGGGTTGTGGCGTTAGGAAGGTTGAGAACCGCTGTGCTACAGAGCTGAAGAGCTGGGGTGCGGAGCACGTTGCGCTCAAGTGGGATAACAGAGCTTCTGGAAGATTTCACAGAGCTGCCTTCCCGGCTCGGTGCTACAAGCTTGCCGAGGAGAGTGCGTGCGGAAACGACGCTTCCGCTCAAACACCCAGGTTCTCCGGTCCACGTGGGCTCTGCCGGGCCCGAGAGCCCCCTCCTGCAGGACACTGTGAGGATCTCACGGTGATACACCGGCCTCTAGAAACAGGGACCGGCCCTCTGCTGGGGGCAGGCGGTGCATCTTTCGTGGTCTTGCTGCTGACCTGTTTCTAACTCCGTGTCTCCTAACAGCTTCACTGCTCCTGGCGGCCTTCCTCTGATGGAAGCCAAGGGAGCGGAAGGGGCACTGTCACTGTGTTTGCATCTGAAGAGAAGCTGAGTGGCCGTTGACCTGGGGTTTAACTCAGTCAAGGGTGCTGTGCCCACTGTTGCTGCAGAAAACCTCCAGTCGACCCAATGAATTTCTCAGCAGAATGAATCTTTGGTCTTCTGTTATTTATTTATTTTTTTAAAATATATTTTATTGATTTTTTACAGACAGGAAGGGAGAGGGATAGAGAGTTAGAAACATCGATGAGAGAGAAACATCGATCAGCTGCCTCCTACACACCCCCTACTGGGGATGTGCCTGCAACCAAGGTACATGCCCTTGACCGGAATTGAACCCGGGACCCTTGAGTCCGCAGGCTGACGCTCTATCCACTGAGCCAACCGGGTTAGGGCGTGGTCTTCTGTTATTTTAACTACCAAAAACATTCACATTCAACCTATAACTTAATAATTTGCAATTAAAACGTTTTCAAGGTTTCCAAATGCTCTAAAAAAATCTCTAGCTTATGCAGAAATTAAAACTGCATAAAGTAGTAGACTGCATTATCTGTTAATTACTTCCAATTATTCAAAAATAGTCAACTCTGAAAACTACCCAAAAAATACTCCAAAATTATTAACTGTTTTTTGAGGGGTTGGACTACTTATGATTATCTTCTTTCTACCTCTTAGTATCTTCCAAATCTTCTACATTGAGCAAATATTAACTCTTTTAAATGATTATTTTTGTTTGACTTTCATAAGTAATACAAAACATGTACAACATGTTATCATGAAAAAATTTTTTTACGAAAGATCACAAATTTTAGGAAACTGTAAAAATGATCAATTCTCTCTTGAGCAACCAATTAATATATAAATGATGTGAAAGGAAAATCTCTTAAGAAAATGAGGCAGTTTTTTTGTTTGAACAGAGAGCAAATCAGTTCCTGATAGAAACACAACAATGTCTTCGGTAACATAAGAAAGCGAGATCCCCTCTGCCCCAGACATCCACTGTGAGTAAACCTTCTAATCCTGGAATAAGAAAGTCAGCTACGTCTAACAAGTAACTCTAGGTGCTAAGAAAACTCACCACACAAACGAGCAAGTCAGCCAGCAGATCCTGGAATCAGACACGGTTATCTCCTAGAGCGCAAGCCCACAATCGTATCTGCTGGCTCTCCTGGTTGAATTCCCATGCTAAAAATAGGGGCTGCTCAAATATCAAATAGGAAGGCTCCGTCTGCCTCTTACTTGGGCCTCTGAATTGCTGATAACTGGCTTTACAGATTTTGTAACACCAATACTGTACACCTGTACAACTTCTTTATTTATGACAGCGAATGTACTGCCAAGCCTTCCTTCCCACCTATTTGTCATATACGTGTGCTGCAAGGGAAAGTGCTGAGGAGCCCAGGATTCTAAATGATGGAGGAAATGAGAGGCACCCTTCCCTTTGCCGTCTCGCTCTCACCCGTGGGAGGCAAGAGGCTCTCGGGCACCCACGTGGCCCGCCTGAAATCCAGGCTGTCGTATTTTAGCAGGCGGCGGACTCACCCAGCACCCTTCCATCACCCTTCTCGTTTGTCACCTTCTCCTTCCTTAACATTTCACAAGCAACTCTGTTTTCAGAACTGCTGTCTCAGACACAGATCACTCACTACTGATTCTCGGTGAAATCTGGAAGAGCTGCCCGAGGGACCCCAAACCCACGAAAGAAACACAGCCACCAGTTCACTGAAGCGGCTGAGAAAAATTTTTTTCAAGGCAACATCAGCCTCTTTTGTTCATGGGTTAAAAACAACAACACAAAAGCAACCCCAGAAAAACAAAAATCCGCACTGACCCAAACGCCAAGCGCTCTGGAAACAGCCAGCCATGAACCGTGACCTTTGCCTTGGAAATCACGGGCAAAAATTCCCCTTGGTTTCCCTCACACTTCCTTTGGAAAAAAAGGGGAACAATGCAAAAGAATAGGCTGGTTTTATCCTGTGATCGCTGACTAGGCCAGCTGTTCCTCGGGGTCCCTGAGACTGATAAAGAACCAGGGCCTCCCATCCACACGTGAGGCTGGGGGGCAAGGGGCGGGTAGGGGTAGCTGCGTGTATGGGGCCCTGTCCTCCTCCTGCCATTCGTCGCAGGCGTGTACTGGAGAGGAGACTGGAAGCTACGGGCAGCCCTGCGCCCTCGCCTGCACCTGGGAGACGGTGAGAGGACACAGCACGAGGATGGCCGCACAAGATGACTCTCGGGGCCAAGAGGCCGCACAGCCAGGCAGTCACAGGATCAGGAAAACAAGACACAGATATTTCTCCCACCGTTTCCCGGCTTCTGTGCCGAGCTCACTGCAGGCCCAGAGCCTAGGCGCCCTCTGCGTGGCTGATGCGAACAGTTTCCCACCGCCAGGGCGCCGTCGGGGGTCTCTGCCAGGCCTCTAAGACCCAGAGGCAGCGTACCCCGATTCATGGGTCTCCAGGCCCCCCTCTGGGGAAGGAGGCCCTGTAACAAACCCACTTTGGCCATGGCTCACTCCTTCCTGGGTACTCGGGGCAGGAAGCTCAAACCCACCAACCACCCATCCCGGCTACAGAAAACCTGCATCTCCTCAAAGACGCTGGTGTCCTAAAAAGAGCGACTCAAGTTCCAGAAGGTCAGACCCAGACGAACAAAACTGAACTGTTTCCCTCCGTCGCTGTAAGGAAAATCTTGAAGTAACAACAAAGCCAGCCCCTGCCCTCCCGACCCCCACCCCCACGCTGTTATCTCCACGGGACAAACATGGTCTCAGACACTGGCTCCTGCCGCTTTGGCCGCCGCCGCGAGATTAAAGTCTCTACAAGGCACTGAAGACGGAGAGAAAAACCTCAATCGCTGCTCCTCAAGAAAACCCCAGCCCTCAGAGCATCAGCAGCCACTCATCCCGTCACCCAGCCGGGGCAGGAGAACAGAGACCAGCAGGGGATACGTACTAATTTGGGCTGGAAACCTCTGAGGAGCAGAAGTAAGGAGGTGGCTGAAAGGAGACGCAGAAATCGGTAAAACAAAAAAGCTTCATGATGGCGGCGATCACATGGTTGGCGACCCCGAGCCCCTGCCTCCCACGCCCCAGGAGAAGGCAGGCAGGTGAGGAAGAGGCTGGAGTCCTTCGGCGAGGAGTCCTCGGCCTCGGACGATGCTCCCTCCCAGAGAGCAAATGGCTCTGGTGGCACTCTCGTCTCCCCCTGATATTTGGGTTGAAAAAGGCCCTTGTCCCTGCACATCCTGATGAAAGGGCCATTCAGAGGGAGCCAGGCAGCTGAAGTTCCTCTCATCACTTTCCTCCCACGCCGTGGGGTGGCCTCAGCAGCAGGCCAGAGGGTGCGCATCGGCAACGGGGAGGGAAAACAGCTGGCCGCCCAGGCACACGCCCGTGCGACCGGACCCGTGCTGGCCGCCATCGTCACACTGAGGGATTTCTGTTTCTTTCAGAGCACCATCCACTCACCCAGCCGTGACCGTGGGCAGCTGCCACAGTTACCGGGCACTTGCAAAAGCACGTTTACGTTCTGGAAATTCTGCAGTCGTGCTAACAGCTCCCTGAGGAGGCAAGTCTGGGGAGGGGGCGTTCCAGATAGAGGGACCCTCCCGGATGCACATGTGAGAAACGCACGCAAGGTGCTCAGGACAGGCCAGGCTGCGCAGGTAAGGCAGGCCCGGGTCCTGGAGGGCCTGGCCCAAGACCCCACCCACAGGGGCCAGCCCGGAGCTGTCTGCTTTTAACACTCCTTTCAGCCGGGGAAGTAAGGGTACGAATAACCATAGTGCAGGCAGGATGGGATCCCACCCTAAGAGAGGAGCTCGGGGAGGTCTTATCTGGAAGCTCCCCCAGCTCCCAAATGCTCCCAAAAGGATTAAGTGAAACACACACAACGATTCTTATTTGGCAGCTGAGGATACAGCTTGCCCGGGAGCAGGCAACTTGACGAGATGGGATTAGACAAGTATGTTTGCCCCACATTCACCTTCTCAACCCCTGGACTGCCCGTCGTCCCTGCCCATCCAGACGGCTAACTGCACCGCGGCTGGTTCCGCTACAGCACATGGAAGAGAAGCCGCGGCATCAGAGTTCCTCCACCAGCCTGGGGACAGGCGGAAGGCACCCCAACCACCCTGCCCACGGCCACCTGCACAGGACACATCCTTCCGTCCTTCCGACTGAGTGGGAATCCTGCAGAGTCCTGTGGGTGGCGCGGCCACGCTGGCCGAGCTGCTTCCCATCAACAAGCACTGCATTACTGTCATTACCAAGCTCCTGCCACGTGGCAGGGGCTGTGCCAGGCACTTAGCTATGCATGGCGTCCAGCTCCCACGGCTCGGAGGGGCAGGCATGCCTTTCTCCATGTGACAACTGCAGGGAGCCCGTCAAACTCCTGAAAGAGTGTCCAGGACAGCCTCGTTTTTAACCAACTCTCTGACTGATTCTGGTGCACACTGAAGTTTAAGAAAAAAAAATACACGGGTCTGGGTTGTGATTCGTGGTCTACTATCTATGTATGTTCTGCTATTCACTTACAGGATTCTGTTCATTCGTTCAAACAGCAAATATTTGCAGACTAAGAAGTACATGTTAAGCCACGCCCGTGCACGTGTCCACCAGGGCTAAGGTAATGACCCTCTCCAAGGGACGGGTGTATGTTTGGGTGGTTTGGGTATGTGCCAGGCCACTTAGAAACTTAATTCCGTGAAAAACAGAAACACGAAGTGTAGCAACACCACGCTGCAGAATATTACACTAATGCCCCGACGCCCACCCGTGGCTGTCCATCTGAGGAACCTCTGGACCTTCTAAAACATTCATGCCCAGGTCTACCCTTAACTGATTCTGATTCAAAAGGTCTGCAGTAAGTCCGAGCACCTGCTTTTTAAAAGTCCCCAAAGGGCTTCGGACCCATAGCCAGGGTGAACCCCCGAATCTCTCAGTGGCAGGAGACACGGGAACACTGGTTTCTCCCGTGGGCGTCACAAAAATACCCCCACACAGTAGGCGCACGATCAGTGTTTTCTGCTGGTGAACGATACCACCACTGAGAGCGCGGGGTCCTCTCAGGAGAGGAACACGGCTGGGTACCGTGAAGGGAGGTCACGCCAGGTCAGAGCACAAAATAACACCCTCCCTGGAAGCGGCAGAACAGGTTGGCAGGGAGGCGCGCCTGCCCATCTTCTACCAGACACTTTCAGTCACAAGTGTCCCTGCCCTCGACAGGCAGCCGCGTTGCACGATACGGAATGGCAACAGCAATGACAGATCAGAGCTCTGCTGTGGACAAAGCACTCGAGCTCATGTCAACAGATTTGATCTTCTAGGAACGCTTCCGGGAAGACTGAGCAGGCATCACTATGCTCATTTTCTAGACGAGGAAACAGGAAGCTACTTCAACGCTATGGTTTTAGGATTCCTGACACACGTCTCGCACAAAATCAGAGACCATGAGTCTCAAGGGCAGGCTCTGAAAAGGGTCCAAAGTGACTGGACGGGTTGAAACAACTTTTACGTGGACAGAGCCAGTCCTCGAAGGCACCAGGCTCTGCACCATGATTACCGAGTGGGCTGTGGTCAGTCTAGCGCAGTGGTCAGCAAACTCATTAGTCAACAGAGCCAAACATCAACAGTACAATGATTGAAATTTCTTTTGAGAGCCAAAATTTTTAAACTTAAACTATATAGGTAGGTACATTGTTATTAACTTAACTAGGGTACTCCTAAGGCTTAGGAAGAGCCACACTCAAGGGGCCAAAGAGCCACATGTGGCTCGCGAGCCGCAGTTTGCCGACCACGGGTCTAGCGGATGTGATAATTCCAGAAAAAAAAAAGGGGGAACAAATGTGAAGGAGGGTACCACTGACCACTCCCAAGAGGAGGTTCTGCTAATTCCATTTAGATTCACAAATACCTACTGTCTGGTCAGGGCTAAGCCCTGGGCATTCAGAAATGAAACAGGCATGGCTCCTGCCCTGGGGCAACATTACCTGCTAGTGGGTCAGACAGACACAGGGCAGTAACTGCGATGTAAGGCAGCAGGTTGCACGGTAGAGGAACATACTGGGTGCTGCAGGTGCACACACACACGTGTACACACGCACACACACGTGCACTTGGAAGATCACGTTACACCTCCCCTGTAGTGAACAGAGGAGGATTTGTAGAAGGCCCCTCTGTGAACTCATACATGTGTATTCTGGTTTATAAGTCAGTTTCTTATCAATTTGGTTAATATAAGTTGGCTTCTCGGAAGCTGATCATCCCTGAGTGTAGTAATAAATTCAAGTTTCCGAATGGGCACAGCTGAGAACCAAACCGTGGGCTTCTGGCTGAGCCATCCAGCCGTCAACCTAAGAAGTTCTCAGCACCTGAACGCCTGGTACAGCAGGAGCACTCACTGAGCTTTGCTTCCAGGCAGTAAATGCTACCTTCCACCTGAATGGTGCTTTACAGTTTACAGAGGGCTTGTCCCTCCATTTCTGCTGTTATTTCTTAGAAGAATGAGTTTCCATTCTTCTAACGAAAGAACCAAGACAGAGACGATAAGGACTTATCTGTGGTCATTTGTCTAACAAGGGGCAGCACTGGACGGAGAGGCTCCCAGTCTGGGGCTCCTCCGGCAGAATCCCCAGGTCGGAGAGGCAGCAGGTAAAGCTGGATGGACACAGATGGACCTCAGAACCATTCAGAACCCCACTCCCAGCAAAGTGAAGCTTATGGAGATGTGAAGGAGATGGAAGACGTCCTGGCTGGAGAAGGCGAAGAAGACGGCAGGTGGAGACGGGAGATTCCTTCCACTGCTCTCTCCCCCACGGGTTCTCCCCTCACTTTGAATTCACGTTCGAGTCACAAAGACCCTGAGTTGCACCAAGGCCTCGGTCTTTCTGTTTTGTGCCCCCCAGTACAGTCCGACAGGGCCTTGTTCCAAACACCATTCCTCAGGGCACAAGCAAGCAAGGACCTCACCTGACACAGCTATCGGCTAGCGCTCCCCAACTGTTTCCTGCAACACAGAGGGTTGGGAACAGGGAAATTCCAGCTCCGCAGGGCAGTGCACTCAGGAACGGGGTCACCGACAGGCAGTGCTGGCAGGGCTCCTTACAAATGTCTGTGCCGCTGGGCCATGTACTGTTTGGCTAGAAGGCGTAGGCTTCTCTCAGACAGAAGGAATGTCCAGAAGCATTTCAGACAGTAAGAGACATTCTCTGAAGCCAGCGCCACAGCTCCCCTTCATACCAATGGGTAGGAGCAGGCTCGCAAAAGCGGGCTTTTTCCCCAATGCATGAATGAGACAGCAAATGATGTGCCTTCAGTTGGCTTGATAAACTGTAGGGTAGTTTCTTGATGGCCCCCCAAGTGCCTCAGGCCCTGTCTATAGGAGCCAGAGCTGGTGCCATTTTCCTCTGGACATCTGGTATACCGAGGTCAAAGACGCCAGCGAGGCCATGTGCAGGAAGTGCAGTGGCAGCAACGACCACCCAGCCAGCCAGAAAGAGAAAGCACATGATGGAAATGTTGTTGTTGTTTTTTTTTTAAATACATTTTATTGATTTTTTACAGAGAGGAAGGGAGAGGGATAGAGAGACAGAAACATCGATGAGAGAGAAACATTGATCAGCTGCCTCCTGCACACCCCCTACTGGGGATGTGCCCGCAACCAAGGTACATTCCCTTGACTGGAATCGAACCTGGGACCCTTGCATCCGCAAGCCGACACTCTATCCACTGAGCCAAACCTGTCAGGGCTGGAAATGTTTTTGAAACTACGCGAAAATCCCACCAACGGCTTATCTCCACCATCCCAGGTTCTTAGTCCTTCCTTCGGTGTATGTAGCCCCATCCCCTCTTCCAGGCCACCACACCCTAACCTGGCTCCCAGACCTTCAATCTCCTAGGCCTATTGGCCCACTAGCTGGTGGCGAAGTGATCGGCACGGCAGGGCACTTTAACATCAAAGGGGACTTGGCGGCCAGGACGCACAGAATGTTCAAAGTCTCCTTCCCCGTCTGACAGACGGAGAGTCTAGGTAACCACGCTTAAAGGAGCCCGTCCTCCTCTCCAGCCCCGAGCATTAGCTCATGACTAGCTCACCCTGGTCATCTCTGAGCAGCTGGAACTCGGCAATCACCACGCACAGGATGAACTGGACAAGTAAGACTCACCAAATAAACGCCGCAAGTGGCGTTACAGGCACTGGCAACCAAGGGCTTCAAACAACACAAAACTAAGTTCTCCACCTCACCTGAGTGTCCAGACCTCAGTGCCCAGAAGACAGTGTGCCCTCAAGGAAACATCTATGACAAACATCTTTGCAGAGTGCCATGCTAAGCACTGTGCACATATTACCTAACCAAACCCTCAGCATCCGCCTGCATCTGAGACAGAGGGAAACTGAGGCTCAGAGAGGTACGTCACTTGCCAAGTTTGCACGGCCAAGAAGAGGCCTGCATTCAGAGGGCATCGGGCTGGCAGCTGTCTCTCAGAGCAGTTCAGAAAGAAGTTCTTTGTACTGTTCTTGCCACTTTCCTGTAAGTTTTGTTTCAAAATGTTAAAAAAATATTTTTTCAGCCTGGCCGGCATGGCTCAGTGATTGAGCGTCGACCTATGAACCAGGTCACGGTTCGATTCCCGGTCAGGGCACATGCCTGGGTTGTAGGCTCGATTCCCCAGTGTGGGGCGTGCAGGAGGCAGCCGATCAATGATTCTCTCTCATCACTGATGTTTCTCTCTTCCTCTCCCTTCCTCTCTGAAATCAATAAAAATACATTTTAAAAATATATATAAAAATAAATTTATTTTTTCAACTTCCACTTAAGTAGCTTTTGGTAAAACACTACTTACTCTGCACTGGCAGGTGATAAAAGCTTAAGGCCATTTCACTGGTTGTTGTCACGGGCACACTTCCTGGCTTTCTCCTCCCATCTCGAACACTTCCTCCCTCACCAACGGAGATCTCTATGGACCATTTTCCCTCTTGTGTTTCCCAGAATGCAAGGTGCGCTAGGCGGTGGGACATGATGGGAAGCGCTGCTCTCCCAGTTCCTCTTGGTCTATGTGTGTGTCCGATTGTGTGGAACACACACACACACACACACACCCGGCTCCTGTAAGACCTAATTTTAACATTTTCCTGCTCCGAGACCACACTCTGGAACAGCGAGGGGCCAACCTGCCCGTGCGAGCCTCCCATTGTGAAGGGCACGCACAGTCAGGATGCGGCAGGCCCGCAGGATGTGACTCAGCATCCTGTTTTCGATGTTTGGGGCGACCGGCAGCTCTGGCGCCCAACACTACGGCTGACTTCACCTCTCAGGACCACAAACACCGGGTTAATTGGTGGGACGGACACACAGCATCAGCTCTCCCTGTGGGCTGCGGGGCCCACGCCCTGACTGTCCACCCCTCACCCTGGGTTTCCTTATGGACACCCACTACTTATCTGGATTATCTATCAGGGTATCTGTCAGGAATTGTTCTTCAGAGGAACTGGCCTGGCGGTATTTTAAGGACGCCATGAATCAAGCAACTGACCTTATTTCTCCCTTTGTTTTGACTCCTAGGAAGCTCACGGTCAGACTGGTGGCTAAACTCCAGTAACTGTAGCAACATTACGCCATACATTCCACCTATAAACCTTCCTATGACTGCATCTATTTCCCCCACTTTCTCCCTCTCCCATGTTTCTAATTTTACAATTAATATATATTATTGATTTCAGAAAGGAAGTTTTAGAGAGAGAGAGAGAGAGAGAGAGAGAGAGAGAGAGAGACATCCATGATGAGAGAGAATCATTGATTGGCTGCCTCACGCCCCCTACTGGGGATGGAGCCCGCAACCCATGTGCCCTGATCGGAAATCGAATCGTGTCCTCTTGGCTGACACTCAACCACTGAGCCATATGGACCGAGCTCACTTCTCTAATTTTAAATTACATTGTTTCAATGAAATTACTAAGCTGTTTCAAATCCCTTTCCAACAGAGCTGTGGCTGACCCAGCATTCACATGGTACCTCTAGGACAGCAGTTCTCAATCTGTGGGTCCCGACCCCTTTGACAGGTGAACAACCCTTTCACAGGGGTCGCCTAAGACCATCCTGCATATCAGATATTTACATGACGATTCATAACAGTAGCAACATTACAGTTATGAAGTAGCAACGAAAATAATTTTATGGTTGGGTCACCACATGAGGAACTGTATTTAGAGGGCCAGAAGGTTGAGAACCACTGCTCTAGGACAGTGATGGCGAACCTTTTGAGCTCGGCGTGTCAGCTTTTTGAAAAACCCTAACTTAACTCTGGTGCCGTGTCATGTATAGAAATTTTTTGATCTTTGCAACCATAGTAAAACAAAGACTTATATTTTTGATATTTATTTTATATATTTAAATGCCATTTAACAAAGAAAAATCAACCAGAAAAATGAGTTTGCGTGTCACCTCTGACACGTGTGTCACAGGCTCGCCATCACTGCTCTAGGAGGTAGACTTTTTAACTTAACATGGAACCCCCAGCATTCAGCACAGAACCCATGACACATACAGGCAGCCCATTTACATCGGCTAAATTGGTAAAGAGAGCGAAGAGTTAGATAAAAACTGCTTCCACTGCTGGGTTGCTTCCCAAGAGGCATTCCTCCCTCCTACTGCGCGTGGTGGGGCCTGCACACGGGCCCAGGGTTTGGGGAGCAGGGGCCGTGGGAAGCCCTCTGCGTACAGTTCAATGGCCTCAACCCCAGCCTTAAAGGGCCACTCTTAAACGTCACCTGCCACAGACCCAGCACGGAGCAGGTGGGTCTGGGCATTTGGAAAGTGACAAGTGGCTTACAGAGGTGAGAGGTGGTCCCCTCCCTGTGGGAATCCTGACTGGGCCCAGCTTTGGGGAGACGCCTGGAGAACTCTTGGCAAACATGTGCCAAGCCCTGACCAGGAATTCCTTCTGCCAGCGCAGGGTGGCCCCGGCCCCGTTTGGGGAGCACCAGACCTTTCCTCAGGGGACCTCCCACAACCTTCTTTGAAACAAAGTCTTTTTAAAAATAGCTTCTAAAGTAGCCATTCAAGAAAAAAAAAAATCTGCAGAAATAAAAATACAAAGCATGGTGAAAGTTGGTACAAAGTTCAGTAGAACTGGGAGGGAATGAAGTCAAACATTGCTTGTTTTTCCTCTTAGCTTCCCCTTGGATGGCCCTTTGGCCTTTGTGGGGAACTGGCCTTGAGTCCACCTACGGAGGAGAACACGGTCAGGAAGGGTGACAGGAGGGGCCCTCGCTACCATCTATGAAAATAACTCACGGGACCGCGTATCAGGCGGCATCAGGCAAGGACGAGGCGCTGCACACAACACAGGACTCTCTAAGCCTCACCAAGACCCTCAGTGTCAGGGAGGGCAGGTGGCTGGCCCAAGGTCACGGTCGTGTAGGTGGTGAGGGGGAGGGGCCTACACCCACCCAGAGGCCCCGCTGTCAGGCACAGGCCGGCCTGTGTGACCTCCGTAGTCCACACAGCTGTCTCGCCCATCTCACCAGGATGCTCGGGCCACACCCCCAGGCAGGCCAGCTTGGTTTTCTCATCAGCACATCGCCTCCACCATGGGAACCATCAACAATACCACACCCCGCCCCCAAGTGGGACCCCCACGGGCCAGACTCAGGGTCTTGCCCCCATCCCTGGCCCAACGCCTCTGCACATCTTGAAGATGACTCCTCCTTATTGTGAGTAATCCTATTTTGATTAATCCTGTTTCTTTATTGCGGCTTTCCTTAAAGCAGAACAACTCCTTCGGATGCTCCAGCCCTAGGAATTTTCTAATAAGCTGTCCAAACCCAGAGATCTGACCGCAGCAAGACATAGGCCAACGACGAGCTCTGAAGGTGAGTCCCTTCTTTCCAAATGGCCGCTACTGTGCATGTGGCCCTGCTCCTGAGGGCCAGGCGTGCCTGACGAGTGGGCCCACTTCTTCTCAGGGGTCAACTAGTTTGCTCCGTTGCAGGGTCAAAGCCTAACACTGACCTGGCTAGACGCCCCACAAATATCTGACCTGGCTCGTCGTGTGGGAATAAAGGGGAACTCTTGACAGTGTGTTACAAATTCACCATGAACGGTTAGAAGCACAATGTAACACGGAACCAGACTGGTGGGTCTGAGGACTCTGGTTCTTGGATTTGTAAACCATCATCTAATCCGTCTCTTCACTTTGCAAAGGAGGAAATGGGGGCCCAGAGACACTTAGCAACTTGCCTAAGGTTGCACAGCAGGTGATATATCTCGGGACAGAACCTCGGCTTTCTGACTCCCTCTCATGGCTTCGTTCCATTTACTAGGAGGGAGATCACTGGTCACCACTGTTACAACGAAGAGCTTGCGCGAGCATTCCTGTTATGTGCACACGCCCCCCTGGTGTGCCAAGTGTGTGGGAAGAATGAGACAGGGGCCCCGAGGCGCACTCTTTTGAAGTCTAAGTATGAGTATTTGGAAAGTTTAATGAAACCTACTACTCTGAGCAGAATTCATTTTAAGTTAACCTTAATAATAAAGTTAATTAAGTTCCAACAGAATCAAATTAACTTCACCTCTGTTCTCATTTGTCCCCACTCTAGTTTGAGTTTTCCAACAACGCGCCAGCCGGTGTGGCTCAGTGGTTGAGCATTGACCTACGAACCAGGAAGGAGGTCGTGGTTCGATTCCTGGTCAGGACACAAACCCGGGCTTCATCCCAGTAGGGGGTGTTCAGGAGGCTGCTGATCAATGATTCTCTCTCATTATTGGTCTTTCTATTTCTCTCTCCCTTTCCATTCTTCTCTGAAATCAATAAAAATACATCAAAAAAATTTAATGGATACTGAAGGCAAATTCTGATTTTAAAATCAAATGTTCCACCAAACTACCACGAATAATACCTGAGTTAAACCAAAAGGAATGGCAAAACTGTATAATGGCCCCAGAATTTTTTAAGTCTGTGTACTCCAATATTTAAAATTTGGAGTCAGTGGGAGGCCGCTGCCTACAAAGCCACGGGGTTGGGACAGGAAGGGATGAGACGAACACACATTTGCATGTCTCCTGTGAGGAACCAGATCAGAAGGGAAGGGACATCTAACAGCGCCAAACAGACACTGACGACTCCATTTACGAGACCTCGATGGCCCATCCGGAGGGTGCCGGGTGCTAGGAGGCTAGGAGCCAGGAAGGCCCTGTCCATAAGGTGGGAATGCGGTCTAGTGGGCAAGGGGCCATAATTCTACAAAGCGAGGACCCAGTCCCAAAGCAACACCAAAGAGAGAAAAATGCCCGTGGGAAGGAAATGGGAGGCACGAATCACCCCCACAGAAGCTGGGCCCCGGGGGAGGTGCAGAGAGGGGCATCTGCTGAATGCCTGCTGTGGGAGGAGATCCGTGCAGTGACCACATTTAAATCTGACAGCAACCTATGCGCTGTGTATGGTTTTGCTCATTGGAAACGGAGGCCTGCCCAGCCCAAGGTCACAGAACAGCCAGCTGAGGCGACAGATGACAGAGGTCGGAGCCGGCCCTATTTCTCCCTAAGATCAAAGCTTAGGGAAAACACGGGTAAGGGTCAGTGGGGATGGCTATTTCAAAGGCCAAAATATTCAAAGTGGGTGCGAATCCAAGTGACGCCATGCCTCCAGATGCGGCCCAGGGGGTCGGTGCTGAGCAGAGATCACGGTGGTTGCCTGCGTGGTGGCCAATCCCTGTGGGGTCCTGCTGCTCCTCTTCCCACCAGGACTGAGCATCCTGCACGTGGCATCACCTTCACCTCACCCACACCTGCTACTTCTGTCACACCGAACGGACGCCTGCTCAGCCGCATGACTGCTTTCTCTACATTGCATGGGGGCATCTCAAGACCTCCCCGGCCCCTGGTGCAGGCACCCCAAGTGAGTCCCTATCCCGACGGTTGTGGGGCCAGGGGACAAGGTGGGAGAGCCGCTCCCTTAGTTAGGTGACCCTGTCCGGGAAAGGTGAGGGATGGTCCCTCCCGAGATGGCATTCAGTCCCAGGACCCCGTGGCCGCAGTTCCTCCTGTCGGCCTGGAAGCAGCAAGCTGCCACGGCTTCTACAGCCGAAAGGAGACGGGCTCTGCCACGAACCGGTGTGACGTTGACTGTGGAGAAGGACCTGAGCCTTGGATGAGACCCTGGACCGGCCAACATCTGACTGTGGCCACGTGAGACCCCAAGCAGAGGACCCAGCTGAACCGTGTCTGGATTCCTGACCCATGGAAACTGGGAGATAACAGCCGGACGTTGTTTTGGACCCAGAGTGTGCGGTCACTTGTCACACAGCAACAGCTAACTGACAGCAACCCGCTGCAGAGAGCCTGGATGCAGCGGACGCCGGGCATCTCTTGGCAGAACTTAGCTGATCATCAGATCAGGCAGCTTATCCTCAGATCAGGAATGATCAAGTCCAGACTGAGAAATCGCCAAGAAAGGCAGGAGGCACCCCAAAGGGTGGGCAGGCGTAAGAGAAGAGGTGCTAAATGGAGATGAGGGAGCGTGGTCTGTGGAGACCACCCTGACGCGACGGGGGAGGAAGAGAAGGCACAGCCACACTTAAAGGTTCTGAGGAGAATGGGGTCCTCCGGGGAATTCCAGGACAAGACCAAAAGGGGAAGGAGTCGTGGAGGAAAAGGCAGGGCTGTAAGGGGCTTTACAGTTTACCACTGACACCAGATAAAATAGAGAAGACGAAATCCTTCTGCTCTGGCCCAAACATTTGCTTGGCCAGGCAAGAAGAAAATTAAAAGAGCTCTCATGAACATTTTCATGCGCTTGATTTGGAAATGCTGAAAAGCAACAACAACAACAACAGTCACTCCTGATCCTCACAACCACATTCTCTCCTGGGGCCCCGCCTGGCACACAACCACTCACATCGCCTGCCAGGCGGAGGCAGCTCCCAGGATGGCGAGGGAGCCAGGAGCCGCTGCCAGCAGGGCCATCTGCTCACCGATTCCCACAGTCTGAACAGCACGGCTTCCAAAAGGGGATTGCCGGAGGCCGGCAGCAGTCTGCACACGCAGGGCCGGGCTGGGGAGCGGAGCGGGGGAGCCAGGGCTGTACTGCTCTGCGTCGTCAGCTTCGCTCTGGGCGGGAGATGATCGGTTCCTGAGACGTTTTCCAGAAGGCCTTTCAGAGAAACTGTCGGAATCGCAACACTGACTCTGCAAGCGTGCGCTGCTATCTGCAGCGTAGGGTGATGCAGCCCAGTAAGGGGTGCAGAGCATGCAGTGGTGGCCCCTCGGGGCCGGCCCCGCGTGACATAAGAGACACAACTCCCGCAGGGAGTCCGCCCCTCTAGTTCAACGCTGTGAACTAACTGATCTGAGCAGCATCGTAGGAAGACCAAACCCAGCGACGGCTCTCCAAGCCCATCGTGGGCCCGACTCTGTGAGAGGAGCCCATGCAATCTACCGATGACCCTGAAAGGCCGTGGTTTACCTCTGTCTTAGATGGACAACTGAGACCCACTGAGGTGCAGGAAGCGCACAGCGGTAAAGGAACTGGGCTGCTAGAGCAGGAGCCAGATCCCCAACCTGCATCTGCCTGGCCCCGAACCCCACATTTTTCCTCTACGGGACCTTGCTCGTTCTCATACGTGTACGTGATTTACTGCAGGCTCAAAGCTACGTTGGTATATTTAAACTGTGGAAATGTTACGTGCAGGCGGGGAGCAAGGCCCTGCCACCAAGGGAAGCACCGAGAGTCAGGGACAACACGAAAGCACAAGCACCTGCCACGCTAGGCCGGCGTGGCACCTGGAACCGATGGAGAAGCCCAGAGCTACCTGTTTCCTCTGCAAAGAGGGGCGTGGCAAACCAGTGGGGTGGGAGCCCTTGGACCTGGTTGGGAGGATGTCGCCAAGTGAAAAAGAACTGGCTTAAGAGAAAGAGCGTGGTCGGGGAGCAGCGAGAAGGACTGGAAAACAGCATGTGCAAGAGGGGATAGATCAGGGGTTCTCAACCTGTGGGTCACGACCCCTTTGGGGGTCGGACGACCCTTTCATAGGGGTCGCCTAAGACCATCGGAAAACACATATATAATTACATATTGTTTTTGTGATGAATCACTATGCTTTAATTATGTTCAATTTGTAGCAATGACATTGGGGGTCACCACAACATGAGGAACTGTATTAAAGGGTCGCGGCATTAGGGAGGTTGAGAACCACTGTCATAGACGAAACCATCAATTAAGGGTAGACAGAGAAGAGAGAACAGAGAGAAATAAACTGTTGCCCTCAGTTTTTCTCTCTTACCAACATCCTTTAGAAACTAAATCACGCCAGTTTCCCTTTGGGATCAATTTGAAGCAAAGAGAAATCTGCTCTCCCTAACTTACCTCCCCCCAAAACAAGCAAAACCAACAGACTATTCCATACATTTTTTTTTCTTCCTCTAGGACAGGCTTGGAGAAAAAAGGCCTGGAAATGCAAATTATTACATGGATGTGGGTGAGTTTCAGTCAAAGCTTAAGCCAGGACACCAGGACTGTTCTAGTTTGGCTAGACGGTTAGGAAGCTGGTTGGTGTCTCTCTGCCTGAACACGAGGAGGGAAGAGGGACGGGAAAAGGAACCTAAGAGGACAAGCTCAGAATTCGGTCCCCAACTCCAGCCAGGGTCTCCCAGGCTCACAATGGCACCGGGGACCTGCTGAGAGCGGTGAAGGGGACCTCAGAGTGGTCCTCAGAGGGACCGGGCATCCTGGGAGTCACCACCACAAGTCAGTGGCGGCCCTCGGTCCGGCCGTGTGCTGCCTCTAGCCACCTGGGTGACCTCAGGCACTTCCCTCACCTGTAGGAGACAGTGATCCAACTGAACTGAAGTGGTTCCAAGAGGCAGAGCAGGATGATGAACGCAGTACGTCCCACATATAACTGGGACCCTCTGTGAACTGGGAAAATACTCCCCCTATAGGATTGTGGTGGGATTAAATATGGCAACAGATACCGTGGGGCTTCCTTTCCTTGTGAGGTCCTCTCCAGCTCCAAACTGCGAAGAGAACGGGCCTTCTACGGCCAGAAGGGCAAATACATATTTTTCATATCACAGCTGTTTGTAAGTCCTTTTTAAAAATATATATTTTCATTGATTTCAGAGAGGAAGGGAGAGGGAGAGGGAGAGAGAGATAGAAACATCCATGATAAGAGAGAATCATTGATCGGCCGCCTCCTGCAAGCCCCACACTGGGGATGGAGCCTGCAACCCAGGCGTGTGCCCTGACCAGGAATCCAACCGTGACCTCCTGGTTCATAGGTCGACGCTCAACCACTGAGTCACACCAGCCAGGCCTGTTGGTAAGTTCTTAACTGAAAACATTTCAAAACACGATGCTGTCAAGCCAATTAAGGGCAATGAAAGAAAGCCAAAAATAGTTCTTTGCCCCAAAGACCATCTAAGTGAGAGACCTATGTCCTGGGCCAGCGCCCTGCAGGAAAGGAGTGGGTGTTAAAGGGTGAAAGAGATTCTGACTCCAGGGAAGGGCTGGAGGGCGCCTGCAGCTGCTCTAAGGGCCCCGCACGGGGTGGTCGCAGTGACAGCCCTTCTGCCAGTGCTGCCCCTACGCAGTCTCTGAGGAGCAGACCTCCACTCCTCCCCTCCCTGCCTCCCAGCAGAGAGCCGCGTGCCAGCGTGCTCTGCAACACAGCCCGTGACTGCCCCCACTTGGGAACCTGGCTGAGTCCAGCCTGCCAGCCCTGGCCAAGACCCGGAGCTACCGAATACGCCAGGTTAAAGAGTAAGCCTGCCATCGTCACTGCTCCTTCCTCGAGCATCACGTGAAAATGAGCGCCCGGCGACTGAAATATGACATCTCTTTGATTTTTGCAGGTTACTGCTTCCCCACATGCACGGGAGGTTTAGACATCACGTGCGCCACAATAAAAGCATTTTCCCTCCCTCCACTCAAACGCGCGGAAACTTCGCCAACGGGCTGAGCACATTCCTACGGCTTCTGCACGCTGTCCTGGGGTTTTAACCCGGGGGACATCCTGCTCTCGGTAATGAGTGCCAGTGTCTGATCACATATTTCCTTTTCCAATTAATTTTCCTCCTCCTCACAAGATGAAACTGACTTTTTTTTAAAAGGACAATGTCCCTGAAACTGTTTACTCTTCTGAACTGTAAGAGTCAGAGTTTAAGAATGGCTCCCTGGCACAGAGGAATACATTATATAACAAAGCGCTAAATCTTCTGTAAACCAACAAAATGCCCAAAGGGAAAGCCTTAATTTGGGGCAAAGAAAAACAAAAATGCTTTTGGTGTCTACTATTGAATATAGCAACTGAGGACTAGGGGTAGCTTCGGGAATTTTTGTAATGAGCGTAAAGATTTCTCACAAGCACACACACACACACACACACACACACACCTTGAATTAATAAACGTAGAGGGTTGACTGTCTGGTTCAAATCAGCAATATCCTTACCTCAAAAGAAAGATCCTACCAAAAACAGGATAGAAATGTGAGAGCATATTACAGGATTTTTTTTTTTTTTTAAAGCAAAGGGTAAAATCTGGAAGAAAGTATATAAGGGTAAAGCAAGGGTGGTAGGATAATGGCAATTATTTTCCTTCTTTCCCAAACGTTATATAATGTTATTAAAACTGTTTATAATGAAGACGCTACTAAAAAATCGGTGTATCCTATTCTGTGGGTCTTCCCTTTTGAAAAAACAAACACAGGAGTATTTCTTACCTGCTTGAAAGAAGACTTAAGAAGGAACACGAAAAGCCTGCTTACCTGAGGTTTAACTTCCGATCTTCATCGCTGCCAGCCTCCAACTACGGAGAAGAGAGAGAGAACGTCACATCACAGACGGCACCAGCAACCAGCCTGCGACATGAGTCCCACAGGCTCTGCTCTGGTGTCTGAAGAAGACACAGACGGACGTCCAGGAAACCTGGCGATTTCTAAACAGCCGCACCCTTTCCTCGCCAAGCCTGCTCGGCTGTACCTCGGGGTCATTCCCACGAAGGAATTCAGAAGTTTCCCAATGTTTACCCACATTCCTTCCACAGTATCTTGGATCAATATCTGGTAACTGAACATTGCTATCTGGCATTGCTGCTCAAGGCACTCTGCAGCCCTCCCTTCTCAACTTTCCCGGGGGCGGGGGGGGGGGGGGGGACGGGGTGTTTGGATCTTATCCTGTTTTTCTTTTTTAAGGGAGGGGGCTGTGTTTTCAGAGAAACCATTTCCTCCTTCAAGCTAGGCCCTACAGTGGTCGGCAAACTCATTAGTCAACAGAGCCAAACATCAACAGTACAACGACTGAAATTTCTTTTGAGAGCCAAATTTTTTAAACTTAAACTATAGATGTAGGTACATTGTTATTCACTTAATTAGGGTCCTCCTAAGGCTTAGGAAGAGCCACACTCAAGGGGCCAAAGAGCCGTGTGTGGCTCGCGAGCTGCAGTTTGCCGACCACAGAGCTAGGCTGTAACCGAGTGATCGACACCATTCTAAGCCTCAACATTCAGGTTTTTTTGTGTGTGTTTTTTTTTAATTAAATCTTTATTGTTCAGATTACATTTGTTCCTCTTTTTTCCCCCCCATAACTCCCCTCCTCCCAGTTCCCGCTCCACCCTCCGCCCTCACTCCCCACCCACTGTCCTCATCATTTTAAAAAAAGCAAAAAACCAACACACTCCAGGCAAGTCTTTCACGGCCAGGATCAGGCTGTCTGTCTGTGAGTCTGATGGCTCTTGGTGATTCTCAAAAAGGCTTAAATGTTGAGTATAAAATCTTCTAGGCGATTGATTTACATACATGAAAGAAAGGGACATTTAATATTTTCTAAAAGTTAAAAGGCCAAGAGGGGAGGCTCCAAAAGTAACCATGACTTAAGCCCCAACTGTAATTTTTCCTCCCCACTCCCTTTCAAGGAGAAAACTGAAATGAGAACACACACACACACACACACACACACACACCCCAAACAGCGGCACCACTGGGACTTGGCGTGTTTTGTATGTTACACAGAGGAGCCCATTGAATGGGAAAGAGAAACCTGGAAAGCAGTGATGGCTGGGAGAGATGCGCGGCTGACCGAGGACGGAAACCTGACAGGGATGGGAGAAGGGTGCAGAGCTGATGCGGGGAGGGGGCTGGGCAGCAAGGGACACCTGCCAGAGGGTTCTGGAGCCCCTTCGTTTTATTAACTCTATTTATTAAGTATATAAGCATGTACAGGCATGCACTGGTGGCACGTTCTCACACTCCCTGCTCCATCCTGAAGAAGTAGACAAATCAAGGAGGGCTTTGCTGGCCACAGGGCTGTGAGATTCGGTCTCGAAGTGAAGCATATACAGTACAAACCACTCACCCCCCCCCACCCCCCCCCACCCCCCCCCCCCAACACCACAGACTTCGAAGAGAAGGTTGGGTCTAATGCAGTGGTGCTCACCCAGGGGCGATGTTTCTCCGAAGGGGACCCCGGGCAATGTCCGGAGCCTTTTTTTGGAGGGTGCTACTGGCATCTAGTGGGTAGAGGACAGAGTGCTACTAAACAGCCTATAATCTGCAAGACAGCCCCTCACAACCAAGAATGTTCAGGCCCAAATGTCAGCAGTGCCAATGCTCAGAAATCCTGACCCAACCCCCCAGAACGAAACTGGAGATGTGCCCATGAAAATCAGTCATCTTGAATGTCTGTCAAGCCTAATGTGATGATCCATTCCTGAAGGTTATGGATTTTCCTGCTCTGGCGCTCTCTACCTGTTCTCACAAAGGAATGAGCTAAGGTTAACCGTAAAATGATATAAGGGAGGTGACGAGAGATGGGGGTGGGGGAAGAGAAAACAATTAAAAGTGCGAGGAGTGTTGCTTTGCTGGCCAGGCTGTGATTTCCCTCAGTTCCCACGCCACTGGGCAGGACAGGCTGGGTCAGGAAACAGCTGCCCTAAGCATCTCTCACTCCGAGAAGAATTTTGATGAATGAGGAAGTGATCTGGGGGTAGATACTTCAAGACCATTGAATTCATACTCATTCATTCATTCTCTCTCTCTCTCTCTCTCTCTCTCTCTCTCTCTCTCTCTGATTCTCGGGATAAAAGGCCAGGGAAGGTCAGTTTGACAAACCACTTATGTCAAAAGAGCAAATTCAAGAGGGAACTCAGCCCTTTTGAATGAGTCGAGGTCCAGAGAGGGGAAGTGACCTGAGGGAGGTCAGGCCGGAGGCAGAGCTGCCCGTCCCGAGGGTCCGGCCTGCTGGCTCTCTGTTCTGTCTTGCTTCTTCTTCATGCCTCATCCCACCTGGAAGCCTTGCCTTCCAGGAAACAGCCCTGCCTCGGCTGGCTCGCTTGGGCGACTCATGCTGCCGACTGACTTCACTCAAGTCCAATAAAAGCTAGGATGATTCTATGTTCATCAGGTCCCTGGCACCTTGAGAAAATAATGCTTCATAGAATCACGTAAAATGTCTCTAGTGGAAAAAAACCCAAATGTCCAATAAAATGGGGTACATCTCTACCATGGAAATAAAAAGGAATGAAGTGCTGACACGTGGGACCACGTGGATGAGCCTTGAAAACATGAGGTAAGTGAAAGAAGCCGAACATAGAAAGACCACATAGTCTATTAGCCCAGAATAGGCAAATCCACTGAGACAGGAAGTGCATTAGTGGTTGCCTAGAGCTGGTGAGAGCCGCGCGGGGGTCAAGGGTCGGGGAGGAAGGCTCTGAGTGATGCCTAAGAGGTGGGGGCTGCTTTCTGGGGTGATGAAAATGTTCTGGGATTAGACAGAGGTGATGACTGCACAACCTTGTGAAATATCCTAAAAACCATTGAATTATACAGGTTCAATGGTGAACTTATGGTATGTGAGTTACATAGAAAATAAAAATTTCTGCCCTGGCCGGTTTGGTTCAGTGGATAGAGCGTCGGCTTGCGGACTGAAGGGTCCCAGGTTTGATTCCGGTCAAGGGCATGTACCTTGGTTGCAGGCACATCCTCAGTAGGGGGTGTGCAGGAGGCAGCTGATCGATGTTTCTCTCTCATCGATGTTTCTTTTTTTTTTTTTTTAATATATTTTATTGATTTTTTACAGAGAGGAAGGAAGAGGGATAGAGAGTTAGAAACATCGATGAGAGAGAAACATCGATCAGCTGCCTCCTTCACACCCCCCACTGGGGATGTGCCCGCAACCAAGGTACATGACCTTGACCGGAATCGAACCTGGGACCCTTCAGTCCGCAGGCCGACGCTCTATCCACTGAGCCAAACCGGTTTCGGCATCTCATCGATATTTCTAACTCTCTATCCCTCTCCCTTCCTCTCTGCAAAAAAATCAATAAAGTATATTTTAAAAATAAATTAAAAAAATAAACATTTCTAAATGTGTCTTAAGTCAGTCAGGACTAGATCGGGGGTGAGTAACACCGGGAACATGGGGTTTGGAAGCAGAGACCCAGGCTGAGAGGCCCTTCCTCAAGCTGAAGCCTTCACGCCTCTCACATAGTTTTTGAGAAGGAAACACGAGATTAAGTGCATAGGCACTTGGTCAACTGCAAGGCAGCCATGATGGGAGGGCAGATGCCTCCGTGGGCAGGACAGAAGCTACTGCCGCCTGACTTCTAGGTTCTTTCTCAGCATGCGGAGGAGGGACTGTTAGAATCTTCTGTCTGTTGTCAAGATGAGTTCATCAGCGGCCTTTCCGTGCGCGGAGGGTGCAGCCATTCTGAGAATGTTCCTGCCACTCTCAGCAAAGCAGGCGAAAGAGCTACCCTGCCAGGAGCCGGGACAGGAAGGGTTGCTGAAGCCAAATACAGGTCCTCGTCTCTCTGTCTCTCGCAGACACACACAAAACCTTCCGTGCTATCAGTCAACTTCCCCCCGCAGAGAAGGGGCCTGACTGGCAGATGCTGGAAGGGCCACTTCCTGGGCCGGTGGGGCCCCTCCTCCAGCCTTCTCTCCCTTCTCCAAACAGTGCCTGGTCCCCTCCTCCAGCTGCTGCCTGCAAGCCAACCCTCAGCCTGGCCATGGAGACGAGTTTAGACCAGAGGCCTTCACTGGTTCTCCACGAGAAGGTGAGCAGGAGTAGAGACAGGAGGGTCAGCCCTGCGGCCGCAGCAGGGACCTGCTCAGAGGGCCCAGACCCAGCCTAGCACCATCCAGCCCGACTGTGGAGGCTCAGAGGACCAATTTCCCCATCGACACCCCGGAACAAGGAACCAGCCACACACATAGGCCAGGTCACACACACAGTCTCACAGAAACCCGTGCAGGGCAACCATGCATCCCCAGAATGCATCTGTGCAGCCGGGGAAAGCCCAGCATCAGCCTCTGCCGCACGGCCAGAGGCACGTAAACATGCAGCCCCCAGTGATGTGACAAAAAGGAAAGACCCCGACTGGGCTGCGCACAAAGGCGTAAGACACACGGTCGCCCGGCACCCAGAGCTCACTCAGTCACTGCCACGGGGACACGGGCACAGCCACTGTGACACCGGGAGCCAGAACCCCAGGGGGGTGCCAACGGGGAACAATCTCGCACAGTTACAGGGCACCCTGCGGCCTCTCTCACAGCATCACACAGGCGGTTTCCAGAACACGGGCCACCGAGCCACAGGCAGCGATAGTCACACGTCCTCACAGACAGACACACGGCCAGGAGCTCAGGGAAAGGGCCGAGACCAGCCACAGGGTCACAAATCCCAGAACCGGCCTCTCACACAGTCGCCCCATTAGGTGTCCCAGGTGCACATCCAGACTCCTGCACAGTCACCCCCAGGCAGGGGTCACAGACAGACAGCGTCACTGCACAGTCACCCCCAGGCAGGGGTCACAGACAGACAGCTTCACTGCACAGTCACCCCCAGGCAGGGGTCACAGACAGACAGCTTCACTGCACAGTCACCCCCAGGAAGGGGTCACAGACAGACAGCTTCACTGCACAGTCACCCCCAGGCAGGGGTCACAGACAGACAGCGTCACTGCACAGTCACCCCCAGGCAGGGGTCACAGACAGACAGCTTCACTGCACAGTCACCCCCAGGAAGGGGTCACAGACAGACAGCTGCACTGCACAGGCAGCCCCAGTAGGGGTGACACCCGCACATGGTCACCCCCAGACGGGGGTCACTGTCACACAGTGTCTGCACAGTCACCCCCAGGCAGGGGTCACAGACAGACAGCTTCACTGCACAGGCAGCCCCAGTCGGGGTGACACCCGCACATTCAGTCACCCCCAGACGGGAGTCACACCCGCACACAGCCACCCCCAGGTCCCGCAGTCACACTCAGACAGGGCCACAACTTCACCCAGTCTCCGCGCCGCCTGCCCCCCCCCGAGTCCGGCTGCCCAGACGGGTCGAGCAGCGCCGCCCCGCAGGCCCCGGCCCGCGCGCTCGCAGCAGCCCCCTCGCCGCCCGCCGGGCGCCCTCCGCCCCGCACTCGCGGCCCAGGCCTGGCGCGGCGGCTGCTCGGCCGGCCCGGGCTCACCTCGCTGTTGCTGGCGGAGGAGGCGGCGCTGGGCGTCGGCGAGCGCTGCAGGGTCACCAGGGCCATGGCTGCGGCGCGGCGCGCGGGTGCCACCGAGGCCTCGGGCTGGAGCCGCCGCCGCCGCCGCCGCCCGGGCCGGGCCCGGGGCGCTCCAGGAGCCGCGCACCGGCGGCCGGGCCGAGCCGCGCCGGGCCCGCCCCTCCCCGTCCTCGTCCACCGCCCCCGCCCCCGCTCCCCGCCTTCCGCCCCCGCCCCCCGCCTTCCGCCTCCCGCGCCGGCGCGCGCCGGACCTGGAGCGGGGCGGGCGGGGTGGGCGGGCCGGGGCGGGGCGTGGGGTGGCGCGCGTGCGCGGCGCGGGAGCCACAGCGACCGGGAGGCCCCAGCGGGCCCGCCAGTCACGTTCCCCGCGCGCCCAGCACACGCGCTCCTGCCCGCGCGCCCGGCCCTCGGCTGGGGGGACGCGGCTGCGCGCGCCGGACCTCAAGTCTGGCTGCAGAGGCGCGCCCTCTGCACCAGCGGGGAACTGAGGCCGGGAGAGGGTGGGGAGGCAGAAAAGTAAAGCCTCCTGATCCCTGCCCAGAACCCCGACTGGCCGTCTTTGCAGAAACTCATTCATTCACTCACTCATTCATTCATTCATTCATTTTCACTCATCGTCCATTCATCCATTGATGAAATATTTACTGAGCACCTACTGTAGAGCCTGGAGTACTGAACAGTGAGCAAAAGAGAGCAGGGCCGCCCTCGGGGATTTTACAAAAGCGAATCACATTATAGTGGTCCTTCCTTACCTGAAGCCTCGCTCTCCCCGGGCTTCAGTTACCCGCGGTCCGAAAGTAATATTAAGTGGAAAATTTCAGAAAGGAACAATTCGTAAGCTGTAAATTGTGCGCCCGTGTGAGTATCGCGATGCCATCTCAAGCTACCCCGCTCAGACCTGCCAGGACATGAATCATCTCTTTGTCCAGTGTGCTCCCTGCCTGTTAGTCACTTAGTACCCGGTTATCAGATCAACTGCTTCGGTATCACAGTGCTACTGTTTAAGTGACCCTTATTTTTCTTAATAATGGCCCCAAAGTGCGAGGATAGCGATGATCACAATTCGGACGCTCCGAAGGGAAGCCGTAAAGCACTTCCTTTAAGGGACAAGGTGAAGGAAAGAAAAAAAAAATTGTGTGCTGAGGTTGCTAAGACCTAGTAGGGTAAGAACGACTCTTCCGTCCATGGGGTTGTGAAGAAGGAATAAGAAATTCGCGCTGGTTTGTTGTGGTACCTCAAACTGCAAAAATTATAGCCACAGAGTGTGATAAGTGCTTAGTTGAGATGGAGGGACATTAAATTTGAGGGGGTGGGACATGAACAGAAAAAGTGTTGTGCCAGAAAGCACTGACCCCCTAGTGAGACTTCAGCAAGAGACCCCTGAAATGAGTAACGTCAAACCATTCACTGCAAGTAAGAGGTGGTTACACAGACCCGGGTATAGATTTGGCATTTTATCATCTCACATTACAAGAAGGATGAGTACAATAAGATATTTTGGGAGAGAGAGAGAGAGAGCGAGAGAGACCACATTCACACATCTTTTATTACAGTACTAGAGGCTTGGTGCACGAAATTCGTGCACTGGATGGGGGGAGGTCCCTCAGCCCGGCCTGCGCCCTCTCCCAGTCCGGGAGCCCTCAGGGGATGTCCAATTGACAGCTTAAGCTGGCAGTCGGATATCCTTAGCCCTGTCATGGAGGTGCACTCCCCAGCCATGAGCTGGGCTCAGGGCTTTTGGCTGAGAGGCACTCCCCCTGTGGGAATGCACTGAGCACCAGACAGCAGCTCCTGCATTGAGCATCTGCCCCCAGATGGTCAGTACATGTCATAGCGACCAGTCTTTCTGCCGTTTGGTAGATTTGCATATTAGCCTTTTATTATATAGGATACTACTATAATTCTTCTATGTTATTATTAGTTATTGTTATTAATCTCTTACTGTGCCTAATTTATAAATTAAACTTTATCATAGGTGTGTGGATATAGGAAGAAACATAGCATATATAAGATTTGGTACTATCCAGTTTCAGACATTCACTGGGGGTCTTGGAACATATTCCCCACAGATAAATGGGTGGCTACTGTACTAGGCACATTTTCAAAATTATTCTGCTAATATTTTTATGTGAATTCTTCTATGTGTCCAGAAACCCAGTGTCAACTGAGCATAAGTGAATCAGGAAACGTTGGCTAGAAATAAGTGATAAAAATTTATTCAAGGGCCTTGGGGTTTGCAAACCGGAAACATAGCTAGGCAAAAACCCAGAAATATTCCAAAGAGGAAAGTTAAAACTTCTTATACTAAGAAGTACGTTCTTGAGAAGACTCAAACCTGCATTCTTAGCCCTAGGATTGGTCCAGCACCATTATCAGTCAGATGAGAGGCAGTCCAGACGATGGATGCCAGGTGGTCTGGATACGTGAGTCCCTTTGTGGGTAACCACAGGGTGATCTGGAGGTCTGATGTCTATCCAGGCATTGACATGGGACTGCAGAGTTCATAAGTTCAAGTTCCCAGGCTAGTTAAAACAAATACAGACTCATTTCCTCACACTTTAACCTACTTGATTTCAGTCATTTAGCAGCTTGACTGTAGTGACTCCATTTTATTTCTTCACTGTGCTCCTCACCAGTCAACTCTTTGGGGGCAGGGAGGTCAGGAAAGGCTTTCCTGAGGACCAATGGCAAGAGGTAGGGGTTTGATCCCCAATCAGGGCACATACAAGAAGCAACCAATAAAGTAGAAAGCTCTGGCTGCTGCATGGAGAATGGATGGTGGGGCAGGCGAGTGAAGGGAGACCAACACATGGGCTGCTGTTGTCATCCTGGGAAGAGGTAGCCAGTATGGGGATGGAGATAGGGACATGGAGTAAGATACCAAAAAAGATCAGTCAAGGTACTGGCTTGACTCGGTAATAGAAAGCTTTTCTTTCATCCCAAATCCCTTCCCTCGCCTCAGGCTCCACGTGCACATTGCACAAACACCCCCAAATGCAGTGGTCCAATCCTGCTCCCCATCTTAGCAAAACTGGCTCCACCATCCATCTCACTAACCAACCAGAAACCCAGGCAGCTCCAGGATCCCGCCTCCTGCCTCCCGCAGATCCAGGAGTCAGTACCTCCTGCACCATTTATCTCAAAGGTGATTCTCAATGGAGGCACTATAGTCCCTCTGAAGTGCTTTTTGGAGGAAATTTATGGAAACATTTTAAATGGGAGAGAGAGAGAGAGAGAGAGAGAGAGAGAGAGAGAGAGAGAGAGAGAGAAACATCAATTTGTTGTTCTACTTCTTTATGCATTCATTGGTTGCTTCTTGTATGTGTGCTGGTTGGGATTCAAACCTGCAACCTTGGCATATCAGGACGATGCTCTAACCAACTGAACTACCTGGCCAGGGCGAGAAAGAATATTCTAGTGTAACATTTTTTAAAAAAAGTTATATTTTTAAAAATCCACAATGCATGAAATACCAACTTTTTTTTTAATGACAGGATCAGTACTGTATTGCTGATTTTTCCTTTTTTTAAAAAAATATATTTTATTGCTTTTTTTACAGAGAGGAAGAGAAAGAGATAGAGAGTTAGAAACATCGATGAAAGAGAAACATCGATCAGCTGCCTCCTGCACACCCCCACTGGGGATGTGCCCGTAGCCAAGGTACATGCCCTTGACCGGAATTGAACCTGGGACCCTTCACTCCACAGGTCGACGCTCTATCCACTGAGCCAAACCAGTTAGGGCTGATTTTTCCTTTTGCTTCAGGATCCAATATGGCACAGCAAGCTACGTTTACTGATCCCTGCCTTGATTCGACCCTATATTTCTTTATAATTTTGGTTATTCTAAACCCTTTAGTGAAAAGGGCTGGGGTGGGAGGGCAAGGAAGTCAGAGCCCCCTAGCCTCACTCTCTAGGCCTCACAGAACCGGGTTTGCAGGAGGGGAACCAGCTAGAAGTTTCCCTGCACCCAGTGGAGCCCTTTCCATCTGGTACCATCTTAATTTTTTTCATCATCATTTATCTAATCATCTTTGACTTCATTCTTATCGTCTCAGCTCAGTTTTGCATCTATTAAGAAGAGCAAGTTGCCTGGCCGGCGCGGCTCAGTGGTTGAGTGTTGATCTATGAACCAGGAGGTCACGGTTCAATTCCTGGTCAGGGCACATGCCCAGGTTGCGGGGTGCAGGAGGCATCAATGATTCTCTCTCATCATTGATGTTTCTAACTCTCTCTCCCTTGCCCTTCCTCTGTGAAATCAATAAAAAAATATTTTTTTACGAAAAGAACAGCAAGTTATTTGCTGTCTGCTAGGCCGTTATGCAAAGTGATTTGCAAGGGGGTTGAGGGAGTGGTTTATTAACGTCTAAATGTTTTCCGTCCACGCTCTGGGGTTGCCTCCTACAGGAAGATCAGATTTCCCTTATCTGTGCGCCTGCAGTCCCTGCGTCTGTTACTGGGTTGGGCCTCTTTATGTATTTCTTGTCACACAGTTCGGATTCTCATTTCACAGATGAAGAAATTGATGCATGGAGTGGTGAAGTCACACACCCAAGGTCACTTAGCTAGGGAGTGATGAAGCTGGGGTTTGAACCCACGGTTCTTTACTTTAGAATTCAAGCAAAAGACAGAGATTCTTCCAGTATAGCCTATGGGGGGGGGGGGAAGGGAAGAGGGGATAGAGTCAAACCGTGTAAGCCATTAGCATACTATCTGCACAATATGTTATATTAAATGAGCTAATATAGGTAAGGTTCTTAGAACAAGACAGGCACAGGTTCAAATAAATGAAATATGATATCAAGTACTAAAAAGGGCTTGAGAGCCCTAAATGGTTTGCTCAGTGCTGCAGCGGTTCTCAGCCTGTGGGTCGCGACCCCTTTGGGGGTCGAAGGACCCTTTCACAGGGGTCGCCTAAATACATCCTGCATATCAGATATTTATATGACGATTCATAACAGTAGCAACATCACAATTATGAAGTAGCAACGAAAATAATTTTATGGTTGGGGGTCACCACAACATGAGGAACTGTATTAAAGGGTCGCGGCATTAGGAAGGTTGAGAACCACTGGCTTAGACTGGGCCCTCAGACTGAAGGGTCCCGGGTTTGATTCCTGTCAAGGGCAGGCTCGATCCCTGGGGCATGTGAGGGAGGCAACCAATCGATGAGTGTCTCTCACATCGTTTCTTTCTCTCTGTCTCCCCCACCCTTCTACTCTGTCTAAAAAATCCATGGGAAAAAGTATCCTCAGGTGAGGATTAACAAACAAAAAAAGCAGGGGTGGGAGGGTGGGGGTGGGAGAAAAAGCAGGCTAAGGTGAGAGGGTGAGGAGGGGGCTGTTTAGGCAAGTGGCCAGGGGACCTCTGGGCAAGATGACATTTGAGCAGAGGGACCACACGACAACCCCACCAGGTTGATGTAAAAACCCTGGAATCTGCCAGCTCCAAACTGGCCTTCGATGTTAGGAGTCAGGGCAGGCACTTCCTTTGCCTGGGGCTTACTTCCTGCTTTTGTGAAGGGGGAAAGAATGACAGCACTTATTTCAAGGCTGGGTTATGGGCCTGACTGCCCAAGTCCTAACCCCCCCCCCCCCCCCCCCGTGACCTGTGAATGTGACCTTATTTGGCAATAGGGTCTGTGCAGATGTCATCAAGTGAAGATGAGGTCATCAGGGTGGGCCCCAGTCCAATATGACTATGCCCTCACGAAAAGGGGAAATTTGGACAGAAAGATAGAGACACAGAGAAATCGCCGTGTGGAAATTGGAGTTTTGCTGTCACTAGCCAAGGAACAGGCTAGAAAAGCGGTTCTCAACCTGTGGGTCGCGACCCCTTTGGCGGTTGAACGACCCTTTCACAGGGGTCACCTAAGACCATCCTGCACATCAGATATTTACATGACAATTCATAACAGTAGCAACATTACAGTGATGAAGTAGCAACGAAAATAATTTGATGGTTGGGTCACAACATGAGGAACTGTATTTAAAGGGCCAGAAGGCTGAGAACCACTGCCATAGGGTCTGCCTTTAAAAACTGTGATACCCACATTCAGTGTTCCTGTATGAACGGACCACTGGTTAATAGCCGAGTGGAAACATGTTCAGGACAGACCATACTGATACGTGAAATGGGAGTCGAAACAGCACCCACAACGTGATCTCATTTGGGGCACATGAAGTGGTGTGTTTATGTAATGTTTGCCCCAAATGTGAATGGCCCCTCTTTCCTGGTGGTGGGATTGGTTACAGGGGGTTAGTACTTTCTGCTTTATAGCTCCTGTTTTGTAATAAATTATAGAGGTTATGATGATCTTACTACTCAGAAAAGATATAATAAAGCTAATTTTGTCTGAGAGAGTGTGTGTGTGGATGGGGGTTAACTTGTTATTCTATAACTTCTCGTGGCCCCCACAGAGTTCTGCCTCCTAGTAAATGGATCTTTTGCCCTGGCCTGAGTGTGCTGTTTCAGAGCTGCTAGGAGGCCACGTTGTTTATCGATCAGCCAGTAGGCCAGAGAAATCGTTGATCCCTAACATTCCAGCCAAACAAACAAAAAATGCTTCCCAAGGTTCTTTGGGGCCTGCTAGCATGATCAGTGAACTTGGGACTTCAGAATAGTTTCTCAAGGACCTTGCAATCAACCCACCGGGTGAGCCATATACCCTGTGGGACTTAAGGCACATCCCTTCCTCTCTTTGGGGCCTCAGTTTACTCAGCTGTAAAATGGGCACATTCAACCGTTCAGTGTTTCTCAGCTTTTGCTTTTCTTTTTTTTTAAAATATATTTTATTGATCTTTTTACAGAGAGGAAGGGAGAAGGTTAGAGAGTTAGAAACATTGATGAGAGAGAAACATCAATCAGCTGCCTCTTGCACACCCACTGCTGGGGATGTGCCCGCAACCAAGGTACATGCCCTTGACCGGAATCGAACCTGGGACCCTTCAGTCCGCAGACTGACGCTCTATCCACTGAGCCAAACCGGCTAGGGCAGCTTTTGCTTTTTCTTTTCTTTTTTTCTCACGCCCTCTTCTGATAAAAGATTTTAAAAATTGCACACCCCTCCTTGGGGATGTCTTAATCCAATAGCCAAGAATATACTGTGGAACTTTACTGTCTGTGCTTTGTATCATGAAAACAATGGGTGTCCCTGCACCTCATTTTCCAAAATTAAATAACAATACCGAATATGCTTTTCACATACATCACAGGACTCTCTGAAACCACAGCCCACACCCAGCCCTGCGGGGTGGGAAGTCCCTGTGTGGTCCCTGGTACCCTTCACTGTTCCCGCTCAGTTAAGCTCTCTAATGTGGTGGCCTGGTGCTCCAGCGCTGGGTACAGACGGCCTGTGTGAGGGGAGCTGTAAATCCAGGGTGCCTTGTTTTGTTTCGTTTTTCCATTGATTTTTAGAGAAAGTGGAAGGGAGGGAAGAGGGAGAGAGAGAGAGGAAGAGAGAGAGAAACACGGATGTGAGAGAGACACATCAATTGGTTGCCTCCCACACTCTTTCCGACCAGGGCCGGGGAACCTGCAACCAAGGTGTGTGCCCTTGACTGGAATCCAAGCCGGAACCCTTCAGTCCGAGGGCCGATGCTCACCTTCACCTTTTTATTTGATGTTGCTGAAGGTAGGGGCCAAGTAGAGGCTGGTCCTTCAAAACTGACCCAAACGATGCCTCCCCGAGGGCTGGTTGGTTCTTCTCTCTGGGCCTCAGTCTCCCCATCCATACAGCGAGGTGCCCGATGACCTTTGGGCTTTAAGAACCACCGCTCCAGGTCTAGCCCTGCAGAGGAGGGACTGGAGCCCTGCTGCTATGTCCCTGGGATACCGAGCAAAGAGCCACGTATCCTCGTGGTCTCCTCTTGGCCTCATCCACCTAGCGTCCCAGAATGGCACTGGGCTGGCCGGCTGGCCCGAGGAGCCCTGTCCAGTACCCCTGGCCTCCCTTCCGGTGCTGCCAAGATGACCACCCCTCCCACCCCCTGCAGGCCAGGAAACGGCACTCCCTCCCCCAGGGTGGCAGCAGAAAGAGAGAAGAAAGAGGATCGCCTCCAGCTGGCCGGGGAGACAGGCCTGCTTGTGTCCATGAGCCCTCCAAGAACCCCCGCCTGCCCCCTCCCTTCCACCGAGGCCTGGACACAGGGCCTTGGGATCAGCCAGAAAAGTCAGGCAGCTTTTCAGGGACTTGGGAGTGAGGGAAGGGGGTGGTGGGTCCAGCCCCTGCCAGCAGCACCGCGCCAAGCTGCGCCCTGTCTATAACTCCGGACTTTGACCCTGAGCTCCAGTCCCGGCTGGCGGGCTGAGGACTGAGAACAGGACACCCCAGAATCAGGAGCCTCCCCTTAGGAGACAGGACCCTGCACCCACAGCAGCTGCCTCATTTCTCCAGAAGTTTGGCACACCCGGTAAGTGAGGGTGTTCTTATTTGGGGGGGGGGGGCGGAATAGAACTCGTGTTTTCCGGGTGTCAGCGGAGAAGGCTCCACTTTAGAGTCTGAAGCAGGTGACAGCCTTGTAGTCGGGCCGGGACCTCGGGTAAGCGCCTTCGCCTTTCTAAGCCTCTGTTTCCTCGTCTGGAAGATGGGATCCTAACTCACCTCTTACAGGGTTGATTTGAGGGTTAAAACAGGCGATTGATGTAAGGTGCTTAGTATAGAACTGGCCACGCACCAAGTCCTCAATACATGGCCATTATTATTTGGGGGGCGGGGAGCTGGTAGCCTGGCTGTCAAGCATTTATAAAATCTGTTCCATTTTAAATATAAACTCTGAAAACATCAACGTCATCAGAAGTAGCCCCAGGGCGCAACTTGGGAGGTGCTAATAATGTTCATTCAAATACCTTCCCCGGGACTTGCTGATTTTTTTCAGGAAAATCTTTCCTAGTCTTGGCTGCGCACATGTGGCCATCCAAGGCAGGAGCTGCCTCCAGCCACTTTCTAGGGAAAAGGGAGCCAATTAGCAAAGAAACACAGGACAAGCAGAAAGGGTCAGTGTCCATGTACTGCCGGCGTCACGGTGCAGAAAGCGCAGGTCTGAACACTGGCCCACACTGGCTGGGTGACTGTGGGAGCGTGGCTTTCGCTCCCTGCACCTCAGTTTCACTTCTGTAGAACCTTCTGGAGCAGGTGAGAGGATTAAGTGAGAGGATGTCTATACTGCATCTACATGTGTCTGGCAAGTGGCAGATGACCAAAATGGTTCCCTTTCTGCTCCACCCTTAAATAGACATTATAATTAGACACACACACACATACACACACAAAGTTACTGTCATCAGTGTCCAATTTGATTCACCTACTTTATTAAGATCATTGATTTAGGACATACATATTCCCTCTTCACTTCTGTGCCTATCACCAACACACTGAACATTCCTGCAATTGTTATATTTTATGTGGGGTTCCCCCCCCCCCGCAGTGTAGGACTTTGAAACATTGGGGTATCTCTTCACCTCTTTGACCTTCAGATTTTTCACTTGTGAGTCAGGCTGGCCTAGGCCCTGCTTCTTAGCAGGGCCTGTCTGAGGCTCAGTTGCCTCCTCTGTAAAATGGGCACAATGATCATCCCAAGGGTTGGTGGAAGGTTAAAGTAGATCGTGCATGTAAAGTTCTCAGCATAATCCTAGGAGTTGAAAAACTAGCAGCGGCTGTCATTGCTGTTTCTCTCCACATTGTAGTTCTTTTCTGGATGTGACCTATCCCACCTTTCAAAGGGTCTTTTTAACCTCAAGACCCTACAAATCTTTTTCTTTTTAATACTCACCCAAGCATATGTTTTTATTGGTTTTTGAGAGAGGGAGAGGGAGAGGGAGAGAGCAACGTTGATGTGAGAGAAAAACATCCATCAGTTGCCTGTCATATGTGTCCCGACTGGGGGTTGAACCTTCAACCTGGGCGTGTGTCCTGACCGGGAATCAAACCTGCGACCCCTACATGGGATGACGCTCCAACCGAGTCACACTGGCTAAGGCCCACAAACCTTTTTCCACAAATGTGTGACTTCAGCTGAGTCCCTCCTCTTCTTTGAGCCTCAGTTTCCCCATCTGCATGAGGACGTCTTGCTCACCTTTAGAATTTTACATACTGCAGACACTGAGCCCCCGCGCTGTGACTTGTCCCTTTATCCGGCCAGCTGGTACCGGAAGTTACTCTGGGACTCCCCCCACCCGCCCGGAGGCTTTGCTTGTTATCTGAGACGTGCCATGTGCCCGCTCTGCTTCTGTTCGAAGCCTTTTTCCCTCCGCCCAGAAACCTCTTAAGGGTTTTCAGACACTCTCTTCTCTCATCTCACACAATTCTATTATATAAGCAGCTCCTTTCCCCCCTCAATTACTCACTGGTTTTCTAGGTGACATGAGAATGAGAAAAACTTGGGCCCTAGAAAAAGCAGAACTGGGCTCTGCCCGCTCCCGCCCCCCCGCCCCCTCCCCCCCTCGCCCGCCTTCCTCCAACTCTTGCTGTGACTTCTAATAGCCTTGCTCTCTCCCAGCCTCAGCTGCCTCAGCTGCGAACCAGGGACAACAATAATCACCGGTTTAATTTATGAGCTGCCCAGCGCTTTACAAATACAGTGGGGCCTTGACTTACGAATTTAATTCGTTCCGTGACGGAGCTCGTAACTCAAATTACTCGTATGTCAAATCAAAAAGTGAACGAGTGAGACACGTGATGCTGGGCTGATGTTGTGGCGCTCACTGCGACGTTCGCTGCGCCAACTAGCGGTGGGGTATCTGAAGCTGGCTCGTGACCCGAATTTTAGCTCTCAACTCAAAGCAAAAAATCGGCCGAGAGACGGCTCATATCTCGAAAAACTCGTTAGTTGGGACACTCGTAAGTCAAGGCCCCACTGTATTTTCTCTTTTGATCCTCTAAGAACTCCATTCATTCATCTATTCATTCATTCATGAGTCCTTGCTACAGGCCAGGTACTGTTCGAGGCCATGGGGACAGAGCAGTGGACAAAAGTCCCTGCTCTCCTGGAGCTGATATTCTGGTGGGGAGACAACCGGCAGGGAGCTCTGTGAACCCTCAAAAGTTTATGGAAGAGGAAGCGGAGGCTGTTACGATGAGCAGCCACGCATCCCGGTTTGTCACAGGACTCTCCTGGTGTTAGCACTCGGCCCCCACGTCCTGGGGACACCCTCAGTCCTGGGACTTCGGGAGGTCGGCCACCCTTGCTCGGTCAGGTTACGTGACTTGTCCGGGGTCACACTGTTCGTCCGTGCCAGAGCCAGCTGTGAACCTGGGTGTGTCTGACCCACGGCCTAGGGGGCTGTGACTGCCGCTTCCCCATGCCGTGCCGCCTCCGGGATTCATTGTGGGGAATTTGGACAATACAGAAAAGCCCTCTATGCCTGCCTTCTTATTGTTAATGTACAAAGGTGCTCAACTCTATGGAGGTTATGCAAAGACAGAAGGCCCAGAGAGGGGAAGTCACTTAGCCAACGTCACACAGCAAGGCGGAAGTGAAGCCAGGTCTGACTCTCCCTTCTTCCTCTCCCTTCCTCCACACCCAATGTTCTTTCCTTTGTCGTTTCCAAAGTGCTGGGGGACAGAAGGAGGCTGCCATGTATTGAGGGCCTGCTCGTGCCAGGCACTGTACCAGGAACTGTGGCCATGCTGCTCATTTAATCCTTAGGACAACCCCGTGAGACCAGGTTCCTCCTATTTTATTGATGAGGAAATTGCAAGAGGAGGCTGGGGGTCCTGAGAGGGTCTGCCTACTGTCCCCCACCCACCCTCCCAACCAAGCCCAGGTTGGCAGCTGGAAGAAGCATCGCCCAGAGCAACGATGCGATTCTTTTGTTTTGGCGTTTTTTATCTTCAACTTGGCTGCTGAAATCCTAACAGAGTACGGTTTTTGTGGCCTGGAGCCGTTTCCTCCTTTACAAAACTAGGCCATACTGAGAATGTCCTGCCGTTCAGGGCCACAGGCGGGGAGCCAAGGTCTGTGGGAGGAGAGTTGTGAGTAAAGAGGAGGGAAAGTTGAATTTGGCCCTTTAGGGCACAAACGTCCCCTTGTTCTGCCTCAGCAGGAGCCAGTAGAATATTTCCCTGCTGTGCAGGCCCAACCAGCTTCAAGGTCAAAAGCTGCTAGGCCTTCTAAAATTCTGAGGACCCAGGCAGCCCAGCACCCCAAGGCCGGCCATGAGGGGGTGCGCTGGAGGACCTGAGTTCTGAGGCCAGCCTTTGCAGCTGATGCAGCTGATTTGCTTACAGCTGCATCCACTAGCTGCCAGCCCGGCACGGCACACAGTAGGTGTGCAAAAAGTGCATGTGAGTTTACTTGAAATGAAATCCCAGCAGCACTCCTTCCTGGCTCTGTGACCTCAGGGAAGTGGCTTTAATCTCTCGGAGCCTCAGTTTCCTCATCTGGAAAGTGGAGCCAATAACACTAGTCCCTACTTTAATAAGAATATTGGGAGACTTACATGAAATGAAGCATGGGAAGCATTTAGCGCTGAGGCCGGCACGCACTAGGTGCTCCGCGAATGTCAGTCAGTCGCTTCTTTTGTACTAGACACTGGGTTAAACGTTTTACACGTGCCATCTTGGTAAATCTTCCATCAACTCTCCGAGGCATGAGTTCATTTCCCCATTTTCCAGAAGAAGAAATTGAGACTTGGGCAGCGTCTTGCCCAAGGTCAATGGCCAGTAGGCAGCAGAACTGAGATTTGAGATTTGAAGCCAGAGCCCATAGTTCTAACCATTTGACTCCCCAGCTTAGAGCTGGCTAGGAACTCTGCCTACGCCCTTCTAAATATGTTTTTATTGATTTCAGAGAGAGGAAGGGAGAGGGAGAGACGGATAGAAACATCAATGATGAAAATCATTGATCGGCTGCCTCCTGCACGCCTCACACTGGGGATCGAGCCCGCAACCTGGGCATGTGCCCAGACTGGGTATCAAATCTTGCCTTCCTGTTTCATGGGTTGATGCTCAACCACTGAGCCACACCCGCCAGGGTTAGGCCCTTTTAATGTTCCCAGATGGATACAGTGCGCTCGGGGAGGCTTCCCATAGGAAGTGGTATCACTCACCTGCTGTGTGATCTTGGGCTTTGCCTCTCCATGTCTGTTTCTCCCTTTCTCAGGGTCATGGCGAGGATTGAGTGTTAAAAGGGTCTGGCGGTATCCGCCACTCTCTAAGCCAGTGGTTCTCAGCCTGTGGGTCGCGACCCCTTTGGCGGTCGAACGACCCTTTCACAGGGGTCGCCTAAGACCATCCTGCATATCAGATATTTACATGACGATTCATCACAGTAGCAACATGACAGTTATGACGTAGCAGCAAAAATAATTTTATGGTTGGGTCACAACATGAGGAACTGTATTGAAAGGGCCGGAAGGTTGAGAACCAATGCTCTAAGCCTTCAGTGGGGGGTGGTGACGAGGGTGATGGTGGTGATGGTGATGGTGATGGGGATGGTCCTGCAGGCTGGCACAATGCGCGTGGTGGTGATCGGAGCGGGCGTCATTGGGCTGTCCACCGCCCTCTGCATCCACGAGCGCTACCACTCGGCCCTGCAGTCGCTGGACTTGAAGATCTACGCAGACCGCTTCACCCCGCTCACCAACACCGACGTGGCTGCTGGCCTGTGGCAGCCCTACCTCTCCGACCCCGGAAACCAGCAGGAGGCGTGAGTGAGGGTCCCAGAGGGTGGCCGGGCAGTCAGAGGAGTTGAGTCTCTGGAGGGGGCTGCCCCCTCTCAGGGTCCCTGTCACCAATGACAAGACCATTGTGGAGGCTATGTCCTGGCATGATGTGAAGAAAATAATAAATATGAAGCCCCTTCTAGGTGCTGGACAGATGCTACACTTGGTCTCAGCAGTGATAGAGGGGACATGTGCCAGACCGATGGAGACTTTGTCTCCATCCCTCCCCTAAACCAGGAGGCTGTCGATGCCAGATGAGTCGGCAAATCAGGAATATCTCTAAGTGAGTCGATCAATGCTCAGGTTTAGTGAAGAAGTTGCAACGGTCATGAAGTTAGTTTTGAAACCCCCGGCTGATTCCACAAAGGAAGCCTCAGATGAATATCAGCTCAAACAGACATTTTATTCTCCCCACAAATTCCAAACCGATGTTCCTGATCAGTGGGTGACAGCTCAGGGATCAGGCTCCTTTCCAGCTCGTGGCTCTGTCATTCTCCTCCGTGGCTTCCAACGTTGCCCTTCACATGGGCCAGCACCTGCACAAGGAGCATAGCATGAGGACTACGTGTGCACAGTTTCTGGGGTCTTTTGGCTAGAAGGCAGACACATGGTCACGCCTAGCTGCAAAGGAGTCTGGGAAATGTAGTTGAGCTGTGAGCCCAAGGAGAAGAGGAAGCATTTGGGAGTGCCAGCTGGTGTTTACAGTGGGGTGGAGCCTAGAGAGAGCTTGAACCTGTGGCTCACTGTCTCCGGAGAAGGTCACAGCCTTCATTTAAACTTGGCAACTCCGTGATCCTAAGTTGGAGGTAGGTTCCGAATGGTTGTGAGGGAGCATGCTCTATTTCCATCTTCTCTTTTCTATTGATGGGGACATATTGGAAAGCTTGGGGAAGAGGGAGACCCCTAGGCACGTGGGGGGCTGCAGGAGTGGACCATGATGGATTTATGGATTTGGACACCTCCCCACCAGCCTGACCACAGCCCTGGGCAAGCTGACCCTCAGAGCGGTCTTATCCAGCTCAGGGCATGACGTGATGAGACTCTGGTGGACCCTTCCAGGCATTGGAACCGGCAGACCTTCGACTACCTCCTGAGCCACATCCATTCCCCCAATGCTGCAAACATGGGCCTGGCCCCGATCTCAGGCTACAACCTTTTCCATGAAGCTGTTCCGGTGAGTGAGGAGCCCTTGACCGTGGGGCAGAGCCTTGATCACAGACCAGAGTCACGTTCTATAGTGGTGGGCACTTGGTGCTGAGGCCAAAATACGTCCTGTGACCCTGCAGGTGGTCCCCAGGCTTTTCATCAAGATGGACTAAGACACTCATCATGGTGCACACTTCTAAAGCCCCTACTGTGTGCCAGGCCCTGTCCTAACTACTTTACAAATAGTGACTCAATTAGCTCTCACAATAATTGAGTGTTATTATTATCTTCCTTTTGCAGATGAAATGGCGTACCTTACTTGAGCTCACAAAGTTTTAAAGTGGCAGAGCTGGGATTTGAACCCAGACAGTCTGTGACCGCATGGGGGATGTTCTCAGGTTGCTTGGAGAGGGTGATTCGGCTGGGTGCCCAGAACCCCAAGCCAAGGTTTAGTCAACATTTAACCCTGTGCTAAGAGCATTAGCCACGTTATCCATTACCTTCCATGGGACCGAGAGTGACTATTAACTCCATGATACAGACCAGAAAACTGAGTCTCAGAGAATTCAAGGTGTTCAGGGGTGAGACTGAAATTTCCATTTATGTTGTCTGACCCCACTCTCACTCTTTGGGGACTTTCACTGCCTCCCTTTTTGTCTCCCATATTCCCAACCCTTACCCTATCACTCACCCCAAGTCTTACTCTTACCCTTAGTACAGCATAATGGTTAAGAATTTAGACTCTGAAGCCAAACTGTGTAGGTTCAGATCCCAGCTCCACCGTTTATTAATTGTGTGATCTTAGACAAGTCACTTACACTCTCTAAGCCTCAATGGGCCCATCTATTAAATGGGGATAATAATAGGATCTACCTCAATGGGTTGTTGGGAAGATTAAATGGAGTGGTATAGGTAAAATGCTCGGAACAGAGCCTTACACACAGGGAACATTATATAAAATTTTTGTTATAGTTACTCTTGACTTGCACCCATCCCTGTGTCCCCTCCTCTCCTTCTTCTGCAGGACCCCTTCTGGAAGGACATAGTTCTGGGATTTCGGAAGCTGACACCCAGGGAGCTGGACATGTTCCCCGATTACAGGTGAGGTTACTATCATGAGCAAAGGGAATGAGGCCCGACAATTCAGACAGACCCGTCCAGAAGGCAGCAGAAGACGGAGTCACCAAAGTTCTGTCCCATCCTACGCCTAGAGCCCCTCCTACCTTGGTCTCCTGGTGCTCTGTTCAGCTCCTTCAGAGAAGAAACCCACCCAAACTGGGCCTTGGGCTAAGGAAGTGGGGGTTAGGGAACCACAGATCTCAAGGCCAGAAGCTCCGTACCCCTTTAAAGAGGCTAGGTGACTTCCGAAGGTCACACAGCCACGTGACCAAAATGGGATTCCAATCCAGTCTGTGTGACACCAAACTCCTCTCTTCTTTTCCCTACAGCCCAGTGTCTTTCCGGTCCTCTCCTCACCCACCCAATGCTTGAATCCCCTCTCCAAATGCACATCCAGTCTCCACTTGCACATCCCCACGTCAGGGATGGCTTTGTCTGACACAACAAATTTCCTTGCATTGAGCTAAAAACCACTTCCACCTGAACTTCTCCCAACAGTGGCCCTGTCTCGAGCCTCGGGCCCACACCACCACCTCCCTCCCACCGCCCCTCCAAAAAAATACAACAACCACCCAACACTGCTCCCATCTCCATTGGATAGCCTTCTGATTCTGATCCTTTGTTCCCACCTTTGCCTGCTGTGACTCTAGCTATGGCTGGTTCAACACAAGCCTGACTCTGGAGGGGAGGAGGTATCTGCAGTGGCTGACTGAAAGGTGAGATGTTCAACTTGAGCTTCAGGAAAGCCCTCCCAGGGACCAGGGTTGTAGCAGATGGTTGTTCATGGTATTCGTCTTTGTATCGACCAACCCCAACGTTAACCTTTAGGTGTGGTGGGAGTTAACCGCTGTGCAGTGGTTCTGTCTGGCTGGGCAATAGAACCATGTGGGCAACTCTTTACATGGGATGCCTATTATCAACCTCACTAAAATCCATAACACTTGTGTAGTAGCTTTAAATGGATTCTCTTAAGTTTTCCAGGTCTATTTACATCATCTACAAAACATGCCTTGCCTTTTATTTTTATACCTCATCTTTTTTTTTTTTTTTTCTTGTCTAACTGCTATGGCCAGTACCTCCAGAACAATGTTAAATAATACAGGGGATAGTAGATGTCCCTGTCTTGTTCTTGATGTTGATAGGAATCTTGAAGTGTTCTACATTAGCAAACATTACCTTGAGAGAGACATTTGAATTTATATTCACATGCCTTCACATTAAGAAAGATTCCATATATTTCCTACCTATTACTATTTCATTATGATTTTTAAAAATATAGAATAGAGATGGTGGCTTTTATCAAGTGACCTGAGAAGTTTTTTAAAACGTAGCTTTCAGGACCCTGCTTCATATCTACTGAATTGAAACCGCTGGGGTGGGGCTCAGAAATTTGTATCTTAGAGGAAATTCCCTGGGTGATTCTAATGATCAGCCAGGCTTACGAACTATTGCGCTAAAATCCGGTTATTTCTTCTAACCTTGGGACGCTTAATGACTCCCGTCTAGGCTCTTCCGGGAACAAACGCTCCAGGTTTTTCTACTTTGAGGAAACCATGTAGATAAAATAGTCCTGAGGTTATGCTTCAGCCTTTATATAGTTTTGTTGTTGTTTTTTGTTCTTTTGATGTTTCTACTATATTTCTAATAGTGACAATATTTTTCAGCTGGGACACTTAGAGGGAGGGGTGAATGTCCCTAGCCCCCCTCCCTCCTCATGCTCTGCTTCTGACAAAGGGGTGGCATTGGTCCAACCCTGTCCCCCCGCCCCCCTGCATTTAGTGTGAGCCCCAGCCCCGTCACTGACTCACAGTATGACCTTCAGCAAGGCCCTTCTCCCATCTCCATCTGCCCGATGAGGAGCTTGGACCGTCTCAGGTTTCCCCAGGGACATTTCATGGCCCCCTGGGGCACCAAGGTGCTCATGAACCGGTTTGGCTGTACAGCAAGGAGCACCCCATGGGACAGAGGGTCTTTGGGACGTGTCCCCGTGCTGTCCTTGTGGAGAGGTAGGAGGGAGGGTTGAGTAATGAGCTTTTCCATGTGTCTGATCATCCCAGGTTAACCGAGCGGGGAGTGAGGTTCTTCCAGCAGAAGGTGGAGTCTTTCGAGGAGGTGAGCTGCAGGGCTGGCAGGGGCTGGGCGTGGGAGAGAGGAGAGGGGGGCGGACCTTTGCTTCCTGTTGCTGAGTTGAGGGCCTCCTCCTCAGTCTTCCAGGATCCCTTTGAGGCCCATCCCAGACTCCAAACGTTTGTCAATCCCAGAAGGACTCGGGCATTTTTGCCTTGATATTGGTGGCAGAAGTGAAGGGACAGGGGCACCATGGCGGCCATGAAGGGCTGATCTATATGAAAGCCCAGTATCAGCTGCTCCCCACCCCCAAGTTCCAGACACTTAGATTGCCTCCTACCGACCTCTGGGTTGATGCTTCTGCAAAGTCACGGGCCCCAGCTGACGCACCGCCAGAGTAACACCACCACCAGTCATCATGACAGGAGCAGCTACCATCAGGCGCTGGCCTTGCCCCAGGAGCTTTGTTCTGGGACTCCACTCAATCCCGGCAGCTAGGGTAGTGCTTGGCTCATGGAAGACGCTCAGTCCCCACAGCTACTAGCATTCTATAGTAAGCATCGCTCTGCGCCCAGCCCAGATGGGCCCTTGGGAAATACAGCTGACTCAGACGCAGCCCTCATTCCCAAAGAGATGACAGTCCAGTGTAGCCAACGCTAGCTCATGAACAGTAACAGTGCCCTGCGATGTGTATGCCCCAGGACTGACCTCTGAGGGGCCTCACGGGGGTGGGGCTGGGAGTCTGGGTGCCTATCAGGCTACATCCTGGACCTACCGAGTATCCCCCCATGCCCAGCACTAGGGGTGCCAACGTGCCTTCTGCAGATGTCTCGGCAGAGGAGAAGGCAAGAGAATGAAAGGAAAGGGAGTCAGAAAGAGGAAGAGAGCGAGCTCTGCTTGCTTTCTGACTTCTGGAAGGTTCCCAGAAAGGTCCCCCCTTTTCCACGGTACTCCTTTCTAAGCACTTTTACACCCAGAGCCACACTGGATCCTCACAGTGGCTTGTGAATGTGCATTACCAGCCCCACTTTATTGCTAAGGCAGCTGAGCCTAGAGGAAGTGACGGGACATTTCTGAGGCTACACGGCAGGTCAAGGACAGAGCAGACATTAGGGGCAGGCCCGGGAATTCCTCCTTGAGCCTCCTCCCTGCTGTGCCACAGGGAGCTGAGAGCTTTAAGGTGAAAGGAAGGTAGAAGAGGGGGCAGGAGTACCAGGATCCTTACCCCCTTCCACCCTACCTGCCCTGTTGGTTGCTGCCAGGTGGCAAGAGGAGGCGCCGATGTGATTATCAACTGCACCGGCGTGTGGGCCGGGGCGCTGCAGCCGGACCCGCTGCTGCAACCAGGCCGGGGGCAGATCATTAAGGTGAGTGTGGAGGTGAGGGATGAGACCTCCGGCTTTTGTTGCTAGGAAGATGGTAGCTGCCTGCTGATTTCATCTCCAGGGACATCTGCCAGAGGAATTGCCTGTCGAAGAAGCAAGAGAGACCAATGCAACACGACCCTCCCAAATGTTCTCTTTCGAGATTTCTTCTTAATAGCACAGCACGCGCGTCTATATACTAGTATATGCTTGTGTATATATGGGAGCTGCATATGTGTGCGAGCATGCCTATTATTATAACGAAAAGAGGACTACGTTGTGTCCATCGCTGCATCCTCACCACAACCCTTTGAGACGGGGTCTATCATATCACCATCGCCGTCTCACGGATGGGGAAACTGAGGCAGAGGCATTAAGGAACATGCACAAGTTCACGCAGTAGTAAGCGGTGGGACTGGGATTAGAACCCAGGCAGCCTGGAGTAAGAGCCTGGGTATAAGCATCAGTCCACACCACCTCTTACTGTGTACGTGTACATGTGCGTGAGGCGTGCCTGTTTGTGAATGTACACGTGTGCATTCACAGGTGTGTAGGAACGGCGTGTGTGTGCATGTGTGTGTGTTTGCACACGCGTGCTGGGCTTTTCTGTGGGTACGTGGGTGAAAACATGCGATGCTTCAGGGGGCAGGTTGGCTCTCAATCAGGGTGCTCTTCCTGCAAGTGCAGGCAGCCAGGTGCAGACGGCAGCAGGGGCTCCTGGGAATTGTCCACTCTTAACAGAGCATGCGGTCTTGGAGGGGAGCAGGGCAGGGGGCGTGCTGATGCATCTCCCCTGAGGAGACTTCTCCGTCCTCTATCAACAGGTGGATGCCCCTTGGATGAAGCACTTCATCATCACCCATGACCTAGACAGAGGCATCTACAAGTCCCCGTACATCATCCCAGGGTAAAAATCTGGCATCCTAGGCAGAAGAGGGGCCATCTTTATGCCCTCCTTAAGCTTCTGCTGCCTGCCCCAGGCCCCTTGCTTAGTCCCTTCAGCTTTTTTCTTCAAATGTGTTTTTTTTAAAGTGTGGTTGAGTCATTAAATGCTTGGGAGAGGGCAACAGAAATAGAAACACCAACCATTGAGCCACGCCCTGCCGGCCAGGCTTGAACATGCTTTCGGATGAGAGTGATGCTAGAGACAAAGGTGATGCTGGAGACAAAGACGTGATGGCAGTGACACTAGACGTGGTGTGAATGGCAACAGCAGGAAGGGTGGTGGGAGTGGTGATTGGAGCTGATGGTGATATTAATGACAGAGGTGATGGTGTTAATGAATATGGTGGTGGTATTGATGCGATGACCACCATGTTGATAGTGAAATAGTGGCAGTAAAGATAGTATTGCTATTGATGAGGAGATCAGTGTCAATGCTGGTGGTGACTGGGAGGGGGGGGAGGTAGACAGTGCTCATGGAGATGACAGTAGCAATGATAATGGTAACAGAGTGGCAGAGATGACAGTTTCAGAGGCCATGTTAGCTCTGTGGCTGTGCTGACTGCCTCAATGGCAATGTCGATGGTGAGCAGGAAATGACAATATCCATGGCTAATGATGGTGGTGGAAATGGTGACTGGGGATGATGGTAACAAGAAAGGAAGTAGTGCAGATGGTGCTGTTGATGGATATGACAATATTTTTTCCAGGTTTATTGAGATATAATTGACACATAACACTGTGCTCATTTGAGATGCATAATATGATTTGATAGATGTATATATTATGAAAAATTACCACAATAAGGTTAGTTAACACATTCATTACCTCACATAATGACATTGTGTGTGATGAGAACACTTAAAATCTACTCTCTTGTCTGGCCGTGGTGGCTCAGTGGATTGAGCATCGTCCCATGGACCAAGAGGTCCCGGATTCAGTTCCCAGTCAGGGCACATACCCAGGTTGCGTGCAGGAGGCAGCGGTCATCATTGATGTTTCTATCTCTCTCTACCTCTCCCTTCCTCTCTGAAATCAATAGAAAATATTTTTTAAAAAATCTATTCTCTTAGCAATTTTCACGTATTCATACAGTATTGTTAACTATAGTTGCCATGCTGTACACATGAAGAGATGACAATAACGGTGATGGTGGAAGTGGTGATTGCTGGTGATGACAGTGGCAATGGCCGTGGTGTTGGTGGTATTGGGAGCAGGGATGTTGAAGGTAGCAGTGAGTTAGGTAGAGATGGTGGTAAGGGTCAGCATGGTGATGACAATGGCAATGGCCGTGGTGTTGGTGGAATTGGGAGCAGGGATGTTGAAGGTAGCAGTGAGTTAGGTAGAGATGGTGGTAAGGGTCAGCATGGTGATGACAATGGCAATGGCCGTGGTGTTGGTGGTATTGGGAGCAGGGATGTTGATGGTAGCAGTGAGTTAGGTGGAGATGGTGGTAAGGGTCAGCATGGTGATGACAATGGCAATGGCCGTGGTGTTGGTGGTATTGGGAGCAGGGATGTTGATGGTAGCAGTGAGTTAGGTAGAGATGGTGGTAAGGGTTAGCATGGCGATGACCCCCACTCATCTCAAAGGCTTTGTTTCCCTTCATCCTTGACCCTCCTTACTTTTATGTAGGATCCAGGCAGTGACTCTTGGAGGCATCTTCCAGCTGGGGAACTGGAGCGAGGTGAACAATAGTGAAGACCACAACACCATCTGGGAAGGCTGCTGCAGACTGGAGCCCACACTGAAGGTAAGAGGGGGAGAGGTATCCGGTCCCTAGACCAGGCTCTGGGCAGCTTGATCGTGAGGACATGCGAGGAGGGGAAGATTCCACCAAGGGATAACTGGGCGAATTAATTCCAGCAAGGGCCTGTGGAATACACCCGAATTTGATGATGCCCAGGGAAGTCCTGCTATGGGCTGATGAAATATATATGGCCATGACTGAGACTTACTCTCTGTTAAGGTGACATCTTCAAAACATATTTGTTGCAGAAATTTCAGTTTTCTCATGTGTCTGTTAGTGGCAATGACAACACTGATGGTGATGAGGGTGTGACGAGCAGGTGGAGGTAGTGGTTGGTATTGATGGTGATGAAAATGCCGAGGATGGTAATAAGGATGGTGATGAGGTGGTGACTGTTGACAATACCATGGTGGTGACTGGTGGTTGATAAAGATGGAGAAGCTGATAGAAGTGGTGGCAATGAGTGATAGTAATGACGTTGGTGGCTGACAAAGGTGGTGATGATGGCAGTGGGGATGAATAAAACAGACAGTGATGGTGTTCAAGGTGGTGGTAATGATACCGAGGTTCCAAAAGTGAACTCTCTATCCCCTCAAAATGGCAGCAGAAAAAAATAACCCGGAGATGAATTACTAACACTTTTCTTTCCAGGATGCCAAAATTGTTGCTGAATTGACTGGCTTCCGGCCAGTACGCCCCCAGATTCGGCTAGAAAGAGAACAGCTTTGCTGCGGGTCTTCAAACACAGAGGTACACTTTCCTGGCATGGAAAGCAATGCCCTCCTCACTCCTAAGAGGGCCCTTGGCAGGGCTGGCTCATGTCCCCTCCTCTACAAATGAGGCTCCATGATGGTGAAGGACCCACTCAAGGTTACATAGAGGGCAGTGCCTTGGTTTGCTGGGACCTGTGGTCAAGCAGAAGGAAATGGGCACCTTATTGAACATCTGCTTTGTGCCCATGACACGAACGACCTTAGGGAATCTCCCCTCCAGCTCTTTGGGGTGGGGACTGTCCTCCCTGAGCTTCAGATGAGCAAACAGGGGCTCCAAGAGGTGGAGTCGCTCCCTACATCAGACCACTGGTGAGGGACAGGCTTGGGGTGTGATCTGAATGTGACTCCAGCCCCATTTCCCACGTGTCCATTTGCGGCTGCTCCATTGTCTCTCTGGGGTCCCCTCTCATGTCCTCTCTCCTAGGGTAGGAACTAGGCTTATTGAAATGACGGGAGGTGCTGTCCTGGGCTGAAGGCCCTGGCCTGAGTGGGTGGGGGTTGGGTTCCCATCAGGAAAGCAATCTTCCCCATCGAGGTCACCGTCCTTTCTTATCCCGGGAATGTGTGTACAATCGGGAGAGTCACGCATGGGGCTTTTAAGTCCCGGCTAACGGTTTTAGCTTTGAAAAGGGCCCCAAGGTCTTGCCTCTGTCTCCAGGATGAATAAGCACGTTACCCAGACCCCACTTTTAGGGGGCCCCTGGTTTTCTTTCCTCCTGACGTGGGTAGAAGAGTCGTCTATTCACACAGGAGGCTCAGCAATCCGGAGCAGGGTGGGAACGAGGAAGGCAATTTAGAGAACGTCAAACCATTGTGTGTGTGTGTGTGTGTGTTTGTGTGTGTGAAAACCTCTGACTTCAAGTTTTAGATGATTCTGCATTTCCTGTGCTGAATGTATAAAGCAGGTTCATCTCCTAAGTAGAAGAGGAGTCTAGGGTGTCAACCTCCAGTTCCTCAAACAACCCCCTTACTGCTGCTCCCAGAGACCCCACCCTCCCGCCAGGGTGCCCAGAAGAGTTTCCGTGTCCTCTGGCTTTGTCCAGGACTCTTCAGAAAGTTCCTGAATCTCTCAGGGCAGACCAGGCCACCTCCTCTCTTCCTCTCCCAGGTCATCCACAACTATGGCCATGGAGGCTACGGGCTCACCATCCACTGGGGCTGTGCCCTGGAGGCGGCCAAGCTCTTCGGCGAGGTCTTGGAAGAAAGGAAGTTGCTCAGGATGCCACCATCTCACCTCTGATGATGCCAATGACCACCGTCCCCTGCCCCCCGCCCCCCGCCCCCCAAGGACTTCCTGCTTTCCTCAGCCAACTAACTAATCAATGTGCTTCTCTCTAAGTCAGCGGTTCTCAACCTGTGGGTCGCGACCCCTTTGGAGGTCGAACGACCCTTTCACAGGGGTCGCCTAAGACCATCCTGCATATCAGATATTTACATGACGATTCATCACAGTAGCAACATGACAGTGATGAAGTAGCAACGAAAATAATTTTATGGTTGGGGGTCACCACAACATGAGGAACTGTATGAAAGGGCCAGAAGGTTGAGAACCGCTGCGTAAGTCATCACTTACCCCCGCCCCGCAACCCTGGCTCCTGTGGACAAGAAGCGTGAGGTGAGAGGGAATCACAAGGTCAATTCCTGGAGGTGAGTCCAGCCCCATCTCTCTCTGGGCCTGGCATTACTAAAGCTTACTCCACGAGTCCTCAGAAGGAAGGAAATCTCAGAAAATCAAAGAGGCGAGCAAGGAAATGAGGTAGTTGAGGTTAAGTAACTCAATGACAAGTTGCATGAACATATTAACGGTTCTGAAAAGTCCTGCAGCGAAGACACCTACCTGATGTTGTCTTCCTAAACCTAGCTGGCTATGGAAACCTTTTGCCCAGCCCTAATGCCACAGAATGAACCGGAGGGAGTGCTGTCACAGATTTCACAGGAAGTTAGATGTCGAACTGGAATACAGAGGAGGCAGAAGAGATGAGGCATGAAACTACCAACATATGAAGCCTGTTTCACATCCAGGATCCCAAATGGCATCAGCGGCCCACTGAGTGGCCCCAGGGACACCATGGAATCCTGGAGAAGGGGCCACGGGAAGGATCATCCCCCAAGGAACCCCTTCACAGAGAATGAACTCACCAAGCTCACTCCTTGTTTGCTCAGCATCTCTCTACCTTCTGGCTGGTACCCCCTGAGATGGCAAACAGGCTTCCAGATGTTTCTGAAAGCCTTACATGAGCCTAGAAGCCACCTTGGCATCTTCATCCCTAATTATCTGCCTCAGTCTCTTAAATTGAATTTTCATCTGTCTGGTTTTGTTGTTTGTTTTTTTAAAAAGACTGGAGCCTAGAAGTCTTCATGCATCTGGGATCAGTGGCACCCTGTGTGCTGAGAAGAGGTCTCGACTGGCCCACACCATGCTATGTCCATGCCATTACTGTTTCTTCCTGAATTGTTTTCACCAGATTGTTTTTTGTTTTTTTTTTTTGCATTTCTGGGTCTTTTGCATTTCCATATAAATTTTACAACCAACATGCCAATTTCTGCATGAAACGCCAGCTGGGATTTTGATAGGGATTGTGTTGAATTTATAGATCAATTTGGGGGAGTATTGATTGACATCTTAACAATTTTAAGTCTGCTGAGCCATGAGCCTGGCCATGCCTCTCCATTTATTTAGACCTTCCACTTCTTCCAGTGATGCTTGGTACTTTGTAAAAATCTTGTACTTCTTTTGTTAAGTGTATTCCCAAGAGTTTTGTTCTTTTTGATGCTATTGTGAGTGGAATTGTTCTCTTACTGATGACTCTAGAAAGCGCTTTGTTCTCTGGCATGGTGGGAGTCGGGGCATTTAAAGTAGTTCCTCATCAAATATTCTTGACTAACCGGGAAGGATTATAGGTGAGGTATGTTCAAATGTCAAAGAATCAGAATACAGTAAAGCACCACCCGTGGCTCACATCTGGCTGAAACCACTGAGTTTCCGAGGAGCAGAAGGGGCCTCGGAACCTTCTAGAGTTTCATGGTTGCCATCCTGTGTGCCTCCCACAACACCCCGCATCCCTCCATTCGCGCCCATATCACACTGCATCACAATGACCTGTTTAGGCCTGTACCCCCCACTGCACCCTGAGTGCTTGAAGGTAAGGACCAGGTCTTATTTTTTTGCCTTCTCAGTGTTGAACATCATGCTTGATGCATGGTGGAGACGCCATGCCTGCCGACCACATGCCATCACACGACCCACAGCAGTGACAATGAACAGACTGGAGAGGTTACATATGTGTCTGCCTGGGTCCCAGAAATACCGGTCATTGTGCCAGCGTGCGGACAGAGCAGGCCAAAGCCACCATGTTTGAGCCACCTCTTGACCCAGTCTTCCCAACGCATCTTAATTGGGCCAGGACTATAGCAAACACTAAACCAGACCAATCGGCTTCCTCCCCTGAGGATTTGGAAGTGGGACACTGAACAGCCGAGTCCGGTATGTTTGCAGAGCCGAGCCGCGGTGAGTGGAAGCCATATGCAGGGTCGGCACAGGCAGCAGCCACGAGGAGGCACTACCAGAAGCTGCAAACGGCGGCCCCTTCGCCAAACCTGGCCTGCAGTGAATTTCATCGGGCTCACACATCATTGAAAAATGTTTGACCCGACCTACTAAAATTTGGAGATTTGACATAAAAATCCAGATTCCTGTCTTGAAAATTGGGAGATCCCATCATGCAAAAAAAAAAAAAAAATCAGCTACAACTGAGTAGTGGCCGCCCCTTTTCTGGGGGCCTGTCTCCTTGCGCTGTGCAGTCCTTCCCTCTTCCTGTACTTCTTCATATGAATTAACCTGAGTCCAATCGCCAGTCCTTGCCATTAAAACAGCCTTGATGGGAACTGCCCCCGCCCCCCCCCCCATCTTCCTTCTTCCATGCTAACAGAATCCCAATTCTGTTTCAAAAGGCTCCTGTGGGAAGTAGTTCTCCCCCCACCCCCGGCGCCCCCCCCCCCCCCCACCAGCCCTAGGGAAGAATTCATGCTGGGAAGGGCCTGGGCCCAGGTCTGATCAATGCAAAGCAACGGTAAACCTACTGAAGGTCTGATAAAGGAACAGACCCATTTGAAGGAAAACCTTCAGTGACTGCTCCTTCCCCGTTCTACTCCTCCTGTGAAAATGCTAGTAAATACGATGTCCGGCCCTGCGGGAGTCCCCCTGTGACCATGAGGTTTCAGACGGCCAACATGCAGACGAGAGCAGGGAAGAACGGCAAAAAGGAGTTGGGTCTTTGATGACACGGTTGAGCTGCTGGGCCTTTCCTAGAACTGCCTGACTCTGGGCTTGCTGTTGAATGAACAATGACTATTTCAATGGTTGAAGCTACCACTGACTGGTTTGACTGCTGCTTGCAGCTCAAGGTCGCCAGTCCTTTGATGGCTGTTAGTAGTAACTGAGGGAGACTCTTCATCTCATCCTTCAAGGCTCTCTGGTGCTTAATATTTACTTAAAAATAAAGACCGTCCGTGTTCACGTCAAAGTCCATCCCTACGAGAGTCTTCCATGCCGTTGCCCACACCGCCAGGGTTGTTGATGTGTTCCTGAGAATATTTGAAGGAAGGGGAAGAAATTACGCAACCCCAGCTACACTGAACGTCCTTTGCCATTTTCTGAAATCTTTCCTAACGCAGACGAATGGATGACATTTCCATTCACGGAAACAGGAGCTTTCGGATAGTTCAAAATTAGATGCAAACGTCCTCAGCGAGAGGCTTGGGCAACTTTTGTGGCAGCTGGTGTGTCCTTCAGTAATATCGATTTTTTTATTTTATTTTTTGGAAAGGGCAAGCGATCTAGAAGGCAAAGAATTTTTTCACTTGCATTTTCTCGAGAAGAGAAAGCTCTCAATCGCAGGCCTCTCTACTCCAGCCCCTGGAGAAGGTTTCTGCCCACCAAGTACTCCCCCCCCCCAGTTCCCCCCCCCCCTCCGGGTTATGTGAGGGTACAGGGAGTGGACATGCTCATCCGGCAGTGTCTGGCCAGCTGGAAGGCAAAAAGGACAAGCGAAGGTTCTGCGTTACCCGGGAGAGCTCAGCAGACCAGAAGTAATTAGAGCTATAGCCACTCGGGGTTCAAGGGCACACCCCCCCCCCCACCCCCCAGTGCCAGGGAGCGGGAGATCTGCCAAGCTGCCTCCTCCCCGACGGATTGCCTGGGCCGAGGGGGCAGCAGGTCCTATTCCAGGGACACTGGATTGTTTGTCGTTGACCTAGGACGTGAGCCCGAAGAAGATGCCCACTGTGGCCTCCACAGCGTTCGGAGGAAGTGTTGCCTCCCACAGACCCAAAGTCACAATGTTGGCAGCCAACTGTACGACGTTTCCCCCTTATGGGAAAGACGATCCTATCAGAGCATAGGGAAGCGTTGAGATGACCTTGGCTGGACAGAGTGGGCAAGGCCATTGGGGTGAAGGGTCACTAGGACATTATGACAAACAGACAAACTTCGTCCCTTGCGATGTCCATCACCAACGTGTTTTTGTTTTGTTTTTAATCCTCAACCGAGGATATTTTTCCATTGATCTACAGAGAGAGCGAGGGAAGGGAGGGGAGAGAGAGAGAGAGAGAGAGAGAGAGAGAGAGAGAGAGAGAGAGAGAAAGAGAGGGTGACATCGACTGGTTGCCTCCTGCATGCGCCCCCCAACCCAGGGCTGGGGATCAAGCCTGCAACCGAGGTACGTGTCCTTGACCGGAATCGAACCCAGGACCCTTCAGTCCACAGGCTGACACTCTATCCACTGAGCCAAACCGGCTAGGGCCAACGTGTTTTAATAAGAGATGAACGTTCACATTTGGCTTCCTCGCAATGTTGACTTCGAGCAGATATCTCCAAGCAGAGGGTCAAGCTTCTCTGGCCTTTGTTGGGACCCAGCAGCTTCCTCCCTCCTCTCCTAGGTTCCCTGCCTTCCTGGTGGGCAGGAGGCTCCTGTAACCCAAATCCAGGAGGTGGGTGTCAGCCCTCCCTTCCAAGGCCAACCCCGAACCCAAACGACCTTCCTCCTCTTCCTTTGAAAATGTACACGTTTCACACATCCAGGCTCCCCCGCACCCCGGTCCTCCCCAGCTCATGGCACCCCTGCCGTGGGTCCCTTGCTGGAATCCCAAGAGCTGCCTCTGTGTAGAGACCAAGCCAACCCTTGAGAGCAAGAGCGGCAGAGAAACCAGGGGGAAGGACTCCTGGCCCCTGGGCCCCCAGGGGCGGGGGCGGTTGGTGTAGCATCATTTGTTTTTCTCCGTCCACCCAAGCTCCCAGTCCAAAGCGCTGAGACCTGAGTGAACTGTCCTCTTCCCCCAAGAGTCCCCAATCCGCCTGACCGAGAAAGGGGCCGGAAAAGAAGCCCCGACGGGGCCTCCGCTGCTTCCGAATGGGAGGGCCCTGTTTTGGCTTTGGGCTTGGTTCTCGCCTCCCTGTGGGCCCAGCCCCCAGTGTCTGGGGTAACAGCTTTCTGGGGTTGTCGTCTGGTGCAAGCCCAGCTGTCTCCATGGACACATTGGGATCCCCTGGAAGCAGGGACAGCAACTCCCGAGGGGGCCAGGTGGGGCACGTGGCTCAAGGTCAAATGCACGTCTGTCTGCCAGTCTCCACGGGTCAGGCCCTGCCTGGGGAGGCAAACCAAGAGGCCCCTTTCTGAGAGAGCGTTTCTCCATCCCAAGAAAAAGCTGCGCAGGCCACACCCGAGTCACCTGTGATTTCAAAGAAGAAAGCCGGGGGCCTGGGGTGTAGGAGAAACCTACTGACCAGGTCTGGTTGGTGGGCGGCAGGGCTCCCGGGGCCGGGGCCTGGACTGTGTCCATGGAGACCTTTGGGTTGTTGCTCACCACGGGTGTGGCCGGCTAACTCTGGATGGTGCCTGGCTGGCTACCAGGGTCACCGGTGTGGCAGTTTTCCCATGCAGATCCACAGGTGATTACCAAGCCTCCCCCCACACATCCAGAACCTCCCCCCGGAGCAAATGCCCCCCCATCCGTGGGTGGGTCTCAGTGAACAGGAGCCACCGGGGTCCAGGTTGTGCTCTTGGGTGAGTTCTTGGTGTCGGCAGTGACGGTCGGTGCCCCAGACGGGCTCCACCAGCTCCCCGCGCTCCACGGCCTCAAAGACCAGCTCAGCCCCCCAGAGGTCACTACTCCTGAGAGCCCGAGTTCGACCTGGTGACGCCTGTGCCGTGCGTCCCTCGGCCCACCATCTCCTGGCCCCACTCCCGGTGGCTGGATTCCTGCAGCCCGCGGCCTTTGGTCTCGATGGGCAAAAAGCAGGAGGCCAGTGCAGCCAGGAGGCAGCAGCCACTGTAAACCGCCAGAGACAGGTACACGGAAGATTCCAACATCACCTGGGGGGGAGGGAGGGGGGGAAGATGTGTGTCCGTGAGAGCATCCTTTCTGAATGACCACCAACCGTTCAGACGATACTGATAATGCCAGGCCCTCTTGTAAGCACTGTGTTCATTGGCCCATTTAGTCCTCACGACAGCTCCATGAGGTAAGGTTCCTTGTCCCCATTTTACAGAGGGAAAAACTGAGGCTCAGAGAGGGTTAAGTATCATACCCAGGTTCAGAGAGATACGAAGGATGGGCTTGGGATTTGAACCCAGACCCCAGCAGGCCCAAGCGTCTGTATTCCTTCTATGAACCCTCTCTCCTGCAGCAGCACCTCTGCTGACTCCCTAGCTCAGTGGCACCGGGAAAATCACAGCAGAGCTTCACCTCATTTCCTCCATTTGGCAAATGGGCTCAAGGGCAGTGTCCGCCTCCTAATGAGAAGATACCGTAGCAGCACTTGGCACCGGGCAGGCACATGGCAGGCTCTCAACCAGTATTAGTTAGCAGCGACATACAATGGCCAAACACAGCAGTGCAGAACTGAACTGCTTGGCTCAAGCCCGTGTTGGAATTCCAGGTGCATGAAATACCCAGAATAGATAAGTCCACACAGACAGAATGCAGTGTGGTGGTTGCCAGGGGCTGCAGGGAGACGGGGGTGGGGAGGGACTGCCTCATGGGTACAGAGTTTTTGGGGTGAGAAAAATGTTTTGGAACTGACTAGGGGTGATGGTTGCACAACATTAGGAATGTGCTCAATGGCACTGAATTGTTGGTTTAAAATGGCTCCTTTTTGTGTGATAACAAACTTTTGTCTCAATTCTAAAAAGTGACAAAAAGAGGGAGAAAATAAAATAGGTATGTAAAAAGTAAAGATATTTCAAAATAAGATCCCTCGCCGGTTTGGCTCAGTGGATAGAGCATCAGCCTGCGGCCTGAAGGATCCCGGCTCGATCCCCAGTGTGGGGTGTGCAGGAGGCAGCTGATCAATGATTCTCTCTCATCATTGGTGTTTCTATCTCTCTTTTTCCCCTCTCTCCTTCCTCTCTGAAATCAATAAAAAATATTTTTTAAAAATCCCTAAAAATGGGTTGAAATGCTTCAAGATACACATCGGGTTGCAAAATTCTACAATTACATCTAACGATCCAACTCAGAAGCCAGGGGCGGGGACATTCATTTCCCACAAATCATGCTGGCCAACTTGTTCCCATCCAAATTATTTTTAGCCAAATCATATGACACCCCAGGGGTCTTCTGCGTGGGAAAGACCTGGGTTTGATCCCCAGCTTCCCTACTTCCCAGCTGTGTGACCTTGGGCAAGTCCCTTGACCCTTCTGAGCTTGAGTTTTCCCATCTGCAAGCCATATTTCTTTCCTCATAAGACAGGTTGTTAGGATGAAATACAATAATACACACAGAGGGCCCCACAGAAGGCTCAGCATATCGTAACTGCCTGCCACGTGCTGGCTTTTGGCACACCCACCCGCTCTGTACTTGGGGGGACACCTACCTGAGCAATGAACGGAGTGATGAGAGCACCCACTCTTGCCATGCCACTGCAGGTGCCCAGGCCCAGCGCTCGCGTCGCTGTGGGGTAGACCTGAAACACAGCCACCAGATGTGGCCTTGAGAAAATGCAGGTCCCTCCTGCTGCCCCAGCTCAGGAATGATGGCACTGACCCCCAACGGTGGGCCTCAAGTTAGGGCGAATCCCTCAGGTGTTGGTGACCCCACTAAGGGGTGGGATCCTGGGGTAAAGACTCTTACCCCAAAGGACATAGGAAATTCAACTGAGAAAGAAGGCGAGAGGCTGAGCTGTGGGTGGGAACCTAGCAAGGAGGTCCTCCTGCCCCCTTGGTGGTCGCCAAAGACTCTGCCAGGAACTCCGCTCAGGATCCAGGGACTGTCCTACCTGCCACTTTCCACCAGTTGACCTTGAAGCACTCACTGGTCATGGACGTTAAAGGCATTTCATACAGAGAGAGACTGAGATGCTTACAGGGCGCCTCAGTTCATCCCCAGGAGTGGCCACGTGCCCAGTCTCCATGGGGGCGGGAAGGGGGCGGTCCTGTGCCCTGTGGGATGTTTAACAGCACCCCTGGCCTCCACCCCCCAGATGTGGTCATATTTCCATACCCTCCTCACTGCCCAGCTGCTCCCAGGCACCCCTCCTACCTCAGGTGTGTAAACATAGGCCGCTTGGAAGCCTCCAGAAATAAACGCTCTTGCAACGAAGAGTAACAGAGTGAGCATCGTTCTAGGAGGAAGAAAAACAAAAAAACAAAAAAAGTCGAGCAGGTATTTTTTTCTGTCAGTTTGTTTCAGCAAAGTCCTATCTGCCCAGGCAGAATTTACACCCCAGAAATGGGCAAAGCCCACCGCCACCCAACATAATTGATGCAGGCACGCGGGCACTCACATCCCAGTGCCCTTCGTAAGGCCTGCTTTTTAAAGGTTTCCCATTCTCCAAAGCACCAGGCTGAGAGATAGAAACATCTGTGCGCCCAGGTTGGGGAGAAGTGATATAAATAACCAGAAGTCCAGAAAGGACCCGGTACGGAAGGTATTGAGCCAGAAACCAACTGAGCCAAGGAAAGTCAACTTCTGTTCAGTAATTTTAGGAGAATCCTGATCCCCAACCTTCCATTCTATTGTTCCCATAAACATCTCAGAATATCAGCATTGCATGCTCTAAGCCAGCGGTTCTCAACCTGTGGGTCGCGACCCCTTTGGTGGTTGAACGAACCTTTCACAGGGGTCGCCTAAGACCATCCTGCATATCAGATATTTACATGACGATTCATCACAGTAGCAACATTACAGTTATGAAGAAGCAACGAAAATAATTTTATGATTGGGTCACAACATGAGGAACTGTATTTAAAGGGCCAGAAGGTTGCGAACCACTGCTCTAAGCTGTATCTTCAGACCTTCCCCAGATTCCTCACCAGGCTTTGCCTGGGGCCTCTCACAGATCAAAAGAGGCACAGGCCACTTCCACATTTTGAGCAGAAAAGGGATTATAACACAGGGCCAATTTAAAATATTTCCACAGGACAAATGAACATCTTAAACCCATTCATAAATCCAATAGCTATATGCATGATTTTATTGGGAGATAATATCAAAGGTCTAAATGTGATGGTATTGGAGGAGAACCTGGACCAAACCCTCACCGGGGGGCCCAACTTTAAGCCCGATCTTTTGGTCAGTTTTCAGGCCTCAGCACTAGAAAGGGGCTGAAGGGAATCCCTCTGATGACCCCCAGCGGGTCACAGGCCCAAAGAGCCACTGCCCAGGACCTGAGTCATCAGCCTGCTGGCCAGAGAGAGCTGGTGTCACCACCTACCTGCCGACACAGATAAACAGCAGGAGGCTGCACAGAGAGAAGACGACGAAGCACAGCGCCATGGTCTTCTTGCGGCCCAGGCGGTCAATGATCCACAGAGTCACCAGGACACCTGGAAGGGAGCAGGGCACCATGGCAGGCAGCTCCTGACGTGGCTCCCAGGGACCCTCATCTCCTGGCAGTCACACCCTGTGCAATGCCCTTGAGAGGGGGCCAACCTAGTGTCTCACTTCTAATGACGAGAATATAGCACAAGTGATGGAATGTCACTTCTGAAATGAAGTTATAAAAAGGCTTTGACGGCCCGGCCAGCACAGCTCAGTGGTTGAGCATCAACCTATGAACCAGGAGGTCACGGTTCGATTCCCAGTCAGGGCACACGCCTGGGTTGCAGGCTCGATCCCAGTGTAGGGCGTGTAGGAGGCAGCCGATCAATGATTCTCATCAATTGATGTTTCTATCTCTTTCTCCCTCTCCCTTCCCCTCTGAAATCAATAAAACAATATATCTATATATATAAAAGCCTAAGCGACCAATTACTACCAGACAACTGACTGACTGGCCAGTAGCTATGATGTGCACTGACCACCAGGGTGCAGACGCTCAATGCAGGAGCTGCCCCCTGGTGGTCAGTGCACTCCCACAGCCAACCTCCTGCAGCTGGCCAACCTCCCGTGGTCTCTCCCCCCAGCTGGCCTTGATCGGCCCCAATCACTGGCCAGGTCGAGGACTTCACCTGTGCACAAATTTGTGCACCAGTCCTCTAGTTTTTTAATAAAGGCTATGACTTTGTGGTGAGTGTGTGTGTGTGGGGGGCATTCTCTCTCTCCCTGGCTCTTCTCATGTGCTTGCCTTGTTGGCCACCTGGAAAGGAACTGAAGGTGACCTCTGGCCAACAGCCAATGAGGAACTTGAGGCCCTCAGCCCCACAACCCTGGAGGAACCGAATCCTGCCAACAACCGCGTGAGTGAGTGTGAGAGCAGATCCTGCCCCACATGAGCTTTCAGTCATTGGCTGAAGGCCGTTCCCCGGCGTTAATTCCCTGGTACTTCTGGCCACTTTGCTTGCTTTTCGGCTTTCCATTCCTCCTGAGACAGCCCTGGGGCACAGAGATGCAGATCCTGGCAGCAGCAAGTTGCAGGATCAGTTTCTGCGACACCTCTCCAATCTCACTGCCTCCAGCTGTAAAAAGGGAAGAACTAGCCCTAGCTGGTGTGGCTCAGTTGGTTGGAGCGTTGTCCCAAACATCAAAAGGTGGTGGGCCCAATTCCTGGTCAGGGCACATATCCAGGTAGTGGATTGGATTCCCCAGTTGCGGTGCATGCAGGAGGCAACTGATTGATGTTTCCTCTCTCTCACATGGATGTTTCTCTCTCCCTTCCTCGCTCTCTCTCAAATCAATAAAAACATTAAAATGCTATAAAAAAATAAACATCCATAAAAATATTTTTTAAAAAGGGAATAACTATACAACTTCAGATTGTATAGTTAAATGAGATTAAATTAGATTTAATGATTAAATGAGAACTTATCTGTGAAACATTGAGCACCGTGCCTGAAATACAGTAAGCGCTCAATAAATATGACGTATTACTATCATTATAATCATTGCTATTCCTTCTGAAGGAAAGAGATAGATCGCCATTGCTTTATGGGCAGGTTTGGATTTTCTGACATCCCACTGGCCCTTTCCAGTGTGACTGGTGTTGGCGGACAATTCTCATATTCCTCTACATCTTGTGAGCAGAGAGAGGTACTAGCTGCCCTTTTGTTCCAGGCTATCATTTCAAGGCTGTTTGTATAGAAACAGCCTTGAAAGATAAAGATATAGTCTCCTTCTAGAGCGAAGGGCATGTTTGTTTACTGTTCGTTATAATAAAGGTGATGTCTCGCTCTCTGGGACGCAGGCTGGGCAGGTTGCTGGCAGCCTATTATAAAAGACTAGAGGTCCGGTGCACAGATTTGTGCACTGGTAGGGTCCCTTGGCCTGGCCTGTGCCCTTTTGCAATCCCGGACCCCTTGGGGGATGTCGGATAGCCGGTTTCAGCCTGATCCCTGCAGGCCTGATCCAGACAGCAGGGAGCCCGATCATGTGCGTTGAGCATCTGTCCCCTGGTGGTCAATGCCTCATAGCGACTGGTCGACCGGTCGTTAGGATGCTAGGCTTTTATATATATAGATATAGATTCCCGAATTCCTCAGCTGTGGGCAGATTCACTGCACCGTAGTATCTCCCTGACCCCTTCTTCATCATCCCCCTGGGACTTGGGGCGGGGGACCTGACATTAATACGCTACTCATGCTGTTTGCTGTGCTCAGGAGCCGTTTGTCTCTGACCCAGGAGTTTCGTGTCTCCTGCCAGCATGCATGAAACTGGGCAGCTTAAACTCGTTAGCCTTCACGTGGAGTGAAACCTCAGCCCCTTCACAGTTCTTGACGATGTGTAGCTCAGGGTGGAAAAAACAATCCCCAGCTCCCCCGGAAATGGGATTTGCTTCCAGGTGGCACCAGGAACGTGGCACTACCTGGGAATCCAACTGAAATGCATCATAATAATTGGACTAATTGGGCTAATTAACCATAAAACTATCATCAGCTTTGCCAAAAGAGAGAGAGGAAAAAAAAAAAAAAAGACTGTGGCACTGGACAGCCGCCACCTTCTCAGGCTTCCTTGCCCGGCCCCACTTCCCACGCGTCCCTCACCTGGGAACTCGGACAGGGTGGTCCACAGCAGGTCCATGTAGTCCTCCTCACTCAGGTACTCGCAGGCCAGGCTGCACTTGGCCTCTACTGCCTTCTTACTGCTGGAAACTGGGAGGTGGGTGGCAGAGGGAGAGGATGAGCCGTGTGCAGAGCCTTGAGCCACACTCTCCTGCTCCCCAGACCTCCTTCTCTGCAGAGTATGATTTGGCTGGCGTGCCGTGAAAAGCGCCCAGCCAGGCTCAGGAGTCAGACAGCCTCAGTCTGAATCCCGACCAGCATTCTAGAGCTTCATCTCTCTGAGTATCCGTTTCCTCAAAAACAAACAAACAAACAAACAAAAACCCGGGACAGCCCGGCTGGCATGGCTCAAGTGGTTGAGCATTGACCTATGAACCAACAGGTCACAGGTTTGATTCCCGGTCAGGGCACATGCCCAGGTTGTGGGCTCGATCCCCAGTGAGGGGCGTGCAGGAGGCAGCGGACCAATGATTCTCTCTTATCATTGATGTTTCTATCTTTCTCTCCCTTTCCCTTCCACTCTGCAGTCAATAAAAAAATATTTTTAAAAATTGGGGCTAATAAAATCACTGGGCAAGGTGGTCAAGAGAATGAAAGCAAGGTGTGCATAAGAATGTGCTCAGACACTTCTTTAAAGTTTTTCCTGTAACACACCGATCACTTCCCAGCACACTATATAATTTTCTTCCTTATTTCACCATTCTCTTTTTCTCTCTTTTTCCTCTCTCTACACCAAAATGCAAGCTCACGGGCCAGGAGATTTGTCTTTTGTGTTCACTGATATATCCTAACACCTGGACCATACCCAGCAGGTATGAAGAAAATACCGAGTGACTGACTTGCCCAGGGTCCCACAGCTACTTGGCGCTAGCACTCGGACTCCCTGGTTTCTGGCTGTGAACTTGTTCCACAGACTTACTTTCCCACCAGATATAAGAGAGAGAGCTTTTTAATGGGGTTGGGGATGACCAGCTGGGGGCCGAATTTGATCTCCTGCCTGTTTCTACCTGGTCCACGGGGTAAGAGTAGTTTTTACATTTTTTAAATTATTAACTTTTAAAAACTAAACGCAGAGCCTGGCCGGCCGGCCGGCCAGCATGGCTCAGTGACCAGGAGGTCACAGTTCGATTCCAGATCAGGGCACGTGCCGGGGTTGTGGACTTGATCCCCAGTAGAGGGCATAGAAGTAGCAGCCAATCAATGATGCTCATCCCTGATTTTTCTATCTCTCTTTCTCTCACATCCTTTCTGAAATCAATAAAAATATGTTTTTAAAAAAAGGAGAAGAAGAAGAACACTTCGTGGCATAAAAATGACATGACATTCAAATCTGTGTTCACAAACAAGGTTTTCTCGGACCACAAGCCATGCCTGTTGTTACACATTGCCCGTAGCTGCTTCACGGCTACAGTGTTCGAGCCTCCCGGCTCACCACGCCTACAGCGTTCACTGTCTGGCCCTTCATAGACAGAGCTGCCAGCCCCTGCTTTGTAACCTTCCACCGGGCCCTCTGCTTGGCTGAAGCAGGACCCCTGGGAGGGGCATGCAATTAGGCTCCATCAGTCCCAAACTCCAAACCTACAACTGAACTGCTTCCTCGGAGCAGTTAATTTAGACGCCCACACCCCCGCCCCCAATGAGATGTGATTCCGCCATCTCACTAAATCCTTAACCCAACAAACAAAACCATTAGCTACGATGAAAGCGGCTTAACACAGAAAAAGATAAGTGGGCAAATCCTGCAGACAAGCGAGAACCTGACCCCTTTATCCCCCATCCTGGGTTCAGTGCTAGGAAGTTAGTATTATCTCAAGGACAGAACCATTTGAAAGCCCAGGCACTGGCATCTAGACTTTGCTTTTTATTCGTTTCTTTTGTCCGGTGGTTCCCACCTCCAGCTACACAACAGAATCACCTGGGAAGCTTTTATAACACGGATGCCCCGGCTCCACCCCAGGGATGCCGATGACATTGGGCTGGGCATTGTTTAACTGGCGCTGGCATTGTTGAAAAGCTCCCCCAAGCGATTCTGTTGTGTGGCCAGGATTGAGCCCCAACCTGGTTCTCACACTTAATGTGCAGAGTCCTAGCGGTTCAACTCAGTGCTGTACTTCATGGAGCTCGGTAAGATATGACTCTTGCCCGGCCAGCGTGGCTCAGGAGTTGAGCGTCAACCTATGAACCAGGCAGTCACGGTTCCATTCCCAGTCAGAACATGTGCCCAAGTTGTGGGCTTGACCCCCTGTGGGGGCCTGCAGGAGGCAGCCGATCCATGATTCTCTCTCATCATTGATGTTTCTGTCTCTCTCTCCCTTGCTCTTCCTCTCTGAAATAAATAAAAAAAACTTTTTTTTTTTAAAGAGTGACTGCTGTCGTGTAACTTCTATAACAACAGGACTATCTAGGCCAGTGATGGCGAACCTGTGACACGCGTGTCAGAGGTGACGCGCGAACTCATTTTTCTGGTTGATTTTTCTTTGTTAAATGGCATTGAAATATATAAAATAAATATCAAAAATACAAGTCTTTGTTTTACTATGGTTGCAAATATCAAAAAATTTCTACATGTGACACGGCACCAGAGTGAAGTTAGGGTTTTTCAAAATGCTGACACGCCGAGCTCACAAGGTTCGCCATCACTGGTCTAGGTCTCTGTACAGCGCCGTGGAAACCACAGCCCAGATCTTCTAGGCTCAGATTTTGCACACCCTTTCTCCCTGGAGTTTGTGGGGTAAAGTCCGTGGGATCTGTGCAAGGCCAGGCCCTGTGAGGGCAGAACCTGGGGTGGGAGCGTGTGTGTGTGGCGTGTGCTGGGAGCAGGCGTGGTGACCGGTGAACGGGCTGCCATACTCACTGCTGCAGACGTCTCCTGCCTGGAAGAGCTCCGTGGTGAGCAGGACTAATCCGTAGTAAGAAAACGCATTGGAAAACCTGCCAGGAGAGAAGCAGGAGCGGTAAAGACATGGGCCTTCGGGGCCTTTCCTGGGGCCCTTGGAGCGGGAAGATGGCGGGTGCAAACCACAGTGATGTGATAAAGGGGATTCAATCTGTGTCCTTTGAAAGATCAAGAGCTGGATTCTACCACAGACATGCCACCCCCGAGGCTGTTCACTCAACCGGCAATAGGGGGAGGGGGGGGAACAACGTTTAGAAGAAAGCACAGCGTTGACACCTGTCAGGGCTTCTGGGTTGAGTTGGTCTGGTCCGGTCCACTTGGAGAGGGGAGGAGGGGGCGGAAGCTTTACTAATGTACAGAACATACAGAACTGGGCTCCAGCTCCCCCCTCCCCTGGCCCACCCCCCGGATTCCTGAGAGCTAAATCAATGCACTAGTCATTTATTAAACAACTGCTGTGTACCCAGGACAGGGGTGGAGTCTGCAGACTTCACTAGACCCTCAGGTCAGAATGAGGCAGTTCATTAATTCCCGACTGTCCCAGGAACCCGGATCCTCAAGTCTGGAGGACCGAACACTCTCACCCAGTACAGTACGTGGGAACCTCATCACAACCAGACGCCACGGATTACTTCCTTGGGCTACAATATGTGCCGGCAAATTTAGTGATTTCTCCAGCGCGCTAAAGTTAGCCTCTACTTCATTGCTTCCGTATTCACCTAGCGCGGACTCAATGGGATTACGTGCTCTCAGAGACAGATGCCCTCAACTCTGCACCCCTCCAGACGCCTTTAAAAATCCGACAGACTGGCACCCAGCAGGTGCTGCATGAGTGCTTGGTGAGTTTCATCTCTCAGGTAGGCGGGGGCAGAGTTCTGGGTATGGAACTCTGTAAATGGAGCCCCGTCCTATACATGATCAAAGTGTTCCCCTCCTCCTCCCCACAATTAACCACTTTCACTGACCTCCCCACCCCTGCTCCTATGTACTTTTATGTATATATTTTTAAAGAGTCTGCTGTCCTGTCACTTCTATAACGACAGGACTGTCTAGGTCTCAGCGCCTTGGACACCACACCCCAGATCTTCTAGGTTCTGCTCAAAGGGGAACAGGAAAGGTGAGCACTGGTTGAAACAGAACACAAAGCCAGCACCTGCACTGTTGACGTTGTGTGCACGGCTGGCTAGAAAGAGAGTTGGAAGAGTAGCTGAGATTTGACTGGTTGTGGAGTTAAAAGCCCCACCCCCACCCCGGTTATTAAGAAAAATAGAATATGATCAGGACTGAAAGTTCTAAGAATGCCCCTGGCAACCACATCGATGCTTCCCAAACTACGGGCCCTGTGCCACTGGTGGTACCCAAGGCAATATGAGTGGAGCGGGGAACTGACACAGCATCAACATGAAATCTCATTGTGGGGGGAAAAAAAAATCCCTTTTAAATTTCCTTTCAATTCTTTTGATTGTATCTCTGTCTCAAGTGATGAGTTGCTTATGTTAGTGCATCCTTAGCACCTCCCCTCTCTGTCTGTTTCTCTAGCTCTTAAATACAGCCACTCAGACCTTGGCAAACCGTCAACCTGGCAACTTTTCACTGTATTTATCTTTAAGGGCGCCTTCTATCTATGGCCTGAAATTAAAGTGTGTGTGTGTGTTTTTTTTTCCTTTAAAGAAGACATATAAAGTTTCCTTTTCAAATGCATTTATCTGAGTAAAAAGTGAGTCAAATGAAAGAAAACAACTGGGAAAATAATAGTACAGGCGCTATCTGGGTGAGACAGAGGTCGGGAAAGTGATGCTCCAACCACTGAATTTTGCAAACGTTCCCCAAGATCAAAAAGTTCTCTGTGCTTTGTGTTCAAACAACCCCCCCCCCCCGCCCCCAAACAGGGCACAGACGAAGGGGATCAAAATGTCAACAAATGGCCGAAACCGGTTTGGCTCAGTGGATAGAGCGTCGGCCTGCGGACTGAAGGGTCCCGGGTTCGATTCCGGTCAAGGGCATGTACCTGGGTTGCGGGCACTTCCCCATTGGGGGATGTGCAGGAGGCAGCTGATCGATGTTTCTCTCTCATCGATGTTTCTGACTCTCTATCCCTCTCCCTTCCTCTCTGTAAAAAATCAATAAAATATATTTTAAAAAAAATGTCAACAAATGGCTCTTACCATATAAACCACAGCAGCAAGGTTGTCCATCTAAAATGGGGCGTGAAAAGGTCCCTCATTTTGCCTCGGTCTTCCTGTTTCAAGACAAAAACATGCAGGTGCGTGGGTACTGGCTGGTGGCCGGAGACTGGTGGACACCCGTGGCTGAGAGGGAGGTTTCTCGTGGGCTGGACACTCGGACTCCAAGAACCCAGGACTCAAATCTCCAGCCCATTGAAGCCAATTCAGCCCCTTCAGGACCCCGCAATGTCCACTGGCTTCCCTCCGAAGGATGGACATATTCTGAAGCCCCACCCCAACCTGGAATCCCAGAGCTGGGAAGCAGACCCCTTGGACTTGGGCCCCCTGACACCTCTTAGGTAATTCCATGGCCCCAGGGAGCAGCAAACCAGCCCAAGGGGTGTCCGACCGTATCACGTCTTGCCCCCAAGGTGACAAAAATTAATGTGCCAATCGATCACCGAAAGCCATTTGCCAAGAGACAGATTAGCTAAATGGCCCAGTTGACAATGTCATATAATTTGCTAACTTATCAAACCTTTGCCCTACATATTCTCTTTTTTAAAATATATTCTGTGACTGATTATATTCTTCTTCGATATATTTAATGAACATTCTTTTTCTCAGTAGCAGTTTGAGAAATGCTTACTTACTTAAACATGCTAAAAGTGGAAGTGGGGGAAAAAAATTACAGGCCACAGGTGGTTTAGTCTCTGAGTATTGCCTTCATGAATAAAAATATCTTGGTAATATATTCTTCAAGGAAAAGACAGCATTCATTACATATGCTTATCAGATATATTTGAGAATGCATTTACTGACTATATTTAGGAATATTTAGCAGAATATATTGATGAATAAATGTATGAATAGGTACATAGAGAAAATATATTCCTATTTACTAAATATATTAAAAAAGAATAATCCTCAAGACACATTTTGGGTAAGTGGGTACATTAGCAAGTTAATTCAGGAAAATCTGCTTTTGGAAAATCGGTCTGCCCTTCTCTCCTCTTTTGGTTTGTCTCAGAATTCATCACCTCCTTGGACCTGCCTGGACCATCCTGTTTCTGGAAGTGGATTTGGGTGTGTCCTCTGGCCTGTGTACCGGCAGACCATGCAAAACCCCTCCCCTCAAAGTGGGGAAATTTCATCCAGTTCTTTTTGCACAATATAAAAAACAATCAGAAATATAATTTTATTTTGAAAGACAATTTCCTTATAGGGTCTGAGGGCAGGAACCCCAGCCTTTAATCTGACTGCCTTCTCCCCCAATCTAACACCTCGCACTCCGTGCCCCCCCCCACCCCCCCCCCCCCCGCGCGCTCCGTGCGCATGCGCATGGGAGGTGCCCATACATTCTCACTGGGTTGGATTCCCTGATGGTGTTGCCATCCGAGCGATGCACCATCCATTAAGGGCGCCGTCCAAGTGCAGTTTGGTGCCCTGGACCTAAGCCTATCACGGCACTTTCTAATGTGGTTTTATTGTCCAGCCTTTGGCGATCAGTCACATTTGCTAATCAGATGTAATGGGCGCTGAAAGGTGAAACCGAAGCAGGAGTAGTTACGGGATCCATTAGTGGGCACCGCGTTACATTTCTCTAATCCCTGGATAAACTCTCCAGGTGGCACTTTTCAGGGCTTGGCACTGAAAACACACCGATTGAAGCTGCCAGGTTCACCTTGCAGGATCTGCCCCCCGCACCCCCACCCACTCCATGGACGCCCGCCATCACACACACACACACACACACACACACACACACACACACGCAGGCCCCACCCACGCGCAGGTGCACCCCTGCCCAAGCAGGGACAGGCAAGCCACAGAATCGGTGGACCAGGGACTGACCTGTCTAGAAATGATGAGTTTCCCCAGCGGCATGGGGGCTCCATTCTCTGTCGCGATCCTCTTTAGGGTGGCGATGGCCTTTTCCTGGTTCCCCGACAGCACGTCATACCTTGCACTCTCCGGCAGCCACTATAGGGACAGGAGAGCCACGCGTGGCAGGTTAGGGGGGAACAGACCACTGGGTTCCAGCCTCACACTCACCTGTGTGTAGAGACCTTAAGGGTGGGGGCCCTGGAACCAGAGGACTGGCTTCCAAGCCTGGCACTGCCATTGAGTATGTTGGCTGTGTGACCTTGAGCAATGATCCGACCTCTCTGTGCCTCCATCTCCTCATCCATAAAATGGATAAAGGGCATGATCTCACTGGGGGGCGGGGGGGGGGGTATGTAGTTTATGCAAGCTGAGTGGAGACGGAGAGATCATTCGAGCTTCTAGACCCGGTTTGAGCTGGGTTTCTGTCACTTACAACTTAAGAGTCCCAACTGTTTTAATACAGTTACCTTAAGGGTACATCTTGCAGTGGTGGGATCTGGGTGCCCCTCCTCCATCCCCCGCTATCTCCCTAAAGAGCATCCCAGCAGCAGTTGTCTCGAGGAAACCCAGTACTCCACACTGAGCCTACCCCAGGCCCCGTACCTTTGTCTCATGTCCTGATTTAAAAAAATAATCGAAAAAGGTAGCGTTGGTGCTCTCCTACACACCCTCCCTATCAAAATACAGTGACCAGCAGAAGGGCCATAGCAAAGGCTGAGATCTCTTACAGGGTACCTACAAAACACAGGACAGCAAAGATGAGGAGCGGGACAGCCGAGAGGAGCAGCAGCCAACGCCAGCCCAGGCTGGGCATCACAAACACAGCCAGGGCGACCTCGAACACGGTGCCGATGGCCCAGAACACCTGGACAGAAGAACAAGAATGGAGGTCAGCGGCAGGGGCAGCATTGGTCAACACAGTGAGCAATCTCAGGGTCACTGCCGACAAGATAACCCACGTGGGTACGGGGTCCTCGGCGTCAGCAAGGTCAGAATGGCCATCGCCGTTCCTGTGGCTTTTGTGGCTGGGCCGGAGCCACCGCCTTGTCCAGCCACAGTGTAGAATGTTTGCGTGGCACCCGCTGGAGCGTGCGCTGTGGCAGCTCTGCTTAAGGAGGTCAATATGACCCATATTCTGCGAGCTCAGTATGGTAAGTGAACACGGTTTTTGTCCATTGACATCCATCTCCCCTGCCCAGCAGTGCTCCAGTGTCCTTTATCAGAATTGCCTCTTGCCCTGACCCGTTTGGCTCAGTGGATAGAGCGCCGGCCTGCAGACTCAGGGGTCCCGGGTTCGATTCCGGTCGAGGGCATGTACCTTGGTTGTGGGCACATGCCCAGTGGGGAGTGTGTGCGGGAAGCAGCTGATCGATGTTTCTCTCTCATCGATGTTTCTAACTCTCTGTCCCTCTCCCTTCCTCTCTGTAAAAAATCAATAAAATATATTTTTTTTAAAAAAGAATTGCCTCTTCCCTGTGGGACTGCATCTCCTCTGTTTGCTTCTCCAAGTCACTCTCTGTCCTTATTGACCTTGGATCCACAGGCTCCCTGTCCGGTGGCTTCCCACAGGGATGGGAGGGAGGGAGGGAGGAAGGAGAGATTGGGTGTTCATCCCTCTGGCTCCCTCTCTGCAGGGTAGTGATGCGCTGGCTGCATCCCTCAGGTGAAGGTTACAGCTCCCATCCAACAGTCCTGGCCAAACCTCTCTCTCTCTCTCCCTCTCTCATCAATTGAAGAACTTTCAAAACAACCATGTTGAAATCAACATAGCTGATCCACTTAAGTCTTTGCATACTGAGTCTGTTATGTTTTTCTTTTTTTATGTTTGTTAATCCTCACCTGAGAATATTTTCCCATTGATTTTAGAGAGAATAGAAGGGAAAAGAAATGAGAGAGAGAGAGAGAGAGAGAGAGAGAGAGAGAGAGAGAGAGAGATATCAATGTGACAGAGACACATCGATTGGTTATCTCCTGCATGTGCCCTGACTAGGGCCGAGGACCAAGCCTGCAACTGAGATACGTGCCTTTGATCAGAATTGAACCCATGACCCTTCAGTCTGAGGACTGATGCTCTATCCATTGAATCAAACCAGTCAGGGCTTTTATATTTTTCTTAAACTCGCTTTTCCTTGTCCTGCGGCTCAAGACACCTGAGAACCTCATGCCAGAGACTGAGAATTCTCCACAAGTCCAGCCACCCTCCTTACCTCGATCAGCAAAATACACTTGGCTCTGGCTTTCATGGGCAGGAACTCAGCATACAGCGTCACCCTGGGGAAGCAAAGAGACAGAAAGGGGGTTAAGGCCAGGACTGAGTAGGAAGATTGCTACTACAGCTTTCTGAAGCTCTAGGCCAACATCCGCCTGAGTGTGGTCCATGGACCACTTACATCAGAATTTCCTGGGGTGATGACTTTAGAGGTACACCCCCAGGTCCCTCCCCAGACCTTCAGAAACAAGACTCCAAGGGGTGGGGCCTGGCATCTGCATTTTTAACTAGCTCCCCAAATGATTCTCACATGTGATCATTGCTTTCATGGAGCCCTCTCCACAACCCAGGGGGGCATCGGGTGGTGGGGTGATGGACAACTGCATTCTAGGACTATTCCTCAGGTTCTCCCTGTCACTCAAGTCCCAAATAATCTGGGAGAGAACAGGCCTTTCAGTCTGTAGGGCGCCCTGCATTCTGGGTCCAGCTGATGTCTCCTTGTGACCTGGCCAGACAGTCACAGAAATAATGCCAAACCCTTCCCAGTGCCTGACGTCGGGGGACGTGATGTCCACCCATCTTATCACTGGTGCTATTAAGCGTCATCCCCGGATCAAGTTGGTGTCTGACAGATTTCTCCACTCTACCATTATTATTTTCCATTTGTGATGAGTAAGTCCTCTGGGAGGGAACATTCAGAGATGACCCTAAATCCTGTTACCCGTAGACCTTCTACCCTCCCGCTTAAGCATCCCGTCTATTGATTATTTCTGCCTGAATAAATCACCACCATGATGGTCACAAAGGGTATTTTTATTTCCATTATTCTGTCTACATTTATTGGCTGACATTCTACTACAAGGAAAAGGTTTCCCTGCTCCCCTTTATCTCTTTCTGTCTACCTACCTACCTGTTCATTTAATCAATGAGGATTTGTGGACTTCTGTTTTATTCAATGGATTGTAACCCATTTCTGCCATTATTAATTTGATGCTCAGACTGTCCTAGATCTGCACAGTGCAAGCCCTTTTAAGCTAATTCCTGTGTCTTTTTGCTGCCTCCCTCGTTCCTTGAGCTCTTTCTTACTTATTGGCATGACAAGACGTCCTTGCCTGAGCCCTGGTGTCAGCCATTTTTCTAAGAAGTCCTGGTTCCTTTTGGCAGATGATGGTATTTAGAAACCAAGATCTGCTATGGGGATGTCACTGCTTCTAGGCCCTTTCAGTGAACACAGCTAAGAGATCTTTCTATCTATCTATCTATCTATCTATCTATCTATCTATCTATCTCTGTCCGTTCCTCTCTCCCCTGACATACACACCATATATTTATATCTATATCCATGTACAGGTATTTAAAAAGCAACAACAATGAGCTCATACTGATACTTTCAATTCCAGTCCAACCAGAACATTAGGGTTCTTTCTAACCTTCCAGTTTCCATGTTTGTAAATCCCTTCTCCAACACTGAGGAATCTGGGTCTCTCTATCCTCAATATATTTATGTATGTGGTCAGTCAATTTACTTGTGTGCTCAATGTAACCAACGCCTTAACTGCACCAGCAGCCTCCTCCATCCACCGCCTCCCCTTTCCCTTCCTCAGCCACTGGACAGGCCGGAGGAGAAGGAAACGTCTAGACCACGCCCCCATGCTGCCTTCCATGTTGTAGGAAAAGGAGACCTTCTCTTCCCCCTCATCTCCCACCTAAGCCAGGCACCCGAGCTACTTGGTGGCCTCATGTTACTCTCCTGGCTCCTCATAAGGGAGGTGGGGGTAGAGGGAAGCTAATTTCCATGAACCCTTTCGAGGCAGATGGTGCTCAGGACCCCTCCAGATGTCCTGGAATCCCTTTACTAGGCCGGTGGGCAGTCAAAAGTTATATTAGAATTTTCTGCTGCAGAGTGGTAGGGTCCCTAACCTCCCCCCTCACTGTTCAAGGCTCAGCTGTTCTTGTTCCTGAATCTGTGTCAGGATCTGCTTCTCATAAGGCAGCTTGGGAATCTTTCCATATTCATATACATAGATCTACAGCATTATTTTCTAACAGCCACAACCCTGTTGGTCAACATGTAGATGTTTGCCATTTCCTGTTTTTTGCAACCTAGGCCACCAGAAACGTCTTTTCCCGGGGTGTTGTGTCCCACACTTGGCCATGATTCATAGCGGTTTACAATGAAAACGAGCCGTTTGATCTTCATCCAATGTGTGGTGATTATGATTACAATGACACCGAAAAATAAAAGAATGAGCAACAAAACTAGCCATGCCAAGAAGCAGCTGATCCTGGCGTAAATAAACCCTCGCTGCAAGTCATCGCGTTTACTGCGGCGCGTCGGCCACGGAGACTTGCCATTTGGATCCCAGGCTTAGAAAGAAATGACCTGTGCTCTCCACTCCTCATTTCTGCTCAATCTTTGGAAGAAAAAGCCGTGCCAAGGACAGGTTTGTGAGCGAGCTTATTGTCGACACCAATCTGAAGAACCTTCTGGGGCAGATGGCAAGGTAGACAGGTGGGCAGCTCCCTGGGGTGCGCATGCATTTCTTAAGAGCAGCGAAAACACAAGTCGGGCGCCAGTGAACGAAGGTTTCCATCCAGCCTCTTGGGAAAGTGGCATTTCTGCTGAAGCACACAGCACCCTCTACTGGAGAGAAGGAGTGATGTACCCAGGTGCCCACCTGTATCGCAAATTCTTTCGTGTGTGTGTGTGGGGGGGGGGGGGGGGGTGGGTTCAATTATAGGCAATGATCATTTGGGGATGGGGAGGATGCTTATTCCCACTGAAATTTTTTTCTAAAATGAAAATGTATGATCTGTAGTGATAGAAAGAAAGTGACATTGACCTCCCTTGCTTGAATTAAAGTCTCTTCTAAGGCTCCTTCATGGACAGAAAATGGAATTATTAGTATCCTAAATGTGATTCCTCTTTCCTGCCTTAATTAAAAGAATATCACCTGGCCAGTGGCTCAGCTGGTCAGAGTATCATCCCGATACACCAAAGTTGCCAGTTGGGTCCCCCGTCAGGGCGTATACAAGAGTTAACTAATAAATGCATAAATGAGTGGAACAATAAATCCATGTTGCTCTCCCCCTCTCTCTCTTCCTCTGAAATCAACTTAGAAAAATTTAAAATAATAAAAAAAGAATACCACCTGCTCAGAACCACCCATTCTACGTTCCCAGAATCCTCCCCAAATCAGTACTCAGGCCCCATGGGCATTACTGATTTACCAGGACCTCTGACTACGTAAGCTCAGAACCCTTTCCCAATATTTGTTCAAGTGTAAGAGCTTTGGCGTTGGGCAACCTGGATTGGAACCAGTAGATGGTTTGCAAACGCTGCCGTACAATTTCCCCTCCCTGCATCTGTGCTCCCTCGCAATGAGAGTTGGCAGCTCACTCCATCCAGAGTCTACGTCCTCATCCCTTCAGTCTGGGCTCTGTGACTTGCTTTTTGATCAATAGGATGTTGCAGAAGGGATGCTGTGCCAGTCCCAAGCTTGGGCCTCAAGAGGCTCTGTGGCTTCTGCTTGCTCTTGGACCCCTGCCCAGGTACCATGTGACCAGGTGCCTGGGCTAGCCGGCTGGAGGATGAGAGGCTGGTGGAACGCAGAGGAGTCAGCTGTGGCCATTCTAAACTAACCAGCCCGCATTCAATTCACCAGATGACCGAAGACACATAAGTAAGCCCTATTGAGACCAGAACAACCAATCTGATGAACTGCAGAATCACGAGTTAAACAAACCATTATTTTAAGCCTATAAGTGTTGGGATTGTTTGTTACAAAGCAAAAATAACTTCCACACCCCACTTAAGAACCACCTGACCCCATAAGTCACTTAGGATCTCCGAGCCTCAGTTTCCTCATCTGTAAAGTGGGGATAATAGGATTGTTCAATGGACAAGATGAGATAGTGTGAGGAGAGCACCTGGCACAGGCCTAGCACTTGGTTAACACTCAATTAATATCATCATCATCATCATCACTATTAATGCTAATACTGTTGCTCTCACCAAGAACTGATGTGAACACCTACTTTGAGGGAAGAAATAAAGGAAAGAAACAAAAAGGAAGAGGAGGGACATAGAAAGGCACAGATCAGAGCAGAGAGATGATCTGGCTCCTTGTTAATCATATAATCTGTATAGAAGATGAAGGATGTTATCTAAACTTATTGAGGTAATCATTTTGCAAGATATGTAAGTCAAGTCATTAGGCCGTATTCCTTAAACTGCTGTATGTCGGTTATATATCAATAAAAAGGAAAGAAAAAATTTTAATTAAAACATTTTAATGCTATAATTTGCATTCATACTAAAAATTTAGAGTACCTTATAAGGACTTCTCATTGTTGGGCCCTTAAAAACTACACAGCAAAATCCTCCTCATTTGGTTTTGTGAGGTGGTGCAATTGGGTAAAGCTATGCGAAACGAATGGAAACTCTTCGCTACATTTAATTACATAAAAATATCTTCAACTAAATGTTTCCAAATAACGAACTGAGGGGAGCCATTTTTATAACTAGATAAGAACATTGCCTGATTAAGACGATTATTTTTATGTAAATGGCGGAAGCGACAGAGCTGGGAGGCCAGTGGCTCTCTTGGGTGGTTAAATATTTCTTCTGTGATTTTGTTTGTGGTTTTTACGTGCTTTCCTCATAGACAAAAGAGTTATAGGATACAGTTAAGATAGGATGTTTGGAGGATCAAGTGATGTTTAAATCTCAGCTCCGCTGTTTACTAACTGTGAGACCTCGAGGCCCTGACACAGGTGACTGGCTGCCTGGCTGCCAGGCCAGAGCTGGGCATTTACTTACGACTGGGGGACCCCTCCGATCCCGAAGCCCACCAGGCCCCGGAGCACCAGGATCCAGCTGTACACGGGCGCGAAAGCACTGAGAATCCCGTAGTACAGAGTCCAGAGCACGCTGATCTTCAGCCCCTGCACGATGGGAGACACCAAGTCACAGGGCTGCTCAGCACCGCCCGGTCTCAGGGCCCCACATATTTAAAAACTCACCCGTAGGGTCCTGTTCAAGGGGGACCCATACAACCAAGGATTCTCTGTGTGGGTGCTGCCCACCCCTAGGAGGTAGGTGGCAAAATTGTGGGGCTTTCTTAGTTGCCCCAATGATTGGCATGGATAGCCAGGGCCCAGAGGTGTAAGATGTCCCATCGTGCATGAGACCCAGGAAGGCTTGTCCTCCAGGCCAGTGTTGCTCAGTGGTTGAGCATCGAACTGTGAACCAGGAGGTCAAGGTTCAATTCCTGGTCAGGGCACGTGCCCAGGTTGTGGGCTCAATCCCTGAGGCAGCCAATCAATGATTTTCTCTCATCATTGATGTCTCTCTCTTTCCCTCTCCCTTCCTCTCTAAAATCAATTAAAAAAAATATATATTTATACATTTTATATATATATAAATATATATATAATATATATAAATATATATAAATATTTATATATACATAAATATATATAAATATATATATTTTTATATATAATATATATAAATATATATAAATATTTATATATATATAAATATATATATATATATTTTTAAACCTTAAACTAAATGAAAAGGACTAGAGAGGAAATGTGGAGGTCTACCAGTTGATTTCAGGTCTTTGGGAACATGATTTTAACTAATAGAGAGAATATTTCAAATAACCGCGAATCACCTTGCAAGGAAGTGATTTCTTTTTCATTTTAATAGTCATTCTTCCGGTTATGGCCAAAGGAAGCATCCGTGTGGTGCCAGGGTGTCTTTAACACCTTTTGGACCACCTACCAATCTCTCTTTTTAACCAAGAGAGCAGTGGGCGACGGTGAGCAGCTAGAACTTAATAACATTGTTTTATTGTCACTGTATATACTTTTGCAGATATTTCCTTAGGGCAGCAGTTCTCAACCCCTTTGAGGGTCGAACGACCCTTTCACAGGGGTCGCCTAAGACCATCGGAAAACACATCTATAATGACATATTGTTTTTGTGATGAATCGCTATGCTTTAATGATGTTCAATTTGTAACAATGAAAATACATCCTGCCTGTCAGATATTTACATGACGAGTCATAACAGTAGCAAAATTACAGTGATGAAGTAGCAGCAAAAATAATTTTATGGTTGGGGGTCACCACAACATGAGGAACTGTATTACAGGGTCGCGGCATTAGGAAGGTTGAGAACCACTGCCTTAGGGCAAATTTCTTTCCCCCCCCAAAAAATTCATGTCATTAAACTACACACACACAACAATTGATACAAATAAAGGTATTGGGTACCTAAGAGAACAGGTAGGACAGGAATTATTCAAGAAGGAAGCCCTGGATCTATTGCGATAATAATACAACAACACTGATGCACCCCTACGCCCATGACTATGAAGTTGGTGCCTGCCACACACAGACTTAACTCCTTTCTTTGGGTGTAAGCTAGCTCAATGGAGATTTTCCTCCTTGGAACCCAAAGAGTCTTGCAATGCACATGCTTGGGCGACCCCGGGAATGTGTGATTTCAAGATCCACAGTGGCCCCAGCGCAATGTCTTCTCATAGCACGTCAACAAGACTCCTAACTAGGCCTCCCACGTGCTCAAGCAGCTTAAGTGTTGCTCTTGTCACCGTCACCACGGAGATAACCTAGGCCCGTGGTCAGCAACCCGCAGCTCGTGAGCCACATGCGGCTCTTTGGCCCCTTCAGTGTGGCTCTTCCACAAAATGCCACGTGCGGGTGCGCATGTACAGTGCGATTGAAACTTCGTGGCCCATGCGCAGAAGTCGGTATTTTGTGGAAGAGCCGGTATTTTGTGGAAGAGCCACACTGAAGGGGCCAGAGAGCCGCATGTGGCTCGCGAGCCACGGTTTGCCGAGCCGCAGTTGGCCGACCACTGAGGCTAGGGGACAGGCGCTTAGGAGAGATGGCCTTACTGTTTTCCTGCCGTACTGGTCTGAGATGTTTCCCCAGAGGGTGGAGCTGGACATCATGCCGATAAAGACCACCTGTGGGGGGAGAGAGGGTTTCTGTTAGGCGGTGACACGGAACACTGATCGCAGAGAAAGGGCACGACAGGTGGAACCTGCGACGTCACACCCTCGCGATAACAGTGAACCAGCCTTCGCTGAGATCCGGCCAAGGGGCGAACACGATTCCGTGCGCTCCATGCTACTGTCAAAACCTCACAGCCATCCGAGGGCGTGCGTGGGTGCTGTTATTGTCCCCATTTTACAGATGAGGAAGCTGAGACTCAGAGAGGGGAGGTCACGTGGCCGGGGTCCCACATCTGTAAGTGGGGCACCCCGGGCCGGACTCAGGCAGTATGGCTGCAAGTATTATTGATTTCTTGTCCTGTTGCTAAAAAAAAATATCCAAGGTTGCAAGACAGAGTTTGGAGGGTATGAAAACAGGAGGCAGGAGGCTGGGATGGGAGCTGTAACCCATTAGAAGAGAAAGCATTCACGGGGCACTGACTGTGCTCGGGCAAAGTCACTGTTACATTGTTAACCCTTGAACAGAGCTAACGAGGTTGGAATCATCATATCCATGTTATCGAAGGGGAGCCTGAGGCTCAGAAGGGTTAAGAAACCTGCTCAGGCCCGGCCAGCGTGGCTCAGTGACTGAGCATCGACCTATGAACCAGGAGGTCACGGTTCAATTCCCAGTCAGGGCAGACGCCTGGGTTTTGGGCTCGATTCCCAGCAGGGGGTGTGCAGGAGGCAGCCAATCGATATTGATGTTTCTCTCTCGTCGATGCGTCTATCTTTCTAAGATCAATAAAAACTTATTTAAAAAATAAAAAAAATCTTCAAATCACCCCCCTGGGGGAGGTATTGGCACCCCCTTTTTGGATGAATGAGGTGAATAAGGTCTCCGTGATATGCCCAAGTAGCCTGCAACTTCCCGGCAAATGATGTCTGGGGACCCCAGGGACTTGGACCCCTGGGTGCAGTAGAGGTGTCTGCCAACCCATGGGGAGTAAAGGGAGCTGAGGTCATGGTGTTTCCATGCAGAGAGTTTCATTTTTTTCTGCTGAGCAGCTGGCAGCAGCAGGGGGAGGGGGCTCCCCCCCCACAGACCACCCCAGGGGACCGGAACTGGACCCAGCGGGAGAGCTGCTGCTGCTGCCTACCGAGGTCAGCAAGGCCACCTGCCAGCTGGGGAGCCGCCACTCGCAGTGCAGCTGGGGCGCGAGGATGCTCAGGATCATCATTTCCATGGCGTCGGCCATCTGCAGGGAGCAAGCAGGTGTCAGGAGCCAGGACACTGCCTGGTGCCCGGCGGCTGACCCCTGGCTCAGGGACCCCTCCTCCCCCATGACAGCCTGGAGAGCTGACCCCTGGCTCAGGGACCCCTCCTCCCCCATGACAGCCTGGAGAGCTGACCTCTGGTTCAGGGATTCCCCCCCCGCCCGCCCCCGGTGGGAGCCTGGACAGCCGACCCCTCACTCAGGGACCCCCGAGAGAGCATGCAAGAACCCCTCTTCCGCCCTGGCCGGTTTGGCTCAGTGGATAGAGCGTCGGCCTGCGGGCTGAAAGGTCCCAGGTTCGATTCCGGCCAAGGGCATGTACCTTGGTTGCGGGCACATCCCCAGTAGGAGGTGTGCAAGAGGCAGCTGATTGATGTTTCTCTCTCATCGATGTTTCTAACTCTCTGTCCCTCTCTCTTCCTCTCTGTGAAAACTCAATAAAAAATTTAAAAAAAAAAGAACCCCTCTTCCATTGCCTGCTGAGCGCCCTACCACACATCAAACACACCACAATCTCTAGTAGTTAAAGCGGTGTGGTACATGCGGAAATTGACAACTAACCATTAAACATTCTTTGTGTGTGTGTGTGTGTGTGTGTGTGTGTGTGTGTGTGTGTTTCTGTACTTCAAAAAATAAAGGCATTCCCTGAATGAAGTGGGAAAACATCGCATTTCAAAAATTTGAGAAATTTTATTTTTTACAGAGAGAGACAAGAATCTTTTCTCTTTAGTTCAACTAAAGACTAGTTTGTCTTTGGTTTAAAGGTCCTTGTTCCTGTAGAATTCTCTCGTCTGACCTTTTAATATATTAACACATACCAGGAAGCGCCAGTAATGAAACATCCTTTACGGGACGAGGTAGACGGAACCATGGGGCAGAAATGAGAGTCCGGAAGCAGACCCATGTGGGCGTGGGAAGGTGATGGGCGATACGGGTGGCCTTTCAAATCAGTGGGGAAATTAAACATCTATTTTGGGAAATGTTTAATCCGGTCACCCTCTTGCACCATTCCCCCAAATCAATTTTGGTTGTATTAATGGTCGAGATGCGTTATTTGCAATAGGTAGGAGAGGGGATTTTAACAAGAGACGTAAGCAAAGGGCTCACTCTTCTCTGCCTGCTTTTCTAGGGGGAGCTCCGCGGATGACATCACAGTCTCCGCGTAGCCTGAGCCCCCAGGGACGGAGAGCCATTTAATTAGCCAGAAGTGCCCACTCCTCCTGAGGGCAGTTGCCAGCATTCCCCGCAAGTACTGACCACCAGGGTCACTCGTCATGACCCTGACTGATTCACCCCGAGGCTCTCTGTGGAAAGAGCTGGGTCCTTCCTCGTAGATCAGGGAAACCCAGTGGAGCAGCAGAAGTTAGGGTTTCTTGGAGACTGAGCGGGAGGTCCCTGCCCCCCAGAAATACTTGCCCAAGCCAAGCCGGTGAGCACAGACAGCTTCCATTGGAATTTTCCAAACCCAATGGCTTCCACCGCATCTTCCACCATGAAAGTATCTGGAAAGGAGGGAGGGGGAGGGGAGGACGAGTCAGGGCATCTTGCAGTTGTCCGAGTGTTGGGGTGTCCCGGGGGTGTCCACGGGGGTGTCCTAGTGTTGGGGTGTCCCGGGGGTATCCAAGCTCTTTAAATGCAGCACATGCCGCTTCTAGAATTTATCTTAGAAGAATATTCCGGCAAGTGTGAACAGATACCTTGCTGCAAAACCCACTGCAACATGGTTTACAAAAGGGAAAACTGCCCTGGCCAGTGTGGCTCCGTGGTTAGAGCGTCGGCCCGAGCACCGAAGGGTTGCGGGTTCCATTCCCGGTCAAGGGCATGTACCTGGGTTGCAGGTTAGATCCCTGGCCCTGGGGGTCTCTCTCTCTCTCTCTCTCCACTTTCTCTTCCTCTCTTTCTAAAAATGAATAAAGTATTATTTAAAGTTTTTAAGTTAATTAAACAATAAAAATATTAGAGGATCCTGCTGGTGGCCCTTCTGTGGGCTGCCTCTCAGGATCTCAGCAGTCCCTGCTGGCAGTTTACATCTTTTGGGAATTTCAATCATGGGCCTCTAACGTCAGCCATAACGTTCTCCAGAAGTGTGAGCTGATGTTTGTCACACCAGCAGGTTCTGTGTTTTTTTTCCCCCAGCAAAAATACTGAGGAGAGCCCTAACCAGTTTGGCTCAGTGGATAGAGCGTCGGCCTGCGGACTCAAGGGTCCCAGGTTCGATTCCGGTCAAGGGCATGTACCTTGGCTGCGGGCACATCCCCGGTGGGGAGTGTGCAGGAGGCAGCTGATCGATGTTTCTCTCTCATCGATGTTTCTGGCTCTCTATCCCTCTCCCTTCCTCTCTGTAAAAAATCAATGACATATATTAAAAAAAAAATATTGAGGAGACAGCAGAGCGAGTCCTATGACATCATCAGTAATATGAAGAGTAATGATGACATAAGGGCACACTCTCGGGTGTTCACCATGTGCCAGGCACTGCGCTAGGAGCTGGACGTGCATTCTCTCGTTTCGTCCCTGTCACAACTGTCCGTTAAGGCCCAGTCTTAGCCTCAGGTACAGAGGAGGACAGACGTTCCCCTGTCACTCAGCTGGCACACTGTAGATGTGGGAGTTGAGCTCAGACCAGCCTCTGCTCCCAACCACTGCCTCCCCCTCCCCGGTCCTGGCCCCCTTAGCTCTGCCAACAACAGGCCTTGGGGTCAAGTCAATCATCCTGTCTCCTGTTGGGAATCTGGGGCCTCTCAGGAGTGCATGGGATGTTCTGTGATGCAGGGAGACCAGGGCCCACAGCACCCCCTCAGGTCCTGGGTTTGCCCAGCTTTACTCAGAGGCAGCACAAGGTCCTGGGGAGGAGTGGGTTCTGAGGTCAGATCATCTGGGTGTAAGTCCAGCAGGGCTAATTTCTGGCTGTGACTAAGGCAAGATATTTAACCTTTCTGTGCTTCAGTTTCCTCTTCTGCTAAGAAGGGGAAGATGATCGTAATAGTTCTAATTAGAAATGTTGTAATTAAATAGGTAATTTGAATAAAGTGCCTCAAACAGTGCCCGGCACAGAGTGAATCCACAGCTAATGTCAGCTGTTCCCATCACTACTATCATCATCACCATCACCACTGACACCATCACCATCACCACCTTCATCATCATCACCATCACCACCAACATCATCACTATTATCATCACCATCACCACCTTCATCATTACCACTTTCACCACCCTATCATAATCACCACCATCATCATCACCACCATCACCAGTACACTATCACTATCATCATCATCACCATCATTACTATCATTATCACCACCACCACTATCGTCATCACCATCATCACATCATCATAGCCACTATCATCATCATCATCATCATCATCATCATCATCATCATCATTGTTGTGCTGTCCTCAGCTAAGTGTTATGCAGTGATGCTGGTGGCAGGGATTGTGATGTAACCTTACTTCCTGCTGAAGTAAGCCATGTAAGTTCAGTTCACACTTTCAGTATCACCCCTGTGCCCTCTGGGCCCTCCTACTTGCCTCTTCACGAGATCCCCCTGAGAGTGCCACCTGGGGAAGCAACCCAGGCCCCTCAGAGCCCCTGACTGTGGCCTGGGCTGATGCCCCAAAAGCAGGGCCCCCTCACCGTCGGTGGGATTGGCAAACTCCTTGGGCACAGCTGCCCCATCGTCTAGTTCGACCGCCTGTAGGCCCGTGCGGACCCCTTCGATCTGGACCTCATGCTCTCCCGAAGCCGCGTCGTCCTCTGACCTTGCACTCTCGCCCGTGCGACGAAATTTCACCACCCTAGAGGAGAGAGCAGAGCTGGTCATGAAGGCTAGGACTCCCCCTCAACAGCCTTGCTGCACAGCTCTTGTGCCCAAGACAGGTGAATGGCTTTTTTTCATGGTCACGGGAGTTGGATAGGTAGGAGGTTTCCATTTCTATTGAATTGGCCTGTAGAGGCTGACAACTTCCAAAGTCCTGCATCAGGGCTGCCACATATGGTTGTACAGGTTGGGTACCGCACAGCTCCAATGGGGCTCCAGTCACATGGTAGGCTATGGGACTGGGGAGATCTTTATTCTGGACTTTAATAGTGTGGGAGCTTGTGTGTTTCAGAATTGAGACTCATCTCTCTGTAGCAGAGATAACAATGTGGTCACCTGAAGGTTACATCATGCCCACAAGAAGTTGCCTACATGGGATTTTTTTTTTAAGTGGATGTTACATTTTTTTTTTAATTGAAAGAATTCACATGAAAAGCAAGACTTCTGATGTCTCTTAAAACAGTAGGCTATCTGGCCATCTGGAGCTATCTCTCTAAGGCCGTGGTCGGCTCGCGAGCCACATGAGGTTCTTTGGCCCCTTGAGTGTGGCTCTTCCTAAGCCTTAGGAGTACCCTAATTAAGTTAATAACAATGTACCTACCTATATAGTTTAAGTTTAAAAAATTCGGCTCTCAAAAGAAATTTCAATCGTTGTACTGTTGATATATGGCTCTGTTGATTAATGAGTTTGCCAACCACTGCTCTAAGGGTATAGTATAGCTAGATCTGGTCAGTGTGGTCCCTGTCAATGGGATATTTCAACTCTGCAACCCACAGGGTAAGGGGTGGTGTGAAATGGGTTCCAGGAAGGGACTCTCTGTCCCCAAGAAGCAACCCCAAAATAAAAGCATAAACAGTCCCCCAAGGCACCTATCTGTACAAGACGAACACATCGATACGTATTAGGCAAAGGAAGGACATGAACATTTATGCACATTATCACTTCGTTTTCAGGGATGAAGGAAAGGTCAGTGAGTCACCCTCGACTCTGAGGATAGCATCCGAGAAGGACATGGCTACATAGCCCGAAAATCTTTCTTGACTACGGTTTTGATCGCATCCTCTCCTCGAGGGCCGCCGGGGGGGTCCTTCCTTCTGTCTGTGACTGACAGCAACCACTGCAACCTCTCTGGAAGGTGACCTGTGACATCTTTCAAAAGGTAACATTCTCTGTGCGCCCACCTAGAATGGTGGTGCAGGCAGTTCATTGTCCGGGTAGACCCAAGCGGGCGACGATTCCCGCCCACATAACGGCCCGCTGTGGATTCTTAGCTAGCCGCGTGTCAGGCCCAGGATGTGCACTTTCCATCGATTATCTTATTTAACCTTCACTTTCACTATCCCCATGTTCCGGATGAGGACGCTCGAGCACAGAAGGGCTGGGAGCTCGTCCAAGGTCACACTGTGGGTGTGTAAGCCAGGCTTTGGCAATGCCACCTGCCCTCCCGGAGTCCCCACTCCCGCCTCTCTGCTGGAGCTATTCTCCTCTGAAGCTCACAGGCTGTTTGCAGCTTCGCATGTGATAATTATCCTCTCAATGTGACAAGTATGAACAAACCCAGAAACCATCACTGGGAGAGGAGGGACGACAGGAGGGCGCAGCCACGTAAGAAAATGTCTTCCAAACCGTTTGTAAGCTGATCTGTGTCACAATAGCCAAAGACAAACACAATCCATGTGTCCGTCAGCGGATGGATGAACACAGTGCGGCCTAAAAAGGCAGGGAATTCTGATGCGTTCTACAACATGGATGAACTTCGAAGACGTTACCCTAAGTGAAATAAGCCTACACACCAGGACAAACATTGTGCACCTCTATGAGGGGGCAAAAAAGAGTCAAATTCACAGAGATAGAAAGTAGGTGCAGGAGGGAGGGAGGATGGGGAAGTTAGTGTTCAATGGGTATAGAGTTTCCGTTGGGGAAGATAAAAAAAATTCTGGAGAATCAACAGTGGTGATGGTTACACAATGTGAATCTACTTAATGCCACTAACTATACATTTACCATGATCAAAATGGTCAAGTTTATGTAATGCATAGTGTATCACAATAAACACACATACACACGCATACACACAAGTTGATCTGTAAGAGCCAGCAGGATAAAACTGTTGGGCTCATTATTAGATACGCTAGAATATGACCCTGTGATCTAGGTCCTTGCCATGAAGACTTGAGTGTGGTCGCCAACCAGAGGCCCAGTGTCCCCCAGGGCAGCGGTCGGCAAACTCATTAGTCAACAGAGCCAAATATCAACAGTACGACGATTGAAATTTCTTTTGAGAGCCACATTGTTTAAACTTAAACTATATAGGTAGGTACATTGTTATTAACTTAATTAGGGTACTCCTAGCTGGCCTTTGCTAAAAACGTGGTATTTTGTGGAAGAGCCACACTCAAGGGGCCAAAGAGCCGCATGTGGCTCGCGAGCCGCGGTTTGCCGACCACTGCCCTAGAGGATCATTAGAACTGCAGGCCGGAGCCCTGACCCAGGCCTACTAAGTCAGCATCTGCATTTTAACCAGGTTCCCAGGCAATGCGTGCACGGCCACGTCTGAGAAGCGCTGCTGTAGATTATCGAAGCTCTTACAGCCAAGACAGTCTGGAAGGAGGCGTAGGGCTGAAGACCGGTTGCTTCTGGGAAGGAGGACTGGATGGAAACGAGGATTTCCTTGCGAGGGAAAGGAAATAGTCTTTACTTTTATTTTGGACCCTTCTGTCATGGTTGCATTTTTGAACCTGGGCATCTGTACATTAATCATCAATATACGTAACCATCGCAACTCTTTACAGAGCTCTTGCTGATGGGGCAGCGTCTGCTGAGCATGTTACGTCTGTGAAATCGGAACGAGGACGGGCGTGCAGGACCGTCGTGAAGTGTCACTGAGCCTGGTGAGCGGGCAGTTGCAGGCCAGGAGTCAGTATGAGCTTGCCTCCCACCCGGCTCCCCTCAGGCCGCCTTTCTGCCTTGAACACGGAGTACGCTGACCTTTGCGGAAAGTGACCTTGAGAAAGCGGCTTAGCTCCCTGCAGTTTTACGCCAGGATCTGCTCACAGTCCTCCTCTGGCTAAACACAAGAAGCCAGGGCACCTGTATTTATGAACACTTTATTTATTTATGAACACTTGCCTTGAGGCAGACATAACAGGAGACCTTTGACATTAAATTAGATTCGGAAAGCCAGGCCTCATTTTGAATGGATCGGGTTTCTAAAAGTATGTATCGAATACACGAGCCAAGACTTCCCAAGAGAGAGAGAGAGAAAAAAAAGAAATATGAAAGAAAATAGCAGTGACATATGTTAAATATATGAGGGCTTCAAAGCAGGCTGGCTCACAACACCCTGGCATTTGTGGGGTATAGATAGCATATAATGCACCAAAATAGTTGGGAACATTTATTTTACATAATTTTGCTGTTTGAAGGAGAGATGAGCTTGAGGAACTAGCTGTCAACAGTCAAGATCTTGTTTGCACCGTCATGAAATTCATTCACCTCATACCTTAAGTTAGGGTCTGAGACTTGATTAGGGTATTTTTTTTTAAATTTTTTTAAAATATATTTTATTGATTTTTTACAGAGAGGAAGGGAGAGAGATAGAGAGTTAGAAACATCGATGAGAGAGAAACATCGATCAGCTGCCTCCTGCACATCCCCCACTGTGGATGTGCCCCCAACCCAGGTACATGCCCTTGACCGGAATCGAACCTGGGACCTTTCAGTCCGCAGGCCGACGCTCTATCCACTGAGCCAAACCGGTTTTGGCTGATTAGGGTATTTTAGACAAGAAAGGTTTTTTTTTTCTCTTTCCATCTGAGTTTCTGGACTTCTATCCCTTAAGTTCATGAAGCTACCAGACTGAAGGAAAGCTTAACTCTCCCTGTGATGATCTCACGGTGCCACTTGAAGTCTTGTGTGAAGAGACATAGATAGAGCGTCGGCCTGCAGACTGCGGAGTCCTGGGTTCAGTTCTGGGTCAAGGGCAGAATAGTTGGTCTAAACTAGGACCCTTGAGAACAGTGGTTCTCAGAGGGGGTGATTTAGTCTCCCAGGGGATATTACTAATTAATGACTGGAGACAGTTTTGATTGTCCCAATGCAGGGGGCATGGTGGTTGTGACATCTTGTGGGTGGAGGCCAGGGATGCTGCTAAACATCCTATAATGCATAGAACAGCCCCTCACAACTAAGTCTTATCTGGCCTAAAAATGCGAATAGAGTCAAGGTTGAGATTTAATACAACCCTGTATTAAAGAGTAAAAGAGAAGGAACCAAGATGGCGGCACAGGCCGCCTCCCACAACCACATCAAAATTACAACTGAAATACAGAACAACCATCATCCAGAACCGCTGTTATGGGGTGGGGCCACAACATTAGTAACAAAGAAAGAGAATTTCCGGAGGAGGAGGCCCAGAAATCAGGATTTTAAAAAGATTCCCAGGTGATTTTAATGTGCAGCCAAGGTTGAGAACCACTGCCTTAGAGTGAAGTTAGCTACCATGTGTTTGAAATGATGAGGTCTGAGTGGCTTTGAACGTGAGGTTGTAAAAGGCTTTGGTGGGTTAACCTAGAGGCTCTCCCTGTGCTCTCCCTACTTTTTGCCTGAAGTGGGTGACAGTGAACCATTTCTCCTTGGTTAAGTGCTACCAAGGGACTGATTTTTTCAAATTTCACATATTTTATTTTTAAATTATATTTATAATATGCATTATATTATTAAAGTTATTTCCCATACTGACATGATTTATGTGTTTACATGTTTTAATTATTTTGCTTAAATCCTCATCTAAGGATATTTTTCCATTGATTTTTAGAGAAAGTGGAAGAGAGAGGGAAAGAGAGAGAAACATCGATGTGAGAGAAACACATCCATTGGTTGCCTCCTGCACGAGCCCTGACCAGGACCCAGGCTGGGGCGGAGCCTGCAACCAAGGTACATGCCCTTGACCGAAATCGAACCTGGGACCCTTCAGTCAGCAGGCTGACACTCTACCCACTGAGCCAAAATGGCTAGGGCTATGTTTAAATTTAAATAGCCACATGGAGCTCGTGATTACTGTGTTATATATTGCAGCTCTAGGTTGTAAGCGTCTCTTATTTAGTTGTAGAGTCTCTTGTATCAAGGATGGCGCCCAAGTAAATTGGATAAACGAATAAATGAATCAACCCATCCATCCATCAATCAATGTAGTCTGCAAAACTTGCTTTCAAGAAATCATCCTAGAAAGGAGAGACCCAGAAAAGTCTAACCTGCACAAGGTCCCACAATAAGGCAGAACTAGATACAGAATCTCAGCCTCCGGCCTGTCCTGGAACACGGCGTTGAGCCTGAGTGCACAGCAGGTGAAACGCACAGGTTGTCCGTGGTCTCACATGAGGCATCCTGGAGCCTCTGAAGGAGGCCCAAGTACAAGGAAGGACTGTTTTCTTAGGCACCCTCGCCCCCTTCCCCCCTCCCCTGACCCGTAAACTACTTAGCAGCTTATTATCCATTAACACTTAGCCTCCCCTGGGACCGAGCCCGTTCCAAACCCCACTCTTGCCAACCCTCTAGAAGGCACTCTGATTCTTTAAACCATGTTGCTCTCAGGAAATGTGCTACCTGCAATCTGTGGCTAACATACACAGGGTGTGGCTTAAATCCATCTCAGTCGTGATGTGTACCCCACTCAGAGTCACCTGGCTGTTCCTTTTACTTCGTTTATTTTAAATAAACCGAAGTCAACACATTTCAGGGCTAATTTTGGCTCCTTTCAAATGTAATTTGGGTTTTTCAGAGGACAATTTTTGGAAGTCCAACATAAGAAGTCTATATATTCTGCTTTTACCAGTGATCTTTCAGCTGTAATAATAATAGTTAATATGTGTTGAATGTTGTGTGACTGTCAGGTATGTAGCACACATTGTCTCACTTTAGCTTCACAATAACCCCATGAACCAAGTACAATTGTGACCCCCATTTTATGGCCAGGGAAACTCAGAATCAGAAAGGTTAAGTCACTTGCTCAAAGTCACATAACCAGGAAGTGGCAGAGTCAGGATAGGAACCCAAGGCCCTTACTCAATAGCCAATACTCTTAACCAGTACACAATTTGGTCTCTAATAGATATTATATGTATTAGATAATATATATGTAATATATATATATACACACACACACACACACACATACACATATATATGCATAAAATATCAGAATCAAGAAACATAAAACTGGGATTTGGGCAGAGAGAGACTTACTTTTAATTCTTGTGCTTCTTTTTGAACTTGCCCTATATATAGATGATATAGTGCTTTATCTTATCTATTGACATAAAATGAATTATTTTTTAAATTTAAAGAAGTAAAACCCTCCTATTATTTTACCTTTTTTCATGAAGGAAGGACTTGTCACGATAGTGTCAGGCTTGTATACCAGTAAATTAAATGTACATGAATCTTTGAGTAACTCGCCAGATTCACATGCTCTGACATTATTTGAAAATTTATCCCAGGAAAACGGCAGCTCCAATATGAATCGTATTGTTACTGTGAGGACCAAATTTCATATTTCAGTCTCTACATTATTTTTTCACCTGGGGGTAATAGGTTGGCTTTGAACATGAGACTTATTTTCCATGGAAGTGGTGTGTTTCCCTTGAGAGATTTGCGCTCAGATAGGTGCATTGTTATGGATTCAGACATCGACCTTTGGATATGATCACTGAGCATCCTTCAGCATTTGTGAAAGAATGCTGTGTTACATAAGCTATGCTATTTGTGGATCAATTAATGAAAGCCTAAAAGTAACATTTGAGTTAATTAAACATTGGAAATGAAGATTAATTTCACGCTGATTGAGAAGTAAATATTGCAATATCCTTCAGGACTTGGAGCCTCAGAGAGCTGTGTCAGTCACACTAAAAGTCACTTGGGAGAATGCCTCAGTGGCTTAGCGAGAGGAAAAAAAAAATGTTCCAAGTCAAGAATATACACACATACGAACAATATCGTATCCTTCCCAACAAATCCAAATGGTGTCTACTGCTACCATCCGAATGGCTAGCGCTTCTAAAGATTAAAACAGCAGTCCCCCCGTAGCGTGCTTTTTAATGCCCATCTCAGACTCTTGGGATTTGCTTACGAAATCACCGTGGGCTTGCGGTAGGAGACCTCCCTAAGCCCCCCTGAGAGGCCCCTGTCCTGTCCTTTGCTGGGTTGTATTTCCTCAAAGGTCTCAGAACAAATTTGGTATCGCTTTAAACATGCCCGTCCGCTAAGCAGTGTGTTGCTGATGTTCCCAAGGAAAGCTGTTGACAGTGAGTCTCACTCTAGCTGTTACAAAAACCTTCCATTCAGAAGGAGGCAAGAGGTTTCAGCCAGGGTGCACAGCCATCTCATTCACACGCCTCCTGGCCTCCCCTCTGGGAAGGCATCTTGGCTTTTCAGACACCAGTTTCCAACATCAGTCATCACCCCCCGCCCCCTCCAGAAGCCCCTGCAGAAAAATTAGGAATTTCACAGCACGGGAGAAGGGCTGGGAAGAGCCCATGTCATTGCATGGACTCGTAAATTCAGCCCATATTGCAAAACAGCGGCGAATGCTTTCTGAAAACACAGACCTCAAAATCCCTTTAGGATGGAGAGCAATTAAAAGGGGGAAGCAGAACAGCCTGTGGATGCCCCCTAAGATTCTGACGGATCTGGAAAAAAAAAAAAGAAATAAAAATCGAACTGAGTCAGACACAGAGGCTGGGCTCCTGGGGTAGGAAAATGGCTTTTCTCCTCCAGGCCTAATTCTCTCCTCTGAAACGGTTCCCTTTAAATTCAAGAAGCCACGCAGCGATGCCCCCCCTGCAGGGTTTCATATTTGCAAGGAAAGCCGGCCTGCCTCTCACTCGCCCCCCTGGTACTCACGGCAGCTGCCTGAGCTGGAATAAGTCCTCCTCCATGTCCGCGCTGCGCCAGGACGAGCCCTTCTCATGGCCCTTACATGGTGGTGGTGGATGATGAGCGGTCGGGGTTTCAGCACCGGGGGTGCCGGACAGCTCCCACGCCGCTTCCTCCCTCTGGCGGCAGCTGTTCGGGGGAGGCAGCCGCCGGGGGAACCAGCCCACGAGACAAAGCCTCCCGCCGCCAGGAGACCGCGGCGAGAGTGGGCGGAGAGGCGGGGGCGGAGGGCAGAGCAAGCTGTGCGGGGAGAGGGGGCGGGGAGAGCCCTTCTGGTTAGAAGAATTGACTGGCTCTCTGTGGCTGGTGGGGTTTTACTGGGGTGCCCATAGGGCACGCCCGCCTGGGACATGGCTGTCGAGGTACCCGTGAGCGCCCTTTGGTGAACGGCATCCCTCTCAATGCTTATCTAGAGGGATCCATGAACGTTATGGGTATAATATTCCTGAAACGCAGGCTGCTCTAACAAATGCAGAATATGAAAAAAAAAAATTTAAATTTGTCCATGCATTAAAAAACTGTTTATTGCCGAAACCGGTTTGGCTCAGTGGATAGAGCATCGGCCTGCGGACTGAAAGGTCCCAGGTTCGATTCTGGTCAAGGGCATGTACCTGGGTTGTGGGCACATCCCCAGTGGGAGATGAGCAGGAGGCAGCTGATCGATGTTTCTCTCTCATCGATGTTTCTAACTCTCTATCTCTCTCCCTTCCTCTCTGTAAAAAATCAATAAAATATATTTTTTTAAAAAAACTGTTTATTGAGCACCTACTATAATAGGCACTGGGCATATGAGAGAGAACATGTTAGACGTGCCATTGTCATCGCGGAGCTGAAGGTCTAGTGAAATGAATCAAGGAAGAAAAAAAAAAAGTAAGGCAAGTGTGAGAAGGCCAAATATCCCTCATTCATTTACCCAACAAGCATTGTTACCTGATTTCTACAGCCCTGACTATATGGCATGCGAGTGATATCTCAATAAAGCTGTCCCTTTTTTTTATTAAAAAGTACTTTTTAAATTTGTTTCCAGTTTTTCAAACGTTTACACAGAGAGTTTTTTATGTAATAGGATTATTCGCTTCTTGGGAAAGCGGGGTGGGGGGGGTGGGCAGCATTTCTGCCCTGGGTCTTCCTTTCTCTCTGGCCACTAGCAACCCGGGCCCCAAAACAGTCCGCTCCATCCTGTCCACGCTGCAGCCGGGCCAGAGCAAGCGTGGCCCGTTTATATTTTCCGCCTGCTCTCTGAGGACTCCCGAGGTGCACCCCTGAACACTGGGAAAAGAATACTTAGTACATAATAGGCCTTGAAAAAAATGTCTTAGAGAAGTAAATTACTAAATAACATGTTGATTAACTTATACAATATAATGTTTTCTCATCTTTCTTAGAAATGTGGGGGTCTTTTTCTAAAGCAATGGTTTCTTGCTTCTGAGTATGGGTCAGCATCCCGCAACGGGCTCGTTAACACACAGGTAGCCGAGCCCCATTCCGAGTTTCTCATTCAGCAGATCTGGGGAGAGGCCTGTGTTTGCATTTGTAAGAGGGCCCCAGGTGATGCTGATGCTGGTGAGAATTGAGAATCCCTGTTCTAAAGTTACATCTGGATGATGCTATCAGCCAAGACAAACATGGCTCGCATTTTTATACCTCTGATCCTTGAGACCTCCTTGGGCAGATTGGAATATCATAAAGGCAGTTGCCTCCAGCTAACCACATTATACATCTGTCCGGGAAATGAGGGCAGGCCAAAAGCCAGATGGGTTTTATTTCACGGCGGCATAAAGCACCATCATTTCCCCCCTCATGTTCTTTTTTTATAAAGCGAACATCTTAAAAATAGAGGCTGGCGCCCCAGCCAGGTTGCCCAGTTGTTTGGAGCATCATCCTGTACACCGAAAATGTTGTGGGTTCGATTCCTGGTCAGGGCACATACCTCAGCTGCGGTTCAATCCCCTGTTGGGCATGCACAGGAAGCAACCAGTGCCTCTCTCTCTCTCTCTCTCTCTCTCTCTCTCTCTCTCTCTCTCTCTCTCCCTCCCTCCCTCCCTCTTGCCCCCTTCCGTCTTCAATAAAAAACATATCCTCAGCCCTAGCCAGTTTGGCTCACTGGATAGAACGTTGGCCTGCGGACTGAACGGTCCCAGGTTCTATTCTGGTCACATGCACATACCCGATTGTGGGCTTGCTCCCCAGTGGGGGGCATGCAGGAGGCAGCTGGTCAATGATTCTCTCTCATCATTGATGTTTCCATCTCTCCTTCACTCTCTCTGAAATCAATAAAAATATATTTTAAAAAAAACATATACTCAGATGAAGATTTAAAAATTTTTTAAATAGAGGCTGGAATAGAGCCTGACAAGTTGCCCCTTAGCCTGAAATACTGAATATAAAAAACATGTGCTATGTACAAGTGGTTCTCCAATCACCTGAGTTTTAAACCCTATTTTGTATCAAAACAATATTTTAGTAGCTATAAAAATGGCACTTAATTTTAAAAGGGAAGCCTATGGATTTAAATTCATACAGAGATTTGTCTTTTTTTTTTTTTTTTGAGAACTGCCACTGGATAAAAGACCAAAAGGGAAAACTCAGACTTTGGTGGTAGGTCTCTGCTCTGCTAGCCGTGCTGGTGGGATGGCACTGCCACCTGGAGTCACTCCCCAGTCCCTGGCATTGTGCTGGGAAGTGTAAGAACCTCCTGACTTACCGCAGGAGCCAGCAGGAAGGGGAGGCTTGGTTAGGAGATTAAGCCCTGTTTGAAAATGTCAAGGCATCCTGGCCCGGTGGGTGGGTCAGTTGGTTGGAGCATCGTGCACCAACGCTTCTGACACCAGACGTGTGTGGTTTACCCTACACCAGCAAGTCTCTGTGACACCAGCTGGGTGTCCTACAATTTAAAATATATATATTTTTATTGATTTCAGAGAGGAAGGGAGAGGGAGAGAGAAACATCGACCGACTGCCTCCTGCATGCCCCCTACTGGGGATCAAGCCTGCAACCCAGGCATGTGCCCTGATGGGGAATCGAACCATGATCTCTTGGGTCATAGGTCGACACTCAACCACTGAGCCACACCGGCCAGGCTGGGTGCTCTACAATTTAAGTCAGTTCTGATACTATCTACCTGGAGATAATGTCATGTCCAATAGGTCAAGGGCTCAGTTTCACAGGACAGCTCCCACCCCACTTCAGATGCCAATGTCCAGTCCTAGGTCCTCAGGTCACCCACAACTTCTGTCTGATTTGGCCACACATTGGAGGTTCCATGATTTTCTCCTCCAGTTAGATTAATTTGCTACTAGAGTTGTTCAGGGAAACTTCCCTAAAACTCAGGGAAATACTTAGGGAAACACTACAGGGAAGCATCTGTATCCTTTATCATCTCCTTTAATTAACTTAATGTAATTTACCAGTTAATTACTTGTACCAGTTAATTAAAGGAGATGATAAAGGCCACAGATGAACAGCCATAGGGTAAGATGCATAGGGTGAGATCTGGGAGGGTCCTGAGTGTGCAGGAGCTTCTACCCCGTGGAGTTGGGGTGTCACCCTCCTTACTGGATGTCTTTGCTAACCTGGAAGCTCCCCATATCCCTACTATTGGGATTCCTGCCTATCTGGAGGAAAATATAGAACAATGATGATTTTTTAAAAAATATTAAAAAGATGCCCAGCCAGTGTGGCTCAGGAGTTGTGCGTCGACCCATGAACCAGGAGGGTCACCGGTTCCATTCCCAGTCAGGGCCTATGCCTGGGTTGCAAACTCAGTCCCAGTGTGGGGTGTGCAGGAGGCAGCTGATCGATGATTATCTCTCATCATTGGTGTTTCTATCTCCCTCTCCCTTCCTCTCTGACATCAGTAAAAATATATTAAAACATATTAAGAAGATACTTAATTGGATTCTAGATCTTTCTTGTGACTTTGTGTCACACCTTGATCACAATTTCTGAGCTCTTCCTTCTGACACACAGGAAGCCGGAAGAGGGAGTGAAGAAGGTATACAGAGCTATCCTTCTCTCTCCCTCAGACACTCACTCCCCTGGGGTCAGGGAGGAGACTTTTTTTTTTAAATATATTTTATTGATTTTTCACAGAGAGGAAGGGAGAAGGATAGAGAGTTAGAAACATCGATGAGAGAGAAACATCGATCAGCTGCCTCCTGCACGCCCCCTACTGGGGATGTGCCCGCAACCAAGGTACATGCCCTTGACCAGAATCGAACCTGGGATCCTTCAGTCTGCAGGCCGACGCTCTATCCACTGAGCCAAACCGGTCAGGGCTGGGAGGAGACTTTTTAATCAGACTTGAGTCTTAAATTTAAAAAAAGAGAACACCAATATATCTATGGAAAGGAGATGATGGGTCTCTAAACATAGATACAAAAATTGTGTTCCAAGGGCCCTAGTCCATGGTGTGAAAGGGAGAGGTCCGACTTAGTACACATGGGGGCAGCTGGGAAAATGCTGCTTTTGATTGTTAATCCTCTGGAGCTGAGGGTCCTGAATAAACCGTTTGCCTGCAGAGTAATCCCAGCAGCTGGAAGAGCTCTAAGACTCTAAATAGTGACGGTGTGCTCGCTCTCGGTGCTGCAAACCCTTGATCTGCCGGACAGATGTTAGAGCAGGCCCTGCTGGCTCCTGGCTGCAGCATTATTGCCATAATGAGTAATATATCCTGAATAATAAGAACATCTGTTAGTCAAGGACAGCCATACCCCTACTGGTTAGAGGAGCAGTGAGGGCCAGGCTGGAGGAGATACCAACTTCATGAATGTGATGTACTGTTATTACTCATGTGGCTGTTGCAAGAATTCAATCCAGACAAGGCATGCAAAGTGCTCAAAAATACTTGAGAGTTGATTGGCTGTGGATACTCTATGTTATTGAAACTAGTCTGCCATGTAGAGTTCTAAGTAGATCTGTGGATGGGATGGCACGGTATTCACTCAAGAAGTTAAAGGAGGGGTTCTCACCTGGAGGTGTGACTCAGTGGTTGAGCGTCAACCCAGGAAACAAGAGGTCAACAGTTTGATTCCTGGTCAAGGGCACACACGCCTGGGTGGCGGGCTTAATCCCTAGTAGGGGGCATGCAGGAGGCAGCCGATCGATGAAATGTCTCTCTCATCAATGTTTCCATAGCTCTATTCCTTTCCCTTCTTCTCTCTCTAAAAATCAATTTTTAAAAAACCATTTAAAGTAGAGGTTCTGCAAGTATATTTGCAGAACCCCTCCTTGGGACCCCTTCAGGTGGTTATTGAAGTAAAAACTATTTTCATAAATAACAGATATTATTTGCCTTCCCCACTCTCATTCACACATGGTTGTGTCCTGGAATTTTCCAGAAGCTATATAAAATGTGATGAGGTCATGGTTCTGATGTCTAATGGATTATGTGCTTTGATACTCTTGGGCTTAAATTTTTTTCTCAGTCTTGATAAGTGTTTTCCAGGGACTCAGGAAAACTGAGTCCCTGGAGGAGTTGACTACAATGGGACAGGGGGTAATTTGGGGTGGTGGTGGTGATTCTATGTGGTGATTGTGGTAATAGTTACATGACTGCATTTGCCAAAACTTCATAGAATTATATACTAAAACTAGGTGAATTTTATTATATATTGTATTTCACTTTTTTTTAAAAAAAAAACCCAAGTTATTTCTTAATTTTAATTTCTAATACTATAAATATAGCTATAACCCACATAAACAAAAGCTCTAATAATTTATAAGCATACCAAGGGATAATCAGACCAAAAACTTAGAGAATCACTGCATTGATTTCTTTACTAAAACTGTTGCAGTTGTTTGCTTTGGAGTTGGGGAAAGTGATTAATAGAGGGGCAAATTCTCTCTGGCTCGAATGCATTGTAAGGTTGTGCTGTCCAATATGGTAGCCACTGGCCTCGTGTGGCTATTGAGCGGCTGGTCCAAATTGAAATGTACTTTAACACACACACACAAATGTAAAATATCTCTAATAATTTTTACGTAGAATTGGCAATATTTTGGACATATTGGGTCAAGTAAAAGAATTGTTCATCTGTTGTTTTTTTAACTAATGTAGCTACTAGAAAATTTAAAACGTGGCCTGCACTATATTTCTATTGAACAGCGCTATTCTTGACGGCCGATCTTTGTTTCCACCGATTACAAGCTGTGTCAAAAGACATCACTTCTCTAAAGTTCCCAGGTGTCCTGGGATGTAAAACGCAGACCATGTTAAGGTTGGTGTGAAGACAGCATGTGAGTGAATAATGCATGTGACATGCTCAGCAATGCACCTAAGTAAAAAGCAAGTCTGGTGGCTATGATTAAAGGCCTCGGTTTCTCCATTGCTGCCATCAGAGACAGGCCACGTGATCGATCATTCAAGGCCCTTCCTCCGCGACTTTATCTCTGACCACAATAACGACTTGCAGTCCGAGGCCTGATTCCGCTTTCGGGAGGGGCCGCCCTCTTCACCCCAAAAAGCATTAAAATGACACAGGCTCCCTCCTGGGAAGAGGGGCATCTGTGTTCATGAACGGAGCCCTGGCAAAACCTGAAAACAAAGCGTTCTCCGGCCGAAGGGCTTCCTTAGTAACCGACGCCAGGGCCCATTGCTACCAAGGGGGGGGGGGGGGGGGGGGATAAAAACAGGATGTGGTCCGTCGACTTTTCCTCTCCGGGGGCGGATGTTTCCGGTCCTCTCGGGAGCCGGTCCTTCGGTATCCCTTCCCCTGAAGAGCTGAGACTTTAACCGCGGGTTCCGCCGCCCCAGGAGCCCTGGGAGACCTCTGTCCGTCAGCGGCGGGAGTGGCGGGGCCGGCGGGGGCGGCGGGGGCGGCGGGCCTTCCGCGCGGCCGCGATGCTGAGCTCCCGGGCCCGGGAGGCGATGAGCGCGGCCGACAGGGCCCTCCAGCGCTTCCTGCGGACCGGGGCGGCCGTCAGGTGAGCTTTGGGGGGCGGGGCGGCCGGAGCGGCCGGGTCCAGAGTCCCCAGCTCGGGCCTCCGGCGGCCTTTTCACGTCCTCGTCGGGGTCCCCAGGCCGGAGCGAGCATTCTAGAGGCTTCTGCGTCCTGCGGGGTTGCAGGCCCAGGCCCCGAGGCGGGAGGGGCGGCGGGCCTCCGGGGCCTCGGCAACGCCAATTCTGTCTGCACCCCGCAGTCCTACTAGCGCCCCCAGGTTTCACCAGTGCCCCACCCCAGCATGCCGGCGCCTCCTCCAGGCCTGTCACTGCCCCCATGCCGTCCCTGCCCTCCCTGCCAACCGCGGGCTTGGCAAGGCTTCAGATTCTCTCGGTGCCTCTCAGGCCTTCCAGGTCCCCCTAATCCTTTCAGGATCCCCCCAATCCTTATGGGTCCCCAGCCATGTCAGGCCCTGGCCCGCCAGGGCTCCCCAGCCTTGTCAAGCGCTCCAGCCCCGCATGGTTCCAATCCTGCAAAATGCGGGGGGGCCGGCCAGCGCGACCCCCGTCCCCTCCCCCATTCCTGTCAGTCCCCGTCTTGGGATCGCCTATTCGGTCTGGGTCCCCAATCTTATTAGGAACTCATTGTTTTTGCAAGGGGGTCCCTAAACCAGCCAGGACGCCTTTACCTGTTAAAGCTCCCAGGCCGGCTAAGGTCCTGCCAGGCTCCCCGCCCCCACCCCGCCCCAGTATCGTCCCCCATGGTCAGACCCCCTGTTTCCCTCCTCTTAGCCACCCTCCACGGGCTCCAGGCGTCAGAGCCGAGCCCTGTACCCCCAGTCCTGTCCCCGAATGACTGAGACCTGTTGTTCAGGTCAGCTTCCTGCCTCTGGAACGGGAGCAGCTCTAAAGAGCTTACAGTCGCAGGCTGGGAGCCATCGCCGGCTCTGCAGTGCCCCCCCTCCCCCCCCCACCCCCCCACCCTAGATGGGAAACGTGTCTTGAGTCGCCTTGCCTATGGCCCTGCAGCCGACCTGGGGGGAGAGGCCCGCGCTTTTCACTCCCAGGGCCCATACTCTCCTCCTGCTGCTGTCTTTTTGCAGAGCCATGGCATTTCCCGAGTTGGTTTGTCCCTGCCCTCCCTGCCAAGGACATGGGCAAGTTCTCTGTCCCACCCTTCCACACGCTGCGGCCCTTCCGTTTCCCTCCGGAGCCCTGTGGTGCCAAGCACAGGGTTGGCAGCCTGTCAGGCCCAAGTTCAGATCCACACGGTCTCACCCTCTTTGGCCAAGTTGGCTACGACTCTGAGTTTCCTCATCTATAAAGAAGGAGGTGATCCCGGAACCCAGCTCCGCAGGCTTGTTTTTGGGGGTGAGCTGAGATGATCACGGTGCCCGACGTAGAGGAGGCACCTGGAAATGTTAGTGTGTGAGAAGGGGCTTTGGCAGCCTGTGTGTTTGTGCTTTACCATTTCAGTGCCGGTCCGTGTTCATCTTCCCAGGCCCTTTGTGAACACTCCTGTTGTGTAAAAGCCAGCACAGCGGTGCCTTAAGAAACTTTAAGAATGACTTTCTTTTTTTCCTTTTTTTTTTTTAATATATTTTATTGATTTTTTACAGAGAGGAAGGGAGAGGGATAGAGAGTTAGAAACATCGATGAGAGAGAAACATCGATCAGCTGCCTCCTGCACACCTCCTACTGGGGATATGCCCGCAACCCAGGTACACGCCCTTGACCGGAATCGAACCTGGGACCTTTCAGTCCGCAGGCCGACGCTCTATCCACTGAGCCAAACCGGTTTCGGCAAGAATGACTTTCATAAATAAACTAAGGTTATAATCATTCTCCTAGCAGGCGACATTTACCCGTACTGTGACCCTGTGCATTCCCGCCTGTTTTTTGCTCACCAGAAGCCTGTGAGGTCGGTAGGGCTCATGAGTGTCCCCATCTTACAGATTGGGAAGCGGAAGCTTAGAAGGTGAAATGATGCCAAAGGGAGCAGCAGAGCCAGAGTCGGACCAGATTAATGTGACTCCACTTGCTTAACCTAGTTCTCTGCACCACGGACTCTGCGTGGGAAGACAAATATTTATTTTGAAACTCAGTGATCAGTTTTGCATCGTATCAGTTATAACAGTAGGAAAATGTAGGTAGTTGTAAGATAGAATTCCTAGGATCACCAGTAGCTGAGATCAAAACAACATTTACATGATTCAGATATTAAAATAAGGATATATTATACACATGTATATACATACACACATATCTAATATATATATATATATACGTATATACATATACATGCACACACACGCAAAGTGTATATTGCCCATATATGCATATACATATATGGTTTGCTTTATTCTGTGGAAATGCATAACTTTGTATAAAAACAGTCTTAAATTGCTGGTGAAATTTCTACATGTGCAGTAAAAGAATAACTTCAGTGTCCAAGACAAACCTAAAATGAAGAATCTTTAATAAATACTTAACATCTTATTTACTATTGTGTGCCCCCTCTCCATTAGAACTCTAAATGACCCAGTTTCTATGTTTTCTCCAGCACACAACCATTCAGTGGCTATCATTGAGAACCTTCTACATGCCAAGAATGGTCTAGGCCAGGGGTCCTCAAACTACGGCCCGCGGGCCACATGCAAATACAAATATTGTATTTGTTCCCGTTTTGTTTTTTTACTTCAAAATAAGATATGTGCAGTGTGCATAGGAATTTGTTCATAGTTTTTTTTTTTTAAAAACTATAGTCCGGCCCTCCAACGGTCTGAGGGACAGTGAACTGGCCCCCTGTTTAAAAAGTTTGAGGACCCCTGATCTAGGCACTCGGGATGTGTCAGTGACTGAACAGACAAAGGGCCCTGCCCTCAGGAACTTTGCATTCCATTTCAGAGAGACAGACAATAAACAGTGCATAAGTGAATTTTCTATTAGAAGGTGAAAAGAAAAAGTCAAACTGGGTAAGAGGGACCAGGAGTGCAGCGTCTCATAGTTAGACGTGGAGGGGAAGTGAAGGAGGGAGCCACGCAGGGGTGTGGGGGGAGAGCTTAGGGAGAGGGAGCAGCAGTGCAAAGACCGGAGAGGTGGTGTGATGGGCAGTGTGCGGGGGAGTGAGGGCAGAGCAGGAAAACCCTGGCTTCTCCTCTCAGTGAGATTGGGCTGTTGGCAGGTTGTGCTCTGACTTAGTTGTAAATCCTCATGTCTAAATGTGCTGGTTTTCAAGACATAATCCTATGCTATATGTTACTTTAATTTGAAAATTAAGTATTTGGTGGGCCAGTGCGTTATTATTTTTTATTATTATTATTGATTTCAGAGAGGAAGGGAGAGGGAGAAGGAGAGAAAGAGATAGAAACGTCAATGATGAGAGAGAATCATAGATCGGCTGCCTCCTGCACGCCCCCTACTGGAGATGGAGCCTGCAGCCCAGGCATGTGCCCTGACGGAGAATCCAACCATGACCTCCTGGTTCTTAGGTTGATGCTCAACCACTGAGCCACACCGGCCAGGAGCCAGTGGATTATTTTGACGGAATGTTATTTCTTCATATATCTGTATACACACAGAATGTGTTTGTGATGAGGGAAGACAGTAAACTGATTTTCTCTCTTAGGTATAAAGTCATGAAGAACTGGGGTGTTATAGGTGGACTCGCCGCTGCTCTTGCAGCAGGAATATATGTTATTTGGGGTCCCATCACGGAAAGAAAGAAGCGTAGAAAAGGTAAGGCTTAGACTTGTCACCATGGTGTATAGGCTTGACCCAAACCCTTATTACCCCAAAACGGTACAAAAAGGGGAGGGCATTTTTGGTTCTCTTGTATCTCTAGTTTTTGAATAGTACTTTCTTTTAAGCAGAAGTTAATTTTTTTTATATATATATTTTATTGATTTTTTACAGAGAGGAAGGGAGAGAGATAGAGCGTTAGAAACATCGATGAGAGAGAAACATCGATCAGCCGCCTCCTGCACATCCCCCACTGGGGATATGCCCGCAACCGAGGTACATGCCCTTGACCGGAATCGAACCTGGGACCCTTCAGTCCGCAGGCCAACGCTCTATCCACTGAGCCAAACCGGTTTCGGCAGAAGTTAATTTTTTTTTTTTTGCATCATACCAGTTGTGATATTAGAAAATGTTGGTAGTTGAAAGAGAGAGTCCCTAGTATCACCGGTAGCTGAGATCAAAATAGAATTTACGTGCTCCAGATTTTATACCCTGCAGTAAAAGTGGCAGCATTGCTTTTTAGTATTAGAACTGACTAATTATATGACGCATTTGGGGTTTCACTGACTAGCTGGTAGTCACTACTAAATGCTTCAAGTTTCTTCGTGAACACAAACATCTGTTTCCTTATTTGTAAAAATGTGCCCTTTTGTAAATGTTGCTGTACTTCTGTTGATTAAAAGTCAGCTTCGAGGGGGGCAAATAGGTGTAGCAAAATGTTGATCTTCGTTAAACCTGAGAATGGTTATTAGAATTCGTTATATATCCTCTCTTCTCTTGGGCATGTTTGAGAACTTTCATAATAAAAAGTTGTTGTTTTTTTTTTTAAAATGTCAGCAGCAGAGGGAAATGTGCCAGATTTTGTTGGTCTCTTTGCAGAAAGACTGATCGGAATTGCTATAGTGTCTTTCCCACTGATTAGAAGAACACAGTCATTGTCCCAGGAGCAACAACAGAACAATTGTTTTCTTCTGTGCTGAGAAACATTGCTTTTTTACCAAAGGAGAGAGAGGATGAGGGAGGGAAAGAGAGGTTTTACTATGAGGTTTTGTACATCCAGTGTTAACCGAACTGTACCGGACTCCGTGGTGGGTTTCAGAAGTAACACAGACGGACGGGGGCCTGTCCATCTGTCGCTGCCGTCTCCTGAAGGAGCAGTGCTAGGACAGGGCTCAGCCTGGACCGAATGCCTGGCTGCGGATCTCCGTGGATGAGAACTTTCTCACGTTCAGATTTCAAATCCAAGGCCACGGTGCAGACACTGGGTCGCGAATGGGAGAGAACAAGGGAGTGGGTCCAAGGTGATGTGCTCTTCTCTTCCCCGCCCCACGTCTAGGGCTTGTGCCTGGCCTGGTGAACTTGGGGAACACCTGCTTCATGAACTCCCTGCTGCAAGGCCTGTCTGCCTGCCCCGCCTTCATCCGGTGGCTGGAGGAGTTCACCACGCAGTACACCGGGGATCAGAAGGAGCCCCCCCCACACCAGTATTTATCCCTGACACTGTTGCACCTCCTGAAAGGTATCTGGCTGGGCATCGAAGGGGGACGGTGGGCATTGTCAAAGCAGCAGCTCGGATGGCAGACAAAGGGTTAATAGCCTCAGTGCAGGAAAAGATCGTACAGGCCATTACGGGGAAAACCACGAAGAGCCCAGTAGATTCAAACAGCTACTTTAAAATCAAAATCAAATATATCACCAGCTATTCTAAAAATTATCAGTTGAGTAATAGATTTCTAGGGAAGAAGAAAACCCAGTGACATTACCATTTTGATTATCGAAGATTCTGGTTTTGAAAACATTAAAGGTTTTTTTTTTTGTTTTTTTTTAAAGTGTGTTAGCCTAGGAAGGAAGAAAAATAATACAAATTGTATTTCGATAGATAAAAAGTGTATCTAACAGACACTCAAACATGCATCCTAACTGACATAAAATAACAGCGAGGTACCCTGGGGTTTTTTTGTTTCTTTTTTCCTGTCAGCAAGGATTGAAAAACAAATCCTGGTCGTGACCAGCTGTTGGATGACATGTTCCTACACACTGTTGGGAGGGAGGGAGGGGAACTTTCAGGGGACGGTTTGGAGCTGCACAGTCATGGCTTGCCGAATGTTCCACACCATTGGCCTTAGCAATGCCTTGTCTGGAAGCCTGGCTCAAGGAAACAGTTAGAAATGTGGACTGTGATTTACACCAGCCTGAGTGGGGTGGGAGGGGGTGGGAATGGCTGGACTCTGGCCCTGAGCCCGGAGAGTCACGATATACATGGGATTTTAAGAAGTCACTTACCTAACTTCATTTTTTTTTAAAAAAAATATATTTTTGTTGATTTCAGAGAGGAAGGGAAAGGAAGAGAGAGATAGAAACATCAATGATGAGAGAGAATCATTGATGGGCTGCTCCCTGCACACCCCACACTGGGGATCGAGCCCACAACCCAGGCATCATGGTCCTGACAGGGAATCGAACCATGACTTCCCGGTTTATAGGTCGATGCTCAACCACTGAGCCATGCAAGCCGGGCTCTAACTTCATTTTTAAATACAGAACTTCATTTGACTGCAGAACTGTCCTTCCTCCTACCTACCACATTGACATCTGTTAACATCCTGAGGACATTCAACAGAACGCAGTTTGGGAGCTGCTGGTGTATGCACAAAGATCTCCAACACCTAGTTATAAGCGGGGGAAAGGAGAGAGTATGCGTGTCCCTTGGTAGAATGATTAAGCAATCCATGAGTAGTACGTAGCCATTCAAATTATCTTTATGAAGTCTTGTTTTTCCTAATTTGGGAGAGGATATAAGCTATAATATTAAGTTTAAAAGAGCAGGATACAGAATATGATATGCCCTAGCCAGTTTGGCTCAGTGGATAGAAGGTCAGCCAGCAGACCATAGGGTCCCGGGTTCGATTCTGGTCAAGGGCATGTACTGTGGTTGCAGGCTCCTCCCTGGCCCAGGCCCTGGTCAGGGCGCATGCAGGAGGCAACCAGTGTGTTTCTCTCACATTGATGTTTCTCTCTGTCTTTCCCTCCCTCTTCCACTCTCCCTAAAAATCAATGGAAAAATATCCTTGGATGAGGATTAACAACAACAAAAAGACAATAGATTAATTTCAGGTGTACAGCATAGTGGTCAGACGTTTCTGTAACTTACCCTGGTAAGTCTAGTAACCCAGATGCTACACATAGTTATTATAATATTATTGATTATATTTCCTATGCTGTACCTCACATCCCTGTGACTATTCTGTAACTGCCAATTTGTACTTTTAATCCTTTTATATTTTCCATCCAACCTCCCAACCCCTCTCCCATCTGGCAACCATCAGTTTGCTCTCTCTGAGTTTATTCCTTTGTGTTTTAGATTCTACATATAAGTGAAATCATATTTGTCTTCCACTGATGAATTTAATAAGTATGTTACCATTTTTGTTTCCAGCTCTATCCTGCCAAGAAGTTACTGATGATGAGGTCTTGGATGCAAGCTGCCTGTTGGACGTCTTAAGGATGTACAGATGGCAGATCTCTTCCTTTGAAGAGCAGGTGAACACAACATTCAAAACAGGTTTATTTAGAGACTCCTTCCCACTAGTGAGCTCTCCGGCTGGGGAGGGTCTTCATTGTGAAAATGTCCAGGACAGAACTGTTTCCGTTGAAGGAGCCGGGCCCTGAGAAGGTGGGAAGCAAGTCCCGTCCACATTAGCTGGAGGGGGCTGCCCAGTGGCCCGCACGGGGATGGTCGTGGGGCTGCCCTGGCCTCCTCGGGCCTCTCTGAAGGACGCTGTGCCCTTTGGCAGGATGCTCACGAGTTATTCCACGTCATTACCTCGTCACTGGAAGATGAGCGGGACCGCCAGCCCCGGGTCACACATTTGTTTGATGTGCATTCCCTGGAGGTAAACCATGAATATTTAATAGGTGTAGGGACTATAAGTATTATCTTTGTACAAGTTTAAACTCACAAGTCAGATTCAGTCACAGTCAGCAGTGGGGGTGGGGCGGGGAGAGGGTCTGAAACTGCATGCTTTGCAGGTGGTGACTTGGAAGACTTCAGAATGATTCGTGGCTGTAATTTGTGCTGCTTGAAAAAGGGAAAAATGCATTCCTCACCCCCCTTTATATACAGGGGAACACAGAGCCCTGGGAATGCCAAGTGAATCTTCATTTCCCTGAAACGTTATAAAAGTTAACCGGTAAAGGGGGGTAATGTTCGGAGAGAGGAAATGTGTTTTGATTGCATTGGATGAAGGAACAGGCACAGTAACCAACCAGAGAGGCTGATCAGGCTGCTTTTAGAAACCTTTGTGAGAAGTTGGTTTCGTGGTACAGTCAGCACAGAAACTTGTCAGATTAGGGAGTGGGCTGAGGGCGACAAAAGGGTTACAGTGGGGTCTTCAGGCTGTTTCTCTTTCCCTTGCAGCAGCAGCCGGAAGTCCCTCCCACACAGATCACCTGCCGCACAAGAGGTAGTCATTGCCCATTGAACTGCAGCACATAAGATGGGTACTTTCTAGATATGACAATCATTTGCTCATTTAAATTTTTTTTTCTGGTGCCACCTAATCCAGCTTGAACTGTGTGTATTCCCAAAGGAATTTGTGTTTTGGAGACAGCTTTAAATGGTTCCCTCTGTGAACATCTTGAATTATTCCTTCCCATCTTAGCCTGCTCAGTTTCCTCCAAATGGACTTATTTCAACTACAAGTGAGGGTTTTATTTTTACATTTTTAAAAAAATATATATTTTTATTGACTTCAGAGAGGAAGGGAGAGGGTGAGAGAGATAGAAAAACATCAATGGTGAGAGAGAATCATTGATCAGCTGCATCCTGCACACCCCCCTACTGAGAATTGAGCCTGCAGTCCTGGCTTGTTCCCCAACAAGGAATCAAACTGTGACCCCCTGGTTCGCAGGTTGACGCTCAACCACCGAGCCACACCAGCCGGGCTCTTTTTACCTTCCTGAAGTGACCCTGTGAGGAACTTCGTAAGCTGAAACTCATGTTCTCAGCATTTCCACTTTGGCCAGCTGACTACAGATGATCACAGTGCTCCTTAGAAGGAAATCGTTGTTTTCTTAAGACTTAAACTTATATAGATATTAAAAAAGAGACATCAATTATTTTGTGCATTAGTAGCAATAAGAATGATTACCTTTGGGATCATGCCTGGGTTGTGGGCTTGATCCCCAGTAGGAGGCATGTGGAGGCAGCTGATCAATGATTCTCTTTCATCATTGATGTTTCCATCTCCCTCTCCCTTCCTCTCTGAAATCAATAGAAATATATATATATTTTTAAAACCCACATGATTATCTCAGTGTCTGTGCATCCACCTGCAGTGGCTGAGCTGGTCCAGCCACGGCACGCCCCTGAGATTGGTGATAATGGGACAGTAATTATCCCCATTGTCAGCAAACTGAGGCTTGTAGAGATGATATGACATAGCTAATAAGCCCAGGGCAGCCGGACTCTAGGGCCTGTGTGTCTAACGAGCACATCACACTGTTTATTCCACTAACCCCCATTCTAGTTTTAAAGAGTGTCTTTCAGAATCTGCTGCTTCTGATGGTATTTCAGAAGGTTATCTTGCTTTGTGGAATGTTCACTTATGGTATCCTGTTGACATCTCAAACATTTTAAGCATATGTTTATGAAAAGACATCACTAACCACAAATTCCTTTCTAAAATGTGGCTGTACCCATTATACAGAAACCACATTTAAGGACCCGTATAAATTCTCCTGTGAAGGAAATGGCTTGTCTTTGTTATGTATATCAATAAGAAAAGCTATTTTTAATTTAATTTTCAAGGGTATTTCTTTCTAAACAGAGGATTGCTACCACATACTAAAAAGGAGGGTAGCCTGGCCCGCGTGGCTCAGTGGTTGAGCATTGATCTATGAACCAGGAGGTCATGGTTTGATTCCTGGTCAGGGCACATGCCCAGGTTACAGGCTCGATCCCCAGTAGGGGGCGTGAGGGAGGCAGCCAATCAGTGATTCTCTCTCATCATTGATGTTTCTATCTCTCCCTCTCCCTTCCTCTCTGAAATCAATTAAATATATTAAAATAATAATAATAATAACAATAATAAATAAAAATAAACAGATAAAAAGGAGGGTGAATTTTGAGGTTGGTACCAGAGGGCTGGCGGTGGCAGATCCAAAGATGTTCTGTGTTGCAGGGGCACCTCATCCCACATCCAATCACTGGAAATCTCAGCATCCTTTTCATGGGAGACTTACTAGCAACATGGTCTGCAAACACTGTGAACACCAGGTAAATACACCAGTGCTTTATATTTTCTCGCCATGTTTTCTTTTAGGTTAAGATTCAGGAAGGGTCAGAGTGTGTGGACTAACTGGTGTATGCCGTTTGTGATCGCCTGTGTCCTTAGTGGACAGACTGCCCCCCTGTGGTCAGTACTAACATGTTCACTGATCTTCAGGTGGCATCTTCTGCACCAAGAGCCACAGGCCCACTGTGGGTTGCAAGAATTCAAGTCCTGAGTTTGGGTCTATACTGATGGTGGACACAGCAGATTCTAGGACTGTTGTTTTGTTTTTTTGTTTTTGAGGTTTTAAAATATATTTTTACTTGGAAATTTTTCAACATAATACAGAAATAGAGAATTGTACAACTATCACCTCAAACAATTTTAGGATATTTTCATTATCAACCGCCCCCCAAAAAACCTGGACCTATTAGCAGTTACTCCCCATTTCTCTTTCTCTCTCCCCTCCCCGCTGCCTTCCTCTGTCTCTAAAATCAATAATGGGTGAGGATTAAAAAAATGATCCATAACTTACAATTCATATGTCTTAAATATCTTTTAATCTAGAACTTTCCCATTCATCTCTTTTCTTTGCATTTTATTTGTATTTTGATACTATTGTAGTGGGATTTTAAAATCTTTTTCTAGTATATGGAAATACAGTTGTTTGTATATTGACCCTCTCTCTTGCGATCTTGCAAAAACTCATTTACTGATTCCAGAAGTTTTATTCTAGATTCCTTAGAATATTTTTTAGTATTTTGTTGTAATTTCTCTGTTGGCTTTTAGCTGTACTTTTTAAATTTGGGGGGGAAGGGTTAATGATGAAATCATGCAATTTTAACCATTTAGAGTTAATATTATATCCCATGCGAAATACAGGAAATTTATAAAAATATAGTTCTAGTCCTGCATCCTTTGTGTGTTATTTTTGTCATATATGTTTCCCTCACAAATCCCATAATACTGTCATACTTTTTGCTTTAGACAGTTAAATATGTTTAAAAGAAAATAAAAAGAAAACAGTTTTACATTTGCTGTTTTCAGTTTTCTTCAGCCCTTTCTGTAGACCCAAGTGCGTTTGATGGTTTTCCCATTCAGCCTAAAAGGATTCCTTCAACATTTCTTGCAGGTCTATTGGCAGCAATTTCACTTAGATTTAATTTGTCTGAAAATGTTTTTCATTTTGCCTTTTTTTTTTTAAATAAAAAAAAGAATAATTTTGTTGGGTATAGAATCTGGGGTTGCTGTTGTTTTGGTTTCATTTGGTTTATTTAATATTCATCCCTTTATAGGCATTGTTGTCTTCTGATGTGCATTTTTTCTAATGCAAAGTCAGCATCAGTCATTTCATCCCTTTGTATAGAAAGTGTCCCTTTTTCTCTGGCTGCTTACAAGAGTTCCTCTTATTTTGGGGGTTTCAGTAGTTTGCCCATTCAGTGCATAAACATAGTTTTCTTTGTATTTGTTTAAAGTCTGCTGCATTTCTTGAATCTGTGCATCTATGTTTTTCACCAAATTTGTACATTGTTTTAGGGAGACCTTCAGACAAAAAGCCACACAATGCAAATCTCACCCATGGAGCTCCTATTTTTCCAAGACATGACTTCTCTTCAATTTCTGCCTGCTTTTGGTAGCTCTCCAGTCATTCATATAGTTTTGTTTTGTTTGGGTCCAGATTCTACAATTGTTATCTCAAGGAGAGTTCGTCTAATCAAGCTACTCTGCCATCACCAAATGCAGGAACTCTTACCCTATTTTAGCATTTTTTTTTTTTGCAATTAATAATAAAACACACATCTTTCCACATAATCACACATTCTTATACTACTCTACTTTTAATATAGTATTCTACTTCACCCCATGGACATGATTGAATTTATTTAATCATTCTGTAGAAATTCCAACGATTCACATTTTGCTGTTATAGATAATGCTGTGCCAAGCATCTTTGTAGTTGTGTCCATGGTTATTTCCTTAGGATAAAATCCCAAAATTTCTGGGTCAGCCATGTCACTTAGATTTTCCAAGCTGATTAGTATTATTGCATTGCATGTTTACAAGGTGGTTTTCAGTAGAATGTGCTTCTTGGTAAGTACATTATGTTTCATTATGTTAGTGTTGAACCTCTAAATATTAAACTTTAATAAGCATGTATTTTCCCATCTATAAAGTTTTGAATTGAACTTGTCCTTTCTGGATTTTCTGCAATATTTGTTTCAGAGTCCTGTTCGATTCGATACCTTTGATAGCCTTTCACTAAGTATTCCAGCTGCCACCTGGGTATGTACTGACCTATGGTTCATTTGGGGTCTGTTTTGGAGACATTGGAGTCTGAAGGGCTTTGAGACATTTTGTGCAGCTCAACAGGCTAGCACAGCCGTGGGCAAACTACGGCCCATGGGCCGGATTTGGCCCGTTTGAAATGAATAAAACTAAAAAAAAAAAAAGACCGTACCCTTTTATGTAATGATGTTTACTTTGAATTTATATGAGTTCACACAAACACTCCATCCATGCTTTTGTTCCGGCCCTCCGGTCCAGTTTAAGAACCCATTGTGGCCCTCGAGTCAAAAAGTTTGCCCACCCCTGAGCTAGCATCATGTGTTACTCAGACCTGTGGTTGATTGAACCCATTCAGTTTTAATGTGTAGTACCATGACCCGATTTGGGGGGAGAAGAGATGGGTGGTTTGTCTCTTGCTGCAGAAATTTTGGCTTTTTAATATACATGCATACACATAATAATCTCACATTCAAAAATATCTAAAAGAGTGTGGGAGTCCATAATTGTCTGCAGCGTTATGTCCTCATACCCGTGACTCCATCGTGGGAGCCAGTCTAGGGTGCTTGAGCTCCAGGTTTGTTCAGAAGGCAGCCAGTTGTGTCTGTGATGCTTTTTTGCCTCCGTGAGCAAAAAGAAAGCTCTGGGATTCGTGGTGCCATCTGTTCGCCGTGTCAGTAGCTCCCCTTTAAATTGTGATAAAGCGTTTTCTTCTCGTGCTGTAGGGCCATCCGCTGACCCTGGACCACTGCCTCCACCACTTCATCTCATCAGAGTCCGTGCGGGATGTTGTGTGTGACAACTGCACAAAGGTAGGCCTCAGCCCCGAGTGCCATCTCCCCACAGCCTGCGTGCCCGATAGCACGCCTCTCACACCATTGGCCTGAGCTCTTCTGACTATCCGCCGAGGATCCTTTCAGCCACTGCCATTTCCACCTAAGGCTGGGCACCTGGCAGCCCATGGAGCAGATCTCTTTCCCTGATGAGTTCTGTTGTATCCACATAATATTTAAAGAAGAAATTTGATGCCATGCTTTGAGATTGGACATGCCCTCTCCGATTCGCTACAATCCCCTCCATTCCCACTTGTTTCACACCCGCCTTACCTATGTTACCTGCCTACCTCCCTAAGCAACTGAATTAAGAGGGACTGTGTGGAACAGAAGTTTTAAAGACACAACAGAATAATAATAATAAAAAAGACACAACAGAATAGATTAAATGCCAGTGTCAGAGCTTCTTTTATTTCTCCTGCCTCCACTGTCGCTGGTACTTAAGAAATAAAACACGGAAAACCCACAAATAATTGGGCAGCTGAGTTCAGTTCAGCAGGTAGTAGTCAAGTGCAAGTTGAGTGCAGGTATAAGCACCAACCTGATGGGCAGCTCTCCAGAAATGGCCTTTCAAGAATTTCAGCAGAGGGATGTTGTTGCTTTTATTCCAGATTGAAGCCAAAGGGACGTTGAATGGGGAGAAGGTGGAACACCAGAGGACCACTTTCGTTAAGCAGCTAAAACTAGGGAAGGTGAGCCCACACCACGCACCTTGTCGGCTCTGCTTTCGAGGCCTCTTGGGGGCCCGCTCCTGACACTCAGCACTTCCGGTTTCTCCCGCCTGCAGCTCCCTCAGTGTCTGTGCATCCACCTGCAGCGGCTGAGCTGGTCCAGCCACGGCACGCCCCTGAAGCGGCACGAGCATGTGCAGTTCAACGAGTTCCTGATGATGGACATCTACAAGTACCACCTTCTTGGACATAAACCTGGTCAGCACAGTCCTAAACTGCAGGAGAAGGCCAGGCCTGCGCTGGAACTGCAGGACGGGCCGGCAGCCCCCAGATCAGGTACGTGCCCGAGGAGCGAAGGCAGCGGGAGCCCACAGCACAGAGAAAAGGAGTTTGGTACCCCTAGCTTCTGGGCCTTTCTGCCTTGAAAGCTTGTCCAGTGGTTGCTGAAATTCTTGAAAACAGTAGGATTGGGGCCAGAAGGGTAAGATTTCTTAAAAGAGGTTAAAATGATATAGTAATGAGATGTATAGTTTTATTTGTTTTTGTTTGTTTTTATTGATTTCAGAGAGGAAGGGGGAGGGAGAGAGAGGTAGAAACAGCAATGATGAGAAAGAATCATTGATTGGCTGCCTCCTGCATGTCCCACACTGGGGATCAAGCCCACAACCCGGGCATGTGCCCTTGACTAGAATTGAACCTGGGACCCTTCAGTCCACAGGCCAGCGCTCTATCCATTAAGCCAAACCAGCTAGGGCGAGATGTATAGTTTTAAAAACTGTCAACATTTGAAAAAATGTAGGAAAGAAAGCTTAAGATTTCTTTCTGGTCTTTTGACTAAGCAATAATTGGTTCACATATCATTCCAGTGAATTTTTAAAAAATTTTTTCTTAAATATATTTTTATTGATTTCAGAGAGGAAGGGAGAGGGAGAGAGGGATAGAAACATCAATGATGAGAGGGAATCATTGACTGGCTGCCTCCTACATGCCCCACACTGTTGATTGAGCGCGCAACCTGGGCATGTGCCCTGACTGGGAATTGAACGTGACCTTTTGGTTCATAGGTTGACGACACTCAACCACTGAGCCATGCCAGCCAGGCTCTTCTTCTTTTTTTCTTTCTTTTTTTTAATGTTTTTATTATTTATTTTTTTAGAGAGAGAGAGAAAGGGAGAGGAAGAGAGAGAAACATTGATGTGAGAAACATTGGTTGGTTACCCCCTACCCGGTCCCTACTGGCCCTCCACTGGGGATCAAGCCCGCAGCCTGGACATGTGCCCTGACTGAGAGTGGAACCTGTGGTCTTTCGGTGCAGGGGACGATGCCCAACCAACTAAGCCACACCAGCCAGGCCCAGTGAATTTCTTCTATTTTCCCCCTTAGCACAGTCATCTCAATTATACAGAAAGTGTGGGGAAGAAATGTCCTGGGTAGAGATTGCTGAACATCTCATTGGGGTTGATGCTTCTCCTCTACTGAATGACTTATTTATTATCTAATTCCATTACTGGCCTCACGTGAGGTCCCTCGTTGAATGGGGTTCCAGTGAAGCAGGTCACTATTTTCACCCTCAGTCTCACCGAGGAGAAAATCAAGGCGTCAAGAGGTGAAATGATTGGTCCCCAGGCCAACAGCAGGGAACGGGCATAGAAGGCAGTGCTGGGCAGTGTTATAAAGGCATCTGATATCATCTGTTGAGAGCTTTAGAGTCAGAGATGAGGAAGCCCAACGATGTTAAGTGCTCCAAGCCTGAACCACCACCTCATGCTCCCACTCAAGTCCCGACCGTCTTCCCGGGTGGGAGTGCAGGTCTGCTCACCGTCACCCCGTGGTGGCCATGGTTAAAGAGGCCAACAGTGAACTCCTTGTACCTAAAGCCCCTCCCATGTGACACTTGAGAGGGAACGAGATGTAAATATCTCCTTAATTATTGTACCTACTGCCATGAGCATGTGTGAACACTGTTACATGTTGGTATTCCTTAGAAGCTGACAATGAAAGGAGAGAGAAGGTTTAGGTCAGTGGTTCGAAACAAGAATTTTGCCTCCCAGAGGACATTGGGCCGTGGCTGGTGGCATTTCTGGCCGAGAGGGGTGTCACAGGAATGTAGAAGGTCGAGGCCAGAGATGATGTTAGATATCCTGCAATGCACAGGGAAGCCCCACAGCAGAATTATCCATCCCACATGTCGATCATGTCAAGGTTGAGAAACTGCAGGTTTAGGTCAAAATGCCAGTAACGTAGCTACTGCTTAATTCTGACCCGGCCCTTAAGCAGACAGCGATTTACAAAACCGTCAAAGTGAACAGTGGACCCGGAGCTCCATGGGCTTTTCCTGTTGGTGATTAAAACAGGGACAAAAAGGCAGGAAACTGTACAGTGACAAAAAGAAATATTTATGTTTTCTTTGTAGCATTATTGGGTAGTTACATTTCAGCGTAATCAGTAATCAAAACCATGTTTTGCTCACCCACACCCGTTGCTAATTTTAACTGCCTCGGGCCTTTTTCTCTTGCAGTTCTGAATCAGCCAGGGGTCCCCAAAACCCAAATTTTTATGAATGGTGCCTGCTCCCCATCTTTGTTGCCCACCCTGCCAGCCCCAATGCCCTTCCCCCTCCCGGTGGTTCCGGACTACAGGTGAGCCGCTCTTCAGAGGCAGCCTTCATTCCGTGGAGGCTGCTGTTTCTCTGGGTTTCCAAAATTAGCTCTTCACGAAGTGAATGAGTGTGGAGATGGCTGTCTTTCATCTATAGGTGGAACTTCATTATTATGCATTCCTGTTTATTTCTGTCCAAAATGGAAGTCACTATAAATATAAGAATTATAAAAGTTAAATATATGTTATGTGTATGTGTGCATACATGTATGAATGTATGTAGAAAGAGTATAAAGCAGAAAATTTTTAATATCTTGGGATACCACCTAGATCACCAGTTAAATCCTTAATGTCTTCCACTCTGTAATGTGTGTGCGCGCACTTATACAGACACTCATAGAATGGGCATCGTACCAGTAAATATAGGTCTGTATTTTAATGGCTGTGTAGCATTCACTTGTACGGATGTACCATTGTAGCAGCCCCCTGTCGTTGAATATCTAGGATTGTTTTACTTTTTGCTTTTGTAAACCACTGGCATTTGTTCCCACCGGCCAGCTCCTCCACGTACCTCTTCCGGCTGATGGCGGTTGTCGTCCACCATGGAGACATGCACTCCGGACACTTCGTGACTTACCGACGGTCCCCACCTTCGGCCAAGAACCCTCTCTCAACCAGCAACCAGTGGCTGTGGATCTCCGACGACACCGTCCGCAAGGCCAGCCTGCAGGAGGTCCTGTCCTCCAGCGCCTACCTGCTGTTCTACGAGCGCGTGCTTTCCAAGATGCACCAGAGCCGGGAGTACAAGTCTGAAGAGTGACTGTGCCGGCCCCAGAGCGAGACCTGATGGCGCTGTCCACGCCGTCAGGAAGAAGACGAAGCCAGGCCAGGGGTGTGCAGGCAGCCCCACGAGAGTCCCCGCCTCCTGGTGTGTTCTGAGAGCAGGTTCCCCCGGGGAGCAGGTGGCCCCACCGCAAACCAAACGCCCGGAGCCACTCGCTAGCGCGCCCTGCAAGGTGTCCTCGTCGTGTTAGCAGAGCACTCGTATGTCTAGAGCACCTTTTTGCTCACCTCATACAGGTGATTAAAAGACATCAGACTCCGGGAGACATCGTTTTTATATTCTGATACGCTAGGTGTTCTCCGAGGGGCGTTAACTTTGTCACGTCCTCGGATGTCTCAGCACAGATCTTTTATTTTTAATAAGCAGGCCCATCTGAAAATTGTTGACAAGAGTTAGTGAAATTATTGAAGGCAACAATTTAGAAGAAAAAGTGCCTTTCACTTCCGGTTGCTTTTGTAGCATGTCCATTCTGGAAAACGCACTTGCTCTAAGAGCCGCAGCAACACTTTTTGAAAAGCTCTCTTCCAGGTTTCTCAGTGGCTGGCTGAAGGACAGGTGACGGATGCCTACAGAACACCTGCCTTTCCTTTTTGTACATCTTTTTCTAGCCTTCCGACCCTTTATATCCAGCGAAAGCTCATCTGCCAAATCTGCCCCTCGGGGAACCCGTTCACGACCGCGTCGGTGCTAGTGAGCGGCTCACGTGTTGCTTCTACCTTCAGTATGGGGCTGGGTGGGTTACACACCCACCTCAACAGCCAGAACTGAGCGGCATCGGCTCGCCTGCGACCCCCTGCTCTGTAGAAGACCCTTTCTCACATAGAGACCCAGCTGGACAGTTATTCTCACCCATTTATTTATTGCTCGTGCGGAGCTCGTAAGACTCACAGGTGGGGCCGGGGCCGCGTAAGAAGACAGCCCTGCCTGGATCTGAGCCTGATCCGGAAGGAAGGGCAGTGACCCCGGGGCTGCAGTCTCCAGGGGCCTGTTTCCGCATCATAAAGTGAAGGGTTAGACTCAGTGACCGCCCAAGGCCAGGCTTTTCCACAAAAAGATGTCCAAGTTATTTTTTAAACACAACTACAGCTGACACCTAGTATTGTCATTCTGTTATAGGTCCATATCCTAAATGTATTTGTTCCCAGCAGCCTCATACAGAGAGACTGCGGTGAGCATTCTCTTCCCTCTTCAGGTGAGTCTCACGAACACAGACCAGGGCCGAAGGCCTTTTGATGACACGGGAGTATCTGTGTTTTAGCTGGATATTTTTTTGTATTAAAAAAAGAGAAAAAGGATACCAAATTCGTATGGACTCTTCAGAGAGATGATTTGGAATCAGACCTACCCACAGGGCCACCTGAGGTAAGTCTAGGACCTGCCCTTCCTCTGGTGGGGGCGAGCAGGCGGACACTTCTAGACGATGCCTGGGTGTCAGCTAAAAGCTCAAGAGGCCACGCTCCCACCAGGCCCAGCTCGCATCCTGAGGACGCAGACTCTCATCACGGATAGAACATACTGTGAAGGTTCTCCAGGTCATGGCCGGCGGGGTGAAGGCAGCAGCTGGAAGCGTTGGGTCCATCCATTCACTGCTGCTCCCTCCTGATTCCGTGGCAGACCCTGGCTTTGATGTTGAAACAAGCGGACCTACCTGTGTTCCCCGAGGCTGGTGGAACAGATACCCAATCGTGTGACCTTAAACTGCACTGCACACCTGTAGCTTTGAGTAACTGCTGCTCTGCCACGGCTCCTCTTTGAAACCTGCCGTTAAGAGAGATGCCGGGCACGGAAGGGCTGATCCTTTGAGCACGTTGTAAGCAGGTTGTTGGTCAGAGGCCTGGGTGGGAGCCAAGGTTGTAAAATGATGCTGTGCAGAGTCTCCTAAGTCGACTTGAAGCTGACTTCCTCATTTTGTAAATTATCAGGCATCAAGTAGCGGCCAAATAATCTTATTTCTAGTTTTAAGTTATTTACAAAACAGCTTCTTTTTGGAAAAACCTAAGTTAAAGTAGTAGTTTATGCCATAATAACTGCTGATTTATGTACTTGCTAAAGGTACCTTTTGTATCTGCTGTGTATTATAGCAATAAAAGAATCATTTTCAGGAAAAAATCAACTGGTATTCTTTCATAATTTATTTTTTTAAATCCTCACCGGAGGACATTTTCACTGGTTTTTAGAGAGGGGAAAGGAGAGTGAGAGCAACATCGATGTGAGAGAGAAACATCGATCGGTTGCCTTCTGCACTTGCCCTGACCATGCCCCCAGCTGGAGCCGGGGATCAAAACTGCAATCTAGGCATGTGCTCTGGCCAGGAATCGAACCTGGGACCTGTCAGTGGATGGAACTACGCTCCTCCCGACTGAGCCAGGGCTATTTCATCATGTCCTGATGTGATATAACATCCTCTTTCTGAATTGTTATGTAATGTTAAGCCTTTTCTTTTCCCGTTGGTAAAGGCAATGTCCGCTCCATCCTCGGGTCGAGAGGAAACAGAAAACAGAAGTACTAACCGGAAAATATTTTTACTTTCTAGTAGGCAGAATTCTACGAAAGGTCAGGTTGACGCGCGGAGCCAGAACCTTCTTGCGGACGGGGAGACTGTGATACCAGTGAGAGTTGGTCGGGTGGTTCATCATCAGTAGACTCCCGTGGGCCAGCGGCAGCCTGACCCCCTCCAGCCTCCGGGAGGGGCGTCTCCCTCGGGCGTCTCTGTGCCGGAAGAAGAAGTCCCTGCAGGCCCCAAAGGAGACGGAGGCGATGGGGCTCCCAGGAGCCAGCTCTCTTTCGTCATCTCGGTGTTCCCCGATGTGGTCGCGGCCGTCCTTGTACCTGCAGGGAGGAAGCGGGCACAGCTCACAGCACAGCTCACAGCACAGCTCACAGCACAGCTCGCTCCCGAAACGCGCCAACACGGTGCTTCCCCATGTTCTCACCGTGAAAAGCCGCTCCCGGCATGCCAGTTTCTGCGAGGCCTGACCGGGGCCTGCCGGTGAGCCACGCCTAGAGCCTTTCCACTGTGTCACCCAGTCCTCGCTGATCACATGCTTTAAAAGTCAACCACCCATAGAAGCCAAAACATGTTTTCTAGGTCTCCCGGTTCACATAGGTAAACCTTCCTCATGAAAAAGGTCTCTCCCTGCCCTGGCCAGTGTTTAGAGCAGGGGTCCTCAAACTACGGCCCGTGGGCCACCTGCGGCCCGCCGAAAACGTTTATCCGGCCCGCCGGGTGTTTTTGCCGGCGCTGTCTGCAAAGGAATTTGTTCATAGTTTTTTTTTTAAACTATAGTCCGGCCCTCCAATGGTCTGAGGGACAGTGAACTGACCCCCTGTGTTAAAAGTTTGAGGACCCCTGGTTTAGAGTGTCAGCCCTTGCACGGAAGGGTTGCGGGTTCGATTCCCGGTCAAGGGCACATACCTGGATTACAGGTTCAATTCCCCAGTCCGGTCAGGCATGTGCAGGAGGCAACCAATTGAAGTGTCTCTCTCACATCAGTGTTTCTCCCTCTCTTTTTTTCCCCCTCCCTCCATTCCATACTCTAAAAATCAATGGAAAAAAATATCCTCAGGTGAGGATTAATAATGAAGTCTCTGCCTACACCTAGATAAAATCCTTATTCCTTTCACAGTCTGGCCCTTGCCCACCTCTGAGCTCACCCCAGACCCCTTTCCCTCATTCACTGCTTTCTGGAAATATCAATGGGATTTTTCACTCCATAAACACCAAGATCTCTCTGCCCACCCCCGCCCCGCGCCCCCCCCCCCCCCCCCCGTGGCTGTGTGGCTCCTGCTCTCTCTCCATTTAGTTATCGGTGCAAAAGTCAGTGCCTCTGTGAGCCCTCCTCTCACCGCCATCCCCTAAACCCAGAGTTCTCAACCTGGAGGATTCTGCCCCACCCTGGGACTGGGCAATGTCTGGGGACATTTTGGTTGCAATGACGGGAGGGTTGCTACTGGCATCTAGTGGGTGGAGGTCGGGAATGCTGCTCTCAACTCCCTACAATACACAGGAGAGTCCGCACCACAGAATTATCTGGCCCAAAACGTCCTGTTGAGAAACCCTGCCCTGAACCCAGACCCCTTCCTGCCGGCCATTCTTGGTCAAATCAGCAAGACACTTATCAGCGTCTGAAATTACCTCGTTCGGCTGTTCACCTGTGAATCACCGCTCCCTTCCCCTGCGGCATGAGCTCCAGGGAGACCGACGGTTCACGGGAACCCACCACCAACCACAGCCCCGTGCACGGAGGAGTCACCCGCTGTGCAAAGGAATCAAATATGGAGGAATCCCAAACTCTCCCTTTTGAAGAGGCAGAGACGGATAAAATTCAGCGCAGGGGCCTACAGCAAAAGGAAAAGACAAGTGGGGCGTCACCTGTTAACGAGCACAAAGTTGAAGGTCTGCCCAGTCACCAAAGAAACACGATCCCGGACTCGCTCTAGAACGGGGATCCAGGGTTTTGGAGACAGAGTGAGGCCTGAAAACGTGTAGGTCAGCCCAGCGTCGCCGTACGTCGCCTGCTTCCTTGGCACGCTGTGCCACTTCCCAAACACCTGCACCTTGGCCAGCGCACCTGCAGATGAAGCACGGCAGCTCAGAAGCCGGGGCAGGTGGGTGCCTACACACTCACTACCTGAGTATGCAGGGTAACTTTAAAGAAATTATTGACTGACTGATTTTAGAGAGAGGAAGGGAGAGAGAGAGAAACATGGATTTGTTGTTCCACTTATTTATGGATTCATTGGTTGATACTTGTATATGGCCTGACCTGGGGTCGAACCTGAAACCTTGACATATCAGGACAATGCTCTAACGACTCCGCTACCCCGCCAGGGCAGGAATAACTGAATAGCCTGACCAAGGACCCCTCCTCAAAAGTCACTGTGGCACATGCCCAGATTGTGGGCCCGATCCCCAGTGGGGGCGTGCACGAGGCAGCCGATCAGTGATTCCCTCTCATCATTGATGTTTCTAATCTCTCTCCCTCTCTAAATAAAAATATATTTTTTAAAAAAACAGTGATTCTTGTCCTACACTTAGAGAAACATGGTCCTGCTCCAATTTAAAAACACCATAACTCAATCGCCTTAACTACAGTAGGAACAGAATAAAGAGGCTGAGATGTGAGCGAGATAAAGTTAGGGGTTGATACACACTGGGGTGATTTTGCCCACTGTGGAGACCAAGGGTATAGGACCCCCTGAAAGGTGGGGCCAGTACGGCTTCGTCTGTAGGCTGGGGTCCCCTGTGGGCTTTCCTAAGCTTCCCAGTGCTCTCACTGCATGGTACCCCAGCAGCCTCTACATGACCTGAGAATTCAGACACTAGAGTAGACTGTGGGGTGGGGCCCAGCCACCGGAGTTAAAAGCCAGAGAGTCCCCTGGTGATGCTGAGAGCACTGCAGAGTTACCGGGCCATTTGCTGTCTCTCCTGGGCCAGTAGCTCCCAGCCCTGGCTGCGCGTTGGATTCACCTGGCAGCTTTCTGAAAACACATGCTCAGGCTGCGCCCCAGCTACTCTGATTCAACTGATCTCGGTCAGATCTCAGCATCTTTTTCTTTTTTCAACTTTCCCAGATGATTCTCCCCATGGAGATTCATTCTAGTTGTCTGTCAGCCCCCGGTGGGCAGGCAATCCTGTTTTTTTTTTTTGTTTTAAGTTTTTATCCCAAGTACCTAGGTAGGATCTTGGCCCACAGGGGCCCAGAGAATATGTGTTGAATCAATTAACAAACTCATCAGTAATTAATGGCTCCTGATTCCGATTTCTCTAAACATAGACTAGTTTTGTCGAGCAAGCCTTCAGCACACACCCTGCAGTCCTCTGCTTACCTGTAAAATATTCCACTTCTTGCTCCAGCTCTCGGAAAATCTCGTCCGCTTCGGCTTTGCCAAACAGGACTGTGTAATCGCAGTCCAGGCCCTCGGATCGAATGCGTCGCCAGCTGAGGCCGGCCGAGTCAGCGCCATTCCCCGGCGTTTCTCTCCTGGGCCTCTTCCTGGCGCTTTCCTCGTCTTCTCCCAGCTCAGCTGGGCCTGCTCCTGTCTGCTCCTGCTCCCTCTTTCCCACAAGGCCCCCGAGAGCCCTCTTCACCAGGAATCTGTCCATCCTGTGTCCACAGAGCAAAGACCTGGGAGTCAGTGGTGGGGCAGAGAGAGAGACACGGTCCAGGCTCTGTCCCGGATGCAAAAATGTGCTCTATGGCCAAGGGATCCACAGCAGCGTTCCTCCTGGCTGTTTTCAAGTTTCCATTTTAAAGTTTAACACCACGTGCTAGGAAGGAAGTAGAGGGTTAAAGCTGGGATGGTTGGTCCTTTGGGATGATCTGGTCCAGCCCAGAGTCTCCCGCACCTGGCTATGCTGGAATCAGCTGGCCTAGCTTGCAAAGACCCAAATGCCTGCACTCCTCCCGCCAGCACCTGGAAGTTTTTTAAAATATACTTTTATTGACTTCAGAGCGGAAGGGAGAGGGAGAGAGCGATAGAAACATCAATGATGAGAGAGAATCATTGATCGGCTTCCTCCTGCCCGCCTCCCACTGAGCATCAATCCTGGAACTACTACATGTGCCCTGACCTGGAATGGAACCGTGACCTCCTGGTTCATAGGTCAATGCTCAACCACTGAGCCAGGTCGTCTGGGCGAGCACCTGTATTTTTATAGACACAGCCCTCCCCCCCCTCCCAAATTCACACTGTACAGGCAAATTTACAGGTGGGGTAACTAACACTAGGAGAAAGTAAGGGGCTTGCCTACGGTAAAGTCATCAGAAGAGCAGTGTGTCTATCTCCCTTTCACCCTAGCCGCCTGCCCTGCCCACACCATATTAAAATAAAATAGGGAAGCAGAATAGTGACCCTCAAGTGGATATGATTCTTTTTTCCCCTTTTATTGATTCCAGAGAGGAAGAGAGAGGGAGAGAGATGAAAAGAGAATCATTGATTGGCTGCCTCCTGCACGCCCCCCACTGGGGATCCCGCCGCCCACCCGGGCATGCCCCTTGACCCGAACCCGGGACCCTTCAGTCCGCAGGCCCACGCTCTACCCACTGACCCACACCAGCTAGGGCTGGATGTGATTCTTAATCTACATGTAAACAGTTCAACGTGACCCATAGGCAAGTGCCGGAATTCTGATGAAAATAACTCTAACACCTGCGTGGGGCGAGGGTGCCCAGGGTTCTCTTTAAAACCTCAGCGTCTGCGCAGCTTGCGAACCCCGCGAACACGGCCGATAGGGGGGCGGGAAGGGGAAAACACTCACCGGGTCCGCAGCAGTACTTCCGGGTGGATTTCGACCGGCGAGCCGGGAAGCGCAGGCAGCGCTGCAAAGCAAGGCGGTGGGCGGCCTCCGCGCGCCACCTGCTGGCCCCCTGGGCGAGTTGCAAGTACTGTCCCCCAGCGTTTGGAGTTTAGAATTTGCTCTGTAACTGGAGGGTCACCCTGTGGTTTGGGAGCTGTTACTCGGTGCACCTCTCCCTGGGGATTCATCTGGGATCCCCACAGGGAGTTGCTGTGTGGGTAAATGATTTAAAATTACGAGCTTTCTCTCTTTCTTACCCATCAAGCTCCCTGTTCTAAGCGCTGGAACTCATCTGTTAACAAGAAGAATACAGTCCGTGCCCTCACTCAGGTTACATTTGGGAGATGCAGACAGAACTAAACAAGGAAAGAATGCAGAGGATAATGTTCGGTAATACAGAAGCTACAAATAGAGTGACCGGCAGGAGAAGGCCTTTCAGAGGAAGGGTCCCGGGCGGAGACCCGAAGCTTCCAGGTAGGGACTGCTGCGTGCAAGGGCGTGAAGGTCATTCTAGGCTAAGCATATTTGGAAACTGTTTGTAATGTAAAATTATTTTACATTTCCAACAGATCACTTGGTAGGAAAGATGTGACCAGCTGGGATTTTAGCCAGGAGATGGAGAGAGCAGCAGCTGAATTCAGGCTTTAGTTTGGAGACAACCAATTGGACCTGTTGATGGTTTGGCTATGGGTAGGGAAGGACAGGCAGGTGTATTGGGGGGCGGGGGTGCCTTACAGAGGATGACTATTCTGGAGGTCAACCTTCACGTCCTCAAAGTCTCCCCAAAACTTACAGGTAAGGCACAGTAAGTTGGGCTGTTCTTAGCCTTAGCTAGTGGTCAGTAAAATGGGTTGTGAAAATTGGATGAGATAATGCAGTAGATCATTCTAAGAGCTCAACAAATGCTATTTCAATGCTAATTTCACTCCCACTCCTACTAGACCTGGCAGGTACTTTTATCTTTTCTTCTCCGCCCTCCTCCCCCCTCCACAGGGAGGAGAATGCGGGGACTTGCCCCAAGGCAGAGGGGTGATGAGAGAATGAAGAGTTAACAAATGAACGGACGACCTCAGGAAACCCTGCCCCCAGCCGCCCCTCCCGCACATGCGTACTGGGTCCTCCGCCGCCCCCCGCCCAGCCCCAGCCCAGCCCACCCTCTCGGCGGGAGCATGCGCGCGCGGCTTGGCGCCAATTGCGGACCGCCACCGCCGGAGCCAACCTCGCGGGACCCCGGGCGGCGCGCCTCCGCTTCCCCCAGCCTCGCGGGTCCCCGAGCGGCTTCGGGATGATCGGCCAGAAGACGCTCTACTCCTTCTTCTCCCCGAGCCCCGTCGGGAAGCGACGTGCCCGCAGCCCCCAGCCGGCCGACCCGGGGACCGGCGTGGCGGCCGTAGCTGAGGAGAGCGGGGATGCAGCGGTGAGGCGCGGCGGGGACCGCTCGTGGGGCCGGGGGAGGGGGAAGGGAGAGGGAGGAAGGCGGCGGGGACCGCGCGACTGAAGAGCTGCAGAGACGCGCCCGGACTCGGTAACCTGGGGTCGCGTGTCTAAAGCAGCCTCCACATACTCAAAACAGCCGCCGCGGTCCTCCACTGGCGGCCATGCTGAGGGGCCAGCCAATAGGAGCGAACTCCGGAGCCCACGGCGCCAATCAGAGGCGAGGGGACCGCCCTTCTCGGCCGCGTCCAATCGGAGGAAGGAAGGGGCGGGACCTCGGGGAGAGTTTTTGCCGCGAAAAGACCACGTGGGGACGCGCAGCGGCGGGTCCGGCGGGGCGGGGCGCCTGGTGGCGGGGCTTCCGTTCCAGCGCCCCGCTCCACTCCACTCCGCCCCGCATTAACACCAAACACGAAACTTGGGGCATCGGCCTGCTAAGTGCGGGTCTGGCCTAAGGCCTGGGTTCCCAGGGTCCGGTTTTGCACTGACCTTCCGGGCGGGGCCGGAACCCACGGATGGGCGTCCTCTGCTATGGGCCTTGGGGTGGGGGGCGGAACCTCCTGGTTCCCGGGAGAGGCCCGCTGCGCATCTTGACCCGCCTCTGCGGGGACCGCTTGCAGGTCAGCCCCGCCAAGAAGGCCCGGGCGGAGCAGGAGCCCGGCACGCCGCCCTCGTCGCCGCTGAGCCCCGAGCAGTTGGTCCGCATCCAGAAGAACAAGGCCGCGGCCCTGCTGAGACTCGCGGCCCGCAACGTGCCGGTGGGCTTCGGGGAGAGCTGGAAGAAGCACCTGAGCGGAGAGTTCGGGAAGCCGTATTTTATTAAGGTCAGCGAGGGGGCCGTCGCAGGCCCAGGCCGCGTTTACAGGCTATGGCTTTTGTCGTCTCCTGCTTTCCCTCCTTCGGTGTCCTTTTCACGTTAACCATGGTGTTTTGAACCTGCACATTTATATTCGTTGCTAAACGACTTAAGATGATATCGTGGCTTCTTTTAGTCCATCTAGTTCGGCTGCTATCCAGGAAAGAGGGGCCAAGTAAAAACCCGCACACCGGATGGCTTGGAACCTGGCTCCGCCTTTAAAAGGGGGGGGCGGGGTTGGCATGAACAGGAAATGAAGGCACCTAAGCCAATCAACTTAGGCCCAGCCCCAAGCAAGGGAGGGAATGGAAGCGCTGGAGCAACTCCTGTGGGAAGGGAGCAGGTACTGTTTTTATTTGCTGGGTTTTTCTTTAAAATTATTTAGAAATTTTTATTTATTTTTTTTACTTACTGATTTTATTTTTTTAAAATATATTTTATTTATTTTTTTACAGCGAGGGAGAGGGATAGAGAGTTAGAAACATCGATGAGAGAGAAACATCGATCAGCTGCCTCCTGCACACTCCCTACTGGGGATGTGCCCGCAACCAAGGTACATGCCCTTGACCGGAATCAAACCCGGGACCCTTCAGTCTGCAGGCGGATGCTCTATCCACTGAACCAAACCAGTTAGGGCTTTACTTACTGATTTTATTTTATTTTATTTTTTTATTTTTAACTTTTTTTTTTTAATATATTTTATTGATTTTTTACAGAGAGGAAGGGAGAGAGATAGAGAGTTAGAAACATCGATGAGAGAGAAACATAGATCAGCTGCCTCCTGCACATCTCCTACTGGGGATATGCCCGCAACCCAGGTACATGCCCTTGACCGGAATCGAACCCAGGACCTTTCAGTCCGCAGACCGACGCTCTATCCACTGAGCCAAACCGGTTTTGGCTACTTACTGATTTTAGAGATGTGCCCTTACAGGAGAGAGAACCTGCAACCTTGGTGTATTGCTCTAACCAACTGAGCTGCCAGGCCAGGGCAGAAAAGAATTGGGACAGAAAACCTAGCAAAGCGTTAGATAATGCTTCAGTTAACTTTCTTATAGAATTCATATGCTTTTCAGTGAGAATCTCATTTTAAATCTAGTTGTTTTTTTCCCCAATCAGCTAATGGGATTTGTTGCAGAAGAAAGAAGACGTTACACTGTTTACCCACCCCCACACCAAGTCTTCACGTGGACCCAAATGTGCAGCATAAGAGATGTAAGTACAGGTTGTGGGTGAATTCTTGCAAAAGAAGAGTGGGAACCAAAGAGTATTTCTTAATTAGGGACACTGGGGTTAAAACACTGTCCATAATTCGGTAACGAAATAAAATACTAAAATTGTGAGATTTGTCAGGCTATCTGCTCTCCTTTCTTGTGTTTTATTTAATCCTGAAACCAATCCCCGACCAGTGTGGTGGTGATGAGGAAGCTGAGGCATAAAGGAGTTACTCTTTTTCACCTGGTTATAGTCAACCCCACCTTGACTAGAAGCTCAGTATTCTTTCTGTCTGACCACACTGTCCTTTAGTCTCTTAACTTCTGGCCCAAACAGGTCTGCTACCCTGTTACCAAAGCCCTTTGCTTTGGTTGGTTGTACAGCCGGCTGCTGCCTGGGGTCTCTGGTCCTGTCAGCCTCCTGTTCAGAAGCTTGTCTGGCTTCCCACTGCCTGAACGATGGAGGCTGCATGAATATGGCCATGTCCTACTTAACCAGCCTTACCTCCACCTCCCGTTCTTCTACACCAGAATTGAACGCTGTGGCAGGCCTCTCCTCACTTCCGTCTCTTAAAACCAACTATTGATCTATGGCACCTCGCTGAATCCCGTTTTCCACCACCGTTGTGATCTGGTTTTCCTCGAAACCCCCCCAAATATGCTTAGTGTCTGCTTACACGGGAGATTTTTTACAATTCGTTCTTACCCTTTTCCCTCCCTATTTGTAAGTTGAGAGCAGGAGTCCCGTGACTTAGTCATATCTGTCAAGTAGAAGTGAAATGGGTGAATAAGCCACCTTGATAAGGCTACTACACCTAATACTTAGCAAACTTCCCAATTTTCAGTGTAGAGTAAGGACTTTGGATATAGCTCCTTGTTTCTGAAGTTAGAAAAAACAAACAAAAACTAAGTTATTTTAAATTCAGTGCTATTTTGCCCCTTGGTTGAATAGATGTCCTGTTTGAATACCAGCGATCGATATAAATAGGGAAGAATAAGAAAAGAGCCTGCAACTGGGGATCAGATGGCCCAGAGTGGCTTTGCAAATGAGCATGTGGAGGGTCTGGGAGGTTACCTGGCTCCTCCGAGGCTGTCCCTTATCCAGCTTCCTTGCTGGGACAGGTGGCTTCATGCAGGGGACAGTTGAGCACCAGCAGCAGGAAGGGAGCGGCCCAGGAAAGCTTCCTGAAGAGGGGGCTGTCTGAGCTGGATTTTGAAGGATAAGGTATATGTCAGCTATGGAAGAAGATTCTAAGAAGGTGCACCTTGAGCAGAAGCACGAGAATGAAGAAGAGGTGGGCGGCCTCCTGATCAAAAGGACTGGCCGTGTCTTAACACACCCCGCGACAGTGACCTAATTACTTTCCACTGCATCTTGCCGCCTACTCCTGTGGCTCTTGACCTGACCTCGTTACCTTCTGGTTAAATTCCTTAGAAGATCTAGGGGAACAGGCCCCTTCGTATGCTGCCGGTGGGGCATCCGAATTGCTTCAACTCGTTGGAAATGAAAATTTGAAATACACTTACTCTTTGACCCGCAACTCCACTATTATAAGTATTCCACAGAAATAAAAGCAACAGTGGGGAAACACATACATACCAGGGTGCTTGCCGCGTGACTTTTTGTAATGGAAAACAAGCTGACTGCCCATCAGTGACTGGGCTCTACATATTAATTTGAAGGCTAAAATGTGTGATGTGAGGAGCACCAAATGTAGGGTAATGAGTACGATAACCCCAATTCTGTAGGTAATTTTAAAAACATCAGGATGAGATAGGATAACTGGGAGATGACTAGCCACTTTGAATCTTTCTGGATGGTTGTACTTTTTCAAGGTGTGTTTACTTTTGTCATTTGACAAATGAGAAGGACGAAAGCAAAGTTGACCCTAACTTGTTTCCCATACCTGTGTCCGAAGGGAGGGGGCGGTGTGGTAGGGTGGCTGAGTGAAGGAGAATTTGGTAATGGAAAGTAAGATACCAGGCCATCTGCTTTCTTCTGGGGGTTCTAGTTGGGTCATGGGTGGGGCAGGGGGGGTTGCCCTTCTCGTTATCCTGTCCCTTTGTATAGGTCAGCGGTCAGCCCAGGGTTCCTTTACACTGCCTACACTAGAGTATTGTTTAATCTGCCACCTGGCATTCACAGGTGAAGGTTGTCATCCTGGGACAGGATCCATATCATGGACCCAATCAAGCTCATGGGCTCTGCTTTAGTGTGCAAAGACCTGTCCCGCCTCCGCCCAGGTACGATTGCTTCATAGATGGCTCAGGTCCCATTGCAGTTACTGTCAGATGTCACTTTTTAAGTCAGCGGTCGCCAACCGTTCGGACCTCACAGACCACCGGTTGGCGACCGCTATTTCAAATGATCGGTACACCTATTTGGGGGACTTCCGCTAGCCTTTGGAAAGTCTAGTGATGTTTGGGGGCTGGGGCTTTGGGGGAGAGGGTTGGTCCAGGGCACTGAAGATGTTTAGCAGCACCCGTGGCCTCTACTCACCAGGTGCCAGGAGCACTGCCTCCTAGAACTAGAGAGTTCTAACAAAATGGCAATGAAAAATGTCTTTAGACATTGCCACATGTCCCTTGTGGGACAGAAATCATCCCTGGTTAAGAACTACTTCTTTAGAGGATTTTTTAAAAATATATATTTTTATTGATTTCAGAGAGGAAGAGAGAGATAGAAATATCAATGATGAACGAGAATCATTGATCGGCTGCCTCCTGCACGCCCCGCACTGGGGATCATGCCCACAACCGGGGCATGTGCCCTGACTGGGAATCGAACCGTGACCTCCTGGTTCATAGGTCGACGCTCAACTACAGAGCCACGCCCGCCGGGCTAGAGGGTTTTTATAAGTAAATACATAGAGAGAGAAAACTGCAACTAAGCATCAATTGGGAGGGAGGTTGTAACTCCTGGGCTAATGTACTTAGGTCTTCTGAAGTGCTGTTCCTTAAATCCAAACACAGACCAAAAATACTTGCCTGTCAGCAGGAATGGCTGGCTTTACGCGCCGTAATTGACACGTCTGTTGGAGGTTGCTGAACTTTCTGCATTGTACTTAAGATTGTCTTTTTTCTTCCGGCTTGCTTTCAGTTTGGAAAACATTTATAAAGAGCTGTCTACAGACATAGATGGTTTTGTTCATCCTGGCCATGGAGATTTATCTGGGTGGGCCAAGCAAGGTAAACCAACTGTTGATACGCATGGCTAAAATGACTAAACTTATATACGTCAGAAAATGAATCTCCGTTTTACCCTGCAGCCAATGTTTTCTTTCATGTTTTTATTTTCCCCTTCTTTCATGTTTTAATCATAATTTTAAAACTGTGTTTCCCTTTATTATTATTTTGTCCTCTCTTTTGTCATTTCAACATAGGTGGTGGTGTATGTATTTAATACCTATGGGGTTTTGTTTTTTGTTTTTTTTTTAACTAAATTTTTCCTTTTCTCAGATTATTTATTGATTTTGAGAGAGAGGAAGGGAGAGGGAGAAACATTGATATGAGAGTGCAGCAACAGTCAGGTGCCTCCTGCATGCCCCCTTCCGTGGATCAAGCCTGCAACCTAGGCATAGGCCCGAACTGGCAACCTTGCAGTGCACGGGACGATGCCCAACCAACTGAGCCACACCAACCAGGGCTTTTCTTTCTTTTTTAACAAATAAATTATAACCAGGATAAGGAAAAAGTATTTGCCCTTTGGCTTCTTGCCGTTAGATTCCCACCCCCCACCCCCAGCAAAACACTTTGGCCTTCTTTTGTCATTTTCTGGGGTTATTTAATATCATTTACGATATTGTTTAAAAACAGTTCTTTCTGATGACCAGTGGTATCCGTACATATTACTGTTGCAAACTTGGAAAGGTGTTGAAAGCGCTGAGGTGAAAGTTCAATGCCCTCTGGTAGCACTAAGAAGTGCCCAGCAGTCTGTTGAAATGCTTTCTCTATGACCGAATTTCAGCCGGCCGCTCTGGATCCCATCCTGAGAACGCTTTCGTCACGCAGTTAGTTAGCCCTGCCCCTGGGTGACCCGTTGCAGCCTGCCTTTCACCTCTTTCTCTGGTGTATGTTCATAGGTGTTCTCCTGCTCAACGCTGTCCTCACGGTCCGGGCGCATCAGGCCAATTCTCATAAGGAGAGAGGCTGGGAGCAGTTCACCGATGCGGTTGTGTCCTGGCTAAATCAGAACTCCAGTGGCCTTGTCTTCTTGCTCTGGGGCTCTTACGCTCAGAAGAAGGGCAGTGCCATCGATAGGGTATGTGGTTTTTAGCAGTTTAAACCAGCGAGACTCGAGAAATCCTCGCAGTGTGGTCCTGGAAAATCCACGCCATAAAATGAAGCTTATTTTCCCCAAAGACTGGCAATTAGGGTTGAAAATTGGACAAAATTTAGACAAATGACAGTAATGATCAGTGATGTAGGAGGAAAGTGACTGGCCAACCTATGATTCAATAGTTACTAATACAGGCGTAAACCTGCCATATACTTAGAAAGGTACACAGGTCCCCAGCTACCATTCATTTAACAAATAATACAATAAGTCAGCAATGTTCAACCCGTGTGTTGCAAGCATTTTTAAGACATGGCAATACCTGACTATTTAGTCAGGGGGCACTGACCTTTTTTCTCTTAGACTGTCAAATTAAAAAAATGACAACAGCCAACACAAAAATAGCTGTCAGGTGTGAATGAATCAAAATTATACCTTTTATTTTTTTTTTTTTGTCAGATCAGAAAATATATTTTTTGGTGTGCCACAGAATTTTGGTACTTAATGTTTGCCCTTGGATGAGAAAGGTTGAAAATTGCTAATCTACCGAGTTGTCCAGCCAGAAATCAAATCTGATATCGTTCATAACACCTCCTTACCTCTCTTTCCCCTTTCTTCCTCTCCCTCCCCCAACCCCCTATCAAGTCTGTCATTCATAGCCTAAGTTCTCTCTTATCTCTCAAACCCATGGGGTCCCCCACCCCCTAAATACCTTTGCCTTGGTTTAGGCCCCTCTGATCTTGCCTGGAGCATTCAAATGCCTTCTCCCTGAAGGCCTTGACTTAGGCTGATAAGCTGGGGCCTTGGGCGTGGCCCTGGTCTCAGCCACAGCTTTCTTCACTCTCAACTCCAGGTTGCTTGGAGGCACCTCTCAGGTTTGTTCCCTGTGCCCCACTTCCCCGCCTGCCTTTGAACGCCCTGCATCCTTTGTCCTGAGTGGAGAGGTCTCTTCCCCAGTGGCTAAGTCATCCTTCAAAGCTCAGCACAGCTCACATTTCTAGGGTGCCAGACAGGGTGCTAAGAAGCACTTGACCTCAATTACTTCTCATAATATTCTCTGCACATGATCATTCATTCTTTTGCAGTAACTAGGAGCCAGACACTGTTGATATTCCCAATTCACAGACTGGTCCTCGCAGCCTCAGAGCCTAGCAAAGGTAGTTGCTCCACAAATGAACGAGTGCACTGATGTCCTAATGTGAACGCTGAGGGCAAATAAATACACTTAGCAAAGTGGGAGGATTTAGAGAGCGCAGAGGGGATGGCACACTGTCTTCAAGTGCAACAGCCATAAAGGCCCAGCCGTACCAACTTTTGGTCATTCTTTTTCTCGTTTTCAGAAGCGCCACCACGTGCTGCAGACCGCCCATCCCTCCCCATTGTCGGTGTACAGAGGGTTCTTTGGGTGCAGACATTTCTCTAAAACCAACGAGCTGCTGCAAAAGTCTGGCAAGGAGCCCATCAACTGGAAGGATCTGTGACCCTGAACTGGGGGAGGGGACGGGGGAAGAGGGAGGGGGTCCTCCGGGCAGTTTCTAGAAGCTGCTGTTGAAATATTTGTCACTGGCGAAGTCGAATTGAGAAAATAACTTCCCTAGTGATCCTTAAGCACGATGCACACAGGGAGAACATTTCCGTAAAGGGGCCGTGTGCCAGGCTGCCCAGGAGTGGCAGAGACTGTACCCAGTGACCACGGGTCTGTCTCAGGAACTTGGCTTTGGCTTAGAAGACACGTCAAAGTTTTGGGAAAGGAGAGGAGGTCAAATTCTCTAGGCTCTCCTCCCCTCTGTTTCCTTTATGGTTGAAGATGGGGAGATAAGCACCTTTTTAGTATCTCAGTTAGCTGCTGCTCGCTTTTACCTGTAGGTTAAACGTTAGGTTATAAGGTGTTGGGTGTTTTTATATAGAAAGGCCCCCTTCGCACATGGGCCAGGCCACTGCCCTTTGATCCTTTACAGAGCCCTCAGGCCCCTCCTGGAAGGAAATGGGATTTTTATTATTTTTTTATTTTTGCCAGTTCCCAGAAATTAGGGGTCAGTTTCCTGATTGTAGCAGAGGAGAAAATTCCTAAGGAACAATTCCTGCTGTGAGCCTTCGGACTGGCAGAGGCCAGGAGAAGTGGGCCGGGCCTAGTTTATATTCTCTGGGTGTTTCTAGGAATAAGCAGTGGAAGTTGAACAGGAAGGAGAAAGGTTTGGTTTGGTTTTGTGTGTTTTTTTTAAGAAGGGAAATGGTTTTCTCCCATGTGTATCTTGAACTGGGAGAAAAGGCAGCATGTGCCAAATGCTGTTTTTTTCTGGACTGAAATCACGTTGGGATACCATTTTCTGCAACACTGGAGAATTTCGCTCTTTTAAAAAATACTTAAATACCCGGCCGACGTGGCTCAGGGGTCGAGGGTCGACCTATGAACCAGGGCGTCACAGCTCGATTTCTGTGGATGTTTTGTATTTTTTTACTCCTTTGTTTAAGAGACCATCTTTATTAGGGCTGAGCCTCCATCCAAGGTCCTGTTAGAGATGCTGTTAGCTGGGCTCAAAAGTTAAACCTGCTTAGAGTTTGGTAATAAAAGGTTGCTGAAGTTTCACTTTGTGCCGCGCGCTTAATGCTGCTTACCCCTCACCAGTCAGCTCCTGGGCCCGGCCATCCGCGGACGCCCTTGGGCTGCCCTTGGACAGTGGTTGCCATGGCAACTGCGGTGGACAGGAAGGGCCGCCTCCATGCCGCCCTCTCTCCTTCCTCCGCCCTTGCCCCTCCCCCCTCTGTCCGCCCTGGTGGAGCCGCCCACCCGTCTGCGGGGCTTTGGTAAGCGTTGGGCGGGGTTCCAGGGAGGGGCGAAGGCAGGGCTGTGGCCAGGGGTCTCCGAGTCCAGTCGGGCCCCACTCCAGCGCTGTGGGGAGGCTGGGTGGGGTCAGGGTCCGCTGGAACCCCTCAAGGGGCCATTTCAGCTGGAAAACATTTCTGCGGAGATCTTGGCATGCCTGTCTGGGCTGTGTCCTGCCAAACCTTGGGACACTGCGCGGGGAGCTTCCCCGGCCTCCCTCCGCTAGTGTTTGCAAACTTTCCAGGAAATCTGACGTTGAGGTGTGAGGCCAGGACGCTGGGGAAACACGGCCATAGCCCACTGACCTGCCCGCAGAGCTGGAGAGGCGGGTGGCCCATCAAGATGAGAGGCTGGCCCCGGCCGGTTCGGTTCAGGGGGATAGAGCGTGGGCCTGTGGACCAAAGGGTTTGATTCCGGTCAAGGGCACCACCTTGGTTGCAGGCTCCTCCCCCGCCGGGGCCCTGCTGAGGGTGGGTGCCAGAGGCCACCAATCCATGTGCTTCTCTCACATGGAAGTTTCTCTCTGCCTTTCCCTCTCTAAAAATCAATGGAAAAATGTCCTCGGGTGAGAACTAACAAACAAGAGAAACGATGAGAGTCTGGGTGGGCATCCCTGGTGTCAGATGACGGAGGCAGTAACAGGGGTCAGGGGGGCTTGGTCACAGGCTCCCTGTATTTAACAGCTTTGGGAAGGATGTATCCAGCGAGGGCACCTAGACCAGCACAGGCACTTCTTAGGAAAGCAGGGAGTTGGGAAGCTTTCGCTGGAGACTCTCTCTTTCCCGCCACCTCTTAGTTCTGTTATGTTTGAAGAGAAGGGCTTGCGATCCCACGTTCTGCCATCAGCAAGCAGGCCTTCACCGAAGGAAGACACAGAACAAAGATGCATTCTTCATCTGCCCTCTGGTGACCCGGAGTCCTCTCAGCATTACAATGGGTCCCCTTAGCCAAGGGAGGAACGAGGGGTTAATATTTCTGCGGCTGTGAGAAGGGAGGAAGCAGGAAGCTCGGGGTTACCATAAAGGATTGAAAAAGCAAACTCCTTTTTTTAAAAAAATATAGTGAATCTTCGAAGTATAGTAATGCTTTAAACAGAATACAGAGCAGCCCCTTACGTGGTCTATTACTCCCCCCCTTCCCTCCCCACCCCCACCCCCCCAAAAAAATACAAATTTAATCACTGATCTTTTACACACAAGGCTGATTGTGATGAACTTTTGGCCGAGTGGTGGTTAAGTTTTTTTTCACGTGCTTTCGGATTTGTTGCAATTATAGCAGGGGGTATGCCTCAATGAAAGCAATCTTGGCCTTTTCGGTTAGAGGCCTGCGTGCTTTTTCTGTAAAGGGTCGGATAGTAAATTTTTAAGCTTTATGGCCATCCTATCTCCGACCTACTCTGCTATAGAGAAAGCTGCCACGTGCAAACTGTAAGCAAACAGGTGTGGCCGTGTCCCAATAAATGTTTATGGACACCGAAATTGGGGTTTAATAGGATTTGCATGTGTCATGAAATCTCTTATTTTTCTCAAGCATTTCACAAATGTGAAAACCACTCTTAGTTCAGGAGCTGCAGGAAAACAGACGGCACGGGCCATAGTTTGCAGCCCCCTGTTCTAGGGGGTCCTACTCAGACGCCAGCAAGGACAGACCCAACTGCTGTGTCTTCCCGCTGTCGGGGCGGTTCTGTGTGGCTCACCCGGGAGAACCTGGCCAACAACAGTTCCTGCCTCCCCCTCTCAGGCAAGGAGCAGAGGATCTGCGGAGGGCTTTTGGAAACACAAGGAAGTCAGTTATGCATAACGTCCTGGGAACCCCAAGTTATAAAACCACATCAAAGTCACTTATCTGTGATCGGAGTCCAGTGGGGCAAGGTAGGGGCATGTGAATTGTTTTATTCATAGGGTTCAGCCTGTTGTTAATATGCTTCCATTATTAAAGAAGATCATACATTTTTTTAAAAAATATTTTCATTGATTTTGGAGAGGAAGAGAGGGAGAGAGAGAGATAGAAACATCAATGATGAGAATCACTGATCAGTTGCCTCCTGCACACCCTCTACTGGGGATCGAACCCGAGACCCTTCAGTCTATAGGCCTACGCCCTATCCACTGAGCCAAACTGGCCAGGGCTAAGATAGATTTTTTTCCCTTTTGAAATTCACTTTCCTGCTGCGGTTTGCTCCTGGCATTAAGAAGTCTTAGGAAGGGTTTTGGACCGGAGAAGGGAACTTTTTGGTGTGTCTGTGTGTGGCAGTGGCTTTTTATCTTCGTCAGACCTTGGAGATGTATACGAGGTATGGGCTCTGGGCTACTTTGGAGGGTCTTGGGTGATTCCAGCTGAGAAAAGACTAGAACAAACCTGCTGAAGAGGCCTCTTTTCCTATTTAGGGTCCTGACACTTTAAGAAATATATGTTTTTATTGATTTCAGAGAGGGAGAGAGAGAAACATCAATGATGAGAGAGAATCATCGATTGGCTGGCTGCCTCCTGCACACCCCACACTGGGGATCGAGCCCGAAACCCGGGCATGTGCCCTGGCCAGGAATCAAACCGTGACCTCCTGGTTCATAGGTAGAACCTCAACCACTGAGCCACGCCGGCTAGGCAGGTCCTGACACTTTTAATCTGCGTCTCACAGCCTAAAGTCACCTGTTGATTCTCTCAGGTGACATTTTTGAAGCGTGTTTGGAAACGCAGAGTTTGGAGAGTGGGGCAGACCAGGCGATCAATACTTGGCATTCTTGGCTACTCAGTTGTGTGTTTCCTGTGTCCTTGTGTTTGGGGTGATGGAGCGGGGGGCGTTCTGGAGGCTTCGAACAAACAGTGTTCCTCAACCTTCACCACCGAGTCACTTGGGGGAACTTTAAAGAATATTAATGCTGGGCCCACTCCCAGAAATTCTGATTTCCCTGGCCCCCGGGAGGAGGAGGAGACACGGCCCCCAGTTGATAAAGGGGCCGGTTTGCAGCAGGGCTGGCAACGTCTTTCCATGAGGCCAGGTGATTTATTTTTTCTCTTATTTTTGGCAAATGATATGCAAGACTTTCTGAATCTGTGTTTGAAGAAATACATTTTTCTATTAATGTTCTTATGTTCGACGGGGAAAGTGGGTGAAGAACTTTGGTTCCAAGCTTTGCATTGTCTTCCAGAAAACACCTGCGCCTTAAAGAGAGAGTGTCAAGGGAGAGCTGAGCCACCAGAAAGAATTCTTTGTCTGAACGTGTGTGTGTGTGTGTGTGTGTGTGTGTGTGTGTGTGTGTGTAGTGAGAGTGGGAAGTGTTTCTAATCTTTTTTCCCTTTATTGATTTTTGTTTAGGATATTTTTTTCCATTAATTTTTAGAGATAGTGGAAGGGAGGGGGAGAGACACAGAGAGAGAGAAACATCGATGTGAGAGAGACACACCAATTGGTTGCCTCCTGCAAGCCCCCTGACCAGGATGGGGGATCGAGCCTGCAACCGAGGTACGTGCCCTTGACTGGAATCTCATCCGGGACCCCTCAGTCCGCAGGCTGATACTCTATCCACGGAGCCAAACCGGCTAGGGCTTTTTAATCTTTCTGAAAGCAAGGAGTTCGATTCGATTTTATGAAGTGCCTGCTGTGAGCAAGCCACTATGCCAGCCGCTCGCTGACTATTGTTTCATTTCATTTTCTCTCCCGTGTGATGAAGTAGTTGGAGGAGGACACTGGCTGGGCCCGTTGCCCAGAGCCACAGGTAGCAGGGCTCGGATTCAAACCCACGGCAACCCGATTTCACAGCCCAATCGTTTTGTCGCTGTTGACACTCTGCCCAGACCATCATTATTTGCTGTCCCCGGGAATTTAAGTGGAGTCTAAAGTGTTGCCCTCGCTCGCAGATGGCGTTCCCAGGAAACCCAGGAGGACGTGTCTGTGGTTGGAGAGGTGCCTCTTTGAAAGGCTCGCATGAGCCACTCGAGAGTGAAGTAGCCTTGATAAATAACCGCATCACAGGGGCGGCCGATGACCAAGAACTTGGGGACGCGGGCCCTGGGCTAAGCCCTCCACCCCTAGTGCTTTATCCTCAACGCCTATAGAACGGATGTGGCACTATTCCAGGTGACAGCGGATGACCCCGAGGTTTCAAGAGGACGCGGGAGGCTGCGGGCCGAGCTCGTCCTGCTTATCAGCGCCGTGGAGACAATCCCAAGAAGTCCACTTCTTGGAAAACAAGCCCACAAGTGAACTAGCTGCTCCTGACTGCACCTGGCCCAGCCACCAGGTAAACTGTTTTGCATCAGCTCAGCTCTTACGGCCGTTTTTCCCACTTGCCTCCTGGTTTACAGAGTACAATGCCCTTTTGTGCAGCCTCCCCTTTCCTGCCGCAGCTCCAGTTTGGACCTGGAGATGACCTTTGTCCCACATGCCGCTGTGGCCCTCCCCGCATGGCAGGACATTCTGTAACTGCCGGGGTTGCTGGGTTTCTCCCAGCCCCAGCCAGGGCCAGCCGACCCCCGGTGGGAATGGAGCTCTTTGGGGTTTGTTTTTCTTTTTTTTTTTTTAAATATATTTTATTGATTTTTTACAGAGAGGAAAGGAGAGGGATAGAGAGCCAGAAACATCAATGAGAGAGAAACATTGATGAGCTGCCTCCTGCACGCCCCCCACTGGGGATGTGCCTGCAACAAAGGTACATGCCCTTGACCGGAATCGAACCCTGGACCCTTGAGTCCGCAGGCCGACGCTCTATCCACTGAGCCAAATTGGTTCTGGCTGGGGTTTGCTTTTCTTTCCCTGGGAATGGGAAACTGTTACCTTAAGTGGCATTTGCATGGAGAAGGTTTAACCCAAATCTCTCCCTCCACCCCCCCTCCCGTACCCCTTCATCCCCCCCCCCCCCCCCCCCCCCGAGAAGCCAGGTGATCTTTCGATAGCCATCCCCTGAGCCCATTCACTGGGCTTGATCCAGAAGCCACTTCTCAAATGTCCAACAGCCTGTGCACAGCCTGTCAGAGGAGGGCCAGCATGGCTTTGGGTTGCTTACGACAGCTTGGACTTTAGATCCCCGGTGGCTTAGGCGCCTACGAATTTTGAAGTAAAGCAAGTTGCGGGCGGGATTGAGAGGTGGAAACCGCCGCGCCAACGCTCTGCCGAGGGATCCTGTCCCGCTACGCCTGGGTTGTTATTGCTCTTCGGTGCCTTGAAGGTTAAGTGCACCCGGGATATTTTTAAACTGGCAAGGGCCGGTTAATCTAAAAGTGACATTTACAGTCACGGCAGGGAGCAGCGAGCCCAGCCGGCTTCGGCTCGGGCCCTCCGCAAACAACCCTGGAGAACCTGAGCCTGAGTACACAGTTGGGAGGACATGGGGGAAGAAAAGGCCGGGAGAGAAGGGGTAAGTGAGCGCGCCCCTCCCTGGGGTCAGGGACTTCACGCCAGCGACCAAGTGGCCGGGCAGTCAGTGCGTAGGGACAATGGCCCCTGTGCAGCGGCACGCACGTGGGCTTTCCCGGGGCAGCAGCCCTGTTCTGTGTGCGGGAGGCTGATCCGAAGGGCTCTGAATGTAACGGATGAAGGAGAAGGGTCTTCCTTTGTGTCTATAAATGGTCATGTTGCTGGGAATCCGGTGGTGCTTACTCGTTAGTTCCACGGGCCGGAATGCTTTAGGGTTTAGGTTTACCTACCAGTAGAAGGCTGTTCTGAGATTTATTCATTTATTTATTTTTGTCGCCCCCAAACTTCGGTCATAAGGATAAGTATTCTGTTTCTCCAACTTGTTGTTTTTTTTTTTTTTAAAAAAAAAAAAACAGGCTCTTACGAGTAAAGCATTGATAGTGTTTCTGCATTGCTGGAAAGACATGGTTTTCTTTCATTTTTAAAAATCGTAGTGCAAAACGTGAAAGATTGAAACAGTACAGAGGAAGACGGGGTGTCTCCTGGCACCGTCCTCCTCCTGAGGGAGCTGCTGTGTTAAAGCTTCCCAGACCTTGTTTCCCCAAAGGCCTCTGATTCTTTGCATTCATCTGGCACGCAATTATATCTTTCACACGGATCATGATAATTTTACCATAAACGGGCTTCCCCGTAGGTAGGGTGACCCCGCGCCCAGACTTATCCAGGACTGAGGGGACTCCCCAGGAAGCGGGTCTTTCCATTTAAAAACTCTAAGGTCTAAATGTTGTTTGAGAAATGTTTTCCTTCTGCCGGGGCTGGCATGGCTCAGTGGTTGAGTATTGACCTATGAACCAGGAGGTCACGGTTCAATTCCCGGTCAACGATTCTTTCTCATCATTGATGTTTCTATCTCTCTCTCCTTCGGCCTTCCTCTCTGAAATCAACAAAAATATTATGAAAAGGAAAGAAAGAAACGTTTTCCTTCTAACGGTGTCTTGCGAGGCCTTTACAAGAGGTGATGTCTTTACTGGCTTCTCCAAGTTTTAAAGGGAAAGACCCAGCCAATTCTCAGGCGAGGTAGTGTGAGGTGCAGACATGCCCTCTATTTGAAACGCTCAGGGGAAGGCGTTTTGTGTTTATGCAAAGGCGGTTTTTTTTGCTCCTGTCCAGATAGACTCCCTCCCAGTTTGATCACCTTTAGGCCTGAGGTTACACAAGGCACTCCATCTTTATGGCGAAATAAACATTGTCACCTGAGATGGAACTTTTCAGACAATCTTATATCCCTGTCGAAACGCTGGGGTTCCTTGTTCTCATGCTTCTTCTGAATTTTCACATGGGGATCCTGACCTTCGGAGGAGGGTGCACCTGTGCGAGGGAACCCCGGAAGCACGGCCAGAAACCTCGCATCTTATCTGCAGGCTTCACGCGCATGTCAGATGCCATTCTAATAGAGCCCTGTGTGATACCAGGGAACTAACTCATCCCCGTGGCACAAAGGGCCCTGCCCCTTTGTCCGGGGGATCCAGAACTCCTTGTACTGGGCAGGCCAGGCGGGTACAGCAGGAAACCTGAGGTCTCGAGTATTGAGAAGTTGGCACATGCCAGGCGTTTACACACTAGGACGGTCCTGGGGGGGTGGTGGGTGGGTATTGCTTACTCCACTCCCCAGACCAGGAAATCAAAGTGCTGAGAATTTCCGTGACAGGCCCAGGCCCATCAGGTGACAAACAGCAGAGTCTCCACCCACCCGGGTTAGCCTCACGCCAGAAGTGCTGCTCTTGACCTCTCTGGGCACAGCGCACCTGAGCTTCCCTCACCTGTGCTGGGCCCCAGACACAGCCACACTCCGGATACCGGGGTTTTGTGCCACTCTGATTGGACTCACTGAACCACCGCCCCCCCCCCCCCTTTTCCAATCAGATTAAATCATGGTTAAGAGTGACATTAAAGGACAACCCCCAACACGCTCTTCTTTCTATTTGGAAGTAAGTGGGTCATGAGCCCTAGCCAGTTTGGCTCAGTGGATAGAGGCTGGACCTTGGACTGAAGGGTCCGGGTTCGGTTCCGGTCAAGGGCACGTACCTTGGTCGCAGGCTCAATCCCTGGCCCCGGTTGGGGCGCGTGCAGGAGACAACCAGTTGATGTGTTTCTCTCTCTGTGTCTCTCCCCCTCCCTTCCACTCTCTCTAAAAAGTCAATGGAAAAATACCCTCCGGTGAGGATTAACAAAAATAAAAATAAAAATAAATGGGTCACAGGCTCCAGGAGTCACCGGAATAATGTGTTGTTGGAAATGCCCCCTTAGCCGGCTTTCCCCGCTCTGTTCTAAGGCTGCGGTCTCCTATAGCCAGTCTCCCAACAAAGTGGCGCTGAGGGGCCCTCCTGTTTGGCATGATGACCCGTGCAAGGCGGGGAAGGGGCCGGGGTACACGCAGTTTGGGAAACATGGGGCTGCCTGTGCGGATCCCTGCTCCATCTGCTCCCACCATTTCCTCCACCTTCCTGCCCTGCTCCTCCTGGCTGAACCACGCTTCCGCCCCCCCGCAGAAGCCTCCTGCTTTGAGATCACCTCCCTGACCTCGCAGACCAAGGGTGGGCCCCGGTCCCGTGCACGGCCCAGGCTCCTCCTTTTTATTTTTTGTTGATTTCAGAGAGGGAGAGAGAGACAGAAACATCCACAATGAGAGAGAATCATTGACTGGCCGCCTCCTACACGCCCCACACTGGGGATCGAGCTTGCAACCCGGGCTTTGCCCTGACCGGAAATCGAACCATGACCTCCTGGTTCATAGGTTGATGCTCAACCACTGAGCCACGCCAGCTGGGCAGGCTTCTCCTTTCTGACGGTTCTCCCCGCTGTGCCCTCACGTGCCTCTGTGATCTTACGCGGTGAGATTAAACCCACGCGGGCAGGGCCGCCGTCCGCTCCATGTCTCCAGCAGCCGGCGCCACGCCTGGCAGGTGCTTGGGAATTACCAAGCGCTGAATGAGTGAATGGTTGGAGGCAGGTTCCGGCACAGAAGGAATAGAAGGGGAGGAGGATGGAATTCCATCTGCGAAGGGGGCGGGGGCCCAGGACCTGAGGCGCGTGGGACAGTCCACATGGGCAGTTTCTGCAGGGACGACTCTCATGAGATGTTAGAGGAATAGGTGAGCCCGATTAGCCTTCGAGACAGACCCACTCCTCTTACATTTCTCTAAAGCAGGGCTGGTCCGGAACCATTTGGGCCAGTTTTGCCTGGGCTGGCAAGTCAACCTCCATCAAAAGTTCAGTTTGGGGCCTGTCCTGGTTGCACAAGAGCAGCGGTCACCAACCTTTCGGACCTCATGGACCATCAGTGGTCCGTGGACCACCGGTTGGTGACCGCTGGCTTAGAGTGTTGTCCTGATACACCAAGGTTGTGGGTCGGGTCCCTGGCCAGGTCAGGGCAGGTACAAGAATCAAACAACGAATGCATACATAATAGAACAACAAATCGATGTTTCTCTCTCTCTCTCTTCCTTTCTCTCTAAAATCAGTTTTTAAAAAACATGTGATTTGGCTCTTCAGGCATTAATTGAGCACCTGCAGTGTGCCAGGCCCTGCCCAAGCACACCTTTCTAGGCCAACACTCCCGGAGAACTGTGGGCCTTGGTCATCGGAGCCTTTTCCCGAAATTCACAGACTTCTCTGCATTGTGTTTTCCTCCCCAAAGTTGTTGCCACATCGGTGGCCCCGGCAGCTGCACGCCTGCTGGGCTCCAAGGGCAAGTGGATTTGGATTTGGCACAAAAGCTCAGGATTGTTTGCTTATGCAAATAGCATTTGCCGGGATTCTCCGGAGACCCAGATGCTCGGACATGTGCTAAGTTTGAGAGCTGCTGCCTCTCCCTGGGTCTTATTTCTGGGTTTCTGATTCCATCCAGTTAAGAGGATAGCCAGTTAATCCATGGGATCAACAGCCGGCTCACGTCCACCTACTACAAATCCTGGCTCTGGAGTCAAGCAGAATGGGTTTGGCTTTCATGTTCCTCTGGGCTGTGTGACTTGGAGCAGGTCACTCCCCCTCTCTGGGCCTTGGGTTTTCTGATGCCTGGTGAACTAGGATAGCAATAATAATGTGAAAGAGAGGAGACTAGTACCTCCCTCGTAGGGCTGCTGTGAGGGGTCAACGAGATTCTGGATGCAAGATGCTCGCTCTGATGCAAGGCGTTGTTGTTATTTATTCTTATGAGGCGTTTTCCTTAGTGTTTGTAGTGAGGGAGTCACAGAGAGCAGAGTCTATTCTTAGAGGTGAGGGTTGCAATTCTGTTGCTCTCCCCGAGCGTTTGTCCTCTGGGGTAAGGAAGTGACCTTTGCACCAGCACCCTTGGTCACACGCGCAGGCAGGTGTCAGTAAGGTTCTTGGATGACACAAGGTACACCAGTTTGCTAATTGTTGCTCCCGATTTAGTACCTTTGGTAGAGTCCCCATATTTAGCCAGTAGAATTTTTAGCTTATCATCTAGCAAGGTGCCAAGAGCAAATTCTGCTTGAGATGTCCTGCCCCCTTAGTGACCTGGTGAACTCCTATTCAGCCTTCAAAGCCCCACAGCGGATGTCCCCTTTGCTCTCCCTCTCACCCATCTCCACCCCTGAAAGGAGTTCTCTCTGAGCTGCCTTCCAGATGTGACTTTTCCTGATTCCGGTGTTCCAGTGGCAAGATGATGATTTGAAAGGCATTTTCTTGATCTGGGCGGAACTCTCCTGTCTCCCGCACACCCTTTCCCAGGAGAAGAATCCCAAATCTAGAGAACCATGCCAGCCAGGCTGTAAGTCCATGAATAGAGGAGGCCCCCACAGCAGACACCGCACTCCTGATCGCCTGCCTCGCTCTCTCCTTTTGACGCACAAGAAGGGGAAGGTTGTGTTCAGCGACTAATTGCGTCTTGGTTGATCCAGCGATCCTGTGAGGTGGGCGAGCTCATGGCAGTGGCTAAGATGAGCGGGACTCAGTGCCCTGCGTAGGTGATGGCATCAACCTCGACGGCCTCATCTTGCAAGCTGTGCCCTTATCTGATTTTGCGGATGAGTCACCTGAGGCTTGGAGAGGGTATTGAACTTGCCCCAGGCGCGCCCTGCGTGTGGGTGGCAGAGCCTCCATGTGAACGCAGGTCAGTTTCCAAGGCCCTGACCCAGCTGCCCCAGGACAGTGGGATTTGCTGTGATTGGCGCCTCGGTATAGAAGGAGCCCCGGCCCTGAAGCTGGGACCTTGGTGCTGGGTGTGGCTGTGTCCCTCATTTCATGTGTGACCTCTGGCCTCTGTTCACCGATAGAACAGGGACACCGGGCTGGCCAACGGTTCCCCCTTTTAGGCTGTAGGTTGGAGAAGGCGTCCTTTTGGGAAATACTGACATGTGACACCCCTGGCCCCTTGGGCCATCGTACAGGTGAAGGTCGCAGCTGCCAGTCAACTTTGTTTGTTCCTGTCACCTTAATTACCTGTGAATTCACAGGCCTTCCGCCATCACCTGCCCGCAGGAGGGTCCCTAACCACCCACTCTTCCTCCTGACGCTTTCGCTTCTCTTTCCGTCATGCCCAACTTGGCCAAACCTAGGGTCTGCTGAGACGCCCCCCCACCCCGCCCCCTTCCCCACAGTCAGGTGCCTGACCGATGCCCACGGAGGAACAGAAGCTGCCTCAATCTGGTTTCCCTGTCTACACCGGGCACTCGTGATCCTGGGAGTGTTTTACTTTAGCGACAGACACAGAGTTGGGCAAGGGGGGTGATTGCATGAGCTGAGAAGTAGGCCTAAGTACAGGAATGAGGCAAGCCGGAGGGAGGTGGCCCTGTGGGCCGGCGAGCCCCGAGAGCGCAGACAGCCTCTTAAGTACCTGAGCCGGAGGCCAGGTGAGGGCTGAGCAGGGACCTTCGCAAATGGCTTCTATTGGCGGGTGACAAACAGGAACATGTGCGGCACAGCTGACTTGGGAGAAAGCTTACCCGTGCTGGGGCACCGGCTGGCCAAACTCCTCCCCCATGGCCTGATGCACGCCACCAGCCTCCGCTGAAAGGTGACACTGCGCGGGCTGGGCTCCCTTAGAGCGGGCGCCTGTCAGACCCAGACGGGGTGCAGCTGGTGGCTGTGTCCACAGTCATGGTAAGTGGCAGGCAGCAAGCCCTCGGGAGGTCATCTTGGTGGGAGGAAAAGTCCGAGTGGGAGACGAGAGTGCCGGCTGCCCACTGACACTCTCCCCTTCTCCCTCAAAGATCTTGCCAGGGATGGGTGTGGGAGCGGGAGGCGGGGGGGGGGGGCGGAGAATAGGGGGGAAGCAGGAAACCTAGCTCATGACCCCCTCTCTCTCCAGCCCTGGGCTCCTGGGCTGGCTGCTGGCCAGCACTGCTTGGAGCCGCGCCGTGGCCTGCATTCGTGTGTCCAGGGCCATGATTGCTCTGGCACCCAGCAGCTGTTGCTTTGAGTTGGGTTTGCAAGAAATAAAAATAGCGTTGGCCGGTGCTGGGTCTTTGGGTCCGCTGGGTTATCTCAGCGAAGGGCCACAGCGCGGCGTGGCGTGACCCACAGAGTCGCACGGGGAGCCTCTCTTGCCCATGGAATCAAACTGCAGGCACAGTGCTCCTACAGGACAGTGCGGTCGCTGTGCGGTTCCTTCTTCTACCTAACAGACAGGTGTCTGGTTTTACGATCGTATCCTTGTGCTCGTAGTAACACCCTCCACTTTATGGGATTAATTTAAATCCAGCTTGGGGGCGGGCCAGGGGGAAAGGTGTGGGTGCTGGGCTTGGATTTGAGTGAAGTCAAGGTGCCGAGCTTCCCTGTGCCTCAGTTTACCAGCAGTGAAATGGGACTAAAGTAGTGGCAGCAGCAATAACAATGCCCATCAAGTTGTTCTGAGGATTGGGAGCTTGAAGGCTCTCTGTGCTCGCGATGGTTTCTGTATATGTAAGTGCTGAATCTATGTGTATGTGTTATTGGAAGAGCAGTTGTGAGGCGGGAAAATGGGGCAAGAATTGGCATTCCCATTTTACAGATGAGGAAACTTGAGACTCAGAGTTTCTTTGAGAGCTTTCTCAAACAGTTCCCCTGTTTGGCCCCAGGCGCTTACTCGTGTGGTGGCCTTGGGGTCCTGTCATTAATCTACAAAGAAAATGGAGGGACCCTGGGGGTTTTTCGTGCAGGTAGCTCTCACAAGGCAGGTTTTGGGGTGTTAGCTGTACTGGCCCCTATCAGAATAACAGCAGGCCTTCAAGGATTTGCAGAGTAAGAGAGGGCGCCAATGTAAGCTTGGCAGCTTCACCCCCACCCCTCCATCCCCACTGCGCATGTGTCTCTGCATCTTGCCCATCTGCCCACCCACTCACTCCCTCTCTTTGCACCCACCACCTATTCATCCACACAGTGCCAGCCAGGATTCCCGGAGCAAGTTCCCGAAGAGCTTGCCTAATGCAAAACTTGCATAGTTTGATTGGTTTGCCAATGGGAATCCACGCAAAGAATGTATTTTCAAGCCCGGCTGGTGTTGCTCAGTGGTTGAGGGTCGGCCGATGAACCAGGAGGTCACAGTTCGATTCTCGGTTAGGACACATGCCTGGATTGTAGGCTCCATCCCCATTAGCGGGTGTGCAGGAGGCAGCCGATGGATGATTCTCTTTCATCACTGATGTTTCTATCTCTCCCTCTCCTTTCCTCTCTGAAAGCAATACAAATATATTTTAAAAAAGAATGTATTCTCAGGATTCCTAAGTCCCAAGCCTTTGTAGCACATGTTTGCCTAGAGATGCTGCTCTGGTTTGCTCAGCATTTCAACTTCATGCACTATTTTCACTGTGTCTTAGAGCTCACAATTTCAGACATGCACATTTTAAATGTGCCTAAACTCGGTCACATTGGGATCCGGTGTCCCGCTTGGCTCTCAACTTCAGAACCTCCACAGAGACACCCAGCTCGCTCCCGGGGCGTTCCTGACACAGTCCCAGAAACGGAGCCCTACAATCCAAATTCCAGCTCACCTCAGGCCGCCCGTTGGTGCTCAGTGTGTGTGCCTGGATTTGTCCTTCATTCGATGCACACGTTTTGAGCAACGACTGGGCACCAAGCACCAAGCCGGGCACAAGGATCCAGAAATGAATGACAAATGGTTCATATCCCCAAGGGACTTCCGAAATTGGCCAGGGGAGACCAGGGACTGGCCATTTCCATACTGTGCATCAGAGTTACCAGGATGGAGGTCTGTACTCGCTGGTGAGCGTGGCACAGTCCCAGGCCGGCTGAGCAAAGAGCCTGGTGGGGGTGGGCTGGGGAGTTGTGAAGGTGCTTGGCCAGTGTGGCCGGCAGAGGGCGTGAGAGGGGGAGTGGGCCTTCTACCCCCCCCCCCACTCCCCACTCCCGCCATGCCATCCTGCCTAGGGAGGAAGTGGGTAGGACTGCAACCTGTTGGAGCTTCTGGGGAAGCCAGAATAACCTTGGCAGCGTTTTTGGTGATGCCATCTGCCAATTGCCGATTTCAAAATTTGTCCTGAGGACAACTGTAAGCCTGTCATTTCAGGACTCTGACATTTCTTAAGCTTTCCTTGAGGACCTACTATGTGCAAGAAATGAGTAAGAAATAGACTCTGTTCCCAGAAGCTCCCACCTCACCTCGGGGCCCAGAAGCAGGAGGGAGGGAGTAGGCAGAAGAGTTTAGACCAGTGGTTCTCAACCTTCCTAATGCCGCGACCCCTTAATACAGTTCCTCATGTTGTGGTGACCCCCAATTTCATTGTTTCAAATTGAACATAATTAAAGCATAGTGATTAATCACAAAAACAATATGTAATTATATATGTGTTTTCTGATGGTCTTAGGCGACTCCTGTGAAAGGGTCGTTCAACCCCCAAAGGGATCGCGACCCACAGGTTGAGAACCTCTGGTTTAGACCATTGATTCTCACCCGAGGGCAATTTTTAAAAAATGTATTTTCACTGATTTCAGAGAGGAAGAAAGAGAGAGAGAGAGAGAGAGAGAGAGAGAGAGAGAGAAACATCAATGATGACAATCACTGATCAGCTGTCTCCTGCACGCCCCCTACTGGGGATTGAGGCGGAAACCCAGGCATGTGCCCTTGACTGGAATCGAACCAGGACTCTTCAGTCCACAGGCTAATGCTCTATCCACTGAGCCAAACCAGCTAGGGCACCCGAGGGCAATTTTGTTCCCTAGGAATAGTTGGCAACGTCCGGAGACATTTTTGGTTGTCACCACTAAAGGGAGTGAGCTACTGTCCTCTAGTGGGTGGCGGCCAGGGATGCGGCTCAACATCCTACCATGCACGGGACAGTCCCTCCACAAAGAACTCTCCGGTCCCAGCTGTCGGTCGTGCCAGGGTGAGGGCAAGGCTTGGGCCTCAGAAAGTTGGAAAGTTAGTGCTGTGAACTCGTGTGTACGTGTATCTGTGTGTCCCTGCTCTCGGTTCTTTTGGAATATACCTAGTTGAATAGCGGAGGTGAGAGTCGTCACCCTTGTCTTCTTCCCGATCTTAGGGGGCAAGCATGGCAGTGTTTCACTAGTGAGTAGATATTAATTTTTCATAGATGTGCGTTGTGACCTTGACGTTCCTTTCTATTCCTAGTTTTCCGAGTGCTTTAATCAGGAGAGGCTGCTGGGTTTTCTTAAATGCTTTTCCGGGTCCATTGAGATGATCACGTGTTTTTTTCCCCCCTCTCTGCTACCTGTGTGGTTTGTTACGTTTTGTTGAGGTTGAACCGCCCTTGACTGACCCTTTCTTTTAAACAAAACCGAGATGGTCTTAAAAAGAAAAAGAATCCTCCTGGCCCCATGGATTACCTAGAAAGTTTCCTTGACCACAACATTTTGGCAACTTCTGTTGGCCAACGTGGGCAAGAAGAGTGTGGGCCATGGAGTTCTGGGAAAACATGAGAACTTTTCCCTTAAAAACATTGTGTTGAAACTAAAAAAAGGAAAACCCCCACACTCTTTTAGATACTTCATTGGTATGCTTAAACTTTGTGATCTGTTGTTGTTGTTTCTTAATCCTCACCTGAGGATATTTTTCCATTGATTTTTTTAGAGAGAGTGGAAGAGAGAGGGAAAGACCGAGAGAAACATCAATGTGAGAGAAACACATCGATTGGTTGCCTCCTGCATGCGCCCTGACCAGGGCCCAGGCCTGCAACCAAGGTGCGTGCCCTTGACCGGAATTGAACCCGGGACCCTTTGGTCTGCAGGCCAACGCTCTAGCCACTGAGCCAAACCAGCTAGGGCTAGGGAAGTCTTTTTTTAGATAACAGCTTTATTGGAATGCAATTCACACATCAGAAAATTTACTCATGTAAAATTCAGTGTTTTTCAGTGTATTCACAGAGTCGTGCAACCATCACTGTCATGAATTTTAGAACACTTTCCTCACTCCAGACACCTTTAGCTCTCACCTGTATCGCACTATCCCTAGATAACCACTAATCTTCTGTCTCTATGAATTTGCCTATTGCGGGCACATCATCTACATGGAATCAGACGATATGAGGTGTTTCTTTTTCGTAGCACGTTTTCAAGATGCATGCATGTTTTAATACGTATCAGCGTTTCCTTGTTTTTTATGGCTACATCATATTCCATTGTACGGATGGACCACATTTTGTTTATCCATTCATCAGTTAGTGGACATTCGGATTGTCCCAACTGTTTGGCTATTACGATGCCATCACAGAGTCTTTTAGAGTTCATGATCTCATTTAGTTCTCTCTCACATGCATGTTTACAATTCACGACGAGCATGTGTTAGCATACCTAAATTAGAGGTGAACAACCCAGAGTCAGAGGGCTAAGGAGTGCACTCAAGACCAAGCATGTGATGGAGCCGTAAGGAGGACCCTTCTCCACTCTGCCCCTGGCTTCTCTCCTCTGGCTCTCTTGGCTGAACACATAGATTCCCGACTGCCTTTCATCCCACAAGCTCCTTTAACAGAGAAATAACTCACTCTGGTTTCTCTGGTGGCTCAGTTAGTTGAGCGTCGTCCTGTGTACCGAAAGGTCACTGGTTCAATTCCCAGTCAGGGCACATGCCCAGGTTGCAGGTTCAATCCCTGGTCAGGTACGTGTGGAAGGCAACCGATAGATGTTTCTCTCTCACATTGATATTTTTCTCTCTTTCTCTCCCCTTCTCCTGTCCTCTCTCTCTAAAATCAATAAAAAAATATTTAGAAAAAAATTAAAAAGGGAAATAACTCAAAGCCATAGATACTAAAGCATCTCTCCTTTTCTCCTTGCAGGTTTTCTGAATGACCCTGCTGCTTTTTCTATGTTGTCTGATTCTCTCCTGCCTGACCTTTTCCTGGTTAAAAATCTGGGGGAAAATGACGGACTCCAAGCCAGTCACCAAGAATAAATCGGAGGCAAGCTTCATCCCAAGCCAGGAGCCCTTTCCAGCGTCCAACAGCTCAGAGGAGCCACCGCAGAAAAATGGAGACAGCAGCTCTTTGCCAAAGACTCCTAACCAAGCGGAGCCGGCCTCCCAAAAAGGTCCCAAAGATGCCGATCGGCAAAGAACCTCCAGGCCACCCCGACACAGGAATCCCTCAAAAAGCCCCCTTCCCTCCCGGGATGCCTCCCCAGCCAATGGGACAAGGACCCAAAGCCTGGAGGCCCCAGACACCAATGGCCTGTCCTCGCCGGCCAGGCCCCAGGCCCGTGCCAGAACCCTCTCCAAAGAAGACCAGAAGCAGGCGCACATCAAGAGGCAGCTGATGACCAACTTCATCCTGGGCTCCTTCGATGACAACTCCTCTGACGAGGAGCCGGGCACTGGCTCTGGCCGAGAATCTTCCCGCAAGGGCAGCAGGGCCAGCCTGGGGGCCCTGACCCTAGAGGCTCTTCGAGCTGCAGGCGACTCTGAGACCCTTGTCCCCGCTATGAGGTAATGTGCCCTTTTTGTCCTCGTAACCAGGAGGGTGGTGCAGAGTTAGGGAGTGGTCTTCACACCCCGGCCCCCTGCTCTGTCAAGCCATCCTTGGATGCCAGCGCTTCCAGGGGAGCTATGTGAAAAGCAGGAGATGTTACCCTTCTCTGCTTCCTTCCTCCCTCCCCTCCTTTCAAAATCGTCTCTTGAACACCTACTGTGTGAACAGGAAACTGGCTTTCTAGACAATCTCAGCCTAGTTGGGGAAGAGGACTCTGCATGTAACTAGTTATAATTTAAGCCAAATGAGCTTACGCCACAAGGGATGATGGGAGCCTGGAGGGCAGGACAGTTTCCCTGCCTCCTAAAGAGACACATTCCTTTATTTGTTCGTTTGTCCCTTCATTTATTCAGCAGGAGGCTACTAACTGAGAAGCAGGCCTCCCCTGAGGGATGCCTAAAAAGCAGAAACTCAGATCCCAAATACTGGAACCAACGTTGTCCGGTGGTGACTTTTTGGAGGGTTTTGTTTTGTTATCAAGCTTTGCCACCTCCGTTCCCAAATTACAAAAGGAACACAGTCGATCCCAGTAGAAAACTTGGGAAGTATAGGAGAGCAGAGATAAGAGGAGGCGCCAACCAGAACCTCACAGGCTGGGATGAGGGGTGGGGAGTGAGGAGTAGGCTCCCTTGCTGGCTGTTCTTTTAAGCAGCTCTGGTATTTGCTCTGCCAACATGAGAAAAACCTGGGCAAGGAGCTGGGTTCTTCTATAGGGACCCACGTTTCCAGGGAGCTTAACTTTAACCCTGGTTCCTGGAAGTAAGCGATTGAGAAAAAAGAAAATGCGAGTGTTCTATGAGGAAGAGCTCCAGGGACACTATTTTTTATTTTGATTTTTTGGTTAATCATCACGCGAGGATATTTTTTCCATTGATTTTTTTTTAGAGAGAGTGGAAGGAAGGAGAAGAGACACAGAGAGAGAAACATCGATGTGAGAGAGACACATCGACTGGTTGCCTCCTGCACATGCCCTGACCTGAGCTGGGGATCGAGCCTGCCACCAAGGTATGTGCCCTTGACCAGAATCGAACCCAGGCCCCTTCAGTCCGAGGGCCGACTCTAACCACTGAGTAAAACCGGCTGGGGCCAGGGGGGACTATTCGGAGCTTCTGGAAGGGTTAAAGGAAGAGAAGGCTTCAGGGTCTGGTACAAAGAGTACCTGGTTCAACCCTGGCTCTGCCCCCCTGCCCCACTGTGTGACCTTGGGCTTGGCACTTCACCTGCATCTGCAAAATGTTGAAGGGATTAAAAGGGATGATGTTTATAAAGTATGCACAGCGTTTGGTACACAATAGGTGCTTAATAAGCAGGAGATTCCTCTCCTGTCCTGGGCTGGTGCTCTGCCCACTAGCACCCACTTTACCCACTACTCGAATTGACCCAGAGCTTCCCCACCCCGCTTCTACCTATAGATTATATAAATTACCCATTTATCTCTTCTAACAATGATACAAGGCTGGCGGTGGATCCCCATTTTACAGATGACAAAACCGAGGCCCAGAGAGGTGAAGTACCTTTCCCAAGATCCCACAGTGCATGCTGTCTAGTAATCTCAAACATTCTCTCCCCTCCAAACCCTGTTTGTCCCCTCAGTGTGGCAATTTCAGCAGCAATTAGGGAAAGCAGTTTATTAAACCAAGTCACCGAAACTGATGAACTACAGAGATTAGGGCAGAAGTGAATGTCCAGTGTGTGTGTGTGCTAAGTGATATCTAAGTAGGAGGGTTGGCAAGATACCTTAATTACTAGAGCTCCAGCAGGAAACAAGAAAGTCCATCCTAACTGGAAGATGGGAAAACTATATATATAAAAGACTAATGTGCAAAGTGTCCCCAAGGGAGTTCGACCGGGAGACAGGGAGTTCTATCGCTTGATATGATGTGCACTGACCACCAGGGGGCAGTGCAGAATGAAGTAAGGCCCCAGGCGGCAGCCAGCAGCCGGGGAAGGGAGGCCCTGGCCAGCAGCCAGCAGCTGGGGAAGGGAGGCTCTGGCCAGCAGCCAGAAGGAAGTCCCTGGCCGGCAGCCAGAAGGCCCCCATCGGCCCTGATTGCTGGCCAGGCCTAGGGACCCTACCCACGCACAAATTTTGTGCACTGGGCCTCAAGTGTACAAATAAACAAACACGCCTATAAGATAGTTTCCAAGTGTGTCCAACACCAAGAATGAAACAGGGTACAGAAGAGGGGGTTATTAAGAGGCAGTATTTTAGAAAGGTGTGTGCAAGTCAGGGAAGAGCTCTTAGAAAAAGCAACTTTCGAACTAGACCTGAGCAGGCCCACAGAACTTTCTAGAATGGGACGTTCTAGAACTGTGCTGCCCGATATGCTGCTTATGGAGGGCTGCTGCTGGAGTCTTCTCTTACACAGGGTGGTGACGCCTTTCCCCGGGGCCCCAGGTCAAATGCTCCGCCCACTTTCAGATGTGGGTCATTGAGTTCGGAGGTGCAGGCTGGCGCCCTGCCTGCCACCAGCTGGAGCATCAATGGAAGTGGTGACAGAGTCCCTGTTAATTCCAGGAAGTTCCCTTCATTAGTATTATGTGTGTGTTTTTCCTGATCCGTTGCTCAATCATCTGCACCCTCAGGCAAATCTCTGAACCTTGTGGGCCCAGTTTCTGCAAAATGCAAGCAGAGAATAGGGGCTCTCACTCCTTCCCTGTTTCTCAGACAGAAAGCAAAGGCCTGGAGAGTTTATTCCAGGGCCTGGGGATCTTCCCTGCCCCCTGCAGTTTTCTTGGGCGCCACCGAAGGTCACCTTGGGGCCCACCTGACTCTCCTCTCTTCCTGCCAGGCCAACTACCGGGAGATTGGCAAGGCCATGGACGGAAAATGCATGTGCTTAATGCGTGGCGGGATGCTCCTTTCCTTTTCTTTTTAATCTTCACCTGAGGATATGCTCATTGATTTTTTTTTATTAAAATTTTTTTGTGTATTTGTTAATCCTCACCCGAGGATATTTTTTCCATTGAGGGTAAGAGAGTGGAAGGGAGAGACAGAGAGAAACATCGATGTGAGAAACAGAGAAACATCGATGTGAGAGAGAACATTGATGGATTGCCTTCTGTTTGTGCCCCAACCGGGGATCGAACCTGCAACCTAGGTATGTGCCCTAACTGGGAATCGAACCCGCCACCTTTCGGTGCATGGGAAGATGCTCCAACTAACTGAGCCACCGGGCCAGGGCTGGAGGGCGTTCTTTTTGAAGCAGTCTGCAAAGGGGCCTTCTTCTTCCTGCTGTGCCCTCCGTGTCCCAGAATACTCACCCTTGCCACTTCCATCTGGGCCGTGGCATTCGCTGTGCCCTTTGAGCTGAAATGCTTCCTTTTCTTCTTCACGCCCTAGACTCCCCTCTCCACCCTCCAGGGCCTGCTCCATGGCCCTGACCTGTGCAGTCCCACAGCGCCCTGTGCACTTGGCTGAGTGCTCTGCTTTCTCTGCTCTCACATCTCGAGATTCTTAAGAACTTTTGAACAAGGGGCCCTACATCTGGCCGTGGGCCTTGTCAATTCCGTAGCCGGTCCTGCCTCCACCTCAGGCTTTGGCCCATCAGAGTCTCTGCCTCCCAGGGTCTTCCCTGTCCCCCTCCCACTTTTAAAGTTTCCCCCCTCTGTCCTCGCCAGTTTGGCTCAGTGGATAGAGCATCGGCCTGCGGACTGAAGGGTTCCAGGTTCGATTCTGGCCAAAGGCACATGACCGAGTTGTGGGTTCGATCCCCAGTAGGGGGAGTGCAGGAGGCAGCCGATCAATGATTCTCTGTCATCACTGATGCTTCTCTCTCTCCCCCTTCCTTCCTCTCTGAAACCAATAAGAAATATATTAAAAAAATAAAGTCCCCCCCTCGTTCCCCGTTTCTTTTTTTTTTTTTAATCTTTATTGTTGAAATTTTTACCTATGTCCTGATTTTCCCCCCATTGACTCCCTCTAGCCCGCCCCCTCCCAGGCCCTCACCACCCCATTGTCTGTGGCTATGGGCCATGCATATATGCATAAAAGGTCCTTGGTTGATTACCTCCCACCCACCCACCCTCCTCCGCTTTCCCTCCAAGATTCCCCACTGTGTTCCATGCTTCCCTGTCTCTGAATCCACTCCGTTCATCAGTTTATTTTGTTACTTAGATTCCACACATGAGTGAGATCATGTGATACTTGTCTTTCTCTGACTGGCTTGTTTCACTTAGCGTGATCCTCTCTGGGCCCCTCCATGTTGTCTCAAAGGGTAAGAGATTCTTCTTTTTCACGGCTCGTGCCCCATTTCTTGATCCATCATTCTGATGTGTTGTCTCCACAACCCGTCATCACTCTTTGAGATCTTCTTCAATGTCCTTATTTGTTTCCTGAGTTGTGACCTGCCTCCTGCAGGCTCCATGAAACCAGGAGCCTCCGCTTTCCCCCACTCCCGAGCCTAGTGCCAGCTCACCGTAGACTTTGGATAAATATTTGCCAAATGCATGAATGAAACGGGCAACCCCATCCTGTCAAAGACAGAATGCTGTGTTCCTCGGCGTGCAGAACACCTGATGTATGAGACGGAAGAATGGGTGGATGCGTGAATGAACGAATGAATAGGCACTTCCGTGTTGCTCTTGAGCGGAAGTAGAATGCGTGCATACAATTCTTTTTGTAGAAATCTTGTGACTTTGTAGACTAGTTCTGGGGTTAAACTCTAAGTTTGAACTTTTCTCCTGCTTTTAAATGTGTTTAAGTGTTCTCCCCCATCCCTTCCATTTTCCACCCAGTGACTTTGTGCTGTCTGTTCCGATCCACTCCCCCCCCCCCCGTCCCCCATCCCCCCATCCCCCCCGCCCCCAGTCTCTTCCCTCTGGGGTTCATCGCGGGCCAGGACTTGGGACTTGACCTTTCCTTGCACTTGGAAACAGTCCCCGAGGGTTGGAATTCCCATGTAACCCTCAGAAATAGAGGTGATGAGAACACGCATGATGAGGCAGAATAGACGTTCACGGACCATGAGACGAAGGTGGGCCCGCTCTGTTGACCAAGCGGCAGTGTGGCCAGGGCACAGTGGGCTTGGGGTGAGCTACCAGGTTCCAAGCCGCCTCTGGCTAGCTTGTTATCCTCAGTGCTGCCCTGTGGGGGGCGCATGTGCGGACTGAGTGGGACGTGGGACGGCCGGGTTCGGGATTGCACAACTCAGCCCTGAGAGTCAAAGTTACGAAACTCAAGTTCACGAGTTGGCGTTGAACTCCTTTGCCAGCAAACCTGCCTGGGATGGTTGTGGTTAGTTATAGAATTATCCCATTTTCTGTGGATAGTCATGTCTTCTGCTGCCGAAATGTTAACGTGAAAATGTGAAGCGTTAAGTGTTACCTTCGTGAAAAAAAAAAATCCCCCAGTCCCAAAGCCCATGAGGCCCCGTGAATTTCGGAAAAAGGACCGTGGATACGTGTATGTCACGAGCCTAGAACATCCCTGGCACATAATGAGCACAAAAAATGCTTGTGCTTAACAAATGTGTGCGTGTGGCGGGAAGGAGTGTCTCCGAATAATTAATCATCGCTGCCTCTGTGTGGTACGATTATCCGTAACTTAAATTTTCTCCTGTGTTTTCTAACTTTCTGCTGTAAATATTGTTACAACAAGTTTTAACAATGTTTAATAATAAAACGTAACAGATATTGGAGGGGCCTGACTGGCATGGCTCAGTGGTTGAGCTTTGACCTATGAACCAGTAGGGGGCGTGCAGAAGGCAGTGGATTGATCGATCAATCGATAATTCTCTCTCATCATTGATGTTTCTGTCTCTCCCTCTCCCTTCCTCTCTGAAATCAATAAAGATTTTTTAAAGGATATTGGAGGGGAGCCAACCAGTTATCTCACTTTCTAGATAAGAAGCTGAGGGCTGGAGAGGTTCGGAGGTCTGTCCCAGGTCTCCCAGCACGATCAGCTTAGGCCCAGAGCACCCCTTGAACCCAGACCCTCAGCAGAAGCAGATTAGAAAGTGGTCTGAAAACTCCCGGGATTGATGTTGCCACCTCACCTGGGCTCCAGCAAAGGCACCTCCTCCCTCCTTCTAACTTGTTCTTTCCCTTAATGGAAGAGGCAGGAGACGGGACAACTGATCAAGCAACCATTCCGCTGTGTGACCTTGGGGACACCCCCTACCCTCTCTGGGCCAGACTGGGTGCTCCGAGGTCCTCTGTGGCTCTAACAGTCTTGGCTTTTGTTTCTTTGTGTGTGGAGATAGGGGCTGGGAGATGGGGAAAAGAGAGCAGCTGGAAAATTGGAAAAAGCACGTTAATTTATAACCATTTTCTCCTTTGCTAATTACCGCAGAGGGTCTGCGTTCCAGGCAAGTTCAGGACAAGCTAAGAGATGAAATGGTCAAGGGCAGTAGCTAAGGTTTGTCCCCTCCATTCATTGGCTTGGGAGCTCTTTTTGCAGCCCTGCAGGTGGGTGCCAGGCACTGCGATTGGCACTGTGGACGCATGGACGGTGAGACCTGGCCCCTGCCCTCAGGGAGGACAGGCTAAGGAAGGGCTGAGGGGCCAGGAGCCCAGGACATTGCCCTTGATAGGTGGAGAGAGTGGTGGAGGGGTGAAGAGCACTCACGCTGGAGGCCCGCTGACTGAGGACTGGCCTGCTGACTCCTCCACCGGCCGTCATGTGACCTGGGGTTGAGCTGTCAGCTTGCTGTGCCTCCGCGCCCTCTCAAATGAGGCCACAGTGGCCCCTACCTCCCAGGGCCAGAGTCAGGCTTTAGTGGAGTTACTGTGAGCACAGCCCCTAAAGCAGGGCCCACCGAGCAGTCATTGTCATTAAGTGCAAAGCACAGTGTCCTAGTAAGGGCCCAGGACCCGCAGGCAGACAGATCTGGGTTCACATCTCAGAGCAGTCCCATGACCTCTCTGAGCTGCAATTCCCTTCTCTGTCGCAGCAGGGTGAGACTAGGTCTCCCTGGAGGGGTGTTGAGATCACAGGGGAGGAAGTGCCGGGCGAGGATGGCCGCAGGCTGCCTCGGTTGCCATCCGTTGAATGGGCATCTTCCAAAGTTCTTACCTGTGGTCATGGCTGTTCCAGTGCCCCACCAGGACTGTGATTTTGAGGTAGGGCAACCTGTGTCCACGGAGGAGGAAGAGGGATTGAAACGGCAGGTGAAGTGTCCCTGAGACAGGCTAACACACAAACGAGCCCAAAGGTGCCAGGGGTTCGCTCCGCCTTTTCCCAGAATGCTCACTTCCACGTGGGAGTTTGAGAGATTTTCAAAGCGCACCTCAGGCCCTGAGAAGGCGAGTGGAGTGAGGGCCTATGGGGTCTGGACATGAAGGAAGGAGCCCGGCCAGGGAATGAAGGTGCTGCGGAAAGGAAAGGGGCCCCTGGGACTTGCATTGCCCGCATCCGGGGGGTGGGCTCGCAGTGGGCACCTGCCCAGGCCTCTCCTCTTCATGGTCGCCATCCATACCTTTCTCATCAGTTCCACTAGTGAGCAGCTCATGAAACTTTAAACTCTCTCTACATATTTGTATCTCTAAATGGAATGCAATGGATCTTTCTATGATATCTTTATTTATTTATTCATGTATTCATTTAGGGAGGGACGGATTGACACCCCCCCCCCCCATTTTCAAGACTCTTTAGCACCTAAGATATTCTCTGGGAGCCCGGGATCAAGGGGATCCCTGTCTTTTCATTGTTCTATTTGTGGAATGAATGTTGAGGTCCGGGGGAGGCTGGCTATTCTGTCAATACAGGATACAGAGTACCAAACATTTTATTTTTTCCCCTTTCTCTTAAGCATAAGCATCCTGTTTTAGAAAAAATCTTTCACTTCTGCTCTATACTTTTCTGTAATATTTCCCCCATCATATATTAAGAGGGATTATTTTTTAATTTTTTCACAAAAGTGCACATTATGCCAAGGATTTTCTGGAAGAGGAGGTGGAGAGAATGGACAGGCCTGAGGGCAGTCATTGAGCGCCTTTCCACCTGCTGCTAGTCAGTTGCATGTGCATTTTCTGTGTGTGTGTGTGTGCTGTCACCAATCTGGGCTTTCTGCAAAATCAACAACTTAAATTTAGCCTCTGATAAGTCTGAGGAGAAGGGCATACAGGCACGAGATTGCAAGCACAGCCAAGTTTGAACCATTTCATTGAAAGTCACAAGTACTAAAGTCTGTATAATGGTGGTGTGTATAGGGATGTCTGTTATTCTTTCCTTCTCATCTTTTATTCGCTAGTAATGCAGCAGAGAAAAACCCAAGTCATCATCGCTCTAATGACAGGCAAAGCCCAGCCATCTAAATGGAACCCCTCTTTGAGAGCCCTGGGCAAAGCCAGGTGTGTGAGGGCATGTGAGCAGAGAAGTTAGAATATCACACAGTGTTCAGCGAGTGTTGGGTTTTGTCCATAGAGAATAAAAATCGAAAGCAATGGAAGTAACCTGGTGAGAGTTCTAGCCAGCATGATCCTAACTGATTTTGGGTCAGGTAGGGTGATTTGAAATACCTTCATTTCCTGATTTTAATTGTTTTCATAATTTTGAGGTGGTTACATTTAAATTTGGGTCGTTGGAGTGAAGGCGAATACTTCTAGGTTTTGGTCTGAAACCTAAAAAAAAATCAGCTTAAGGTGTGTTTGTTTCTTTTTGGAGGGATTGAAGGCAAGGCCACAAAGAAACTCTAAAGAACTGAGAATTTAGTTCACCTGTGTTATTTATTTTTTAACCTATTGGGTTTTTTAAAATAAATTATTTTATTGATTGATTTTAGAGAGAGGACCTTATTTAGGGTCTCAGGTTGTCTGGGGTCTTCCGGTTCTAGGAGGCCCTCACTTTATTTTCAATATATTTTTATTATTGATTTCAGAGAGAAAGGGGGAGGGAACATCAATGATGAGGGAGAATCATTGATTGGCTGCTTCCTGCACGCCCCACACTGGGGATGGAGCCCACAACCTGGGCATGTGCCCTGACCAGGAATCGAACCCTGACCTCCTGGTGCATAGGTCGACGCTCAACCACTGAGCCGTGCCAGCCGGGCAGGAGGCCCTCACTTCAGAAGGGGACCCAGGTGGTTCAAAGTATGTGCTTAGAAAGCCCACTTCGGAGAGGCGGGGCGGCATGGAGCCAACAAGTCCGTGGAAGTAGAGGTGGAAGAATAAGCAAAAACAGGAACCTGGAAGCCAAAAGTTGACTTGACTACAAGGGTTTTTCCTTGTAGTGACAGCTGACTCACATGCCAGATAACCCACATTTTCCACCACTTCCCTGCTGTCTGTGTCTTCAAGCTAAGCACACTGATGGCGAGTGTTTTGCAGCTGTCAGTCTGGAGGGGGAGGCCGTCTTAGGACTCTTCCTTCTACTGCGGTCAGGGGAGCTGGGGAGGCAAGTAGCCAAGACGTCTTTTCTCTCCGGCAGCTGTCGCCCCAGCCCAAGGTCAGCTGTGGCTCCAGGATTGGAGGTTCCGGGGGGCGGGGCCTTCCCGGGAGGCGGGGCCCGTGTGGGGGCGGGGCCGGGGGCGGGGTCTGGGCCGGACAATTGCGCGCAGGAGGCATTTCGGGATGGAGGAAGCGCTGCGCGGAGTCGGCCGCCTGCAGGCTGCCGCTCAGCTCGGCCCGAGAGGCACTCGGACCGCCCCTCCGCCTCCCGGCCGCGACCTGGCCGCCCCGCTGGGCCCCGGACCCCGGGTCGGCTGCAGGAGGTTAAGGGGACACATGCTTTGCCTCTCGGCAGGCGCCCGGTGGGGTCGGCCGGCGGGGCGGTCAACATGAGCCCGGCCAAGTGCAAGGTCTGTTTCCCCGACCACAAAGTAAAGTAAGTAAACCTGCCATTTTAACGACCGTTATCTTCTGCAAACTTGTGCCCGCCTCGCAAACACACCGGCCGGCCTGGGCGGTGGGAGAGGAGGCCGGGTTGGCGGTGACGTTGTTTGGAGCAGGGCGCGCAGGACCACACAGGTGCCTCCAGGTTGACCGGGCGGCCGGGGCCCTGCTTCCCCCTCTCCCTCCCCTTCGCCTTGATGAAGGTGATGGTCTCTCTGAAACCCAGTGATGGCCAAGTCCGGGGAGAATCAACGTGCCTTTGAGTAGGCATCCCATTTAAGGTCATTTTCTGGGCAGGTTAGTGTAGGCATTTCTGTGCCTTCAGTGCTTCTTAGCCCCTCCTCCTAGATTGCGTTTCTTTTCTTATTTTCGTGTGCCTTCATTTTATAAAATTACCAACGTGATGCTACGTTTGTTGTTGAAAATGCAGACAATTATAGATAAGCAGAAATGAGGGACAAATATCACCCATAACCTACTCCCCCCCCCCCCCCAGTGTTGATTAATAGTTGCCGGGTATCCGTCCATACAGCTTTTTTCCCCGGGCAGGTATGTTTTTAATGTATGAACTCAAAGTATACAGAGCATTGCCTTTTCACTCGACATTAAGTATTCTACCACTGGCTCAGCTTCCTGTGGCCGCAGACTAATTTTGTATGGTTTGTCAGTAAAGCATGGTTAAAAAAAAAAATCAAAAGAATACTATTTGGTGATATAAAAATTACCTGAAATTTAACTTTCAGTGTCTACAAATAAAGTTTTATTGGAACACAGCCATGCTCATTGTTTATACATTGCCTCTGGCTGCTGCTTTCAGAATTCAAGGGCAGAGTTAAGCAGTGGGACAAAGACTGGGCCACGCAAGCTCGTCCTAGAGTATTTGCCATTTTGTCCTTGCCAGAAAATATTTGCCAACCTTTGTTCTACATCATGCTTTTTACTGGGTTCATATTATTCCTTTAAAATGCTTGAAAAACATGACCTCTGCCATCTGGGAGCTCGAGCCAGTGGGGGAGCTGGATGTGTTCAAGGCCTATGTGCTGCAACTGGAATAATTGCTATCATTCGTCATGTGCTCTCAACTTGCCAGGCCAAATGTTTTGTAGGTGCGTTCTCGTGCCCTCTTTTCACCACCACCAGGGGGCGCTAAGTGGTTGCTGTTATCCCCATTTTATTTTTTATTATTATTTTTAAATATATTTTTTATTGATTTCAGAGAGGAAGGAAGAGGGAGAGAGAGAGAAACCATCAATGATGATAGAGAATCATTAATTGGCTGCCTCCTGCATGCCCCCTACTGGGGATTGAGCCCACAATCCAGGCATGCGCCCCAGACTGGAATTGAACCCCGGGACCCTTCAGTCTGCAGGCTGATGCTCCATCCACTGAGCCAGACTGGCTTGGACCCCCATTTTATTTTTAATATGTTTTTATTGATTTTAGAGAGGGGGGAAGGGAGAGAAACATCGATCGGTTGCTTCCTGCACCCACCCCAACTGGGATCGTGCCCTGACCTGCAACCTGGGTGTGTGCCCTGACCTGCAACCTGGGTGTGTGCCCTGACCACAAATCGAACCAGTGACCTTTTGGTGCACAGGACGACCCTCAGCCAACTGAGCCACACTGGCCAGGGCTCATCTCCATTTTATAGATGAGGAAACAGACTCTCAGTGCCAATGAGAACATAACCAGGATTCACACTCAGTCTGTTGCCCAAAGGGCTCGCTATAGGCAGCCCGTTTCTACTGCTCTAAGAGGACAACTTCAGAAATAAAGAGTCCTTCCCTAACGTTGGACTAGTCAGAAGATTAAAGGACTTAGTAGAAAACAAGTTACTGCAGCTCATGGTCATGCCAGGGAGTGAGGACTCCTGAAGCTGGAAGGAACTCAGCGATGGGTTAATTCCTTTGCCGGGCATTCAGAAAAGGCATGGACATGCCCCAGACATGATCAGCCGCCAGGAGGGAGGCTGACCTTGTAGTTGTTTGGAGCATCTGCCTTCAGGGGGCCCTCCTGGGGGTGCTGAGGGTGTGTCTGAGCAAAGGGCCTGCAGAGGGGCAGGGAGTCCGTGTGGTCTTTCTCATGCACTGAATCTTGTGTTGAACGCGGAGGTCACATTTCTTCCACATTTGGAGCCCTGAATTAACTCCTTTGGCAAAAACACCCAAGGCAGGCCACGTGAACTACAAAGAAGACATTTTTTTTCTCATCTATAAAGCTATTCACTTCAAAAATTTACATATAAGTATTGAATCACATTTATTTTTTACTTATTTATTTTAATCCTCACCCATGGATATGTCTACTGATTTGAGAGAGAGAGAAGGAGGCGGCAGAGGAGAGAGAGAAACAGCAATCAGTTGCCTCCCACACACCCTGACCAGGGGTCAATCTGGTACGTGCCCTGACTAGAAAATGAACCCGAAACCTTTTGGTGCACGGGGTGACGCTCCAACCAACTAAGTCACTAGGTCAGGCAAGTGTTGAATCACATTTAATTGTACACTTTAATCCAAAAGAACAGATGTGTAAGAAATGGGAATGGGGGGTGGGGGGTGGGAGGGCAGTGGGGGGGATAAGAACACATATGTAATACCTTAATCAATAAAGAAAAAAAATTAATGGAAGACACACAAAAAAGAAATTGGAATCGTCCCTGCAAATTCGGCCATGTCGTCACCCTATTTCTAATATGAAGATGCTTTATTGGGTCACTTCTCTTAGCTTAGAGGTGCTGAAAAGATGGCGTTAGACTGCCACTGAGCTATGTGATGTTGAGAGAATGACATCCACCCTTTGAACCTCAGTTTCCTCATCTGTCAACGGCGCTAATTCTAACTGGCCTTTGCAGGATTCTTGAGACTGTCCAGCGCTAGACCCGGGCACTGTGCCTGATGCCAAGCCGTGGGAGGCACTGGCCTAACTTACGCGCGGTCCCAGGTCAGAATAGACATTTGCACAACTGGTAGCAGTAACGCCACTTGGGTTGTGAAAGGGGGCTGTGGAGTCAGGGGGCCGTTGGGATCCTGTCTCGAAGGCTGGACCATCTACGGAGGAGCCAGAAGTAGCAGGAAGGCAAGATTCCAAATGCTGCCCAGCATCCCTCTCTGTGCCAACAGGGCCGGAGGTCAGAGAATGGAGAAATGCATGCGGGGCAGAGAGGTTGGAGGAGGGCTTCTGGGAAGAGACTTGAGTTGGACGGGATGAAATCAAGTTGGGGAGGGAAAGGAGGAAGGATCTGGTCTCCAGTGAGTCCCACATGCCCCACGACCCACGCTGGGGGACGTCACTGCGGTGGGCATTCTGCTCAGAACCAAGGCCAGCGGCCTGTGTGGCAATGCTGGGTGTGGATCTGTCGCTGGTGCCCACCTCTGTCTGTACATTCGAATTTCCAGGGGGGACTTTTGAAAAACGTAGATGCCTGGGTGTCCCCGACCCTCACCCCTAGGCATGCCGATTAATTACAGTAGTGCAGGTGGGGCTCAAGCATCAGTCCTTTTTAAAGCTTCTCCTCTCTTCTGGGTTCGGCAAGGCTCTTGGTACTAGTGTCCGCACTTGGGGACTGGATTCGGATGTTAGGCCGTGGCTGGGCTACTCGGGCTAAGTCCATTGAAATCACAGTGACCCGGGCCATGGGGATGCCCCGGTCTCCACAAGTCTGTCTCGCAGGAAAGACCCTTCAGTGAGCAGCCTTGGCCCAGGAGCCAGAGGTTGAAAGGGCTGCTGGCTCTCCAGGGGGAGGAGACACACCGAGGCTGGCTCCCTTGGGCCTGCTGGGAGAATAGTATTGCTTAGGGGCGAGGCTGCGCTCTTGGGAGAGAGGTTCCCCCCTTCGGGACTGGCTTCAGCCGTTCGGGTCTGGGCTCCCCGCTTCGGGTCTGGGTTCGGCTCTTCAGTGCTTGGCTCTGCCCTTCAGGACTGGGCTCTCTGAGGACCTGAGGGTTTTTGTTTTGATGTGTGTATGTGTGTGTGTGTGTGTGTGTGTGTGAGTGTGTGTGTTTAAAAAGCTTCTCCTGTGATGGGGTGTACAGTCAGGGCTGAAAACCGCCGCCTAACTCAGAGTTGGCAACCTGTTTTCATAAAGGGCCGGGAGTAGGTATTGTCGGCTTCGTGGCACGTGGTTTGTGTCACAGCCGCTCAGGCCTGCTGTTTACTGCACCAGCAGCCATAGGTGATATGTAATCGAACGGGCCTGCCTGTAGTCCAAGCACACTTTATGGACAATGGGATTTGAATTTCATGTAATTTTTATGTGTCCCAAAAATACAGTTCTTTCTCAAACATTAAAAAATGTAAAGACCAGCCCTGACCGGGTGGCTCGGGTGGTTGGAGCATTGTCCCATACACCAAAAAGGTTGCAGGTTCGATTCCCAGTTGTGGCGCGTACCCAGGTTGTGAGTTCGACTCCCCGTTGGGAGATCGATGTTTCTCTCTCTCTCTCTCTCTCTCTCTCTCTCTCTCTCTCTCTCTCTCTCTCCCTCCCTCTCCCTCTCTCACTCTCCCCCTCTCCCCTTCCCTCCCCTCCCTTTCATTGGTTGCTTCTTGTATGTGCCCTGACTGGGGATCGAACTAGCCATCTTGGCTTATCAGGACGACACTCTAACCACCTGAGCTACCGGACCAGGGCCATCCTGTGGCTTTTATAATGACTCCCCTGCAGAGGGACGCCTGAGCTAAAGCTCTTGACTGCAGGCCACGAGCCCTGCACATATGCTCTATGAGGCAGATGCTATTAATATTGTTAAATATTTCCATCCCCTGGGGGAACTGAGACACAGAGGATTGGAGTGATTTTCCCCAGATCACCCAGCTCATAGACAGTAGGTTCTAGACTCAGGGCTTGGGAGGATGGCTCTGGTCCCCCACGGTTCCTCAGCTGCAGACTGTGAATTTGGGGGCCCTGCAGTTCTTTGTGTGGGGGCTGTGCTGTGCTTTGCAGGGTGTTGAAAGACACCCCTGGCCTCTGCCCACAGATGCCAGTAGCAGCCCCCAAGTTGTGACAGTGGAACATGTCTGCAGACATTGCTGTGTGTCCCTGGAGAGCAAAGTTGGCCCCGGTTGAGTACTTCTCAACCATACGTGTTTGTTTGTTTTTAAAATATGTTTTTATCGATTTCAGGGTGAGGGAGAGATAGAAACATCAATGATGAGGGAGAATCATTGATTGGCTGCCTCCTGTACGCCCCCCACTGAGTATTGAGCCTGCAACCTGGACATGTGACCAGGAATCAAACCACGGCCTCCTGGTTCAAGTGTGGATGCCAAACCACTGAGCCACACTGGCCGGGCAGTGCTTGTTGTTTAAAGTCCAGACAATAGAGGTATTTCCATTTATCTCGGCTAGCTTTCTGCTCAGCATTGGATTCTGAGGGCCGGGTAGCGTCGCATTGGAAGCCCAGGTCTTCCGTTTGCCACTGACCTGAGGTCAGTGGCCTCTCTGAGCCTCGGTTTCCTCATCCTGAGCAGGAGATGATGGCGCTGGGGATTCTGGGAGAAGCCCCCCGTGCTGATCCCTAGTCGCTGGAGACTGCGATCCCCTCCCTCCCGATGCAGTTCGCCCTGGTCTTGTGCCCCAGCAGCTGACACTGTTCGGTGTTTGGCTGACAGCTCTGTCGTGTCGTTGATTGCACCTGAAACCATTTCCAAAGTTACCCTGGGATATCTCACCTTCCACACTTGCCAAATGCCAGCCAAAGGTCAGCCCTCCAGAGCCAATGGCGGTTGGCCTCCAGCTTTGTCAAAAACAAATAAAAATAGCCGCCAGCCTAGGGACGGGGCCTTAAAAAGCCACGCCGGCCGCTCGTGTGCGCTCCCCTGCCGCCTCTGCTGCCAGTGGCCCCGGACCCACCCGATGGAGGGGCTCTGCCACCGGCTCTGAAATCAAAATGCTCGTTAATGGTTGTCCCCAGGCCACAGTGGCTTTTCTGACAAGTGCGGTTTTCTTTGTTGTGGGCTCATCCCCAGAAGGGGGCGTGCAGGAGGCAGCCAATCAATGATTCTCTCATCATTGATGTTTCTATCTCTCCCTCTCCCTTCCTCTCTGAAATCAATAAAAAAAATATTTTTCAAATAAAGGAAGTCTGAAACATCCCATTCTAGTACACAATTTAGGTAATTGTTAGGGTTTTTATTTTTAGTTAATTAATTGATTTTAGATAGAGAGGAAAGGGAGGGAGACAAACACTGATTTTTATTGTTCCACTTATTTATGCATTCATAATTGATTCTTGTATGTGCCCTGACCGGGGGTCGAACCCGCAACCTTGGTGTATTGGAACGACACTCTAACCAACTGAGCTACCCGACCAGGGCCAGATTGCTGGAGTTTTAATGTTTGTGTGTACTGGAATGGGATGTTTCAGACTTTCTCTTTTTAAAAAAATATTTTTATTGATTCCAGAGAGGAAGGGAGAGGGAGAGATAGAAACATCAGTGATGAGAGAATCATTGATTGGCTGCCTCCTGCATGCCCCCTACCGGGGATGGAGCCCGCAACCCAGACATATGCTCTTGGCCAGAATCGAATCTGGGACCCTTCAGTCTGCAGGCCGATGCGCTAACCACTGAGCACCAGCTAGGGCTGTTTCAGACTTTCTGAAGCCAAAGGATCAAGGCTGTGGACCAAGTGGGGAGAGAGGACGATGGGGAGCAGGCCTGGGCAGAGGGGGTCCTGATGCCTTTCCTGGTGAGGTCGGGGGGATCAGCTGCTTCATCCTCTCGGCACCACTGCGCTGATACAATAATAGGGAGAATACTGTGTACCGGACGCCATCTTTTACTTCCTACGTATTAACTTATTAAACCCTCACTGCCCAGTGAGGCCCGTGGTCTTACCCTCATTTTAAAGATAAGGACACTGAGTACCTTATGCGGTGGATGCCGGAGTAGCCATGGCTTTCAGCATCTCTGTTATAAAACTAATAGCTTTTTCCTCTCATTGAAAATAATACATCATTGCAGAAAATTTAACAAACACAGGCAAAGAGGAGAGAGCAGAAACCACCCATAATTGAGTCCCAGAACCTGGGACCTTTCAGTTCGCAGGCCGACGCCCTATCCACTGAGCCAAACCGGCGTAGGGCTCAAATCAATTTTTTTTAAAGAAGCAACTGGTTAACAAAATGTAATTATGATAAAAGCCCCGTTCACATTTGCAAGATGATATCGACCTTCCAGAGCTCTTTCCTAAATCCTCGGGCATCGCAGCCGTTCAGTCCTGGCAGGTTTTAGAAGAGAAGCTGCTGGCAGTGTACCAGAGGCCCTCGCTCCATCCCAAGGGCCAGGACTCATTTGTTCATCCCCTCGTTCGTCCATTCAGACATCACAGCAGAACAGACACAGTCTGAACGTGAAGCACGTATCGTCCAGCGGCCTATGGACACGATGGGTTTCTGTCATTCGTTTCTCTTTTTGTTTTTCAAGTTATAAGAGGAAGTTTATTTAGAAAGTTACAGAGGTAGCAGAAGTGAGCCAGCGGGGCTGCGTGGGCTCAGGAAACATGTTATGGAGGCAGAAGAGGGGCCTTGGAGCCTTGGAGAGGGAAAGGCAAAGGTACCGCCTGGGGGAAGTAGAGGGGGGAGGGAAAGGCGCGGGCGTGATCCTGGGAGGGAGAGCCATTTCTCTTTTTGTTCCCCTGGCCCAGAAGTCTGTTTCCTGATCTCTGATAGGCGGAGCCTTTGGTGGCGCCACTGGGTGGGGGGGCGGGGAGGGTGGACAGACTGCAGGTTTGCAGAGGAGGTTTTTTCTCATGGGAAACTACTGGACTCAGAGACGTGATAGAGCAGAAGATGCCCACACCCTACATCAGTGGTGGCGAAGCTTTTGAGCTCGGCGTGCCAGCATTTTGAAAAACCCTAACTTAACTCTGGTGCCGTGTCACATATAGAAATTTTTTGGTATTTGCAACCACAGTAAAACAAAGACTTATATTTTTGATGTTTATTTTATATATTTAAATGCCGTTTAACAAAGAAAAATCAACCAAAAAAATGAGTTCGCGCGTCACCTCTGACACGCGTGTCATAGGTTCGCCATCACTGCCCTACGTTCTGGTGTGATGGAGAGAGCCCAGGCCTGGCGAGGTGCTGGGCCACCCCCTTTGCCTGGCTGTGCCTCAGTTTCCTCATCCATTAAATGGGATTTTCCCCCCCTGACTGCTTATTTGCCTCATAATAGACAGGGCGTGCTGGCCGTGTCCCTTATAGTCAATCAGCTTCTCGCCCACACTCTCGGCACCCTGAGCCCACTCAGCCCCAGTCTCCCTAGATGCCTAGTGACGGTCTCTGGACACACGTCTGGGCGGTGAACCTCTAACCTAATTCCTGGCAGGCCGTGGCTCCTTTGGCTGGTTTAAGAGAGTGAACGGAATATCCCTTTCGATTCTGCTCCTGTCAAAGTCCCCCCACACGGCAGCAAAGAGATTTTACAAGAAAGAGAGAGCAGCCCATCAAGCCTGGGAGAACAGGAGGGGCGACCAGCAACGTCTGGGAGGATGGGAAGCAGGTGGGCAAGGAGGAACTGGCTCAGCAGAACCAACTGGGCTGAGGCACAAAGCAGCAGTGAGGAAAGCTGAGAGACCCGGAGCTGCCCCCCTTCTCCGGCTCCTTGTGGCTGGGGGCTGCCCGGTTCTACTCGAATGGGAGGCAGGAGGTTTGCTCTCTGAGCGGGAAAGGCAATGGTCTTGGGCCTGACGGCACCCTGGGGGTGTGGAGCCTGTATTCCTAGCAGGAAGATAAAGGTCATTGTAGGTGCTGAATCCTGAAACTTGCCCTTTCCCCAGACCTGTCCCAGCAGTTCCCGTCCTCCCTGCCCAGGCTCCTCGCCAGCCTTTCCTCTGTGCAGGAGACCCAGGCACTTCCCCCAGGGGAACGGGACCAGCGAGGGAGGATGACTCTATAGATACTTGGGGCTCTAGCCGGTTTGACTCAGTGGATGGAGCGTCAGCCTGTGGACTGAAGGGTCCTGGGTTCGATTCTAGTCAACGTATCTCAGTTGCAGGCTCGATCCCTGGCCCTGGTCTAGGCACCTGTGGGAGGCAACCAATTGATGTGCGTCTCTCCCATCGATGTTTCTCCCTCTCTCTCTGTCTCTCTCCCTCCCTTCCATTCTCTCTAAAAATCAATGGAAAAATATCTTTGGCGAGGATTAACAACAACAACAAAAATGCTATTCTGTGGAGCACTTGAGATTTTAAAAGGAAAAGAAAAGATACTTGGGGTATTAAAACACAGACTTCCCAGAGTTGAGCTCAGGGTCCGGTGGCCTGACCACATTCTCAGCTCTTGTCATCAGCCCTTTAGTTCCTGCTCCTGGCCCTGAAGAAGTAACCCAACATTTGGGTACAGTTTCTAATAGGAAGGCGGGCCCCAAACAAACAAAGGGACACAGGACACTTGGAAGAAACAGAAAGCGTACTAGGAGAGGAGAATTTGAAAAAGCTGTTGTTGATCCTCTCATTGAGGTTGGCGAGGATGTCACATGCAGGCTGCACAAAAAGGAACATCTGCAGGCCAGAAACAGGCTCTGAGGCGGTAAGCACATGATAGCAGAAGTGAAAAACTGCTCTGGAGAAGGCGGAAGGGATTGCCCGGGAAGTAAGAGAAAAGGGATAGAAAGTAGGAGAGGGAGAAATGTGAACACTGGTGGGCCAGGTCAGCAATTTCTACATCCAAGTCTTAGGACTTGTGGAAAGAGCAGAGGGAAACAAGGCAGGGAAATCATGGAGGAAATACCTACAGACAAAGTCCAGGATGTGAGTTTCCACATTGAAGGAGATCCTCGGCCCCCCTGTTGGGAGCAGACACATATCTGAGCTCATCCCTGTGAGTCTGTGAGGACCGAGGACGGAGAAGTTCCCTTAAGCTTCTGGATATGGAAAAACAGGTCACCCACCACGTATCCAGGGTCAGAGTGGCTCTGGCTCTAGCAGCCTCGGAAGCCACGACACAATGGCACCAGGCTTCCGACACTCCGAAGGAGAAGGTTTTCCCTTCTAGAATTCCGCACGCGGCCGGGCGATAGGGTCACATGTGAGGGCAGAAGACAGTTCTGGAACATGTGTGGCTGCAAAACATTTACCTCCCTGAAGACCTTTTCTTAGACAGCTACTCGAGGATGTCTCCCACGGAAACAAGAGAGCAAACCAAGGAAGAGCCACACCATTGGAGATAGGAAACATCCACGTTAGAACCCACGCGACTCTGGGATGACAGTGACGAGGGAGAAGCAGCCAGAAGCAGGACAGGCATGTCGGGCGGCATCGTCGTCACGTGCCCTGCCATGGTGCCCTCCTTTTAACTGGATGAAGCTACTAGAGGACATGCCCTAGCCCAGTGGTCGGCATACTGCGGCTCACGAGCCACATGCGGGTCTTTGGCCCCTTGAGTGTGGCCACGAAGTTTCAATCGCACTGTATGTGCGCGCCCGCACGTGGTATTTTGTGGAAGAGCCACATTCAAGGAGCCGCAGTTTGCCGACCACTGCCCTAGCCAAACCAGGGAGGTCACCAAGATAGAGGGAGCCACGGGGTCCCCCAAATTAGGGAGCAGATCTCAAGGAAAGGCAACGAGAATGGAAGGACGTCAGCAGAGGGAGGGCCCAGAGAATAGCCAGGCTAGATGAAAGGAGAGTGGAGGCCTCCAGGGAAGACGTCACCAGTGGAGAGGATCAGTGATCTTATGCTAGGGGGAAACTGCGAGAAGGAATGGGAGGAATGAGCAACAGTGCAAGGAAAACAAGTCAATGAAAACAATCATTCACTCCAGGCAAAAAAAAAAGAAAGTAAGGAAAATCTAACCCAACCCTCACCTGTGGGTAATGATCTCACTCTTAAAACACTGAACAGAGAATCTAGTTGGGCTCTCGTGAGAGGTCGGGAGGAGGGCCGTGGAAGGGATGGCCAAGTGAGAGCATCGATTCCTCGTTTCTCAGGGTAGGAGAGCCACAGGTGGTGGCTCAGAGGGATGACACACACACATTGTGCGGAAATGGCACAGAGCGATCCCTCTGCTGGCGGGATCTGGAGGGGGTGGGGCAAGCTTCTTAGTGTTGAGTTCCTAAACGATGGGCATATCAAGTGGAAATTAATTTCAGACGAAAAATCGAAATGTACAGCTCGGGGTGGGTCTGGGGACGGCTCCTGCTTTATTCGTGTGCTGGCCTCTTCTTGAGTCTCCTGGGGAAATGAATGCTTCTCCGTGTGGACCTTGGTTTTATGGGTGCTGGGCACCCGACTTCCTCCCTGGCACCCAGGTGTCCTTGCTCATGTGTGCCTGCTCTGTTCCCTCCGCAGGCCCAGCATGTCTGGACTCCACCTGGTGAAGAGGGGCCGAGAACACAAGCGGGTGGACGTGCACAGAGACTTCACCGTGGCTTCGCCCGCCGAGTTTGTCATGCGCTTTGGGGGGGACCGGGTCATTGAGAAGGTACAGATGGGGTCCCGCGCTCTGGGCGAGGCCAGGCAGGGTGGGGTGGAGAATCAGCTGCAGATGGGGCGCTCACGCTGCAGAGAGAGGGCAAGGCCAGCCCTTGGTGAGCACGTGCGACGTGCCGGGTGCTGGGATCGTGAGCTTTCCACGGAGGAGGAGACTGAGGCCTCTGAGCAAGATCGGGGGCTCCGCAAAGGACCCCGCGGTGCCTCTGACAAGGGGCTGCTTTCTGGGTTATAGGGAGGGAAGCATAAAGCCCAGCCCCGCCTCCCCAGGGCCTGCAGCCCCCTCAGAGGAGAGGAGACCCATGGGCGAGAATGGCAGTGACGAAAGGAAACAGCTAAAATTTGCCCTTTTTTTTTTCTTTTGTTAATTTTCACCCGAGGATATTTTTTCCGTTGATCTTTTTTTTAGAGAGTGGAAAGGGGGTAGGAGAGAAAGAACGAGAAATATCCACGTGAGAGCATACATAGATTGGCTGCCTCTTGCACGCACCCGATCAGGGCTGGGGGTCGAACCTGCAACCCTTTGGTGCATGGGCCAGCACTCTAACCCCTGAGCCACGCCGGCCAGGGCAAACTTGCCGTTTTTCAAAGGGGAGAAAGTATGTACGTTGAACCCGAGGCAGGAGCTCTGGGGTCGGCCTGCTGTGGCCACGCATGGGATGTGACATCGGGCCTCGGTTTCCCCTTCTATAAAACAGAGGCCATCACCTCTCACTTCTCCAACGAGATTTGCCTTTCAGGGCTTGTTGTGAAGATTAGTCAGCGATGTAAGGGCCTTAAAATACAGGGGCGGGCGAAAATAAGTTAATAGTAATAATAATAAATAATATAGTAATACAGAAATAATAATATAAGAATGGACTGTGTTTCACATGCTCACAGCTGCAAACCTACTTTTGCCCGCCCCTGTATGGATTGGCTCTTGTCAGTCAGGGCTTTGAAGCCGGGCGTCTGATTTTTTTAGGAACCGTCTAATGCCACACGGCACGTTCGTGATACAGACAAGAATGGAAGCCAGGACCCGCTCTGTTGCTCTCTATTGCGGGGACAGCCAGCATTACTGCCTTTCCTCCTTACCAGATCGGGGCCCTTTAACCTTCAGCACCCAGAGGCAGCCATGGTGGGGGTGGAGTTCAGAGCACAGGCCAGACTGGAAGGCTCGGGTCCCAGCTCTGCCACTTACTAGCTGTGTGACCTTGGGCAAGTGCCTTAACTCCTCTGAGTTTTAATGTCTTCACCCCCAAATAGGGATAATAATACAATCTCTTTCAAAGGGCTGTTGTGAAGATGAAATGAAATACATTGTATTGTAGCTTAGTACATCCTAAACACTCCTAAAATGTTAAGTGACCACAATGGCGCCAAACAGGCATCAAAAATCATTTATTCACCCATCCATCCATTAATCATCCATCCATCCAGTCATCCATCCACCCATCTGCCCATCCACCCATCCACCCATCTGGCCATTGATTCATCCATCCATCCATCCATCCATCCACCCATCCACCCATCCACCCATCCACCCATCCACCCATCCACCCATCCACCCATCCACCCACCCACCCACCCACCCATCTACCCATCCACCCATCCACCCATCTGGCCATTGATTCATCCATCTATCCATCCATCCATCCATCCATCCATCCATCCATCCATCCACCCATCCACCCATCCACCCATCCACCCATCCACCCACCTATCTGGCCATTGATTCATCCATCTATCCATCCATCCATCCATCCATCCATCCATCCATCCATCCGTTTATCCATTCATTCAGACGTAGAGTACCTTCCCTGTGTGGGGCCATGTGCTCCAGGTACTCCAGGAGGCTCTGCAGCCAGGAGATGGACCCCAGGGTGGCACGCAGCCTCCGTTGCAGGCAGATGTGCAGCTCTCGTCCCTTCCTCCGTTTCCTCGTCCAGGTGCTCATCGCCAACAACGGCATCGCCGCCGTGAAGTGCATGCGCTCCATCCGCAGATGGGCCTACGAGATGTTCCGAAATGAGCGGGCCATCCGGTTTGTAGTCATGGTGACTCCAGAGGACCTCAAGGCTAACGCAGGTATTTGGGCCTTCACCCCCTCCCATTCCCACCCCTCATGCCCTGTCCTTACCTGCCCTCACCTGCACCTACCCGGGCAAGTCCATTCTGGATCCCAAACAGACTTCCAGGCTACCTCTCTCATGAGCCTGCATTTACTGGATTTGCTTTTTCTTCTTCATTTAATTAAAATATCTGCTGATAACAGGAGTGACCTCTGTGTCTTATAAAAGTGCAGATGGTTCACGTGCGAAGCGGATTCCCATCTGTGAGCGCTGTCCATGTAGCCACAGCTTGGTGTCTCTCCCTCCAGATGCTTTTTCCTGCCGATGGATCACTGAATTTCAGTTATCTGTTCATCCATTTGCCTATTCATTTACTGTCTCTGTGTCTACTAGCCTAGATCCGTGGTCGGCAAACTGTGGCTCTTTGGCCCCTAGAGTGTGGCTCTTCCACAAAATACCATGTGCGGACGTGCACGTCCAGTGCGATTGAAACTTTGTGGCCCATGCGCAGAAGTCGGTATTTTGTGGAAGACCCACACTCAAGGGGCCAGAGAGCCGCATGTGGCTCGCGAGCAGCAGCTTGCCGAGCCGCAGTTTGCCGACCACTGGCCTAGATCATTCTATAGGTATTGGACAATTTGCTTTTTACCCAGAGCAACGTATCCCTTTACAGACCCTTCTCTACACAGCAGGCAAACGGACCTTTTAAAAACACAGCTCAGGTCCTGCCGGCCGCTCCTGTAATGCTTCCGAGGCTGCAGTGCTGTCCTTAGCACCAGCAACCTCAGTCCTGTCCCCTGAACCCCACCTCCCCACCTCCCCACCTTGGGCACAGGCCCCAGGCTCTGCCCTACCCTGATGCAGCCTCCTTTTAACTCACAGGGAACGGCGAGGGCAGGTTTGATTGTTGGCTCCCTTTTACAGAGGAGACAGTTGAGGCACGGGGACATAAGTCACTTGCCCAGGGTCATACAAACGGCATGCGACTATTCATTTTCAAAGGGAGAGGCAAAATGCGGGTGAGATCTCCCAAGAATAGCTATTCCGGATGCATTGATTCAGACTGAAGCCCAAACGGTGTTCGGATTAGGATACAAAAGCAGGGGGTAGTTATGAGAAAGGGAAGGGGAATAATTACGTCAATAGAAGGAAGGCATTTCTGTTGGTGCAGATACTATAGTGATGTTAATTCTGAACGATGTTCTTAATCTTCAGTCCGGTAGCCATAATAACCGCTTTCTTGTTATCTTTGCAAACAGTTTCTTTTTTGCAACACAGTGTTGTCCTGGGCCCAGTCCAAAGGTTATTTTGCCCTTTTCAACATTCCAAAGATTGGAGGCAGAAGAGGTGGAAGGCAGTTCCTCTTGCTTGGCAGCTCCGGCTCCATTTTAAAGTGGCTCCGTTTATTATTATCATATTTTATTTATTTTTGTTAATCCTCACCTGAGAATGTTTTTTCCCCATTGCTTTTCAGAGAGAGTGGAAGGCAGGAAGGGAGGGGGAGAGAGAGAGAAAGAAACATCTATGTGAGAGACACACATAGGACTGGTTGCCTCCCAAACGCACCCCGACAGGGGGCAGGGAGTGAACCTGCAACCCAGGTACGTGCCCTCGACCAGGAATCAAACCCTTGACCAGGAATCGAACCCTTGACCCTTGGGTGCATGGGCCGACCCTCTAACCACTGAGCATACCGGCCAGGACCACTCATTATTATTTCTTTGACATGACAAGGCTGGAGCCCAGGACTGTCTGAGTCCACAGCCTTATCCCGTGAGGCTTCCCATCATGCTCAGAGTGAAGTCCCAGACCCTGTTGGCCTCAACCCCTGCTGGCCTCCTGGTGCCATCGCGTGCCTCTCGCCCTCCCTCCCTGGGTCCCAGTCACTCTGGCCGCCTCCGTTCCTGGACTGGCCTTGCTGTTTCCTGTCGCAGAGCCCTGGGGTGTCCTGGACCCTTTTCTGAGTGTTTTTCCCTGAAGCTCACTGCACAGCAGGCCTCCACCCCTCCCTGGCCGACCTTCCTTCCGGTCTCTGCTCCTCCCTGCGCATCGCAGAGCCCAGGCACTGCCGCAGTGGGTGGTGATCCTGTTTGTTTGCTTGTCTGTCTTCTCCCGCAGGAGAGAGAAACTCGGTGAGGAGGGGGCTGGTCTGGCTCCTCACTTTATGATCTCCAGGACCTCCGTAGGGGCTTGGAGTGGAACATCTGGCTTTAAGAGCATGAATATGTTAAAATCAAAACACTGATTTACTGTCACAGCGATGAAACTTGAGGACGTGATGCTAAGTGAAATAAACCAGTCCCAGAAAGACCAACACCGTCTGATTCCACTTAGATGAGGTCCATACAGACAGAGGTCCAAATCTCAGAGACAGAAAGTGGAATGGTGGCTGCCAGGAGCAGGGGTGGAGAAGGGGGAGTTGTTTCATGGGCACAGAGTTTTAAGTTTGTGAACTGGAAAAGATCTGGAGCTCTGTTTCGCAACAATAAGAATAGACTTATCACGACTGGACTGTACACTCCCAAAATGAGCAAGAAGGTCCATTTTATGTTGGTTTGGTTTTTTTACCATGATTAGAAGCAAGCATTATATCTTATATATATTTTTTAACCTTCACTGGAGGATATGCAAACATTGTATTCTTTCATGACAAAACAATGTGAAGATAAGAGTTTAGGAGTTTGAAATAAAACCCTACTTCTAATCTCACTACTTGATAACTTGCTTCTTTCTTTTTGTTGCTCCCTCCAGGCCTAGTTCCCACACACATAGTGTGTGTGTGTGTGTGTGTGTGTGTGTGTGTGTGTATGTATATTATTTCAGACTGGAAAGGAGAGGCAGAGAGAGAGAAACATTGATGATGAGAGAGAATCATCGATCGGCTAACCTGCTGCACAGCCCCCACTGGGGGATGAGCCTGCAACCCAGGCATGTGCACTGACCAGGAATTGAACCTGGTTCATAGGTTGACACTCCAAGCCACACCGGCCGGGCTAAACACACATATTTTTACATAGATAAAGTCACGTTCAGTTTTTTTCTGATTATCACACACGTCTGTCCAGTGTCGCCCTAGACTCGTCCTGGTGATGCTTTCATTGGCCGTATGTGGGGGGGATCTTGCAGATTTCCCACGGCCGACTTCAGTCTCTCTGCTCTTCTCCCTTTTCTCTCCCTTTAACTCCAGAGTACATCAAGATGGCAGACCAGTACGTCCCCGTCCCAGGAGGGCCCAACAACAACAACTACGCCAACGTAGAGCTGATCGTGGACATCGCCAAGAGGATCCCCGTGCAGGTAGGTTGGACGGTGCCCCAGTCTGCCCCTGGGGCGATGCCCTGAGCCCTGGGGCAGCTGGATTCCGCACTTGGGAGGGGCAGAGGAGCCGGGTCCTAGAGACTCTGAAATCCGGGGCTGATGTGACCCAGCAAAGGGCTCTTGATGTGTGATGGCGGGCGGGGGGGTACGGGGTGGAGGAGGGGCGGGGGGGAGGCCTGGTTGTGAAGGATGATCTCCGTTCTTGCCTCTCTGTGTTTGCAGGCGGTGTGGGCTGGCTGGGGCCATGCTTCCGAAAACCCCAAACTTCCGGAGCTCCTGTGCAAGGACCACATTGCTTTCTTAGGTAGAGTGTGTCTCCCTCCGATACGTGGGGATCGGGGTGTTGACGGGACTCATCTCCGGGTCCGATTCTCTTCACGTGCAGCCCTGTAAGGTGGGCGGTCAGTTCGGTGTTTCCACCTCACATATTCATGGTTAGGAGCAAGTCAGTCCAGGGGTAGGTTGGCGCCCAGGGAAATGGAGCCGTTACCATGGTTTCCACAGTGGAATGATGCTGGGGCAAGCTGACCTCTGCTCGTGTTCCTGTTGGTACTGAGCTACCAGCCGTGTTCAGATTTATCACTAGGTTTGGAGGTTACATTTTTTATAAGGCCATTTCGGGGGCTGTTCTCAGGCCTTTGGAATGCCTTAATCCCTTGGGACCAGAGCCCCTCATCTCTGCTTTTTATTAGATAAAACGATGCTTATTATCTGTGGCTATATTTGTAAACTCTGTAATTATGCTGACATCCTCGCATGGTTTAGGGGAGTCATTTTGCTTTCACTTACCTCTGGGGCCACCACACAGACTTCTGTGTGAAGCAGTTCAGTGCAGATCAGCACCTGCTATTTCTAAGCTCAGCCTGGTGGGTGACTCGTGCCCACTGATGTTTTTTCTGTCCTTGGTCTTTGACTGGCTGTCACACAGGATTCTCCTTCTCCTTCAGTTTTAGCTTCTCTGGAGGTTGGTGGTCCAGCCCCCAAGCTGGCAAGCTATACAGCTCACAGGCCGAATCCCGCCCACTGCCTGCCTTTTGTAAACAGTTTTATTGAAACATGGCCCTGCTCATTCACTTCTGGATTGCCGTGGCTGCTCTCACCCACACTGACAAAGTTGCATATTTGTGGCAGAGACCAGCAGGCCCACAAAGCTGAGTATATTCCCCATCTGGCTCATGATGGGAAAAGTCCGCTCACCCCTGGTCTAGTTTTTTGGGTGCTAGCTGGCCCACTTGGTCTCGCTTTTTTGCCTCCCCCGCCTCAAAGTGAATTTTGTGTATGTCCCGTAGCTTAGGTTGCAACTCAGACCAGGCACACGGTCCACGTGCGCTGAAAGTTGACTGATGACGTAGCAGACTAACAGGCTGTTTGCTCCCTTGACTTGACCTTAAACTCCTTGAGCGCTTGGACCTGAATGTTGTTCTTTCACTGTACACAGCACTCGGCTGTGAGGGACTGGTGGCTGACTCGATTCTGCCTCCCTCCTTCTCCCCCATCCCTCAGGCCCTCCCAGTGAGGCCATGTGGGCCCTGGGAGATAAGATCGCCTCCACCATCGTGGCCCAGACGCTGCAGATTCCAACGCTGCCCTGGAGCGGAAGCGGTAAGGGACCCCAAGCTTCACACTCAGGGACTCCTCAGCCCAGTGTGGCTAATGTGAGCAGAGCGGGTGACAGAGCGTGCTTTTTAACTCTCTCATTTAAACGTTTAAAGTTATTGAGCACGTGGCACAGTTGCACTGTAGACAACTTAGAAAATAAATATGAGGCATACAAAAAGAAATGGAAATCATTTATAATCCTGTCACTCAGTGGGGAACATTGGCTGCATTTTAGGTGTCTGTCTACTTTCCTAGCCTTCTTGCTAAGCACAGCCTTTAAAAAACCCAGCGATCTTATGTTTGCTAGTTTGGGACTTATTTTTTTCTCAGTAATCTTTCTATGTCAATAAATATACTTTGCAACATTTAAAATGCCTGCCTAGGATTATATCATACGGATGCACCGTGATTTACTTAACAGTCCTCTCTAGTTATACATTTAGGTTGTTTCCAGTTTACTTTGTTCTAACTTAAAACTACTAATGGCACTGGAGGCTTGATCATCTCATGTTTAAATCCCTGTGTACATTTTATTAATTTCCTTAGAGTAAATTTTTTATAGGGGGGTTTCTAAGATACCTTTTTGTATAAAAATAAACGGGCAAAAAGTCTCAGGAGTCTCCTATTCAATTTCATTTTTTCTAAAGATTGAATTTTAAATTTGGGATGGGAAGTGTTTTTTTCTTATTGTTTATTAAAAAAAAAATCTTCACAGGGTATTGGAAAATAATGATTCACATATTAATGATTCCATAGGGTAGAACTGGGATTTTTTTTTTTTTTTTTTAAGATTCAGGTTAATAAAGTGTTCTTGGTAGACTCAGTCTGAATTTCTGGTTCTTGTTGTTTTTTAATCCTCAACCGAGGATATTTTTCAATTGATTTTTAGAGAGAGTGGAAGGGAGGGGGAGAGACAGAGAGAGAAACATCGATGTGAGAGAGACACATAGAATGGTTGCCTCCCACACGTGCCCTGACCAGGGCCAGAGATCCAACTTGCAACCCTGGTATATGGCCTTGACCAAAACCGAACATGGGACCCTTCAGTCCGCAGGCCGATGCTCTGTCCACTGAGCCAAACCGGCCAGGGCTCAGTCTGAATTTCTGAAGCTTGATTTCCCACTCAGGGTTGAGTCGGTCCTTAAGAAAACGAAAAGCCTTTCATTAATTAAGCCGAAGGACTGTGTCCGTGTTCCGCTGGCCTGGAGGCCAGGTCTAGAGCAGCTCTGCGAGTCAGGGCCTCGCGGTGTCTGTGTTGTGTGTGGCCCCTGCCGTCCGTGGACGATTCAGCTTCCCTTGCGACTCTGCAGGCCTGACGGTGGCGTGGGCAGAGGATGGCCTGCAGGAGGGGAAGACAATCAGCGTCCCGGAAGACGTGTACAACCGCGGCTGTGTGAAGGACATAGACGAGGGCTTGGAGGTAAGTGCAGGGCCGGGGGGACTGGGTGCCAGGTCGTCTGCCTGTCTTGCTGGCGGCGGCCACGTCTAACTTCTAAAGGGGTCTGTTTGTCCTCTGCCTCCCAGGCAGCGGAAAGAATTGGTTTCCCGTTGATGATCAAAGCTTCCGAAGGCGGCGGCGGGAAAGGCATCCGGAAGGCAGAGAGTGCCGAGGACTTCCCCATTCTGTTCCGACAGGTGAGCCGCGCTTGTGTTGTTTCTCGTCTTTGGGAATTGCCTCTCTCCATGTGTTGGCCAGCAGATCCTTTCTTTTTCTTTTTAAACAGTTTAAGTCTATTTTTATTGGTTTCAGAGAGGAAAGGAGAGGGAGAGAGAGAAACATCAGTGATGAGAGAGAATCATGGATTGGCTGCCTCCTATAGGCCCCACTGGGGATCGAGCCCATAACACAGGCATGTGCCCTGACGGGAATCGAACCGAGACCTCCTGGTTCATAGGTTGATGCGCAACCCCTGAGCCACGCCGGCTGGGCCAGATTCTTCCTTTTAACATTATTGTGTCACAACTGTGAGGGCATTGGCAGCAGGGTCAGAATATCTGTTTCTGACTATATTTGTCTATCAAGAGAGGGGATGTTGTGTAAATTGTAGCAGTCTTGGTATTTTTAATGTTTCTAGATGGTCCCTTTTTATTGCAGGAACTGTATGGTTGAACCTGAACAACATGGGTTTCAACTGGGTGGGTTGAATTACACATGGTTTTTTTCAGTAACTACATTAAAAAAATTTTTGGAGATTTTCAACAACTTGAAAGATCTCATAGACCAACTGCATAACCTAGAGATATTAAAAAAGGAAGTAAAAGTATGTCACGAATGCATATAATAAAATATATAGATACTAGTCTATTTTATCATGTACTACCATGATATATACACATACATGTTTAATTGACTACTTATGTTAGCAGTAAAGTCAGTAGTATGCTATTAGTAGTTAAATTTGGGGGGAATCAAAAGTTGTAATCAGATTTTCGATTGCGTGCTCATCACCCCGGATTTGTTCAAGGGTCAGCTGTGATTGTATATTTACTTAATTATAGCTGGTTTTCCACTATTAAAACATTGTGCCTATTTTTGACAATGTTTCAAAAATTATGCAGGGAATCTTTTTTTAAACAAATTCTGACCTGAGGATATGTTTCTTACTGATTTTAAAGAGAGAAAAGGGGGGAGAGAGAGAGGGAGAAACATTGATGTGAGAGAGAAACATCCAGTCGGTTGCCTCCCAAACGTGCCCTGAGCTGGGATTGAACCCAAAACCTTTTGGTGTACAGGACGATGTTTCAATCAATGGAGCCACCCGGCCAGGGCCAGTAGCTTTAAAAAAATTATTTATATCAATTAATTTATATTTATTTAGAGAGAGGGAGGGAGAGAGAGAGAGAAACATCGATGTGAGAATGAAACATTGATGCACACACACTCCTCCCCCAGACATATACCCCCTCTGGGAATTGAATCAGCAACCCTTCCATGCATGGGATGACGCCCAACCAACCGAGCAACCCTGTCCAGGGCATTTTTAAAATAATTAAAATATTTTCAGTTATAGTTGATGTACAATATTATGTTAGTTTCAGGTTACTACATAGTCATTAGACATTTATATGATTTATGAAGTGATCACCCTGGTAAGTGTAGTGCCCAGTGGACACCATGGCAGCACTAATTCTCAACCACGTTAACTCTCGACAGTACCTTAAACTCTTAACCAGTTTCTACCCAATTCTTATCGGCACATTATCTTTGGGGGTTGGGGTTGTGGGGAAGTTTCACTGTCTACGTTATGTATTTTCACACCGTTGGATTTAAAGCTCCAAGAATGTCATGTCTTGAGCACGCTACACGAGACTAGGGGACCGTGGAGGGCACCGTCTCTTGCTCCCTGCGGAGAACTTCCTGTCCCAGCGGCTCTGCCTTCCCCGCAGGTGCAGAGCGAGATCCCGGGCTCCCCCGTCTTCCTCATGAAGCTGGCCCAGCACGCCCGGCACCTGGAGGTGCAGATCCTCGCCGACCAGTATGGCAACGCCGTGTCCCTGTTCGGGCGAGACTGCTCCATTCAGCGGCGCCATCAGAAGATCATCGAGGAGGCGCCTGCCACCATTGCCACCCCAGTCGTGTTCGAGTTCATGGAGCAGGTGGGTCTGCGGAGCTGGGTGTGGGGGCAGCGCAGGGGGGGCCATCCCAGCTCAGAGCCAGCGAGAGCTCCCCGTGGTCCGAGGTGCTAACGTGGGCTGGTTCCCAGGAAGAAACTGGGGCCCCCGTGGATGTGATTTCAGCCTGGCGTGGGTCGATCGGAGTACAAGCTGTGTGGTCCCCCAGGAATTGACATATAGCAGGCCCTCAGTCTGCACTGGGTGGGGGACTAAGAAGCCAGTCTCTGTTGCTCTGCAGTGTGCCGTCCGCCTGGCCAAGACCGTGGGCTACGTGAGCGCGGGGACGGTCGAATACCTGTACAGCCAGGACGGCAGCTTCCACTTCCTGGAGCTGAACCCCCGGCTGCAGGTGGAACATCCCTGCACAGAAATGATCGCTGACGTCAACCTGCCGGCCGCCCAGCTGCAGGTGAGGAAACGGGCTCCGGGCCCGGGTCCTCTCCCGCCCAGGACGGGGTCCCCGTTCCACTCAGATCAGACCTGCCGGCCCCTCTGGACTGACTGTCCCTGGGGAGCAACTGTGTTGATGTGGGAGTAGCACTGAGAGCCACCAACGTAGAAAATATTACGGGTTGTGGTTGGTCGCCTCTGTCTGCCATATGGTGCTTTGATAAGGCAAAAGTCATGGACCTTCTCCTGGAAAAATACATTTTATGCAAGTTCAGGGCCTTCGTGGACCCATGATGCCCATTCGAAGATCCAGAGAAGTGTTTCTTAACCTTTTTTTGCATTATTGTCCCCCCCCCAAGGGGCCTTTTTAGACATGATCCCCCCCTAACTTCCTCCCTGTGAAATCTTTTTTTTTTTTTTTTTAAATATATTTTATTGATTTTTTACAGAGAGGAAGGGAGAGAGATAGAGAGTTAGAAACATCGATGAGAGAGAAACATCGACCAGCTGCCTCCTGCACATCCCCCACTGGGGATATGCCCGCAACCCAGGTACATGCCCCCGACCGGAATCGAACCCAGGACCTTTCAGTCCGCAGGCCGACGCTTTATCCACTGAGCCAAACCGGTCTCGGCCCCGTGAAATCTTAATGTCTTAGAACTACAGGTGCATCTGAGCTTTATACATACAAAGAGGGAGACTTTTTCCACCTCCAAGAGCAGATATTTGTCCCCATGGGGACAGTATCACCCCCATTGAGAACTTGTGGCCAGAGGCAGGAAGGCCCACATTCATTGAACGCAGTTTTTTAAAATTAATGCCTCCTTCCTTCGCTTCTCCCGCCACCGTCTGGCATGTTGTGTGCCTGTCAGGTGCTCAGGACATCTGACATCGCTCGCTGCGCCTCTTCCTCCATGGCCCCCGCTCCCTGCGTGGTGTTGGGGGCGGGGTCTCGTGGGGCTGACAGCCGTGATGGCTTTCCTGATTGCAGATCGCCATGGGCGTGCCGCTGCACCGGCTGAAAGACATCCGCCTTCTGTATGGAGAGTCACCGTGGGGCGTGACGCCCATCGCCTTCGAAACCCCTCCCAACCCGCCCCTCGCCCGCGGCCACGTCATTGCAGCCAGAATCACCAGCGAAAACCCTGATGAGGCAAGTTGTGGGGGCCCCACGCCTCCGCCATCTCCGCTCTCCCAGGGTGGGGGGGACCCCCAGCATCAGCCTCAGACGAGACCCCCAGGCTCCTCGGTTCAAACAGAGGTGCAGGAGGGGACAGTCACGGTTTAGTGACACGGAGTGTGTGCCAGGCAGATCCCCTTCATGGGTATCACGGCTCATGTTCCGCCACTAGGTGTTGCTACCCCAAATTACAGATCAAGAGGTCGGGGTAACTTGCCTGGGCACCTGGAACTCTGTCTTGCCTCCAGGCATTCTGCCAAAACGAGTGTCTCCATCACTCACTTCAAGAGCCTTAATCCCAGAGAGAGGGTCCAGATCCACACCCTCCCTCCCCCAAATTACACTCAGAGGGGCCAGGCCATCCCCCAAGGGAATTCGCGTGCCAGCATCAGCAAGGCTAACGCTGGGTTTCCTTATCTGCTGGAATTGTCGTGACCCAGAATTGGAAACCCAGTCCTCTTTCACTTAAGCCTTTACTGTCAACAATGCCGAGAGTATAAAATCAGTATGTACCTTCGCTCGGCTCCATCCATGGTCACTGTTTTCCCACATTATGCCTGGTAGTGGTTGTTTTTATTTTTTAAATACATTTTAAAATATTTTTATTGATTTCAGAGAGGTAGGAAGAAGGAGAGAGAGATGGAAACATCAGTGATGACAGAGAATCATTGATTGGCTGCCTCCTGCACGCCCCGCACTGGGGATGGAGCCCGCAACTCCGGCATATGCCCTGATTGGGAATCGAACCGTGACCTCCTGGTTCATAGGTCGACACTCAATCACTGAGCCACACCGGCCGGGCTGTTGTTATTTTTTAAACTGTTTATGTAAAGTAAACATTACATGCATCGACGTGCTCACATGGCACACCCCCAGGTCGATATGCAGACCCACAGCCCTGAGGAGAGGTATCAACGTGTCCTGGATTGTGCTAAGTTTTGGGTTGTGGCAGGGCTTCTTAGGTTTTCTTAGGATTTAATTCTGATGAAAATAGGTCTGAGTAGTGATTTCTTCCATGTTGCTTTTTCTCTTTCATCTGGGCTGCAGGGGTTCAAGCCGAGCTCCGGGACAGTCCAGGAGCTGAATTTCCGCAGCAGCAGGAACGTGTGGGGCTATTTCAGCGTGGCGGCCACCGGGGGCTTGCACGAGTTTGCCGACTCCCAGTTCGGGCACTGCTTCTCCTGGGGAGAGAACCGGGAAGAGGCCATCTCGTCAGTATCTCCCTCCCTCCCTTCCTTCCTCCCTTCCTTCTCTCCTCCTTCCATCCCTTTCTTCCTTTAAGAAACTCAGAGTTAGCCTGTGGCTTCAGGTGCAGTAGCGAGTTAGGAGAGCAAGGGACCCCTATTAATGCCCTGTGCCGAAGTCCGAGGACAAAGTCCGCCCTGTTGCCTGGATTTGAGATCCTTGAAGTAAGATGACCTCTCCAAGGTCATGGCTCTTGAGCTAATTGCAGGTTGAACTTGAAGGAGATCCAAAGAATGTTCCAGGTGATTCCAAAAGTTTAAAAGGTGCTAAGTACTCAGGCTCTTTTAAAAAAGGTGTGTGTGTCTCGGGGGTGGGGCGGGGGGGGAAGACGCCTTTAAATTTCAATCCCACAAGTAGATCCCGGAGAAACCCGCATTCACAAAGAGGCCCCCAAATTCTGAGACACACTTATCTTTTTTTCTGCCTTGACCTGGGGGCAAAAAGGTCAAAAGCAGTTCACATTGTAATTCAATATGCTTGTGTCTGTGGGTAAGTGTCCGTCAGAGTGAAAAATCCAAAAGCCGTTGTGGACATTTTCTTTAAAAAACATTAAAATCCATCTGGCCCTGGGACTTAGCCTTGAATTAAATGAGTTTGGTGGTTTTGATGAGGGGGCAGGCTTTTTTTGCCAGCTTTGAATAATTCATTTTTTAAAAAAATATATTTTTATTGATTTCAGAGAGGATGGGAGAGGGAGAGAGATAGAAACATCAATGATGAGAGAGAATCATTGATCAGCTGCTTCCTACACACCTCCTACTGGGGATCAAGTCCACACCCGGGCATGTGCCCTGACCGGGAATCAAATGGTGACCCTCTGGTTCATAGGTCAACATTCAACCGCTGAGCCACACAGGCCAAGCAGAATAGTTAGTTTTCATCATGCTCAGCAAAAAAATTGAGACCCTTGAAGGTGAGAGAGGATTCAGCATATAAGAATTAGTAGGGGAGGGAAGGAGCCACCGTCCCAGCCCTCTTCAGATGCAGTGGCCTGTGGCTTGTCTCATGCTCTGGAACCCGGGATTTGAATGGGTCCAGTGGGAGTGAGGCAGAGTGACTGGCTGTGGTTCATTAGAATTCTAATCACGGTAATGAATCATGTTCATAGCAGTGGACAGCTACTGATCAGCGACTGGGTGCTTCACATGGATGGTCTCACTTTAGCCCCCAAGCACCTGTGTGAAGTCAGGGTTATTTCCCCATTTTCCAGATGAGGAAACTGAGCCCAAGATCACTTGAGCAGTCAGTGCTGGAGCCGAGATTGACCCAGGGTATCCGACTCGGGACCCTCTTGACTTCCCTGTTGTTCTGGCTCTTTGGGAACCACGGGGGAACCATGTAGGCTAATTGGGAAACCAATCCGTGTGCCTTTCCCCTCAAGGAACATGGTGGTGGCTTTGAAGGAACTGTCCATCCGGGGTGACTTCAGGACCACCGTGGAGTACCTCATCAACCTTCTGGAGACCGAGAGCTTCCAGAACAACGACATCGACACCGGGTGGCTGGATCACCTCATCGCTGAGAAAGTGCAGGTGAGGAGCTGCACACGTCTCCCCTTTGGTCACAGAGAACCCTCCCCTAGCTCCCTGGGGGCTTGGTTACCACGGATACTGAACTGCGGGGTCTTTTCCAGGCCGAGAAGCCGGATATCATGCTCGGGGTGGTGTGTGGCGCCTTGAACGTGGCCGACGCGATGTTCAGAACCTGCATGACGGATTTCCTGCACTCGCTGGAGAGGTGGGGCGCGTGGGTCACTGTCCCCTTTGGGGGTTTGCATTAGTGGCAGGTGAGGCAGAACATGCGTTATTTGGGTGCAGAGCAGCCACAGGAGATGTGTGAACCCCTCCCGCATGCTCGCCTCTGAAAGTCCTCACAGAAACCCGGGCTGCCCTGGAAGAGGGGGGGTCGGCATCCTCAAGGCCGAGGTCAAGTACAGACAGACAGCCACGTGCTTATTCGTGCTGACCTGGGACGGTTCTTGTTTTCTCGCCTTTTACTGAGACGTAGCTTTTTCCGGGACAGCCAGGCGCGTTGGGCTGCAGTCCTGGGACCTGGCCGCAGAGTTCTTGGTCGAAACCAAGGCTGACCGCCGATCTGTCTTCTCTTTCAGGGGCCAGGTCCTGCCTGCGGATTTTCTGCTGAACACTGTGGACGTGGAATTAATTTACGGGGGCATTAAGTACATTCTCAAGGTAACGGTCCGTGTTTCTCGAATGTCTCCAACACTCTAGAGTCCCAAATCCCTGGGCAGAGCCACGCGTGGGAGACAGAGCCACGCGTGGGAGGCAGAGCCCTGGACCCCGTCTCCCTGCTGCCCAGGCGGCCCTGTGGGGGCCTGATGCTCGGGAAGCAGGAAGCGGAAGGAGGGTACACAGTTGGTGAGAGATGGCCGGTGGGACCATGCCCTCGGCCAGCGACCATCACCCCACCCACAGGCAGGTGTGGTCAGCTTCTCCTTCCGGGCGATCGGGGCCTGGGACTAGACAGGCGAGGCGTCCACCTGGCTCTCCCACAGTGGACACAGCTCTAGCTCCTGGTTGGGGTGGGGCAGCTGCTGTTCTGGGGGCACAGGGACAAGCAGACATCCTGATGCAAGTGGGGACGTTGCACCTGTCCCACAGGTGGCCCGGCAGTCGCTGACCATGTTCGTCCTCATCATGAACGGTGGTCACATCGAGATCGACGCCCACCGGCTGAATGACGGCGGGCTCCTGCTGTCCTACGACGGGAACAGCTACACGACCTACATGAAGGAGGAGGTGGACAGGTGTGTGGGCGGGGCCCCGAAAGGGCTGGGCGGGCTCTCAGCCACAAAAAGGTTCCACCCTTTGCTCCCCAACTGGCTCCTAATCTATTTGTAGTGACAGTCAAATGCCACCATTTGGGGAAGGGGAGCCCCTGAACTGCACACAGGGTGAGGGACCCTCAGGGCTGCCTCAGGGAGAGAGAGGCTGCAGCGGGCCTGACGTGGGCGCCGGGGACCCCTTCCCCAGTTACCGGATCACCATCGGCAACAAGACGTGCGTGTTCGAGAAGGAGAACGACCCCACGGTCCTGAGGTCGCCCTCGGCCGGGAAGCTGACACAGTACACGGTGGAGGACGGGGGCCACGTGGAGGCTGGGGACAGCTACGCCGAGATGGAGGTGAGTGCAGGACAGGGCCCGGGGGTCAGCGAGGCCTTCCCTGTGCCCCGTCCCCGCTCCCCGAGGGAGGGCCATTGCTTCTGCAAATGGGCCTCACCTCGTAACCTGGGCCACCGGCTGCAAATTCCTAAGAGCCAGTGTGCAGGGTTCAGCCCAGATTCCCTGCAGTATTTAAAGCAGAAATGCACACCTCCCTGAAAATGAGTAAGAAGTGATTCATGATGGCGATGGTGGCCTTTACAAAGTCTTCAGCCAACACCAGCAGAGCACATACCACGGGACAGGCACCATTCTAAGCATCTTACCTCTTTAATTACCCCTTTAATCTTCCCAGCCATCGTAGGAGACGGGCACTACTTTGACCCCCATTTTACACATGAAGAAACGGCGCCCACACAGCTAGAAACTCACCTGAGGTCACGCATAGCCAGGATTCAAACTCAGCCTCCATTTCCACTGCCAAGGAAAATAATATCCTGACAATGGCAATGACAATACAGGGACTGTGGGCCAGACTATTCATCTTGCTGAATCCTTATCAGAGTCCTCATTTCACAAGAGGGGAGGCTCAGAGAGGAGAGGCACCCGCAGGATGCGTGGGTGCTGGGGCTGCAGCCCAGGCCTGGCGGACTTGGGTGCCCGCACTGTGTGTACTGGGAGCACATTCTTCATTTCACAGTGTTCCCCAGAAGGTTTCTCGCTGCCTTGAGAAAAGGAGCAGGAACGTGTATCTTAATCACCCTACATACTACGATTTAATGATAGTTCTAAAGAGAGTCTGTGCTTCCAAAGTAAAGATCAGTTTTCACGTCTGTAAAATGGGCACATAAACATACCTCCCCGGCCGGCTTTGCAGATGGGGATGATCTGTGAAAAGCACCGTGACTGGCTTCCGGTGATCGCTACTTCCCTCTGTCCTTCCAGCTTTGAACCCTGCCAGGGCGTCATTCTGTTTAAGTGCCGCGGGCCCTCCTCCAGAGTTACTAGTTCTGGGCGTCACACACACGGGCCAGCCCTGGTGGGCTCCATCTCGGCTCTTCTTTCCGCAAAACAGGTGATGAAGATGATCATGACCCTGACCGTGCAGGAAAGTGGCCGAGTGAAGTACATCAAGCGCCCGGGGGCCGTGCTGGAAGCGGGCTGCGTGGTGGCCAGGCTGGAGCTCGATGACCCTTCCAAAGTGCACCCGGTACGTAGCGCCCGGCACAGCCACCCAGCAGGCTCACGTGGGCTCCGGTGCGCTCACGACCTCCACCTGCCTGGTCAGTGAGCCGAGCAGACTCAAGGCTCCCGGCTCGTCTCCCGCCTCCCGTGTCTCCCCGGAGCCAGTGTGATAGGAGCACACGTGCCCTCTTTTGCTCAAACCCCTCTCAGCAGCCTCGGTCCCACTCAGAAGAAAACCCAGTTCTTCTGTGGACCTACCAGACCCCACATCAGCTGCTCCCAACTTCTTCGGCTCTATTCTCTCTCGTGTTCCCCCTGCTTAACTAGACCAGACCCCCCGCCTGGGATCTGCACCCTCATCTGGGAGGACCTCCCCCAGATGCTTTCAGGGCTCTCCCTCCTCTCTCTGGCGAGCTGTCACTCAGACGTGCTCTGGGCACAGTGGGTACCCGGAAAAAACAGGTCTTGCTGACTGTTTACACCCTTCTAAGTAAGCCATGTGCATCATTCATCCGAGTATTGCTCCTTCCTCTACGGTTATTAGTACATATGCCCAGGGAAACAGCTAGAAATGTTTTGTTGTTGTTAATCCTCACCCGAGGATATTTTTTTCATTGATTTTTTGTTTTAGAGAGAGTGGAATGGAAGAGGGAGGGAGGGGGAGAGAGAGAGAGTGAGAGAGAGAGAGGGAGAGAGAGGGAGGAAAAAAAAACATCAATGTGAGAGAGACACATCCATTGGTTGCCTCCCCCTGCACCCTGACTGGGGTTGGGGATCGAACCTGCAACCCAGGTACATGCCCTTGACCGGGAATTGAACCCATGACCTTTCGGTGTGCAGGGCGACGCTCTAACCATTGGGAAACACTGGCCAGGGCCAGAAAAGTATATTTTTAAAAATCAGATAGTTTCTGTTCCCCAGACTCTTCCATTAGTTTTGTTTTCTTCCCATTCTTTTTGTTATTTTTTCTTGAGGCTTCCCAAAGCTAGAAACAGTCTGAGCCTTTTTAGATCAGTGGGAAGGTCTGTGTGCGTGCAGTGTGACTCCTTGCAGCAAACATTTCCTGGGCCAGGTGCACGAGCAGGGCCTGGCCACCAGACCCTGCAGACTCACACTCGCCTATGAGATGAGCCCTTGTGATTCAGCTCAGCAGCTCCAGGCAGGGAGACTGCCCTTGGCCCTGGCTATGGGAGGTCCAACAGGGAAGCCAGCATCAGACTGTGGAGAAGGATGAGAGGAGGTGTTGGGGGGCGGGGGGCAGAAGCTGAGGGTTCTGGGCCAGCAGAACGGATGTCCCAAACCTCCTGGTCCAGGGCCTCACACATAGTAGGCGTTCTGTGGGTCCTTCTAGAATGAATCCGTAGACAAAGGGGCACATTAAGTCCATCTTGCCAGTTTCACTTTCCAGTGTGTTGTTCTGGGCTCCATCCTGAGAACACTGGCTTGCGCGTTGGCGGGTCTGCCTCGGCCCCCGGCTTGTCTCGGTCGGCAGGCCACGGTGTCCTTGACCTCGGGTTCTTGTTGTGTCTCATCAGGCCAAGCCGTTCACAGGGGAGCTCCCCGCCCAGCAGACCCTGCCCATCATGGGGGAGAAGCTGAACCAGGTCTTCCACACCGTCCTGGAGAACCTCACCAACGTCATGAGCGGCTACTGTCTGCCGGAGCCCATCTTTAGCATAAAGGCAGGTCTCGTGTGCAGGGTGGTGTCTCCCACACACGTGTAGGCCCGTGTGATGAGCTAGAAGGGTTTGCTCCCTGAGGTCAGAGGGCTCTACTGATGCACGTTCAGCCATTTGATTGTACACGTCAGGGTACTTCTGTCTGATTGTACAAACTGTCGTAAAAGTGACAGTTGGTGTTTCAGGGTTTAGTTCAGCTCCACACTGAAAACGTCCAGGTAATCAGTTAGGAAAGGAGTCAATGTGGGTCACTCTCTTATTTTTTAAAAGTATTTTTATTAATTTTTAGAGAGAGAGGAGGGGAGAGGGATAGAGAGATAGAAACATCAATGAGACAGAACCATCATCAATTGGCTGCCTCCTGCACGCCCCACGCTGGGGATGGAGCCCACAACCTGGGCATGTGCCCTGACCAGGAATCGAACCGTGACCTCCTGGGTCATAGGTCGACACTCAACCTCTGAGCCACACCGGCCGGCACATGGCCTTGTGTTTTATCCTCAAACCATGCTGGCTGTGTGGGTGCCTGCAGGGGACGTGGGACCTTCCTAGTGGGAGAACTGGGTACCCCTTTCTGGTCAGGGGACCCTTCCACTCCGGACTGTCCTAGAGTCTGCTGGGTCCAGGTCTTCGTGCGTGGGGCCTGGAGGGGTTGAGTGCGTTGCCACTCGAGTGCGTGGGGCCTGGAGGGGTTGAGTGTGGTGGGTGGTGGCGCCCACCCCCTGCGGGACCTCCGGCCAATTCTGTGGTCCCGCTGCAGCTGAAGGAGTGGGTGCAGAAGCTCATGATGACCCTGCGACACCCGTCGCTGCCGCTGCTGGAGCTGCAGGATATCATGACCAACGTGTCAGGCCGCATCCCCGCCCCCGTGGAGAAGTCGGTCCGCAGGGTGATGGCCCAGTACGCCAGCAACATCACCTCCGTGCTCTGCCAGTTCCCCAGCCAGCAGGTGTGTGCCCCCGCCCCGCCCCACCGGGGTGCCCGCTCCAGGCTGGGTTGCTCCTCGGGAACTTAGCTCCCAGTCGGGCTGGACTTCTGCCCTCTGATTGAGTCAGGCGTCGTGAAACCCACGCACGGCCCGAGATGTTGGGGGCTGAGCCTTCCCTGTTGAATCCCAGCATTCCCCCCCAGGCAGCAGATGCTTAGAGGGACATAAACAGTTCTTGGGCCTCACCCCAGAAAACTCGGATGCAGAAAAGGAGTAGGCAGTTGGTACAGAGTGAGCATTTTCCAAAGAGATGCTGCCTGAAGTGATAGAGGAAGTTGTGAGTTTTTCTTGCTAGTTTGTAGCTTAGATTCTCCTCCTTGTAAGGTGATACTATGAGTATATGTAGTATTTGTTAAAAATGGAGAGGGAGCGAGAGATAGAAACATCAATGATGAGAGAGAATCATTGATCAGCTGCCTCCTGCACGCCCCCCACTGGAATCAAGCTGCAACCTGGGCATGTGCCCCAAAGGGGAATCGAACCGTGATTTCCTCACCACTGAGCCACACCGATGGGCCATGCTGGGCTCTTGAATTCCTCAAGCAACACACAGAGCAGGACAGGCAGAGCTGTTTCTGGGTGGCCAGAGGCTTTGGGGCTGGAATTTTCTTTTTCCAAACGAGCCTCAGACGGGGCTTCCAGGGGAGCCTGGGGTGGGTCCTTTGGGTGACTTCTGTGTGGCGACCGGATTGTGTGGTTGTGAGTGGCCAGACCTGTCCTCTCTCCCGTCCAGATAGCCAACATCCTGGACTGCCACGCGGCCACCCTGCAGCGGAAGGCCGACCGGGAAGTCTTCTTCATGAACACACAGAGCATCGTGCAGTTGGTGCAGAGGTGAGTCCTGGGCCCTGCGTGGGGTGCACTTGTCACTCGGAATCATCCCCTGGGTCACACCAGGGCAGTGCTGTGGGATTCTCTGAGGGGCAGGCTCGACCTGGGGGCTAGCACATGGGTCGGGAAACCCCAATGACAGTCCTGGCATAGCCATTCCTAACAGCAGAACCCCAGGCAAGGCACCTGACCTCTGTGCATCTCAGTTTGCCAGTTTATAAAATGGGAATAAAAACACCTCATGCACAGTAAGTCATTCTAAGTGGATTCATTTTTTAAATTAATTATTTTTACCCTTACCCAAGGATATGTTTTCAATAATTTTTTTTTTTGGAGGGAAATAGGGAGGGGGAGAGAGAGAGAGAAAAAAACATCGATGTGAGATAGAAACATTGATCGATTGTCTCCCATACGTGCCCCAACTGGGGGATTGAAGCCGAAACCTGGATATTAGCTGTGACTGGGAATCAAACCAGTGACCTTTCATAGCACGGGATGATGCTCAACCAGCTGAGCCACCCAGCCAGGGCCATGTCGTGTATTTTTAAAATCACATTTGAATAAACGGGCATTATAGGTTCTTCTCTTTCATTGTTATTGGGTGATGCTGGGGTTAAGCTGGTTTCGGCGTCTCTAAAACTCAGAGTCACACCTCCCGAGAAACCCCATTCCCTGTGTTCAAGATGACCGAGAAGAAATGTTCTAGGGAACGTCCAGGTTAAAATTGGGTTTTAAAGGGAAGCGAAATTGACACAGACCGTTTGGTAAATGCCTTTCAAGTCTTGCTTTTTTCCAAACTGTCTTTACACAGTGGATGGTTAATTGAAAATTTTTCTTTTCAACCATGCATGCAAGGCTGACCCCTTTCAGCATCCCAACTCTGTAAGTGTGTTTCCTTCTCTCTGGGGATGGGGCAGGCGCCATCCGAAGGCTCGGGCGTGGCCTCGGGCCGTGATGTGTGACCTTGGGCAAGGCTCTGCTCTCTGCCCTACAGCTCATGCAAATGAACCAACTTGGCATCCCTCCCAGGCCGAAGGGTCAGAGGGCTGCATCCCCCACAGACTTGACTCGTTTGCTTTATTTTGAAATCCTAAAAGCCCTGCCTGGGGATAGTCAGGCGCCAAGAGGTGGAGTGGGCCACTCAGGCGCCTTCCCTTCCTCCCCAGATACCGCAGCGGGACCCGCGGCTACATGAAGGCGGTGGTGCTGGATCTCCTGAGGAGATACTTACAAGTGGAGCACCACTTCCAACAAGGCAAGAGGCGCCCTGGCCCTGGTGACGCGCCCCGGGGCGGGCGGGGCTGGACCTTACCCCGTGGCCTCTCTCCCTGCAGCCCACTACGACAAGTGCGTGATAAACCTGCGGGAGCAGCTGAAGCCGGACATGGCGCAGGTGCTGCACTGCATCTTCTCCCACGCGCAGGTGGCCAAGAAGAACCAGCTGGTGATCATGCTGATTGTAAGCGGGGCAGGGCGCCCCACCCGGGCAGGGCAGCTGGGTCTGCGGGCGTTTTCCGGGAAGGGCCAGAGAGGAAATATTTTAGATTTTGCAGGTCATATGGTCTCAGGCCGGAATGCTCAAAGCTGCCTCTGTACCCTGTAAGCGAATGTGCGTGGCTGTGTCCCGATAAACGTTGTCAGCCCCTGGCGGGGGGGGGGGGAGTTGGGGGGGCTCATAACCAACACCTGCTGTGTGCCAGGCACTCCTGGCATGATGGCGGTGAGGCACATTGCTTCTCTGACCTCAGTTTCCTCATCTGTAAACTGGGGATCATGATGGCAGCTCCTCAGAGAGTTGGGAGAATTTGGGGAGATGAATATCAAGGGCCTGGCCGCTTGCCTGGCCGTAGGAAGCACCCCATCACTGTTGGCCTTTGGTAGTGATGCAGGCACAGAGTCAGATGTATTTTTTTTCTCACCGGGGGAGTTAGGGTGTGTTTGGGTGGATGAGTGAATGGATAGGGTGATGGTGGAAAGGGGAGGGGATGTGCCTCCGGCTGTGCCAGGTGTCTGCAGAGGCCGGGCAGCTGTCTGGTTTGCCGGGGCAGCCACACCCTGGCTGAGGGTGGTGCCGGCGTGTTTCCTTCTGCCGGACAAAAGCCACTTCGATTCTGTTTCCTCCCCCAAAGGATGAACTCTGTGGTCCAGACCCTTCCCTGTCGGAGGAGCTGACCGCCATCCTCAGTGAGCTCACGCAGCTGAGCAAGACCGAGCACTGCAAAGTGGCCCTCAGAGCCAGACAGGTAGGGCTGTGGGACGCGGTCCCCACTGTGTGCGGGGGCGCAGGGCACCGTCCTCCCGCCATGCTCCGTCCCCACCGTGCACAGCCCCTTGCTGCCGCCCACATCCAGCCCAATGGGTCCGGCCCCTGGCTTCTCCCCTGTGAGGTGGCTCACCCCGGCCCCTCCCTCCCCTCCCCACAGGTCCTGATCGCCTCCCACCTCCCCTCCTACGAGCTGAGGCACAACCAGGTGGAGTCCATTTTCCTGTCGGCCATCGACAGGTACGGCCACCAGTTCTGCCCGGAAAACCTCAAGGTGAGGCTGTCCCCATCCCTCTACCTTCCACAGGGCAAGGCTGTGGCCCAGGTGGGGCCTGGGGGAGGCGGGCTCCCTGGCCCTTGGTGCAAGGCACAGTCACAGATGCCAGCGGTTTAGTCCAGTGAGGCCGGGGCTGCCCAAGGGGGCTTTGGAGGCGGGGGGCGGGGGGAAGGTCAGGCAGCAGGGCTCGCCCGGGAAGGAGGTGATGGAGCTTGCGAAGCTGCCAGCCTCACATGGCTGAGTCTTGGCTTCGTCTTCCCAGGGCTCCCCTGCCCCCCTCCTCCGCTCATCTACAAGCTTCCAGGTGGGCCCTCTGCATCTGGGGGCCCCGTGCAGTCAGCTCAGAACTGCCCCACATTCAGATCTTATGGGCCTGGGGCACTGGCTGCACTTGGTGATAACACCACCGGCTTCTCCCCCTTGCTCCCACCCCTCCCACTCATCCGGGTGTTGGTTAAAATTTATTCCCCTGGCCGGTTTGGCTCAGTGGATAGAGCGTTGGTCTGCAGACTGAAGGGTCCTGGGTTCGATTCTGGTCAAGGGGACATACCTGGGTTGTGAGCTCAATCCCTGGTTGGAGGCGTGCAGGAGGCAGCCGATCAATGATTCTGTCATCATTGATGTTTCTATCTCTCTTCCCTCCCTTCTTCTCTGAAATCAATAAAAATATATATTTAAAAAAATTTATTCAGGTTTACTTTTCTCTCTCCTCCCTTCTCATTTCCTATAGAAATTAATACTCTCGGAGACGACCATATTTGACGTCCTGCCCACTTTCTTCTATCACGTCAACAAGGTGGTTTGCATGGCGTCCTTGGAGGTAAGTGGGAGAGGCCCCGAGGACCGCACAGGCCAGTTCTAGCATCCACACACCTGACCCCGGGCCACACACCTTGCAGGCATGATCTTATTCTACTGATAAGGTAGTGCCGTTACTATTCCCATTTTACAGAGGAGAAAACAGGCTCAGAGAGGTGAAGCAACTTGCTCAAAGTCACACAGCAAGGAAGTGGCAGAACGAGGGTTCACACTAGGTCTGCCCTTGTCCAGAGTCCCTGCTGGCAACCCCTGCTATCTCGTGTACCATTCCTGCCGCCTCCTCGCAGGGCACAGTTAAACTTGGCATCCAGGCTTTTACTGGGGGCACCGTCTGGCTAGCACACGCCAGCATTCTAAACTCCCAGAAAGAAAGCACATGTTGAACATAAATCATACAGTTTGCACTCTTTAGGCTCCATAAACCATTTGTATCAGGCATAGTGGGAAATGTCCCCAAATCCAAACTCCAGATGCAACCAATAATTTTTCATATTGATTACCTGTTGAAGTGGTGATACTTTAGGTGTTAGGGATGAAATAAAGTTATTAAAATTCTATTTACCTGATACCTTTTTTTAAAGTGGTTTAAAATTGCATACGTGGCTTGTATTCCATTTCTATTGGACAGGACTAATCTAGAGCAGGAGTTGGTCAGCTGTAGCCTGTGGGCCACATTCGGCCCCCTGCTTGTTTTTATAAATAAAGTTTTATTGGAACAGCCATGTCCATTCATTTACATATTGTGTGACAGCATGGAATTAAGTAGTTGTGATACAGATGATATATCCCCTGCAGCCTAAAATATTTACTATCTATCCAGCCCTTTGCAGAGAAAGTAACATTCTGAAATGTGAACGAAGTTGCTCTTAACTACTGCTTAGAGACAATTTAGAGGTCATTTCTCCAGCCTGAATTTTCTCAGGTTTCGAAGGCACTCCCCTGAGAGAATGTCCTCTGTGCTCCTGTCCCTCTAGGTGTATGTGCGGAGGGGCTACATCGCCTACGAGTTAAACAGCCTGCAGCACCGGCAGCTCCCGGACGGCACCTGCGTGGTGGAATTCCAGTTCATGCTGCCCTCCTCCCACCCCAACCGGTACGCAGTGTTAGGGGAGCAGAGGCCTGGGGTGTCTCTAGAACTGAGCCTGCCCCTCCCCAGGCTTCCGGGTCCAGGACCCTCCCTTAGAAACTGGCGCTGAGAGTGTTCATCCCGTTTGGCTGAGTTCACTACTTTGGATTTACCTGGGGACCCTGTTGGGACTACACTCCTATGCGTGCTTCATTCATTCATTCATTCATTCATTCATTCATTCATTCACTTGTTGAGCTCTTAGTCCTCAGCCCTGGCGCTGACCTCAGTCCCTTCTACCTCCGATTTGATGCCCTCTTTGGGGAGAGCTCCGATACTGGCTCACCGAAGTTTCCAGGGCAGGAGCAGCTCGTGGGGCCAGATCCGCAGCAGCGGCCTCATCCCCCACCGGCCGTCCCCCTGCAGGATAGCCGTGCCCGTGAGCATCACCAATCCCGACCTGCTGAGACACAGCACCGAGCTCTACATGGACAGCGGCTTCTCCCCCCTGTGCCAGCGGATGGGCGCCATGGTCGCCTTCAGGAGATTCGAGGAGTTCACCAGGTACCCAGAGTGCCTCCCCAGCACCCCGAGGAGAGGGGCCGAGTGAGCTGTCTCTGTTCATGTGACACATGGGGTGGGGGCGGCCCAGACATATTGCACAACAAATGAATAATCTCAGCTTAATAATATTGTAGCCAAGAGTGGGGGCTTTCGTGTCAGCCTGCCTGTGTGCGAATTCTGCCTCTGTGCTTCCTAACTGTGAGACTCGAAGCTAACTACCTGACCTTTTTTGTGCCTCATTTTTCTCATCTGTATAATGGGAATAAGCAAAGGAACTACTTCATAGGGTCACCAGAAAAATTAAGTGAAATAGTACATTTTAATATTGTATTTAAAGTATCACTGATATGTAAATAACATAGTGAATGTCAGTGATCAGTCCTACTATAATTAATGCCCCTTTTTTAACCCTTTCCTGCGTGTTATGCATTGTGCTTGGGTCATGTTGTGTCCTCACTACAGTGCCAGGAGCTGTAGTGATTACTCCTGTTGTCCTCAGTTGACTCAGAGACGTGGGTGAATCATGAGGGCCTCCTAGCTGGTAAAAGGGGGGCCCAGCTGACTCCCCAGAGTTCAGACAGCCTTTCTTTTATTCGTGATCTCAGATCACATGGGCTCATTCTTCCCTCTTGGGAAAGACCCGGTCCCTGATGCCTTGGACCTGGTCAGGAACAGAATGAGCTCGCAGAGTGGTGGCTGGGAGAAGGGAGGACTCGGGCCTGACCCACGGCCGAGGCGGAGCAAGCCCTCAGCCCTCCCTCTCTGTCTCGCATCCCCAGGAACTTTGATGACGTCATCTCCTGCTTCGCCAACGTGCCCCGGGACACCCCCCTCTTCAGCAAGGCCCAAACCTCCGTGTACTGTGAGGAGGACTGCAAGGTAAGTGCCTGAGCAGGAGCAAGCGGGGGAGGGGCGGGCAGGGCCCGGGTGCTTTACACCGTTGCCTGTTCCCTCCTAGAACTTACGCGAAGAGCCCATCCACATCCTGAACGTGGCCATCCAGTGCGCCGAGCACCTGGAGGATGAGGAGCTGGTGCCGATCTTGCGGACCTTCGTGCAGTCCAAGGTGCCCGCGTGTGCCTCTGGTTCTGGGTCTCGGGGGGAGGAGGACGGGCTGTCTCGGGGAGGTGTCCCGTGCGCCCGGGACCTGCTGAGTGTTTCAGAGCCACAGAGCTGGCTTCTCACCTGAGCTCTGCTACTCCCCATGGCCGTGACCGTGGGCAGCGGTGGCCGAACGAGGCAGAGGCTTGGCTTCTTCCCCATAACACGGGGGTGGCGTTTCTCTCTCCCAGGGTTGTAATGATGAAATGACAGAGTCTGTACACTTAGGCTGTGCAGTGATGAAATGGCAGGGTTTATACACCACTCAGCACAGAAACACATTCAGTATATAGTTCTGGGTTTTGTGGAATGTGTGTTGGGATAGCCCAGAAAAGTCACCGTTTTGAAATGGTCACTGGCATTGACATCCGTGTACGCAGGTAGCCTCAGTTGCTTTTATAAACGGGGTGGCCATTGCCAGTCTCACCCTGGCAAGAGGGCCACCTGTTTAGTATGCTCAAGGGCCTCAGCTGCAAACACATGTGGAGCAGCTTGGCAGGCGTAGGTTGGAGAAACAGCAGGAAGGTGCTGGGTGACCTCAGGCAGGTTACTGTACCTCTCTGATCCGTAGTTTCCCCATCTGGGATGCTAAGATTCTTAGCTCATATATAATCACATCTGCCAGCCACGCTGTCTGGCTGTTAGTTCTTGACCCTCCTGGCTCGGTGGTAATTGTGTGTGTTGTGTTCCCCATATTGTCCTGATGGCCTGGACTTGAGGTCCCCCAGAGGACCTGGCCTGTTGCTGAGTCATGGATAGTGCCGTGAATGTCAGTGATGTACCTAGCCTTTGCTTGGTCAGTCAGCAGCTGGCGGTGGTCATTATAGAACATGTTTAAGGTGCGGACCAATCAGAAAAGTAGGTTTTAAAACAAAGCCCACAGCCTCACCGTCCAGAGGCAGCCACTGTAAAGTATTGGCATATTTCCCCGGCCTGTTTCTTCTTCTTTTTAACAGAACATTATCAGTAGGTTTTTAAAAAAAATATGTTTTTATTGATTTTTGAGAGAGGGGAAGAGAGAGAGAAACATCGATTGGTTGTTTCCTGCATGCACCCCAACCAGGGAACGAACCCACAACCTGGGCATGTGGACCAGGAATCAAACTGGCGACCTGCCAACGTCATGAAAGATTTCATGACATGTTAAAAAGTCTGTATTTTTTTTTTTTAATATATTTTATTGATTTTTCACAGAGAGGAAGGGAGAGAGATAGAGAGTTAGAAACATCGATGAGAGAGAAACATCGATCAGCTGCCTCCTGCACATCTCCCACTGGGGATGTGCCCGCAACCCAGGTACATGCCCTTGACCGGAATCGAACCTGGGACCCTTCAGTCCGTAGGCCGACGCTCTATCCACTGAGCCAAACCGGTTTCGGCAAGTCTGTATGTTTTAATATAACATTGAATATAATTCACATAGCACACTATTCTCCCATTTAAAGTGTACCAATGCTTCCTGGTATATTCATAGAGTTGTGTAAACATTATTATAATATATTTTCACCCCCTCGCCCCCCCCAAAAAAACCCTCTACCCTTTCGCAGTCACTCCCCATTTTTCTTCAACCCGGTGCCCTCCTCCTCTGTCCCAGGCAACCGCTCATCTACTGTCCGACTATGGGTTTGCCTGTTCAGGACATTTCATATAAATGGCATCAGACAGTCTGAGGTCTTTTGTGACTGGCACCTTCCTCAGCATAATGCTTTCAAGGCCAATCCGCGTGATAACACATATCAGGACTTGATCCCATTTTGTGGCTGATACCATTCCGTTGTGTGCTTGGTTTTCAATGCAGAAAAACATCCTTGTGGATTACGGGCTCCGAAGAATCACGTTCCTGATCGCCCAGGAGGTCAGTCGGCGCTCGGCGCCCCGTTTGCGTCTCCTCCCTTCTCCAAGACCCAGAGCCGTTCACTTGACGTTTACGCTGCAGATTGGGGTGGAAGAGATGGAGTGCTAGGGAGGACGGCTTTCCAAACGATTCATCCTAGAAGCAGATGGGGTCATCGTTAAGAACAGGCACACGCGTGTTGACACGCGCCCTGCTGGATTTAATGGTCTTCTGTGTGGATTTCTCTTTTGCAGAAAGAATTTCCCAAGTTTTTCACCTTCAGAGCAAGAGATGAGGTATGACCAAAAGCAGTGATACTGTTCTCTCCTCCCCGGCATCTTTGATTTTCAGGAAGACTGTCCCAGTCCTTAAGATATCCCCGTGCTCTAGAACATGGCAACTTCCATGCAGACTCCCCCTTCCTCTCGGGTATTTCCAAGGAGAACCCCGAATTTCCATGTGGAGCTCAGACCTCGCGCCTCCCACCCTTCAGCCTTCACTGCAGGCGTCCCTCTGTCATGGGGACAATTTTTGGACTTGCTGGTGGACTCAGAAAGATGATCCTCCCAACCTATTTTTTTTTCTCTCTTTTTTTTAATTCTTGATTTTTAGAGAGAGTGAAAGGGAGCAGGAAAGACAGAGAGAAACATCGATGTGAGAGAGAAACATCAATTGGTTTCCTCCCGTACCAGCCCCAACCAAGGCCCGGGCCGGGGAGGAGCCTGCCCCCGAGGCATATGCCCTTGACCGGAATCGAACCCGAGACCCCTCGGTCCGCAGGCCGACACTCAACAACTGAGTCACGCCGGCCAGGCTCTAGTCGCAAGCATTATCCGTTGCTCTCTTTTGAGGACGAATTTCCATAAGGAAACCAAGGGTCAGTGACTTTTTGAGAAATACCCTGTCCTATGCCAGAGAGGGAGCTGCCTGGCTGTGTGGGCAGGTGCTGGGAACCAGCTGGGCTCACCCGGGAGCCTCCTGCCCGCACGCCAGCCTGGCATGTCGTCTGGATCTCTGCGGAGTCCCAGCCCGCTTGAGCCCAGGGGGTTGCTCACAATTATGACATAATGACCATACATCTCGAGGGCTAAACCCGCAGACACCAGCGGTCTGCAGGACGGTGTGGACCAAGCAGGGTCATGGTCCAGCGTCCAACTGGGTGTCTGTCTGTCTATCCGTCCTCTCTCCGTCGGCCTGCAGTTTGCAGAAGATCGCATTTACCGTCACCTGGAGCCCGCCCTGGCCTTCCAGCTGGAGCTCAGCCGGATGCGCAATTTCGACGTGACGGCCGTGCCCTGCGCCAACCACAAGATGCACCTTTACCTGGGCGCTGCCAAGGTCAAGGAGGGCGTGGAGGTGACCGACTACAGGTTCTTCATCCGCGCCATCATCAGGCACTCGGATCTGATTACAAAGGTAATGTATCTCGGGGTGTTTCTTTCTTCCCCTGAGCTTGTCACTCAGGCGCTGGCCCTCCCTCTGCTGTCCTGCTCTGTGCTGGGCCCTGGGCCGCACAGGGGATCGCAGGGTGCCCTTGGCACACACAGCCCGGCCCCTGGCACACCCCAGCCGGGCGGCAACAGGTGGACACTGGTGGCCTATGGATTTATTTCTTCTGTCACATGGTCTCTGCACGAGAAGAGAATTGTGGGCATAGAAAGAAGACAGGGCTTTGTTAAGTGATACTTGCTGGCTGAGTATGTGGTCTTTTTTTTTTTTTCCCATTTAGAAAAGTTACCCATAATTATGTTGTGAAAATTTCAAACAATTTTCAAAACTGCTTTTAAAAATATAAAAAAAAGGGCCCAGAATCCTGCCACTCGGGCCGGCCTTGCTGGTGACCCTCTCTAGACACATACGTCCATACCTAGCGCCATGCGTAACCTTTCCAGGCAGCTCAGGCGGACAGGCCATTCGAAGAGTGTTGCTTTTTTACTGGTCAGGGACTTACAGACCTCCTTCCATGTTAATGAGGATGACCCACTCCATGCGGGTGCCTTGCGTGGATGTACCCGTGTGTGTAACGTTTTTTACTGATCCCCCGTTGATGGATGTTGAGCTAATCTCTGATTTGCTGCCTCGGTCAAGTAGATGTTTGCATCGGTTTTATTATCGCTGAGGTGCAGTGAGGCCAGCAGATCAGGGGACAGTTGCCATTGGAAAGAGTGTTACAGTGCCCAAGAGGGGGGCTCGCCAGGCCGTGAAGGGCCACATGGAGATGCACCAGGGCCTTCAGGAGGTGGGAGTGGGGGGGGGGGCGGGGGGGCTTGTTATGGGCGAGAGCCTTTGTTGTGGTTTTTGCAGGAAGGAGTGGGTGAGGTAGGTAAGCAGGGATTGGCCAGTTTGGGGACTTTCAGCGGGCTGTGAGCACAGAGCTGTCTGTAGGTGTCGGTACCTGAGCTGGCGTGACCTGGGCAGGGGGGAGCATCCTGGAGTGTGAGAGCCCCACGGAGGAGGTGGTTGGGGCGAGGGCTCTGGAGGTGCTGGTTTGCATTGGAAGGTGTGCTCGTGGGGGAGTGGTTTCCTATCGAGGACTCGGCTGACTCTGGGCCCTCCAGGGCCAGCCAGGCCCCAGCTGTCCGAGTGTCCGGACACAGACGGTGAATGCGCACAGCCTTTGTCAGCCCTTGGCCTTCGGAGGGGCTCTGCTGTGCTCGCCGGGCACACCTTTGGGAGAAGAGCGATTCCTCTCCGAGGCTTTGCCTTAGCGGCTGCCCCCTCCCTGGCAGGAGGCCTCCTTCGAGTACCTGCAGAATGAGGGCGAGCGGCTGCTCCTGGAGGCCATGGACGAGCTGGAGGTGGCCTTCAACAACACCAGCGTGCGCACCGACTGCAACCACATCTTCCTCAACTTCGTGCCCACCGTCATCATGGACCCCTACAAGGTCTCGTCTCTGGGGGCCCTCACCCGCTCGGGCTCAGTTCCTGGGGACCAACGGCTCTTTGTGCCAAGCTGCCCTGGGTACCGCCTCCTGGCGCTCGAGACCCGAGTTACAGGACGCGCATGTGTGTGCTGGGGGCCTCCGTCCTGCAGGTGGAAGACAAACCCTGCACCGTGTAATTCTAGAGCCACCAGCCTGGGACTGTCCCTGTCCCGCATTCACCCTCCGTGAACGTGCCTCACTTTGAGGACCACACGGATGCCCCAAACGTCTTGCAAAACAAAAGGGTGTCCTGTCCCCGGGTCCAGGCTCTGCTGGGCACCCTGCTGGCTCTTTCTTCATGACCAGGCAGGGTTTAAGGTGGTGATTGTGGGATGGAAGAGGTCCTGGTGCCTCATCCTGGCATCTGTGGGGTGCAGAGGGCCCATGCTGGTGCCCCCACCCCACCCGTCCCCCCACTTCCCAGCAGAGAAGATGGGTGGGCTGGAGATGCATGATGGGATACAGGTGTGTCCCAAAGGAGCACGAGCTGTTGGTCAGCAGCCTCCGTGTCCTCATCTAAACGGGGGATAAAAATGCCGGCACCGCCCTAGCCAGTGTGGCACAGTGGATAGAACGTCGGCCTGTGGACCAAAGGGTCCCAGGTTCGATTCTGGTCAAGGGTACATACCTCGGTTGCAGGCTTCTCCCCAGCCTGGTCGGGGTTGGTGCAGGAGGCAACCAATCGATGCGTGTATGTCTTTCACACTCTCCACTTTCTAATAATCGATGGAAAATATCCTTAGGTGAGGATTAAAAAAAAGATGCCGGCTCTTCTAAGTCACAAAACAAAAGGGGAAATGAGCTCTGAGTGCTTGGCCAGGTGCCTTTGGCCATTCGTCGCCAGCAGTTGTTGGACGCACACTGTGCCCCGGGCATTTTGCACTCGGCGTATCCTCACTGCATGGCTGTCAGCGCTAGAGCTGCTGGGAGTGTGTGCCGCCCGGGCTCTGACACGGGCCTTGCTGTGACCTGGGCAGATCGAGGAGGCCGTGCGCTCCATGGTCATGCGCTACGGCAGCCGGCTGTGGAAGCTGCGCGTGCTCCAGGCCGAGGTCAAGATCAACATCCGCGAGACGGCCGCCGGCAGCGCCATCCCCATCCGCCTGTTCATCACCAACGAGTCAGGCTACTACCTGGACATCAGCCTCTACAAGGAAGTCACCGACCCCAGATCCGGAAACGTAAGGCCGGGCGGGTCCCCAGGTCAGGGCAGAGGCAGGCTGCGCCCTCGAGTGGGACGTGGAGGGAAACGCACTCGGTGGCTGCCTTGCCTGGCCACGCGGGATCCGGCAGCCCCTCCGAGCTTTGCTGAATCCCCGTTGTTCACTCCCCTGGGAAGAAGGGGGATTCTGTGTTTAATCCATTTTGGGACCATGTCCGGGATCGGATGTGGGGTGCCCTGGGTGATTATACTGCAGCCTCCCTCATCAGTTCCCTTAGGGACATAGGTATTTCCCACAACCATGTTTTAGGACAGACTTTTGTGAAGTGAGTGAAATATCCCATTTTTAGGATAGCAACTATCTTTTCGTTTTGAAATAATTACTCTCCAGAGGTTGCAAAAATAATACAGAGAAATAAGTCGCACGGAAAGTTCCCGTGTACTTTCACCCCGTTTCCCAACCTTGTCAAACTAGGAAACTGACCCGGACTCAGTGCTATTAACCCAAATTCGGACTTCCTTCGGGGTTCATCCACTTTGAGGCCCTCTTGTTTGGCTGTGCGTGTGCGCGTGCGCGTGTGCGTGTGCACGTGTGGTACTATCACAGTTACATTCTGGGGGCTGTGTCCACATCTGCCACTGTCCCTCCTTGTGCTGGCTGCCCACAGAGGCAGAAGAGAGATCAGCAATGCCAGGCACTCGCTTTGTCCCGTAAGGTGACAAGGTTTGCTCCCCGCGCTGCGACTTCATGGAGACGTGTCTCCCTCACGCTCTCTCTTTCTTTCTGGTCCAGATCATGTTTCACTCCTTTGGCAACAAACAGGGAGCCCAGCACGGGATGCTGATCAACACTCCCTACGTCACCAAGGACCTGCTTCAGGCCAAGCGGTTCCAGGCCCAGTCCCTGGGGACCACCTACGTGTACGACTTCCCGGAAATGTTCAGGCAGGCAAGTCCCGCGGCTGAGACGCAGCACGGGCCCGGGTCTCCTTATCTAAAGGAAGAAAAAGAAGTTCCCTGTGACCCTTGAGCAAAGTGGAGGCTAGGGGTGCCGACCCCCGGTGCAGCCGAAAACCTTCATATAGCTTTTGATTCCCCCAAAACGTAGCTGCTAATCTACTGTTGACCAGAAGCCTTACTGGGTAACATAGCTGACTAACACCTGTTTTGTATGTTACATGTATTACATGCTGTATTCTTACATAAAGTAAGCTGGAGAAAAGAAAATGTTATTGAGGAAATCCTAATGATGAGAAAATGCATTTATAGTATTTATTGAAAAAAATCTTTAGAAGCAAGTTGCAGAAGGATGTGTGTAGTGCGATACCACTTATTTAAAGTTTAAGTCATGCAAAAGACTACTACATGTTTAAATGTATGCATACATGATGAAATAAAAGCATGCAAGGATGCCCTGACCGGTTTGGCTCAGTGGATAGAGCATCGGCCTACAGACTGAAGGGTCCCAGGTTCAATCTGGTCAAGGGCATGTATCTTGGTTGTGGGCACATCCCCAGTAGGAGGTGTGCAGGAGGCAGCTAATTGATGTTTCTCTCCCATCGATGTTTCTGGCTCTCTATCCCTCTCCCTTCCTCTCTGTGAAGGATCAATAAAATATATTTAAAACAAAAACAAAAACAAAAAAACATGCAAGCATGCAGAGGACTGGTAGACACTAAATTCAGGGTAATGATTCCCTGTGGGTAGCAGTGGGGAGGAGAGTCAGGGATGGGTGAGGAGGGGTACAATAAGGGCTCCAACCACATCTTATTTTTTAAAACAAATCTTAAGCAACTACAGAAAATTATGATTTGATAAAACCATGAGATTTATTGTTCTGCATGTTAAAAGTAGCTCATGATTGTCTGGCCAGTGTGGCTCAGTGGTTGAGCATCAACCTATGAACTAGGAGGTCGCGGTTCAATTCCGAATCAGGGCACATGCCCGGGTTGTGGGCTCGATCCCCAGTAGCGGGCGTGCAGGAGGCAGTCCAGCAATGATTCTCATCATCGATGTTTCTCTCTCTCCCTTCATCTCTGAAATCAATTAAAAAAATTTTTTTAAATAGGAAAAGAAAAAGTAGCTCATGATGTAAAAAGAGAAAGAGCTAGTAAATGAGCCTCCGTACTGGTGACTCAGGCTTTTTTTTTTCCTCCCCTCTCCCCAGGCTCTCTTTAAACTGTGGGCCTCCCCAGACAAGTACCCCAAAGACCTGCTGACATACACGGAGCTGGTGCTGGACCCGCAGGGCCAGCTGGTGGAGATGAACCGACTTCCTGGAGGAAACGAGGTCAGGTCTCAGCGGAGCCCAGCGTCTGGCCGGAACCGCCCGTTCCGAGAGTGTCCCCCCGAAGACACAAACCCGCTTCCCTCGCGCCTTTGTGTCGTCACCAGGTGGGCATGGTGGCCTTCAGGATGAATCTGAAGACGCGGGAGTATCCGGAAGGGCGGGACGTGATCCTCATCAGCAACGACATCACCTTCCGCATCGGGTCCTTCGGCGTCGGGGAGGACCTCCTGTACCTGCGCGCGTCCGAGCTGGCCCGGGCCGAGGGCATCCCCCAGATCTACCTCGCCGCCAACAGCGGGGCCCGCATCGGCCTCGCCGAGGAGATCAAGCATGTGTTCAAGGTGGCGTGGGTGGACCCCGAAGACCCCCACAAGGTACATCAGGGCAGTGTGGCAGTGTCGCTCCGCTCGGCTGGCACCCTATCTCCAGTGGAGGCGGCAGTGCCCACAGGGGGTGAAACAAGTCTTATTACTCTTTTTCCACATATAGCACAGATATCCTACATAAACGGGCATACGGTGTATCGGTATTAAAATTTCATGGGAGCCCGGCTGGGCGTGGCTCAGTGGTTGAACGTCAACCTATGAACCAGGAGGTCAGGGTTCGATTCTGGATCAGGGCACATGCCCGGGTTGCGGGCTTGATCCCCAGTGTGGGGTGTGCAGGAGGCAGCTGATCAATGAGTCTCTCTCATCATTGATGTTTCTCTCTCTCTCCCTCTCCCTTCCTCTCTGAAATCAACAATAATAACAAAATATATATACATATATATATTTTAAATTTCATGGGAGGGGATGGCTGTTAGGAAAACATGCCGAAAAAGGCTCCTTAGGGGACAGTAATGGAAAAGGTTTATGAACCCTGAGCTAATGCGGGTGTATATACAGATATAGAATATATACTGTCTCTCCTGAACGCAGCAAACACTGAGAATGCAAAGGTGAAAAATACATCGTCCCTGGCCTCGGAGATTTGTTAAAAACCGTGGGGAGATATGGAGACACCAGCTACACTGGAAGGCCGCAGGAGTGAGAGCACACGTTTTATGACGTGAAAATGCAGGGGACAGAGTCCCTCTTTGCAACCTCAGCCTGCATTTCGAAGGGGGCAATTATGCCTCCCGCCACACACACAAAAGAGGAAATGATTTTCAATGTGAAAAACATAACACACACACAGCACTACATCAACATGCGGGCCAGGGGAGGCTGGGAATAAGGAAAACAGTCTGAAAAATCTCCCTAGGGGAGCAATAGTGAGAAGGGAACTGGGAAACAGAATCAGAGCAGGGAGACAGGAGGCAATGCTGTGAGGCTGGGTGGAAAGCATTAGCACAACGCATTAGCTCTTATGGCATGGTATTAATCAGACATGTTAACATATCGTTAACACGTTTACACGTTATTAACATCCATTCTGCAGTGTTGATATGTTTTTAAAAACAGTGGCTGCCAAGGGCAGGAAAATGGATTCATAGCTTCACTGGAGTATGTTTTTTGTTGTTGTTTTTAAGGGCTTTAAGTACCTGTACCTGACCCCCCAAGAGTACACCAGGATCAGCTCCCTGAACTCCGTCCACTGCAAACACATCGAGGAGGAAGGAGAATCCAGGTAAGTGACTGGCAGGTGGCTCCCTCCTTTGGCCTGGGGTTGATTTCAGCTATTCCTGGGGAACCTGTCTCTTTGCCTCCGGCTGTGGTGGTATTTCCAAGAGGGTGGGGCTGTGTGTACAGTGGGACCCTGGAGCTTTGGCACCGATGACTTAAATATCTGGGGTGTTCTCTAAGGTGAACCCCTCCTTGTCATCCCCAAGTAAGACGTGCCTCTCACAAAGATAGCACATTACAAGGGGCGCGGGGGGGGGGGGGGGGGGGTCAGATCAATCTCCCATGAAGTCCCCAGAGCTGCAGGCTCACATTATAGGATCAAATTAGCCAACGGATGCAGCAGTGGTTTGGCAAGCTGGGAAGGTGTGGGCGGGGCAGGGGTCGGCTCCGCTCTCCCCTGAACATCACAGCTACCGGCTGTCTCTTCCAGAGAAAGTGGTGGGTGTGTTGTTGCTGTTTTAGTGAGAGTGACTGAATCAGAATTTCCCAGGCTGAGGTTTCTGCAATGTTAGTTGGTGATACGTGGGGAGGAGGAGAAATTTCCATCATCAAGTAGGTTTGGGAAACACTGGGTTACATGAGATCTAACAAGCACCTTTCCTAAGGGCCTCCCCCAAACCTTTAAGGTGCTCAATGCCTTGTGAATCTCGAACAGGTTAGGAAGTACAGTGCCTCTCACACTTGGGTGGCCAGTCTTGATTGATTGATTGTGAGCTAAGTGGCTTCCCCATCTCTGTGTAGACCGAATGGTGTTCTCTGCTTCAGGAAGAAGGCACGGTGGGGATGACATTTCACTAAGACAGCCTCTGCATGGTCTCCTAGAAACTTTAGGGCCAATCACGAAGGTCCCAGACCTCGACTTCCATTTCGCCTCTGGCTGCTTTATCCCCTGCTTGCCCCTCCTGCCTCAGGCCCTTGGGAAAGGGGCCAGCCTGGGATTTCTCTGGACCCCATCTTGCGTTTTAACTCGTGTTTGGTTCTTGAAGGTATGTCATCACGGACATCATTGGGAAGGACGATGGCCTGGGCGTGGAGAACCTGAGGGGTTCAGGCATGATTGCTGGGGAGTGCTCCCTGGCTTATGACGAGATCGTCACCATCAGCTTGGTGAGTCTCCTCTGGTTTCATTGTCTGTTATGTCTCAACCTTTTATTTTAGGAAGTTTAAAATAGTCACAAAAGGAAAGAGTTGATAACGAGGGGGCAGTCCAACTCTCAGTTGATAACGAGAGTACCTTGAACCACACTGGCCAAGGTACTCTCACTTACTTTATTGTAGTAATACAGCTCCTAATACATATAACACAATAGTAGGTTATTAGTAGTTGTTTTGGGGGAATCTGAAGTTATTCACTGATTTTATTGGGGGGGGGGGGTGGTTAGCTCTCCTAACTCCTGTGTTGTTCAAAGGTCAACTGTGTGTGTGTACATATTCATTTATTTAGAAATAGTTTTGGACTCCCCAGCAGTTACAAGTTAGTGTAGAGAGGTCCCGGGCACTTCTCCCCCAGCCTTCCCCGCGACGGACTCTTTCACACGTGATAGCACGTTGTCAGAGCCGGGGCACTGACCTGGGCACAGACTCCCACACGGCACAGCCCTCGCTGGGATGTCCCGTCTCACACGCACCCTAAGCCGTCCTTTGGGTCGTGGGAGCAGCTGCGAGAGCTCGTGGATGACCCAGCTCAGAAGGGCTCCCCGCGTGCCTTGGGAGGGAGAACCAGAACATTCCATGCCTGCTGCCTGTCTGAAGCACCCCTCTTGGTTGACGGGGTTACTCCTGGGTGGGAAGCCAAGGTCAAGGGAGCCTCAAGGTCAGGCTTCGCCTCTACTGTTCGGCCCTGACTCCCGTCGCCGTCTTTGTCCATCGGGTTCCTGCTGGGGGCGGGGCAGCCTCGGGAACTCAGAAGGGATCCTGTCTTCACAGGTGACCTGCCGCGCCCTGGGCATCGGGGCCTACCTGGTGAGGCTGGGCCAGCGGGTGATCCAGGTGGAAAACTCCCACATCATCCTGACCGGAGCCAGCGCCCTCAACAAGGTGAGCGCGAAGGGGCTGGGGGTCGTTTCCCGTCCCCTCGTTCCCGTTCCCTCGTCCCCTGGTGGTGTCTTCTCAGTGTGAAACCAGTATCGTTCCCACTGAAGAGCTGTTTTCCCAGTTTGCAAATATCTGGGCCTCTTATGAATCCCCCCATGCCACCCCACCCCCGCCAAAAAAGCAAAAACCAAAGAACAAAAAGGATTTGGCTCTATGTTCCTGACATTTAAATTTCAAAAATTAGTTAATTTCAAAAATTATTAAAATTCCTAAGACAGCATTGTACCCTGCAGAAAATTGGAAAAAGACCCCCACATGTAACTGTGTCCTGCTGTAATTCTGGTGTATTTCCCGCTCATCTCCTCCCTCCCTGTGCTGAGTCTCAGTGAATGTGCAGTGTGGTTTCCGCTTTGTTCACGCCATGGCAACATTGCCGCGTTGCTGTAAAGCTTCCCTGATAGAATGTTCTCAAATCCCACGGAGGGTCTCCAAGTGCGGTCGAACCAGCAGCATGAGCGCCCCCTGGGGACGGGTTAGAGATGCAGATCCTCAGGCCCGGTCCCAGACCCACTGAGTCAGAAACATGAGGGAGGGCTTTGCCTTTTTATTTATTTTTTATTTTTATTGATTTCAGAGAGGAAGGGACAGGGACAGAGAGAAACATCGATGATGAGAGAGAATCATTGATCAGCTGCCTCCTGCATGCCCCCTGCTGGGGATCAAGTCTGCATCTGGGCCATGTGCCCTGACCAGGAATGGAACTGTGACCTCCTGGTTCATAGGTCGATGCTCAATCCCTGAGCCATGCTAGTCGGGCAGGTTTTGCTTTTGAGATGAGCAAAGTCGTCATAAGTCATCGTAATCAAGGTCATCAAAGGACACACTGCTTCTCAAATTGGGCTGCATGTTAGAATTATCCAGAAGTTAAAACACACACCAAAGACTCTAATATAATTGGACCGGTGCAGCCCGGGCATCCGGGTGTGTAAAAGCTCCCAGTGATTCCAACGTGCAGCCCGGGGTGAGGACCACCGAGGGAGATGACCACCAAACAGGAGGGAGATGGTCCCCGGGCCGGGGAGAACCTCGCTAACCTGGCCGTGTCTAAGCAGGTCCTGGGCAGAGAGGTCTACACGTCCAACAACCAGCTGGGCGGCGTGCAGATCATGCATAACAATGGCGTCTCCCACATCACCGTGCCCGACGACTTCGAGGGCGTTTATACCATCCTGGAGTGGCTGTCCTACATGCCAAAGGTGCGGCACCCCCTCCTGCAGCTTAGAGCCTGGAGACGCTGTCATGACATTCTTTGGCTGTGTGGTGTGGGAGCACGGGGAGCAGGGAGCCCTGCAGGTGTGGTGGGGTGAATGCTTCTTTACCCCTCCCTCCCTCTCTCCCTCCCTCCCTGACTCCCTCCCTCCCAGGCACCCAACCCTGCACTAGTTGTTCTTGGCCTTAAAAAGAAAAATAAATGGCCAGTGATGCTATCGGTTGATCCTTTAGGAGGGGATGGGCTAGATTTGATTCCTGGCTTCCCCCTTAATAGCAATCAGACCTGGGGCCAACCAAGCCTCAGCTTCCTCCTCTGTGAAATGGGCACAACAATAGCCCCTACCCCCAGAGTGTTACCCGGATGATGAAGTGAAATGACGTTTGGAGCCCAGCCCTTGGTGGGCCCGCAGCACATGCTACTCAGAATCGTAGAGATGAGCTTGTTTGGGTTGGGCTGCTACTGGGCAGCCAGCCATAGTCACAGTCAGAGGAGGGAAGCGCGAGGGGCAGGTCGCCGGCGTTGCTGACGAACCCGGGGAGCAGAGTTGGAGACCCAGCTTTCTTTTCCAGGATAATCACAGCCCGGTCCCCATCCTCACACCCACTGACCCCATTGACAGAGAGATTGACTTTTTCCCGTCGAGAGCCCCCTACGACCCCCGGTGGATGCTTGCAGGAAGGTCTCACCCAAGTAAGTCCCCAGGCACTTGCCTGAGACCTGGGTCTGGGGTCTCCTTCCTGGGCCTGAGACGCAGGAGCCGTGGGTGAGGAGCATCGGGGTTGAGGGGGCGCCTGAGGTCGCCTGCGGAGAGCGCGGAGGAATTGAGGTTTTACTCTGTGCCTTCCCCGAGCGACTGACCGAGGAGATGGAACCAGCCTCCGGTTTCTGGAGCTGAGGATGGAGATGAGATGCAGAGTCCTGGCTGGCACGTCAGGATTTCGAGGACTGCTCCTCTCTCCTTTCCCTCCCCCCTTCCCTCCTCCTTTCTCTCTCTCTCTTTGGTTAAACCTTCACAACGGAGCTGTCTGTGAGTTTACCCAGGACAGGCAACTTCACCTCTTCCGCATACATGCACACACACATGCAGATACTCATGTGCACGCATGTTACCACATGCACTTGCACACGCACATCCTCTCCCTCTCCGAAAGCAGCAGGTCTGTCCCCTGGAGGTATATGATTACACTCTGAGCACCCAGAACAGGACAGGAAAGCCGAGCTACCCTGTTACCATCACCCCGAGTCTCGGATTTCGCAGGCTGCACCTTCAGCATTCGGCTGCTCCTCCCTGCGCGGTGCAGGGGGGCCTGTCGGGAGGCGCCGGGCTCTGCCAGCAAGAAGCCCCGTGCCTGCTCCCCCTCTTCCGTTTCTGTTGGCCCTTCTCACCTGTGCGCACGGAGGGGGCCGGCTTTATCTTGATGTAAAAATGTCCAACTTCTTAGTGATGGTTTTCTCCATCCGACCAGGCCTCAGGCTGACCTTGAAGTGGGGCCGCCTTGTTCCCACACCTGCAACCTGAGACCCTCCCGCTGCCTGGTGGTTCTTATCCAACCTGCAGTCATGCGCACGGAGGGGTGGCTCACATCACCACTTCCCTCCAGGAGCGCAGCCGACTTGTCACACCTCTCTCTCCCCCCCCTCTCTGTCCCCCCCTCCCCCTCTCTCCCTCTCTCCCTCTCTCCCTCTCCCCCCCTCCCCCTCTCTCCCTCCCCCCTCTGTCCCCCCCTCCCCCCTCCCCCTCTCTCTCTCCCCCTCTCCCCCCTTCTTTCTCTCTCTCTCCCCCCTTTCCCCTCTCCCTCTCTCTCTCTCTCTCTCTCTCTCTCTCCCCCTCCCCCTCTTTCTCCCTCTCTCTACTTATCTATCTCTCTGAAACTGAACACGTTACTCTCTGTTAAATGGGAGGTTCAATGTTATTAAGCTACAGCCAGCAGGTCAGGGGTCACGGATGAGTTTTTCGGGGCAGATGGTCCCTTTCTGAAACCCACCCCCTGAAGGCGCCCATCAGCTGTTCGCCTCTTGGGAAGGAGCAGCAGAGATGTGATGAGGGCCTCTCGGTGTTTGGCATTGATGGGGATTGATGTGGTCGGATATTCTATATGAACTGAATCCCTGACTTGGTATACATTTTGCAGACCTGTTCTGTTTTTTTGTTTTTAATTTTTAAAATTTATATTACTTATTTGTTTATTTCTTTGCAAGGGGTTGGGATCTGTGTCGTGTTCCGGAGAAAAGGCATTTGGGCTGTGGGGTCAAGGTCAGGCTGTCCTTAGAGAAACCCCAGAACAGTCTGCCCTCTCCAGCAGACCCTGGGGGTCCTCACCCACCTGGCCCCTCAGCCCGGGCTTCTGCCTTCTGTCCACAGCTCTGAAGGGGTCCTGGCAGAGCGGATTCTTCGACCAGGGCAGCTTCAGGGAAATCCTGGCACCCTGGGCCCAGACCGTGGTGACGGGACGAGCAAGGTAACAGAGGACTCAGGCTGCACCCCTGGCCTTGCCAGGCATGGGGACTCCCAGGTGCCAGGACAGGTGGCCCCAGCGACACTTCCTTCTTGGCCCCAGGATTTCCCAAAGGAAGGACTTAATTTGGTGGGTGGTTTTCTGGACGACGAGCTTCTTCATAAAGTCTCGGTTTGTCTGTGGCCTTGGGTGGCATCTCGGGCACCTTCTGGCTGGGGGCTGGGATCCTTGTCCCTGGTCCACCCCTGGGACAGGGCGCTCCAGCCCCGGGGGCCACAGACCCCTTTGGGACTCAGAGGTGGCCCTGGGAGTCTGGCTAGAAAACCACACAGACACTCACAACGGGATTCCATTTCGGGAGGGCCACGGGCAGGAATCCTGTTGTCCAGCATAGCTTGTGAAAGGCTTCACTGCTTGAATGCTCTCAGAGCTGAGCAGCTCACTCCCCAGCGGTGGAGCCATCATCTCCTTAGGTGACGCCAGGGGCCTGAGGGAGAGTTCCGCCCTTTATGGAGCCCTAAGCGGCATCCTCAGAGTCCACCACGCAGACGCCTGGCACAATGGAGCTGCTTCGCGTCCAGGCTGGGGACTCGGCCCTGCGGTGCAGCCCCCACTCCGTCACTTACCCTCTCTGGGCTCTCACATCCTCACCTGTAAAATGGGGGTGAGAATTCTACCTCCCGGAGACTGTGATGACGATCACATACGTTAAGCACTTAACCAACATCATAAATGCTCCGTAAGTGGGAGCGGCTGCTGTTGGTCATGATCATTGTTGTTGTTACTCAGCTCCCGGCAGCCAGTAGTAACCTACGAAGCCTGGTATGGGCACCAGTCGCTTCTCCATGAGGGTTTCACTTTAAAAACATTTTTTAGAACCTGGGAGGCAATCTCAGGAGGCCCTTCCTTTATCGGAAGCTCGCTCTCCCCTCGCCTGCCTCACGGGGTTGTTGGGCGACAGGAGAGAGTAATCCAGTGTCACACAGCACGGGGCAGCCATGTCCGGGGGTGACCGTGGCATCCCCTGCACCAAAGCTCCTTTGGGCTTAGGGTTCCTCTGCCTTTCCCAGTGCGACTTGGTGTCTAGATCGTGCTGCCCACTGTGGTGGCTGCAACTTTAATGTGCATGAATGAAAACGAAAGGGGGTGCCGTGTCAGTTCCTCGGTCGTACTTGCCCCATTCCAAGCGCTCGGTAGCCCCGGGTGGCTCGTGGCACGGAGAACGTGGCATCATCACGGGGAGTCCTCGCAGCCAGCACTGCCTCAGGCCGTCACTGGCGGACCCTCCCCTCCCGTGGTGGCCGTGGCCCTAGCGAGCACCACGGGACCTTTCCAGCTGCCGGTTCGTGAGGCACTTACTGCTTTGGACAGCTGCGTTGCCGTCCAGTAAACCCCCTGCAGTGACAGCAGCGCTGGCCCTGCAAGCCTCCCTCCCAGCCACCGCTGCCCACTCCCAGGACACCCGTAGTGTGACAGCCGGGCTGGGTGGGCCCCACCGCCCCCTGCACTGCCTGGGGGTGCGCCCTGCACCCGCTCACCTGTGCTCCACCTCGCAGGCTGGGGGGCATCCCTGTCGGCGTGATCGCCGTGGAGACGCGGACGGTGGAGGTGGTGGTGCCCGCAGACCCCGCCAACCTGGATTCCGAGGCCAAGGTGAGGGCCGGGGGGCTGGGGCTGCTGATTCGTGGGCTCAGCCACACGTGTGGGTCCTGGTGGCTGCGAACCTGCCTCTCCAGCTCAGAGGCTTGGAGGAGACGGCCTGGGACTCAGTGCCATTTTCCCAGCCCCCTAATTGCAGTGGCAGAACCTTCCACACCAGCTTCCTTCCTCCTCAGAGGATGCCAGAGGGTCCCGGGAGTCCCTCCTGCCTCTCGCCCATCCCTCTGGCTTGACGAGCTCAGGCCCCTCTGAGCCTGTAAACGGGCAGCAGGACCTCTCTGGGCTGCAGTGGGAGGCGCCCTCCCTGTGAGCCTGGCTCTGGTGCTGGTGCCCACGCTGGTCAGGGTGCCCGCCTGTCCCAGGTCCCGAGGCCGCCCCTGCCCAGAGCCTTCTCAGGCGGCTGGCTCTGTGTTGCAGATCACCCAGCAGGCGGGCCAGGTGTGGTTTCCGGACTCGGCCTACAAGACGGCCCAGGTCATCAAGGATTTCAACCAGGAGAAGTTGCCCCTGATGATCTTTGCCAACTGGAGGGGTTTCTCCGGTGGCATGAAAGGTGAGGCAGCCTCCCCCGTGGGTGCCCTCAAACCACAGGGCCAGCACCCAGGACACCCCCTCGGGGTGGCGACACCGTGTTTTCTGTGTCTGGTCCCATCGTTGCCTTAGCTGAGCCCCCGGCACAACCCGGAGAATGGGAGCAGTTCTGGAAACAGCCCATTTCACAGATGGGAAACTGAGGGTTCCTGGTGGGACTTGCCTGAGGTCACGCCGTGAGTGGCAGGGCAGGGAGGGGCGTCCCAGAAGCTGCCGAGGGATGGGGCAGTCAGCTCCGTACTCCCCGCTCAGTAAGATGAGGAGGTGGTGTGTCTGCCCCGCCCTCCTCAGGGGGCTGCTGGGAGCCTCTGTGGCCGGCAGTCAGCCCTGAGCATGTTGGCAGGTACAGTGGCTGTCAGCAGGGTGTGGAGGAAAGAGCTGGCCTGGGAGGCGGGCAGACCTGGGGTGAGTCCTCGCTAGCTGGGCGACCTCTCTGAGCCTCAGTTCCCTCCTCTGTGAAGGGGGATATGAATAGGGCCAACCTCGGGCGGCCAAGGTCAGGCTGCGATGGGCCCCTCTCGGGCCTGTGTGGTTACAGTTGACTTTATTACTGCGTTAGTGTGACCACGGAGGGTGTCTGGCACTTGGAGGGACATACCTGGGTGTCCCTTGGGAAGTAAGAGCAGAAGGGACTGTGCGTCTGTGGCTGGGAACGTGGGACAGCGTGTGGCAGAGTCAGAGCCAGAAGGGACCTTAGCGCTCGATGCCCTCATGCTTCCCTTTGCGATGGGGACATGGAGGCCCAGGCAGGGAGAGCGACTGTTCCCGGGTCGCACGGACACATCGCCCCTGTTATAAAACAGATGGTTGAGCCTGGCCGGCGTGGCTCAGTGGTTGAGTGTTGACCTGTGAACCAGGAGGTCACATGGCTGGGTTGCAGGCTGGATCCCCATTATGGGGCGTGTAGGAGGCAGCTGATCAATGATTCTCTCATCATTGATGTTCCTACCTCTCTCTCCATCTCCCTTCCTCTCTGAAACTAATAAAAATGTATTTAAAAAACAACAACCACACAGATGGTTGAGCCCCCTGTGCCTGGGCCGGTCCTGACTCTCAGCCCAGGCTCTTTTCACAGAGCCAGGCAGCCTCCCAGCCGCTCACGCTTTGCCAGAGCCCCCAGCACAACACACTCTGCTTGCGCATGAGCTCTGGGCCGGAGCTGCCTCATGGGGCAGTCGCTTTGCTTTTCAGATATGTATGACCAGGTGCTGAAGTTCGGGGCCTACATCGTGGACGGCCTCCGGCAGTACAAGCAGCCCATCCTCATCTACATCCCGCCCTACGCGGAGCTCCGGGGCGGCTCCTGGGTGGTCCTGGACTCCACCATCAACCCCCTGTGCATAGAGATGTACGCAGACAAAGAGAGCAGGTGGGTGTGTCGCCCTCAGCCTGGCTCAGCCTTCTCTTATTCTCTATGCCAGTCGGAGGCCCCTTCACCTTTGAGCCACCGGCTTGGGATCTCGGGGGCGCTCTGTTTCTGAAGGATGGAGCACTTCCAGTTTAACCTGAAACTCGCATCCAGTATCCAATTGGGTTTTTCTCATTAGAGCAAGTGGCCGAAGCAAAGAGGTGGTGGAGGAATTGTCTGTTCTTTCTTAACTTACACTCCTCTGCTCCCCAAGGAAGTTTGCAATCAAGTAAGGAAAGACCAAAAGCATCTGAGCTACCTGGCAGCCAGGATGAAAAGGGAAATAAGACCAGTGAGAACCAGTCACCTGGTCTTAGTCACCTGGAACTCTGAGTCTCTCCCAGAGCTCTGAGTTCCTGAAGGGGCTGCATTTTGTCCAGTTTTATAACCCAGGGCCTGCCTGGCACAGTCACACCTACTGGGTGGTTGAGAAATAGCGGCAAACACACGACTGAATGAAGACTCGCATGACAGGATACCAGGTCTTCAGGGAGAGAAACCTTGGCAGAGTGAAGACTCACTGCTATGTGCTGTACAGGATATAAAGGCCTTAAGAGTAGTTCTGCCCAAAATACAGGCATCCTATTCCTGTGTTCACGCCCTTACTCATCCATCCATTTAGTGACTATGTATCGAGCACCTTACCACATACCAGGCAATGCTAGGCATTGTGGTAGGGCACAGATCGGCTAACCCTGTCCCACGTCCAGGGTGCCCAGATCCTCCTGGAGGACTCAGGCATGAGCAGCCTCATTCACTTTTTGCTCTGGCTGCCAGGAAGCTCAGAGCTACATACAATATTCCTCAGGGCTTCCAAGTTATCACAGGAAAAGGGGGCCAGAGGAATCTGAGGGGTGGGTGAGAGGGTTGGATATGGGAGGGCAGCTCCTATGGGACCGGGTTGGACTCCTCATCGTGCCGTTGAGAGCTGTAAGGAGATAAGAAGCAGTACCCCGGCTGGGGGAGAGCAGCCCTTAGGAAGGTCAGGAAGGACCGGCTGAGGGGCCGGAGGGCTGTACTGTCCTGGAAAAAGTCACACACTTAGAGCGGAAAGGGCCTCCTAGAGTTCAGAAACTTTATTTAAAACACAGGCTCAGCCCCTCATTGTACGGATATAGAAGCAGAGGACCAGAGAGGGAAGGTGAGTTGCCCAGGGTCACAGAGCGAGTCAGTGAAAGAGCTCGGAACTGACACCCAGACGTCCTGGTTCCTCGCCTCAACCCCATGTCTCCTGGCTGGCTGGCACTGGCGGGGTGGGGGGGGGACCCCTCGCCCACCTCACCCCTACCTCTTGTTTTTTCAGGGGGGGTGTTCTGGAGCCGGAGGGAACAGTGGAGATTAAGTTCCGAAAGAAAGACCAGATAAAGGCCATGAGGAGGATCGACCCCACTTACAAGAAGCTCGTGGAGCAGTTAGGTGCGAGGGTCCGCCGTGCGCCACCCTCCGCGGTCGGGGGGGCCCAGCCCACGCCGCTGTGGGAGACCTACCCAAACAGCTACCAGCTTGGGAGAGATTTTAAATGTTCACATGTAGCAGGTCGGCCCCATCTCGCCATCGTGGGGGTGCTTCTGACCCTACAGGAGCAGCTTGGTTTGGGGGAGCGGTCACAGTTAGAGCTCAGGCCTCCTGCAAACTCTGGTTTGTGCCCTGGCCCGCAGGAGTGGCTGATCTGTCCGACAAGGAGCGCAAGGACCTGGAGGGCCGGCTGAAGGCCCGGGAGGAGCTGCTGCTGCCCATCTACCACCAGGTGGCGGTGCAGTTCGCCGACCTCCACGACACGCCGGGCAGGATGCTGGAGAAGGGCGTCATCTCCGTAAGCACCTGCGGCTACGGCCAGGCACTGGCTTCCAGCTCAGGGAGGAGACCTGGGCTCACCCTGCATGTCAGCATCGCCCTGGCAGCTTCACAACATCCTGGAGCCCATGTCCAGACCAGTTACATCAGGATTTCGGGAGTGGGAGTCCGACATCAGTATTTTCCCCCCCAAATCCTCAAGAGATTTCAATAGGCAGCGAGGTTTGGGACCACCAGTCTGTGTGTGGCTGTAACTGCTGAGCCGGATGTGGGAAGTGTGGTTTCTGCCCCGTATTCACCCACCTCTGGTCATCACAACCCCTGCCCCAGGGCCCTACCCCCAAGAGGACGTCCCAGAGTCAGTCACCTGCTACGCCTTGCCTCTGGGAAGCCCGTCTAATGTTCTGGCAAAGTCCTGGCTCTGCCACTGCTTGGGCGGGTGTCTTCACCTCCCCGGGCCTCAGCTTCCTGGCCTGTGAAATGGGCATGATCCCAGAGCCCGCTCCCAGCGCCAGCTCAGCCCCCGGCAGCGGCGACTCAGGCCTGGGCTTGCCCGCAGGACATCCTGGAGTGGAGGACCTCGCGCACCTTCCTGTACTGGCGCCTGCGCCGCCTGCTGCTGGAGGACCAGGTGAAGCAGGAGATCCTGCAGGTCAGCAGCGAGCTCAGCCACGTGCACATCCAGTCCATGCTGCGCCGCTGGTTCGTGGAGACGGAGGGCGCCGTCAAGGTGGGCCAGGGCGGAGGCGGGCGGGCGGACGCTGGGTGGGCCTGCGCAGCCGCGGGTCCCCCTGAGGCAGCCTCTGCTCCCCCGCTCCCCCAGGCCTACCTGTGGGACAACAACCAGATGGTGGTGCAGTGGCTGGAGCAGCACTGGCAGGTGGGCGACGGCCTGCGTTCCACCATCGGCGAGAACATCAAGTACCTGAAGCGGGATTCTGTCCTCAAGACCATCCGAGGGTGAGTGGCCGCCCATCCCTTGGACTGACCAGCAAGTGCAGAGCTGGGATCGGCCTCCAGCTGCCTGTCCCAACACTGCAGGCCCCGAGGTCCCCACCACAGCCCTGGGCCCAGCCCCCAGCAAAGAGGCCGTGACTCCCCCAGAGCCCTGGGGGTGCCGTGCGAGGGTGTGCGAGGATTTCAGTTCAGGATCGTGTTGGAATAGAAAGCAGCTTGTCCAAGGTCATGGCCAGAGAACCCACAGGCCTTGGGCTGCTGGCTCCCATTCGGTATCAGCCTTTCTGGATGGTTTGCTCACCCCCATTCTCAGGGGGTCTCCTGGAAAGAAGGAAGTAGATCATGTGGGACCCCGTTAGGGGCATGAAGCTGAAGTTCAGGTCTCAGTAACACAACTAGTGACCTGTAGGGTCCCCTGTCGTTCCTCAAGGCAGCCTGACCCCCAGGCCGTATTCCCTCCTGCCCCCCACGGGACCGTCACCCCCCGTGGCGACCACAGCAGGAAGAGGTTGGGGAGCTCGGGGTTCTTGCCCCCCCAGGAAGGTGACATGGCCCTGCACAGCGATTCTTAGGGCCACGCTGGGTGACCCCAACCCTTCTCTCCCGTCCCCTGCAGCCTGGTCCAAGAGAACCCCGAGGTGGCTGTGGACTGCATGATGTACATGAGCGAGCACATCAGCCCAGCCCAGCGGGCCCAGGTCGCTCACCTCCTGTCCACCATGGACAGCCCGGCCTCCACCTGAGCGCTGCCCACTGGCCACTCGCAGCACCACAGGCAAGAGGAACCGCACCGGCCCGCCGACCGCAGGCCCTTGCCAGGACCATGGGGGTTTGCTTTTTAAAACAAAAAGTCCTCGGGCAGTTCTGCAGGGCTGCTGGCTCCCAACTCACTCCTGTCCCAATAAACCGCTCAGGAGCGCCCTCTCCAGGCGGAAAGCGCCTCCTCTCCGTTGTTGGGAATATTTGTCTCTGAAGACATTTTTGCTGCATCACTGAATCGAATTGAACCCAAGCGCCCGAGTTCCCTTCCCTTCTGGTGCCTGGCGTGCGGGACCCAGGTGTCCTTTGAGGCTCGTTTTATATCAGATCATGGGATCTTCTTTTTTTTACTTGGAGACCGGCTCTTGCTGTAAACATCTATATTTCAGCAGAACACAGAAGCCGAGGAAAGAAATAAAGAGACAAGACGAAGAAGAGAAACCTATTTTTGTAACGATGCTATTTGGAGACTGTCGAGTCGCCCGGGCAAGGGTCCCCGTGATATTTATTAAGAGAATAAAATGGAATCTTGTTCCCCGACGTCCCCTAGTGAGTCGCTAGGGCTGGCCCACCGGCAGGCCGTGCTTAGCGCTGAGGGGCAGAGATTCCGTTTTGGGGAAAGGAGTGGAAAATGAGCAGAGTTGCCCAGGGGTAAGGTCCCAGGCACATGGAGATCTCTTCTGGGAGGCTCACAGCCCCCTGCCTGCCCCTCCCTCTGAGGACAAGGAACAGCCCCGCCCCCACCACGGGATTGGCCACCCTTTCCAGGTACCCTCCTGCCCTGTTGGGGCTCTAGAGGCAGCGGAAAGCCCTCCCAAACTCACAGCCCACCTGCTCACAGGCATCAGGGCTGGGATGGCCACCACCCCTGTGGGGGGCCCCTTCAAGTCACCATCACCCTCTCCTCCGGTGCCTTGATGTGGCGGGATCCAGCCGAGGGGCAGAGCTGTTGGTCTCCCAGGACTGGGCCACAGGACCACGCCGATTTGCTCAGGGAGCCTTTGCAACACGCCCACCAGCACAGCCCTGTCCGGGTGCCGGCCACGGGGGGAAGCTGGCCGCCCCCACGTCAGTGACGGGCAGTTTGAGAACATCCAACGTGACGCCTGGCCAATTTGGAGGACAATGGTTGCCCAGGGAAGCCCCTCGCACGCCAGATGCTTGAGGCTGTCTTGAGTTAAAAAAAAAAAAGTCTGGTCACCAGCTAATGACATCGCTGGCGTGGGGGCGGTGAGGGGTGGGGGACTGATGCATTACTGGTGGCTCCATCCCGTGGCCAGGGAGAGGGGCGCCCGTGCTGCTTGGGAACCGAATGTCTTCTGCGTCGGGGACGCCCCTTGATTCTGCAGGGAGAGACCGGTGACGACAAGCTGCTACCCAGGGACGGGGGGTGGAGGAACCCACCATGAGATGTGTGGAATAAATTATTTTTTAAAGGAAGCATTTGGCCTTGACTGAATATCTGGATCAGCAAAGGCAGTCCGCCTCCCCAAGCGACTCCCCCTCTCCTCCCCCCCCCCCCCGATTTTCCCCTGGAGTTCGCCATCCTCCTGCCACCGTTGGGCTTTGCAGCCAGCCCCCAGCTCAGGACACAGCCGGGACTGGACTTCCTCCCCCGAAGGAAACTCTACAGGGGGAGTACCGAGCCTCTCCAGCTCGATCACAAACACGACAGGCTACTGGCTGTGGATGCGGTTGAGGGGGAGTTTTGTCTTGTGATACCCTGACCCGTGTGGTATATCTCCAAGCAGCGTCGTCTGCAGGAAACACAGGCCAAGGGCCTAGAAGACATTGCTTATTGTGGCAGAATATGCATAACACGTACCAGTCTGGCGTGCAGTGGCATGAAGTACATTCGTTGTTGTGCAACCATCACCAGCACCCTCTGTCTCCACAACATTTTATTCAGCTCCAGTTGAAACTCCAAACCCACTAACACTAACTCCTCGTGTCCCCCTCCCCTCCAGCCCCGGGGAACCACCATCTGCTTTCTCTTTTGGAGTTTGGCTGCTCTAGGACCTCAGACAAGGAATCCCACAGTATTGGTCCTTTTGCCACGGCTTATCTCACTTAGCGTGGCGGCCTCACGGTGCATCCGTGTTAGAGCACGTGTCAGCGTCTCCTTTCGAAGGTGGCTCACAGTCCACTGTGTTGTTCATCCACTTACCCACCGACGGACATCGCAGCGGCTCTCACCGCTGGGCTGCCGTGGGTAACGCTGCTATGAACGTGGATGTACAAATATCTGGTCAAGTCTGTTCTCACTTCTTTGGGGTTTATACCTGGAGGTCGACTTGCTGAGTCATATGATGGTTCTGTTTCATTTTTCTGAGGCGCCTTCATACTGTTTCCCTCCGCCCACCCCCATTTTACATCCCACCATCAGCACGCAGGCTTCTGGTTTCTGCACATCCCCACCAGCCCTTGTTTCATGGGCTTTTTCTTTCTTTTTTTTTAAAAAATACGTTGAAAAAAAATTGATTTCAGAGAAGGGAGAGAGAGAGAGACAGCAGTGATGAGAGAGGATCATTGATTGACTGCCTCCTGCACGCCCCACACTGGGGATTGAACCTGCAACCCGGGCACGTGCCCTTGACCGGGAATCAAACCGTGACCTCCTGGTTCATAGGTCAACACTCAACCACTGAGCCACGCCGGCCGGGCAGCTTTTTCTTCTTAATAGTAGCCATCCTAAGAGGGGTAGCCATCCTAAGAGGGGTCGCCTAGAAGTAATTTTAACTCAAAAGTCACTGAGTCTTTTTACTGGCATCTCCCCGACACCCCAGACGGGATTTACAAACACCATCAGCCAGTCTCCGTTCCTGGATCCCGCTGCCTGTGCCTCCCTCGCCTGCCCAGCTGCTCCTGCCCGGGCTGCCACGCCCCCTGCCTCCCGCCCAGGAAGTTCTCCACGTTTCAGTCCTTAGTTTGGCGTTTGACCTGTCTTCCCCCCCCCCCCCCCCCCGACTCAGGGCTCCGGTATCTACACCCAGAGGAAGAACAGGTGGGCACGAGGTGGCGGTCCCTGGCTCCAGCACCTCGTGCCCCGCTCTGGCCGTATCTCTCCCCCCTCTCCCCAAACCTCCTTGATGAGCCAACGCTCCACCAGGAGCCGGCAGGCCTGCAGGCCTGGGGTCAGAGCCCAGCAGTGTACCCTCGGAGGTTCTCCCACGTCCGCCCGCCCGCCGGGCCCGCTGAGGCTGAGGAGACCTTGGGGAGGAAGGGCGTCCAAATCCGTCCTGCGCGTCACTCATCACAGGTAAGTGCTCAGCCACTCTGAGCCTCCGTCTCCTCCTCTGTGAACAGGGTGATATGTGTTTCCTGCGGCTGCCGCCCTAATGACCACACACGCAGTGGCTTAAAAACCACACATTTATTTTTCGACGGGCCTGGCGGTCAGAAGTCTAACATGGGGCTCAGGGGGCTCAAACCAGGGTGCTGGTGGGCTCGGTCCTCACGGAGGCTCTAAGGGAAGATTCGGTTTTCTGTTTTTTTTGTTTTATTTTTCCACCTTCAGAGCTGACACTGACCCTCCCACCCCCTCTTTTCCTGATAAGGATCCCGTGGTTGCATTGGGCTCACCTGGCGAATCCAGAAGACTCTCTCTCCAGGGCAGCTAATCAGCACCCTTAATTGCACCTGCTCCCTCCATGCCCCTTGATGTAACATGGCCTCGGGTTCTGGATAAGGAATCTTAGGCCGTTCTTCTGCCCACCCCAGGGGTTATACGTCCCACGGGGAGGAGGAGGAATAAGCCCCCCCTACACATTCGCCAGTGTTTGATGACTTTGGTTGTTAGCATGTGGGTGATTTCTCACCATCTCTGAGCCTCAGTTTCCTCGCCTGGGAAATGGGACCATACCCGCACTGGGTGGGTGGCCGCGCGGTTTCAGAGAGAGGCCGCCTGTGAGTGCTGGACTCAGTGCGGCAGGTGGCAGGGCTCAGGTGGTTGGTGCCCCGTTAGTTGCCCATCTCCAGAGCGAGCCTCAGTGAAGCCGGCCCCTCCCGTCTCCCCTTCACGCCTCCTGTGGTGTCAGTGCATCCCGGCCTGTGGCTGCGACCTTGGCAGGTTTGCCTGACTGTGGGGCCTGGGCCACCTGCCTGTGTCAGGCACGGAGGTCAGACTGGTCACGGCTCCCGCCCTCTCCTCATGGTGACCTCCCGCCCCCCCCCCCCCCGCTCAGGTTTTCTCCTCCCGGGTCAGCGCCCCGGAGGGTGCCCCTGTCCGGTCACTTCTAGGGAGTCCTTGGGGGGTGCTATGTACGGGTTGTGACCCACAGGCCTCGGTCACTTGCCCTCTGACCCCAACCAGTCGCTGGGGGCAGCTGGAGGCTGTGATGCGTTCTTCGGCCGGGCCTGGGTCACAGGGCCCCCCTGGAGCCAAGCTGAGAAGCAGGTGCTGGGGTGCTGCAGGCATCCTCGCCCTGCCGTCTGCCTGGCCTCCACTGGGGGGCTCCCTTCAGCACGGCCTCATACCACCCCAACCCCCTCCTCGCATACCCTCTTACTTGATAATTGTCATGTGTGTGTGTGTGTGAGAGAGAGTGTGAGAATCTGGCCTCCCTAGGGAGGCTGCAAGCCACTTCCTGGGTGGGCTTAAGAGTTAGACTCCTAATCACATCCTTTTGCTGTTGTGTTGGGTGGCAAGTCACCTGCTTACCCTCTGAGCCTGTTTCTCTCTTTATTGATTAAGGTATTACATACGTGTCCTTATCCCCCCATGCCCCCCACTCATGCCCTCACCCCCTGGTGTCTGTGTCCTGAGCCTCAGTTTCTTCATTTGCAAACTGGGTGTAATATGAATGACACGCCTGTCAGGGTTGTCATGGGGACTGACAGCTGGTTCACGGCAGTGCCCAGCCCGGGGCCTGGCGCTGTGAGGGTGCAGCTGCTCGCACCGCAGCCTTCGTCCACCCCAGGGGTCGCCAGAGGTAGCCCCACCTCGTCCTGCTGGGCTCCGGCTCTGGAGTCTGAGCGGTGGACTCGGTGCTCCTCTTCACTTGGACTAGAGTCCTCCCCACCCTCCCCTTCCTGAGCGGGGCTCACCTCCCTGCTGAGATGGTGCCCGTCAGGAGCCTGGCGCTGAGGGACAGCGAGTGGCAGCCGTGCTAACTTATTGGTGGTGACAGTCTCCTCCCAGTGTCCGGGGTGATGGGGACCTGGCATCGGAAGACCTGGATTCGTGTGGCTGTGGTGTCACCTCTCTGGGCCTCAGTCTCCCCATCTGTAAACAGGGTCTGCCCTGCGAGGTGTGATGTTGCTGTCCACCCCGCCCACCCCTCCCTGAGAGCCACAGAGCTGCCGTTCAGCCTTTATTGACAGACAAGTTATCCAATACTACGCTTACATAGTCCCCGCGTCACCCGAACACGGGGCTTCATTAACAACAGCTCAAACTTCGTAACGTGTGGGGGCGTGTCCCACAAAGCAGCCGGCAGAGCCGGGCAGACGGGCAGCACGGGGCTGTGTCTGAGGACTTGGAGATGGCTCTTGAAGACAGGGCTGAACCCCCAGCCTCCCCGGGGGCTGGCTGACCTGCTGGTTCATTGGAAAATTCTGGCTTGAGGATTGGGGAACTCCTCCCCTCCCCCAAAACATCTAGTTGCTCAAGCCACTAGCTGGGAGATCCCTTTCTCCTTTCTCCACGCCATGCACCTGGCTCCCCTCCGCCCCAGCTGTCTACAGAACCCGCCACTGGGCAGGTCAGTAATTGGCAACAAGAGGGGAAAAACCACATTAAAATGACCACAGGGCAATGGAATGGACAAGCGCCACTGAATACTCAGCATCGCAGCTTCGCGCCCCCTCACTGCGTGGGTCGCGCTTTCCAGCGTTCAGTTTGCTTCCTTCCCATCAGGGCGCCTTAAATTCCAGACACAAAGCCCCTCCACCCCCCCTCCCCACTCCTCTCGTTCAAACCGATTTGCCCTTGGGAAGCCCTGGTGACCCAAAAGTGTGGCCCCCCCCCTCCCCGCCTTCATCCACGTGGGGAAAGATCGGAATCATGACAGAACAGTTCGGAAACTATCTGGTCTCTACATTTTCAAAACTGGATGCTTCACAGATCAAAAGTGCTTGTTCCTTCTACAGAGCAGCCCGGCCGCAAGGGGACGAAGAGCCCGTTGGCGACGGGGTTCGCGGAGAGCTTTCAGGGGTCCTCAAACTTTTTAAACAGGGGCCCGTTCACTGTCCCTCAGACCGTTGGAGGGCCGGACTATAGTTTAAAAAAAAACTATGAACAAATTCCTATGCACACTGCACATATCTTATTTTGAAGTAAAAAAACAAAACGGGAACAAATACAATATTTGTATTTGCATGTGGCCCGCGGGCCGTAGTTTGAGGACCCCTGGTAGGTGATAGGGTTGCCGGGATGCAGACAGGGACCCGGAGTCTCATTCCGGGGCTGTGGGCTGGATTTGAAGAGGTGGCTTGATTGGGCTCCAATAAATATAAATAAATGTACGCGGGGTCACGGTGCCTGGCGTGGCCCGGGAATCTGCTCTATGGACTTCTGGGAGACTATGGGAGGAGTGGGCCTGGAGGCCGGCGGGGGGGGGGGGGGGCGTTGGAGGGGGGTGCGGGCACCCATTTCCGAGTTCAGCCTCTTGCAGTCCAAGAGAAGTCAGGTTGCCACCCTGGGCCTCAGGGCCTGTCCACTCGAGGCTGCGGCAGATGTTTCATCCGAGGAGAATAAATTAAAGGGCCTTCCTTCCCACCAGGGTGTTTCCGGGGTGCAGCGAGGTGACCCCAATGGGCTACAGGTCATGGACGGGGCCCAGCGGGAGGCCGGCTGGAGGCCTCGCATCTCTGGTCCCAGGAGCATCGGGGAGGGAGGAGGTCAGGATGCTTGTCCACTCTCCTCTGTCCTCCTGACTTGGGAGGCCCCACAGGCTTCCTGTGGAGGTGTGTGTGGGGGGCCGGGGGTGCCAGCAGCCCCCCAGAGGCTCACCCCCTGTGGGAGCAGGAGGAGCACAGGCCCAGGTTTGGGGTGGGCGAGGCCATCAGCTCACAGCAGGGCTATGGGCTTGTTGCCAGGGGCGCCCAGGTACTGGGAGGAGGCGGCGGCAGCCGACGCGGCCACACTGTCCGGGGCCGAGTACGCCGTGTACAGACCCGTCACCTGCAAGTCCGGGAAGGACTGCTCGCTGCTGCCAGAGACGGGGGTCAGGCCCGAGGCCCCCAGCTCGCAGCCGAGGGGGGAGTCTCCGAAGGCCCCCAGCGTGTCCAGGCTGAAGCCCTCGTCCTTTATCTCCTCCCAGAGGTTCCCTTCCAAAGACAAAGGCGTTCAGTGAGCTGGCTCATGTCAGACCCGAGTTCCAATCCCCTCTTAGAGAGGGGCCGGGACCACGTGTGGGATTTAAACACATGCCGTGTTGTCGGAGAAACACCTGGAGGAGCCGGAGTCCCGCCCCAGCCCTCACCTCCCCACGGGGCACCCCTGGGAACGTCACTTCCTCCTAGAGCAGTGGTTCTCAACCTTCTGGCCCTTTAAATACAGTTCCTCATGTTGTGACCCAACCATAAAATTATTTTCGTTGCTACTTCATAACTGTAATGTTGCTACTGTTAATGAATTGTAATGTAAGTATCTGATATGCTGGATGGTCTTAGGCGACCCCTGTGAAAGGGTCGTTCGACTGCCAAAGGGGTTGCGACCCACAGGTTGAAAACCGCTGTTCTAGAGCCTCAGCTCCCCGGGATGAAATGGAGGCATCTGAGAACCCACCCCCTAAACCAAGGAGTCGTGGAAGCACTCGGCCCTCATTCAGGGGTACCATCCTGGTCAAAGCCGGAGGACAAAACAGTGACTCCCTTCATCAGTTTAACACAAGAATCTGGGGAGAAGCAGGGAGGCTCCGACACCCCCGTTTCCCAGCTACAACTAACGCACTAGCTTGCTGGCTGACTACGCTGCTTGCCTGTCCATTTTCCTCGATAGACATGCCTGGAGGGCAGAGGCTATGGGCTAATAACACATAGTAGGTACACCAGTGTTAGTGAGTGGATGGATCATGAGCCTTCACTGAAACCTGACCTTCTCTTGTTCGTTCATTCATTCGTTCATTCATTCATTCACTCACTCATTCATTCCTGTGCATGAGGATGGCCGTGTGCCAGGCAGCGGGGTCAGTGTAACCGGCTTGAGGTTGGCACATGCAGGCTGCAGCAGCTACTGATGGGACGTTTGGGGTTGAAATCCTGGCTCTGCCACTGACTAGCCAGGTGACCCTGGGCCTTCTCTTTGCCTCAGTGTCCTCGCTGGCGGAATGGGCTATGAAGAGGCCTCCCAGGCCTGCTTGTTGTGGGGTGAGGTGAGAGGCTGCCTGTAAAAAGCTGGGCCAGGCCTGGTGTACAGTAAGCACCGTGAATGTATAGCTTGGTGTAACGTGCTGTTCCCAGGCGGTTGGAAGTGTTGGCTGAAGGAATGAGCTGGGGGTGAATGCAGACAGCCCTCCTCTGACTTCCTGCCCCGCCCCCCTCCCACCGTCTCCCCCTCCCCCTCTTCCCATCACCCATTCCTCCAGCCTCACCCTGCAGAGCAAAGTCCATGATGCTGGGGTCCAGGGCATCCACCTCGGGGTTCATGTCGGTGCTGATGTTGATGAAGTCCACGGGAGCCCTGCCCACGGCCGGGTGGGGCAGGGGGCTGGGGCTGAGGTCCGGCAGGGCGTGCAGGGGTGGGGTCTGGGCCGGGGCGGGCGAGTCTGGGGCCAGGTGTGCCTGGGGCTGGACCTGGTGGTGCAGGGGGACCGACTGCAGGGACAGGGTCATCAGCGGCTGGGGCGGGAGCTGGGAGACGGCCAGGCAGCCGTGGGCCATGGCCACCGTGGTGGCGTGGGTCAGCACGGGGGCCTCGGGCTCCCCGGGTTTGCCAGGGCGGCGGCAGCTCTCTGGCCGGTCCGAGATCAGCTTGTCCAGCTCCTCTGCAGGCAAGGGGGAGAGGTCACTTGGCACCCCAGATCCCCGCACGAGGGCCCGGGCGACCTGAGCAAGCCTGTCGGACTCGGTGAACCTCAGGCCCTGCACCCAGGAGATGGCATCGCGCGCTGCACAGGGTCATTGTGGGAATGTGATGAAATCCAAGCTGTGCAGGAACGAGAGGCGCCTCGGACCATGACAGTGGCTCCCCTCATGGGACAGAGCCTTAGAGGGTGGCCCTGATGCTTTTGGGCTTCACTTGAACCTCATCATGGCCCTGCAAGAGGGAGGCGAGGCAGGGCTCACAAGGCCCGTGAGGCTGGGACGGAATGAGCACGGAAGGGGTCCTAGCCACTCCCTGCTCCTAAGAGACAGTAGGAGGTGTTACTGCGGCCTGGCCGGGGGGCTCAGTTCGTTGGAGCATGTCCTGTGCAGGGTCCATTCCCGGTCAGGGTGCACACCTAGACTGTAGGTTCGATCCCCAGCTGGGAAATACAGAAAGGCAGAGAATCTATTAATTATCAGTGTTCTCTCTATTCATGGTAAAGGTTTTGGTATGTTTCTTCCGGTCTTTCTCTCTCTCTCTTTATATTTAGACTAGAGACCCAATCCGTGCACCGGTGGGGTGCCTCGGCCTGGCCTGTGGGGGTTCAGGCCGAAATCGGTTCTCTAATATCCCCCGAAGGGTCCCAGATTACGAGAGGGCGGTTCTCGGGTGATGCACCCCGGAATCAGGCTCCCTCCTCTCTGGTTCCGGGGTGCATAACCCAAGAACCGCAGCTGCCAAGTCACCTCAGCTCAGCAGCTCCTGCGTTGAGCGTCTGCCCCCTGGTGGTCAGTGTGCGGCATAACCACCAGTCAGACAGTCAAATGTTCGCTTAGGCTTTTATATAGATAGATATCCATGTATAGATGTGTGTGTGTGTGTGTGTGTACACATACATTCAACTATCTAGGGAAATGAGTGTGGATATATGCCTATGTGAGTGTTGATAGATGCGCATACATACAAATCTTTGATTTCTGCAGCATTAATTGGCAGAGGCAGAATAACCAGACCAATAAATGGGTACAGTGTGCAGGGTTTGGACCTATTACTTTGCCCTGGAAAAGTCAAACAACTTATGCTCCTACCCATTGCACATGCAGGCGCCTGTTTCTCCACCTCCCGGCCCACTCTGGGCGCTACTATTTTTTAGACCCGTGTCAGCATTTCTGTGTGAGGACTAGGGATTGCTTAGTGGCTTCCACAGCTGGTCACGTCTGCCCAGGCCCCTCAGCCGGCGGACCCTGGGGAGGGTGGGGAAGGGAGGGTATGAAGTCACAGGAGGGAAGGAGGGCTGGGCGGGGCGGGGCTGGGCGGTGATGTGTGTGTGTGTGTTTATGGGGGTGTCGGGCGGGTCTGGGCCTCACCCGGGTTGGCCATGCTCCGGTGGATGGCAGCCAGGTCCTTCCTCTTCCACTTGTGCATCTCCTCCTCCATCTTGTCGATGCGGGCCAGGTTGAGGGCCCACAGGCAGCCCTTGCGCGAGGACCCGCTCGTCTTGTTCTCCACCTTCTGGAAGCACTTGTTCAGGGACAGGTTGTGTCGCACCGAGTTCTTCCAGCCGTCGGGCGCCGTCTGTGGGGAGACATGGGCAGCAGGAGCCCCCTCCAGAGACCCCCCTGCAAACCCTCCTTCCAGGGGGGTCTCAGGCTCGGGCCTCACGGGCTTACAGGACAGGGTCCAACACTCAACCTCGAGTTGGGAAGACGAGAGAGAGCGGTGGGGACTGTGGCAAACTGGAGGGCCTATGCCCTGATTTAAAGGGGCAGCGACAGCTCAACTCCATCGTGGTTCCTACCTGAGAACAGGGCCCAGGGCTGCTGGGTTTTCCACTTTCTCGCCCACTCAGGGAGCAAGCAAGCGAGAGGATGCTAATGCATGGATAACCAGTCAAGTGTATTAACTGCCAGCCAGTTTTAAATGCTCTTAGTTTATTGTTCGGTAACCGGATACTGTAATGCACCTCATATGGTACCCTATTCTCTCTCTCTGCCCTTCCCTCCCTCCCTCCCCCCTCTGCCCCTCCCGCCATGATTTTACAATATTTCTGCTAAGCACACTGTCCAGGCTGGGGACCCCACAGCTTGGCACCTTCTGACCTTCTCCTTTGATGCCAACAAGGACAACATTACTAATGATGAAACCACGTGCCGGGAGCTGCCAGGCCCTTGACATGCAGAATCCTCGCTAACTTGCCAGCCGGGGATGACTCTCCCCATCTCGCAGGCGAGGACACCGAGGCTCAGAGAGGCAAAGGCTCTCGCCGGGTGTGTGTCCTGCATCCTTCTATTTTATACGGAGCCTGTGCTGAGTAGCTAGGTTGCCCCCTCTGCCCTTTGCCCCCGGGATGCTGCGTGAGCTCCTCTTCATCCGTCAGAGCCCAGCTCAAATTCCCCCTTCTCTTTCTGGATTTTTCTGCCCGTGTCTGTGGGAGTGCACATGTGCAAGCATCCTCACCGCCAGGTCTCAGGCATAACTGGGAGCCTGGGAGGGTGGCTCGGTTCGGCCTGGGGCCGTTTCTGGGTCTGACAGGGCTCCGGAGAGGTCAGAGCAGCTCTGGCACCGCCCCCCTCTCCCCCGGCTGCGGCGCCTCACCTTGAAGTAGGGGAAGTGCTCCTTCATGAAGCTGTAGATCTCGCTCACAGGCAGGCTGCCCGTCTTGCTGTTCTTTAGGGCCATGGCGATCAGACAGCTGAAGGCGAAGGTGGGCAGGCCAGGCATGAAGGCGTCTCGGGCCGATGGCCCAAGGTCCCCTCCGCCGGGAAGCCTGCCCTGCTTGACCCACGGGTTCCAGCCCCGACACTCATGGTGCTAACGGTGGATACCTCTTCAGGGCCCTACATCTTCCCCACCCCCTGCCCTTTTTTCCTTGACCCTGAGCTCAGCCATTGATGGCGATTTGAGAAACCCCATCTTTTCCTCTGTTTATCCCTTCCCCATAATAATGTCTGTGGGCCTTTAGACGCTAACGAGGCTGTTTACCTTGTGAGGCACACATACTATTATTTTGATGACTTCAGACATCAGGGGGAACTGAGGTTCAGAGAGGCCAAGCCACTTCCCCAAGGCCACACAGCTTGTGAGTGACAGAGTGTTGCCCTGGGCCCAATTCTGGAGTGGATTCTCAACCCTGGGGGTCGGCTGACCACATGGTGGCCCTTCCTGAGAGCGTATCACACCTGGGGGCTCCCAGTCCCCAAAACCTCCCCCTTGGAAAGTCTGGGCCACCACACCTAGCTGTCCGAGGTGCCCTACAGGCATCCTTCACCCCTCGAGCCCCCCTCACCGCGGCCCACCCTGGACCTCACCTGTAGGAGTAGATGGGCTTGGGGTAGTGTTTGGGGTGCAGCTCTTGAGATGAATGCACAGCCATGCGGGGCTGGGGGTAGGGAGGTCGTGCCCCAAACGGGGAGCCATACAGGCCCACAGGAGGGCACTTCCCACAGGCAGGGACAGGGTACAGGCAGCAGAGAGAGAGACGGTGAGACAGGGCATAAGTCACTCAGGGTAACCCCACCCCCTCCCTGGGCTAGAAAAGCAAGATGAGGTGTGGGGTGGACAGCCCCCCGGAGACAGTCTGGTCTGCACCCACAGCAGGGCTTTAGGGAGAACTGAAGGAAGGAGCCCGTGACATGGACTCGGCGGGGAATGTTACCCCCATGTTCCGGGGGAGTACACCGAGGCTCAGAGGGGTCCCTGGCCAGGCGAAGTCAGGGGTGTCTGCCTCCGAGACCAGGGCCCCTCCGAGCCCCTGGTACCTGCTGGGCGCCTCGGGGGAGTGGGAACGGTGGCTGGGAAGCCGGAGAGTACATCTGTGGTGGGTCCTGCAGGCTGGAGGGGGGCTGCCCCCCCACAGGGAACTGGGTCATCTGCAGGGGCAGGGAGAGGAAGAGACAGAGGGTCAGAGTGACTGGACAGACCCCAAGCCTGCAGGATCCCCCTCGCTCCCCAGCCCATGCAGCAGCACTTACGCTGGCTCTGTGGCTGGCCATGGGGCCCAGGCCCAGCACGCCCGCGGGCGCCATGCCTGCCGGGCCATGGAGCAGGGGCCCTGGGGTGGCTCCTGCATGGAGGTCAGCCACCCCAGCCAGGGAACCTGCAGGAGGGAAACAGAGAGACGCCGTGCAGCTGGAGGCACTGTGGCCTTGGCAGGGACAGCCCAGTCCCCGGGCACCTCCCTCAAGACCACGTGGTAGGGTGGAACCCAGGCCATGCGGCCTGAAGCCCGGACTCTTCACCATACCACCCCGCTGGGGCCAGGCACGTAGTAGGTGCTGGCAAAACACTTCCCTGGGGGGTGGTGATGAAGAATGGGCTGGGGATGATCTTGGGCCAGCCTCCGTTTCCCCATCGGTACCACGTGGCTACCACCCATGCGGTGGACAACTTGTTCAATGGAAGAAAGACTCCCGGACGCTCGTTTTTCAGCCACTAATGCTTCCAGTGCACGGCGATGCTTGCTTTTGCTGATTGCTTTTGCTCAGCACTTTCTGTGTCTCTCTAGGCATTTGATCCACTTGCGGTCACTGCCACCAGCTGCCATTGACTGAGCACCTGCTGTGTGCCAGGCCCTGCGCTCAGCACCTTCCGTGCATTCTCTCTTCACCTCTAGGCCAGGGGCAGTAGACTGCTATGAGGGGTCAGAGAGCCAGTATTTTAGACTTGGCCAGCCAGGTGGTTTCTGTCTTTTATTTTTTTTACAACCCTTGAAAGATGTGAAATCCACTTGTACACAAAGGCTGTACGAAAACAGGCCCGCGGGCCCTCGTTTGCCGGCTGCTCTAGATGGCAGGGGCGGGGCTGTCTGTTCTCCGCGGAACCCTCAGCTCGCAGGGGGCCTGGCACATAGCGGGGAGCCAATGAGTCAATCACATGCCTCTGGGGACGACAGAGTTAGGCACGTGTCACAGATGTGGAGACAGAGGCCCCAAGCGCGATCCGGCCACGGCCACCCCACCGGTGGGTGGCATTCCTAGGTGTCGCCCCTCCCCTGTCCCCCCCTCTCGCCGCCCCACCTTGCCCCTGGGCCTACCTGGGTGAGCGTGTGGTGCACTGGGGCCACCCAGGTCCACGCGGCCACTTGCCATCTGCTGTAGCCGGGGCACGTCCACGGCCGTGAGCCACGACAGTGACTGCAGGTCCCCGGGAAGGTCCTCGTCGCCCGTGGTGGCCAGGATCCTGCAGGGAGGGCAGGCGCTCGGGAGGGGCGGGAGCTCAGGCCAGCTCCAGGGGCTCCCCTACCTCTGGAGTCTCCTCCTTAGCCCCTGACCTCCCCGAGCCTCCCGCACCCTTCAATCTCCCCACCCTGGTCCCAGGACCCTCCCTTTGGCAGCCAGATTACCCAGCCTCAGATCATTCCTGCATTCACTCTTCTAACACGTTCCTTAGCCCCGGCCCCAAGATGATGAGCACTAATGTTTGTTGAACACTTACTATATGCCAAGCACCATATCAAGTCCTTTCGAGGAATTAGGCCATTGAAACATTCCCGGTTAATCCATAAGGCAGGTAGTACTATTGTACCCATTTTACAGATGGGGAAACTGAGGTAATGGCGTCCGCGCTCAAAAAGCATAGTCCCACTCGAACCAGGAGGTCACAATTTGATTCCCAGACAGGGCACATGCCCAGGTCGTGGGCTCTGTCCCCAATAGGGGGCATGCAGGAGGCCACTGATCAATGATTCTCTCTCATCATTGATGTTTCCCTCTCTCTCCCTCTCCCTTCCTCTCTGAAATCAATAAAAATAAATTAAAAACAAAAAAGCATAGGCCCATTCAATCCCCAGAGCAACCCTGACAGGTAGGACATGCTCATATCCCCCTTTTACAGATGGGGAAACTGAGGCTCAGGGCACCGAGACCACTGGAGGCTCCATTTAGGACCCATGCGCCCCAGGCAAAGAACAGATTCATGAGCCCAAACAGCACCTTCCATGGAAGGAGAAAGGCTGCCCAGCGAGGATGCCAGGCAGGTGCCCGTTCTGCGAGAGCACTGGGCCCACAGCAGCACCTCGTCCCGGCGACAGTGTGGCTGCACACGGGCCAGGAGCCCACCCCCTGCCCACCACACCCGCCCCCCTGAGCCAGGGGCTGTCTGGTTTGTTGCCGGGAGCCCCGGGTGCGAATTCCAAGCTCCAGGAGTCACACAGAGAGCTGGAGAGGGAGAGAGAAAGCGGGAAGAAGTGCCACCTCTGCTTCTCTCGGGCACGTGACCGGGACCCACAGACGGGCACCGGCCTCCGCCCCCTGCCATCTGCGAACCCCCCGGTCGGGTATTCTCGCCCTCCTTCTCTCTCTTCCTGTCTCTCGCTTCCCCCTTCTTCCCATGTCTCCTGCTCTCCTTCCCTGTTTTAGGGCCACAATTAGCGTTGCCATGGCCACTGCTGCTCAGTTGTCACAGGGCCTGGGCCCACCGACCTGGCATCAGGTGACGCCCAGCTGCCCGGCGATTGGCTGCCTCGCAGGAAAACACGGCCTGGAAATGATTTGAAACCTCGGCGGCCCGTGTCGGAGGCAGCAGTTGGCCCGGCTGCCGTCCGCCCCCACGGCCCATTGTGTGACAAACGACTGTTGCCCCAGTGGCACGTGGCCCCATTGTCCTGGGGCCTCAATGCCATTGTTTCTGCAGCCCCCCCCCAACCCCCAGCTGCCGCCCCTTGGGCCACTTGTAACTCGTCCGGCAGAGTGACAGCCACACCCCGGGCCTGGGTGATGCCATCTGTCCCCTCGGCCCGTGGAGACCCCGGAGTGAGGCTGAGGGAGAGAGCCGGGCGTGCCACCCGCTGTCAGGAATGCCTGGCTGGCTCCCGCCCACCCCTGCTCACCCCACGGCCGGCCCGCCCACCGCCCAGCTTCTGGTGGTGGGAGCCCCACTCCCGCTCAGCAACCTGCTGTAGCTCCCACCGCCCTCACCGCTCCGCCTGGCGCTGGGGCCACAGGGAGGAGTGGAAGGGAGTCCCTGCTGGCAGGTTTCTCAAGGTGGGGGCCCCATCGGAGCCCCAGATGGTGGTGGGGTGGCTTGTAAACAAACCAGGTTCCTGGGCACCCCTGTGGATCAAACCTCTGGTGGTGGGTGCATCTCGCAGGCAGTATCTATGGTGGTTAAGGGCTTGGGCTCTGGGTTCTAATCCTGGTCTCCACTTACCTGTGGGCCACTGACTCAACCTCTCTGAGCCTCAGTTTTTCATCTATGAAATGGGGATAAAGACAGTTCCTATCGCATAGGGTGCTGTGAGGATTAAATGTTCCTGCGTGTAGAGCACTTGGAACAGTGTCTGACTGAGCTGTCACTCATATGAATATCAGTATTAATGTTCATGATCAACTGAGGGCCTCAAGGGAGTGGAGGACTTCAAAGGTTTGGGCTCTGGGGGGCACATACACCTCCTGCCCCTGTGGTTGCTCCCACTAGGGCTTTTGTTTCTTGCTCACTGATGGGGAGCCCTGTCTGTGACAAGTCCCCCACCTGGTTTGAGGAAGGCGCATTGTCAGGGGTCACTCCTTAAACCCTGAACTAACCGTGTCCGCTGCTTTTTCAGAGCCTGGGCTACATTCTCCCTCCATTTCACAGATAGGAAAACGGAGACCTGAGCAGTCCCATCAATGCTCTGAGCACCGTTAGTGTCCCCCCACCTGAGCCCCAGGGAGCCCTCTGGTTAACCACAAACCTCCACCTTCTCCGGAGCCCCGCTAATGTCCCCAGGAGGGCAGGGGCTGCACCCCCAGACCTTGGGGCCACCCCAGGCCTGGCAGGGAGGAGGCCAGGACAGGGGCAGAGCCCCCTGCTGGGTACAGGTGGCCCCAGGAGATCCTGATGCTGAAGCAGGAACCACACCCCCCCTGAGGGAGGAGCTGGACCCCTGGAGTCCAACCCAGGGCTGGGCACACAGTGCTCAGTAAGTCCTCAGGGCTGGACAAATGAGCACACAGACCTGGGTTTCCCAGATGCCCCGCCCCCATCCTCCCCCGTGGACACAGCTTGGGGTGGCGAGCCCCTGTTGTGTGGCCAGCCCTGAGCTAAAGTGGGTTACGTGTTTGGTCTCATGTCAAACTCACAAGAGTCTGATCAGACAGGTATTGTTATCATTACTGCCTTCCCATTTGCCAGATGGGGACTCTGAGGCCAGGGAGGAAGCGGGCTTGTCTGGGATACCCCAGCCGGAGACTGGGTTCCTTATAGCCCGCTGTCCTTTCCCCTGCCCTGCAGGAGTGGTTGAAGGACGTGCTCTGTGCGTTCTAGAAAATACTCACACTGTGCCAGCCAAGAGGGAACCACTAGCTGCCTGTGGCTATTTACATTTAAATCCATTAACATTAAAATCACAGGCTCAGCGTCTCCATCACACCAGCCATATCCGATGTGCTTGGTGGCTGCCACAGTGGACGGTGCAGAAAGTCCTACCAAGAGGCAATGGTCTAGAACCGTGGTCGGCAAACTCATTAGTCAACAAAGCCAAATATCAACAGTACAACGATTGAAATTTGAGAGCCAAATGTTTTAAACTTAAACTATACAGGTAGGTACATTGTTATTAACTTAATTAGGGTACTCCTAAGGCTTAGGAAGAGCCACACTCAAGGGACCAAAGAGCCGCATGTGGCTCTCGAGCTGAAGTTTGCCGACCACGGGTCTAGAACATTCCTTTTGGCCTTAATGGAAAAATCTGTGGTGTTTCTACATCTCCTGATCACAAGTACAAATCTGAGTTAGGTTTGGAAATTTCAGGAGCTGACTTAATGGGATTCTGAGTTTTAGTATGTTTCCTTGTAAAAGATTCCCCCAGCAAAAAGGGAGAAAAAGGCAGATATCTGCAACACTGTCAACAATAAAATAAAATAAAATAAAAAAGGAGTCCCCCAGCTCACCCCCTGCAGCAAGGAGGTGACAGGGCAGGGCTCTGTAAACCTGGGAGCTGGGTACGCAGGCCACACACCAAGTAGTGAGCTCCCTGTCCCAGGGGCATGCAAGCAGGAGCCGAGGGCCCCTGTTGGGTGAAAGGTGAGCCCACGCAGCCTCCAAAGACGCTGTAATTCATGGCAGTCGCGTGCAGGTAACCCCCTCATTGCATTCCCAAAGCGTTACCATCCTGGCACGCTCCTGTCCCTCTGATGCCTCAGTTTCCCCATCTGAAAAGCGGGGGTGGCAGAGGAGACGTTCCCTCCGCACAGCACTGGCGCTGGGGCCCCAGGAAGGCAGAGTAGCACAGTGGTTAGAAGCAGGCATGACCCCAAGGCGGGTGGGCCCCACCTGCACGCTTCCTGGCTGTGTGAGCAGCGGCAGGTAACACCTTCCCTGGGCCTCGGTCTCCCCGTGTATAAAATGGGAATAAAATGGCACCTACACTGCACGGGCTGCGGACAATATGGGAACAGTTCACTAAGCATTGGCTGAAAAAGCAGCGGACACGGCTAGTTCAGGGTTTCAGGAGTGACCCCTGACAATGCGCCTTCCTCAAACCAGGGGGGTACCTGTTACAGACAGGGCTCCCCATCAGTGAGCGGCCAGCTTTGGGGGCAAAAAAAAAAATACAAATACCTGTCCGGCACTTCAGAGTCCCCTCCTGATTCAGAAGGCTGCCCACAGCTCCCCACTCCACGCTGGGGGGCACTTCTTTCTTTTCAAAGCTCAGCCAAATCCATCTTTTCCTTATTAACACGCGCGCACACACACACACACACACCCCTAGGGGGCATCATCACCCCTTTCACAGATAGGAGAGGTGAGGCCGAGCAGGTCAGTGTGCTTCAGCTGCCTCCTGGCAGCAGCCCCAGGTTCCTCCCCAGCACCTCCCACCTGCCCTCCCCAGGCCTCAGTTTCCCCATCCGGGACACAAGGGGTTGGCTGAGTCCCTTCCATCTCTGCGGGGCTGCCACTGGGACCCACAGCCTGCAGGGCACCTGGGAAATGGGGGGATGCTGAGGGGTGGGAAAGGGGGGCAGAGCCTGGTTAGGAGCGAGGAGGCACCCTGGGAAAACCCACACCAGAATAACAGGTCATCAGGGTCGTGACGCAGCCAGCATTTCCCGAGGGCTCCTACGTGCTGTCAGCGCAGGGTCCCGTGAGCCCTGGTGGGTTTGCTCAGAGGGCTCTGGCTCCTCACAAGGCCCAGGCCCTGCGTGAGCCCCTCTCAGCCGGGGAGCCCAGGCCACGTCCCCCCTCATGTTCTCTTTGTGGCATTTGTGCCGTGATTATGAGTGTGGGCTCTGGGGTCGGCCAGGCCCGAGTTTGAATCCCACCCAGCCACTTAGTAGCTGTGAGCCTTGTCGGGCGTCATCTGCCTCTTTGAGCCTCGGTTTGTTCATCTGTTAAATGGGGGTGCTGACACCGATACCCATCTCACAGGGTATTTGTTTTGAGGATTGGATGAGCCCATGCAGGCAGGTGCCCAGCTCATCAACGTGCCCCGCACGGCAGAGGTTCCGTTACGGCAAACGTCCTCTGAAGAGTACGGATTCAGCATAAAGCGGCCTCCGTGGGGATGGCCACTAGCAGAGGGTCAAAGCATTTCACAAACATTTCCCGAACTTCTACTTGCCAGGCCCTGTTCCGGGAAGTAGACAAAACTCGTGTCCAAGGAGCTCACTTTCTAGCGGGCTAGGGGAGAGGAGGGAGACCTACCACGTGGCGTGCCCACCTTCCTGCCAGTCCTCTTAGCTCTGCACCTTCTTCATCTCCCGACGGCCTGTGGGGTGGCTACTGGTCATACCCATTTCACAGATGGGATGGCTGAGGCCCAGAGAGGGGAAGAGATGCCCCTCAGCCACACAGCATGTCAGCAAAGGGGCTGGGCTTTAAACCACTCGCCCTGGAGCCTCTTCCCTCAGCCTCTGCCAGCTTGGCTGAAGTAAATGGGGAAGAGCAAACCACCGTCATACCATTTTTAGAAGAATCTGCTAGGTGCCTCCACGGTGGCAGAGCCATGGTCAGGGGACCCTGTGGTGGTCCTGGGGGACGTGAGACACCCCTGGCTGCCATCCTACACTGACGGGGGCGACCAACCTGACAACCTCAACCACGTCCTTAATCAGTCATGTTGCTGGAGGGATGGAAGATGAGCCAGGGGGGAAGGGCACTAGAGGGGTGAGCCCAGGGAGACCTGGACTCCAGTCCTGGCTCCATTCAATGGGGGGTCCTTGGGCAGGCGACCCGATGCCTTTGAGCCACCGTTTCCTCCTGTGCAGGACAGAGGTGATCACAGGGCCTGCCGCTTGGCTCCGAGCAGGTAAACCACGGGGAGAGTGCAGGACAGTGAGCGGCTCAAGAGCTAGAGATGCGCTTGTGAAACACCCAGCGGCCAGAGTGGCCTTTCAAAAGGGACATCAGAACCTGTCACTGTCCTGAAAACTTGTCAGGGAGCAGAGTCCAGCTCCTTGCCATGATCTGGCCCTTGGCTCCCCCCTTCCTTTCTCTTCCTTCCCATCCCCTCTGCTCTGGCAAACCTGTTTATCTTTTAGTCCCTCCAACAGTCTGTTCTCTTTGCACATGCTGTTCCTTCTGCCTGAAATGCTGTTCCATGTACTCACTCCCGGCAGGCTCTTTCTCAGGCTTCTGATCTCAGCCTAAACGTCCCCTCCTCTGAGAGTCCCTTCCTGGCCACGCCCCGAACCCTAGTGGCCCTTTGTTTTGCATTTATACACGTTTTGAGCCGCACTCTACAAGGGTCAGGATGGGGAACCCTCTGTTTTGTTCAGCTCCCCGAACAGGCCTGGCAGCCTGTGGGCACTTATTACATACCTGCTGGAGTAGACGAGGAAGGCAGAGCCTCCATCCCAGCTCCAACGAATCTTGCATGCCGCGATCTCTCTCCATTTTCCGCCCACTTAGATACCACTGCCCCCAGGAAGCCCTCCCAGACCAGTCAACATCTGCCAATCTTTCCTCCCCTAGAATGATCTGTGCCATTCGTGTCTACACGTGACACAGACTCCCACGATCACCTATTACTTTTACTCGGGCATCTCTTCTCATCTACATCCGCCTTGTAGACGCTAAACTCCTGGAAGACAGGGATCACTTCGTCCTACACCTGAATACAGACTCAGAGGACACCAGTCCAGGCTTCCATTCTCTCACAAATATTTGTCCACCGAGGCGAACTGGACCCCAGGACCATTGCCCTGTCTGTTCAGTGACATGCGATGGTGTTCTTGCAATGATGCCCGCATAGGGATACACATATTTGTGGGGATCTTTGCCTACAGAGCTCAAGTCAAGCCCACGGCGAACCCTTTATTTCCTATCTTGGGGTTCCTTAGAGTTGATATAGCAATTGAGCAGTAGAAGGAACATCTGCTGGGGGTACAAATCCCATGTCAACCCCTTTGTAGCTGTGGGACCTTGGGCAAGTCCCTTCACCTCCCTGCACCTCAGTTTCCTCATCTGTAAAATGGGTTAGTAACGATGATTCCCACGACAGAGGGCAGATAAACTGTAAGACAGTGGCCAGCATACAGGAGGCGCTCAAACCATGATTCTTCCTGCCTCCTCACTGCGTTCTCTCCTCGTGCCTTGCATGGTCACTGGGAGGGATCTGTCCAGAAAGTACTGTCCCTAGGGGGTCAGACGACCGCCCCAGCGGTGCCCTGGGTTGTCACCTCCACGCTGGTTACAAGAAGTCTCACCTGCCTCCTCCAGATGTGGTTAGTAAGAAACTGTTACCTCACCACAAACTGTTCTTGTTTCGAATTCAACCTTCACGCGGAAGGGATCAGCATTTCACAGGGGTGTTTATTTAGCCAACATATCTTTTGTAGCCGTTTCCAGGAAAAAGGAACTCAAAAGCAAGTGCGGAAATGCCCAAGGGGGAGGGAGCATAATGTGAAAGGATTACATTAGGAATCAGGAAAGGGGCATCTTCCCTTTCTAGAACTTGGCTTGGGACGTGTGTGTGTGTGTACGCGCGCTGCATGCATGTTTCTGGGGGTGGGACTGCAGGACCCCGAAGGAGGGCTAGACCTCAGCGAGGCTGCCCTCTTCCTTGCCCACAGTGTAGGCTGAGGAGCTGTTCAGGCACCAGGAGAGTGAAGGACTGTAAGGATGCTGGGACGGTCCCGCCTCTGACAGATGGAGCCCACACGCTCTGCAAGGAGGTTACAACCGATGGGGGTGGGGCTACACTGACGGGGGGGGGGGGGGGGGTTAACCATGGCCATACAGAGCTCGGCAGGGGGGCAGGTTGGAGGAAAGGCAAGTGGTGTTCGCCCGTCTGGTCCATGGGACAGGATTTTGTCATCACGAGCATATAGCCTGGATGTGTTATATCTCACACGATGTTCACCCAACCACCCACCCACCCAATGAGTATTTATTAAGTATCTATTACGTGCCCCGTGCTGTGGTTCACAGATGAGAAAACCATTGCCCAGCAAGGAGAAGGGGTTTTGCCAAGGTCACCTAATTTCTGAGAGGAAGGTCTGGCCTGGTCCTGGGAGAAGGTGAGGGCCTGAGGAGCCAGCAGCCAGCCTTCTCTCGTCTCTCTGGGCCTCAGTTTCCCAGTCTGTAAAAGGGGGTTGTTGGACTTGACCTCTAGAATACATTCCAGAGGTCGAGGCAGGTGGTTAAAATCCGTGGTCCAGCCCCTTCCTGCGTGCATGCCTTTGGGGGAGCCGCCTCCTTGCCTAGAAGCTGGGATAATGCCAGGACCTGTCTCTAAAAGATGAAATGGGATGGTGCACTTGCTAAGGAGCTTAGCAGGTGCCCGGCACACAGTAGGCGCTGAATAACGATTTCTTAGCGCTTCTAAGAGGCTTTGAGCCAGGGGGAAAGCAGCTAACCCACATTGAGCACAAGCCGTTTGCCGTTGCCCGGGAGGTCAGGGCTGCCCCAACCCCTGGCCCCTGGCCACAGGGTTGCAGGCAGGGAGACTGCTGCCAATTTGTTGTCGAGGCCGGGCCACTGACTCCCTGGGGACAGGGCGGCCGCCTCCAGCTGCTGCCCACTCCCCCCGCCTCCCCGAACACAAGCATTGAAAGTTAACGGCCAAACTGGGCCCCTAGGGATGAGGGGCAGACGGCTCTGTGGAGGGCTGCGTGGGGGCTGGAGCCAGGCTGGACCAGCAGCCCTGAGGGGTCCTTGGAGCCATTCTCCGAGGCCTGGGAGGCATTCTCCGAGGCCTGGGAGGCGGATGAGAAGCCCATAAACCTCTCCAGGGCCATTACGCAGGGGAAAGTGGGATTTGGGGGTGGGGGGGTGGGGGGGGAGTTGGTGTATGATCATGAAAACGTCCCCTCTGCCCCAGGCCTGGCTAAACAACTTCTCTAGATGGGGGCGCAGAACCTCCTAATAACCTGAGAATTGGGTTCTCTCATTGCTCCGCTGCACAGATGAAGAAACTGAGGAACAGAGAGGGCAAGGGACTTGTCCAGGGTCACACAGCTGGGAGGACCACGTATTCTGTCCCAGCACCTGTGCTCTTCACCAATGGGGCATGGGGGGTGGCAGCCACCATACCCTGCGGAGGCCACAGCCTCGGGTGCAAGTTCTCACTGTGCCCATAACGAGCGGCATCACCTTGTGAAGCCATTTAATCTGGTCGGGCCTTGGTTTCCTCATCTGCCAAATGGGCACAACAGTGCTACTCTGAGGGGGTCGCTGGGCCCAGGTCAGGCAGGTAATAAGGGTTAAGAATCCACCAGTGATGATGATGATGATGATGGTGCTGCTGCTGCTGCTGTCATTCTGCCTCCTGGACAGATTAGCTGTTTCACATGAGAAAACAACCCTGAATCCATGTGAATGACAAAAACCGTTTGTCCCAGGATCATTCCATGGGCAAGCAGCAGAGTCAGAAATTGTTATTTAATCTTTATAGAAACTCCAGGTCGTGGGTGCTACCTCTATCCCCATATTATGGATGAGGAAACTGAGGCTCAGAGAGCTCCCCACAGCCAGAGAAGCTGGGATTCTAATGGACTGCAGAGCCCAAACTCGCAACCCTTACGCTGCCCCCACTCCGCCTGCCATTATTTAAACCCTTGGGCGCTGGCGGGAAACCCAGAGGCCTTTGGTTGTATGATCCTGGGAAGGGCCATTTCAGTGTCCCCACCTGTACAATAGGACTCATCAGAGCAGCGTCCCAGGCTGAGATGAGTGCTGGAAGGGAGGGGCTGGCATACAGCAGGTGCTCACCGGTTGCTGTGTGCCTGGCCCACACCTGGGGTCGCAGCTCCACACACAGCAGGCTCCCGGCAAATGTGTGTTTGAATTTGCGCCTCATCTGGGCCTCAGAAAGCAGCCTCCAGACCCACAGCCCTCAGGGAGCTGCCTCCCTCTAATTGAGGTGGGGGAGGGGGGGGGTCTTCCCCACAAGGCACCGGAGGCAGATGGGGATGTGAGGTGACAGCCTGCTCATCTCAGGCCAGCCCCTGTCCTGCTCCCACTCCATAATCTGGTGCTCGCCATGGGGGTGGGGCTGGGAACCATGTCAGGTCTCTCAAAGCTCAAGGGAGAGAGGTTGTGGGGGGTGAAGGGGGCACTCCAGGTCCTTCCTTTTTCCTTCTAATCCCTCCCATTTGCTGTGTGATCTTGCACAAGCCCCTTCTCCTCTCTCAGCCTCAGTTTCCCCATCTGTAAAAGAAGGGGCTGGACTAGTTGAGCCCCCGAAGGGCCTTTCTAGGCCTGAGGTTTGAAGAGAAAAAGGTGAAGCCTCCCATACGTCCCACCTCCACACCCACACTTGTATTTCCCTTCACCCTGTCTCAAGAAGTCCTGTATTTTGGCCTCAGTCTCCATCTCATTTATTCTTCAAACACATGAGACCTAGAAGGGACCTTAAGACCATCTAATTCAAGAGCATCATTTACTGACCAGGAACGGAGGCCCAGAGAGGGCAAGGGACTTGTCCAAAGTCACACAGGAAGGCGTAGAACCCAGGAGTACACCAAGGAGGATGGGAGCCCGACCCATTTTGGGGGCATTTCCTGGAGCCCTGTTAGGGCCACTGGAGGGGAAGCCATGGCTGCTTTTGTCATCCTAACATTCGCCAGGATGCCCAGTCTCTAAACCAGGAGAGGGCTTCTCTTGCAAAGGACAAAGAACCACAGGCATTTAGAGATCCCACCACCCCGGGCCATGAGCTCAGCACCCTCAGAGAGACCGGCCTGGAAATCAGAACGTCCCAGCTCTCCTACAGAATCCCACAATGCAACGTAACAATCGTTTTCAGGAATCGTCAACAGCACGCACCCCTTTACACAATGACGAAACATAACGTTTGTTCTGGTGGAAGCCCTCACCTGTACTCCTGCGGAGAGCGGTGATGACTTGGCCCTGAGTGTCGAATAATTCCTGACATTATGGATGAGACGTCACTTTCTATCATCTCCTTGGAGAAAAGACAAGCAGAAGACAAAGCTGCCGTGAGCAACGATGTGGACAGGGCAGAAACCACCGCTTTCCCACAGCTCAGAGGGACGGAGCTCAAACAACCAACAGTATACGAAAGAAAAGAAAGAGAAGAGAAGAGAAGAGAAGAGAAGAGAAGAGAAGAGAAGAGAAGAGAAGAGAAGAGAAGAGAAAAAGAAAGAAAGAAAGAAAGAAAGAAAGAAAAGAAAGGAAGAACCAGGAAGAAAAAAAAAGTACTAGAGAATTCCTGGGTGTCCCAGGTCACTTTCCCAGGGCAATTCCACAGGGTTTTAGAAGGAAGGAAGAGAATGGAATGAAATTCCAGGTTCTTTCGAATGAATGGGGGAAGGGCAGAGGAAGACTCTAGAATCTAAATGTCAAGACTTGGGAAGTGTGGACTCGCACAATAGACATCAGAAAAACCTGATTCCTTTTCCCAGGCTGATATTTTCAACCGCACGCAGTTCTGATCACTTTGGAAATAAAAAGCAAGAAAGGACAGCTGGAGGTGTCCTGCCTGTTTCTCCCGGGGAGCCCCGTTCCCACTTGCAAAAGGAGGAATGCCCGCAGGGCTCCCGCCCTGGAAATGCCTTCAGAAACGCCACCTGCCCTTCTCCGGCAAGCCAATCCAACCCCCACCCACCGCTGCCTTAAAAAACAGCCTTTAAAAAAAGAAATCTTTCCTAAGTTTCTCAAAGCCTGAAACGTACACAGAAACCCACCAAAGACTCTCAGATCCGCCCTAAAAGTCATTCAGGGATTCCCAGGAAGGAAAAAAATAAATGAAAATAGAGCGGAATAAGGCAGCCCGCCCCAGCAAGCCCGGTGCACGGGTCTCCGCCCTGGAAATGCGGTGCCGGGCACGTCCCGGGCGGAGGGAGCAAAGCCGACCTTGCATGGCGGTACCTGGAGCCAGTCCTCGCCGGGCCGCCGCTACCCGCGCTCCTGGGGTGGGCGAGGGCTGCGGACGGGGACGCCCTCGCGCTCGCCCCTCGCGTCCTGCAATTTGGTCGCCGTCGCAGCCAGAACCGTTTTTAAATTTCCCTCTCTGGAGCTGTCCAGCTCGGAGCATGCGCAGTAGCCCCGCGGGGGGTCTGTCCCCCGAGGGTCAGTTACAGGGCAGGGTCAAGGGGACGGCAGCCGGCGCAGCCTTGCGCGCCTTGGGGCTCCAGGTGGGGCGGGGCGCAGGGGTAGGGACACCCCTCTTCACACTCGGCCCACGGTGGCGGCAGCTACATGCCTGCGAGCTTGCCTTGAGGAGCGATGTAGGCCAAAAGAATTAAATTGCAAAAGGATACTTGGGTGCATGAAAACTTGCAATCCGCCCCTGCCCAGCGGGAAGGGCGGTGGGCGGATGGAGAGATTGCAACCCTCTTTCTCCCCTAAAGAGGGGACGGGCCAGGAGGCCGAGTCGGGGCCGCAGGTATAGACCGGATGCCGGCCACCTGTCCCTTTAAGAAAGTTGCGCCCGGGCGGGCGGGCGCGCGGCGCGGGGCGGGAGGAGACCGCGGGGCCGGGAGCGCTCGCGCCGGGCGCCTCCACCTGCCGGGCAGCGAAGGGGGGCCGGGCGGAGCGCGGCGGCCCGGCGCGGGGGGGCAAGGGGGGGCGGCACCCCAGGTCTGTGCGATGCGCCCCCCTGGCCCGCGTGGAGAGGGAGTTGGCCCGGAGCGAGCGCCGCGGGGATGGGCCGCGCGGCCCGAGCCCGCAGCGGCGGCGGAGGCTGCGGGGCTCGGGGTCCGGAGCGGCGATCGAGCCGGCGGAGCCGTTGGGGGCTGCGGCCCGCCGGTGTGCCCGCGCTCCCGCCTTCCCGGCCGCTGGGCCCGCGCCCCGGCCGCCCCGCCCCGCCCCTCCCCGCCCGGCAGCCGCCGCGGGAAAGGTGGCGCGGAGCGCGCACAAAGGTCTCCCCAGCCCCCTCGGAAAGGCTGGAGGGGTTTGATCCCCTAGGAAAGTGTGCATTTCCGGCCCTCGCACTCCTGAGTCGGAATAAGTTGTCACAATCACAACAACAAGAGTAGTCACCGTTTATTTCTTTACGCACTTCTGCCGCCTCGGCTATTCGTTGCACCAGCCCCTTGGCAGCTAGGAGGGTCCCCTTTTTGCGGATGGGGAAATGGAAGCTCTGAGCCCTAATGAGTGGGCCTGGGGGGCAAGGCGAGCAAGTGACTGAGGCCTCTGCACCCGCAGGTGGGGACATCAGGCCCCACATCGAGGTTTCTAGGGGTTTTTGAGGCCGTCCTCGCGTTACGTTTCCTGTTGCGGCCGGGGAACGCGTCTCCGCATCTGTGGTTTAAGTTCAGACAGGAGCTGGGGCGCCCTGGGCGGGGTGTACCTGGATTTCATTTTCCATTCAGGTGGGCTGTGCCCTGGCGCTGGTCCATGTCCCGAATGGTTTTCTTGTGGCATCTGGGCGCCCTTCCTCCTTTCTTCTAGGCCAGAAGCAAATAGATCAGCTTGCATTCTCTCGGGCAGTGGTTCTCAACCTTGGCTGCACATTAGAATCACCTGGGAATCTTTTTAAAATCCTCGTTTCTGGGCCTCATCATTAGTAACAAAGAAACAGAATTTCCGGAGGATGGGGCCCAGAAATCAGGATTTTAAAAAGATTCCCAGGTGATTCTAATGTGCAGCCAAGGTTGAGAACCACTGCTCTAGGGTGTGTGTATGGGGGGGGGGGGTGTTGGAACGGGAGAAGTAATTTACGGATGTTAGTTAAGGTCATGGTCATGCAACTTGCTTATTTGTCATCTCTCTCCCACCTGCATATACTTAAATTTTGTATGTTGAGAGATTATAAAGGTAGTTTACAATGCCTCCAATGTCCCCAAATGACCTGCCTATAATTAATTCACCGGTGAAGTTGCAGGTACCTACGGATTTGAAGCATTTGGGTTTATTTCTTTAATCTTTAATGGAGTCGTAAGTAAATGGGGTGACTTGACAGCCTCCTTTGGAGGCGACAGCCCCTTTCATCATGTGATCATGTTGTATCTTTCAAACAGTTTGGAAAGAAAGTCTTTCTTCTGGAAGCTGACAGAGTCCATAAAGCTTTCAAAATAAAAGGCATTTCGTCTGAGTTCTGTAGACACATACGCTATGGAAAAGAAGAGCAAGGACTCTTTCTCTCTCTCTCTCTCTCTCTCTCTCTCTCTCTCTCTCTCTCTCTCTCTCTTTCTCTTTTAAAGAGAGAGATTCAGGATATTCCAGGCAGCCCTCAAGAGACCCCTTGGAATTTTGGCCGACAAGCGCGGTGATTGCACTAAAGATTGAGGTTTTGAGTGCTTTGCTTCAGGATTGGGTGTGAAAATATTGCCCCTCAAACATTTACAGTTAGAGTTACTCAGAAAACCCAGGGGTCTCAGCAGAAACCCTTCTTTGGTTAGAGTCCCGTGTTTCCCCCCTTTTATACATGTTTGGTGTCCTCACGCTGCTGAATTGTGTTAAGTCACCTGGGGTGAAATCAGAACCATAAAAAGGAAGAGCTGAGAATCCATATTTATTCATTTACCTTTTTATTTCTCATGCATTTCAAGCACGCTGGTTGTGTAGGAGTGGCTGGCTCAGATGCTTGCTATCAATATCAAGCGGTAGACACACGAATCCCTTTTCAAGCGTAGATTGATCAAAACAATCAATCATATTCCAAAGACTTTCCAGCAAAAAAAGATGGTAAAGAAAATGCAGCCCCCCAAATGTTGTTTGGCAAGTAACACCATTTCCTGCTAGACACTGACATGTGAAGTTAACCTACAATTAGAAAAACATAGCAATCACGTGAGAGTAATCAACAACAGGGTAACTTGATGCAATGGATGGACCATCTTCCAGAAATCCTACAACTTATGTCTACTGGTTGTTGACATAAGAAACGGCCAAACCTACAGAGACATTTTATGAGTTTATTTGAACCAAATTGGTGACGACTGCGGGGGAGCAAGATCTCAAGTGCTCCGCGGAGATCCTCATTTTTAAACCAGCGTCTCAAGGATCAAGTACCAGTAAGTGTGGGCACCTGTGCCGGGTGATCCCCTACTGAGGTGAAGATGGCCAGCACCCTTTTTTCTTAAATTAATGAAGGCGAAACTCACCTGTGTCCATAGCTACATAAATAGCGTCTTAGCATTTGCTTCTGGCAGGGGAGGGCCTCAGATGAGTCCCGATTTTGCAGAAGTAGCTGCGTGGCTGCCAGCGGGATTCTCACAAGGCTGGACAGAAACCCAGGTCACCAGACTCCGCGGAAGGAAGCAAAAGCAATGAGTATATGGCGTTTCTCTTTACTCTGTGGTTGGATGTCGTAGAAAAAGCTCGAACCTGGGCCCGCGTTTCTGAAACCTGGAGAGTTGAGCGGTATGGTTATCTGCCCGGTCTGTTCCGAGCTAGGGTACCTGTGGCTTTGTCAGAAATAAATATTTATCGTGTTGAGGATGCGCTTAAAGCAACTCAGTTATAAGTGGGGAGACCAGTCCTTCGGATGCATCGTGTAGGCACCGTGTTTGTGTTGTAAGGTTAAAAACTACTAACTCAGTAAGTTTAAAGCAGGTCTTGTTTGATAAGAGGCTCGATTTTATCACAGGCCAGAAACATTGCTCCGTTTTCCTAAGATCCTGACTGGCTTTGCTTGTTGTTCTGATGTTCTGGTAATGAGGAGGGACCCAGGAGTGTGGTCAGGAATATGTGATTTGTAGCAAAAATAAAAAAATTCTCTTTAAAAATTTTTTTTATTGATTTCAGAGAGGAAGGGAGAGGGAGAGAAAGATAGAAACATCAATGATGAGAGAGAATCATGGATCGGCTGCCTCCTGCACGCCCCACACTGGGGACTGAGCCTGCAACCCGGGCCTGTGCCCTGACCTGGAATCGAACCGTGACCTCCTGGTTCACAGGTCGACGCTCAGCCACTGAGCCACACCAGCCGGGCAACACAGCTCTCTTTCTTCCCCGCTGACCACTGGCTGCTATAGTGAGCTGAAGGCCATGAAGCAGAAATATCCAAGTGGGTTTCCATGAATGATTTTATTAGAACACTCCCTCTCGGCCACAGCCCCCAGTCTCTGTCTGGCACGTAATAGAGATTCTGCAAATTAACAGGTTTAAATTTTTTTTTTCTTGCTTTGTCAATCGCTAAAAACTAGTGAAGTGGCATTTTTTTTTTTATAAGAAAGTTCTCAACAACCTGGCCGGCATGGCTCAGTGGTCGAGCATCGACCTATGAACTAGGAGGTCACGGTTCAATTCCCGGGGTGTGGGCTTGATCCCCAGTGGGGGGTGTGCAGGAGGCTGGCGATCAATGATTCTCATCATTGATGTTTGTGTCTCTTCCTTTCTTAAGTCAGTAACAAAAAAAATATTTTAAAAAAAGAAAGTTCTCAATGGAAAGCTTACCCAGTATTCATGCTCCAAGTTTGGTGCCACCTCTAAAAATAATTTCTGATCCTGGTTCCGTAAGATGGGAGGTTCCGAGCCCCGTGAAACCACTGCATGATGTGGAACGCAGCTTCTGGAGACGGGGGCACGGAATTCGTTTTCCCTGGGGGAGACCGTGGAAGAGTCCTGGTCGCTGATCCCCTTTGCTGGGTGAGCATGACTGATGCGTGTATTGTGGTTCTCTTCGGCCTTTGTGGAGGAGTCGCCGCTTATAATCGCCGTACATCTTACTTAATAAAAGGATTCGAGGCCCTTGGATGTCCCCAGGGAGGGAACACTGTCATGGTTTTGATTCTTGATGACGTCCTCCTGCCCCGGCCCGGTTCGAACATTGTCTTGTCCTCAGAAAGGTGGTTACAGGCTCAGAAAACGAAACCCATTCAAGAGCGCGGGGCCGTGAACGTGCACCGAGCATGGCGAGGGGGCTTTTGCTTTTTTCCAAACTGTCTTTCTCCTTCCCTTTATGATAACCTTGTGTAGGGGTCAGTTTTGGCAACATGTGCAGGCGTTTCTTCATGAAAAGGTGTTATTGTTTTAAATTTTGAGGATTTTTTTTGGGCAGGGGAGTTAAAAAGAAGAAAAAGCAGAGGCTTATTTTGGTTTGTGATGCCACAAAGCAGAGCTGAGATCACCGGTTTTAGATTCCAGGGCATAACTAGTCGACATCAGGAACACCTTTCCAACAATCAGACGGCCTGTCTCCTCTGCTGGTAGCACGTGCCCTCGACCCAGCAGGGAATGGACACAGGTGCAGGGGATTCACCTCTGAGGCCCACCCAATCCCGAAATTCCACACCTGGTATTCTACAGCCCATCCTTGAACTTCAATGCAAGCTCATGTATATCAACAACAAATTAAAAAAAAAATTCTTGATTGTTGAAAGTATTACCTATGTCCCCCATTTCCCCCCATTGACCCCCTCCAGCCCGCCCCCATCCCCTGCCCTAGGCCTTCACCACCTTATTTTCTGCACTCATGGGTTATGCATCTATGCATACAAGGTCTTTGGTTGATTACCTCCCACCCACCCTCCCCCACCTTCCCTCCAAGATTTATTTTTCAATTGCACTTGACAGTCAATATTATTTTATACTAGAGGCCCAGTGCATGAAATTCATGCATGGGCAGGGTCCCAAGCGGCTGCCAGCTGCCGGTTGCCGGCTGCTGGCTGGGGCCTGCTTTCCCCCAGCTGCCTGCTGCCGCTGGCCCCAAGTGGGGCCAGCTGGGGGGACGGGCCATGGGTGGTTGGCCAGCTGGCCCCGCCCCCTGGTCAAACTCCTGGTTGAACTCCTGGTCAAGGGGACAATTTGCATATTAGGCTTTTATTATACAGCATCAGTTTCACATGCACAGCATGCTGGTTAAACATCTATCTAATTTACGAAGTGAACCCTTCAATAATTCTAATACCCACCTGGCTCCATGCATAGTTATTAATATTACCGATTCTATTCCATATACTATACTTATATCCCCGTGACTATCCCGTGGCTACTAAGTTATACTTCTTAACCCCTTCACCTTTTCCACCTAGCCCAGGGGTGGGCAATCTTTTTGACTCGAGGGCCACAATGGGTTCTTAAACTGGACCAGAAGGCCGGAATAAAAGCATGGATGGAGTGTTTGTGTGAACTAATATAAATTCAAAGTAAACATCATTACATAAAAGGGTACGGTCTTTTTTTTTTTTTTTTTTTAGTTTTATTCATTTCAAACGGGCCGGATCCGGCCTGCGGGCCGTAGTTTGCCCACGGCTGACCTAGCCCCTCGGCTCCCCTCGCATCTGACAACCACCAATTTGCTCTCTGTATCTATGAGTCTGTTCTGTTTTGTTGTTTGGATTCCACATAAAAGTGAAACCATATGGTATTTGTCTTTCTCTGACTTATTTCACGTAGCCATAATACCCTCTAGGTCCATCCATGCTGTCTTGAATGGTAAGATTTCATTCATTTGTATGGCCAAGTAATTGTACAGGGCGTCCCCCCAAAATGCATACACACTTGAACAGCTAATAGCTCAACTGATATTTCTTTCTTTCTCTTTCTCTTTCCTTCCCCCTCCCCCCACCTTCCACGCTCTCTAAAAGATCAATGGAAAAAATGTCCTTACTCCACGGGTGAGGATGAAAATGAATGACTGAGTGAATGAATGAATGAGCTATCTTGTGGACAATTCACTCTGCTCAGCAGGGTGCTAAGTGCTCTGGACACCTTGGGGGTTCTCCTTACAGTGCTGGGAGCTGGTGTGACTGTACCCCCTGCAGAGAGGAGGACGGGGCTCTGATGTGGCTCCCTCTACCTTTCCACCTGTGGTGTTGGGGGGAATGGGTGGGGGAGGGTGGTGTGTGGGACCCCTCCCTCCGACTTCCTGCACTGATGGGCGGTACCCTTCAGGCGTCTCTGTATGACACGTGGCTTAAACAAGGCAGGTTCCCCTGGCAAGGACAGCTCTGTCCCGAGGGATTGCCGCCTCCCAGACTGGCCGCATAGGAGTCACACGTTCAGTTCCCGGGGTAGATGGTGGATAAGCATGGAGTTGAACAAACTGGCTGAGCAGACCACTTTAAAACCCCAAGGAACTGGATCTAATGTCTCAGCCGCCCGACCCATCGGAAGGAACATGTGAGCCCATCGGGAAACGTCTGGGAAAATAGAATTGCTGTCTTGGTTTTAATCTCATAGTAAGGCTTCGTTCTTAGGAGAGTAGATGAAAATGTCTCCATGTTGGTACCCTTTGCTTTGGTTAGAGTTGGTTTCCAATAAGAATACTCTCTTGGATGCTATGCCTTGAAATTCATAGTTATAACTTTTTTTAAAAAAGAGTTGGTGACTTTAAAAACACTTTCATTGTTTTTTATTGTGTTTTTCTTGTTGTGTTGATTTTTTTTTTTTTGAGAGGGGAGAGCAGAGAGAGGAGATAAGCCACCATGTGAGAGCAGAACATCAGCTGAGCCTGCAACCCGGGCATGTGCCCTGACTGGGCGAACTTTCAGTGCCCAGGACGACGGCCGACCCACTGAGCCACACAGGCCAGGGCTAGAATTATCACTGTTGATTGTAGTGGAACCTTTTGTGTCATAAACTAAGACAGTGACAAGAGAAAGGTTCTGAGATGGCTCTCAAATCCAATGGCTGGAGAGAGAGAGAGAGAGAGAGAGAGAGAGAGAGAGAGAAAGAAAACGAGAACACAGCCTGTTAATAGCTGTGGACCAGCTCTGACACAAGGCCCCGCACATTCCTGTAAATCTGTTGGAATTGAGGATTAACTTCCAGGTGGCTGTTTCCCTGATTCTGACAGGGAGAACGGCCAGGCGTGCTGGAGCCCCAGACGCCCCCGAGTCCTATTTGCACATGGATTTTCCAATCTGCTGCCCACGGCTAGTTCACAGGGGTGACCACGTGTTTGCTAACGGTGCCTGTCCCAGAGCTGGCCCACCCCACCTTCCCGTACCCCCTCTGTTTATCACTGATGTGATGTCTTTCAGAATGGCTCGCATCTCTCCCTCCCAACCCCCTTTGATGTATAAAAACGCTCAACTCCAGGATGGCGGGCTCATCTCTTCACGTAGCCCTGTTGCTACGCCCAAGGACCTGGTCTTTTCGTGCCCAATAAAGCCTTTCTCTTAAAAAGAGGCTTTCCGCGGTAGAAGTTAATTTTTGTTTCACATGTGAGCAGGAAGAGAGCCTTACGATGAGGAATAAATTCTTCGTGTGCCTCAAGCCAGCACAGGCTGATTTGGGGGGCTCCTCCTTGGACCACAAAAAGGCCTTTAACAGTTCTTGGCTCAGCAAAGAATCTAGGCTCCGGTTTTTTCACTGCAAGCAGCTTTATCCTGCCAACCCCGGGCCACCAACCCAGAGTGGTTTTAATTAAAACACTGCTCAGCTGGTTTGGCTCAGCGGATAGAGCGTCGGCCTGTGGACTGAAGGGTCCTGGGTTCGATTCCGGTCAAGGGCGCACGCCCGGGTTGCGGGCTCTTCTGTCTTTCTCTCCCTTCTCCCTTCCTCTCTGAAATGAATAAAAGTATATTAACACACACACTCAACCCTGCTCAGAGAACTCACTTTATCACTCTTGCACTTGCCGCTCCTGCTCCCCAGGAATCAAAAGCAATGTGCTTTTTTTCCTAAGACCCCTTCCCAAGGTTCTGGATTGGGGTTCCCCCCGCCCCAATATCTCTTTCCATTTGCGTCTAAAGTGAAGATAAGACAATCACACAGACTCTCGTCCCAGTGTAGCGCTCCCCGGACACGTCCCCTCTGCGAGGCGACAGTCCCGGCTGTGTGTTTTGGAAATGGTAATGTTGTATCGTTGTAACAAATTATACTTAAAAATCATTCGGTGTGAAATTGCAGATTAATCCCACCGGGGATGGGGCCTTAACAATCCCCGGCCCTTTGGAGCGTACAGATGGTGAATCTGGGACTCACAATGGGAACAATCGCTGATTACATGCCTGGGTTTAACGGACAAAAAGACCCCCCAATTGGGGCTGGAGGAGATGGTGGAGGTCCTAGCGCCTGACTTGTTTGGGACGCCCGGGCCCCCAAGAACGTGTCCATGCCATCACCTGCCCTCTGTGGGATTCTGCAGCGCCCTCCGCGTGCTGAAACCTGCCAGGGCATACGCAGGCGTGTTCTCCCGTGTCCTCAGCCCACCCCTTCCACATCGCACGAGAACTTGCTTCCAAGAGCCGTGGGCCGAGCAGATGTTTTCCCAGGTGGAGAGCGCTCATCATCCAAACCAGGATCTGCTGTTCACTGATCACCAGAAAGTTATTCGCTGGGCTGGGGGCTGGAGAGGGAGGGCTCGACGAGTTAGAAATTAGTCTGCACCTGAAATGAAAAAGTGCCATGCCCCTGATTTTGAAACTGTCACTCCTCGAAGCCACGGACTGAAAAGCCCATGACGGACTTGACTTGGGGAATAAAAATGGCAAACGCCTACGCAAAGTCTCCAACACAGGCCACAGGGCAGCCAGTGAGCAGCCGGTGTGTGCCTGGGGCTCTGAACTAAGCAAATATTTATATTAATATTAATGTGTACATCTATACTTTATATTTTTAAAAAATAACTTCACTGAAATTTTAAACCAAAGACTAGCCATTTCAACGCTAATTTAGATTTACATGCAACTTCTATATACACCCAGAGATCTTCCTCCTTATCACTGGCTTGATTTCAGGAGGAAAGGGGAGAAATAACTTTCTACCCAAAATAAGTTCTCTCCAAAGAGAACCAAAAGGCGGGGCTGCTTGAAAGAATTGAACACAATGGCCCTGGCTGGTCTGGCTCAGTGGATAGAGCATCGGCCTGCGGACTGAAGGGTCCCGGGTTCGATTCCAGTCAAGGGCTCGATCCTCAGTAGGGTGTGTGCAGGAGGCAGCTGATGAGTGGTTCTCTCTCATCATGGATGTTTCTCTCTCTCTCTCCCTCTCCCTTCCTCTCTGAAATCAATCAAAACAAGAAAAAAAGAATTGAGCACAATTGTCTTGGCTTTTTAGGGCCTGTTTCTCAAAAGCAAGGCAATCGTCATCAAAATGAGCTGTGTGCCCTAAATAGTCCTTTTGCAAACGCGGCTCTGTGCTGGCGCTCCTCAGAGAGCAAGTGGACGCCGTGTCTACATCTGATGGGAGAAACTTGCTTTTAGGCAGACGCACCCCACCCTGGTTCTGCTTTTCCTAAACACAGGGATTGGTGGCCACAATGGGCCAGCTGAGTGACAACGACCGTGTCCTCATGTTGGACCAATTATTTGCTCTCCCAGAAGGTTTTTTTTTTATTAAATATATTTTATTGATTTTTTTTACAGAGAGGATGGGAGAGGGATAGAGAGTCAGAAACATTGATGAGAGAGAAACATCAATCAGCTGCCTCCTGCACACCCCCTACGGGGGATGTGCCTGCAACCCAGGTACATGCCCTTGACCGGAATCGAACCGGGGACCCTTCAGTCCGCAGGCCGACGCTCTATCCACTGAGCCAAACCGGTCAGGGCCCAGAAGGTCTGCAGTCCTGTGTGCGCGGACGCCTGTAGGCCTCTCCGGAGAACCTGAGCGGTGCTTTGTGACGGGTCCCTGTTCCTGCCGCGTCTGTGGGCACAGAGTTTCCATTTTGAAAGATGAAAAAATTCTGGATCTGTCGTACAACAACGGGAACGTCCTGCACACGAATGAACTGGACACAAAAACGCTGAAGATGGTGAATTTTATGTCGTGGTGTTTGTTTTTTGTTTGGTTTTGGCCAGAATAACATTTTTTTTTCTTTGAGGAAATGAGTGTTGCCGTTGTACAAATGAGGGAAACCTTTGCTTACCATGAAAAAGGCACCAGGGTCCCCCTCTCTCCATATTTTCACCACCACGTATTACCTCTTGTCTTTTTGGAAATAGACATCCCTGCAGGTGCGAGGTGGTACCTCCCTGTGGCTTTGACTTGCATTTCCCTGATGATTCATGATGGAGAACTTATTTCCACCTACCTGTTGGCCATTTGTATGTCTCCTTTAGAAAAATGTTTATTCCGGTCCTTTGCCTTTTCTTATTTTTTATTTTTTTGCTACCGAGTTATAGGAGTTCCTTGTGTATCTTGGATACGAACGCCTTGTCAGATGTAAGGTGTATCCAAACGGGGCGGAGTGTAAGTGGCTGGTGGGTGCACATCTTGCAGGGTTATTCCCACTTCCTTACTTCATAACCGAGTTCGTGAGGACTTCTGAAGCCTGGGTGACCCAGGCTTTGTGGCCAGGCCTGCCCCGGTGACCCTCCTGAGACCCCTGTCCCAATTCGTCTATCAGAGAAAAATGAATCTATTTCGGGAGCTATCGGTCCCCGTGATCTCTAATGGGGTCTGGCGGCTGGAGACAGGCCTCATTATTTTTAATTGGGGCCCCTTGTTCTAGGACAAAACGCCACCCCGTTCCATGCAGATCGCGCCTGGACATTTGCTTGCAAGTTCAAAGTGAAGTTGCCTTGTAGGATTTCCGGGACATCGCCCTGAAGTCTCTCGTTTGGGGTCACCGAGCTGCAGGGTTGTAGTCTGGGGTTGCTAACCCGCCAGTCATCACTGGATCGGACTGTCCCTGTTTGTGTCAGAGGGTGCCTTTTCAGCATGTGAGAGTAGTTGTATGTGTTTCTTTCAAAATGGATGAATATTATAACACTGGACACCATTTGATAGATTGCTCACTTAAGAGGCATTTGAAGGCGGCTCTGGGCCTGGCATTATGCCATGGATAAATCTTCCTCAACTAAGGGACTCTTTATTTTTTAAATATATTTTATTTTATTTTTTAAAATATATTTTATTGATTTTTTTTACAGAGAGGAAGGGAGAGGGATAGAGAGTTAGAAACATCGATGAGAGAGAAACATCGATCAGCTGCCTCTTGCACACACCCTACTGGGGATGTGCCCACAACCAAGGTACATGCCCTTGAATGAAATCGAACCTGGGACCCTTGAGTCCACAGGCTGATGCTCTGTCCACTGAGCCAAACCGGTCAGGGCAGGGACTCGTTTTTTGCTAATGACTCTAATTTACTCTGGAATAGATAATGCTTCACATAGCATATGCTTTTGTGCTTCTTCAGGGTCAGCCTGACATTTCCCAATCATACACTGTTTTCTGCTTTCCCGGAGTAGGACATCCATTTTGGGAAATGCATTAGAGCGCCTGTCTCTGCTATTGGTGTTTAGGGTTTTCGGTCGTCTCGGGTGGGAATTCTGAGATCCAGCCTGGGCCATAGCCCTGGGGCGAGTGTGCCACGTGGGGCGGGGGGCTCCTTGGAGTCACCAAACACTTAGACTCAAAGTCGGGGCCCTCTTTAGAGCCAAGAGCTTGTGCGCAAAGCAGACCATCCTGGAAGGAGAATTCTAGAAGCTGCTATTACTTGCTTGGCCTCTTAAGGGATACCTTATTATTATTATTTGTTAATCCTCACCTGAGGATAATTTGTCCACTGATTTTTTTTTTTTTTTTAAGAGAGAGTGGAAGGGTGAGGAAGAAACATCGATGTGAGAGAGACACATTGATTGGTTGCCTCCTGCACGCACCCCGACCAGGGATTGAGCCCACAACCTGGCCATGGGCCCTGACCGGGAATTGAACCAGTGACCTTTTGGTGCACAGGATGATGCTCAAGCAACTGAGCCACACCAGCCAGGGCAGCGTTGTAATTTGTTAATGCATAAGTGCACACGGGCTATTTTTGCATCTGAAAATTAACAATAACACAACGAACATGAAGGGAACCTGGGCAAGCCGGCCTCCCCTTGCTATGAACCTTCAGGCTGCCAGGGGACTTGCTTTCCTGCCGTTTGAGGACGTAAACTTTTCCAAAAGGCGCCAGCAGACGATCCCAAGGGAAGTTCCGCTGAGCGGGGTTGGGAGAATTTTTTGGGGGGCGGGGGGCGGGCATCGCTCAGGAGGGTCCCGACTTCCTTTCGTTTATGGCGACCGGTCGGGAATGTCAGGGACTAATCAAAGATCAGCAGTGGCTGTAATGTAATCTCGAGGCAGGTCGGGTTTCCAGTTCTTATCGCTGCCAAGTGGCCTGGGTGCCCACAGGTGGGCGGCCATAGGATGCAGTCACTGCCTCCCAGGATGAATTTTTAATGCCGCCCCGCCCAGCAAGCTAGACTCTCCTCAGACCTCGCTGCCCAGTGTCATGCGTCGCAGGATCAGAAGCCGGTGAGAAGCAAGTTTTGAAGGGCCAGCGGAATAATTATTAGCCACGCACTCCGCCCCCCGCCACCCCTGGGCATGATGGAGTCCAAGGTAATGTGACTCGACGGTGGCCTCACTTTAGCATCCTCTCTGCTGCCTGGAGCCTCTAAATGGGCCTCCCAGCCGAGCCCCAGTGGGCCCATGGGCAAAGATGCTGAATTTGTTGGGTGAAATGTTGTTTAAGATGCTCTTTACAGGCGCCCCCTTTGCTTATTGGGGGACCGTGTGATCTTTTAGAGCCAAGGGGTGGGGTGTTAACAGTTCATTTCAAGTTGGTCCCGGGCAGGGTCGCCGTCCGGCTCCCCGTGAGGAAGGATGTGGTCTGTATCCCAGTGTCCCGTCCCGTAGCTGCAGGACGCGTGCGACGGCTGAGGGCTTGACGCGCGGCGGCTGAGACCGGGCAGCGGAATTGTACGTTTCACTTCGTTTTAATCCACCGAGATGCCGACGTGGCCAGTGGCTGCGGTGTCGGGCGGCGCAGGTAGAACCTTAAATAATAGATGGTGACCTAATAGCGAAGAAAATCGTGGGTCATTTTGGCGCTTCGGTGTGAGACTCTGTCTGCATTTCTTTCTCTTTTTATTTTTATTTTATTTTTTTATCCCAGATAGAGTGTGTTGACTTTTCGATGTGCTAACTCCAAATTGGCCCCGGCAAAGATCCCCTAAGAAGGTAAAAGGGAGGAGTTTTTATCGGCATGTTGACAGTGAAAAAATTCTCCAGGGCAACGGAAGATAGAATTTGCGTGTCCAAGCTGTTACCTCTTTCCAGGAGTTCCTTAAAGGCCTAACGATGGAGGAGGACAATTTTTTTTTTCTGTTGTTTGTTTGTTTGCATAACCATCTGCTGTGTGGTCTATTTAGAAAGCGCTGTGTGTTGAAGGATTATTCCGCCTTCTCTCGAGAGCTAAGAGGCCACAGAAGCATTTATATTCATGGGCAGAATAATTGAGTAGTCGGCCCCAGAAGACTCACGCACAACCAAGAAACTCTAGCTCCGGCTTGTCATCGATCCACTCCGTCCATTATCCATTTCTATAGCACCTTGGCAACTGGGAACTTAAATGGCACTGCCCTTGACCGAAATGTGCCTGACCCAGAGGTCCAGGTTGTACTCACCCTTCCTGCGTTACATTTCCAGATAGCGCTAGGAAGCATGAGTCGTGGGGAGGCGTGGTCACGGCGGCACTGGTCTCCCAGAGGAAATGCAACTAGTGGGCCTGTCAAGTGAGGTCTCTGTGCCCTTTTCTGTCGTCATGGCTGTTTGACATCCATGTGGAAGTACGCATGTAGAGTTACCTGCCTGTGGTTATATATACATATATTTTTAAAAATATGTTTTTATTGATTTCAGAGAGGAAGGGAGGGGGAGAGAGGTAGAAACACCAATGATGAGAGAGAATCATGGATCGGCTCTCTCCTGCACCCCCTACACTGGGGATTGAGCCCTCAACCTGGGCAAGGGCCCTGACCAGGAATCGAACCGTGACCTCCTGGTTCATAGGTCAATGCTCAACCAGTGAGCCAATCCAGCTGGGCTGTCTGTAGTTACATTTTTTAAAAACGAAGGGTGCTGTTCTTCTTTAACTTGTGAATTAATTCCCAGATTCCCTTGGTAAAACATTACTTGAATGGAATACCGAGTCTAGAATATTAAAGAACAAACTGGGTACATCCAACAAGTTGGGTGGGTCTCAAGGACATTATTTCAGTGAAAAAAAGACAAGCTCTAAAGGTTGTATACTGTATGTCTCCATCTATAATAATAAAAGCAAATCGACCGAACAGTCGAACAATGGAATAACTGTCCCGAGAACCTTCTGGACAACCTTCTGGATGAAGCCGGGGCTGTGAGGGCCGAGGCAGCTGGGCTGTGAGGGCCTACTTTTGCACGAATTTCGTGCCTTGGGCCTCTAGTATGATTATAGAGATAGAGAAGAGATCCCTGGTTACCAGGAGTTAGGGGATGGTTAGAAGTCTGAGGATGGTCGGTAAGACTATAAAAGGTAGCGTCCTGCCTGGCCAGCATGGCTCAGTAGTTGAGCATCGACCTGTGAACCAGGAGGTTGTGGTTTGATTCCGCTCAGGGCACATACCCAGGTTGCAGACTCGATTGCCAGTGTGGGGCATGCAGAAGGCAGCCGGTTGATGATTCTCTCATCATTGATGTTTCTATCTCTCCCTTCCTCTCTGAAATCAATAAAAATATATATTTTAAAAAGGTAGCATCCTTAGGGATGATGGAACGATTCTGCATCTTGATTGCCACGGTAGTTACATGAAGCCATAGATGTGGTAACATTACATAGAAACACATGCACACACACATGAGTGCATGTAAAAACTAGTGAAATCTGGAAGAAGTCTGAAAATGGTCCCAGTGTCAACCTCCTGGAACTCTAGTTACATTATGTTGGGGGGCAGCTGGGGGAGGGGGGGCCTGGGCCTTGTCTGCACTATTTTCCCAACTTCTTGTGCGTGTGTGATTATTTCAGAGTAAAGTTTTTTTGTTTTTGTTTTTGTTTTTAAATCTCATTTGAAAAGATTGGAGATGGAACCGTTCAGAAATTGCCTTCAGAAGGAGCTGGGTTTGATGAGTGAAGCAAAAGGAAGCATTAAAGCCACCTGAATAATGATGCTGATGTTAACCGAGTACTTCCTGCCACTCGATTGGACATCGTCCATGTGTTGGCATATTTAGCTCATGGGTGATTCATTCAAAAGCTCACTTTATGAAAATCATCTGGGCAGTTGCTTTCTTTTAAAATTTTTGATTGATTGGTGAGAGAGAGAGAGAGAGACAGACAGACATCGATTTGTTGTTCCACTTATTTATGCATTCATTGGTTGATTCTTGTATGTGCCTTGACTGGGGATTGAACCTATAGCAATGATGCTCTAACCAGCTTGAGCTACCCGGCCAGGGCCACAGGCCATGCACTTTATAGTTTTTAGTCCCTAGTCATGCTGAAAAATATGGCCGAGTAACTGGAAATTTTTTTCTCCACCTGCAACTCCCATGAGGCAATTAAGACGGCATGAACTGCTCTAATTCTTGCTAGGAGACTGCCTAATCCCGGAGGTCATTTAGAAGCATCATTCCGGCTGCTGATATTCATAATTATACTCATTCAGCGGTGATTAAGAGGCTGCCGTTGGAGACGAAAACGCCAGCAGTCCTCCCGTCGTTAAATGAAAACACAGTCCCTCGGTGCGGCCGGTGAGCTGTCAGCGCTGAGCAGATCAGAGCCTAAAAGCGCGCAGTGTGAAATGCTTGCGTCGTTCACGTGCGATCCTGGTTAGCTCCCCAGCCGAGACCCCTTCCGCCAGAATAACACAGCCGTGCCTGTGGGCCTGATGTGCGTCTGGTTTGGATTTTAGTGTCCCCGAGCTCTGTCATGCGGAATTGGGGACGGGACCAGCAGAAGGGCTTCCCTGAGAGGCTGACCTGTCTGTCTGTCTGTCTGTCAGTGGAGCAAACACTGGTTACGTCCCATCGGAGACACCGCTCCCTGCCGTCTGCACAGTTACATTTAGGTTTGTGCTTGGTGCTCGGGGAAGCCGCCGTGGGTCTGGAAAGATAACGTCCCAACTCGAGTTCTAAATGACCTTATTTGCAACACTTAGCAATGCTGGGCATAGGAAGATCTTCACGACGGAGTAACCTGACTTCGCATTCAAGGGACAGATCCCAAACCACGCGACATCGATGTGGAAAGGGCTGTGTTTGCCGTTCCGTTGTGCCGCCCTGGGCGCGTGCAGTTTGTAAGCAGCATTGATTCAGGAGCCTGGCTCCTAAGGAAAAGAGAAATATGTGCTAAGTAGGATGGAGAGCAAGGGGTCAGCGAACTGCTGTCTGTGGAGGTCTAAGCAGTAAATATTGTAGGCCGTAAATACTCATCTCCGCTGTAGTGTGAAAACGGCCACAGACAGACATAAACGATAAGCATGGCCGTGATCCAGTAAGTACTTATGGGCATAAATTTGAATACCATAATTTTTTCATATCACAAAATAATAATATTACTATAACATTATAATATAGAATTACTAGAGGCCCGGTGCACGGATTCGTGCACATGGAAAGGAAATGAATTAGAAGAAATATTTTAATATCGCTATTCGCCCTTTCTCTATAATAGAAGTGTCAACCAAATTCATAATCGACAGTGACAGATCGAGCGTGCAATTGGTGCCAGCGAGAGCTTTATATGTATTGCACATGCACGAGTCAACGTTTATTTTTTTAAATTGCCAGTGTGCGTCATATGTACTGGTCGGTCGGACGGTCGGATGGACGTATGGTCGGTCACTTAGCCTTTTACATATAGATAGTATATTCTAGGTTATTCACACAATATAATATAACATAGTATTATACTATATTACTCTAATAATGATTTTAACTTGTGGCGAAAATAGGCAGTTGTCCGGACTCAGCCCGGGGGCCACAGTTTGCTGTCCTGTGACGCAGAACGTCCAGCCTGGCTTTAGAATCTCCTTGGCCACTGGCCGGGCTTCTGCCATTGGCTTCACTCTGAGTTCTGCTTTCCCCCCACGGGCCCCCTGACCGTACCCGGCACGTTCTCGCTGCCGACTCCGTGGCACTCCGTGGTGGCCATCAAAAGCAAGTGTAACACGTGAACATCAGGGTTGCCCCCAGGAATAACAACAGTACAGTGACACGGGACCATTGTTGAAAATCCGTGCACGCCAGCGCCTGTGTGTGCTCACGTGTGTGTGTGCGCGCGCTCACGTGTGTGTGTGCTCACGTGTGTGTGCTCACTGTGCGTGTGTGCTCACTGTGCGTGTGTGCTCACTGTGCGTGTGTGCTCACTGTGCGTGCTCACTGTGTGTGTGCTCACGTGTGTGTGCATGTGTGCTCACGTGTGTGTGCGCTCACGTGTGTGTGTGCTCACGTGTATGTGTGCGTGTGTGCTCACTGTGCGTGTGTGCTCACTGTGCGTGTGTGCTCACTGTGTGTGTGTGCTCACTGTGCGTGTGCTCACTGTGCGTGTGCTCACTGTGCGTGTGTGCTCACTGTGTGTGTGCTCACTGTGCATGTGTGCTCACTGTGTGTGTGTGTGTGTGTGTGTGTGTGTGTGTGAGAGAGAGAGAACCAGCGTGTTCTGGAAGCATCTCGGTGGTGCCCATGCAGCCTCACGCAGCGTGCACAGTAGAAACCACACCAGACGTGTTCAGGTCTGAACACATCCCCGCGGATCAGCTACCCCCGTTACTCTGGCCACACTTTCAAGAACGTTACCCTCCCTGCACCACTTCCGGGGAGGACCCTCCCTGTTCAGCTGTTTTCGCCTCTTGAGCATGTCTTCAGAAATGTCTTCACACTATTTCCCAACCGTTCCTACTGCTGCCAGCCTTCTGGGTCTGCGGGCCTGAGCTTCTAGCTACATTGTCAAGTGTAGGCTGTAAAGGAATACACACACAGAGCCCGTTTTGAGTCGGCCTGTGGTCCCTCACGGATGTCGCCAACGTTTCAAACTGTTGCTACGCAGGATGGTTTGGGGGTTCTGTGAAATGATGGCGTTGTGCCCCGGGAGGGTGGGAGGGGGGTGGCCGGGGAGCCGCCCTCCTGAGAGCTATAACCAGCCCGCGGGCCGGATTTCTGGTCTGAACCCAGACGTCTGAGCACCATCGCAGCTCGCGGGGGACCTGACAGGCGATCGTATGATGCAAGCTGACATGCTGAATGGGCCGCTTTCGCCATATTCTTTACCTGTCTCTTTGTGTTAAAGTGGGAACGGGCCAAGCCACAGAGGAGAGAGGGGGTGCAGGCGGGAGGGGGCTGGCAGGTGGGATGAAATGCCGGGGCGGTTTCATGTGTGCGGGGCCGATCGCCGCCGGGCACCCAGACGGGGTTGCACAGAACAAATCTCTTTTGTCCCCTGTCATCTTGAAATGAGTGTCAGGGCAGGCAGGGGGGCTTTGACCGTTAACCGCACGGTTTCGCCGCGGGCCCCACCTCCGTGGAGTTTCTCAGATGAGAAAAGGCGGCCCCCGGCCCCTTCTAAATGGGCCATCGCTGGCCCTTTGTGCGCAGACTGCCCAGTGTGAAATCCGCAGCGACGTTAAATGTTTTCTAATGAATAATTGCTGAAAGGAAATGGAGGGCGATCCGTGTCACGGATTGTGCCGCATTAAAATGTTTTCTTGGGGGCGCAGCGATGTCGTCCCTCGCGAGCACGGGGATTGTGGCAGGAAGGCCTTTGTGCGGGGCCCGCTTCAATGGGCCGGCGGCCAGCGTTCCCAGCCCCGAGCCCCTCAAAGGCCGCCTTTGGCAAACCAATGTTTTGCAAGATGGCAGCCATGAGACACGGTGTTTCAAGTCGCGGCCTCTGAAGGGGTGTGTGAACCCCGGGAGATTTTCTCACTTGCTTCGCCCCCGCTTTGATTTGGGAAAGCGAGGCAGCTCGCCCCGACCTCTGCCCTGTGCCGGCGGCCGCAGGGCAGCCTTGACAAGACGCTGGGAGCCTGTTGCTTGCAAACAATCAAGGGATCCCAGGAACGGATGGTTGGGGCTTTCTTTTGGCTAAAAGTTTATTTTATTTTTTTGGAGGGGGCTCTGGATGTGTGTGGATCGATAGGAGGTTGCAGAGAATCTCAAATGCCACCTCGTTTTTTCCCAGTGAGGTTTTTCCCCCCATATATATTTAAAAATAGATTTTTATTGATTTCAGAGAGGAAGGGACAGGGAGAGAGAGAGATAGAAACATCAATGAAGAGAGAGAATCATTGATCGGCCGCCTCCTGCACATCCCCCACTAGGAATCGAGCCCTTGATCAGAATCGAACCTGGGACCCTTCAGTCTGCAGGCTGATGCTCTATCCACTGAGCCAAACTGGCTAGGGCTCCCAGTGAGTTTTATTGGGGAAAATGCTGAGGTTTGAGGCATATTCCGTGTCTCCCTAAGACTGAGACCCTGGGGTTTGTGTGCCAGCTCTAATCCATTTATGACAAAACTAAATGGGTGTTTCTGTGCTTCTTTCTTTTTCATATTAAATTTATTGGGGTGACAGTGGTTAAAGGGACCATATAGTTGCAGGGGTGGGTTTCTAGGATACGAGATGTGTGTATTGCACTGCGTGCCCACCACCCAAAGTCAGATCATCTTCCGTCAGCATCCACTAGGCCCCCTCACCCCAGCCCCTCACCCCCTTCCCCTGGGCTCACGCCCCACTGCTGTTTGTGTCCACGAGTTTCGTTTATATCCCACTATGAGTGAAGTCCTACGGTTCTTCGCTTTTTCTGCCCGACTTATTTCACTCAGCATCACGTTCTCGGGGCCCATCCATGTGTTGCAAATGGCAGTGTTTCGCCTTTTCTTGTGGCTGAGTAGGATTCCATTGTGTGTGTACGGACCACGTCATCTTTATCCATCCTCTGTCGCAGGGCGCTTGGGTTGTCCCTGTGTCTTGGCCACTGCGAATGATGCTGCAATGAACATAGGGGGCATGTGTCTTTGCAAATACCTGTTTTTGAGTTTTTTCAGGTATATACCCAATTTCTGTGCTGCTTGAATCAGTGTGGAGATGTCAACCTCAGAGTTCAGTGCTTTTTTGTTGCCAGTTAGACAAGCACCAGAGCAAAGATTCTCTCTCTCTCTCTCTCTCTCTCTCTCTCTCTCTCTCTCTCTCTCTCTCCTTACTGATAATGTTCAGGGCCTGGAGACAGGAAGAGCTGTGATGTGCTGATGCTTGTAGGGTAACGTCTTCGGAAAGGTGTAGTTTACCAAATTCTCGGCCACCTGCCTTCATGGGGTAGAGGGTAGAGGTGTTTGCTCCCTGGAAAAAGTCCCTTTGGTCCTCATGGGGGGGTGTGTGAACTGTCACCCAAAATGTCCACAGTCTTGATTCTCTCCATGGGAAAGTGGTGTTGAAGTGTTGTACTAAGGAAAACAAATCAGATAAGCATTTCTCACCCGTGAGTTAGAGTTGTGGACAGAAGGGGGACTTGTGTGCAAGCGGCTGCCTGAAATCCTTGTTGGTTTTGAAGCTTTAGAGGCGGATTCTGTGTTAGAGGAGGAATAGACACAGACACCAGCACTTTCTGTTTATTGATTTGAGAGAGAGAGGAAAACATCGATTTGTTGTTCCACTTATTTTTAAAGATATATATATTTTTATTGATTTCACAGTGGGAGGGAGGGAGAGATAGAAACATCAATGATGAGCGAGAATCATTGATGGGCTGCCTCCTGCACGCCCCACACTGGGGCTTGAGCCTGCAACCCGGGCATGTGCCCTGACCGGGAATCGAACAATGACCTCCCTGTTCATAGGTTAACGCTCAACCACTGAGCCACACCAGCCAGGCCGTTTTCCTTCTTTACGCCCTGTTCAGTCGAGATCTGTGTCCTGAAGGGAGAACTCTGGAAGTCAGAGCTGTGTCTCCTGCCTCCCTCTTGACTGGGAGTGTCTTGGACCTGAGACCTTCCATGGGGGAGAGGGCGAGGGGCGTGGGGGGGGGGGAGAGGACACATCTCTAGGGGAAGTCGGAGGAGGAGCTGCAGATGCTGGGAGGCCCAAGACAGAGATCTAGAATCGCAATATGAGAAAGAAAGAAAAATACTCTTGGACACGGTGTCTGGCCCGTCAGTGGGAAAAGCAGACCGACGCTGGAAATGGGGATGGTGTGCAGAATCCAATATTTGCACGTGTCCGGCCCATAAGCATGCACTGAGGCGTAGTTTGTAATTCCCGTTCACATACCTGTGCACTCTGCTGCTGCCCCCCAAAAGGGAGAAAGCCTCCCTTATGTCCTCTTCATAAGCATCACTTCCATCTCTGTATGTATTCTCTCTAGTTGGTGTCATGTACTGGGCTACTGTTGTGAATTGAATGTCAATTACCATTTTATTATTATTATTATTATTTTTTTTTAATCCTCACCTGAGGATATTTTTCCATTGATTTTTAGAGGGAGTGGAAGAAAGAGGGAAAGTCGGAGAGAAACATCGATGTGAGAGAAACACATCAATTGGTTGCCTCCTGCATGTGCCCCGACCAGGGCCCGGGCTGGGGAGGAGCCTGCAACCGAGGTACGTGCCCTTGACCGGAATCAAACCGGGGACCCTCCAGTTCGCAGGCTGTCGCTCTGTCCACTGAGCCAAACCAGCCAGGGCTCAATTACCATTTTAGATAAAACACTACAGAAACAGCTAAATGTTTCAATGGTTAGAAATATTTCCTTAGAAGAAATTCTAAGGAATCATATCACTGGGCCAATATCGATAATAATAAAAGCGTAATATGCTAATTAGACCGGATGTCTTTCTGGACATCCTTCCAGATGACCTTCTGGATGAAGCCGGGGCTGCGAGGAAAGCCCGGGTCCCAGGTTCCGGAGGGAAGCCGGTGCTGGCAGCCGGGGAAAGGAAGGCCTACTCTTGCACAAATTTCATGCATCGGGCCTCTAATATATTTATATATTAACCTATGGCAACATTGCATTTCTGAGGGCTAGTTAAAATGTACTCTGCCGCTTGCAGTGCGTTGGGGTTTTAATCTCAGGTCAATCTCCCCAGGGTTGTGTGGGATCCTCTCCCTTACGTGTCTTTTTATGGTAATAACCTGGTGCTGTTGTTGCTTTCATTTATTTGCGTTTAATTGTTACGGATGTTGAGCAGCGAAAGGGACTCTTTGGCCAGGACGCGGGGCACTGAGCTGGCAGGAGCAGTCCCCAGCTCGGCGGGGGTGGGGGTGGGGTGGGGGGGCCGGTTCCGTATTCCAATTTCGTTACAAAATGGAAACTGCTTTCCTGACAGATGGTGGCATCTAGGCAGAACCCAAGTAGATCGAGCTTCTGTTTTGAAAGAATGGCGTTTAGATTTTCTTCTCCGTGCTTTTTTCCCATCTCCTCCTTTTCCCCTGGGCAACGTGGAGCCTGCCTGCAGGTGGTGGGCGAGGGTTGGGTGCCAAGCACTGGAGTCGAGCTGTCAGTGTGAATGCCGCCTTCTTCACTCACCACCAGGGGGCGCTGGATAGCTGACCATCTCACTGGGCTTTTTACGATTTCACTGTTTCATTCCTTAATTTCGGGAGTTTTGTCAAATCTCTTTGGGCTGAACGTTGCATAAGGCCCTGGGCTGACCGCAGGGCTCTCACTCGTGTAAGCACAGCACCTTCCCATCCCCAGGGCAGATAAGAAAGAAGGTTTGTTGCTCGGCCAGTGTGGCTCAGTGGTTGAGCATCGACCCATGAACCAGGAGGTCACCGTTCCATTCCCAGTCAGGGCACATGCCCGGGTGGCAGGCTCGATCCCCGGGAGGGGGCGGGCAGGAGGCAGCGATCAATGACTCGCTCTCCTCATTGATGCTTCTCTCTCTCCCACTCTCCTTCCCTCTCTCTGAAATCAATAAAAACAATTTTTTAAAAAGGAAGAAGTTTGTTCATCTCTACACCCTCGGCCTGCAGAGATCGGACTGAGTCGTATTTGTGGGTGCAGCTCCGATAGTATTTCCGACTCCAGCCTGCTCACCCACAGACGTCTGCTTTGTAATATTCTTGTTTCTAACAATCGTGCCGCTGATACGGTCGAGGGCAGAAGCGAGTGCTGCGGGGCTGGCGTTGGGTCTGGCACCGTTCTCAGTGCTCTCCCCGGTTCTGTCCAAACCAGCAGCCCCGGGAAGTAGGCACAGTCGATTCCGTTTCACAGACACAGAGCAGCTTCGGGGACTTGGACAGAGCAAGAGACTTTCCCAGGGTTGTCCTGCCGGCGAGAGGCAGGCAGAAATGGCACTTGAGCCTGGGCAGGCTCACGCGGCAACGTCCTTGTGTTTAATCACTACGCTGTGCTGCCTCTCCTATAAAAACAACAACAACAACTTTAAAGTGAGAATATTCAGAGTCACTGAAATATTTTTTATCGAAACGTGTTGTTTTTGACCTTAGAGAGCAGGTGATTGTTTTCTTGTAGCTCCATTTGGCTAGTGTAGGGAGACACCTGGTGGCCATCCTGTTTTTGTTTTTTCAAATTTTTATCATGGGAAATTCAATTACATTTCAAAGTAAACAGAATAGCGTAATAAATCCTCCCGTACCCAGCTCCGGCAATCTACCCTGCCATAAATGTTTTCGTCTATACCTCCACCCACTCCCCATCCCTTCCCACTTGATTATTTTGATGGTTCTTTTCAAAATAAAATGTACAGCCCTAGCCGGTTTGGCTCGGTGGATAGAGCATCGGCCTGCGGACCAAAGGGTTCGATTTCGGTCAAGGGCACGTACCTCGGTTTCAGGCTCCGCCCCGGCCCGGGCCCTGGTCAGGGTGAGTGCAGGAGGCAACCCATCGATGTGTTTCTCTCACATTGATGTTTCTCTCTGTCTTTCCCCCTCTCTCCCACTCTCTCTCTAAAAACCAATGGAAAAATATCTTTGGGTGAGGATTAAAAAACAAATAAAATAAAAAACAAAAAAATTACACCTATCAAAATGCCCACCATCTCCACACATACCTTGCCAGGTAGACCCACCTGTGGAAGCCCCAGCCCTCTGGGGTCAGAGGACGTTTCCGTTAGTCCTAACACTGCCCTCTGCCAGACAATCCCCTCTAACCAGGCGGCGGTTGTTCAGATGTTCTCTGTGGATTAGTTGTGCTTGTCCTAGAATTTCATACAAATGGAGCCAGAGGGCGCACGGCCTTTTGTGTCCGGTCCTTTCACGCGGCCGCATGTCTGGGAGCCGTGGTGTCCCCGTGCACGCCAGCGTTTCTCTTTGATCGCCGGGCCCGTTCGGTGGCACCGATGGCCCGCGCCTTCTCCGGCTGATGGGAATTTGGATTGTTTCCAGTTCGGGGCCGTGGTGAATAACGCTGATGTAAACCTCCGTGTCCGGGTCTTTCTGCGAGCGCGTGTTTACACTCGTCTTATGTAAATACTCGGGGATGGGACTGCCGGATCAAAGGGGAGAGGCTCGGTGACTTCATCAGAAACTGCCAGACTTCTCCCCGAAGGATTCTCTCCCTCTGCGTCTCGCTGACCCTGTTTGAGCGTTTCGTCGGCTCCACGTCCTCGCCGACATCGGGTGTTGTCAGTCTCTTTTCTTTGAGCCGTTTTGGTGGAGGCATCTCACTGTGGTTTGCATTTGCATTTTCCTGATGATTAAGGATGCTGGGCATTTTTCTAGGTGTTTCTTGACCATTTGTCTATCTCCCTTTGTGAAACATGTCCATTCATGTTTTTTTTGCCCAGTTTGAGCTTGACTCTTTATTAAATACATTTTAAAATATATATATTTTATGGATTTTTTACAGAGGAAGGACAAGGGGATAGAGAGTTAGAAACATGGATGAGAGAGAAACATCGATCAGCTGCCTCCTACACACCTCCTAGTGGGGATGTGCCCGCAACCAAGGTACATGCCCTTGACCAGAATCGAACCTGGGACCCTGCAGTCCGCAGGCCGACACTCTATCCACCGAGCCAAACCGGTTTTGGCTGTTTTGCTTTTTCTTGCTTGTCACCTGCTCAGTGGGACACGGGTGGGACATGCACTGACTGCGCCCAGAACACAGGGTCCCTCGGAGACTCCCAGTCCTGGCCCGACGTTGGTGACTACCTTGCCGCAGTCCTCCCCCCGCCCCCCGCCCGCCCCCTCACACATCACACACTGCAGACCTCTGCCTACAGCTGTGACCCCACTCGCTCTGCACAAGGTCCAGCCTCGGGTCCCGGGGAGCTGTTCCCCACGGCCTTCCCGACTCCGATGGGGTGGCCCCAGGCCTCCCGACGCCCTTCGCTCACCTGCGCCCGGGAGAGTTGTTCTGCCCGGAGACCTTGGACCAGCTCTGGCCCCGGTCCCCCAGCGAGATCCTCGGCCCCTCAGTGGGTTGCGACCACACCTTCTCCACGGAGATCTGAAGCCCAGCCTTGGGGAGAGGACCCTGCAAGTCTGTCCTTCTTTTGCATACTCTTCCGTCACAAGAAATTCTCTTTCTGACCAGACTCCTCATCACTGGTCTAGGAATTACATAGGGAGTTTAAGCAACTAACATTGAGTGTGAGCACATGACCAGCAGGTTCTGGGGCCAGGCTATCTAGGTCCATACCCTGGTTCTGCCTTTTGGCAGGTCTGAACATGTGTTATATAACCGCTCTGCCCTCAGTTTCCTCATCTGTAGAATGGGTATGATGTTAGTACTTACGTCACAGAGGCAGAATGAGGATTAAATGGCAAGTGCCTAACACAGTACACGCTCAGTCCCCATCAGCTGCTGCTGACAACTACTGTTGCTGCTTTTACGATCACCCTCTCGCATCCCTCACGAGATGTAAACTCTTCACGAAGACAGCGAAATGCAAGTTTGGCTCTCGACCATCGCCAGGGCCTAGGGTCTTGCTGTTTCCACATGAGCCGTGCAGGAGGAATCAGAGATGAAATGGCATGTGCTGAGGCATGTTCTGTTTCCCGCAGAGAGAAGAGGTGAGGCGGCGGCACATCCGCCTGCACATGGAAGGGGCGCTGACCGCCCGCGACAAGGTCGGGGTGCAGGATTTCGTGCTGTTGGACGCGCACACCAGCGAATCTGCTTTTCTGGACAATCTTCGCAAGCGTTTCCGGGAGAACCTCATCTATGTAACGTACCCCCTTTCTCAGCTGTTTCCTCCTGTGGCGGCTCCCTCCCTGCCTTCGCAGCTCTGTCGATTGTGGGCCGTATCACGCTGTTAGGTTAGCCGGTGCAGGGAGGTGTGGAGGGACCACTAACAGGTGCCTTTTCGTCCTTTGGGCTTAAGGCCTTTGGGGCGGCCAGCGACACACACACCACTTAAACCCATCTTAGCCTCAAAGGGAATCTCTGGGCCTATGTAACTGTAGGGTCTATGACTAGATCTAGGGTCTCAGTAACGTCTTGAGGACTCTTTCTCCCTCTCGCGGGATCTTTTCCACCTCTCTGGTTTCTTTCCTTCTGGGGCAGCCTCTCGACAAGGTGACAAGTGGGCTGCAGACAGAACCCCGCCGACATCCATTTAGAGTTGCTGAAAGCACGTCTTCCCAGATACACAGATGTTGATAGGCTCTGATTGGCCTATTTTGGGTCCCGTGCCTATCTCTGACCCAATCCCAATAGCTAGGAATGAGGAATATTCTGATGGGACAGAATATTTACCCAAGGCCACCCCTGGCTATGAGGGGTGAGGCCAGCACCCCTCTGACCCTATGACATGCACTGAGAGCTGGGGAAGAGGGTCCCTTATAGGAATCTGTTGGACGAAGGGGAACTAGATACCAGGGAGGCATACATAAGAGGGCGTCCACCACACCCCCTGAATCTCCAAGAGTCGAGTACTACTCAGGTTGGTCCTGTTGCTTCTAGTGGTGGCCAGTTGTTATTAAATTCTCCATTTATCACCCCACCCTAATTTGATTGGCCAATTTTTCAGGTAAAGCCTTTCAGCTTACCTTTATTCCTAATTGTGTGCCAAGCAGTTATACCTTAGTGGCTATATTACAAATATAAGTACTTCCAACACTTGAATCCTAATAGAATCCAGTGTTGAAATCTTGGGGAGCGTTTGCCCAACTTTACATGGCTGGTGTGTTCGCTCACCCTGCTTTCGCCCGATGGCCGGAGAGACCGTGGTGAAACCTACGTCAGAGAGTGGTGTGCCCCTCTTAAAGTCATTCATTTTCCGTTACGGCTCAGGGCAGGTATTTCATCCCAGCAGGGAGAGCGGTGTCTCCACCATCCGTTGCATTTGAAGTAAAAACCCCCAATTCCTCATACGCTGTGTGACGTGAACTCGCTCCCTCCCCAACATCATCTCTTACCACCTTCCCTTCTCCCCTCCATCCCTGGCCTCCGTGGCAGCCAACCTGCCACACTTCTTCCCCAGCCTGGAACCCTTCCTGCTGACTTTTTTTTTATGACTTTTGCTCCTCATCCTTCGAGTACTCAGCTCAGATGTCACCTCCTGGAGGAAGCCGGCCCTAAGCCCACCAGCTAAGGTGGCCTTCCTCCATCGTCCACTCTCATTTACACCGTTCTTCCCACTCATCTCTGGTGGAAACAGCCTTGAGCCCTTGGCTGTGTATCTGCCCCTGTCCACCAAGCTCCATGACAACAGAGACCCCACCCGTCTTGTGTATCATGTTCTAGCCCCAGGTCTGCATGAACGCATGGGGATCACAGCTCGTGATGGTCTTTTACGGTGGCCACTGGCACCCCGGGGTGCCTCACTGGTGCTTTGGTCCATTCCTCTAGACATACATTGGCACCCTCCTCGTGTCCGTGAATCCGTACCAGGAGCTGGGCATCTACACCCTGAGCCAGATGGAACTTTACCAGGGGGTCAATTTCTTTGAGCTGCCACCGCATGTGTAAGTAGCCCTCATCAGCTCACCAATAGGAGTATTTTTCTACTTCTTTCCTCCTTCTCTTTCCCCCTCCTTTCCTCCCTTCTTCTCACCCACCCACCCGTGCATCCACATCCTGGACACATACTCATTACGTTCCGTGGCTCACTCATTCTGTATCTGCTGCCTCGTAAAACAAGTCTTTCAACACAGGGGAAAACACCAGCAGATCATTGTGGAATCTCAGCTTAAATACGGTGAGAGGTGGAATCCTTTGAAAATGCTGAGAAGGCTCAGAGTGGCTAGAGAGGCGTCTTCTCTGGGACGTGGGTTGCTACTGCTCCATCTACTGGTGCCTGGGTGTCATGGCCGCGAAGGAGATTCTCCCTGGGTAGAAACTTAACCAGGATTAGAGATCCCTAAGGCAAGCAGTTTCCTGCATGATTTGGGCTTTGCTAACTTTCCTTCCTGGCTGATCTCCGGGCTAATATTTATGTCCTCCCTCCATTTTTTCTTGGGGACTCGTTTTCTCACCTCCCAGGGCGCTTATAAACCTTTCCGCATCACTACCGCCAATGGTTTCCGAAATAGCCAGCTTTCAAACTCGGCCACACGCAAAGATTATGGTCTTGGGAGATCTTCGTGCTTTGGTTTCTGATCTTGGAGATAAATCCCTCATGAGAGTTTTAGCTGTTGTTGTAAAGGTATCACAGAGGTTTTAAAATCTTTTTAGTTTCCTGTCCCTACACTCTTTTTTAAAAAAAAATATATATTTTATTGATTTTTTACAGAGAGGAAGGGAGAGGGATAGAGAGTCAGAAACATCCATGAGAGAGAAACATCCATCAGCTGCCTCCTGCACACCCCCCACTGGGGATGTGCCCGCAACCAAGGTACATGGCCTTAACTGGAATCGAACCTGGGACCCTTCAGTCCACAGGCCGACGCTCTAGCCACTGAGCCAAACCGGTCAGGCCTGATTACAGAGAGGAATGGGGGGGGGGGAGGGGAGAGAGAGAGAGAGAGAGAGAGAGAGAGAGAGAGAGAGGATGATGAGAGAGAATCATTGATTGGCTGCCTCCTGCACACCCTACACTGGGGATCAAACCCGCAATCCCGGCATGTGCCCTGACCAGGAATCAAACTGTGACCTCCTGGTTTATAGGTCGACGCTCAATCACTGAGCCATGCTGACCGGGCTGTCCCTACATCCTTGGTAACCTAGGTTTTGAGAGAAAATGGGAGATCTTATTATATCTATTGAACTGTTTAATATTTAGACAAGTTGTTAATTTTCCCTACAACTCATAGCACATCTCTGGAGGGATATAATTTAGCATCTGGCTCATTTTTATAAGAAATGTGGATAGATTAAACAAAATAAATTTGTTAAATTATTATTTCTGTCACTGCTCGAATTCTTCACTTCACCTCGTGTCCTATTTGAGCGTTGCCATCTGGTACCCTTCCCGTGTGATCAGGGAGTGGGTTGTGATGGGTTTGATCTCCACCTGAGCTCCGTGTCCTGGTGCCACGGCCTGGATGTGGCTGCCCGGAGGCAGGGTGCCTTGTGGGCGTCAGAGCCCAGGGCGGCAGCGTGACAGCCACTTCCCGCTCCTTCCGCTTCTGTTCCCCCTCCCCAGCTATGCCATAGCCGACAACGCTTACCGCATGATGTGCTCGGAGCTCACCAACCACCTCATCCTCATTTCTGGGGAGAGCGGGGCAGGGAAAACGGAAGCCTCCAAGAAGATCCTGCAGTATTTCGCAATGACCTGCCCCATGACCGACTCGCTAGAAATCGCCCGGGACAGACTGCTGCTCTCCAACCCGGTGCTGGAGGTAAGGAACCGTGGAGGCCGATCAAGGCGAGTTCCGGGAAGGGCACTTAAGTAAGAAGAATCCCCAGAGCACGTCAGTGAAAACGGGAAGGTCACAGTCTGGGAGTTAAGAAGAGGGGTGTCGGGTGGTATTGAGGTTAAGGGCATGACCTTGAAGTCCAGCGGGCGTGATGGTAATCCCAGGGCAGCCACGCACCAGCAAGCTTCAGAAAGTCATTTCATGTCCTGGGGCCCATTTTCCCATCTGTGTAATGGGTCTACTCCTAGTACTTACCTCCTGGGAGGTTTTGAGGATTAAATGAGACGAGCGCATCAAAAGCACTCTGCAAAACCAAGGAGCACTAAAATAATGCTCGAGTATTTATTTACATTTTTATTAACTAAAGTCATGTGGATGGTTATGTCTACTCTTGCAATTCACTGACTCGCTGGATAACTCTGAACAGGTTATTTTCTCCTATGTTTTTGTTGCCCTTTGTGTAAAAGAGGTTGGAAGAGTTTTCCCAGTGGGCCTTTGGGCTGAATAATGTATCTTTAGGACATAAGAAGAAGGGGTCTGGTTATGGGGGCCATGCACTGTTCCTTCTAGAACAGCAAGGGCCGAGGGTCCTATATTACACCTCTCCTGAGGCCATTTCTAATCTATTCCTGGATTGGATTCCAGGGAGAAGATACGCTCTCCCCCTTTTACTGTTTAGGCCCAACCCTAGTAGTTGGCGTCCAATCCCCTGTAGTTAGCGGTTCCTTAGGAGATAGAGCACAGCGTTCACCCCTGGCTCCCCCTCCCCCTGTTCTCATGACATGCATGTCCTTTGGGCTCAGGAACTGGATGCGAGTAGTGAGCTCAGAGGACAGTGAGCGGCAGTTTGGCTCAGCGCTCCCCTCTCCCCACTTTGTCTCCCAAGGCCTTTGGAAATGCCAAAACGCTGCGGAATGACAACTCCAGCAGATTTGGGAAATACATGGACATACAGTTTGACTTTAAGGTACACTACAGTTCCCATCACTGTTCCCGGGGACCCCTTCACTCACCAGCGACGGGAACCCACCCCAGGCACCTGAAGGGAGGAGGGGCACTTATTCGCTCAAACAGCTGAGAACTCCTGGATTTGCACTTGTTGTAGGAAATGCAAATAAAGACCACAGGGAGAGACCATCTAGAGCAGTGGTTCTCAACCTTGGCTGCACATGAGAATCACCTGGGAATCTTTTTAAAAATCCTGATTTCTGGGCCTCATCCTCCGGATATTCTGTTTCTTTGTTACTAATGTTGTGGCCCCACCCCATAACAAAGAAACAGAATTTCCGGAGGATGAGGCCCAGAAATCAGGATTTTAAAAAGATTCCCAGGTGATTCTAATGTGCAGCCAAGGTTGAGAACCACTGATCTAGATGGTGGAAATGAAGAAGTCTGATAATTCCAGGTGTTGGCAAACATGTGGATCATTAACGGGTGTGTGGGGGGGTATGTTAGTGGAACCCATTTGGAAAACGATATACAGGTGGAGCGAAAGTAGGTTTACAGTTGTGCATATGGAAAATAATACAATAATCTATATATATAAAAGCCTAAGCGACCATTACAACCAGTCGACTGGTTGCTGTGACGTGTACTGACCACCAGGGGGCAGATGCTCAATGCAGGAGCTGCCCCCTGGTGGTCAGTGCGCTCCCACAGCCAACCTCCCATGGTCCCTACCCCCCCCCCCCGCCCCCCCCCTCCCGCCCCCTGGACTGGGTGAGATGGCCCCCAGTGGCCCTGAATGCTGGCCAGGCAGAGGGACCCCCCACCTATGCACGAATTAGTGCACTGGGCCTCTAGTCAGTTTGGCTCAATAATACAAGAACAAACTCTGTTTTGCGTGCTCACAGCTGTTAACCTCTCACCCCACCCTGTATTATCTTGTGAGGTTGGGTGTAAGGTGGAGACAGTCCACTCCTGGAGATACTCCTGCAGGTGTGCAAGCACGCCCACAGAGCACTGTGCGTGAGGGGACCAGCCCACATCTGGGGAGGGCTGAATGTCCGTGTACAGGAGAGTGGCTAGTGCAGCTGGGGGTGTTCACACAATGAGGGGTTGTATGGCAGTGGGAGCAATAAGAAGCCCGACACAAAAATGGAATTATATTTTGGGTCTGGCTTCTTTCAGTCAACATTCTCTCCGTTCAGCTCAGTCATGCGGCTGCATGTGGCGGCGGTTCATTTTTCGGTTGTGTGGCCTGGTCGCCATTTTTCTGTCCTGTTGCTGGACACTTGGGGCTACTGCAGACTGTGCTCCGAACATCGTGTGCATGTCTCTCAGTAGACACAAGCGTTCATTCATGTTGGGCCTGTCCCCGGAAGTGGTACATGTGCAATAATGATTGACACTTCCCGTTGCTCCCCGCCCCGCCCAACATGTGGGATGTCGGTCCTTGCGGTTTTGGGTATTCTGGTGGGGTTAGCGCTTTCTCACTGTGACTTACGTTTGTATCTTCCTGGTTATTCATGAAGTTTTGGTCATTGTTGAAGGCTTTTGCCTATTTTTAATTGGGCTGTGTTTTTCCTTATTGATTTGCAAGAATTCTATACATGTTCTGGGATACAAATCCTTTATGGGATCAATTATTAAAAATCATAATTAAGACAGTGTGATTTTGGCACAAGGACATATAAACAGGCCAATGGGCCAGAATAGAGTCCAGAAAGACCCCCACGTATAGGTCACTTGATTTAATGACAAAAGCACCACACTGATTCAGCGGGGACAGGGCTGTCTTTTTGACACAGGGTGTGGATCAATTGGAAATCCAGATGGCCTTTGACCCCCTTCCTCACTTCATACACAAAAATTACATCGTTGTCGATTATAGTCCTGAACATGAACAGCATAACAATCACACTTCCGGACAGCAACATAGAAACATCTGCATGACCTTGGGGGAGGCAAGAATCCTTTTAGGCAGAGCCCAGCAGGAGACACCAGTCGTGGGAGATGGATAGATCCGACTTCATTCCGCTTCAGAATTCCTCTTCTCAGAAATACCAATAAGAGGGTGGCTTGGTTACTGTTGTCATTGCCGCATTTTTAAATTTTATCTGTGGTCCTGTTTTGAAGGGCATTCCCATCGGCGGGCACATCATCGGTTACTTGATAGAAAAGTCTCGCGTTGTCTATCAGAACCACGGGGAGCGGAACTTCCACATCTTCTACCAGCTGCTGGAGGGCGGCGAGGAGCAGCTGCTGGCCTACCTGGGGCTGGAGCGAGACCCCCAGCTGTACAGATACCTCGCCCAGGTGGGGAGCCCGCACCTGGCTTCGGTGGCTCTTCGGAGGGGGGAACGGGGGTGTCTGTGGGCCCCTCAGTGGGGTGTCCTAAGAACTTTCTCAGACCATTCTGCAGGTAGCCCAATGACTGTTCTTCACACTTTGGCCCCAGCGTGGCTCAGTGGTTGAGCGTCGAGCTATGAACCAGTAGGTCAGGGTTCAATTCCCAGTCAGGGCACATGCCCGGGTTGTGGGCTCCATCCTCAGTGTGGGGGCCTGCAGGAGGCAGCTGATCAATGATTCTCTCTCATCATTGATGTTTCCATCTCTCACTCCCTCTCCCTTCCTCTCTGAAATACATAAAAAACATATGTATTTAAAAAATTTTTTTAAAATAAAAGCCCTCATCTAGAATGTTTTTTCTTTAAATTGTGACACTGGTCGATCTGTTACTTATTTATTTATTTATTTAATATATTTTATTGATTTTTTACAGAGAGGAAGGGAGAGAGATAGAGAGTTAGAAACATCGATGAGAGAGAAACATCAATCAGCTGCCTCCTGCACACCCCCTATTGGGGATGCACCCGCAACCCAGGTACATGCCCTTGACCGGAATCGAACCTGGGACCTTTCAGTCTGCAAGCCAACGCTTTATCCACTGAGCCAAACCGGTTTCGGCGATCTGTTCCTTATTTAAAAGACAGCTTCTCGAGTGAGTGAAACACGACTTGTCACGCTTCTGCTGGTGACCGTGTTTGCACGACTGTGTTTCTCTCTAAAGGCCCAACGTTTCTTTCCACGAGGGAGGGTCTCCTGCCGTCATGGTTTGGCTGGTGGTTGCTAAGCGTGTCCGGATTGTTTTCTGATTTTCACTGTCATGTCCCTCTACACTTCGGCAGGTGTTTATTGAGATGTGTCTTCAGTTTTTTTTTAAGCAAAAATAGCCAGAAGAACCCTTTTAAAAAACACACAAAAGGAAATACCATGAGTATGTGACTTTGGAAGTTTTCCCAGGATGGAGATTTTGAATTAAACTTCCACATACATGGGAATAGAGCAGCAGCTGGCAGGTCACCCTGTGCAGGGTGATTGGAGGGAAAGTCACGGTTCAGAACGTCCTATAGACCCGGCGCTCACATGCTTGTGGAGAAAAGCATTCGGGGGTAGGAGCAGCTAGTCACTGTCCGTGTACAAGTGCCATTACGCAACCCAACTCTGTCAGCAGGCTCATGGTGCCAGCGAGTCGTCTATGAATGACAGGAACGACTGGAAAACCGTCTCCAATGCCTTTGCTGTCATCGATTTCACTGAAGACGACCTGGAGGTGCGGGCATGCGCCCTGGGAGGCCTGGAGCGGAGGGGACAATCCTGGTGGCTGCCTGGGCGGGTGGTCAGATTCAGCCAACAGGAAAGCAGGATGCCTAGTTATATCTTAATTTTAAGTAAAACAATGACTCTTTGTATATTTTAAAAATCCTCACCCAAGGATATGTTTATTGACTTTAGAGAGAGGGAGGGAGGGAGGGAGGGAGAGAGAGAGAGAGAGAGAGAGAGAGAGAGAGAGAGAAAGAGAGAGAGAGAGAGAGAGAGAGAGAGAGAGAGAGAGAGAGAGAAAGAGAGAAAGAGAGAAAGAGAGAAAGAGAGAAAGAGAGAAAGAGAGAAAGAGAGAAAGAGAGAAAGAGAGAAAGAGAGAAAGAGAGAAAGAGAGAAAGAGAGAAAGAGAGAAAGAGAGAAAGAGAGAAAGAGAGAAAGAGAGAAAGAGAGAAAGAGAGAAAGAGAAACATCACTGGGTCACCTCCTGTATGTGGCCCGCCCGCGGATCGAACCCACAGCCTTTGGTATACGGGATGGTGCTCCAACCAGCTGAGCCACCGGCCAAGGCGAGGACTCGCTTTGTCGGTATAAGTGTATCCCAACTGTGCACGGGACTGGCTGACACCCCAACGTTAGTCATTGCTTACGTGGGAGTCACATGTTGACGGGGGCTCTGCATGTTCCTGGCAGCCCTGCGTTTTCCCACCTGTTGTGGGAAAAGAGGGGGTGATGTTTCTCCTCCCCTCAAGTACGATCGCAAACATTTAGATCTCGTGGACTCTTGTAGATAATGAATCCCCATAGAATTATTTACTCTTCTGTTTCAAAACAAACAAACAACTTATAGGATTTATAAACAACATTTTTACATGTTTTGGTCTTTTTTGGATTGTTAAACTATTGATATTTCTAGGACCTGAATAGGATTCCAACATAGCTATGTATCGGGGACCGTGGCATTGGAATGTTAAGTGGTTTATTGGGGGGGGGGGAGTGTAAAAGTGCGAGTGTCCTGGGCAGGAGATGGAGTGGGACATCTTCCCCACCCGCCCCTGAGGATGGAGGCTGGGGGTGGCTCCTCGCCCCCCCCCCCCAGCCCTAGTACCTGGAGTGACTCAGGCCCAGGTCTGGGGAAGGAAGGAATCTGACCTGTGAGCTCAGGGCCGGGAGTGGGGGTGGTTGTCCCGCGGTGCCTCCCCTGATGACACGTATCGATGAGGCGGCTGCGGCTTCTCTCCTTACCCTCCGCACCCCCTCCCACGCTCCTAGAACCTCTTTGGAATCATTGCCAGCATCCTGCACCTGGGGAACGTCTGTTTTAGAGAGAACCGCCAGGGCTGTGCCACCATTCCAGTCATCAACGAGATCAAGTGGATCGCCAAGGTGATGCCTGCCTTCAGAGGTGGGGATGCGGGGTGGGGATGTGAGGGGTGTGGGGGGGTATGGGAGGGATGTGGGGGTGGGGTGGGGGTGTGGGGGGAGCGAGGCAGCTGGATGCCCACGTTTCAGTGGCTGACACCATGTTCTTGCAGCTGATGCTGGTTAGGAGGTGCAACCACGTGCAGGGGTGGCGGGGGGCGAGGGTGGCGGGGGGCGAGGGTGGCTGAGGACGAGGGTAAAAGCCAGTTGGTTGGAAGATCTAACGTGGTCTGTTTTGCATTAAAGCTGATTTATCACTCGGGGCCGGTAACCCTGCGCCTGGAAACTCCGCGAACTCTGCCTAAGCTGTGAGTCAGCTCAGGCCACTGAGTGGCTTTCCTCTTGGTTTCCATTTATTCAGCTCCTGGGGGTCCAGCCGTCGGCCCTGCTGGAAGCTCTCACCCACAGGAAGATTGAAGCCCAAGCTGAGGAGGTAATGACGGTTCTGGGGGGACACGCCTGTTCTCTCCTCCGCCGCAGCCGAGGGTGGGGGTCCCCAACCCTGCCTGGCCCAACTTCCTCTCCCCTCAACGTCACACTGTCGCCAGCTCGCTCTCCACGCCTCACCATCGCCATGCCTTCCCTCCACTGGGTCCTTGCACATGCTGTTCCCTCTGCTGGAACACCCTTCCCTGTGATTCCTCTGGTTGACTCCTGCTCCTTCAGTTCCCAGGTCACTTCCTGCTCATGTCCCCCCTGCCCTACGGCATTGGGTGCATCTCCTTGAGCACTTGTCACTCTCAGCTTGAGAACAACATGACTCTTCTTTGTGTGACTTATTTAAAAAAAAAATATATATATACATACATATATATATATATATATATATATATATATATATATATATATATAATTGAGAGAGAGGAAGGGACAGGGATGGAGAGAGAAATATCAGTGAGAGCGGAACATCATGGATTGGCTGCCTCCTGCAGGCCCCCGACTGGGGATCAAGCCTGCAACCTGGGCATGTGCCCTGACTGGGAATTGAACGGGCAACCCCATGGTTCCTGTGTTGATGCTAACCGCTGGGCAACACCAGCTGGGCTGTGTGACTTATTGACTGTGCCCCCTTCCCCAAATGTGAGCCCGGCCCACAAAGGCTGGCCCTATTGGTCTTGGTCATGGCTGTGTCTCACGAGCTCAGCGCGCTGCCTGCCACTCCAGCTATAGCTGCTCGGTGCACATGTGCAGGACCCGGGGGGTAGCATCCTCCCTGGGGTCATCATTCAAGGCTAAGTTGAGCCCGGGCTGTGGCTCAGTTGGTTGGGTGTCGTCCTGTGCACCAAAAGGTTGCCAGTTCGATTCCCCATTGGGCACATGCCCGGGTTGTGGGCTTGATCCCCAGTAGGGGGCGTGCAGGAGGCAGCTGATCAATGTTTCACTCTCACATCGATGTTTCTCCTCTTCCCTCTCTCTAAAATTCTATTCAAAATCCTTTTTAAAAAGGCTGCTTTGAAACCTCTGGGGACTTTTTTAACCTCTGTAATGATGCACCTGTTGTTCTCAGGTGATCTGCCCACTGACGCTAGAAAACTCTGTCTACGCCAGAGACGCGATGGCGAAGGCCGTCTATGGGCGCACATTCACGTGGCTGGTGAACAAAATCAACTCCTCCTTGGTGAACAAGGTCCGTCCCCACGTGCTGGATGGCTTGTTCTCACGGGCACGGTGATGTTTTATAATTTACATCGTTGCCCGGCTGGCACGGCTCGGTGGTTGAGCGTCGACCTATGAACCAGGAGGTCACGGTTTGATTCCTGGTCAGGCCACATGCCCGGGTTGTGGGCTTCATCCCAGTGTGGGGCGTGCAGGAGGCAGCTGATCAATGATTCTCTCTCATCATTGATATTTCTCTCTCTCTCTTCCTCTCCCTTCCTGTCTGAAATCAATACAAAAAATTTAAAAAATAATTTACACGGTTACTCTAAACGATTTGTGAGAATTAACCATAAGCTCCTGATGGGTAGGGACAGTATCTCCTCACACCTACATTCCCAGCCCCGAGCACACAGTAGGCGCCCTTTCTCACACCTACATTCCCAGCACCGAGCACACAGTAGGCGCCCTTTCTCACACCTACATTCCCAGCACCGAGCACACAGTAGGCGCCCTTTCTCACACCTACATTCCCAGCACCGAGCACACAGTAGGCGCCCTTTCTCACACCTACATTCCCAGCACCGAGCACACAGTAGGCGCCCTTTCTCACACCTACATTCCCAGCACCGAGCACACAGCAGGCGCCCTTTCTCACACCTACATTCCCAGCACCGAGCACACAGTAGGCGCCCTAAAGTGCCTGCTGAATGATTCTCCCAGTGTGTTCCCAAGTACGGGACGCAGAGCGTAGGAAGCACGCCAGATGCTTGAACTATATACAGAAACGTTTACTCTCAGCAGTAGCATATTTAGCGTGTATCAGAAAAAAAACACGACGACTCCTTTGAACTCACCCTCTGATCACATTTCCTTTTTAAGTGGAACTTAAATGAAAAGGGGATTTACTCAAAGCTAGAAATGAAGGAAATGATACGCGAAGTCCAGGTATGTGGATGGGGTGGAACTCATGGAGGTTAAGGCTGTGCAGGGCAGATTCGGGAGACATCAGCTCGGGACAGGCCTGCCTCAGAGAGACTGCGGGCTCATTGCAGACGGCAGTAAAGCGAGTATCGCGATAAAGCCAGTCACATCTCTTTGCTGGTGGAGGGTCTTTCCTTCAATTTGTAACAACGCAACATCTGGGAAGTGCAGTAAAGCTAGGCACGATAACACGAAGTATGCCTGTGCACCATTCAGAATGTTATATTGTGTCCCGAAAAAATAGGCATGAACTCTCTCTATCCATCTTTGCCCAATCGCACTTGGCCCTCTATTTTAAATGACATCTGTACCACCTGTCTTTTCCCTGGATAGATGTCTCCTTGGCTGTCTGTCTATAAGGCTCCTTCCCTCTGTCCCTTCCCTCCCTCCCTTTTTTCCTTCCACATCAAATGCGGGCTTGGGAGTCAAGTTGGAGGGGGTTAAGCAAGGCAGTGAATTGGGGGGGGGGGTGCGGAGGTGTCCCTGCTCGGGTGATGGGTGGCAAGTGGGTGGGAAGTGGACAGGCCGCAGGCGGGAGTGAGCTGGGGAAATGTTTCCACCCGGAGCTGCTTCTGGGAGCCACTGGTGGAGAGAGAAGGCATGAGCTTTGTGGCCACGGCCCCGCTTTGGGGCAGCCACTGGGATCTGAGCGTCTCGGCGTGAAAGGCCTAAAGATGAACAGCGTGCTCTCTTGACTAGGAGTTCACCAAGAAAACCGTGATCGGGCTGCTGGACATCTACGGGTTCGAAGTCTTCGACAAGAACGGGTGAGGCCCTGGGTGCATCTTTCAGGTCCGAGTCTGGCTTCAGGCCTCGCTAATGTGATGGGAGTTGATTTCCTCGTTCCCAGAAATTCTCCAGATTTGCATAGCCTGGCGGTTCTAGCAGTGGAATAACCACGGAAAAGGCAATCGTCTTCTAGCTCGGGTCTTGTGGTCTGCTCACTAGAATATTTGATTAATAAGGATTTTGATCTTTCTGTATTAGAAAGCATCCTTAAAAATAAGGGAATACAGTAAAACCGAAAGCAACAAATGAACGAACAAAACCAACAAACAAACTTATGGACACAGACAACAGTGTGGTTGTTACCAGAGGGGAAGGGGGCGGGGGACGGGGGGGGGGAGATGAAGAGGGTAAAGAGCGGCAAATACATGGTGACCAAAGGAGACTAGACTTTGGGGGGTGAGCACACAACGCCATACACAGATGATGTGTTATACATTGTACACTTGAAACATATAATTATGAACCAGTGTTACTCCAGTAAATTTAATTAAGAAAAAATTAAATATAACTTTAAACAAAATTGGCCTACGGGCATAGCTTCAGCTTGTAAACCTTTTGCATCTCTAGTTTTGAACAGTTCTGTATAAATTACTGCAACGAGAAGCTCCAGCAGCTGTTGATCGAGAGGACCCTGAAGGCGGAGCAGGCAGAATATGAGATGGAAGGCATAGAGGTAAACGTCCTGGTGTTTTCTTCCCGCCTGATAACCTCGTGAGAGGCATCTCCTGGAGACACGGGATTTCACTGGCGATTTTCCCTGATTAGTACTGAGAATTATTCTGTACTCCTGCTCTGCCCATGTCCCGGGAAGTTATTTTCATATTCAGAAAGGATTATTATTTTTTAATGTTAGAGATACAAATCGGGTTTTCGAAAAAATGTCAGAAAACCCGTTTAAAAGAAATACATCTTCTGCTCATCCGAATCCTCCGTGGAGAATTCTTTTCTCTTTGTCATTTCAGTGGGAGCCGATTCAGTATTTCAACAACAAGATCATCTGTGACTTGGTTGAAGAAAGACACAAGGGGATCATCTCCATCCTGGTGAGACAATTACCGTTAGAGTTCATTCACCCCGTGTTTCCGACGCACGCGAGGACTTGCATCCTCTTGAAACGGGTACAGCGAGAACAGTATTTGCCTCCGAGAGGAGTTGGAAGGACACATTTAGTGAGATGATATAGGCAGAGGGCTCAGAGCCATGCCTGTCCCATGGTGAGCATTCAGGCTTCATTCATTCATTCATTCATTCATTCATTCGACAAACACTCATCGGACGCTTGCTTTGGGCCAGGATTGTGCCCTGTGCTTTGGGACTCAGCAGTGGAAAACCAGTGCAGGCTTTGGATTCTGGCAGGGAGAGACTGACAACAAACAGGTTAATGGGCAACATGTGTAGATTGTGCAATGGAGAAAAAGGACGAGATGAGATGTGCTGGGGAGGGCAGCTCCATTTTAGATCATTGATGGTTCAGGAAGGACTCGCTGAGAAGGTGACATCTGAGCAAAGACCCGAAGGAGGTGAGGGCGCCAGCCATGGGGACATCTGGGGAAGCACGGGCTGACGTACATGCGAGTGTACATTCAATGCTCGGGGGGATTGCTAGACCAGTATGTTAAGGTATTTGAGGCCCTAGCCAGTTTGGCTCCGTGGATAGAGTGTTGACCCGTGGACTGAAGAGTCCTGGGTTCGAATCTGGTCACCGGCATGTACCTCAGTTGCATGCTCAATGCCCAGCCTGGTCTGGGCATGTATTGGAGGCAACCAGTTGATGCGTCTCTCTCATCGATGTTTCTCTCCTTCTGAATCTCCCCTGCCCTTCCATTCTCTCTAAAACTCAATGGAAAAAAATATCCTCAGGTGAGGATTAACAAAAGATATTTTAGTAAAAAGTACTTAATCCCATTGGTTCTCCATAAATAAAATCAGCATAAAAATGCTACTTAGTAAGAGTTGTCTCGCCAACCTTAACCAGGTTTTTATTGTTGTTACTGTTGTTTTAATAAAAGCTACAGGGTTGATTCATCTTTAATTTTTTTAAAATGTTATATATTTTTAGAGAGAGAGAGAGAGAGAGGAAGGGAGAGAGGGGTAAAGAGATAGAAACATCAATGAGAGAGGAATGTCATCCATCAGCTGCCTCCTCCACGCCCCCTACTGGGGATGGAGCCCGCAACCTGGGCATGTGCCCTGACTGGGGATTGAACTGGCAACGTCTTGGTTCCTGGGTTGACTCTCAACTGCTGAGCCACACCAGCCAGGCTCATCGTTATTTTTTTAAAGATGGTCAGTGAAATGTTATCTCTGTGGAGGACCCAGAATAGAAAACAGAAAGGCAGAGCTCGAGAAATATGAGACGTTAGGCCCAAGTGGTTTTATGGTTTGTTTCCCATGAGGCTTTGCTCCGAGTAAAGGGGGATCTGTATGTTCCTTGCCAGAGATGCGTAGTTAAGAAAAAAACGAGATTGCGTGTGTAAGCAAGCTGGGCATGGAAGCTGTGGGGTGTCCTGGAAAGACTTTGGGGATAAGCCTCAGCTCAGGGGGTGGCAGAGCTGCTTTCTCATGGAATTTCCAGTCTTTCTGGTTCCATGGTTCTCTTGAAAAAAAATCAAAAATCTGAGAACATGTGATGGGTTAGGCCCCCTCCCAGGAAACGTTCTCCTGAACTTGAGTGAGATGACCGCATGTGAGTGCAGGACATTGTCAGAGCTGGTGAGCGTGTTTAGACTTGGACGTGGTGGAGTGTGTTGCTGTGGCTCGAGGCTTCTCTTCTTCGTTTGAAGGATGAAGAATGTATCCGTCCTGGTCCTGCTTCTGACCTGAGTTTCCTGGAGAAGTTAGAAGAGAAAGTGGGGAAGCATGCGCACTTCCAAACGTAGGTATTGCATGTGATGAGCTGTTGCATCGTTGCAGGGCATATCCATTTTCTTGGGAAGGTGGGCAGTGCTCCCCAAGAGTACAGCTACGTCTTTGTAGTAGAAATCCCGTTATGATGCACCCAGTCATATTCAGCAGGCCCTCGGGTAACGTTGTTTCCATTATAAGGTTGATGAGATGCTGTAGGAATTTGATTCTTACTTACATCAAATAGCTTATGGTAAACGTGGTTTTATTATATGTTGTTTTGCCACCGTTCCAAGGACATATTGACTATGTTAAGTGAGGACTTACTGTATATGCATCCTTTTTGTTAGTAAAAAATCAAACTCGAGTTCCATGTCAAAATATTTTTTTATTGATTTTAGAGAGGAAGGGCGAGGGGGAGAGAGAGAGAGAAACATCAATGATGAGAGAGAATCATTGATTGTCTGCCTCCTTGCACATCCCAAAACCCAGGTATGTGCCCTTGACCGGAATCGAACCCAGGACCCTTCAGTCCACAGGCCAATGTTCTATCCACTGAGCCAAACCAACACTCTTGCATCTGTGTTTCCCATTCTACAAGGTGGGGATGTTAATATACCTACCATCTGGAATTATAAGTGACTGTGTAAGTCATCTGGTGCAATTTCTGACCATAGTAAGGATTCCATAAATGGTAGTGGCTTTATCAAACCTCTTGTAGAATGTTAAAATGATAAGTAAAATGAATTGGATAACTAAATGAATCAAGAATGGAAAAATAAATTGTGGTATATTCACATATGGAATGAAATACAGCCGTTAGAATGAACAGTATATAACTTCATGAAAGATTGTTGAGCTGTATGCCCTTAGGATATGTGTGTGTGTATATACATGTCAAGAAAAAGTTACTTAAACATTATGAATCACCACAATCTGAAACAATGGTATTTCATGAGTATTCTAGTCTCGCTACATCATAATGATGTAAGGTGGTAAAATCGTTTCTTAGTTGTCACCCGGAAAAACGGAAGTGACTTCATTGTAAAAGTAACTGTTTCTGCGATTCATGCCTGTTTTTTACTCCTCAGTGTGTTGGGAAGGGAGGGTCTCCTGTTAGCCCTTGGTCTCCACCAGGATGAGACGGCAGCAGGTTTCCTGGGAGCTGCCCCCCGTGGTCCGCTCTCCGTGCTGGCCTTCAGTTGGCTGTGGGGTCCCGAGCACCGTCACAGGCCCCTCTCCCTCTGCTTTGTACTTTGGTGCGTTTTGCTGCCGTGATGAGAAAGGCTCAGCTTGTGTCTGTGTCCATCTCGCCACAGCCGGAAGCTGGCGGGTCCAATGGGCCGCAAGAGGATTGGCTGGATGGAGTTCCGACTGTTCCACTACGCGGGGGAGGTCACCTACTGCACCAAAGGTGGGTGCCCCGGGCACAGGCCACAGCCAGGCAGGGCCTCCGCGTCCTCTGGGGAAAGGCTGCACGTCCCTCCCAGGCGCTCCCTCGCCCAAGGCATGGTCTCCCCTGGAACTCAGCGCCCCCTCCATTGTCTCAATGCCATTCACTGGTGTGGTGTTCTTTGCTAACAGACTAGGGTGCTGTACGATGCTCAGTGTGAAGGCTGTGCCTTCCCGGGTACGATGCTCAGTGTGAAGGCTGTGCATTCTTGTGTACAATGCTCAGTGTGAAGGCTGTGCCTTCCCGGGTACGATGCTCAGTGTGAAGGCTGTGCATTCTTGTGTACGATGCTCAGTGTGAAGGCTGTGCATTCCCGGGTACGATGCTCAGTGTGAAGGCTGTGCATTCCCGGGTACGATGCTCAGTGTGAAGGCTGTACATTCTTGTGTACTATGCTTAGTGTGAAGGCTGTGCATTCCCGGGTACGATGCTCAGTGTGAAGGCTGTGCATTCCCGGGTACGATGCTCAGTGTGAAGGCTGTGCCTTTCCAGGTACGATGCTCAGTGTGAAGGCTGTGCATTCCCAGGTATGATGCTCAGTGTGAAGGCTGTGCCTTCCCATGTACGATGCTCAGTGTGAAGGCTGTGCCTTCCTGGGTACGATGCTCAGTGTGAAGGCTGTGCCTTCCTGGGTACGATGCTCAGTGTGAAGGCTGTGCATTCTTGTGTACGATGCTCAGTGTGAAGGCTGTGCATTCTTGTGTACGATGCTCAGTGTGAAGGCTGTGCATTCCCGGGTACGATGCTCATGGGGATTTAGAATGGAGCGTGGGTACCATGAGGTAGGCATTGAGGACCTGGTTCTCCCGATGTCCCCCGGGACGTCTGACAGTGTCTAGAGACATTCGGTTGCCACAAGTGGAGAAGATGCCACTGGCACCTCGTGGTGGAGGCCAGGGAGGCTGCTCAGCACCCCACACGGCACAGGAGGGTCCCACAGCAGAGGGTTCTCCAGCCTCCGGTGTCCCAGTGCCAAGGCTGAGGCCTGGTCTCACTGTGAGATTGTTTTTAGGATTTCCCTTTGCGATCGGTTGGGATGGAATTGCATTTTCCGGCAAAGCCGTTGATTCCAACATTCCTTACTCAATGTTTTGCAGGATTCTTGGAAAAGAACAGTGATCTCCTGTACAGGCACCTGAAAGAGGTCAGTCTGAAACGGGACCACGCGTGTTTCTGATGGGTCTGAGACACCCCCGCGACACTGATTTTGGGGCAGATTTGTTCGGGAATTTCCTCTCCAGGCATCGAGTTAGAAGCCAGCGTGTCACGCTGGAACAGACACTGAGGCGTCGGTACAAACCTTTCACCGTCGCGGTGTCTGGGACGGCGCGCACGGGACTCATTTCTCTCTGCGGCAGGTGCTGTGCAGGTCCAGAAACGGCATCCTGAAGGAGTGCTTCCTGGCGGCCGAGCTGGAGAACCGCAGGAGGTCGCCCACGGTGAGTGGGAAGCGAGCCCTTGCGAACTGGAAAGGTGGCCAAGCTCCCCCAGAGGGTGCCTCACCGTGGGCTCCCTCCCCTCCTCTCCCAGAGGGTGCACACACCACAGGCTCCCTACCCTCCTCTCCCAGAGGGTGCACACACCACAGGCTCCCTCCCCTCCTCTCCCAGAGGGTGCCTCACCTCGGGCTCCCTCCCCTCCTCTCCCAGAGGGTGCCTCACCTCGGGCTCCCTCCCCTCCTCCCCCAGAGGGTGCACTCGCCTCGGGCTCCCTCCCCTCCTCTCCCAGAGGGTGCCTCACCGCAGGCTCCTTACCCTCCCTAAGCCCTCCCCTTGTCCTGGAGCTGTCACCCTCCAGCGGGTTCTATTAGATACATATTTCCCAGGTGAGCACCCAGGGTGGTCCCTGGCAGACATGCACTGAGCACCCGCTGAGTCGGGCCCTGGGCTGGGCACGGGATTTGCAAGAACAAAGCAGACAAGGTCCCTGAGCTCACGGCTCACGATCTAGTGGGGAGGGTGTGGGAAAATGACATCAAACAAAGAACTTGGTAGTGTGAGTCCGTAAAGGAAGCTTGGTGACAAGGAAGCCGGAACGAGGGGGTGGTGATGGGCTTGGCAGCGATGCCGGCTCCTACGAGGCACTAACTGCATTCGTGCTGAGTGAGTGAGGCATTCTGGGTAGGTGCTTGTCTAGCCTCTGCTCAGCCACACTGACCTTGGGCTTCTCAGGCCAGGACATCCAAATCCCCTCTCTCTCTCTCCTTTTTGTTTGTTAAGCCTCACCCGAGAATATTTTTCCCACTGCTTTCCAAAGAGAGAATGAGAGAAACATCGATGTGTGTGTGAGAGAGAGAGAGAGAGAGAGAGAGAGAGAGAGAGAGAGGGAGGGAGGGAGAGAGGGAGAAACATTGATGTGAGAGACGACCAGGGGTGGTGAGTGAACCTGCAACCCTTTGGTGCATGGGCTGATGCGCTGACCACTGAGAAACACCAGCCAGGGCCACATCCTTCTTAATGGGCAGAATGGTAACAGGTGGGACAATCTGTGGAGAGGGTGGGACTCAAAGGGCTTCTCAGGCCAGGGCAGCCAAAGCCTCCTCTTAATGGGTGAAAAAGTGACAGCAATCTGTCTTGAGAGCTGGGGTCTCAAGGGCCAGCATCTTATGCCCTAACCCTGTTCTGGGTGTTAACTGGGAGGGGCACGGTCTCCTCAGCGCAGTCCCTCCCCCTGCAGGTGGGGACTCAGTTCAAGACCAGCCTGAGCAGCCTCCTGGAGATCCTCATCTCCAAGGAGCCCTCCTACATCCGCTGCATCAAGCCCAACGAGAGGAAGGAGCCCAGTGAGTTGTGAACGGCGCTGAGCCCCGAGCTGGGGGAAGTGAGGCCGGGAGGGGCCGAGATGGAGTGCAGTTCACACCCTCACCGCCACCACGGGCTTGTCCTCGTCCTCTGGGCCTGAGTCCTTTTTATTTGTAATAATAGGAGGTAACCCAGTGGTCGGCAAACTGCGGCTCGCGAGCCACACGCGGCTCTTTGGCCCCTTCAGTGTGGCTCTTCCACAAAATACCGACTTCTGCGCATGGGCCACGAAGTTTCAATCGCACTGTACCTGCGCGCCCGCATGTGGTATTTTGTGGAAAAGCCACACTGAAGGGGCCAAAGAGCCACATGTGGCTCATGGGCCGTGGTTTGCCGACCACTGGCCTAGCCGGTTTGGCTCAGACTGAAGGATCCCAGGTTCGATTCTGGTCAAGGGCACATGCCCGGTTTGTGGCCTTGGTCCCCAGTAGGGGGCCTGCAGGAGGCAGCCGATCAATGATTCTCTCTCCCTTTCTGGAATCAATAAAAAGATTCTATATAATAAAGAGATAATATGCTAATTAGACCGAACAGCAGAGTCCGGACGACCTTCTGGACGAAGCCGGGGCTGCGAGGGCCAAGCCCCTTGCGTGGATTTCGTGCACCGGGCCTCTAGTATTAAAATAAAATAATAGAAGGTAAACGGGGTTGGGGCATGTGGTCCTGAGCGAGCATTGCTCAGACTTTGGCTCAACTCAGCTGAGCCAGGCAGGCGCCAGAGGGGAGGGGAAGCAATGTTGCTTCTCTCCAGCCAGCGAACAATCTTACAAAATGGTCTCTGACTTGGCTATTCTCTAAACCCCTGCCATGGTCTGTAACAGAGTCACACAGTCAAAGGCTTGCAGAGGCCGGGCAGGAAGAAAATGAGTGAAGCAGACTGGGCATAAGGCAATAGGGAGCGGAGGGGACTGCGGCAAACTGGAGAGGGCACACCCCGTTGAAAAGGGCAGCACGACTCCTTTCCAGCTGCTGTTGTCTTACGGGACTCTAGACCTAGAATGGCCAGACCTCATGGGTGTTTTTTTTGTTTTTTTTAAGAGACACCAGAAATCCGGATTTCCTTGTAAAGTTCCCCCCTGAAATAACACTCATGTTGTCTTCGGGCCTAAGAAAGCACGTGTGTGGCTAGATCCAGCTCCCAGGCCATCAGCTTGCAGGCTCTCCTCTGGTCTCGGTTGGTTGAAATGGAGCCAATGGGGTCCTTGACTGTCGCTCCCTTTTCTGTGTTTTCCAAGGCAAGTTTGACGACTTCCTCATCAGGCATCAGATCAAGTACCTGGGGCTGATGGAACACCTGCGGGTGAGGCGGGCCGGCTTTGCGTACCGGCGGAAGTATGAGCACTTCTTGCAAAGGTGAAGTTCGCTTGGTTGACCTGAAGCCAGTGTAGCCAAACTCCTAGAGTAGAACCTCGTTATCTGGGTGCAGAGGGGGGCGGGTGGAGGGGTGAAGGTGAGGGGGGGTATGTTCCAAGACCCCCAGTGGATGTCTGGAACCGCGGCTAGTACTGAACCCTATAGATATGTTCTTTCCTAGACATACAACCTCTGATAAAGTTTATAAATCAGGCAAAGAGAGTAGCAACAATAATAAAATAGAACAATTGGAACAATAGACATAAGAAGTTACGTGAGTCTGGTCTCTCTCAACACATCTTATTATGTTTTACTCACCTTGTGATGATGGGAGATGCTAAATTGCCTTAAGTTGAGAACTTCCACCTTTTCACTCACATGAAGCCCTCTGCGGCTTCTCTTCGGCTTGTCTGAATTGCCGTCAACGCTGGTCTTGTGCTTTGGGGCCGTTATTACGTAAAGTCCGTGTGACTTGAACACAAGCGCTGCGACACTGTGTCGGTGATGTGATGGCCCGGAGGGCTGCTATGTGACTGATGGGCCGGTAGCGTGTACAGCGTGCAGACGCTGGGCAAAGGGACGAGTCGTGTCCCTGGTGGGACAGAGCGGGACGGTGCCATGATTACTAATCACACTGTTCAGAATTGCATGCAGTGTGACACCTGTGAACTGCTCGTTTCTGGAATTTGCCATGTAATGCTTGTGGACTGAAGTTGACCGTGGGTAACAAACCGTGGAAAGCGAACATGCAGGAGGGGGACTGCTGTGGAGAGGTGTGAGTTTCCGATGAGGCGGAGACTCCACCACCATCCCTCAGGGACCGCAGTTTGGTTCTTCCCGGCTGTGAGGCTGTGACGGTGATAAACACGAATATTTCCAAGAGCAGAAAGCCAACTCAGTTCATCGGCGTCCCTTCGTTTCACTAACACCCCAACTTGTGGGAATGGAAGCAGCACAAGGCCAAATGCGTAGACCTGCCACCAGGGGGCAGGCATGGGTCGTGACCCGCTTGGGTCTTGACAGGCGCTGGGTTAGCGCTGTCAGTGTTGGGCTGATCCCCTCCGCCTACTGGGCTGTCGAGAGAAGAGGTAGTAGTGGGGATGCAGGCATAGGAGCCGCACAGAATTGGGGGTGGGGATCCCCATACACATGGAGTCGTAAAATAGGTGGACTTTTGTGTCTGGCTTTTTTCACTCGGCATAATGTTTCCAAGATTCATCCATGTCCTAACGTGGATCATAATTCATTCCTTTTTACGGCTGAATGGTACTTCATTGTGTGGCTAGGCCACCGTGCATGTATCTACTCATCTGCTGACGGACACTTGGGTGGCTCCCACTCTCGGGCTGTGATGACAGTGCTGCTAGGGCCATTCATGGGCACGTTTCTGTGTGGGCACATGTTTTCATTTCTTTGGGCATATACTTAGGAGTAATTTATTGGGTCAGATGATAACTCAGTGTTTTTTGTTTTTTGTTGTTTTTTAAAAAATATATTTTATTGATTTTTTACAGAGAGGAAGGGAGAGGGATACGAGAGTTAGAAACATCGATCAGCTGCCTCTTGCACACTCCCCACTGGGGATGTGCCCGCAACCAAGGTACATGCCTTTGACCGGAATTGAACCTGGGACCCTTCAGTCTGCAGGCCGATGCTCTATCCACTGAGCCAAACCAGTCAGGGCGATAACTCAGTGTAATTGAGGAACTGCCAGACTATTTACCAGGTGGTGGTGTTTTTTTTTTTGAGGTACACTCTGCAAAAATCTGAAAAATGGGTGTACACCATTTTTGCTCAGCAGCTATTCATTCACCCTTATCTCCTTCATTTTTTTCCCTTTTGGTGAAATGGCAGGAAGTAGCAGTCACTCCCCCCCCACACACACACACACCACGCTCCCATCTTCCTGCAATTTTTGAACTTCATACATCTCTTTCCTACTTTGTTGCTGCCTGGGGCTTGTTTAATCTTTCCATAAATACCAGTGAGCACCTACCTGCCGGTACCAGCGCTGTCCGAGGTGCTGGGTGGCTGCAGAGAACCAGACAGGCCCACCCCTGCCCCATGGCGTTCACCCTCTAGTGAGAGAGGCTGCCGATAACACATTATCTTCTCATCTGTCTGCTGATGGACATTTGTGTGTCTTACCTTCTGTCTATTCTGAATAATGACGCTATGAACATAAGCTTTTGCGTGGACATGTTTTCCTGTCTCTTGCTTGTACAGGGTGGGACAGAAGGCGGCTTACAGTTGTTCGCATGGAAGACAATACAACAGTTAGTAACAACACAAGAATAAACTCTGTTTCGCATACTGACAACTGTAAGCCTTTGGATACCTAGGAGTGGAATTGAGTTTCTTGAGGTGTCTGATGATGCCATTGTTTTATGAAGACAGGCCCCACACCTCCCACCCGATTGTAGTTCCTCTTTTTTCTTTTTTTGGCCAAGTATATATTGTTGAATTCAAAGCATCTGAATTCAAGCAAGGAATGAGTCTATTACAGCACGCGGGGCGGCTGGCATGCGACCCTGGTGGGAGGATGGTGTAAGGGCAGGGTGTGCCTCTCTCCCCAGGTACAAGTCCCTGTGCCCAGACACCTGGCCGCACTGGCGCGGGCCTCCAGCAGAGGGCGTCGAGCGGCTGATCAAATACATCGGCTACAAACCGGAAGAGTACAAGCTGGGGAGGTGAGTGGCTGGGAAGTCACTGTCAAATGTTTCGGGCATTGATCCACATCCATCTGGAGCCCAGAGATTCATTTTTTTAGGCAATGACGTAGACGTATAAGCAGATATCTCCATCCACTGCATTTAAATGCAGCTCTTAAAGCAGAACCCTCTCCCGTGTGTCTCCTCCACGCACAGTGGTGGGTCACTCCGAACAGTCCACGCCTCGGGCTCCAGCTGGGCGCACTACGATTTCACTCAGTCCTGATACTGTCGACCTGGAGAGAGTGGCAGACCCCACAGGGAACGGCCCAGCCCTATAAGACGGCTCCTCCCCACAGCAGATGCCTGTCCCATGTCCAGGTTGTCACCTGGGCTTCTGACCGACCGGCTATAAATGGGGGTTCCACAAGCCCCTCCTGGGGTCTGAATGATTCATTAGAGCAGGAAAACAGTTTACTGCAGGTTAGGATGGTGTGTTAGCCTCCTGGGGCTGCATAAAACGTTGGCACAAACTAGCTGGCTTCAACCAAGAGAAATTCATTCTCAGTTCAAGACGCTAGAAGTCCAAACTCCAGGTGTTGGCAGGCTTTTTGGGGATCCCTCGCTGCTTCCAGTGGCTCCTGACATTCCTTGGCTGTGGCCACATCACTCTAGTCTCCGCCTCCGTCTTCCCATGGCCTTCTTCCCTGTGTGCGTTTTTCTCTTATAAGGACATGCTTGGATTTAGGGTCCCCCTCCCCCCACTGATCTGACCTTGAGCCTTACCCTTGATTACATCTGCAAAGATCATATTTTCAAATAAGAATCTTACATTCTGAGGTTCTGAGTGGACCTGATTTTGGGGGGACCACATGCGACCCACTACAGATGGTAACTGACCAATTAATCATTAAAACACCTTCGTTTCCACTTCTAGAACCAAGATATTCATTCGCTTCCCCAGAACTCTCTTTGCCACGGAAGATGCCTTTGAATTTAGTAAACATCAGTTGGGTATGATTTTTTTTTTCTGTCCTGACTTCCATAGACTGTGAAATGACAAGCTTAGCTTGGGCTCCATCTTCAACATGGTGTTTGATAGAACGCTAGGGGCACTGGCTTTGAGAAGCAGGAACACGACAGTGCCCTGGCCGGGTGGTTCCGCTGATTGGAGTGTTGACCCGGGCACCTAAGGATTGTGGGCTCGATTCCCGGTCAAGGCACATCACTGGGATCTGGTTAATGGGCAGGTGCTGGCTGTGGTGGGGTGGGGGGTGGGGAGTTTTGAACCAGCTCCCAGGGGATGTGACATTCATGTTTTCAGGATCCTCAGGGAGCTGGGCCTGTCAATGGGAGGAGGTGGATGGAGAAAGGAGAAGCTACAGGGGGGCGGGGAGGGGGGGGGGTCCGGCAGCCCTTAGCTGCAAGTTTACTCACCATCTGACTTCCAGGCCTAGTAGTCAGATGTGCTGCTGCCGGTGCAGGGTGGGGAGTGAGGGTAGGGGGTGAGGGTGGGGGGTGAGGGTGGGCTGTAATGCCCACCATGGAACCAGGCCCTTCTGATGGTGGCTCTGGGCCTTACCCTGGGGGAAGGCAAGAGGAAGGATGAGAAAGCACCAGACAGCCAGGCTGAGTGTGACTTGCTGACGCTTGGCTTCCTCGTCCCCTCTGCACCACAAGCCCCGAGGGTCACTTCTGACATGCCCTCAAGGTCACAACTACAGTGAGGCACACGTGAAAGTCATTCCACCAAACTTCTGTTTTATTTTAAGTGGCGAGGATTCAAGCCACGTACAAAGCTTGCCTGGAAAGAAGAGTTTATGTGAAAAAAAGACAAGCAGGTAAGGGTTACACAGAAACTTTCCAGTTGGCCATGGGCCCAGCGATTTCTCATCTCCTCCCCCTGCCCATCCTTGAAACCTTGGTGTATATGTGTGTGTGTGTGTGTGTGTGTGTGTGTCGGGGGGGTGGGGGTGGGGGGTGCTCAGGGTCCAGTTCTGGGGCCTCTTCTCATTTTTCACTCACTCATTTACCAGAGATGACGACATAGTGTTCTATGTGCCATGGTGGACATATTTTATTTGATCCACAACATATGCATGTTTAAAGAATAACTTTTTGAAAAGGTTACAAACATGAGTCCCTTTCCTCTGTCCCTCCCCACTCTTCTGAATTTTGAATTTATAATTCCCTTGGTTTGTAAAAAATACTACCATCTATGGACACACCACTCAATAATCCATGACCTCGTAGGTGGATGCCCAACCACTGAGCCACCCGGCCAGGGCTCTGTATCCCACTTTTAAAATGTAGACAACAAAAGCAAAGTAAACGGGGAGACAAACCAAACCCCATGGTCAGACACGTGTAAAGAGACATGAGCGCCATGCTTGCCCCTGAAAAGGACCCCGGGCAGCTCGGGTCCTCCCACAGCGCCCTTGCTCCTCTGTCTCCCGGGTTCAGTGTCCGCCTGAGCGCCCCCCAGGGAAGAACTGAGGGCGTTCACCCCACTTCCCATCTCCGGGACTAGCCGAGCGCCGTGGTGGGCGTGCCGATGGTTGTGGCCTGGGTGACTGATCCTGAAAAACCCTTTTGGATTCAACGTGATGGTGCTCGCCTCCTAACGGCAGCAGTGAACTCTTTCAGCCATCAAGCTCGAAACCCACTGGCGCGGAGCCCTGGCCCGGAAGGAGGTCGAGAGGAGGAAGTGGGCTGTGCTGATTATAAGGAGGTAAGTTCTCGGGTGCGGGGTGCGGCAGGGGGTGGTGGTGGGCTTGGCTGGGTTTTTTGGATTTGTGCAGACGGGGAATCCTCCTTTTGGGATGTCACCCCTGAGGAATTCAGCTCTTTCCTCTGAGCGCCCTGATTTGATGGTGATTGCAACTTAGTCCATTTGTAGTTTTCTCTTAGTCTAGCTCAAGCCATTATGTCAAATGCCTTGTGACGCCAGGTGGGTACAGTAAGTGGGTCTCATGAGCTGGGAGAAGACAGTAAGGTATGGTGGGGACTGCGGCCAACTGGAACGCTCGTTCCCTCTCAGATGACAGCTGCCAAGGAGAAATGCCAGGCAGATCTTTTGATTTTTCAGGAAAGCTGGAAACTTTCATGTAACAACCTCTCTTTTTTGTTGTTGGCAACTAATTCAAACGATTAAAAACAAAGAAGAAACAGTGTGGGTGAAGTGGGACAGACCTTTGGGGTAGATTGGGCCGGTGGGCGACATCACTGGCTTTGGCCTGTGTAACCATCTAAGTAATCGCTGCCCTGTGGCCTCTTCTGATCAAACGAGTGGCGAGAACCCACAACGCGGGGAAGAAATGGGTCAGAAAACGAACGTAACGCTTCCCAATTCAGGTTCATCAAGGGGTTCATCCATCGCGACAAGCCTCTCTGCCCCGACAATGAGGAGTTTGTCGTGTTCGTGCGCAAGAATTACATCTTGAATCTTCGCTATCACGTCCCGAAGAACGTCTTGGACAAGCGCTGGCTGAGGCCTCCTGGCATCTTGCAAAACGTAAGGACTCCGCTGGGACTCGCGGTGCAAGGGGCTTGGGCACTGACGGAGCTTGTGTGTTTGTATGTGGACCTCCCCGGGTTCGGAAGGGCTGCCTTAGCCAAGCACGTCCTTGCAAGGTGATGCACAAGAGGTTTTACTCCTCAGAACCCGTCACGTCCTCACTGGGAGCATAAAGCCATTGGAGGTCTGTTACACGGAGCACTTTTTTTTTTTTTTTAATATATATTTTTATTGATTTCAGAGAGGAAGGGAGAGTCACTGATGGCTGCCTCCAGCACACCCCACACTGGGGCTCGAGCCCACAATCCGGGCATGTGCCCCAACTAGGAACTGAACTGTGACCTCCTGGTTCACAGAGTAACACTCAACCACTGAGCCACACTGCCCGGGCTACAGAGCACTTTTAAATGGCGTCTGTCCTGGAGTCGCCTTCCAGGAGGGTTAGGTGACAGTGCCTCTCTGAAGGTGGCCCGAGGACCCTCTGTAGATGGTGAGGTTCTTGGGCTCCAACCTGGACCCACTGAGCCAGCACCCCTAGGAATCGCACTTGAGACAGTCAAGTGCATTCAAGTTTAAGAACCACTAGCGTAGCAGCAGAGAAAAGGGAGCGCGAGACGATTAGCTGCTTTCTTGGACTGTAAGGTCTTAACGCTGCACTTTAAATCGAACTGAATTCAGCTAGGTTTCCACAGCTGTTTCGGTGGCCACAGCCCGAGACGGGTGGGAAATAAGGTGTGTTCCCCACAGGCATCGGATCTGCTCCGGAAAATGTGCGTGAGGAACCTGGTTCGGAAGTACTGCCGAGGGATCACCGCCGAGAGGAAAGCGCTGGTAGGGACGTGGGGTGCGTGGAGGGGCGGGCACTGGCCCTCCGGCTGAACTACTAGTTAGCGGACCTCGCCTGTCAGCCAAGGCACACGCCCCGTGCACGTGATGATTAAGCACTCAGCCCGAGCCCTGTTGAGTGGCAGCTGTTAATAATCAGCATCACTCTGTTGTTACCATGGGAACAGTCCAGCTGGCCCCTGCAGAGCAAATGCAGGACCCCTGTGTGCTGGAGGTCTGGTTTTGTTTATGCAGACTTTTCCCCTAAAGGGCTAGAGTACGTATTTCAGGCTTTGGGGGTCATGGGACCGCCGTGGCAATGACTCGGCTCTGCTGTCAAGAGCCCCCAAGCAGCTAGAGACAGCCTGTAACTGAAGGCAGAGCTGCGCTCCAGTAAAACTTGACTTACGAAACCAGACCGGAGGCTGGACGTGGCCCGCGGGCTCGAGCCTGCTGACCTCTGACCCAGGAGCAACAAAGGGCTCCCTAAATTCTGCACATCCTGCTTCCAGGGAGCCAGTGCAAGTGAAAGAACAAGCATAAGTAGCAGCTCCGTTTTTGCCAGGGCAGCAATTTCTAGGGCATTTGGTCAAAGCCAGGCGTGTGTTCTGATGTCTGTGTGGAAGGACACAGCTCCCACGGCGTCTCGGGGAAGGGGTGCCACACGTGGGCCTGGGAGCGCGCCTGTCCCGGAGGCCCATGGCCACCGCTGCTGTACATTGAACTGTGTCGCCAGATGCAGCAGAAGGCGGTCGCCAGCGCAGTCTTCAGGGGAAAGAAGGAAGGCTATGCGGAAAGTCTGAATAAACCCTTTGCCAACAGTCGGATAGGTAAGTACATTTTTCCATTTACCTCGTTTTAAAAGAGCCAGGGGGAAAATTTCAACTCCACAGCATTTCCCCATGGCTGTGCCCCCGCTGGGGTCTCGGTCACAGAGGGACAGCAAGCCAGTGGATGCCAGTGGCTTCTGCGAGGACTCACTGTGCTCTGTTCCCTCCTAGACGAAGGAGACATCAATCCCAAAGTGCTTCAGCTCATTGGCAACGAGAAAATCCAGGTAAGGAAGAGCGGGGCCTGGTCTCGGGCAGAACTCCTGATGGAGTCTGAGGACGGGGCCTGTTTTCTGGGGGAGCAGGCCTGGAAGCACCGAGTACGTGCAGGGGTGTGTGTGGGCGGGGCTCTGGGTACTGACTGGGCTGCCTGCCTTACTTAGGAGCGGTGCGATCCCAGGCAGGTCTGCAAGCTCTCGGGGGCTCTGTTGGCTGCTCTGTCACTTTGATCCCCGGGGGAACAGACACCCGCGTGGCTAGACAGGATGTTCCTGTGGTTGGGGTCTCTCATGCCCACAGAGCCTTGAGGAGAGGGCATCTCTGCTGACCTCTCAGAGCAGACCCACGAGGCAGGTGGCCACGGCTGGGTTGGGCACGTGAGGGAGGCAACCAGTTGATGTCTCTCTTTCTCTCTCTCTCTCAAAATGAATGGGAAAAATATCCTTGGGTGAGGATTAAGAAAAAAACCCCAAAACCTAACAAAATCCACCTACTAGAGCACCAGGGTGTAGGAAAACCCTGTTGATGCAAAATCTGAACCTCTGAGTAACCAGCAACTCAGCCCCGCACCCCCTCCTCCCTGAGCCTTCTTCCACCTCCCCACCCGTCGTGACGGTCGCCTCCTTGCAGTATGGCATCCCGGTCATTAAATACGACAGGAAAGGCTTCAAGGCGCGGCAGCGGCAGCTCATCCTCACGCAGAAAGCCGCGTACGTGGTGGAACTGGCCAAAATCAAGCAGAAAATAGAGTACTCGGCTCTCAAAGGTGAGACGCAGGCCACCTCAGGGCCAGTCACTGGGCGACTTAGCTCCCGGCACCCCAGGCAGGAAGCCCTCGACCCTGGCCAATGGTGTTAGGGGCCTGTTGCTCTTGCGTAAATATCAGTGGAGCCCCCGTCACTCAAGTGTCTGGGCTGGACAGCCGTTGCCCTCTTCATGCCCATTTTTATTTGGGGCACAACCTTGACAGCCCAACAGCACACGGACTGTGTGAGAAGGCCCTTTGCCCTGCTGGGCCCAGCGAGGCGGGACGAGTGTGGGGTTGGGGAGCCCCGAGGTGCACCTCTCCTTGTACCTGTGTTTCATGTCAAGTTGTCCCTTCCTGGTTCCTCACGGCCGTCTGTCTGCAGGTGTCTCTACCAGCAACCTGAGCGATGGATTCTTAGTCATTCACGTCTCACCAGGAGCCAACAAGCACAAGGTAACCGCCGGCCACCTGTCTCTGCTGACGGCCCGGCACGCTGCCGAGACGCTGGGGGGACGATGGTGAAACCGCAGTATTGGGGAGTTTTCTTTTCACCACTCCCACTGAAACCGCCCTGTCCTCTCCTCTCCTCCCCACTTCAGGGGGACGCCATCTTGCAGTGTGAGCACGTCTTTGAAGCGGTTACGAAACTCGTCATGCTGGTTAAGAAGGAGAACATCGTGCATGTTGTTCAAGGAAGGTAGGAGATTTCGTCTCCCGCGAGGAAGGCATTCAGTGCTCAAATGCTCGTTCACGCACAGAAGGTACTGTGACTGCCTAGCTCTCTGCTGGACAGGTCCCCACGGGAATGTTAACTGTGTCACCCGTGCCCACCTCCCTGCAGGGGTGGGGAACTTGTTTCTGCCCACAGGCCATTTGGATATTTATAGTGTTATTTGTGGGCCATACAAAATCAACTTAAAACTTATGTTGCTATGAAAAGAGCCCTTAGAGCAAGTGGTTCTCAACCTTCCTAATGCCGTGACCCTTTAATACAGTTCCTCATGTTGTGGTGACTCTCAACCATAAAATTATTTTCGTTGCTACTTCATAACTGTAATTTTGCTACTGTTATGAATTGTCCTGTAAATATCTGATATGCAGGATGTATTTGTTATAAATTGAACATAATTAAAGCATAGTGATTAATCACAAAAACAATATGTAATCATATATGTGTTTTCCGAAGGTCTTAGGCGACCCCTGTGAAAGGGTCGTTCGACCCCCAAAGGCAGGGGTCCTCAAACTTTTTAAACAGGGGGCCAGTTCACTGTCCCTTCTGAGGGACCGTTGGAGGGCCGGACTATAGTTTAAAAAAAAACTATGAACAAATTCCTATGCACACTGCACATATCTTATTTTGAAGTAAAAAAACAAAACGGGAACAAATACAATATTTGTATTTGCATGTGGCCCGCGGGCCGTAGTTTGAGGACCCCTGTCCAAAGGGGTCGCGACCCACAAGTTGAGAACCGTTGCCTTAGAGTGATTGAATTTCAAGTCCTGGGCCGGATGTTCCCCACCCCTGCTCCAGTGGGTACCCTGCCCTTCCGATTAAGAACTTCTTCCCTCTCCCCAATGCCTGGGGCTCCAGAGAAATGAAGAAGTGGGTGATCACTGGCTGACCTCAGGGAACAGGGTCTTGTGACCCAGTATTCAAAGGCGGTGCTCACGCCCCTGGGGGAAGCTGTCACAAGTGGGGGGGTGGGCCTCGGCCTGAGGAGTTGGCAGCCACACCTGTGCTGTGGAAGCCTGTTTTGGAGGACAGCTGGTTGGGCACAGGGGGCCTCCACTTTGCAGGCTGCCTACAGACGGAAAAGTGCTGGCATTTCTGTGGGACATAAAGGAAAAACCCCTGGTGCATAGAGTACCTGTTCAATTCTCTCGGCAGCTCTGAAGTGGGTGCCACCGTCACACAGCTGGGCAGGGACTGTGCACGGACCCTTAGCATGGCTCCCAGAGCCCCTAAAGCAGGCTGCTCCCTCATACTTCTGCTCCCATTACGCCCCAATCCCTAAAACCTGCTGCGTAAATCCCTATGTGGATGGAACAGTGAGAGGTGGGTACGTGGAAAGTGGTGCTTCTGTATAGCTCTGCCTCCGAGGGCAGAGCTAGCCCATGAGAGCTGTAGTATAAAGACACATAGTTACCCAGGCAGCAGCGTGACCCCTTGAAACTGAAGGAGCTAAACTGATCTTAGAGTAATTACAGAGACATGGGGTAAGTTTCCTGGTTATGGAAGTGGTTTTCGTCTTTGCGTTACTCAAATTCTATAATCAAACAGGTTCAACCTTGAAACGAGTAAAACTGCCTAAGTAAATTTCTTCTGTAGAGCAAAGGCTGAGAGAGAAAAGTAACACCAGGTCAGTAACTCATCATGTTTTGTGTATTTTAAGTTTACAGTTTTATATCAGTCCTGGAAGAGAAGGCACAATAGTTTTTGACACGGGACCAGAAGAACAAATCTATAAAGATAAGAACGGACAGCTAACAGTGGTGAGTGGCTGTGTCTGGGAGGGGGAGGGAAGCACTTTTTGATGAGACTAAAGATGAAAACGCTGCCGATTTCAGTCCTCCTGTAGGCGGACCGGAATCACAGCTAGTTCATCTCTTTCTAGTCCTGCTTCCACATCTGAGAAACAGGAAGGAACTGGAATTGGTACTGGAGACACAGATCCAAATGCTGGATGAAGCAAGAGTTTACTGGGAGCCAGAGCTGACATTTAACCCTCCTCGGGTTTAAATGGCAAAACCCTGCTTTTCACTGGGCGACGCAGGTGTTGGGCCTCATCGCAGTGGTTCTCACACTCCAAACTGGAGCCTCCTGCGTTAGCACCTCACCCCCAGGCTCTGTGCTGTCATTGGCTGCGGGTGTGGCCGGGGGCTCAGAGCTTTGCCCTCCCTGCCAAGTAGCTAATTCTGAGCCCAGCTCCCTTCTGGGGTCACAGAGCCCGCCTCCTGCCTGCTCAGCTGAAGGTACTAACAGGCCTCGCGAGCCCATTTCTGTGTGGCTGGTCGAAGCTCCATCACCTACCTGGGTGATGCTGACGGTGGGGTGATAACTGCTTCCTTCCGAGGGGGGCGAGGTGAGGCCGCTAAGCTGCAGCATGGGCTCTTCCAGGTGTCTGTCCGCATGAAGTCCTGATAGAGGGTGGCGTCTGCCGAGGCCAGGACGTAGGAAGCGGGATTTGACCCAGGAAGCTCCCCCTTCGAGGAAAGGCTCCCGCGGCTCTGAAGAAACGGAGCAGCTTCTCATGCCAGCGCCCATCCCCAGCGTCTCAGCTGCCCTGTCGCGCTAACGTAGAGCGTCCTCTCAGGGAGTCACGTCACCGAGAGGGTGGTGGTGAACGTCCCAGTAGGACAGACACTCGCTGCGCACTCTGCCGGGTCACTGTAAGGTGGGAACAGCTTCTCTCCCTTTGCCGGCTGCCTCCGAGGCACAGTGAGTGCTATAGGTGGTCTGAGTAACTCAAAGTTCACAAACGCTGCAACGTTTGAATTTTGCTTTACATACATGGAATTAGACATGTACCCGATTCCTTAACGTTTCTCATGGGCTCTCTAGGGTCCAGATGGTGAGCTGTGTCTCCCCAAAATTAAATTGGTGGCAACACCAGCTGATTGATTGGTTTTGCTTTTTCAGAAGCCCAGCTGCGTTTCTGCCCCAGGCTCCCTTTTGGTGTTTAAATTCAGGTGCTACAGGGAAATGACTCAGCTTTCCCACCCCGAGCAACCTCAAGGTGGTCAAGTAGAAGGTACTGTGACTGCCTGGCTCTCTCTGCTGAAAACCGCACTTCACTGTGCTGGGGTTTCTGAAAAGACCCAGAACACTGGCTGACGTAGAAGCATTATATATATATAACTTTTATTGTACATTATGTCCACAAATGCTTGCACAACATACAGTGACGACTTCTAAAGCTTACAGCATCTTTGTCCATAGCACAGAGAAACAGAAAGCTTAAGGACACACAGATGTGTAGAGAGCACCCAATCCAAGAGTCGGGCTGCGTGTTCCCACGTGGGCCCTGAATAGCTGCTGGGAGGTACACACACCTATTAGTAAGCAGAGGGCTGGGACCTGCCCAGCGACCAACCTGCTAAGCCGCTGCAGGAGGGCGACAAAAGGGGCTCTGCCAGGGGCCGTCTCGGGCGCAGGCTCCTGTACCACCATCAGGTGGCATAGCAGAAAAAACAACTTGATTATAAGGGACCAAAAGATGTTCGCCTCTTTCACTGTAAGCTATTACAATGTAATAAAATTTTACTCTTTACCAGATCTTAGGCCCGTGTTTTACTTGGATGGTTCTTAAGCGTAAATACTGACTTGTGTTTGCCCCAATGCTAGCAGAAGAAAAATTAGGTCCTTGTAGAATATACTGGATAACAGCTGGGCCAGCCAAGGCCCTCTGTCAGCTCAGGGCCATGCAGCAGCATTCACCTGGAATGTCGTAGGGACCTCTCAAATCCCAGGGGAGCAGTGAAAGGAGAGAGACAGAGACAGCCAGAAACATTAGGTCATCAGGTGGAGAAGCCCAAACAAATCACTTGTTCTACAAACGTACTCTTCGTGTAAACATTTAAAAACAATGTATTTGATGGCTTTTCCATTCCTACAGGAGACATTAGAACTGACATTCACTTTAACTTCTAGAAAAGTTCAACCCGAACGGCAGGGTTGCTGTTGGAACTCGAACAGTATGAAACATTTAAGAAACATTTTTTAAGCCCCCCTTTCCTTAGCACTTAATAGAATCCGAACCGCCTCATGCGAAGGTTCCCACACAGTTTAAAAAGCATCTACCCAGTCCTTGATTTTGGGGTTGTCACCATTGTTCAAAGGTTTATTGGAGGCTTCGCTGCTGGATACAAAAGGAAGGCGTACAAAGTCGAAGCTGTAAAAACCATTTCAAAATATAAACTCGTTTTTTTGGACTACATTGTATCAGAGGCTGCCCATATTAATACCTTTGGTATAAGACGGTAACGTTTCCCTTGAAAAGTGGACAAAAACCACCCACTACCTTACACACATTCCTATCACCTTGTAACTACTCTACCTAGTCTAGTCTCAACCACCGATACTAGTCACATCCCACTCTGTCCCTGACAGGCGCAGAGGAGACTGGGAGGTAGGTACCGAGAACGCCCATCCCCCACATGCACACATCCCCATCACAGTCACACACGTCCCCTGAACACCATGAACACTAACCGGACCCAAACAATCTGCACATCTCTTACTGACAGCCACTCCATCCATGTCAAAATCGGAGGCAAAGACACCCAAGGGGTCTCCAGGTGATGGCTACGTTTACAGCAGGCAAGCTGCCCCGAGGCTGCTGGTGCTGGTGGTCCCGCAGGGATGCCAGGCTGGGGCCACACTGAGATTCTAAGCAAAGGGCAGGGCACCTACTGCGGCAGTAAGCCCAGCTTAAGGGGTAAGGAATGGATCCCTCGGTCTGTGAGCTGTGCCCACAACCAGGCCAGATGGCCTTCCTGGAAAGCAGCGAGGCAACAAGGGCGAGCACTCGCTACCAGCACAGCTCTGCCCTAGCCAGAGGTGTGGGGCTCACCAGGCACCAGACCAGCCAAGGCAGCAAGAGGCTTGCCCCTAAACAGATCAGGCACCCAGAGCTACACGAAGCCTACCACTGCCCACAAGGTCCCGCCTCCACTGCCACAAGCCGCAGTTATTTACCAACACGCTCTGGGCATGAAGTCCTGCTGCAGAGCGGACTTCTAGCAAAGCCGTCTGGGAAGCGTGCAGGCACCAGCCAGTGTGCCAGGTGGGCGGGAGGATGAGGGACAACAGAGCCTGAAGACACCCCTGGTGGCCACCAGCTGCAGGATCCCTCAGAGCTGTCACACTGAACCCCAAAGGCAACGCCATCCAAGAAGCTCCAACAGGTAGTCAACATCCACAAAAATAAATACTGCAAACGGAAGTCCTCACATACGCTTCGTACGCATTCACACGTTTCCTTTGAGAACCCAGCGGGCCTTCCAGGTTCTCACAGAAAGTAGAGCCCTTGGACACAGCTTGTCAACAACACGGGAGCATTCACCTGGTACAAATCAATTCACCTTGTCGAAAAATATCAAAATCATCTGGCTTGTTACAAAAGTGTCTCCAGACTCCAGGGGAAGTGGAAGGTGCCTGGGAGCCCGCACGGGATCAGTGCAGAGTGGGGAGAAGGGAGGAGAGCTCGGGTCCGCTTGCCTGCTCACTGGTGGAGGTGGGCATGGTCGTCAGGTCACTTGATGTGGATCCGCCGCACACGCTCGATGCGCTCCCGCTCCCGCTCTTCGTCTTCGTCCAGGTGGTGGGAGCGCCCAGCCGCCCCACCTGTGGCCTCCAGGAGCGCATTGTCAGGTCCACGGCCATCCTGGGCCTCATACAGCAAAATATTCAGGGTCTCCTCATAAATCCGGGCCTCAGGGAACTCCACCTGCATCCCCACAAAATACAGGCAGGTGAGCGAGCATCACACACGGCCTGCCACCGCCACCTCCACCCAGTACTTTCAGGCTAATAAGCCTCTGGGATTCCAAGGAGAGCAAGGAAACAGAAGGCCTGATGGGGCACAGGCCTGTAACAGCTCCAGCAGCATGCATTAGCTTTGCAGAACGGTGCAGAGACAGAAGGGAGAGGGTAAGTACACTGGTTTGGAGCGGATGATATAAAACTAGATCTCAGAGTCCAGATCAGTGAGGGGGTCATGTGCTCAGAAGGAAGTCAACAGGGTAGGAGCTAAGGATGCTGAGTGGCCCTGTGAGGGTGGAGGGCTGCTCTAGGTCAGTGGGTCAGAGGAGGACGGACAGATGGCAGCGAGTAGACAGAAAGCCAAGGTCAGGATCTTGAAGGCAGCCCTGTTGCTCTGATGACCGGGACGGGATGGGGCCGTGCTGGTGGGAAGCGTGCTGGGGGGAGGACCAGGAAGCGTACAGGCAGCGTCAGGTCACTGAAGCAGGAGGCAGTGCTGGCAGCGGGCCACACACGGGTAGCAGGATATGTGAGTCAGTACTTAGGGCAAAGGGACTGAGGGGCAGTGAGGCTGCCCCGACATGCTGGGTGGCACAAAAGGAGCGCCATTTGGATTCTCTAGGACCTGCGTCTGCACCTTAGCGGGGCCCAAAGGACAATGGCAGCTGTGCAAGTACACACGCCAGGTGAGCCACGCAGAACCGTCCGCGCCAAGCCCTCACCTTGGTCTGCTTCTTCTCAGTGGCATAGACGATGGAGGTACAACAGACCTCAGCAATCTTCCGGCCCTGCCCATAAAAGGACCAGCAGCAGATTTCGTCCCCGATGACATCCTTTATGAACAGGACCCGTCCGTTAAAGCGCAGAGAGAGCTTATCGAAGAGTTCAATGTTTTTCAACATATTGTCGTCAGAATTGCTGCAAAAGAGCATTTGGTAAGGTGACCACAAGCGGGTGATAACCCCGCCACCGGCAGTGTCCACACGCGGGGCCCATTATCCCCGCTACCCCGTTTCAGCCTCACAATAACCCATGAGAAAGGCACCAGTCCCCACTGCTCAGAGAAGGCAAGAGAGGGCCTGAGAAAGCGGGTGATTACTTGAGGTAAAAAACGAATGAATGGCAGAGCCAAGGCCTCAAAACAGATAGCTCCAGCCGCTCAGCCTGAGCTCCTAACCAGTGTGCTAGAGAGGCTGCTATGCTGCGTGTGCAACCGCCAGAGGTGGAGCGCTGAGAGCACGGGCCTGCGGGTGCCGGCACCAGGTGGGGCACGGAGGACAGCCCAGCAAGCACAGGAGTGTCAGGACGGAACTGCTGAGGCGACGCTCTATCCTGTTCAGATGACGGGTCTTGAGTAACTGCATCAGGTCCCCCTAAGGTCCCTCAAGTTCCTGATTTAGAGTCACAAGTTCCCAAGAGCCACCAGGCATTCTAGAAACCTGGAGATGTTGCTGGTAGGGAAATGAGGAGCGAATGCTAATGGGTACCAGGTTTCTTTTGGAGGTGATGAAAACGTTCAAAAATTAGGTGACGGCTGCACAACCTGTAAATATACTAAAAACTACTGAATTACATACTTTAAAAGGGTGAATTTATGGTACATGTGAATTTTATCTCCTCTCTAGCCTCTCCCTTTCTTACCATCTACCTATCTGGCTTCCTCGAGGTGCAGGGGGACCCTCATCTGGAGGGAATAAGAGGAGCCGGGCCTGCTGGTGTGAGCGGAGGCTTTCCTAGCGAGTACAGAAGTCTTTTCTGGCTGGCGCCTTACCTGGTATATGAGTATTTGTTGTTACTTCTGTTGTAGAGTAACTTCACAGCTGGCTGCGGGTTGATTTAAAAAAGGAAGAAGAGGGTTACTTGGAGTGCAGATGCCATAAACCACTGGCTTCCCGTAAGGCTGGCCCTGCCACCTCCGATAGCAAGAAGAGTGCCACGGGGCCTCCACCATACCTTGTTTGAAGTCGCTATAAGTTTCTGCTCTTCTTTGGATGAGGTGATAACAGGAACTTTGCAGAAAGGCTCATAAGCATCTTTGTTCTGCTGGAACAAAACATGCTTTCAGCCGAGGAGGCCTGCCCTGCACTGGGTTGGTTAAGCTGGCCCGCGGGCAAAGGCAGGCTCTGGCGAGGGCAGATGGGCAGTCACGGTGGGAAGGGAGGAGGACTCTTACCACCCGTGAGTTAGGATGGGGGCACGACCAGGAGTCGAGTTCTCCAACAAGTCTGCTATTTGGCGGCTGTTATATGCCAGGTGCTCAGTAAACACTAAGAACGATGCACATTCCCACAGCCCAGGGAGCCACTCAAACATAAACCCTGAACATGGTAGATGACACATGACTGCGTGAAAGCTCCCAAACCCCATGGCAATGACTGCAGAAGAATAAAGAAAAGTATAAGCCTGTAAGAAAAAAAGAATGAGAGACGTGAAGCCAGCAGACAGAAGACATAAACAATCTGAGGCTGGAGAACAGATCACAGATGAGTGATAAGCAAGGAGGAAGCCGGAACCTAAGTCAGCAGATGGGAAAGGATCCTGGAGATTTTCAAAGAACAGCTCTCAAGGCTGGTGGGCACAGGGCAAGAGGGGAGGCTCGCCCACCAGGTGCCAGAGCCCCTTCTCCAGCCTGGAAAGAAGGTCCATGTTCAGGTGTGTACAGGACTGAGCTGCTATTCTGAAACAGGGACTAAGTGAATGGTTTACACACTAAATGGTGAGGCACCCTCAGCCCTTCCCCTCCTCAGATCCCAGACGGCAGCCAGTCGGGCTTATTCCCTCGGCAAGAGAGGAGGATTCCTCCACCAGGAACTGAGCTGCCCAAGAAGAGGCTGACAGATCTGACACGGGGGTTCCCGCTGGGAAAGCCAGCCCATCCTTCACCCCTGAAGCCCACTGGACAACAAGGACCCCCCACAGTCACACCGCTTTTCAGAGCTTCCTCTTAAATTTCAACAGGCCAAGGATCATCCGATTGTAAGTGCAAAGCCTCTCAAACATGAGACCAAACAAAGAGAGAAAAAGTAAGGGAAGGAGTCAGACGATGAAGGCGGCAGAAAGAAAACCTCCAATACCAGTATCATCAGACAGACGAGAGCAGATTTTTCATCCTATGAAACAAGACCAGCTGCTACATAAACAAGAGCATCGGAGACCAAGAAAAGGCCTTTGAGGTTAGAAATGTGACAGCAGAAGTAAAACATTCAATGAAAGGGCTGAAAAGATAAAACTGAAAAGCAAAACAAAAAACAAACCCCTGAGAAAGTAGAACAGGAAGATAAACGTAATAGAACCTGGGCGGAGGTCAGTCTTGGAAGTCTAACCTCAGACCAGTGGAAGCCACAGAAAGGAACCCAAAGGGCATGTCTCCAAGACAAAGGTGAGTCAGAGGCACTGTGGTGTCTGCACCACCAGCAGGAGGCTGACCTTCCTGAGAATTTAGGGCTGAATTAGGGAGATGTGCTCAGAAAACAAGCAAACACAACGGTGCAGCAATCACCAGCCTGGCAAACTGAAAAGCTACACGAGAAAGGAAACAGTCATTGTACACTCTGGCTCAACTGTTAACAATACCGACATCCCAATGCACGCTCTGAATACCGATTTACCAAAACTGTGACAACCTACGTTGGGAGAACAGGAGGAGAAATATGCGTAAGTTTGGCAGTGGCTGGGGATGGTGGTAGTGCATGAGCTAAATCTGAATTTTCTATAGTAATCTTGTAAATAATACTGAAAACTGAAATGCCAATAAATAGCAGTATAAGAAATACGAAAGTAAATAACTATTGAAAGAATTAAAAGAGGCTGCCTGTGGGTGAGGGGCGGGGGGAGGATGTGCGGGAGTGAAAGCATTTGGTGGTATTTTTTACACCAACCTTGCAAAACTAAGTGACTTCTTAAATGACGTATGTGTATTACTTTAAGAAATATAAAAATGAAATAAAAATACTAAAGTAAAGGCTACGACACTTAGAGGTACAGACTCTGGGGGTAGAGGCGGTGTGTGGAAACAGTTCCTGAGGAGCGAGGCATGATGGGTACTGGTCCACTGGGGGCCAGACAGACACGTGGCTTGGGAGACGCCCAAATAAGAGCTTCCCGTACACAGATCCAGTTCCTGTGACCACCCAGAGGGGCTCTTCTGACTCTGCCATGAGGGAGCTTTGTCTGACGTGAATGGCCACCGGCTATGTCTGGAAGCTTTGTGGTTTCATAGAAATGATGCTGTCACTAGCCTGGACCCTGCTGTCCCTGCCCCAGGTCCAGTTGAGGAGGGGGGGAGGTCTGTGTCTGCAGAGATTATGCTAGGCTCCCAGCGAGAACTCATGGGTGAGAGTAAGTCCTAATGGGCCCAGAAACCTGATGAAGTATTATGACCCAGGCTCAGCACTAAAGGGTTTCGATGTACAGGTGAGAGGATCCAACACCATGGAGACGGAATAAGCCAGGAAGTAGTTAGGCGGCCTGAACATTACAGAGAAGCCTCGTGGGTCGCTCTGACCCACAGGGAGCGGCTCCAGGCTAACTCACTAACCCTCACAGAGGGCAGGGCGGCAGGAAGTATCCCATTTTGCAGAGCAAGGCAGGTGGGTCTGGGCCTTGCCCCCTGATGGGAAGGAAAGGTGATGCCTACTTGCAGGGCTGCCTGGCACTCTTCCACCAGGCCCTGGACCAGGTAGTACTTGGCTTCTGCCAGCAGCTCCTCGATCTCCCGGCGGCTCTCCGGCAAGGGCACTGCCCCGTCACGAAGGTAGTTGAGTATCGTACCAAAGTGCTTCCCACAGCGGTCAATGAGGATCCAGCCTGCAGCGGGAGAAGGAGGAAGGGAAGGGCTCATTACACGGGCACTTCTCTCTGGGGGACCGAGGAGAACTGGGGTGTCTCCTGGCTCCTTCTGCCTCCCAGGAGAGCAGGACCACAGAGAGAGTCACCAGCAAAAGGCTGACCAGGCCCTGGCTAGAGCGCAGTCACAGCCTCCAGACCCTGCTGGCTGGGAACCACCACACGGGATTCACCTGGCCTCAGGCTCTTGGATGCCAGGGGCCCTGACGTCTAAAAGCACGTTTCTTTAAATTCCCTCAAAACCCCTTACACGAGAACATCTCCAGACGGGCCTAGATGCCATACTTCGATAAAATGCGTCCAAATGACCCCAACAATAGGGAAAGGCCCATGGAGTGAAAATATCTACTCCCTCTTTCTTTTTTTAAAACGTATGTTTTTATTGGTTTTTAGAGAGAGAGAAAGAGAGATAGGAATATTGATGAGAGAGGAACATCACTGATCGGCTGCTTCCTGCACGCCCCCTATTGGGGATTGAGCCCATAAGCCAGGCATGTGCCCTGACCAGGAACGGAACCTGCAGGCCAGGCTCTAGTCCGTCTTTCTATGAGTCTTTTTCTATAAGACTTTTTCAGACTTTCAAATAGCAGAGCCACTTCTAAGGAAGCAGAAGGCTCCCTCTCACAGCCTTGGACCTGTGGTTTCTGAGAGTGACACCAGCATCACCATAGGAAATTCCATCCCTAACTTCCCACACACTTACTGGTTAGTGACAGCGATGAACTGGAGATAAAATGGTGAAGGAGACAGCGATCAGAGAGACAGAGCTGCCCTTAAGCAATGCAGGCTAACGTGGGGGAGGGGGTATTTTTCATATCAAATATGGAACAATCCCTGCTGCCCAGAACCAGGACAGTGAAACATTCTTAGTGGAAAGGCAGGGTGGGGAACCTTTTTCTGCCAAGGGCCATTTGGATATTTATAGCATCATTTGCGGGCCATACAAAATTAACAACTTAAAAATTAGGCTGCTATATTTGGTCAAACATTTAATTAATTCACCCCTCATACCTTGGCAGGGCCAGACCAAAAGATTTCTTGGGTCTGATATGGCCCGCAGGCTGGACGTTCCCCACCCCTAGGCCGGGCCAGGAAGACAAGCCCTTCCACTCCTCAGTGCCCTCTGCAGCCTCAGCGCTGGCCTGCTATTCCTCCCCTAGAGATGCCATGGGGTTTGCAAAAGTACTGAAATGCAAATATCCTGGGGAGTGGAATTTGGAGTGGGAAATAGGACTGGAACAAAGACCATGTGTGTGTGGGTAGAAAACGTAAAACTAGAAAGAAGCCAGACAGTCTGGCCTTCCGGACCAGCAGGGCAGCCCCAGGCAAGGAGCTTCCCCAGGTCGCCTGTCCCCCTTGTTACAGGTGAGAAACACCAATGCATGAGGCAGCTGGAAGGTTTAGACAGAAACCAGTAACCTTATGCCCCCCGCCCTTTCTTTGCTCACAGTTCAGGAAAAGGGGCCCACATTTCCACTCCTAACACCACTGTGCCCTGCTCAGACCCCCAGGCCCTGGATCAGTGGCAGAGGCCAACAAAAGCCAAGAGCAACGAATGCACCTTTTTCATATCCAGAGTCACATGTCTGCTCACCTCCCCCACCCGTGTCCCGCAAACCCAGCCCTGCCCAAAGCCCTCTCCTGATTGCAGCAGACCAGTAGGTAATCTTTGCAACAATCACCAGGAGAGCTGATAAGAAGGCCATTTCCATGCTCTCCTCCTGCAATTCCTCAGCCCACACTTCCTGAGCCTTTGGTCTAATCTCATCTCTCTAGAACCTTCCACTGGTATTTCCACACAGCTATGGTTTCCTAAGTGGGAAGAACATGGCAGACACAATGCAAAGGTGCAGCTGGAGTCCCACGCTAGCTTCCAGGAAGAGCGGGATATCCGTGACCCTGACAGTGTCTGCTGGACATGACCCAATTCTACAACTGAGACACGAAGTTTAGACTTAGTATCTGTTATGTAGCTCAGGTGCCTGAGCGGGCCTGGAGCAGGCAGGATAAATGGGTGCAGGTGGGCTGCGTGGATGGCTGACCAGAGAGACCAGAGAGCAGTGCGCTGCCCCGTGGGCTGTTGGGGAAGGAGGGCGGGCTCTCCCAGCTCCAGCTAAGAGTGGCCAGGCAGAAAGGCGGGTCCAGAGCTGCGTTTCAGGCAAAGTCAAAAATGCAGATTTTTGTGAAATCTGATTTTTAAAGACTGGTAAACTAGTTTTTTTAAAAGCCTGTCATTAATGCACTGAAGGGCAACCAAATGCATCTGCCGGCCGCACTGGGCCTGTGGGCCACCAGCTTATAACAGCCTCTATGCTACCCTGGAGCTAGTGTTCTTTCAACAAGCCGAGAAGGTATGGAAAGACAGCGTTACCTTCCCACAGATGATCCCCGAGGCTCAGAGGGTTCAGGGACACTCCCAAACTGGGGAGGTAGAACTAGACAACAAAGAAGAAGGAGGAACTTAGGAAAACTACTTTCAGGGGAACTGAGGAGGCCAGTGAGGGTGAGACAAGCGGACCTCAGTCTTTGAGAGAAATGGCAACCACCTCAGCCCAGCTGCTCCGGGAAGAAAACGTCCCATTCTGTCTTTGACGCATGGACAACTCAGCCGCTTGGAAAGTGCGAGGGCCCTTAAAATCAATCAAGTGATTTCAATTACTACGGACTGTCGCAGTTTCCATGAGCGAATGGGCGGACCGTCACACTGGGCTCCAGCTCAAGAATGCCGTCAGGAAATGCTTGTGGCGAAGGAATCATACTTTGGACAAATAAGGGCAAAGGAGCCAGGCACATTCCCCATGAGGTTTCAATTAGCATTCTGAATTTAAAGTATTTTAGTTGCTTTCAAAGCAGGAATCTGTCCTTTTGAATCAGCCTTGCACGTAGACAAGCAAAAGTCAAGCTTGTGGGCGTCTTTCCTGCTGCCACAGAGCACGGGGCCGTGTAGGAAAGCCGTGCACAGCGGGGCAGCCCAGGCCCTTGGACGAGGCTGGGAGGTGAACGGGCAGTGAGGCCCAGGCTCTGGGACGGTGTGACACGCAACCCAGCACAGGGTTAGGAGCGTGGGCCTGTGTTGGAAACGCAGGTCTGCGTACTTGCTGGGTGACGTTAGTGTTCCACTTGACCTCTGCGCCCAGCAGTTTCCTCTCCTAAGAATGGTGCCTCCCACGGCTGGCATAAAGGTACAATAAGGGAACGCCTGGGGAGTACACAGCACAAAGCCGAGTCTATTGCCAGCATTCAAGTTAGGCCTCTGATGACAAGCCCTTTGCACATTTCATCATCGCTGCCTGAGAACGAAGCAGCATCCAGAGGCGGCGGTCCCCCCCCAGGAGGGTGTCTGTGTGGCTTTCAGGTCCCTTGGAGGTAGGCTCCCCTCTCCCAGTCCCACCAGCATCCCATGTGCTTCCCTCTCCCTTTCCTCCCCCACTTCCTACAGGGAGCTTGCTCGGACCTAACTTGCCTGATCGTAAGTCACCCGAGGTACTTGTTACAAATTCAGATTCTTGTCCTCGTTCCAAATCAGAATCTCTAGGGCAGGATTTCTGAGCCTCAGCACTACATTTGGGGTTGGATACCTCTGTTATGGAGGGACTGTCCTGCACATCATAGGGTCCTCACCAACACCCTTGGCCCCTATCCACTAGATGCCAGTAGCACTTTCACCCCCAAATTGTGACAACCAGAAATATCTCTGGACAAATGTCCCCAAGGGATCCGATCATCCCTGGTTGAATACCACTGGGGTAGATAGGAGACCAAAGTGGAAAAAAGAAAAAAAAGAAAACACATAAAAACTGAGGCACCAAAACTCACCATTTAAAAACCTGTAAGAGTCAGATTTATGTTGTTTATGTTTATATAAAATAAAACCATAAGGTATAAAATCCAGAACGCACACTTATTTCTACAAAGCAAAAAGGAAAATGGGAAAATGTGTAAGATGCAATCAGGCAGCCATACGATGAAACATAAACATAAAAAGATGCTCAACCCATTAGAAATTAGGAAATGTTAACTAAAACAACAGAGTACCATAGCATAGTCATCAAATTGGAAATAATTAGTAAGTTTGACAGTGTCCAGTGTCGGCAAAAATTCAGACCTCTGTGGGGAGTGTAACCTGACACAACTGTTCACATCGAATGGAGCTGGAGATGCTGTACCCCCAATGCCACCCCTGGGAATGAACTCTAGGACAGAGCTCCCAACTGTTTTAAGACCTTACTGCTGCAGCCCCAGAGGCAGCTGGGTAGGGCCTGGGGAGGTCAGAGCCCCTTCATTTACCAAAGTGAAAATATGATTTTCTGGGTGTCCCTTGATGTGGCAAAGGCTGGGAAGCACTGGCCTAGAGAAACTCACACATGCCAGGGAGAGTGTTCAAGAATGATAATGTTCCTAACAGTGGACACTAGAAACAATCTAAATAACCATCAACAGAATATGAATTGAAGGACAGAAAGGACTGACATGAAATATTCAAAGTGATGAAAAGCAAGGACCTACAATCAAGACTACTCTACCCAGCAAGGCTATTATTTAAAACTAGAGGCCTGGTGCACAAATTCATGCACCGGTGGGGTTTGGCTGGCTGGCTGGCTGATTGGGGCCGGGGGGCAAGGTTGGCTGGGGGGAGGGGTGGCAGGTGGTTGGCCAGCCGGCCCCGCCCCCTGGTCAAACTCCCAGTTGAATTCCTGGTCGAGGGGACAATTTGCATATTAGCCTTTTATTATATAGGCTTGAAGGAGAAAAAAAGCACTTCCAAGATAAGAAAACAACTGAAGGAGTTCATCACCACCTAGCCAGTATTACAAGAAATGTTAAAGAGATTTCTTTAAGAAAAATAAATACAGAGGAACATAAATATATAAATCATAAAATGGCAATAAATATGTACCTATCAATAATCACCTTAAATGTAAATAGATTAAATGCTCTAACCAAAAGACACAGGGTAGCTAAATGGGTAAGAAAACAAGACTCATGTATATGCTGGACACCCACTTCAGATCAAAAGATACACTGTGAAAGTACAGGGATGGAAAAGATATTTCATGCCAATGGAAACAAACAAAAAAAGCTGGGACAGCAATTCTTATATCAGACAAAAGAGCAACTTTAAAACAAAGGCTATAATAAGAGACAAAGAAGCACACTGCATAAACAGTAACAGGATCAACCCTACTAGAGGACATAGCCCTTGTAAACATGTACACACCCAATGCAGGTGCACCTAAATATATAAAGTAAATATTGATGGACACAAAGGGAGAAATCAATAGTAATACAGTCATAGTGGGGAACTTTAACACCCCACTGACATCAATGGGTAGATTTTACAGACAGAAAATCAACAAGGACACAGAGGCCTTAAATGGCACATTAGACCACATTGACGGAATTGGTATTTCCAGAGCATTTCACTCCACAGCTGCAGAATATACATTCTTTTCAAGTGCACATGGGACATTTTCTAGAGACCACATGTTAGGCCAGAAAACAAATCACAGTAAATTTAAGAAGACTGAAATCATAGCAAGCGTTTTCTCTGACCATAACGGTATAAAAATAGAAAATCGAGTTCAAGAAAAGAACTGAAAACACACCAATATATGGAGGCTAAATAACATGTTACTAAACAAGGAATGGGTTAGCAATGATATCAAGGGAAGAAATCAAAAGGTACCTGAGACAAATGAAAATGAAAACACAACAACCCAAAAGCTGTGGAACACAGCAAAAGCAGTCCTAAAAAAGAAATTCATAGCAATACAGACCTACCTCAAGAAATATAAACAACCTTACCTTATACTTAAAGGGACTAGAAAAAGAACAACAAACAAAGCCACAGGGAGTGGAAGGAAGGAGATAAGAAAGATCAGAGAGGAAATAAACAAAATAGAGGCTGGAAACAATATAAAAGGTCAATGAAACCAAGAGATGGTTCTTTGGAAAGATAAATAAGGTTGATAAACCTTTAACCAGACTCATCAAGAAAAACAGACAGAGGACACACATAAAATCGGAAATGAAAGAGAAGTAACAACTGACACCACAGAATACAAAGAATTATAAGAAAATATTATGAACTATATGCCAACAAATTGGATAATCAGGAAGAAATGGATAAATTCCTAGAAACATACACTCTTCCAAGACTGAGTCAAGAAGAAACAGAAAATCTGAGCAGAGCAATGACAACCAATGAAACTGAAGCAGTAATTAAAACGCTGCCAACAGACAAGTCCTGGACTGGATGGCTTCACCAGTGAATTTTACCAAACTTTCAAAGAACTAACACCTATTCTTCTCCAACTATTCCAAACAATCAGGAGGGAAGACTCCCAAGATCATTTTATGAGGCCTGCATTATCCTGATTCCAAAACCAGATAAGCACACTACAAAGCAAGAAAGTTATAGGCTAATATTCCTGATGAACACAGATGCAAAAATCCTCAACAGCTTTAGCTGGTTTGGTTCAGTGGATAGAGCGTCGGCTTGCGGACTGGAAGGTCCCAGGTTCAATTACAGTCAAAGGCACATGCTTGGTTTACGGGCTCAATCCCCAGTAGGGAGCATGCAGGAGGCAGCCGATCAATGATTCTTTCTCATCATTGATGTTTCTATCTCTATCTCCCTCTCCCTTTCTCTCTGAAATCAATAAAAATATTTTTAAAAAATCCTCAACAAAATATTAGCAAACCAGATCCAGCAATACATTAAAAAGATCATACATCATGATTAACTGGGATTTATTCTTGGGATGCAAGGTTGGTCCAATAGCCACATTTCAAGTTATGTGACACACCACATAAACAAAATGAAGGCTAAAAATCACATGATCATATCAATAGATGCAGAGAAGGCATCTGATATAATCCAAAGGGGAAACAGTAAAAGCACACTTCCCGTAAGATCAGGAACAAGGCAGGGATGTCTGCTTTCACCACTCTTACTCAACATAGTACTGGAAGTCCCAGCCACAGCAACCAGACAAGAAGAAATGAACGGTATCAAAATTCAAAAGAAAGAAGTAAAACTGTCATTATCTGCAAATAACATAATACTGTATATAGAGAACCCTATTTTAAAAAAACTACTGGAACTGATAAATTCAGTAAAGTAGCAAGTTACAAAATAAATATTTAGAAATTTGCTATATTTTTATACACCAATAAAGAACTATTAGAAAGGGAAACTAAGAAAACAATCCCACTTACAATTGCATTAAAAAAACAAAAAAACAGAATACCCAGGAGTAAATTTTACCAAGGAGGTAAAGGACCTGTACTCAAAAAATTATAAGACACTGAAAAAAGAAACTGAAGATACAAATAAATGGAAGCATATACCATGTTCATGGATAGGAAGAATTAGCATAGTTAAAATGTCCATATTGACCAAAGCATTCTATAGATTCAATGCAATTCCTATCAAAATACCAATGGTGTTTTTCACAGAACTAGAACAAATAATCCAAAAGTTTATATGAAACCACACAGGACCCCAAACAGCTACAGCAATATTGAGAAAGAAGAACAAAGTTGGAGGTATCAGGCTACCTGATGACAAACTATACTACAAAGCTATAGTAATCCAAACAGCATGGTACTGCCAGGCCAGTGTGGCTCAGTGGTTGAGCATCAACCCATGAACTAGGAGATCAAGATTCGATTCCTGGTCACGGCACATGCCCAATAGGGGGCATGCAGGAGGCAGCTGATCAATGACTCTCTCTCATCATTGATGTTTCTACCTATCTCTCCCTCTCCCTTCTCTGAAATCAATAAAATATATATATGTATTTAAAAATATGCCGAAACCGGTTTGGCTCAGTGGATAGAGCGTCGGCCTGCGGACTGAAGGGTCCCGGGTTCGATTCCGGTCAAGGGCATGTACCTGGGTTGCGGGCACATCCCCAGTGGGAGATGTGCAGGAGGCAGCTGATCGATGTTTCTCTCTCATCGATGTTTCTAACTCTCTGTCTCCCTCTCCCTTCCTCTCTGTAAAAAATCAATAAAATATATTAAAAAAAGAAAATAAAAAAAAATATATTTTATAAAGAGTAAGTATGAATCAACCAGGCAAACAGGGAAGAAAATTGTAGTCACCATGTAAAGACCCTGAGGCAGGAGGTCGGTAAGCCGCGCTAAGGCAGGCTTCTCCAGAGTTCCTCGCAGCACTCTGCCCACCCCAACCCAGGCAGGACTAGAGCCACAACGGACACTTCCATTTGTGGAGTCTCTCCATATGAGAGGCACTTGATCAAGTGCTTCCTAATCTCCTCATTTAAACCCCATAACAACTCTGAAGAGCACTACCTTCGAGACTTGGAAAGGAGGAAGCAGGCTCAGAGAAAAAGTCACCCCCCCACTGTCACATGACCAGAGAACAGCAACAGTCTAAATGATCACAATGCTCCAGACTCAGAAATCATGCCACCATGTTAGCTATGGCTGTTGGCCGGACCCAAACCCAGGCCCATCTCACTCCAGTGCCCAGGTTCTTCCTGGTTTAGGAATTACATGCATGTGGTGGTGCAAAACTCATATAGGCTGAAGGGCACGGAGCCCGTGAGAGTCTGCCCACCCTGGACTCCAGTCCCTCCCCAGGGCAGCCAGTCCCTCAGGCATCCTTTAGAGATTTCCAGCAACAGCTACACACACTGCTCTGGGCCTTCTGAGCCCGGCCCTTCAGCCACAGGCTCTGCTGCTGGACTCACTTGCCGGGCTGAGTGGCACCTGTAGTTTCAGCCGTTTGTGGCAAACTCTGCTGCAGCTGAAAGCCTTCCTGGGTGAAGCTGAGATTCAGCACATTTTCCCTATTTCTGGGCCCAACTGTGTCCTGAGGTGACACTGAGGCCATGGGTCGGGCGGTGCAGTGCACTCACCAGCAGGACTCTGCCTGGCACAGTGTAGAAAAGAAGAGCAGACACCCAGCCGGACAGCCCAGCTCACAGGGCACCACGGGCTTCAGCACGAAGCCAGCGGCTGAACCCTGAGGCTGCCACACTGAGGCGACCTGGACGGGGCGTTGGGACCACACGAAGCCACAGAGAGCAGCTGATGAGAGCCAGCAAGGCCTGGGTTCAGTAGCTTTTGAGAAAGCATTTCCCATGAGATGTGGATCTCTCACTCTTCCAACTGTAACAACAGCACAGCACCCACCCCTCGAAGGTTAAGGTGCGGCATCAATGAAACAACACCCATGCGAGGCCACTTTGTGAGCTTTGCAAGGGGGTCTGAAGGCTGCCGGGTGTTAGGGAAATGGAAGCAGCTGAGGATGGAGTGTCAGAGGCAGCACTGCTTCCGGGAGATGCTGGGCTTCCCAGGAAGCGAGGGGGAAGGGCATCCTGTAGCAGCTCTCTAGAAGCCGCGGCAGGTGCCCTGGTGCCACTCCCAGGCCTCTCCCAGGTCCGGGACAGGTGAGCTCGAGGACGCTGTCTCTTTTGGGACAAGCGTTAGGCCACCAAGGGGAGGCCTTCCCAGGAGAGAGGCTTCCTCTTTGCTTTGGAAGCGCCTGGGCGCTTTTCCTGAGCCCCACCGGAGACTGGGTAGGGCGGAAGAAAAGCCACAACAATCCTGGGCTCTCCGATAAGGTCTGTTTCCTCCTGCAGCTCGGGTGCCATTGTCTTGATTTCCACAAATACCCTGGGCAACGCTGGGTGTGGCACGGCGAGGAGATCCTCCCACTCATACAAAGCTCACGTTTATTTTGAGTAAGACACAGGCAGTTCTGGAAAGCCAAGTTCACGGGAAGCCCAGGGACGGAACTGCAGCCTCGCCCTCTCCAGGGCACAGAAGGAAACACCCCAACCAGCGACAACCGGCATGAGCTTAGCCCTCTTAGGATCACACAAAGCACTGTGCGCACCCAGCCAAGGACTCCCAATCCCACCTCCTGAGTCACAACTCACCCACCCCCTCGGGAACCACTGGCCCTGGGAAGGCAGGGCATCAGCACGAGGCAGCCTGAGACAGGTGAGCTGGGGCAGGCCCGGCTGTGGTCTGGCCTAGTCCCAAGCAATCTCAGGCCAAGGAATGGAGGATGGGGCCATTTTTAAACCTCATGGGACCTGCTCCCTAAACCCAGCCAGGTAAGGACCTTCCCCTTTGTCAGGTGCTCTTTGACGTTCCAGGAAGGCAGGAGTAGTTATGGTAAGATGGCTTTAAGCAGTTCTTTGCCTTTTACTAACATGATTTTCCACAAGAAAGAGAAAGTACCGAACGAACATATGCATATTGAATATTTACTATGAGCGAACAGCCCCACGAGGTGGGGATCACGGTGCCCATTACACCAGCTGAGGGAAGTGAGACATCAACAGCTTAACCACCTTGATTAGGATCACCAGCTTCTACATGGGGAGCTGTGATTCAATTCTGAGCCACCCTGATTAGGATCACCAACGACTGAGTGGGGAGCTGTGACTCAGCTCTGCTTTTCTAGGCTTCCCTCGAACTCGGTCTGTGAACTCTGCCATGACCCCATCCCAGGAGGACAAACGTCCAGAGAAAATGCTCATGACTCACACTGGAACTTCTCTCTGAAATCAGAGACCCATCGCTGCGAGAACAGAAGGGAACCAACTAGGGTAGCTAGTCCAGCCTCCATTTCACAGAGCTGAGGCCTGGAGCGTGTTTCTCAAAGTCATACCGCGAATCGACAACTTCACACAGCAAATCAACAAGTCGAGACTGAGAGTCCCTGTCCAGCTGACTCCTCCTCGTTTTGAGGTCTCAGCTGAAATGCCACTTCCTCTGGAAAGCCCTCCTTGACCACACCCCGCAGACTAGGTGGTCAGTCTCCCTGTTATTCCTCCTCAGGGGTCCCCTGCATACCATGAGAGCACCGAGCACACCGTGCGACCTGCAGCCGTGCGACATTTCCCGGGTTTTCGGAGCCAGAAGGAAGCCCTCCACCACAAGCCCGTCCCCGGCGCCTTGAGGCCGGCTTACCTTCACTGTCGGTGAGCACTTCCATCCGCCCGCTGAACATGGCCTTCAGCATGGTGTCCTGCTTGGTCAGCGTCTGCATGGTGGTGTAGTAGAGGGCGCCGCCCACGTTCAGCTTCACATACTTGGAGCTGGGACTCGTGCCCTTGAAGGAAGTGGTGCGGGTAGCAGCCGCTGGCACCGCTGAGCTCACCACACTTTCTCCTGACATCTCTTCCTGCCAGGAAGAAGACACAAGGTCACCAGGGTCACGGCCCCAGGTCTGGTTTACTTCTTTCTGAAAGCCACTGGGCTGAATCTGGCCTCCAGATGTGTTCTGCTTAGTCCAAGTATATTCTGCATTGAAAACAAACTTCACTCTCAATGTTGACAGCTCAGGAGTTCACAGAAAAATCTGGATTTCTGGCTTCTCTTAAAATCAGAGGCCAACTTGGCCAGCAGGGCAACAGCTGGTGGGAGTTGGGGTACTGGCTTCCCCCTGGCAAGACGCAGGTATTCCCCAATCTGCCCCCAACTCCACCCAGATGGCCTCATACACTGGCCTCACCTGCTGACCCGGTAGGTACAACTCTGCCACAAACTCTTGTGTTATGAGGACTTCCTTTCTACCCACTAAACAAACACACTGGCTGCAGCCTGAGGCACTGCCCAGGTCTCTCTCCTTATCGCCATGCACACCAGACAGCCACCGTTGCCACCTCTCAGCTGAATTACAGATGAAATGAGTTTTTATGAAGGTGAGTAGGATCCCAACTACCACTCCTAATACTTCCTATAGGAAAAAAAAAGTGTTTCTGAGGACTAAACAGACATAAAAACTCTTGGAAGCAAGTTACTGCAAAAAATTATTATAGACTTCCTGTACTACGCTGCCCAAAACAGCACGATCTGATAGTCTCTGTAACACTGCCAGCTCTCATGTACGTATCAGAGAAATAAATGAAGGCGGTGTCCAGATTTCAGCAGGCGCAGGAAAGGAGACTGGCACCTGGCACATGTGCACTCAAAGGAAACACTTCTTGAACGAACAGGTAGGATTCTAAGGCTGGAGAAGATGCCTGAGGATTTACTAAATATGGGGAATAGCACCGAGGAATGGCCCCAACAGGCCCTGGCCTGACACCCCTTCTGGTCCTTGGTGCTCCCTTCGGACACGAACAACCCCACAGCGCACGGCCCGGACAAGGCCATGGACAGATCAAGGACATAAATAAGGCCACTCCGTAACTGCCTGAACACACACACGAGACCACTGGCCAAAACACAAACATGACCCAACGTCCCCTTACCCTGGCTAATTCCTGCTGCCTTTCTACCAACTCGAATTTCAGCCCCATTCCATTCTTCCCGCCTTCAAAACAGGAATTACAGAGGCCCAGTCACAGAATCAGCCCTGCTTCCCGACAGCATCCAACACAGAGCAAAGCCCCACTCCTCTGAATCCTCCCCCGAACCCTTCAAGGCACGCCCAAATCCTCTGGGATGCCCCAGAGTTTTCCCTCGATGCATCAAGGACATAACGTCAACTACAGGTGTGCTACTAGTGCGATTGCTAGAAGGAACTGATGACACAAAGCTTTTACAAATACCCTGATACTGAAAAAGAGTTGTGTTTTAAATTCTTTATGCCTTTCTTTTTTATAAAAAAAAAAATCCTCACCCGAGGATATTTTTCCCATTGATTTCTAAAGAGAGTGGAAGGGAGAAGGGAGCGAGAGAGACATCAACTGGTTGCCTCCCACATGCATCCCTACCTGGGCTGGGGAACCTGCAATGGAGGCAAGTGCCCTTGACCGGGAATCGAACCCTTGACTCTTTGGTCCATGGGCCAAAGCCCTAACCACTAAGCGAAACTGGTCAGGCCTGCCTTTCTTTTACAGATCTCTCATCATGAGCTTACAATTTTTAAAACACAAATGTTATGTTTTTCATTGAAATAAGGAACTGATAGGTGGCCACCAGCCTTCGATCGGTAAGAGAGAGGCAATGGCCAGTCTGTTCAACTGTCCCTCCAAAAGGGTGGCCTGGAACTCACCCCCTGGGAGGCTCTGGTCAGAGCTCGTAGAGTGGCACAGAGGGAGAGCGGCCTCTGGAAACACAAGTGTTTCCTCAAGCAACAGTACAAACGTCACAAGGCGGCACGTTCTCAAAAGCTTGGGCTTAGCTCACCTGGGGTCTCTGTGGCCAGATGCCAAACATCAAAGGAAAGAGCCGCGAGGCAGTGCTGGGCCCTTCCTTCTAGCTTTCCTTTGAAGTCAGTCCTCAGAGACCGACACTAACAGTTACCACCAACCATCCCCCCCTCTCCCTGGGGTCCCCGGAAATCTACATGGGATGATAGAAGCGGCTTATGTGAATAAAGAGTTCCTAAAAAACGTTCAAGATTCGGTGGCAGTGGAGAGGGGAAGGCTTACAGTGTGGGTTTTTTATTGGGGGTGGGGGAGTGTTAGTTAAGGAAATTGTTCCAAAATGAGAATACTTTTAAAGCACCCTTTTCAGATCTAAACTTATACAATCTACTTTATGCACTTATGCTCTCCAATACCTTGTAAAAAATAATTCGCATACAATAAAGCATATTTTAAGTGTGACTTGATGAGTTTTGGTCAACAGCTGCATCTGTGTAGCCCCCCTTCTCCAATGAGAGAGAACCTTTCTGTGGCTCCTCCCTCCCAGAAGACACCACCAGTTTCATTTCTACCACCACCCACAACCACTTAAAATCCAAGCGATGCCGGAAGACAGCTACGGCGATTTCCATTCTGTGAATCCGGATACCACGACCCATAGCTCAGTCACCTCCCAAAGTGAGTTGGTGACGGAGCAAGCGAAGGACATGGGCAGGTCCTGCCTGGGCCAGAGCCCATGGCTTTATCAATGGCCATCCTCAGCACTTGCAGAGCTATGACATATAAATTGAAAAAGGAAGGCCCCTTTTTCAGAAAATACAAACAAGCTCTGAAAAGACGGGAGGGGACGTGTGGCCATGGGCTGCGGTTTGGAAGGCAGACCTGACCTGAATTGAAGCCTTGCCATTTACCGGCTGGGGGAGCCCGGGTGAGTCATCTGAGTTTAGTCTGGTCTGTCAAATGGGGACAACAGCGGCGCCTGCCTCCCAGGGCTGCGAGGGACGCACAGAGCACTCAGCACGGTCCCTGGCTCAGAGCGACCACTCAAACACGAAACACCCAAGCCACGACTATTCGAGAACGCTCTCAGCGTCTCAAATTATCTTCTCTTTCGAAACTGGTTCCAGCTCTACTGACATCCGACTGAATGGCAAGAGATAAAGGCAGAAACCATCCCGATCTGGATTGAGACTCCAGAAAAGACAAAGACAGCTCCGAACCTTCCCGGAGCTCGCTCCTCCAAAGGTCAAAGGTCAGTCACCTCTACAGGAGAGGCACTAGGAAGAAAGGTGTGGCAGAGAGCCCGAGGCTCAGAGCTGCTGAGCTGACGCCTGGCGGGAGACAATAAGCCTCTCACAGCAAGCCTCCCACAGAGGACTCCCCAGTCCTCCTGGTTTTAACCAGTTTCAAAGGCTGGATTTCATGTTTGATGAGGTTAGGGAGGTGGGACAGGGGAGAGCAAAGTTGGTTACCAGAAACAGAGAGGTAATTGATACTGGAGGTATTGGTTACGGATTCCATTCAATCAGCAAAGGAGTTTATTCCAGTTAGATGGATAAGTCAAGGCTTCTCTCTTTTCCATCTCCCCTGAGTATACTGTTGCTGATTCTAAACAGTAGCCCTGCACTTGGTTGCCCATCGGAACCCCTTGGGGAGCTTATAATAATACCCATGCCTGGGCCCTACCCGTGGGAAATCTGATGTAACTGGCCTGGAGGTGTGGCCTGGGCAACAGACATTTTAAAAGTCCCCCAGGTAATTCCAATGTGCAGCCAGGACTGCTACCCACTGTTCTAAAAAGCCCGGTGTACCTTAATTAGGCTACAGTGAACTTCATGGCTTTGGAGAAGCTTCCGGGCCTGGGTGAATTCCTGACCATACGTAAAAATACACCAAAGCATCATACACAAAAGCAAGCCCCTACTTCACAGCCCCAGAGACACAAACAGGAAGCAATTGTATGCACGCTTAAAAAATAAAAGTCAGCTGAACGGGGAAAACCGCTGACTTCAAAGGAGGCCCAGGCAAGTACAAGAGGGAAAAAAACGCACCAGATCCCTCACCTGTACATGTTTTCTACACAACTCTCGGTAGACGGAGAGTATGTGCGGAAGGTTTGGTGGAGAGTTTGGTAAACCTGGACAGCAGTTCGGTTTCACGTGATCGATCCGAGCCTCAGTTTCCTAACTGGTAAAATGCAGTTAAAGCCACAGTCTTCGCAATAGCCCCCCAGGAATGAACAGTGAAGTTCTCAGTGTCCTTTCCTTCTGCCCCTCGCGCCTCCCTGCAGACCAGAGCTCACAGCCCTGGCTGCACCAGCATCACCTAGGAATGCTGAAACATTCCTCACGCCCGGGCGTCCCCCCAGAACCAGCCATCAAATTTGGGGAGGGGAAAGGAGGAGGGTGGCAGCTCAGAAACCAGCGTTTTAAAAGCTCTCAGGGGATTCTCATGTGTGGCCAGAACTGAAGAGCCACAAAGCTACGACGTTTCAATCGGCTAGATCTAAGAGTCGGGACCTTGGTGCTAATTATACAACGTTCTCTGAACTGGGGGCATTTCCACAACTCAGAAAAGCCCGCGGTTCCATTTCAGCCCCGCTACATTCCATCAGCCACGTAAGGTGGCATCACTTCCCCCCCAAACCCTATGGGACAGCTACTGCCGAATTACACTCTCTTCCAGCGACTAGCACACCAACTACTGCTGGCCCATGTCTCTCGAGAGTCTAGGGAGGAAAATGTCATCAGTCCCACTTTTGGGGGGAGAAAATTAAGCATCAGAACTATGAAGGTGCTCTGACTCCCTCTCGCATGCCCTTTTCATTCTACAGCCCAAACCAAGGACAGCAGGGCTTTAATTCCCTGGAGGGCTTGTTCAAACAGATGGCGGGGCCCCACCCCAGACCGATTCCAGTCTGCGGTAGGGCTTGAAAAGGTGGCCATTTCTAACCAATTCCAGCTGGGGCTGCTCGTGGGGTTTCATGCCGTCTTCCCCTCAGCTGGCCCTCATTGGACGCGAAATGGAGCGGACCGCACTCAGGTACGCGCTGACTCCGGCCTCCTCAGCACTGGCCTTGGGGTTCACTCCTCTTCCCCCAGGACTGCACTGTCCAGAGACGCAGGCGAACCAGTGAAACGAGGGTCTGGGCTGACCTTTGCTCACTGCCGTCCCGGGACAAAGAGCCATTCAAAGGGCCGACTCTCGGAGGAGCCCGAGCACACAGACACCCGCCACGGCTGGGGGGCCGCCGGTGAGACACCCCCACTCCTTAGGTGAGGCTACCTGAGGTCTCAACGGAAGCGACTGCGCAGGACCCAGCCACAAGGCGCCGGACCCCGCGGGGACGGGCCCCTGACCGCGGGCCCCTGACACCCCCCACGGCGCTCCTAGCGCGGCACGCACACCGCCCGCCTCCCTCCATTTCTCTCCTCCATTCGACGGCGTGGTCAGACGCACCTAGAAGCCCGTCCCCACTCCCCCGAAACCAGCGACTCCCAGGACCACTTCCCCAAACCGCAAACGCCCCGTCCTCTCATAACCCACCGTCTCCTTCACATCGCCCCAAGCCCTAACCCTCCACCCAAATGCCCGTCTTCAATGACATCTCTTTGTCCTCTTCACCATCACCAACTCCCACGTCTTACAAGCACTCGACTCTGAGACATCCCCCACCCACACGCATGTCTGCCCCCCCGAGCCCAAGTGCCCTTTCCCGGCTTTCCAAAAGCCAGGGACCTCCCCAGGCCCCCACCCCAGCCAATTTTCCACCCAATGCCCTTCCCCCACGCCCGGCCCGGCCTCGCCCCCATCCTACTCCCCAAGTGCCTCCTCCCGGCCGCGACAGCCCCTTACCCCCCCACCCCCTTCTGTCGGCGCTTTCCCCCTCTTCTCTGGCTCTGCCCGCTCTCTCGGCCGCCCGGAGCTCCCAGTCGGTGGGCACCGCCCTCCTTACCATGAAAAGCTGGAGGACGCCGGAGTCTCCCAACCTGGACTGAAAGAGGCAGGAAACACCCAGCTCGCGTGAGCCAGGGGCGGAGGCGGGGCCGGGGCGGGAACTTCCGCTGTCCATACCTCACTTCCGCCCCGCAGAGGGCGCTTTCTTAAAGGATCCGCTGTACTCCTAGACGTGGGCCGCATTCTTTCCAACATGCCTGGCTGGAATAGGTTGCATCTCCTCTCTGCTGGGTCGGGCGTTGGTCGCGTTCCTGATTGCCCCACTGTTTCAGCTTCCAGAGCGGAGAAAAAGATTCAGGGAGCTTGTCATTCCCGGGTGGAGAAGCTCTCCGGAACTGTCGTTGGCCGGAACTGGAGAGTTGTTTCCCGACGGAGCTCGGAGAAAGAACACCCCGGGGCAAGATGGTGGTGGAGTCTCGATCGCTGCCCCGGGTCCGGCAGAGCTCAGGGGTATTGGGCTGAGGCGACAGTCGCTGCGGCTCCGATCCCGAGCGCGGGGGCCTCGAGCGGGTAAAGGTCTGCGGCCTGCGAGTAGCGAGCGGGATCAGGATCGTGGGTCCACTGGGTGGTGGGGTCGGGGACCTTAAGGGAGGGTAACCCTGGGGCAGGGTCCCCGCCTCTCTTGTCGGAGGGGCAGGTGCTAGCGGCTGGCTTATCTCTTTTCATTCGTGGGGCCTGTAGAAACGTACTAACGCCGGATGAAAAAGCTTTGTTATTGCGGTTGATGCCAAGGAAAGACGCCAGGTCTTAGGAGTCGCTGAAACCCGAGTTCGAATCCTCTTTTCTCGCTGTGACCTCGGGTGAGTGCTTCACCTCCCTGAGCCTCGGCTTCCTCCGCTGTGAGATGGCGTGATGAGCTCGTCTCACAGAGCGTATGTATAATGGGAGTTTTAGTGCCGTGCCAGCCGCTCAGCTGTCAGAAAAGGCAGCTGGAGTTAGTGATAGCGGTAAAGAAAAGTTTGTTCGACATTTGACTCTGTCTTAGCCCGGGCAGCCTCGCATTCTCAGCTTTTCTTTGCTGTTCTGTGAGTGGGCGACTCTCTGGGTCTTGTGTGCTTCATTTACAAATAATTGCTTTGGAGTCGTATCTGAGTTCAAATTCAGAAGCCTAGCGACCCCTGACAAGTCCGGCCCCGTCTCCGCATTTCATTTGCTTCCCGTGAGGGTGAGATTGAAAACAGCAGCATCTGGGTTGTGGTCATTGGACTGGCTGCCCAGCTCCTCCCACCAGAGAGGCAGAATCCTTCCGGCTCGGCCAGCAGGTGGTATTGATGGCGCCTCACCCTTGGACAATACTCTTTGGAGTCTCGTCTCTTTCATAATTCCCCATGAAGTTGGCCTGATCCAGAAAGGCCGATTTTGAGCAGGCCCCGTGGGAATACTGAAGTAAAGGGGAGGTCGAGTCCTGTCTCTTCTTATGAAAATAGTGGCTGTGACCCTTCCTGATGGTCTGACCTGGGCTATGGGAGATACTAAACGATCTCATGGGGGTGCTGTCTCATGTTTTCCTTTTGCTTTTCATATGATCTAGATGGTCACCAGCCTCTTGTCTCCTAATCGTCCCACCGGTATCACTGTTGTTTTCCTAACTGGATTGCAAGCTGCTTAAGGACAAAACAGTAAAGCTCACTTATATGCTATTCGTTTCCAGATGCTTTTATTAATATTTTCTCATTTAATGCTAATGACAGTGTCATGATGACTAAATTGAGGTACAAGAAGGGTAAACATTTCATTTAACCTTAATTTAAACCTTTTGGCAACCCTAGGAAGTAGATATGTTACTATTATGACTCTCAGTTTACAGATAAGGAAACTGAGGCCTAAGGAGGGCAAGTAACTTGGCAAATGAGGTAGAATCAGAACTGAAAAGAACCAAGGGCTGCTTTGTCCGACCCAAAGCCTTTTCTGTCACACAGCCTTTTCTTTGATTCTCAGTGGCATTTGCCAGCGTAAGCACCTAATAAATACTTCATAATGTATTTTATCTTATTGATGAATTATAGTAGACAATATAGGTGGAGCAGATGAATAAGAAAGAATGAGAAAAACTGCCAAGTATAGGCTATCGTATGTTGTAAACAGAAACCAACATATAACATTGGTGAGGGGAGGATGGTCCCAAGGAAGGGATCTTATCCTGAGCGGCCCCTGGAGAAGTGAAAGTTTGAGACCCAGCAGGTCCTCCAATTACATAGTTTTGTTCAGTGTTGTCTCATTCTAACATTGATGAGATGCCATAGGAACTTAACTCTTGTTTGTATCAATTAGCCTATGGGAAAATTGGTTTCATTATATGTCATTTTGCCCCAGTTCCAACAACCTATAGACGATGCTAACCAAGCCTTGCTATAGTCTGACAGATACTTAGTCACAGTTTGTGTGCAGCCTCCTATTTTTCCATTAGGATGAGGCTCCCTCTTCTCCCCCACATATGAGGGACTGTCTACATGTTAAGGAAAGTACATAACCACTTTGCTCCTGGCTTGGGTCCAGCTCCTTTGCAGCTAGCTCTCAGGACCTTGAAGCTATTACCCAATCTGAACAGGGCCAGGGGTTCACTGCCCATGTGACCGGACTGGTGAATCTTAGCGTACCCAGTCCTGTCTAATGGGTGAGGAATGTAAGGGTCCCAACATTATCTCCCACCCCAAGAACCTGAGTGACAGAAGGCTAAAAAAAAAAAAAAAAAAAAAAAAAACCACCTAGAAAAACTTTGTGTCTATAAAAATAATACATTAGCCCTGGCCGGGTGGCTCAGTTGGTTTGAGTGTCCTATACACCGAAAGGTTGTAGATTCATTCTGGGTCAGGTTGGGGATTTGATCCCTGGTCGGGGCGCATATGGGAGGCAACCAATTGATGTTTCTCCCTCTCCTTCCCTCTTTCTTCCACTTTTCTCTCTCCCTCCCTCTTTCTTGCTCTCCCTCTCTCTCCCCGTCTCCCTTTGTCCCTCTCTAAAAATCAATAAACATATCCTCGGGTGAGAATTTAAAAAAATTTTAAAAATAGTAATAATAATAATACATTAGACTTACTGAGTGTGCTCGTCAGCCACCTCAGTAGGTACTTGATGTACATCATCTCATTTAGTCCTCATGCTTGGCCTCTGAGCTAATCAGTGGAGAAAGACAGGCTCTGAGACATTACCCGACAGTACATGGCAGAGCGAGGGAGTGCCTCTCAGTACCATGCTGCCTCACCACGCGCTTTCTGTAGGAAACCTAGAAAACAGACCCGGTAAAGAAGCAAAATTTCCCACAATGCCATGCTCTCAAAACAACCACTCTTATGTAACATTCTAGTCTATTTCCCCCCCAGTTTTTTCTCTGTGTGCATTTTTCTTTTTCATGTAGTTGGAATCATACTGGTTCACACAATTTCTTAGGCATAAATAGTTTTCAATGTTGTTAAAAATGCCAAACATTATTTTCAGTGGCTTTTTAATATTCTATACCGTTACTCTTGCTTACATCACAACGCATATAAAGTTTTAATTCATTAACTTCTTTGGGATTATAACTTCTTCGAACAACACAGAGGTTGGGGCACTGACACCCCCCGCCCCCCAAGCGCAGTTGAAAATCCATGTATAACTTTTGATTCCCCCAAAACTGAACTGCTAATGGCCTACTAGTCACTGGAAACCTTACTGATGACATAAACAATCAATTAACACATTTTTGTATGTTAACATAATAATGTACAGTATTCCTACAATGAAGTAAGCTAGAGAGAAAATGTTAAGAAAATCATAAGAGGAAATACATTTACCATATTTATTGGGGAAAAAAAATCCATGTTTAAGTGGACCCATGCATTTCAAACCCGTGTTGTTCAAGGGCCAACTGTATTTTCAACCAGTTCCCTTTAAATGGTGAGAACTGTGGCGCTAAAGGTTAACATTTAGACCAGACATTAACTAAAGAGAACACTGTTGTTTTTTAAACCAGAGGCACTGAATAGTATTACTTTACTTAGTGAGGAAGACGTATGATGCCCTACCTATAAAACTTAACCCTAAGTCTGGATTTTTTTTCTTCTGCTTCTGCCAGAGAGGACAAGCTCCTCTGAAGTGAGAAGCTGCCCGTGGCCGTGAGTCCCCTGCGAGATCACTGATGATTACTTGGCATTTCTGCGACACAGGCAGGTCCTCAGGTGAGCTCTCCGGACTACTGCTGGGGCCAAAAGAGTGAATGATTCAGAAGGCCTTCTCCTCACCAGTCTTCTTACTCTCCTATAGTCAGGCGGACTTTGTTCATTTGTTCTGAGAATTACTGATGAGCCATGCACGTGTTGGAAAAGACTTGTTTAACAGGATGTGAAGCAGTGTTGAAAAGGGGCCACAGAGGTCCCTCGGTATACCGACATGGGAGGACTCTCCCGTGACCCTTTCATTCTTGATGATGTTTTCATGTAGGTGCTGCTGTGAGTGAAGTAACCTAGTAAAGAGCTTGTCTTGAAGTCTGGATTTATGATAATTCATTTCAGCTTTTGTCAGCTGGGCTGATTACATATTTTGGATAGAGTGACAAAGTTACCAAGCATCTAAAGAAATGATCTTAGTATGGGAGGTTCTAGGGACCAGTAGTATGTGCTCTAGGCTGCTAGCCAAAGCCATCCCTTTGGCCCTAACCGGTTTGGCTCAGTGGATAGAGCATTGTCCTGCTGACTGAAGGGTCCCAGGTTTGATTCTGGTCAAGGGCATGTACCTTGGTTGCAGGCACATCCCCAGTAGGAATGTGCAGGAGGCAGCTGATTGATGTTTCTAACTCTCTATCCCTCTCCCTTCCTCTCTGTAAAAAATCAATGAAATATATATTTTTAAAAAAGTATCCCTTTGGGAAAAGAGTTATTAGTGATTGAGATAAAAATGTGTAGCCCTGGCCAGGTGGTTCAGTTGGTTGGAGCGTTGTCCCATGCATGAAAAGGTTGTGGGTTCGATTCCCAGTCAGGGACACACACCTGGATTGTGGGTTCCATCTCTGGTCGGGGCACAGATGGGAGTCAACTGATTGATGTTTCTCTCTCACATCGATGTTTCTCTCTCCTGTCCTCTCTCTCTTTAAAAAAAAAGTATCCTCGGGTGAGGATTAAAAAACAACCAGCGTAACGGGTCATTTAGAGCCTCTATCCAAAAGTTCCAGCCAGCGGAGGAGGAGGCTCTGCTTTAAAGGCGTCAGTGGTCCTTGGAGGAATGGGATCAGTAGGACAAAGGAATAAGTTACACATAAAACAAAACGTATTCAATTTAATGACTGTCTTCCATTCTGACATCACGCACCTTTGGCTTTTTGTTAAAACGATCCTTTAAAAAAACGAAACACTTTTTTTTAGTACTGGCACAAGGTAGGTACCAGTAAATATTCGTTGAATGAATGGATGAATAAAAGTAACAGTGACGGTAAATATTCGTTGGTTTTCCCCTCAAGTCTTGACTTGGCAAAATAAAAGTGAGCTGCTTCGTGTTGGCTTCCCAAATACTGTGGACTGCTCCAAAGAATTCAAATATCTAGGGACCCCTGACTTAGAGGACGCATGGCTTGCATTAGAAGTTTATGGATGGGACTGAGTCGTGCTTTGTTCATTCATTAAATGATTACAGAACCCTTGCGCTAGGCCAGGCGCTGCACATTTTCTCTCAAGAAGATGTTAATACAGGAAGCAGCAGTGCTGCTCTGGTGAGTTGCATGAAAAGAGCCGATAGGAATTGGGACTTGTGCCAGGAGAGCTGTTAGCACTTTGGGAGGTGGTGGAGGGCCCTGGGTAGCTCTCTGCTGCTGCCCACACCCCTGCCCACCCTTTGCTCTTGAACCCCTTGCTGTGTGTGTTTCTCATACAGTGATCTATACCGACGGCTCGCCATTTCCCTTGCAGGGTTTGTGCAAGTTTGCAAACATGTTCACCGTTTCTCAGACCTCGCGAGCATGGTTCATCGATAGAGCCCGGCAGGCTCGAGAGGAAAGGCTTGTGCAGAAGGAGCGGGAGCGGGCGGCCATCGGGATTCAGGCCCGCGTGCGGAGTTTTCTCTGTCGGAGGCGACTACAGAGGGACATCAGGTGGGTGCCAGGAACTCCTTAGCACGTTTTCTCTTGCCCCCAAGCAATAGCAAGAAAAGAAGGCGTTTTCTCTAACAGTTCTGAAAAAGCCTTCCCGACTGCTGGGAGCTCCTAATGAAAAAAGTTTTGTTTTGTTTTTTTACTCTTCCCTCCCTTAGGAGAGAGATCGATGAGTTTTTTAAAGCAGATGATGCTGGGTCCAGTAGAAGAAGTGCACTTTGTATTTTTAAGATTGCCAGGAAACTGCTGTTCTTGTTCAGAATGAAAGAAGATAATGAGGTAAAATAATAACAGCAAACATACATCGTCCTTTCTGTCTGCCGGGTCTTTTATAAATGCTAAGGCACCCGTCCTTAGGGCAGCTCTCCGCCACTCCCACATTCTGCCCTTTGTCTTGGGCCTGATTTGCAGGGTTACGCCCAGTGCTTCTGGACCTCCTCACAAATCTTTTCTCATCGACTATTAAGAGCACTTGTTGGACTCAGATGCATATGGAGGCCAGGGAGGTTAGATGAAAGAGTGACTTGGGACTGAAGGGTCCCGGGTTCAATTCTGGTCAAGGGCATATGCCTGGGTTGTGGGCTCAATCCCTAGTAGGGGGCGTGCAGGAGGCAGCTGGTCAGTGATTCTCTCTCATCATTGATGTTTCTATCTCTCTTTCCCTCTCCCTTCCTCTCTGAAATCAATAAAAATATATTTTAAAAAAAGAAAGAGTGAAGAAGCCATTGATGAGATAAAATATAATGTAAGTCACAATCCATGGTAACTCACAGTGGTGGCGAGACCTCGGAGGGAGCGGTGGGGTCTGTGGCGTGCCCATCCAGAGGGCACGGCCTCTACTCTGCAGCCAGGGGTGGACCCTGATTTTTTTTAAAGAGATGCTGGACTTCTTTATGCTCAGTTTTCTCATTTGTAAAAATTGGTAGCTAATTTCAAATTCCTTTTAGATCCTGCAAACCAAACAAAACATACTGGTTGTACCTTTGGGGTTAGAATTAACCCAGAAAATACAGTTCCAGGAAATAGCTAGTCATCTGTAATAGTACTGACAATGCCATTGAGGAATGCCTCTGGGTGATCAGGGGTTACCGTTCATTGTTGCTAAGTCTCACCTCGTGGCAGGCCATCTGATAGGCACTGGGGTTCCAGAAGGAAAAGATGGGCAAGGTCTCTACCCTAGAGAGCTGGGAGCCCAGCAGGAGAGGGAGCACACGGGCAGTGAGCACGGGCAGTGAGCACGTCACCTCACGTAGGTGAGGACCGGCAGGCTCGGTGAGGCGACCTCGGTTACAGAGGCGGAAGCGGTAGTTCGGAGGGATGGGGCGGCCGCCCAGGACCACACCACTTTTAAGGATGGGTCCAGGGTTGGGACTGCCACAGTGTATGTAGTCTGGTTTTCAGCTTCCAGTTTTCTCCCTTTTGCATTTCAAGATAACAAACGATGATACAACAGCCTGTGAGGCAGAAGTCAGTGTCCACGATGCTTACAGAATGGCAAACGGGGGAGCAGGATTATGGAGACAGCTGCTCGTCCCCAGGGGCCCACGCCCACGGTGCCAGTTGAGTTTGTTTTTCAAAAGGAGCGCCAACCTGGACTTTTATGTGAAATACACGTTTCTAAAGGAAATGTAGGGCTCATCGAGTCCGTGGGCCCCCAGTTTGAGAGCCTTTCTATACCTTTTTGATCCTCAGTCCCCACATCTGTAAGACTCGCTGTGAGTCTTCGGGCAAAATGCCTACACATGCCAGGTGCCCACCAAGCATTTGCTTCTTTCCCATTTTTATCAGTTGCTGGAATTTATGACCCCCCTTCTGCCTCTCTGCAGAGATTTGAAAAGTTGTGTCGCTGCATCCTGAGCAGTATGGATGCTGAGAATGAACCCAAGGTAAGAGGGTGGGTGTAGGGTTAAATTAAGCCTTGTTGGCTGCTTATCTGTCCGTAGATTCTCATCGCCTTATCTGGCACTGGCCAATAGCTAGACCATATGTAAACTGATCCCTGTAACTGCCCATTACATTTCTCTTTCTCCTGCTTGTAGGTGTGGTATGTGTCCCTGGCTCTTTCCAAGGATCTCACCCTCTTATGGATTAAACAGATCAAGGACCTGCTGTGGCATTGCTGTGAGTTTCTTGAGCAGCTCAAGGTAAAATGAAACACTGTAAATGTATCCTTCCCACCTGGGGCCTTTAGGATGTAGTTTCCGGGGCAGAGGCTTGGCAAGGACTTGGGTGGCAGCTGAGCGATGGCGTGAATGTCAGCAGAGCTCCCAGGGATCCGTTCCCAGCCATCCCTCTCGAGGCATCGGAGCAGGGGTCTTCTCTGTTACCTGCTGGCTGCGTCTGCATTCCACAATGGATTTCTCTTTGAGAAGAGGCGCTTCTGCTTTGAAAAAAAAATGTTTAAAGTTCATGCAGAGAAACACACATTAGGAGAAAAGAACACCAGATCCGAAGCTGGGAATATCTAAATGTAGTACTCAATCTGCTCCCGATTCCTCATGTGGCCTTGAACAAGGCACTTCCCTTCGCTCATTCTCTCTGAGCTTAGAGCTTTCAACTATCAGTGATGGCGAACCTTTTGAGCTCGGTGTGTCAGCATTTTGAAAAACCCTAACTTAACTCTGGTGCCGTGTCACATATAGAAATTTTTTGATATTTGCAACCATAGTAAAACAAAGGTTTATATTTTTGATATTTATTTTATATATTTAAATGCCATTTAACAAAGAAAAATCAACCAAAAAAATGAGTTCGTGTGTCACCTCTGACATGCGTGTCGTAAGTTCGCCATCCCTAGCTGGTCTCCAGGATCCCTTGCAGTGCACATGCTGTTTCTGAGCCTGGACAGGAATCGGGCCTTCCCAGCCTGCTCCTGTGAAACAGTGTATAGAACAGCCAGTGTTGCAGAGTTACCTTTGTGCCGGGCGGGCGCTGCTCTTAGTGCTTTATGTACATGAATTGTTTATTCCTTACAGCAGCCATACTATCCCTAGTCAACAGATGAGCATTCGAGGCACAGAAAGGTTAAGAAACTTGCCCATGATCACAGAGCTAGGAAGTGGTAAAGGCAGCAGTCTGAACCCAGGGTCCCTGTTATGCTCGGTCGCATTTCCACTCCGTTGCTCCAGGGAACGGCTGAGCATACACATGCTCCTAATGCACGCAAAGCCAGCAGGCCAGCGCTGGTCACCCGTTTCCCAGGATCCTCAGCGCTCCATTCCGGGAGTACTTGGATTCCGTAGGCAATCACTCGTGGGTCAAAATCCCTGTCGTTTAACTCCTGACAGTGGTCATCCCCTAAGAGACAAATAAGAAGAATAAGTACTTATAACCTGACTCACTACTTCAGCCCGCGAACACTCAGCAAAATTACAGAATGGTTGCTTCACTGTCTGGGACTGGGGTGTGTGTGTCTTAACCTTCCTCTTCATTGTTCCAGCCTGAAATCCTACAAGAATCCAGACTCATCACACTGTACCTCACGATGCTTGTCACCTTCACAGACACTTCAACATGGAAAATTCTCCGGGGAAAAGGTCTGTGGGACTTGTTCAAAGTCGCAGAGCTTGGATACCTTTTCTACTTTGTAAGAAGCACTTTTGCCATCACAAGCCCCAGGGGAGGCACTCACTAAGCCTTGTCGTTTCATTTGGTGAATCAGCAGCAAGTAATTCTCTTTTGGCCATAAAATGTGCCTGTAATGCTGCCTCCTTCCCTGAACATTATGCTTAGCTTTATGTTTGTCAGACCGTCACTTCATCCATCCATTCAGCAAAGAGCCTACTGTGTGCCATGTGCTGTGCAGGCACTGGAGGTACAGACGCGGCCTCTGGCCTCCAGGGCTTTACCTGCTGAACTGCAGCTCACAGAACAGAGAGGCTGGTGGGGAGATGGACATTAAAGAGAAGTCACATGCATATCCTCGGTCGCGACAACAGTGTGAGAAGTGGCACACAGAAGGAAGAGAAATGCGAGTTTAGTGGGGCAGGGACAGCCTTGCCCTGCTCTGTCGGGGCTCAGGCCTTCCTGCAGAAGTGACAAGAGAGCTCAGAGCTGGGGGTGCGTCAGAGTCACCGAGTGAAGAGGGACAAACCTCCAAAAGCCGAGGAAACTGCAGAAGCCCCAGACAGGAAGGAGGGTTTATTTCAAGGCATTATCCTGGATTCTGGGGAGGATTTAAACTATGGTGAGCCCTGAGCCCTGCAGGAGCTTGTTTCTCGTTGGAGAGGAGGCAGCCACAGAGCACAGAAAGTTCTGTGCCCTCGGAGGGAAGTGGAAAGGTGCTCTGGAGCTCAAGGCTGGGCCCTTCCTGCTGGCTGGGGGAATGCTGAGAGGCGACACTTGAGCTGGGCCTTCGGGAGAGAGAATGCAGATATGCAGCATCTCCGTGGACTCTGGTCCCAGTCCCAAGGGAAGCGGGAAGGCAGGCCAGGGAGCATCTCGCTGCCTGTGGCCCTGGCCTGGGGCCCGATTTTCTGTCCCACCCAAGCAGTTCCTCTTGCGGCCAGAGATTTGTTGGGTTTCTTTCCTCAGTCCTTTTTCTTTCCTTAGGGGAGAGTCTCCGACCAGCCATGAACCACATCTGTGCAAATATAATGGGACATCTCAACCAGCGTGGGCTGTACTCCGTGCTGCAGGTCTGTGCCCCACCCCGATGTGTGAGCTCCTCCTGTAATAGGTGACCTCACGCTCCACACCTGAACTTGGTGTTACGTTTGGTTTTGGCACATCTGGCGCCCTCCTCGCAGAAATACTTTGCAGGAAGAGTTTAACGCTCAGTGTCCTCTCCTGCCTTCCCCGGCCTGGGTCACTGTGGTTTGTGTAAAGGGGGGCGGTGGCCCCAGGATCCCTTCAATGCGCTCTATCTTTGGCTACAGGTGCAGTCCGGTCACTTGAAATTGAAACTGAGGGAGGCGGCCTCAGGCTTGTTCCCTCTGGCTCCGTCTTGGTTGGATCTGGAATTAACTTTCTGGCTCTGTCCTCAGACAGCCTTCTGTCCACACTGCACCTTTTGTGCCAGCCCATATGCCAAGGAATGTTCAGAAGCCGAATTGGTGTTTAGGATTCCTGAGAAGTAGCACTGATTCAGCCATGGGCTCTGTCCTGATGTGGCTCCGTTTGCTCCACACACAGGGGACATTGTCCATAGGTCCTCCCAGTGTGAAGGGGTCCACCTGACACCGTAACTCGGAACTGCTTCTGAAATCTAGCCTGTCTCGCAGTGTTAAGTCTGGGCTTTGTATCAACTGTTAATTTTTTTAACTGGTTATTATGTAAAAGATTAAACATATCATTTAAAGGTGAAGGGGTGGTATTAATGAACCCCATTACTTTTCTCTCCCCTCATTTTTTAAAAACATTCCAATGTAGTTTTTTATCCGAGGCACTCATTTTACTTTTATGCTTCTTTTTTTTTAATGAACAAATGAATAGAAAGTTGGCATCATCCCCTGACCAGTTAAAATGTTCTTTGCAGATATTGTTAACCCGTGGCCTGGCCAGACCCCGGCCTTGTCTGTCCAAAGGCACTTTGACTGCCGCCTTTTCTCTGGCGTTGCGGTAAGTAGGAAACGTACTTGCTTCTGAAGGGCCGCACGTTGTTTAAGGCGTCTACACATATTAACTGACTCCTCACCACATTCTCTCGCTCCACTTCATAGATGAGGAAGCTAAGGCCCAGAGGGTAAGCCACTTGTCCTTGGTCACACAGTGGTGAGTGGTAGGGCCAAGAATTAAACTCAGGCCATGCGACTCCAGAGCCCACACTCATTACTCCTTATTCTTTTTTTTTTTTTTTTAAATATATTTTATTGATTTTTTACAGAGAGGAAGGGAGAGAGATAGAGAGTTAGAAACATCGATGAGAGAGAATCATCGATCAGCTGCTTCCTGCACATCTCCTACTGGGGATATGCCCGCAACCCAGGTACATGCCCTTGACCGGAATCGAACCTGGGACCTCTCAGTCCGCAGGCCGATGCTCTATCCACTGAGCCAAACCGGTTTCGGCATTACTCCTTATTCTTTAAACTTGCTCCCCATATTGGCACATCTCTGTACTCTAAAACAATATGTGTCTTTAAGTAATGGTACATGGGGACCTTCCCAAACTCGCCCTGCTCCTTTCATTAGCTGGGACCCTCTTTACCTGGTGCATGGACGGCTGGCCCTGGTTTCCGGCTGTGCCTGTGTGCCTCTCCAGCTCCCTGATTGCGGCCCCAGCTCTCTGATGGCTGAGACTATGCATTAAACTACGTTTGCCCCCTCCCCTGCTGTGCTTACCAGAATGGATGCGTACCCTGTTAAATGTACCACCAGAAGTGCATTTGTAGAATTTGTCACCCGAGGGGGCTTAAGTACAACAATTACGAGTAGGCTAAAGAAAGATTTTGATGACATCATGTTAGTAAAACGTCAAAACTGATTTGTCATAGCTGTGTCACGTGACTCAGCCTTCCCTGAGTGCAGCGGTTCTCAACCTGTGGGTCGCGACCCCTTTGGCTGTCGAACGACCCTTTCACAGGGGTCACCTAAGACCATCCTGCATATCAGATATTTACATGACGATTCATAACAGCAACATTACAGTTATGAAGTAGCAACGAAAATAATTTTATGGTTGGGTCACAACATGAGGAACTGTATTTAAAGGGCCAGAAGGTTGAGAACCACTGCCTTAGTGGGTGTCCCCATCATGGGAAGCATAATTTCAAGGGGCTTGGGGGGCCTTGGTAACCTCTCTGAGTAAGGTGATCTGTCTGTGTCTAGCCCTGTGATTGCTGCCCAGTTTTCAGACAATCTGATTCGGCCATTCCTCGTCCACATCATGTCTGTGCCAGCTCTTGTGACTCATCTCAGCATAGTGACCCCTGAGGTAAGTGGGCCCTGAGTTCCCCCTTCTATTTTTTACTTCCTTGGAAATTAGAGTGTAAACTGATTTCTGTTAACTCCCACCTCTTCCCCTGATTTTTCTTCTACATCCGTGGCCACTGTCGACACACTTTGGTTAGCAGCCCTAAGAAAGAGGTTCTCGTATTTGTTCATCTTCTTGGCCATCAGGAGCATGGTGGGCTCCTGGGGGGTGACCTGCAGGGGTCAAGTTCATGCTCCTGTGGGAACTTCTTCCGTCAGCTTCCCCTTTGACAGTCTGTAATTGTTTGCAGCGCCTCACTGTGGTAGAATCTCATGATATGCTTCGTAAGTTCATCACATTTTTAAGAGCTAAAGATCGATGCCGCGATGTCTGTGAGAGTTTAGAAGGAAGCCATACGCTGTGTCTAATGGGTGAGTAGCTGAGGCTGGGATGTGATTGTGTCCTGGGCGTCGGGAAAACCCCAAGTGGTTTGCTTTTCACCTTTCGGGAGATCAAGAGCTGTTTTTATTAATGATTAGAAGTGTTTACAATAGGAAACATGTAATCAGATAGACAGTTAAACGAGACATGTAAAGTTGAAAATCACATGGGAAATAGATCCAACTTGGCAAACTGGTTGAGTGAGTGTAAGTGAATGTTAAATTTTAGCCCTTAGCTTCCTGGCAGCTAAGGAAAAATTGAAAACATGATGAGTGGCCTGGATAATTCTCATGTTGGGAGAAGGGAGGGCGCAGTTGGGTTGGGCTTAGATTAGAGTAAGGCCTGCATCATCTGTTTTACTGTTTTCATTGTAGATCAAAGGGTTTATGGACAGAAGCATTTGAAAACTGCAGACGTACCTAATTCTCAGTGCCTAACATAGAGAAAGGTGCTTAAGGCCAAATTTTAGGGGAGTCCTCACACAAGGCATGTTAAATAACCTTGGTTAACTTTGAATACAGTGACTTCCATGGAAATTCAGATATTCTTCAAAAAGGTCATTTCTTACATTAACCCTTGGTTTTAAAATAACAGTAAAATGTTATATGAGCTAAATGTCACATCCCCATGTGCCAGTCTACATGTTTAGTCCATACAGCCTTCACATCGAAGGCGGGGATCGTTATTCCAGTCTTACAGACGAGGAAACAAGATGGGAGAGGTGGGGTGAGGGTCACCCCTGGCCTGGGGCAGAGCCAGGATGGGAAGCCAGGCTGGCCTAGGTCTCGGCCCTGCACCGCCTGCAGCCCCAGCCCTGACAAGTGCCCCTCCCTGTGGAATTCTTCCCGCACAGACGTGGCTGCCTGAGCGCCAGGCAGAGCGCGGGCCGCGAGGTGATGAAGCGTGTCTGTCTGGACCCCGCGCCCTCAGCCTTCTCTCTTTGCAGGCAACCTCCTGCACCTGGGCTCCCTCAGCCCCAGAGTGTTGGAGGAGGAGACAGATGGGTTTGTGAGTTTGCTCACGCAGATGCTGTGCTACTGTCAGAAGTACGTGACCCAGAAGAAATCCAACCTGACCCACTGGCACCCCGTCCTTGGCTGGTTCTCCCAGTCGGTGGACTATGGGTGAGTCCCGGGGCAAAGCCCTGCCCTTCCTGCCTCCCCTGCCTCTCCCCCACCTCTCCCTTCTTTCTTCATTTTAGCTTATGTTGTTTGTTTCTTATTATAAAAGTCACATAGAGTCATTGTATAAGTATAGGTAAGAACACAAGAGAATAAAAATCATCTCCTAAGACAACCTGTGTGCACTTCCATTCAGTCTTTTTCCTACGAGTTTTTTCACACAAATGGGATTGTATTAATTTGTATTTTGTTCATTTAGTAAATTATGAACAATATCTATTAATATTATCTTTCTTTCTTCAATATCATTCTACTGATTGCCTAGATTGCCGCATTTTGGGGAAACTAAAATAAAGTACATGATTCAAAGGGAATAGAAGTCACTCCACATGTTTTTCAGGAGCTGGAAAATAAATGTTAACGTTTTTAATCAAGAGCTCAAAAATATTTTTTAAAAAAACACCTCTAGTAGAGGTTAAGTAAGGTGGCATCACAAATTTAAATGTGCACGCTGGGCTGAAATGAAGTGGGTCTCAGGACCTAAGGCGCGTGCTGCTCAGCTGTTGTCCTTTCCATGTCTGCCTGAGGCCTGGGGTCCCTGCTGGGGACTCTTGAGGCACAAAACTGAGGGCCAGGGCAGGAAGTCCCCGATTTTCTCCCTTTTCCTTGTGCCTGAGTGGCATCCAGTTAAAAAGACTATTTATCAACCGCCGACCAGAGCGCTGCCCCGGACTGAAGAGGACGGAGGGGCCTGTGTGTTGGGCATCGGGATGTTGTGGGCAGAGGGTGGGGCAGACTAGCACCAGGTGAACAGCCTGGGCTCAGCTGCACTCCTGTTCTCTGGGGGCACCTTGGACAGTCGCTTCATCTCACTTTTCTCATCTGAAACATGGGGTACAGGTGTCTCAAAGGGTTGAATGACATAAACGGTGTCAGCCTCCCGCAGGCCTGGCCCATGCTCAGTGGGTGGTGGCCGTTACCACTGTGATGCTGGGAGGCATTACAGGGTCTGGAGCAGGGAGGTGATGAAGGCGGGTTTCATGCTGGGTGCGGTGTGGAGTGGAGGAAGGAGCAATTGAAGGCAGGGAGACTCCTAGGAGGCTGGAGAGTTAGCGGGGTGTGGGCCAGGCCTGCAGCTGGCTGTGAACAGGACAAGACGGCAGGCATGAGATGGCTTGTCCACTGAGTGGTAAACAGGATGGAATCAGGGTGAAGGCAGATAAAGGGCGTCTGGGAGATGCTGTGACGTGGAGTGTGGGGACGGAGGGAGAGCAGTAGTGCTGTTGGCAGCACAGGAAGTCTGGGTGGAGCGACAGGAAAGATAAAGGGCAGTGTCTTCCACATCAGGGCTCAGCAGCAATTTGTGGATCCCCCTTTTTAAAGTATGATCTCATTGACCATGTTGAGTGGCAGGTCCTGCTACACCTCTCAGTGCAAGGCCCCTTAGGGAACTGCGGGGGCTCTCCCTGGCCCTCCGCCGGGCGGACCGACCCCCTGGTCTCCTTTTCTCTCCCAGCCTCAACGAGTCAATGCCCTTGGTCACCAAACAGCTGCAGTTCCTGTGGGGGGTGCCTCTGATCCGGATCTTCTTCAGTGACATCCTGAGCAAGAAGCTGCTGGAGAACCAGGAGCCGGCGGCCCACGTGCAGCCGGCCTCCCCGCAGAACGTGCTTCCCGTGAAGAGTGAGTGGCTGGAGCAGGCCCGGCCGTGGCCGCGCGGGGCTGAGGGGCACCTGCCCGCTCCGTTCCTGTCACCCTCACCTCTCCCACAGACCTGGAAGCTGCTTAAATCACTTCACGTTTAGCAAAACAGTGGCAGAAAGTCCTTAGGAGTAGAAAACAGGGAGCTGGGGAATAGAAACGGGTGAACAAAATCAAGGTCGTGTGTAGAGAACGTCCACTGATGAAGGATCCGAGAGGGCCGCCGCGGTTGTCTCTGAACTTCCACTTGGCTCTGAATTTCTAGTTGCCAAAATGAAAAGGGACTTGGGACCCTTTCTTCTCATAAAGACGAGGGCCTGTTTCTTAGGGGAAGTAGAGCTTTTCTGAGTTCGTAATCGTAAAGGAACTCTCCCACGTGGGGCTCCTGATGAAGGGGCCCCTGGGTGCCTGACCCGGCTTCCAGCTCAGCAGTGGGTCCTGGGGGAAGGTTTCTTGTGGCGAAAGTGAAGGAACTGTCGCCAACACATTTCAGTGGAATGACCTGCCGATTTCCAGGTGCGGGATTTCCAAGTGCGGGCGGCTTTTCCTCCGTCAGCCACTGTGCTGCAAAGTCCCATCGTGCACCTGTCAGTGCGATGGGCTCTCGAATACAACTTCCGCAGGATATACATGGGAAGTGTCAAAACAAAAGTAGAATGCAGCCCCAAGCTGAGTATCCGTACGTGAGGTTGACGCCTCTTCTTCCATCTAAAAGCAGAGAAAGTTGGGGACCCACCAGGCCTCCCTTTCCCCCCTTTGCCTACTATAGTCCTCGGAATTTTTACCTTTGTGGGTGCTGAAGTTAAGTGGTTCAGTAAAAGGATCCCTTGTAAGAATCGGATTTTCTGATTCTGAAGATATCTTTGGGTTTTACCTAAAATCCTATTGTTAATGTGCTTCCAATTTATCCCAAGGAGATGCCTTGAATCAGGTGGCAGCCCCACTGGGTGCGGCTGTAAGTTCGGAGCTTTATTGGAACGCGGTTCCCGACAGGGTGGGACTTGGCTGCTGGCTGAACTTGGCACTTCCGCTCACCCGTTCCCCTTCTCTCCGTGCCAGATCTGCTGAAGCGTGCGTTTCAGAAGTCTGCGTCGGTGCGGAACATCCTCAAGCCCGTCGGGGGCAAACGCGTGGACTCCGCGGAGGTGCAGAAGGTGTGCAGCATCTGCGTCCTCTACCAGACCTCGCTGACCACGCTCACCCAGATCCGGCTGCAGATACTCACAGGTGTGCAGGCCCCGGGCCGCTTCTGGCTCTCGTCTGGCCGACAGTTTTGCTTGGAACACGTGGATTTCTTCTGGCTTCCTTGAAAGAGGGTATTTGTGAGCCATTCTTAGAGGCCGAGTAGTTGAACAGCTCAAACTAATCTCAATCCCGGCATTTCCAGTTCATTCCTGTGACCTGGCTCTTGATTCTCATTATGAAGTACTATTTGCTTTTAAAAAATCACTATTTTTTCTTAATCCTCACTTGAGGATATTTTTCCATTGCTTTTTTAGAGAGAGTGGAAGGTAGGGGGAGGGAGAGAGAAACATCGATGTAAGAGAGACACATTGACCTGCCACTTTCCGCGCTCGCCTGACCAGCGCTGGGGGGTGAACCTGCTACTCCTTGGTTCCCAGGCCGACGCTCTAACCATTGAGAACACTGGCCAGGGCAAAAAAAAAAATTTTAACAGAAAACTAAAAAAGACAGGGAAGCTGAAAAAAATAAAGCTTAAGCCGTTCTTTATCCCGCAATCCAAACATGACTACCTGTGCCTGAGTATGCTATCTGTATATATATATTTAGATTGAAATATATAGTTTTATCCTTTCCTTTCCATTAGTCACCTTAATACGCATTTTATCTTGTCAGAAATTCTTCAGAAACCTTGTTTGTATAGGCTGCATAACACATCATGGCATGGGTATGCCCACCATTGTCCTTTTCAGCTGAGCAAGGAAGAAAGTCCCCTCTGTGAGCAAAGAGTTGGGCGTCAGGGTTTAAGTGGTGGTGCAGGAGCTGGGATAAACTGGTGTCATGAGGACAGAGGTCTGTAAGCCAGGAAGCTGTTTACCACATAAAGGACTCAGAACTTCTCTGCTGCATTTTACTTTATGTTTTAAAACATAAATTCTTGCTGCTTCTCCCTTTCACACTTACTTCATCTTCACATGTTCACAGAGCACCATCTATGTCAGGCACTGAGGGTGCAGAGGTGAAAAGAGCGAGGGTCTGTGTTCCCAAGGGGGTTATATCCTAGTGGGGAGACCAGGCATAAGATGGGGAATGTATGCAATGTGATGAAGGCCTATGACGGTGGAGTAATGAGTGACGATGTAGGCTTGGCTTGGAGGAGGGTTGACGGTTTGGCAGATGATTCTTTGTAGTGGAAGCCAGCCTGTCCATTGTAGGGTTTCAGCAGCCTCTGGCCCCTACCCGTAGGTGCCAGTAGCACCCACTCCTTCCCCCTAGTTGTGACACCCATACCTGTCTCCAAACATTGCCAAGTGCCCCCTGAGGACAGCGGAACTGGGGTGGTGATGGAGATGGAAGCAGGAGGGTTTGTGATGTTTCAGAGGCGGATTGGACTTGAGGGAGTGGGGCCTAACAGTTTCAAAGATGATGCCAGGTTTTTAGCCCAGTGCCAGTGTGGGTGGTGCCATCTGCCGCGCGCGGGGGATGACCGGCTGGGGGCGGGGCTTGTGGGCTTGGAGAGTTCTGCCATCAGAAGGCTAAGATGTCCTCTGCTTCCCCCTGGCCACTGTTCGTAGTTGTTAGAGTGTCAGCCCAAACACTGAAGGGTCGCAGGTTCGATTCCTGGTCGAGGGCACATATCTGGATTGCAGGTTCAATCCCATGCGTGCAAGATAGTTTAAAGCAGGTATCGATAAACTACTGCCTGTGGGCCAAAGCCAACCCACTACTTGCTTTTATAAAGTTTTATTGGAACAAAGCTACATCCATATTGTCTAACAGCCGCTTTTGTGCTATCATAGTTGCATTGAGTAGTTGTGACAGAGATTGGCCTACAGAGCCTAAAAACACTGACTCTGGCCCTTTCCAGAAAGAAATTTGCTGATTTCTGATTTAAAACACACTCAGAGTCAGACAGACATGGGTTCTGCTCTTGGTCTGACACTACCTGGCTGTGTGGTTTTGAGCCACTTAAACCTTTCTGGCCTGCACTTTAGATAACATTGAGTTTCACAATGGAAAGGAGATCATGCGAAAGTACCTGGAATGGTATCTGGCACAGAGTAAGCACCCGTTACATGTTAGCTCTTATTTTCGTGGTGATAATGATTTTCTTGGTAATCGCACCTTCTCTCTCACACACTGAATGTTCACTAGTAGGTGTGTTTGTCTCCCTGGTGGGTAGGGAAATAATGGACCAGCTGGAGCCCCACCTGAAGCTTGGGTTTCTCTGTCATTTCCCAGGTCTCACTTACCTTGATGACTTGCTGCCCAAACTGTGGGCGTTTATCTGTGAGCTGGGGCCTCACGGAGGGTTGAAGCTCTTCTTGGAATGCCTCAACAATGACACCGAAGAGTCCAAGCAGCTGTTGGCCATGCTGATGCTGTTCTGTGACTGCTCCCGGCACCTCATCACGTAGGTTGACTGCTACGGGCCTGGACTCCTTCCCTAGAAGGCAGTGGCAGTAAGGAAGCAGTTACTGATGTGGTTCCTGCTCAGGTTTGGGCCTGTGTGGCAGGGTCCACTGCTTGCTCTTGTAAATGACGCTTGAGAAGCATCAGATGAGGAAACATTTACAGAGTGGGTGGCACATAGTAGGGCTTCAGCAGTTGTTAGTTCCTATCCTTTCAGGGAGCTGGGTCAGCACCACGGAATGTGGCCTTTGGGGTTCCTAGTCTCTGGGTCTAAATTACTTCGGCCATTTACTCGCTGTGCTAGTTAGTTTACTGGAAGCTTGCAGAGCCAGGGAGTCAGGGTGCAAAACTTGGCTCCACCACTTACCGAGATGCCCTGGGCAACGGAGATAACATTACCAGTGTGATAGGGAGTGAACGAGAAAAGGCATGTCAGGTACTTAGTACAGTGCCTGGCACAGAGGGAGAAATTAACAAATGCTAGTCCCATTTAGTTCCTTGTTCTTTAAGCTTAGGTGTCTACTCGTGTATTTGGTATTCTTTTAATTCCACTTTTCCCCCAAAAGGCTGGTGAAAAATTATGAGAGAATGGATCTTAGGCAGTTATGTTCAGGCTAGAAGCCTTGGCAGGAGGCCTCCTGGACTGGTAGGTGGCAGATTGGGTAAGAATCATGGAGGGAAGAGCTCAGTGAGAGGTTGGAGGCAAGAGCAGGGTCCGTAGCTGCTGGTGCAGACCCTGACCTGCTGGGTCACGGGTGACCCAAGAGTGACTCACATTCTAAAGGGAATGGAGCCATTTTAGGATATTTTCAGATAGAGCTAAAATACAGAGCAGGGCTTATTGTTTTCTTCTTAATTGTATTTTTAACTTTTTACTGGGGACAATTTCAAGTCAATAGAAAGTAGAAAGAATATAGTACAATGAACTCTCATGCACCCATCACCAGCTTCAACGCTTAACTCATTGCCAGTCTTGCTTCATCTGTACGCCCACCACTCTCCTCTCCCTCATATTTTGAAGCATATCCTAGACATTTCCTACTTTATCTGTAAATTTTACAGTAAGTATCTCTAAAAGATAGAACTTATTTCGTTACCTTATTTTGTCCTCTAAGAAGTACAGATCTAGTTTTTTTTTGCTTTTTCTCGGTGGATAATTATGAATAATTTTCTGTCTGATTTAGGATCCTTGATGACATTGAAGTTTATGAAGAACAAATTTCATTCAAATTGGAAGAGCTGGTCACCATCTCCTCTTTTCTGAATTCCTTTGTGTTTAAGATGATCTGGGATGGCATCGTAGGTAAGGTAAAGGTGGCGGCCATTGTTCAGTTGATGCTACAGGCAGAGACGTCAGTCAGGAACACAGCTGGTTCTTAGCCTTATTAGCTGTCAACGTTAACTGAAAATGCACATTTCTTCACCTAATTAGAAGTTTCATTTTTTCGCTCTCTGTCTAGGACCACTTAAGACAGTGGTGAAGTTAAAGAAGTCTTGTTCTCCCACGTTTTTCAAGATTTGCTTGTATCGGGAATTATTAGTAATGATTTTGCCCCAAATCTCCTTCTGATTCTTTGTGTTGATTCTTTATCTTTGAGAAGATAAACGTGTGCCAGCTCACACCTCTGGTTAGATGCACCTCCTGATATGTTTCCAGTGGTTCAGTACAAAGCTCCTTAGATTAATAGGGTCTTAGATGACGTGCTAGTGGGAGGCGGCGTGAATGTGCCTAAGAGATACTCAGTCCTGTAGACACTTCAAACACACCCAGGGCGCCTTTCAGCTCTGTTGGTTCCATGCAGGATTCACAAGGGGGGAGTGGGGAGGCCTTGGTGGGACTTGATGACCAGAGCTGTCCTTTCAGTTCGTCTCCGCTCTGATCAGCTTCGTGAGGGTGCCTCCTGCTTGTGTGCCCACAGAGAATGCCAAGGGTGAGACCTTGGAGCTGTTCCAGTCCGTCCACGGGTGGCTGATGGTGCTGTATGAGCGGGACTGCCGGCGTCGCTTCGCCCCTGAGGACCACTGGCTGCGAAAGTGAGCTCCGGGGGTGGGGAGGCGGGTTTATGGACACTGCACTCACGTCCCAGGGCAGAGAGGAACTTGGCCCTCTCCTTCATCTTTTACCTGCATAAGGAGACCCGTTCTTCCTACACCTGTCAGGACGGATCACCTAGCAGTTCCTTCTGTTAAAATATGCATACACTGAGAATGGTTAGAGCTCATTATAGCAGCAAAGCCCGGTCACATTTAGCAAGTGTTTTTTATCCAAACTGGGAAGAAGAAAAATGTTCAGCTGAACTGAGCTACAGGTAATGCTAGGCAAATGGCAGTTTTTAAAAATCAGAATTAGCAGGATAAAAACTACAGCTAGGTGTTTTGGGGGATGGGATTAGGGAATCCTCTTGCAACTAAACAGAAGATCAGGGGTCCTCAAACTTTTTAAACAGGGGCCAGTTCACTGTCCCTCAGACCATTGGAGGGCCGGACTATAGTTTAAAAAAAAACTATGAACAAATTCCTATGCACACTGCACATATCTTATTTTGAAGTAAAAAAACAAAACGGGAACAAATACAATATTTGTATTTGCATGTGGCCCGTGGGCCGTAGTTTGAGGACCCCTGCATAAGATTGTGTCCACATTGTTTCATCAAGGACATGTCAACTCCTGTGTAAGTTGTGGCACTACAGCAGGACTGGCCGGCTGTTTCTGTAAAGGGCCTGACGGTGACTATTCTAGGCTCTGCAGACCAGTCTCTGTAGCACGAACACAGCCAGAGGCAACATGTAATGAATGAGTGTGGTTGTGTCCCATTAAAACTTGACAAAAAATGGGCGGCAGGCTGCATGTGGCCTGCAGGGTGCAGTTTGCCAAGAATGGTGGGTTTTTTGTTTTCATTATCCCAAGCCCATGTCTTTTTAAGGGATCTCAAACCTAGCGTGCTCTTCCAAGAACTGGACAAGGACAGAAAGCGGGCCCAGCTGATCCTGCAGTACATCCCTCACGTCATTCCTCACAAAAACGTGAGTCGCACTCAGAGCAGGGCCCCTGTGTATCTTTCTGTTCCACCACGTGGCTCCGGGCTTTCCATCTCTGTTACCCAGTTGGAAATAAATAAACGTGCTCCCTCACTCAGCAGATGCAAACCGTGATTGGATCTTAATCCATCGGGCATAAAGCTAAGTCCTGTGGGTACAGGGATTGAAGACACTATGAACTGGCAGTCCTGTAGAGTGGTGTGTGTGCCACAGGGTTGGATGCTGTGGGAGCCCAGAAAGGAGTCGGGAGCACAGGCAAACGTGGGCAGTATTTAAAGGCCTCGAATGAGAGAATGCAGTGCTGTTGGAGAGACAGATGGACAGTCTGGCTGGAGAGAATGTAGGAGGGAGGGAAGAAGCTATATTTCTAATTCCCAAGAGTGTTTTGGGGAATGTTTCCTGTTCCCTCAAGTTACTTTTAACTTCTGGAAGCATCCCATTCCAGTTGCGTCTCAAATGACTTAAAAGCCATGAATCTTGTCCAGTGTGTTTTAGGGAATCATCAGCCCTTGACCCTGTTTCTGGTCTCACCGTTGCTCATTTCAGAGAGTTCTCCTGTTCCGAAACATGGTCACCAAGGAGAAGGAGAAACTGGGGCTCGTGGAGACCAGCTCTGCCTCACCTCACGTCACCCACATCACTATCCGACGGTCCCGGATGTTGGAGGTGAGAAGCCCACAGGAAGTGTGCTCTGTGGAGGGTAGGCGCTTCAGCGGGTGAACTGTTGCCTCTGAACTGTTCTTGTCACTCCTTCATCTAATGACACTGGAATTGAGGCTCTGGGAGCCAGAAAGGGGCCATTTGTCCTGTTTCCTGCTCTGAGAGCTGCTTGGTTAAACAGGTTTTCTTCTCCTTTTCACCAGAAGGGCCCCTGGCTAGAGCATCAAACACTTGGTGCCTCTAAAGGAGGACAGGAAGTGCAATGTGCAGAACATCGCGTGTCTGTGCAAACTCCATTTGTCCTGGCAGGCACTTGGCTCAACTGTGCATGTGGAGGAGGGAGTGTAGGTGTTAAGTTGACTGAGCCGTGCTGGGAGCTGCATTACCACAGAGCCAGAAGTTCTTTGTAGACATACACTGATGAGATGCAAGGGAAGTGGCCCACCACAGTCAAAGCCAGCATAGGTTACCACTCTGGCGACCCCAAAGAAGAATACACCCAGTTGTGTAACAGAAACTCCCTTCTCCCGCATTTTCTTCAGATGCAAAGTTCTGTCTGTCTCAAAGTTCTCAGCCCCACCACCTACCATCCCCCTCCAGTGGGACCAGCACCCACAGGAAGTCTGGAGAGTCCCCAACTCCCTCCTCAGGTGTCAATGCTTATGGCACCGTCACTTGACATCCTGGTTACCTGAGGCTGCGTTTTAAAACCCATCCCTAAGGGACGTAAAAGGAGGGGTGTCTGTCTCAGGTTTTAGGCCAAGTCTGTTTTCCTCGTCCCGTCCCATTAGAAATATCTTGTCATGAAACTGATCACTGCCTTCCTACTGAATGAGGAGGGAGGAGGTCACTTATTCGTTAGCCGTGTTACAGTCTGGTGGTCTGATTGTTAGAACATGAGAGCCCCATGGCCTTCGCTCGATTTGGACACGAGGGGCATCAAAAAGCTGGCATTAGACTCATGATGTCCCAGGCTTTTTGTCCGCTTCCTTTGCTGTGGTTTGTGTTGAAGGCGGGGCTTCTGTGCCAGGCGTCCAGGTTAGTCCTCCAGGAAGGCATCCCCTCACAAGGGTGCACGGGGCTGGCACTGTAGCATTCCAGTCCTGGGAGGAACCTCAGGGGGACACCCGCTTGTCCCCTCACCCGCCAGTGGCAGAACTAAGGCCAAAGAAATTCAGATTCTCAGTAGGGTCAGATATCAGGCCTCGAAGGCCCTGAAGAATGAAGCCAGCTCTCCCGTCCCCGGGTCGGGGTCTGCCAGCCATCTGCTCTGCTGCCAACAGAGAGACCTAGGACAGAAAGCCAGCCATGTTCTGCTGGCATAACCACTCCTGGGCTCCCCACTGCCCTTTGGATGTTTAAATTCGTCAGCATGACTAACAAGGCCTTCCATGATCTGGGGAGAGGTACCAGGAGTTGAGGTGGAGGGTATTTTATTCTTTATCGTCTAGTGTGTCTGTAGTATGGTCGATAACCAATGAGCTAGATCCTTGTATCATTAAAACAGAGAGGGCGAGATCTGGTCCAGGCTTCTTTCATCCCTGTCTGATGGCCAAGAGCCTGTTGTGACCCATTTTGGGTAGTTTCTTGTCTCACTGCTCTGCATCCTCTCAATGGCAGTCTCCCCACGGGAAAGAGTGGTAAAGTCATGTCCCACAAAATGAGTTTTCCTTTGACCAGGCTTTCATTAAGAACGGGTGAGAACTGCTCTTCTCATGCGCCCATGCGCCCTGACTCACACGTCTATGCCACTGGAGAGCTCCCACAGGGAGGAGAGCCTTCGGGGAGCCCCGAGTGTGCAGCGGTGTCCTAATGGCTGCACTTCTGCCCTCGGCAGGACGGCTACGAGCAGCTGCGGCAGCTGTCCCAGCACGCCATGAAGGGCGTGATCCGCGTGAAGTTTGTCAATGACCTCGGGGTGGACGAGGCAGGGATCGATCAAGACGGTGTTTTCAAGGAGTTCTTGGAAGAGATCATCAAGAGGGTGTTTGACCCGGCACTCAACCTGTTCAAGGTATTCCAGGGGAGGGGGCTGCCAGCCGCCACACGGAGGTGCCACAAGAACCGAAGGGCTGGGCTTGCTCCACACAAGGCCTCACCTCCCTGCCTCTGTCACCTTCTTCCTCGCAGACAACCAGTGGGGACGAGAGGCTCTACCCCTCGCCCACCTCTTACATCCACGAGAACTACCTGCAGCTCTTTGAGTTCGTGGGCAAGATGCTGGGGAAGGCCGTGTATGAGGTAGGCATGTGAAGGAGCATCGAACTAGAAAGGACGATAAAACGTGGGAAGTACCATGGGCTTTGTATGCATTTATGTGATCAGACCTAGCGTGTCAACTGCCTGTCATTAGGGTAAAGTCAGGAAAGGACAGGAACCGTGATTACTGTATAGAGAGACTGGTACTTTCTTGTGCGGCTCACTGAGTCCTCAGCATCCCTGTGGCGTGGCTGCCGCTGTCCTATTTGTATAAGGACAAGAGAACCTAGGCTCGGGAGACGCTTATCCAGAGTCTCTTCGCTTGTTAAGGGGTAGAATGCAGATTCGCACCCAGGCCACCTGAGTCCTAAACCTGCCCTCCGCTTCGCTGAAGGGTGAGGAGTGGTGTGAACGTCCTCCCCCATTTCCTGGGCCTCGACTCTGTTTCCTCCCTCCCCAGCAACAATAACAACAGTGCAGATGAACGAAACGGGGGCACTAGGCCCCGCTGCTTGCCCTGCCCTTGCCTCTGGTGGGTGCTTGTCCTCTGAGCTCCCACAACCTGCTCCCAAAATGTCAGCAGGGAGGCTGCGCTGTCACCCATTTGCAGGTGGGAAACCGAGGCTCCGGGGCCGGGCAGCAGCAGAGCTGGTTGATCCCTGAGCAGTGTGGCTCCAAAGCCTATGTCCATAACCACCATGCTGAGGTGTCCCCAGGGGGCACTTGGTTGGGTTTGTTAAGTGATGGGGAGGTAGCGTCCAGATTGAAAATTTTGCAAGTGCCCGGAGATGCTTCTGGAGCCTCTGCAGCGTGAGCTGCCCCTGATGGGATTATTGGGGCGGAATCTGGACAAACAAGCTTGTCTCCTCCCCCAGGGGATCGTGGTGGATGTGCCCTTCGCCTCCTTCTTCCTGAGCCAGCTGCTCGGGCACCACCACAGTGTCTTCTATAGCTCCGTGGACGAACTGCCTTCCCTGGACTCCGAGTTCTACAAAAACCTCACCTCCATTAAGGTCAGTGAGGACAGGCGGGGGCTTAGCTGAGCGCTGGTGGAAGGCAGAAGTGAGTGAAGCCCCGCAGGGTGGGTGTGGTGGATGAGGTTCCCTGCCCCTCGTGCCCTCAGGACGCTGCCTCTCAGGACCAATGCTCAGGGCCTCCTTCCTCGAGGGGATGTGTGGCTGTCTCCTTTGCTTCCAGCTGTTCAGTGGCCACAGCAGTTGATGCCTAAGCAGACCTTGTAGGCAGGAGTGTCAGTTCTTCAAGGACATAGCCCTGCTGGGTTCCAACACTTCCCTTCTCTGTCGTCTTAGCGCTACGATGGGGACATCTCCGACCTGGGCCTGACGCTGTCGTACGATGAAGACGTCATGGGTCAGGTAGGTTGACTTCTGGGGCTGAAGTCTTCTTTCTGTCCCCCTGGGCTTCCTGAGGCCTGCCCTGCCCTTGATGCTTTCCCCAACGGTCCCTAAACAGAGTGTCTGTCTGTCTGGCCTTTCCTCTGGCTCCCGTGCCAGTTCTCCTGTCCCACCTCGCCGGGAGGTGGGGTCTCCTCCTTCCATTACAGCTGACCTGGCCTTTGCCTGCTTGCTCTCGCTGTGCTGAGACCCCTCGCTCTGCTGAGGTTACGCTCTGGGTCATTCCTAATTGAAGTCATAGCTCCATTTGTAACGCTGCTTTTTGTTGCTATGGTGAGGATTAGCTGTCACTCATGACTTAGAAAGGGGGAAGAAGGCTCTAAGACATGCCTCTAACAGACTCCTGTCCCCATCCCAACTCGTCACAAAGAGCAGAACAGGAAGAAAAAAGACCCTTGAAATCATGGGGCCAGAGCTGTTTCCATCCCGAGTTCTTTTCTTGGAAGTGCCCCGGCCCCTCCATTGTGTCCCGGTGACACCTGAACAAGCCCCCATGCATGTAGTCCGAGGGCTGCTCTGGAGGAACCGTGCCGTGAGCTCGGGTGTGGGGCTGCCTCTGAGCCCTGCCTCTGGGGCCTCAGAGGCCGCTCGGTCTCCCCAAGCCACAAGTTCCTTTTCTCAAAGGGCCACTTGCCAAGTGTGTGCCCTTGCTGGGACCAGTGTCACCGGGTGTTCTGTAAGTGCCCATGTGCCCTACCCTCCTCCTGAAGAGCCGCCAAGCAGGCTGGCACCTGAGGGCTCAGAGAAGCCTGTGAGAACCCAGCGCATTTGACCACAGAACGCCTCTTTCAGAGAGAGAATGCCATCTCATGAGTGATTGTCAAATCAGAGCTCACAGGCAGGGTGCTCCCTGGGACCCTTTGTGGGAAACGCCAGGCTGGGCGACTCCTAGGGCCCTTTTAGTTTGAAAATCTTTGGTGTGCCCCATGATGCACACAGCATTGACCCTAGAGATCACTGTTTTCCAAACTGTCCACATCTTTAGAGTTACATTAACAATTTCTATTAAAATTAGCTTGAAAACGATGCACTCTTTCATTTCTTTAGGTGACCCACTGAAATTCTTGACATTGAGGAAAGCAGTTAATTCTCTAGTTTCCAAATCTTTCATCAGTTTGAGGTTTCTTCCTGCATTCTTAATTCTCTCTCCTGACTATAAAAATAATGCAAACTCCTAACCAAGTATCAGCTAGAATGTGAGCATACAGGTGAAAATGAAAACCGCCTAGAGTGGTGGTGCCCAGAGATGCCACTGGTAACACGTGGCTGGCCTTCCAGATCTTTCTCCCTGGCACCCACATCATCTTTTTTTTTTTTTTTTTGCTAGAGAAAAAAAACCTTTCGTATTGATCATGCAGGGTCTGCTTGTTGACGTGTAAGCCCAGGCTTTTTGTGGAAATGGTTGTTCCCAAACATGTCCCATCTTAATTGTGTCATTATTCCGGACGTGGGTGTTGGCCCTTTTGTCTGCAGGAAGCTTTCTCCCCATTAGAATCCTCTCGAGTGATTGCTCCCCCTCTTCTCCCTCAGCTCGTTTGCCATGAACTGATTCCTGGAGGGAAGACCATTCCTGTTACAAATGAAAATAAGTGAGTATCACAATTCGATTTTTAAGGTCAGCACTTGAGAAGACTTCATTCTGGCTCTCCGGGCTTACTTTGAAAATTTATTAAGATACTCTGAAGTAGAAAAGCCATAAATATTATAATGGAACTTACTGGTTAGAGTTCATAGGCCAAAATCGTATTACATTTGATGTGCAAAATAAGAATTGACACTTTATTGTTTGCAGTAGCACTTCTGAGGCCAGAGGCAGTGTTCCTAGGAATGTAATGATGGCCCTCGGTGCAGACAGATGGATTCTGGGCCCTTCGGGCATGCAGTCCGGAACCCAGAGGGCACCGAGGCAGAAGGCACCTGGAGGGAAGATGGTTTAGGAATGATAGCATCTGGCGGTTGTAGAAAGCCTGGTCTTGAGAACACAGTGGCAAGTTCGGATGTAGCAGATAGGTCTTAGATACGAGGAGCTTCTGAGGCCCGGCAGCTGCCGTCACAGATAACAGGCTTTCAGGAATCTGTCATGAATGTCAACTTTTTTGGTCCCTAGAAGCCAAACCCCTCAATGCACTGTCTCCACCTGGCCTATTCTCACTGAATTAAAATAGTAGAACCTGGTGTGAGGAGTAGATACAAGCCTGTCATTCTGTCCGTCTTCTCCTGCCACCAGACTCCACTGAGCACCTGAACTGTAATCTGAGTGTCACTCCCCTCAGTGACACGTGAGAGCTCGGTCCTACCTGGTGAGGCCTTTGGACCAGATGCACGTTACAGCCCAGCGTCCTGAGCATCACGTCTCTGGGTTGGGAGGCCTCGGTCAGCCTCTTGCTTGGGAGCTTTCATTCAGAACAGACTGTTCTTGTCAGGATTGAGATGCACCAGTTTGACTTGCCTCTGGGGCGTTAGTTTGCCAGCTGAGAGAGAACAGAGCCTGGCGGGGAGGAACAGGCTGGAGGCGTCAGCAAGTGGATCCTGTTCCTGCCCCCGTGTTCCCTCTCACCATCCCTGCAGAGGGCTTCCCAGGAGAGCGCGCGTGTAAAAGACCTTCCAGGGTGTCTGGGTCACAGGAGGGCCTTAGTAAATGAGAGCAGTGGTTGCCACCATCATCGAATAGGTGACACGTCACACGCAGCCAGCCGCCCTCAGATTGGTGGGTTTTTGTGCCAGACAAGAGGGCACAGGGGTGGTGGAAGGAGGAAGTGGGTCCGTGCAGCCTGTGTGGCGTGAGGTTCCTGCCCCGCCTGGAAACTCCTGTGGAGAGTCCTTTCACGCGCTCTTAGTGTAAACCTCAGGGTGGGAGCGGGGTTCAGTGCTGCAGGCTGCCTATCCCGCGAGGCCTGGCAGTGCCCACTTCTCCTCCTTCAGGGGATGCTGGGCCCTGCACTTCCGAGGTGTGAAATGGGAGAGCCCCTCTATTTCTTTGGTGGAATGGACAGTATTAGTAACCGGCTTCAAAGAGTCAAGGAAAGGTCATCTTGAAGTGTATGGATTTGCAAGTTTGCTGCTGGATAATTTTTAAAGTAGGCTGTTTTCAAGGTCAGTCACTCAGATTCGAGTGCTGCGGTAACATGTTTATTTGATTGGACTGATGGGAATTTTGAGAGTTGTACTTGGGCTGGGCTCGGGTTCTTTCACCCGAGTACCTGCTTGCTAAGAAATCAGCAAGGCTAGCCAGCCTGTTGGGATGTACTTAACCTGTTCAGTTGCAGTATATTATACGCTGTACATGCGGCCATTGTGTTCATAAAATCAGACCCAGGAGACCATCTGCTGGAGCCGTGGTTCGTGCCCTGACGTCCTAGTTGAAACTGAACATGAGCCAGCTGCATTTGGCCAGAACTCTCTGCGGCCTCTCCTTTGCATGGCCTCGTTCTTGGTCCAGATGAGCAAGGTTTTGATTGACGTTTCAGTATGAAGCGGTTTTTCTCTGCTTTAAAGCTCAGTGGAGGACTGCATTACATCTTAATTGGTGTATGTCCAAAAGGATGAAAATAAATCCAAGACCGGAAAAATACCCTGTGTACCAAGAAGGGCCCTCTCCTTACCTGGAGATTGTCTTGCTTTGACTCTTGACACATTGGGGTGTTATCCTGATGAATGACTGGCCCACTGTTTTGTGCGGTTCTTTTTGGAGAAGTGATGAGGTCATGCCCTTGGACGTTCAATGCCTTCACAGAGGCACGGAGTGTACCGTCAGGAGAGCCGTTGTCGTCATCTGGTGGTTCTGGTGAAATGTCCCGGTACTGTTTGTTTCTGTAAAATGGAACAAAAATGACCTAACTCATCTTCTAGCCCATTGGAACAGCCCACTCTGTCCTGTTAATTTCCATTGTTTTCTTTTGTCTGCTACAGAATTAGCTACATCCATCTGATGGCACACTTTCGAATGCACACTCAAATCAAAAACCAGACAGCTGCCCTCATCAGCGGATTCCGTTCTATCATCAAACCTGAGTGGACCCGGATGTTCTCAACCCCTGAGCTCCAGCGTCTCATCTCCGGTGACAATGCTGAGATTGACCTGGAGGATTTAAAGTAAGGAGTGAATGAGCTGGCGAGGGCAAAGTTCTTAGGCCTGGAAAGCAAGCAGCCCCCCGCGGGGTCCCCTTTGGAGAGTTATTTCAGGGCCCACCTCCGATGCTCTCCTCCCCGCTCATGGGGTGAACTGCTTGGAATAAAAGCCCAACCACTTGTGTGCCTAGAAACTGAAGTGAAGCAGATCTTGAGGACTGCTGAGCTCTCTAAGCTTCTTAGGACTAGTTGCAGGACCTCCATTTGGCTTCTGCTCTGGAGCTGCCAGCTCTTGAACTCTCTGCCCCATTAGCTTCCAGGGACATGGGGTTATTAAGGCATGAACTCTGGCTTTCAGGGGACTTGGTAGTTAGTAGTGCCTGTCTAAATGCCGTGCTTACCTGTGTCTGCGTGACTGAGCCGTGTCTGCATTGTTTCAGGAAGCACACAGTGTACTACGGTGGTTTTCATGGAAGTCACAGGGTCATTATCTGGCTCTGGGATATTCTGGCCTCCGACTTCACGCCCAACGAGAGAGCCATGTTTCTGAAGGTACTGTGCATGTTACCTATGTGTGCGTGCATGCATACGTAGATGTTCTAAATCTAGAAGGCCAGGTGATATTGTAATAACTTACACTGGGGGAAAATCAGGAGGACCTCCTGTCATCAGCATGCCCTGTCCCATAGGCGGGTCAGGTAGTAACCAGGGACGGCCTCAGGGTGAGGCGAGCCTGCGTGGACCCTCTGCAGGGACAGGCATGCTCTGCCTGTTGGGCTCCGCACTCCATCTGCCCCTTCGCTGGCGCTGGCCTTGCTCATGCCTCTCTCTTGCTTTCCTGTCGTTATAGAAGTGGTGCTGTTACCTTAAGAAAATAGAGACAATCTGCTCCTGCAGTATAGGGTTTAAATAGTCTCCATTTCTATTCACCAGGGACTACCTCTGTGTAGCTTTTTTCTCAGTAGTATGAACACACAATACCACACATGTAATGTCCCAATACAATGTGCACCGTCAAGTAAGCGGCTATCAGTGTATATTTTGCAAAGGGAGTGGCTGGCATTCACCAGGACTCCTCTGCTGGTGTCTTTAAAGTTGTAATGTTCAAAACGTGACAGTCCCACCAGGTGGGAGTTTCACTGTTCCTGAACTCTTCACACATCCTCCACCAGACTCGGCTAGTCATGTCCGCCGGCGTGGATTTCACGTTTTAGCCTGAGACCAGCCCTTAAGAGACATGAGATGTGTCCCAGTTCTTGGGCCGAATGTGCCCTCTGTGACCCGTCCTGCCGGCCGAACAGCAGTGACTGAGCCGTCACTGGAGGAGAGAGAGACTGAGGGCCCGTTTCTGAGGGAGCGCTGGCCCCCTGTCCCCTGACCCGCCTTGTGTTGCAGTTTGTGACCAGCTGCTCCAGGCCCCCGCTCCTGGGATTCGCCTACCTCAAGCCTCCTTTCTCCATTCGCTGTGTCGAAGTGTCAGATGACCAGGTACCATGGCTGGGGAGGGTCGTGTGCTATGCCCACCACAGGGCAAGCCGCTGGGCTCCTGGGAGCCGGTTCGCTGTCCTTTTGGGAGAGCAGGCTGGCCCTGCCGCCTCAGCTCAGTTGGTCCTCCTTCCTCCCTCAGGGAGGAGTAGCTGGAGGTGTTTTCAGTCACCGCTGCTCTGCCAGGCTCCAGGTCTGAGAGGCAGTGTGGCAGAGGGTGAGGGCATGGACCTAGGGACTGAACAGGCACAGGCTTGAATGCCAACTCCTCCACCTGCTGGCTGCACAGCTGGGCAGGCTGCTCTGTTTCCTGTCTTTTTTATAAAGAGAATGAGTGCCTTAGGGGTTGTCATCCTCTGCAGGGTTGGTGCTCCAAGAGTAGCCCTTGTTAAGTGTCTCCCTCCCCCCACTCCTGCAGCCTGGTGGCCTGTGAGTGCCACACCTTTCAGGATGCTGCAGTCTGGGCTCCAGATCCTCCCGTGGGACACGAGCCCCCTTGCTGGAGGCGGCTGCCCCAAGCTAGTCTGCCCTGGCCAAGCACTGGCCAGGTCAGGGAGGAAGCGTGAGGCTGCACGCAGAAATGTTTGGGGACCTAAAGTATTTTCACTGTATTCTGGCTCTTTGACAACTGGTTACTCAATAATTAGCGGTTCCCCAGAGGCCCCATTTCCTGGCGCTTCCTTAACACAGGAGTCCCCTGTGCCGTCCGAGGAGCGGGGCTGCTCTGTGCACTCGCCTCTCAAGGCTTGTCCTCAGTTTGGGGCTGGTCTTGGTGGTGGAGGGCACACTCACAGGCCCAGCCTCGCCAGGGCGGTGCAGCACACCCCGCTCAGCACCCAGCACTGGTCAGGTCCTCTCCCCGGGCCTCGCGTTCGGCACCTGCCCAAGCTCCCTCACTAGGCACCTCCAACCGAGGCTGTGCTGTGTGCTTGCAGGACACTGGGGACACCCTGGGCAGCGTCCTCCGGGGCTTCTTCACCATCCGCAAGCGGGAGCCAGGTGGCCGCCTGCCCACCTCCTCCACCTGCTTTAACCTGCTCAAGCTGCCCAACTACAGCAAGAAGAGCGTCCTGCGGGAGAAGCTGCGCTACGCCATCAGCATGAACACGGGCTTCGAGCTGTCCTAGCACCCGGTGCTGGCCGCCTGCCTCACAGACTCCTGCCTACCAGGACCTCAGCTCCAGGAGGCAGCGTTCCCCGGGGCCCGGGACCGACATGCCAGGTGACTGCAGCCCTCAGACCCTCTCTATAGCCATGAGACTCCCCTGTGGCTTCAAGAACTTGGGATGCACATGCGACTCTACACATTCTCCAGGTGACACTAATGGGAAGGGGGTGTCGGAAATAAACCTCCAGATTCCGCCAGCATCGGTCGTTTCTCCGTACCCCCAGTGGCCTGAAGTCCAGGCCCATGACTGTGGAGGGGCTTCTCTTTTTTCTAGTTTGCTCTTTGGTGAGTCTTTCCTTCCTTACGTCTCTGAGTTTGCTGTGACGCACAAGGCCCAGGCACTCCAAGCTCCAGGCTGGTTTCCGTGACCTGGGCCTGTGTGCACGAAGCCTAATATGCGTGAGACACTCCTGTTTCTGAAAACTACTCAGGTAGCCTCTATGCATCCAACAAAGGCTCTGCCTCCAGCCCATCCCCAGCAGCCTCTCCAGACTCCAGATGGCCAAGACCACCTGCTCCCCAGGGAGGCAGAGGTGCCGCTGGAAGGTCATGAGCACAGGAAGTTTGGGCGCTGCTCTCATTGGCCTCAGATGCTCCAAGTCCTCAGCAGGCCAGCTGCTAGGGCGCCTCCACTGGCTTGTTCCAGAAAGTACGTTCACACTGCATCCTGGGTTTGCCAGAAAATGCCAGTTGGCCCTACGAGCAGCTCCGTTTCTAGAAGGTGCGCTGTCACCCAAAGCCTCCTGGTTCCTGGGAGCAGCTGCCTTCCTCCTGCTTGTTTGCCCGCCTGTTAAGCAGGGGGAAACAAATCTTAGCCAAGGTCCTGCTCTTCTGGGCACGGCTTTACTCAGATCGTAAAATCCAAGAAACTTGGGTCTCGCCCCCGTCCGTCCTCAGCACAGGGAACCCCGGAGACCTCTGTACTCTCAGCTCACGAAATTCACGGCCCCCTGGGTTGGTTTTCTTTGTTGTTGTTCTACTGTTTTCTGTCCACCCATTGTGCTCCTCTGTCCTCATTCTTCACCTTTATCATGAGAACTTGACTCTAGATCCAGGGAATTGAGGCAAAGGCCGTGTCAGTGGTCTATGTTGACAACCATCCCCCCTCGCCCCCCTCATCACACCCCTTCAGTGTCCCCACCACGGAGACTGAGCCAGAATAGAAGCCAGGAGTGCCTGGTCCCTTGTCTGCTCTATGGAGTGGCTTGGGCTTGTAGCTCCCTTCCAAGCAGCAAGCACCTTCCAGCAAGAACCTTGAGGTTGGTGGCAACGTGGGCGAGACCTGACTCATGGCTTCTATGGAGACGGGTGCCGGGTCCCGTCAGCGTCCAGGCCTGGCTGTGCCGAGCCCCTGGAGGCCAGTGTGTGTGTTTACTTTGATGGAAAGACAGCAAGGAATTTACAGACAGGAATTCAGCATTTAAGATTTGTTAGTAACCTCCGAGTCTATGGATTTGCCACTTTAAATGCTCCATTCCTCCGAAGATCTCTCCTGAGCGTGTGTGTACACTGAGCGGGTTTGCACATTATGCCGGGGCCCACATAACTGTCAACCTGCGCAAAGAAATGGGACCCCATCTTGGTTTTCATCACCTGAGAATCACCCTGTGTGGGACTGGGTGCGGGTAGTAGTTCCTAAGCATCAACTCTGGGTCTCTCTTGCTGAGGGGGGGTAGCTTGTCATTTCATATCACTCTTCAGCAGCTGGAAATATTGCACTACCTACAACACTGACTCTGCTTTCATAGCTGGTGTGCAGCCGCACCTGGATGGCTCTTGACGGCTCTAAAACGTTGTGGATTTTTAAAATATAGATAAATAAATAAGTGATAAAATAAAATGGTGTGGGTTATTTTGTTTTCACAGATAACTTATAGATTAAAACGTGATCAATGGCTTTATTAAACTTCAGCCATGATGGCTGTTCCGCTTTATCTGAAGGAGTGCTTTCCGACCCCATGCCTGGGAAGCTCAAGGTGGGGCTGCTGGGGCAGAAGCACACGGGCTCTCACAGCAGCAGGAAGACACAACAATAACATAAGAGGCCTCCGATTCTCCTCCTACCCAGAGTTCAGAACAGCGGACAATTTGTCATTAAAGCTAATGTCACCTTCTGTACCAGCGGTGGCCCTGTTCCTCTCACCCACTTCCCAGAGGAGCCATCACCCCACATGGCATGTCTTACACAGTCATGTGTGAGAGAGACACGCTCGTAGAGAAGAACCCGGGCAACTCAAACTTGTGTGAAGTTCTGCAGCTGCAGCTAAACATGCTCGGCTCTTCCCCTTAGTGAGCATCAGACTGCAGGACACAGCCTTGCCTCGTTCTGTTCAACAAATGCAGCTTGACACTCCGCAGAAAACCCATCTCCAACCCACCCGTTTTTCCAATTCCACCTTGTGTAGCTTTCCCCCCCCTCCTCCGTGAGTCTTGTTCTAGTGCCAGTACCAGGCTGTTTTGATTACAGTGGCTTTGTAGTATAACTTGATATCTGAGATTGTGATTCCTCCAAGTTACACTACAAAGCCACTGTAATCAAAACAGCCTGGTACTGGCACTAGAACAGACATACAGATCAATGGAACAGAAGAGAACCCAGAAATTGGCCCAAGCCATTAAGCTCAATTAATGTTTGACAAAGGAGGCAAGAGCATGCAATGGAGTCAAGAGTTTCTTCAATAAATGGTGTTGGGAAAATTGGACAGATACTTGCAAAAAAATGAAACTAGACCACCAACTTACACCATACATAAGAAGAAACTCAAAATGGATAAAAGACTTAAGTCTAAGTCATGAAACCATACAAATCCTAGAAGAAACCATAGGCAGCAAAATCTTAGATATCTCTCGTAGCAATAACTGGATCTGTAAACACAGATCCATCTCCTAAGGCAAAGGAAACTAAGGAGAAAAGAAACAAATGGGACATCAAAATACAAATCTGCTGCACAGCAAGAGAAACCATCAACAAAACGAAGAGAGCCCACTGCATGGGAGAACATATTTGGCAATGATACTTCTGATAAATGGTTAATATCCAAAATATACAAGGAACTCATACAACTTAATAAAAGGAAGACAAACAGTTAATATCCAAAATATACAAAGAACTCATACAACTTAACAAAAGGAAGACAAACAATCCAATTAAAAAATGGGCAAAGGACACTTCTCCAAAGAGGACATACAGATGGCCAAGAGACAATATGAAGAAATGCTCAAAGTCACTAATCCGGGAGATGCAAATCAAAACGACAATGAGGTACCATCTCACACCTGTCAGAATGGCTATCAACAAATCAACAAATGACAAGTGCTGGCGAGGATGTGGAGAAAAGGGAACCCTAGCCCGAGCTGGTCTGGCTCTGTGGATAGAGCGTTGGCCCACAAACTGAAGAGTCCCAGGTTAGATTCCAGTTAAGGGCACATGCCCGGTTGCAGGCTTGATCCCCAGTACGGGGCATGCAGGAGGCAGCCAATCAATGATTCTCATCACTGATGTTTTTCTCTCTCCCTCTCTGAAATAAAAAATATATTTTTAAAAAAGCGGGGTTGGGGGGAGGGGTGCGGGGGGACCCTAGTACACTGCTGGTGGGAATGCAGAATGCAGACTGGTACAACCATTATGGAAAACAGTATGGAGTTTCCTCAAAAAATTAAATATGGAACTGCCATTTGACCCAGTGATCCCACTTCCAGGAATATATCCTAAGAAACCCAAAGCACCAATCAGAAAGAATGTATGCATCCCTATGTTCATAGCAGCACAATTTACAATAGCTAAGATCTGGAAACAGCCCACGTGCCATCAGTAAACAAGTGGATAAAAAAGCCCATTTATACCATGGACTACTATGCAGCAATAAAAAAGAAGAATCTCTTACCTTTTGAGACAGCGTGCAGGGACCTGGAGAGTATTATGCTAAGTGAAATAAGTCAGTCAGAGAAAACAAGTATCACATGATTATACTCATATGTGGAATCTAAGTAACAAAATAAACCAATGAGTGGAGTGGATCCAAAGACATGGAAGCACGGACGAGTGCAGAATCTCAGAGGGAAGTGGGGGGAGGGGGGTGGGGGGGAGGTAATAAACCGAAGACCTTGTATGCATATATGCATGTACTCATGGACACAAACAATAAGGTGCTGAAGGCCTGGGGGAGGGGCAGGGAGGGCGGGAGGCAGTCAATGGGGGAAGTAAGAGAAGAAAAAAACCCAGGGAACTTGACTGCCAGTGTTACTTTCATTTATTTCCATGTGCGTATTTCCAAAGGACAATGGCAGACTGGTACTAAAACCAAACCAGTCAACTGCAGTATCATTACTGACCAAAATGAGAATTTCCTGGTTGAGCTGTTAGGGTTGGGCATATTCCGCTGGTGTACACTGCATTGAAAAACAGACCGAAAGAAACCAGGCACAGATGTCTCCCTCTTCTCATGCTTTAATCCCATACCCTGTGCTCCATGTACGGAGGACAGTCTCCCCAGTCCTTGCCATTCCCACAATCAAAGCAGGTGAGGTTCATAGTTGTTCAACCTCATTTCCACAGAACCTTTATCAGGCAAGAGAGACCCTTGGGCCATGAGATACTATGACTTAGTTCTTAATTACATGAAAATGAAACCACAGAGAAGCAGACAATGCAAACACGTGAAAGCCATTTACTTTTAGTAAATTCTTCCGGGTCCCAGGTGCTGGGGTTCCTTACGTTCCCTGATACCACAGAACCAGGGCAGGGATGATGGGGGTTAGGTGTCAGGAGGATAGTCTTGATAGCCGTGGCCAGCAGCAACAGCTTTTTCTTAATTGTTCCACAATCTTATCTCAGATCTCCAGTTTTATGTAAGTGATGTGACCCAGTGCCTTTGTAAGGTGACACTGTTCCAAAGGCCCTCCCAAACCCCTGTGAAGTGGGTGGGGTGGGTGGGCAGGCTTGTACCTATGTGGGAATGTAAATGTTTTCATTATGACTTAATTATGCTTTGCAAATCCCGTGGCACCCAAATGCCACATCCCACTGATAGTAGAAAAAGTGCTGGGGAGAAAACCAAGGAATTGGTCGAACAGTAGGAAGGCGAACAGCATGAGAGCTCTAAAAGGAGGGGAAGAAAAACCCAGAAGGAAAGAGGCTTCGGACAAGGTCCTCCTTTTCAGCAGTGTCTGGCACTGGCATCACTTTGTCAATGGGAATGGAGCACCCTGACAAGGTCCATGTGAAGCAGCTTTGAGGTTTTCGCCCATCAGACACTTCTCCAATCTCTCCCTGGTATCATGGACAGTGCCCGGCGAGGAAGTGATCAGTGAGATGTGTAGTTATCCTGTGAATGGTTAGCAAAGCAATCTGGATGCAAATATCTGGCCATGAGTTCAGGGCTGTGTGCTTTAAGATCTGAGCCCTTACCAAACCTAAGGAATTGTCCTGGACAACGTTAACTTGAGGCTGCTTGGTCTTTAGGGTATCTAACAGCCTATTTCTGGGAAAATATAATAACCACAACTCGTAAGACTTCTAATTCTCCTACCTCATACTGATGGCGCAGAGGCAGGGACACTCCAGTCAAGAAGCCTCAACTCAAGCTGTACTTTGGGCAAAATAGCTCCTTAAGGAGAAGTTGAGAGGAGCATTTATCTAATTGTGGGAAGGTTGTGTCCATCTAGGCAAGTCAGGGAGACTCCCTGGAAAAGGTCTCCCCAGGATGACCAGAGGGCTTCTCCTCGCCTACCCCGGGGTCAGGGCTGAATGCAGACCTCCTATCATGGGGTCCCAGCTGGGAGGTGGTTCCTGAGTGGGTCCTCTGATGCCTGATTAAGTGATAGCCTCTGCTGAAGCTCTTCCCACAGGCAGGGCACGTGAATGGTTTCTCGCCAGTGTGTGTTCTTTGATGCCTGACGAGGTGGTCCCTTCGACTGAAGCTTTTCCCACATTCATTGCATTGGCAGGACCTCACTGCAGCATGTCCTCTCAGGTGCTTGGCAAATGCAGCCCTGTGGCTGAAGCTCCGCCCACACTGGCCACAGAGATAGAGCTGCTCAGTATCATGTGCCTTCCGGTGTGTCAGGTACTGCCTGTGGTCGCTGAAGTACTCTCCACACTCTCCACACATGTAGGGCTTGTCTCCATGCTGGATTCTTTGGTGTGTTGTTAGCACGGATTTCTGGCTGAAGTTTTTGCCACAAATAGTACAAAAGAAAGGCTTTTCTCCGGTATGTGTCCTATGATGCCTGACAAGATCTGAAGTCCAGCGGAAGTGCTTTCCACACTCATCACATCGATAGGGCTTCTCAACAGGTGTTTTCTCAGCTGGGACCAGAGGGGAGGTCTCATTCAAATTCTTCTGGTTTAGGGGGAATTTATAAGAAGTGCCGAGTACGTGAACCTTTTGATGCCTGGCAAGATGTGAGCTCCGTGTGTAACTTTTGCCACACTCCATACATTTATAGGGTTTTTCTCCTGTGTGAGTTCTCAGGTGTCTAACAAGGTGGGAGTTACACGTGAAATTTTTTCCACATATAGGACAGCCATGAGGTTTCCCTAACAGGGAGTGGATAGGTACGGTTTCCTGAAGATTTATTGAACTATTAATTTGAGAAATATTTGTATCAAATCTTTCATCAAGTCTACCTGGGTCATCCTCAAAGACTATTTTCCAATCTGGAGTCTGGTGGATTTCTGGATCTCCTAAAACAGATGTGTGTAGAGTCTCCAAATTCAGATCTTCTTGCTCAAGAAACTCTTCCTCATCTTCACTCCTATCTCCTGAAGAGATGGTGAGAGGAGAAAATTATAGAGGTAATGATGCCTTCTACACAATGGGGGTTGGGGGAGGGTATTTTAAAACAGAGTTCTGGAAGGGCCAGACCACACAGTGAGAAGCCCATATTTCATAACTGTAGAGATAGGGGAAAAAGGAAATCGTCACATGAATGCCTGTACTATGCCAGGCACTTTCTTGTTATCTTAAGCTGTGAATAGCCTTCATTTGGACAAATATTATAATCCTCATTTCACAAATGTGGAGGCTGAGGATCAAGTTTACGTAAACTGCTTAATAAATGGTTTAGCCACAATTCCAAAAGTCCCGATATCCCCCCTCAACCCCCCCGCCCCGTTTTGCATTACATATACCTCAAATGAATGATGGGAGGGGTAAGAGGAGGAAAAAGATAGAAGGATTTGGCGTTTAGAGGGAGACAGTAGTAATGCCTGACATACTGGAAGAACCAATGAGGGCGATGCCTCAGAGAGAGAGAGAGGAGCACCGACTAAAGGAACTGCCAGCTCCTTTGTGAATCCTTTGGTCTTTCCTCACCTGTGTAGGTAAAACTCAGGATGTCTGGCTCTTGAGGTTCTTGAGACTCTATAGTATCTGGAACCAAAGGCTCTTCTTCTATAATGTGGGTGATCTCATCTAATCTGGGGATTGGAAATGCTGTTCAAGAGGAGAAATAGGACATTATGATTGGTTAAACAATTCCCTGTGTAAAAGCAGATCAGCCAAGTCAGTCATTCAAATCTTTGGCCTTGTTAGCTTGAGTACCTCCAACTAAATACTACATACTTTTTGTCTTTTATCTATAACTCAGTAATTACACACTGTAAACGCTGCCCTCTTTTCCCATATTTAAATAAGTAGATTATCTCCAACTTTTATTGTTTCAAAACTCATGCTTACCTCAAATATATTAAAGTGATCTCTCTCTAGATATACATATAAAAGCCTAATATGCAAATTGTCCCCTCGGGAGTTCAACTGGGAGTTCAATTGCTCGCTATGATGTGTGCTGACCACCAGGGGGTGGCATGGAATGAAGGCCCCAGCCAGCAGCCGGGGAAAGAAGACCATGGCCAGCAACTGGAAGGAAGGCCTTGATTGGCCCTCCATTGCCGGCCAGGTCTAGGGACCCTGCCTGTGCACAAATTTCGTGCACCGGGCCTCTAGTAACATAACTTTACTTTCTTATTAGAAGTTTTCAACCATTTTCTAAGCATTTCTCTTCCCTTTAACTTAGAAGGATATCATTTTACTCAGCTAACCCTTCACTCTCATTGGTGGGGAAGGCATAAGAGAAGTCTAGAACATACAGGCTAAGCCCTAAGCCCCCATAATTTCCAACAGGAGAAAGATCTCTGTGTTCACAACACGGTAGAAACACTTGAACTTCCTTACACAAGGAGACCACAATTCCACAGTCTTCTTCCAAGACATATTCTCCATAGAACTCTTTCTGTGTTGGATCCAGATCATTCCACTGCTCCTGGGAGAAGCATACAGCCACATCCTTGAACGTTACCAATCCCTGAAACAACAGCAGGATTCAATTAAAATGCGAAGCCTCATGGAGCCTCCCATCCTGTTCCTGGAAAGAAGGTCTCTGGAATAGGCAGAATGCACCCAGCACACAGAAGGGACTCCAATGGGATTCTTGGCTCCCTCAGGAAGCCTGTGTTTCACCATGTCACTGCTTCCCTACTGGCACGTTCACACTGGCCTGCTACCGCTACCTCGTCTTACTTCCTTTCAGAAGAACTATGTTCTTCTTCTTGAAATATTGTGTAATTACAAAAAAAAAGGTCTTAAAAGCCATCATTCAATTCCCTAGTTGATGCTTTAATGCTACTTACATTTGTGTAAAAGGTCATCTTTTCTAGGAAGTTTTCCCTGACTGACCTTCTCTAATCACTCTTATCACTTACAAAGTCTACACAGCATAAACAGGACTTTTTTCTTCAGCTCCATTAGTCTAAAAGCACAGATAAATTCTATTCCTTTGCCCCCCAAGCCACATAGCTTCACTTCTGGGCTCTGCCTAAGGTCAGTCTTCATAATGCTGTGGCCTGACTGAATGCAGCCCTTGCAAGAGTACACCATGCAAGTTCAGAAGTCACTTCTGCAGCAGTCAGTCATCCTTACCAATGACTGTCAAGTTTATTCCTAAAACCAAAACAAACCCCCATTCAACAACGTCAAAGTTGCAGTGGAGAGTTACAAAATTATCCCATTCTGTTAGTCCCCCTGGTCAGTGGCAAATAAAGGGGTTTTGGAGCCTGCAGATCCAACTGAGACTACTATAATTTATCTCATTAGATGCAACTCCCTTTCCCCAGCCCCAACAAGTGAAGAACAGAATTTAAACTGACAAAAGAAGAGTAGAAACTGGTGTCCTGTCTGACCCATTGAATATATGGCTCTTCTAATTCTCTATGGAATAGAGGGACACAAGCGTGCACCTGTGACAGAGCAGTAAGAAGGGCGACCATCTCTGAGTTTCCAGTGTTCCTCTCCTCAGGAAGGCCTGGGTCCTGGGGCACTGGAACCTCTACGAAGAAAAGAGGGCAGAGGTCAGCAATAGGCAATGCACCCCTGAAACTAACAAAGAGCTGAGCAACTCCCATCATCTTTGGGAATCAGGGGCAGCTCCAATAACCCAAACACAATCGACAACACTAACGGATGCTAAGGGAATGACCAAGAGCACTGCTCTCTAAGCTCAGCCCTAGTCACGGGGACTCTAGCTAGTACTATCTCCTCTCAACACCCTGTCCTGTGAGTTACTCCTATTCCAATTTCCCCAGCCTCGCTGGTACAGAAGTCCACCCACCCTCCACCCCCACATCTGCTGGGGCTTCCCACCGCTCTCGTGCAAGGGCTGCAGCTCCAGTTCATGGCACAGGCTCTGCTCTGCTGGTTCCCCCGGATCTGGGCTCAGTGTGATCTCCGCATGGGGCTCCTCTGGGGTCAGGGTCTGCGCAGGATCCTGCAGCTCACTAGGTGACTCAGGCTCTGCTCCTGGGTGCACTGGCTCCTCTGACAGGACTTCCTGGCCATGAACATGGGCAGTCACCTGGGAATAATTCCAACTTCCAGTCACCATGGAATCAGGAGGAAAGTCTTGGTTGTCATCAGGGCTCATTTTAGGAGAAGCTGCCAATAGAAAAAAACTCCCAGAGGGACCCAGATGAAGAGGGGAACCCCCAGTTCCATTGGGGCACACAAGGAAGCTGTTATCCTCGCCAGATCAAAGCAGGAACGATCAGACACTGCACTGCTTCCTCGCCTCCCTCAACCGTGTCCCTACCCACCAGGACCTCAGTCCTGGCCTTCCCACCGCTCCCCGTCCCACCCGCAGCAACCCTCAGTGTCTGCTTCCATGTGCTGTTGACCTGGGCAGAAATCCGTGACTGAGGGTTTATGAGGACCTTTGAGGAAGTAACAAAATCTTCCTCCCCAGAAACTGGAGATTCAACATTTAAGAAGGGAAAATGAAAGCCACGTGACCCTGGGGTCTTGAAGGCCCTTAAGGTAGTCCCTAGGTGGGTGTTTCAAAAACCAGAAAGTCACACTCACACACACAGACACCGCCTCTGCCCCATGGGGCTTATGGATCTGGGCACAACCCAAGGGCAGAGCCAATTAAATTTAAAGGTGATTTATGGGGCCCCGTCAGCCCTACTCCCAAATCCGTCCTTCCAGCAAATGGTCCCCCTCCACATCACACAGGTCAGGACTCCCCCTCCTCACCCACCGCCTTGGTGTCCTGGGTTGGTTTTGCAAACCCTCCACCAGTGTCACCGCCTCCTCGCCACTCTCTGGCCGCTGGCCCCGCACCCAGCTCTGCAGCTCTCCGGGCAGCACGGTAAGAAACTGTTCCAGCACGAGCAGCTCTAGGATCTGCTCCTTTGTGCGCCTCTCTGGCCTCAGCCACTGACGACAAAGTTCTCGGAGTCGAATGAGAGCTTCCCGAGGGCTTGCTGCCTCCTGGTAGCGAAAGCGCCGGAAGTTCTGGTGTGAGGTCTCAAGCACGGGGTCATCCCTCTGCAAGACAGATTCTGGCCTACAGGTGAAATCATCTTCCAATTTCACCAGTAGAATCCCCTCTTCTTCCCAAAGATCCTGGTCCTCTGGTTCCAAGGCTGTAGCCATTTTCTGGCTCTGGGCTGGTCTCACACCATCTAGAGCTCACACTGCCATTACCCCCCAGTCTCAGCCTGGGCACCTCGAGGAGTTTCTCCCAAGGGACCTGGGGTAGAGAAGTAGAGACAAACAGTGTAAGCCCAGAATTATGCACAGCGATAGCAGTTCTGAGTTTAATCATAATCTTGCACATATAACACTTCCTCAAGCTATTCAGTCCCCTTTCCCCGAATCTGCATAGCCCATAAACAAATCTAGTTGGACCAGATGACGTAGGTTGAACACGGAAGTTCCCCACCTCTTTTCCTGGGCAGGGTTCACACCCCATAGAAAAACACTGCATTTCTACTTCACGAGACTTGTGAACCTAAAAGCTAAGTGGCTAGCAGCAAGGACACTCAGAATTACCCGCTAAAAACCGTGGTACTGACCAAGGTGTGTCCTGTACAAACACATTTACATATATACTAAAATGTATGTTCTCAGAAGAGACACATCGACAGGACTGAAATAGAGAGAGAAGGTCTTATCAAAGTTCATTCTGAACTGAATCATACCCATTATTCATTTCTTCTGTAAAATGGAAACTCTCAGAGATTTGAGGGGAGGATCCGGTGAGTTAACAGTGAAGAAAGCCACGTACAGTGGCTGGCACACAGGCACCCCCAAAAGCAACTTTTCTCTTGTAAGACATCTTTAGTTGGAAGACCTACAGGCACTCACACCCAAGCGTTCAAAATGAAGTTCACGCATCAGTCTTACTCCCAACCCTCCCTCTTCCTGGAATCCTGCCTAGGCTGGATCATTCTAGTTAAGATTAAACTTTGTGATCCCTGGGTTTAACGCTGATTCTTCCCATTGCTTACAGCTCATTAAACTGATTCTGCCTCCTACCCTCTGAACCTGCTTCCTCCTCTTCTTTCCCAGACGGCTGTAGTTCGGGCCCTCACCTCTCGCCTGCTCCACTGCCGTAACCTAACTGGGTGCCGGCTGCACTCAACTGGGAGCAAAGGGCAACAGAATGATCCACGAAGCTTTTGCAAAACAGTAACAAACGTCATTTTTCTGGATATTCTGATTCAGTCCATCTAAGCAACTGTATCTTTAGAAGAGCTAGGCGAGGTTTGGATGTGCATCTTGGTTGAAACCCCAAGGGTGCGAGGGTGCGTAAGGTTAAGAATGAGAGCCTTGGAGTAGGCTGCCAGGGTGTGTATCCTGGCTCTACTGTTCCCTCGGTATGAGGCCACGGGCAAGTCTTTATCCTCCTTATGCCTGTCCCCCCATTCGTAGAACAGAGGTCACAATGGTATTCATCCAATATGAGGATTAAATGTATTAGTACCTGCGAAGTACTTAGAGGAGTGATGGCATGCCAAAGTTAACTTTCTAAAAAATATTTCTAAATTTTAGTTCAAACTGCATCACTCAACATTTAAAAAATAATTTCTTCCCTGGCCAGGTGGCTCAGTTGGTTGGAATGTCATCCTGTACAGTTGCAGGTTCGATTCCTGGTCAGGGTGCGTGTGGGAGGGAACCCATCGATGTTTCTCTCTCAAATCAATAAAAAACCCACATATCCTCAGATGAGAATAATAATAATGATGATGATGATAATTTCTTACTAAGATCAGTTCCCAAATCCTTAGCATATGAAGCTCTTCACAATCAGCCCTCAATCTATTTTTACGCTTCACATCCTACCCTTCCCTCTGCCTTACCTGGTTATAACAAACGCATTGCTCATCTCCCTACAACAGGGTGTCTTTCCAGGCCTCCAGGCCTGTGTGAAGGCAGTTCCTTCTGCATGGAATACCCATCCCCCCCCATCCCCCCCCATCCCCCCCCATCCCCCCCCCATGCGGCATGGTGTTCCCACTCCTCGTGACAGGTCCCTCTTCTCCATCCCCGTGACCTGCAGGCTAGGTCCGTATCAGTTCTCATCCGGATTACTGAAACTACCTCCAGATGTGAGCTACCTGCCTCCAGGCCTACCTTCAAGTTACCAGGCACGAGAATGAGTACTCTTGGCAAATCTGGTCCCTACTTAAGACCCTCAATCAATCCTGGCGTGTAAGTGAAATACAGACTTACTTCCAAGTATCATATTTTAGGATGGACCTTCATTTTATTTCCTTTGCCCTCCTCTCCAATCCTTTCAAACACACACACACGTGTGTGCATGCAAAGCACACTAAAGTCCTAAGTTCTTTGGCTTTTGAACATGCTGTTCCTTCTGAGTCTTTGCCCTTCATTAGGGTAGACTTTATCTTTCAAGACACAGCTCAGGCTTCATGTCCTCTGAGATGATTGCTTTGATCCCACTCCCCCCATCCTTAGACATGGTTATAAATCACTGTGCCTCCATAGCACCTGCGCACATCTCTATCACAGTATCGGTCATATCAAATAGCCATGTTTTAAAATATATTTTATTGACTTTTTACAGAGAGGAAGGGAGAGGGATAGAGTTAGAAACATCAATGAGAGAGAAACATCGATCAGCTGCCTCCTGCACACCCCCACTGAGGATGTGCCCGCAACCAAGGTACATGCCCTTGACCGGAATCGAACCTGGGACCTTTCAGTCCGCAGGCTGATGCTCTATCCACTGAGCCAAACCGATTAGGGCTCGAATAGCCATTTTTTTTTTTATCTTTTCTGTGAACCGCCTTAAAGTTAGGGGCTAAGCTTTTCATCAATGTCCAATACCTATAATAAAGTGCACAATAAAAATGCATTTAAATGAATACACCTCCATTTTGAAGTTTTCTTCCCACTTTAACAGGAAGAATCAGTCTTTTTTTCTCCATTATGTTTCTACTCTCTTTTTTATTCACCCAATCTTGTTAATTCTACCTTTAAACTTGTTTCAAATTCATCCATCTCACCTCCACTGCCAGTCCCCTGGTGAAGCCAAATAAAGGCAGTAATAGAATCCTTTAAAAAAAATGGCATTACCAGCTCCTCCACCTCACTGGCACGTGACAGGCACGTTGAACAACTTGGTTCAAGTTTTACCATTGGTCTTCCTGGCCTTGTCCCCTCCAGACCAAGTTGCAGTCCCCACATATAACCGGAGAAATTCTTCATTTTTTAATCTTTTTGTGCTTCAAACGAACTGCCTCAGATCCACCTTCAAAATTATCAATTCACCCTTAACAGCTGTGTCTATGTGCTATTGCCCATCAAATGAGTTTAATTTCAATAATAAAAATGATATTATTCATTTTTATTATCTATATCACATTGCTCTTCATGCTTACTTACCCATTATCCTAAAATATCTACTATATACTTTCAGTTTGTTTTAGAGTCCCATATCTCGATGTTCATATGCTAATTTGCCTACTTATTCAATCTGCAATCTCTACCTCACGATTTATTTTCTCCGGCGGTTTGTAATGCTTAAAATGCTATGCCCACCCTCAATGATTGAATTTTATATGTTGGGAGTTGGGAGAGCCCTAGGTTATAAAAGTGAGCTCTTTGAATAGAATTTCATTTGCTTCTACCTAAAACCTAATGATTTCAATGATCTTGGATCAGTTTTTATGTTAATTTCTCAGTGTTCCTGACTTAAGCTGGTATTATGTGGGCCAATGCCTGTGACTTTTGTCCTACCGAAGGTTATGGAGGCCTACTTCCTTGCCCTTTTGACTTATCACTCGACAGGTTTCCAGGAAGGGGCAGCTCTTCAAGGCTCCAGAGTGAGAGGTTCAATTCCATGGACTTCCCCCACCCCACCAGTTCCCCAGTTCATGTCTTCTTGTTGGAGCACTGATTTTAGAACCCCAAACTCCAGAAGCCTTATTTTGGTTTCAAATGTCCTTGGGCTGTGGCAGAGTCAGCTTGTACTTACTACTCTAGTTTTTATTTCTAGAACCTATACATTTATCTTTAGGTTTTTTTATTTGTTTTTTGTGGGTGGGGGCAAATGGGTGCAGGAATGTAATGGGCAAGAGCCCCCTCGACATTAGCTGCACCTGCAAAATTGCAGGAAGGTCTGAGTGGTGAACTTTCTAACATAAAAAATCAGCCGATGGCTTCACATTGTCCACAGAATAAAATTTAAACTTATGATTTGATTCTCAAAGCCCTCCACGACCTGGCCCCTACCTACCTCTTTGCCCACGATCACCACTCGCACTGAATGCCACTGCTTCACAGCAGTGTCCCTTTCCTATGCCCTCACCAGGATTTCACGATGCTGTTCACTCCTCCTGAAAGCCCTTTCCTACCCCTGTGGTTAACTCTACTCATCGTCAGCTGCAGTTTTCCCAGGATGCCTCCCTGCCCCGCCCAGGCCACTCCCACAGGAACTTGCACTGCCCCCACCACAGCACACCTATCCACTTTGTGTGGTGAGAACTGTTCCTCTTGCTGCTGAACTCACCAGACTGTAAGGCTCTGAGGACAGGGACAGAGGCACCCAGCTCACTGCCCATCACGCAACAGGCACGCACACACAGAACACGCAGGTCTTTTGTCTTTGTCTGGAAGGACGGACAATGTCTTATTAATGCTTATTCATGTATCCGGCAAACCATGTGCTGGACAAGGAATGAATACGCAAGACCGTTTACTGCTTGGACTGTGAGTAAACCGACACTCTTAGTGGTTCCTAACTTGACAGAACCGCAGCTCATTGCAAGGAGTCTTCAGACTGCCCTGGGACAATCCAAACGCAAGTCACACAAAGCTGTGCATCCGGGAAAAAAAGCATTTTACTTTGAGGATTTAAATAAACTTTAATAAGCACAAAAGTAGACATCCAGTAATTTAATGAAGCTACAATAATGACTACTGATCCAGACAAAACTTCCAAACTCCCTTTTCCCCCCAATCTTGCAAGGTAGAACCCATGCCCAGTGAAGCCGAAGGAAGCCTCATTGTTTTCATGTTGTACTAACTACAAGAGAGTCCCTACTATGGAAAGGGTTCTGTTCTCACAGGACCTAGCTTTCCAAAGGAAAAGAATATAACAGCACCTCATAAAAGTTGCCATTTTTAGCCTGGCCGGTGTGGCTCCATGGTTGAGTGTCGACCTATGAACCAGAAGGTCACGGTTCGATTCTGGGTCAGGGCATATGCCTGGGGTTTTGGGCTGGATCCCCAAGAGGGGGCATGCAGGAGGCAGCCAATCAATGTTTCTCTCTCATTATTGATGTTTCTATCTTTCTCTCCCTCTCTGAAATCAATTAAAAATATATAAATTAAAAACTGCCATTTTAAAATGCCCTTCAGAATCATGAAATGAGATTTCCAATGCTTGTTTGTATTTATGTTGGCAGCCCGAGAAACTGAGATGAAGGCAAATGGATCCCCAGCAGCAGAATGAAGGGAGGAAGGGAGTCCTTGGTGGGGCAAGAGATGAGAAGGAACAGCAGGCGGCAGTGCTGTGGACTAGGTACCCAAAGATGGAAGGCCCAGGAGGGTTTCATGGGATAACACACAAGGGCCCTTGTAAAGGGTAAAGCCCCCTGCAGATAACTGCTCTCCTCACACACAGTTGCAAGCACATTTTATGACCTAAAATGTGCTTGCAACTGTCAGGTATCAGTATCAGAGGTAGAAAATGGACACTGTTTTATTCTTTAATTCACGGGGTGTACTACACTGTGAGTCTCTCTTGCAAACTGGCTGTCCTTGCTATTCTAACACCTTTCCATTCAATGTCTATCTTTGGAAGGGTTCCACAATGACAGCTAAAAACTGAACAAAAGGATGACACAGAGAGAATGTGAGGCCAGGCCAGGAAGAGTGAAAGACTTGGTTCCAGAAGGTTCTGAAATGATGTGTGCAGACGTGTTTCACACGCCTAGGTCCCATAGCTAGTCAAGAGTGTGTATTTCTATGAGGCAGAACTGGGGAGAGATGTGGAAAAGGTAAGACCTTTCTCCAATCCTGGTCCAGCTGTCTCTGCTTCTTACTGAAGTGTCACAGCCCGTGAAGACCCTACAGGATCCTACTGACAAGAACAGGAAACTGCAGGCAATGGAAGGGTATCTGCTTCTCTACCTTAAAGTATTGCTATTTGCGGGGGTCATTCTGGAGCCTAAATGACAAGGTCTGTAGTGATATCTGTCTCAAGGACAGATAGTAACCTATTTAGTAGCAAATAATTTTCAGAAGAAAACAGTGATCAGAAAGGTTCAAATGATTCTATTTAGCAGGCATTGCTATCCCTTCCAGTCTCCATTCTTGTCTTACACTAATTCAGATCCATAACCTAAAAATTTGAGTATGACTGCTTACTGGGTCATTGCAACAGATCTTCTTTCTCATTTGCTCTAGAATAGAAATCAACTAATAACAATTCTTAGCTGCCCTTTTCCAACGCTGTATTGTTCTTTAAAACTAAAGATTAGCCGAAACCGGTTTGGCTCAGTGGATACAGCATCGGCCTGCGGACTGAAAGGTCCCGGGTTCGATTCCGGTCAAGGGCATGTACCTGGGTTGCAGGCACATCCCCAGCAGGAGATGTGCAGGAGGCAGCTGATCGATGTTACTCTCTCATTGATGTTTCTAGCTCTCTATCTCTCTCCCTTCCTCTCTGTAATAAATCAATAAAATATATTTAAAACAAAACAAAACAAAACAAAAAACTAAAGATTAGCCCAGTATGATCCCGCTACTGGAAGATTCTTTTGTTGTGTTAACTGTCATATACACAAAATGCTTCTCCATGCTCCCCATATACGGGTTAGTCCTTTGGAGCACTTTGCTGGATCCCTCTCCTCACTTACTAGCCATGTGACACTCCCTAAGTCTCATCTTCAAAATGTGGCTCATACCACCTCAGGTGGCTGTCCCAAACATACAGAACCACTCAGCATACAGCCCGGCATAGGGCAGATGCCCAATATATTTTGTTCTCTTTTTTCCAACTTTTGGGAAGAAGGCAAGATTTAAATGTTAAGCATACAGTCTGTTATTTCATCAAAATTACAAAAAGATTAAAATGTAAAGGAAAAATCTTGGTCTGTTTACTGTTACATCAAAAGTGAAGTGTTAGCCAAAACCGGTTTGCTCAGTGGATAGAGCGTCGGCCTGCGGACTGAAGGGTCCCGGGTTCGATTCCGGTCAAGGGCATGTACCTGGGTTGCGGGCACATCCCCAGTGGGAGATGTGCTGGAGGCAGCTGATCGATGTTTCTCTCTCATCGATGTTTCTAACTATCTCTCTCCCTTCCTCGCTATAAAAAATCAATAAAATATATTAAAAAAAAAAAAAGTGAAGTGTTAAACCAGAGGAGTCCTGCGTTGACAGCACTTATAAACTAGTATCAAATAGGACCCTTTTCCAAGGGTGGAAACTGACAGGCAGGACTGAAATCAACTCTAATAAGCAGTTACATGCAATCTTCCCCAATCATATTAGCAATGTTTCTACGGATCAATATCATAGTCCCCTTCCCTCCCTGTAACTGGGCCTTTGGTACATATCTATAGAATACAGAGGGGGCGATATGAGGTGAGCGGGTAGTATACCCAAGAAGTCCCTCAAAAACTTAACTCAAAAGGCAAAAGAAAAGGAAACGAATTCACTGACTTTTGAACACATCAAGCTCAAACTATGTTTAAAAGCTATTTTGCCACTTAAAATGTTTTCCTTCATTAGATTCAACATAAAATATCTGAGTAGCACGGAGAGAAGTGGCTCAAAGTTACAACAGGTTTCAGAGAAACAGAATAAGGTGTAGAGAAGGGGAAGATTAGGAAGAATAAAGAAGTCAGATGGGCGGTGGCGGTACAGCGAAGTCAGGGAGGCTGAGATATAAATACTTTCAACCCTGAATTTGTAGACTTTGTGGTTAGGATCAAAGTGTACAATGGGCATAAAAATGTCACTGAGAGTAAATGCAAACGTGAAAAATGTAAAATAAAGCTCCAAAATCATTATAATTCACTTCATTTTTTACTTGAAATGTGTTCTATAGATATGTACCAAAGGCCCAGGAGGCTGAACAGTGGACAGTTCTGCCTTTGGAGTTAGATGACCTGCATTCTACCTCCTAAAGGTGTGTCACCTCAGACAAGTCACATCAATTCATCCTGAAGATGGGGATGATTCTCTCCCTAAAGGCAGAGAGATGGGTCATCTTTTGAGAAACTGTCCAGCTCTTTGCTGGTGATAAGGGAGGTGTTTTGAGAGGAACAAGGATACTATATGGTTTTATTGAGTACTTGGGACCTAATGTATTAGCTTAGGATGGCGAAAGGAATTCATTACAGACTTGAGGCAGGCTAGAGGCCAAATATAGATTTTAAGAGTCCAAAATTAAATATGTGGCCATCATGATATTTGTTAGTCTCCAACACGAAGATTAACCTTAGGTAAGGGTTATATCCCAGAGATGGTTAATGGCCTACGTAATGCAGCATCTATACGCCCCAGGTAAAAACAGAACCCAGACTAATCTGAAGTAGGGAAAGGGCAGTCAGCAAACCTGACTCCCATCCTGCTAACAGCAGAGTTTTCATTTGGCAGCCAGTTACACTAGCTGTATCCAATGAATGACTACGACAAACACGGTCAATGCCAATCACACAACATGACTTAATAAAAGATAACAGGATATTATAAATACAGCCTGACCTGAGGTGTAAATATGGATAATTCAGAACAGTCAATTCAGACGTCATTAACTAGGTTTTTAGTTTTGTAATGAATATTCTAGTCCGGGCGCTCCCTGCTCTGTCCCCAGATGACCTCCTGGCTTTCCCGGGGCTCCCCTGCATATGAGATGCTCAAGGAGGGGACCCAGGCTTGCTGGACCAGAGGAATCGGAGCAGCGTCAGGTTTCCACTGAGACTCAATCATGGTCCAGAGGAGAAGGAATCCCAGGAAGCCTTTCTTGCTGTGGGCAGTTTAGCATCTCTATCTCCCACTGTGAGCCCTGCCCCTGAGAGCAAAGACCTCCTTACTCACTTTCATATTTCCAGAGCCTAACATTTTGCCAAATATTTGGAAGAAAAGGTGCTCAATAAATGTGTGTTGAATTTAATTAAGCTATTTTCTCTTCCAACTTGAGAACAGAAACACATTAAGAATCAGCGGAGGCCAGCAATTCTGGGTATAAAGCACTCACAGGGACAATTACATTGGGCATAAGCATTTATTCCAATCTTGCAGGGGAATCAGCTACAGTAGCCATATAGTGTTTTACTATGTGGCATAGAATTAGGAGAGAAAAACTTCTTCAAGGGGGCAGGAGGGCTGGGGGTGAGCTCCTTCCAAATATCTCACCCCACAAGATGCTAGGCAGAGAAAGATGAAAAAAGGCATAGGTTCTGACCTTACAGAATTTAATATATAGTTAAGAAATATCAGGGGCTTTACATACTGGAGATTCACAGCAAAAACCTAGTTTATGAGTATAAGCTATATGATCAAAAGAGAAGCGCCTATCAAGAGAAATAAGAAAATTAAGGGGAAAACTTTTAAATATTTCATTTTCAATTTGGTATAAGGTAATGTAGCCTTCAGAGCTTGCTTGTTTTTAAAGTACACTTTCTTCATTCTACAAATGAAAGAATTCAGACCCACGTGGTTCAATTACCCACACAAGCTCTTATTACTAGCTTCCGGCACAGAAGTACTCTACACACAGGTCTTTTGACCCCCAAACCACTGCCAGGTTTATGTGAAGAAGTCTGGCCAAAGGCAGCGGTTCTCAGCGTCAGAAACCTAGACCAGTAGCACCAGCACCTCCGGACTTGTTAGACCCTGGAATTATCAGGGCCAGCCCAGGCCTATTACCAGCAACTGGGGGGCTGGCCCCAGCCATCTGTTTCACACGCCCTTCAGGTACTCCAGACGCATGCATTTGGGAACCAGTGCCTGCGGCAAAGGACGTAAACCCGGGGCTCCAGCAGAAAGGATCCAACGCTTCCAGTGCCGGCCAAATTTAAAGGGGGCGGGGGTGCAAAGGTAGAAAGAGTCTAGGACCGTTCCGTCTTACGCTGGTGCCACATTAAATGGGAAAACTACCTGTGTCGTTCGTGATGCCCACGAGTCCCTCACATCCTAGTAAAAGCCTTGCTGTGCCCTTGAAACGTCTACTGCGATATAATATACATGCAAAGGGAGCAAAAGGGGTACAGCCAGAGGAGACAGGGGTGAAGGTCAGGAGTCCCAGCTGTTTGGTCCTAGGAGGAAAAATTCCCTTCCGTCTTCCAAACCCGCCCCTCCTTCCGCTACCTGGAAACAGCAGAAAGTTACTCGAGACGCATGGCCACACACCCTAACTGCTCTGCTGTCCCCCGCGTCCCAGCAACAAGCCTCCCAGCCCCCCACCCCACACAACCTTTCTGGATCCAGGCTCATGCGTGGGGGTGGTTTGGCAGAGACATGGGGGGGGGGATCTTCAATAGCTTTCCTTGTGGCTTCTGAGGGGGGCTGCCCTGGGTATCACCTGCAGAGTGCGGATGGAGAAAAAGCACCAGCCTCTACGCCTAGCCTCCAAGAGGGACCCTGGAGGGGTGGGGAGGGGGGTGGCACTGCTCCCCAGGACCACGGTGCTGGAAGAGCTGGGGCAAAGAGCTGGAACCAAGGCAGACAGACGGGTTATCCGAGCGCCTAGGCGACAACAGCATCCGACGCCCAGAAAAATGAAAAGTGCCACCTTTGCGCGAGAACACCGCATAACCACGCACGCTCCAAACTTTTAAGTTCAAGCGGACAAAAAGCAGAGGCCCGCACCCTCCTGCCCAGGGCAAGAGGGGCGGTAAGAGGTGCCGATCGGGCCCTCGGGAGCGGGGCGGGGCAGCTGCCGGTGACGGTGGGGTTAGCTCGGGGGCCAGCCACGGAGACAGCCGGGAAGCGCGAGCCAGCCCGGCCCCGGGGCCTACTGTGGTCACCCGTGGGTATCCCTGCGTGTGTGCTGGGCCGGGGAGGGGGTGGTGGTGGAAAGAGATGGGGTCTGTCCAGGCCGGGAGGAGGCGGGGGAGGATTCCTGAGCCACCGGCGAGGCGAGGCGGGGCGAGAAAACGCTGGGAGAAACCCCCGGGCCCAGACCACTCCCCCCTCGGCCCGGCGGGGGCCGCGCGGAAGCCCTGGGAGCAGCTTTCCCGCAGGCCTCGGGGGCGGGGGGCTGCAAGAAGGACGCCGGGAGCGCCCCCCGCGGGCCGCGGGTTCCAGCTCCGGCCGCCAGGACGCACGGGGCCACGACGCCTCCCGCGGCCCCTCGCGACACTGCCGCCGCCCTCTCCCCAGGACCGCACCGGCTCCCAGGGTCGGGGGCGGGGCCTGCGACCTCTCCCTCGTCCCCGCCCTGCGCTGCCCCGCTCGGCCCGGTCCGGCCCAGCCCGCCAGCACTCACGGCTCCGACAGCTCCCGGGGCTCCTCCCCTGCCCAGCCGGCTTCTCCCCCACCCACTCCCGGCCCGCGCGGCCGCCACCGGATCCGAGTCGCGCGGGGCCAGGAGGGTCGGAACACGTGGGGCCTTTGCACCGGAACCGGAAGCTGCCGTCGCCCCGCCTCCTCGCGGCGCTGAAGCCGTTCTAGGCCCTGGGAGGTGTGGTCCTCTCGATGTGCCCCGCGCCCCGGGATGCTCCCAGCCCGGGGATCCTCATCCAAAAGGGCTCGCCCGACGCCCGTCTCCGATTTCCTTTCGTTTTTCTGTTTTTGATCTTTATTTCTTTGTTTTGATTGGGATGCCAATATCTCTACTTGTTTTTCTTTTCTTTTCTTTTTTGCCCCCTTTGAATTGTCTGTCGAGCAGGATAGAAGAGAGCAGCTGGGGTTTGAAGACTGGCCCTTGCATTTTTTTTTTAATTAAAAAAATGTTAATATTGACATTATTGCAGCTGTCCCTCTTTTTCTCCCCTTTGCCCACCTCCACCCGTGCCCACCCTCTCCCTTGGCCTTCACCAAACGATTGTCCCTGTCCATGGGGTATGCATATATGTTCTTTAGCTATTTCCTTCTTCATTCAGTCACCCCCAACCCCTCCCGTCGGGCACCACCCAGTTTCTTCCATATATCTTTGCTTCCGGTTCCATTTTGTTCCGCAGTTTATTTTGTTCATTAGATTCTACATGTTAGTGAGATAATATGATAACGTCTTTCTCTGACTGGCTTATTTTGCTTACAATAATACTATGAAATTAAACTTGGTTTTCTCCTGCTAACCTGTCTCGTGCCAATTTAATTCTTATACCATGCAGAAGAACCTAGGAGGCTAGAGGAGAAATATTTCCTCCTCATCAAAACCATTCTTTTGATGACAGGGTTCTTGATGATATTCATGTCCTTAGTGTCTCTTTCTTTGCCTTCAAATGAGTGATTCCCATGCCCCGCTCTACGACAGCTCTTCCCTAAGATAAATTGGGTACGACAGTGAGATAACATTTTTACCTCATTGCACTTTTGAATTTTCAATTTTCAACTCAGTACTAAAAAACCACACAATAATCCTTTTTTAAAAAAAAATCATAGTTTTAATGGGGTTTTAATGATAACATTTCTTTGCTGTTGGAAGAGGGACATATAGAATACTAATATTACAAACTGTGACTCATCTGCCTCATCACTGTGTAAGAACCTTTCATGCCAGATGTCTTGTCTGAGAGCAAGGTTATACCAATAGATCTGTCACCTGCCTTGAGGGACTTTACATGCGAATCATACACGCCAGCTCTGAGCTTAGTGTAACCTTGGGGCTGAGTTTTCCAGCAGGAATGCCTTCATGGTTATGTTGGCTCTGAGATTTTTATTGGTTTCCTAGGCACATGGCCTATCAACGTTGAAGTACAGCAACTGGCATAATCCAATAGGAAATTTCCATATGATATCCTCAGCTTTGGGTATTATCTGGGAATAAACAGCATTAGGTTTAATTAAAAATGTGTTTTATGTCAGGATGGACATCCAGGCCTAGCTGGTTTGGCTCAATGGATAGAGTGTTGACCTGTGGACTGAAGGGTCCCAGTTTCAATTCCGGTCAAGGGCGCATGCCCAAGTTGTGGGCTCGATCCCTAGTAGGGGGGGGAGGGTGCAGGAGGCAGCTGATCAATGATTCTCATCATTGATGTTTCTCTCTCTCCCCTCTCCCTTCCTCTTGGATATCAATAAAAATATATTTTTTAAAAAACCCAACATCTTTATTTTAAAAAAAAGATGGACATCCACTTATTGAGACATTACCAGATAAAAACCGAATGTGTTTCAAGAATTTTTGAAAGACCCTTTGACTTGATTACGAGATTTTAGGGAACTTCTATTATGAAGAAAATAAATACTAAGAAAATGAGGTGTGGGATGCCTTATACCTTTGACAAGGAGATGAGGCAAAGGGATTTATTATAAACAGAGCAAGACAGGATTTGTTTTTTAAAAATTTTTTAAAATTGATTTTTACAGAGAGGAAGGGCGATGGATAGAGAGTTAGAAACATCGATGAGAGAGAAACATCGACCAGCTGCCTTCTGCATGTCCCCTACTGGGGATCGAGCCTGCAACCAAGGTACATGCCCTTGACCGGAATCGAACCCGGGACCCTTCCGTCTGTGGGCCGACGCTCTATCCACTGAGCCAAACCAGTTAGGGCAGGATTTCTTATATTTTAAAAGTATGTTACTGACGGTTGTCCTTGACTTGAGTGGTTTCCGCTTTCAGCGTATAATTGAGCAAGTCCTCAGTTCTGTCTCTGCACCTGAGGGCACTCAGCGGTTTCCTTGTTAGACAATTAGGTCACATCTCCCCTTTAAGGAGGATTTTTGATTCATTTATATGTAAGGAATGCTTGTAGGAAACCCTAACGATCATAGTTCGCTTTCACACCCTCACCTCCTCCACAATCCTCTCTCACATTTAATTTGGTATCTGCATTGTTTATTTTTTTATCTTTAATTTCTTTATTGGTATTACAAATTTCTATAAGGTATTACAAATGTGTCCTCATCCCCCCCCTCATTAACCCCCAAACTCCCTCCCCCCACACTCATGCTCTCATCCCCCCGTTGTCTGTGTCCATGAATTAAGTTGATGTTGATGTGTCGCCCGTTTTACTCTGCATGACGACGAGTCTTTGGAAAAGCCATTGCTTTCCTCAGGGCTTCTTTTACCTCCTTGTTTCTAATGGTGTAAATGAACGGGTTCAGAAGGGGCGTGAGGATAGTATTCAGCACCGACACCACCTTATTCATCTTAAAGGAGGAGTGTGCGGTGGGTCTCAGGTACATGAACACGACGGCTCCATAAAACAGAGAGACCACTGTCAGGTGAGAGGCACAGGTAGAGAAAGCCTTCCGGCGGCCAGGGGCGGAAGGAATCTTCAGGATGGTAGACAGAATGGACGCATAAGAAATCACAGTGAAGAGCAGCGACCCTGGGATCACCAGGACGGTTGCTAAGAGACCTAGAAGCTCCAAAGTGCTCGTGTCTCCACAGGCTGCTTTCAAGATGGGACCCACGTCACAGTAGAAATGATTGATGACATTGTCGCCGCAGAACGGCAACTGGATGAGCAGCATCGTCTGGCAAAACACAATGGCAAAGCCCACCGCCCAGGAGCTGAGGGCCAGTTGCAGGCAGAGGCTGCTGGTCATGATGGCGGGGTAGCGAAGGGGCTTGCAGATGGCCAGGTAACGGTCAAAGGACATGCTGGTGAGGATGAAGAACTCAGTGGTGCCCAGGAAGAAGTGGAAGAAGGACTGCAGCAGGCAGCACGGGGGGCAGATCGCTGTTCTTGCCACCACAAGGGTTTCCAGCAGTTTAGGGATGACCGTGGTGGTGTACCAGATCTCTAGGAAGGACAAGTTGCAGAGGAAGAAGTACATTGGAGTTTGCAGTCTGGGCTCAGCCCAGACAAGGACAATAATGAGCCCATTGCCTGCCAGGGTGAGTATGTAGATGAAAAAGATCACGGTGAAGACAGGGACTTGTAGCCCATGGATCCCAGGAAAGCCGAGGAGAATGAACTCTGTGATGGCTGTGCCATTTCTCATGTCCCTTGATATTCTAGAAAAACAGGCAAAAAAAGAAAAAAATAGCACCTCAGAACCTCACACTCAAATACAGTTTAAACTAAACTAAACAAACAGAATAAGAATGAGAATGAGAATGAGAATGAGGAAGAGGAGGAGGAGGAGGAGGAGGAGGAGGAGGAGGAGGAGGAGGAGGAGGAGTTGGAGGAGGAGGAGGGGGAGAAGGGGAGGAGGGGAAGGAGGAAGGGGAGGAGGAGGAGAAGGGAAAAATTCTGATTCTATTTAAGGTTCTTCAGAACACATGCACACAAAGTACTCCTTTCTTCCTTGTGATGTGGCTTGTTCCTGTACCAGCTCTTAATGGATTCTGAAAGTACTAAGTACCCTTTATGGGTGTAAAAGTACTTTTTCACCCTACACAGCGATGAGCATGCTCACTGTAATGTGGTGGTTTATCTGTCAATCGTCCATAAGATTATTGAAAATAAACAGTGTAGACTGCGGCATACATGACATACGCCCAGGTGTGGGTTCAGAAGAAGTTAATCCATGCTCTCATATTATATTCTGAAAGAAAATTCTTGACATACATCACAGGTATGTTTAAGAAAGTTGACTTTACACGCCCATGCGTGTATATCACTAAAAATCATTTCTGTGACGTATTAGCAAGGGGACACAGTTTAGATAAGAGAACAGGTGTTTTTCCAAAGACTCCAATTCCAAATGCAAAGTCGACTCCTTTGCTAAAGTGGACTAAAAGCATTCAAAACTGAATGGATAAAATTGCTTAGCAAGTAGGGAAACGCACACTAAACTTTAATTCACAATTCCAAGACCACCTGAATCAGGACCTGCTATAGAGAAGCACCTAACACATTTATATCGGATAAAAAGCTGTAGGCACTAACCTAAGAAAGTGGAAAAGGTTTCAAATGCTGAGGAAAACAAACTGGGAATCCTGGAAAGAACATTCTTAGCCAAACCTTCCTTTGGGACTATCTGTGCCATTTTTCCTATTTAGATATGCAAACGGGTAGGCTGAGAACTTCCTGTTCCATTAAAATTCACTGGAAAATAGCAAAACGACCTCCTCTCTCATTGAGAATAGCCTCCCCTCTGGTTCTTCTTTGCAATAGGCAAGATCAATGACTATGAAACCAACTGCACCATTTTCAAAGGAGGCTCACAGTTCATCGACATGTTGCTTAATCCCATTCTCTGAGAACGTAGGGTAGAGAAATACTTTCATCCCTTCCCACTCTTTTCTAGATCAGGAAAGAATCTCTCTTTTTAAAACAATGTCATAAGATCCAGTTCTTTTCCGTGAAACGAGAAGAGACAGACATATTTGAGTTTGTACGAATGGGTCATTCACCACCAGCCCAGTCACTCTATATAGGGTAGATACGGGTTTATCTTCATTCCCCATACGGAGGAGCGTGGCAGTCTCTGATGGTCAAAATGTCTAAGGGCCAGAGAGTTTGCCATTTAGAATGAGACCTATTTAGTCCACCGGCATTGGTTGAGGGCTGACTATGTTCCAAGTCCTGCTAGGTAATGAGGGAGCTTATCATTTAGATATGGGGAGAAAGTGTACATCATAAAGACAACAGCTCAGGGAGTGCACGGATTGTTTCTGCAAAGACCTCAAAGGGTCCCCTTACCAGCCTGGGAAGGTGTTCACGAAGGCTTTCCCAGAGAAGGAGGTGCCTAGGCTGGGTCCTGGAGGAGTTCCATAGAAGTGGGGGTGGGGTAGGGAGGGAAAATGCCTTCCAGACAAAGACCCAGTGTTTGAAAAATAGAACGAGGGCAGGGAATCTAAGTTGAGCAGAAGCTGGGAGTTCAGGCACTGCTGTTAAACTAACAGGTCTCCTGTGAGTTAGCGTATGTGATGGGATTCATGAGTTTGGAGGGGAAGAATCTTGAGTCAGGGAGTTTGCTAACATGGTGTGTGTGTGTGTGTGTGTGTGAGTGTGTGAGTGAGTGAGTGTGTGTGTGTGTGAGTGTGTGTGTGTGTGTGTGTGTGAGTGTGTGTGTGTGTGTGAAAGGTATAGTGTCCGACCTTAGAGCAGGGGCACCCAGATGACACATCTATACACTCTACAAAGGGAAGTGTATCAAGAGCCACTGCTGGGGGACTATGCTAAACTGGAACGCTGGTAGAGACGGCCAGTCTGAAACTCACCCCAGGAGTGGTCGTTCTGGGTAAGACGCGGTGAATTAACACAGCTTTCTTTTAGGAAGGCCCAAGTCCAAGTCATGCTTATGACTTTCTCTGCAGGAGGCTGGAATTCATTTATTGGACTTTATTTCAAAGCATCAAAGCTAGCTGTATCTATGCCTTCTGGAGCAGAGAAAACTTTACCCGAAAGAGTGTTGCTTCCTTCTCTGTGGCAAAGTAATACTAGTACTCACAGCACTGATGACTCCCGGGGAAGTACTTCCAGTCCCGAGGCATGTCCTTGTCCGTGCGGGGGCCGAGAGAAGAGGCTGTTTAAAAATGATCTACCTGCAGCAGAACCATTTCCTTCCCCTTTTGTGCTAGGAAAATGAACCTACCTTTCTAGAATTTAAGGCAAGGGCCACCAGCATTGCTGAATTCTGTTCACGAAGCTTTCAAGAAATGGCAAGATTTCGTAAGCATTCAGGAGAATTGCACTGAAAGTGATGAATCGACCGGTTCACGCTAGGTTAATATTTCTTCTCTCAAAATAACGATTTGTTGGTGGGGAATTTCACGGCTTCCTCTGGGACACCATTCTCCACGGATGTGCTCCAGAGACTCCTAAGGAGCAAAGGAAAGTTTCACTCAAAGTTTATCCCTGGCGACAGCGGGCTCCGGGCTAAGGGTGAGGCCCATTATCAGGGCTCAGCCTGGGACAGCAGTCCTGGGCCTTGCTCACACAGGTTAGGAAATGAGACAAGACCCGCTGTCCCTCTTGAAACTGGGGCTCCCCTGGGCCCACCCCACTCCTCTGACAAGCCAGCCACTTCCTGGGTGATTTTGGCTGGGTCCTGCGAGCCCCACTGCCGTGCCCTGGAAACACCCTGCACGTGTTGTGTCACCGAGGTCTCACTCCACTCCCTATGTAACACGTGTCTGAGAAAGACAAGAACGTCCCCCCACAATCCAAGTAAACATGCTGGCCGTAACCGGTTTGGCTCAGTGGATAGAGCGTCAGCCTGCGGACTGAAGGGTCCCGGGTTCGATTCTGGTCAAGGACATGTACCTTGGTTGCGGGCACATCTCCAGTGGGAGGTGTGCAGGAGGCAGCTGATCGATGTTTCTCTCTCATCAATGTTTCTAGCTCTCTATCTCTCTCCCTTCCTCTCTGTAAAAAATCAATAAAATATATTAAAACAAAAACAAAAACATGCTGGACACACAAACACACAGCTCAGTGCAAAAAGAAAGCGGCGTTAAGCTCCCTGCCAGAAACTGCCCTGCAACCGGCACTCACCTCTGTAGTGGGTGAGACTTCCAAAGTGTCCCCTTTCCGTTAGTGCGGCAGTTGTTTTAAAAAATATTCTTATTGATCTCAGAGAAGAAGGGAGAGGGAGATAGAAACATCAGTGATGAGAGAGGATCTTTGATCGGCTGCCTCCTGCATGCCCCCTACGGGGGACCAAGCCTGTAACCCAGGCATGTGCCCTTGACAGGAATCGAACCTGGGACCCTTCAGTCCGCAGGCTGATGCTCTATCCACTGAGCCAAACCAGGTAGGAAAGCGTCAGTCAACACCAAAGGAAAGGAATGTGACCATATCTAACACACCCGCATGGACATGAACCCTTTACACGACCATCCAAAATCTTTCCATCTATCCCACACAGCGAAGGGCCCAAAATACAAAAAAACTCCTTCACCAAGCCATTGACTGCAGTGGTAGGAAACTTAGAACATACTTGTAAACTCAAATGTCTATAAAATCATAATTAAATCCAGACCATGGTAATAAGTGATGTTAGTAATTGTGCACCATTGTATTCTTTTCCATGCATGAAGCAGACGAAGTCCGTTCACAGATATTATAAATAAACAGCCAATTCAACAGTGAGTTGGGAAGAAAGGATATTTTGTGCATTTTAATATGTTTTTAAAATGCCCTTGACCAGAATTGAACTAGGACCCTTCAGTCCCAGGGCCGATGCTCTATCCACTGAGCCAACCCGGGTAGGGCTGCATTTTAACATGAAGGAACCCCCACAGGAAGGAAGAATTGATTACCTGATGGGGAGCAGCAAAAACCTAATAGAGGCTCCTGAAGTCTAGGGAGAATGAGTTATTGATCTCTCAAAACCCAAGTTATCTTGTTCTTTTTGTGTGGAGAATAAAAACAAAAAGAATTTACTAGACTGCCAACAAAAGGCCAGCAGTGCTCCATGCTCACCTGAGACAGAGGTGGGGGCTGGGAGAAGAGAAAGGCAGACCTGTGGGCAGGAGCCTGAGGCTCAATGACCCCATTAAAGCTGTACCAACCTCCTGCAGCCTCTCAGGAACCGAATGTGAGAAACCCTGGGAATCTGAGGGCAGCCCCTAGAACACAGGGAGGAGTCAATGAACACCACCTCCTGTTCATAAACGTTATGGCATCAGACGTCAGACCCCGGGACTCTCCAGCCCCTTCGTGGCAGTTCTCTATTGTCACGTGCAGAATAAAATCTAGAGTCCTGTGGGGGCCGAAACGGACCTGTATGACCTCCCCTCCCACTACCTTTACGACCTTGTGTCCTACCACTGCCCACTTTGCTGCACAGGGGCCACCCTCCCCTCTTGCTGTCCTCACACACCCACGGGTGACTGTGGAGGACCAGCGCTTACTGCTCCTCCCACAGAGCCCTGGGTCTCCCTGCGCACTTCCTCAGGGCTCTGCTCAGATGCCATCTCTTCAAGGAGGACTCCGTGAGGACCTGTGCTCCTGAGCCGCCATCCTGCTCTCCTTTCATTTCCATCCGAGTGTGGCAACTGGAATCAGTTGTCTATCTTACGCACAAAGACGTACAGAAGATGAAGTGGGGAAGAGAAGACATCCCATAACAGAGGGAGAGAAAAGGGAAGGGCCATTGAGTTATCACTGACACTGACAGGTGTTGCACCGACCCTCAGATATCTATGAAGGAGACCCCTGCAGCGGAGGCCTCCTGAACCCCAGGCCAGCCCTTCTCCAGCACAGACCCTGAGGGCTCACTGTTCCCACTCTTACAGCTTCCGTCTGCCGTCCAGATCTGGGCAAGGGGCGACCTTGGAATCTCCCAGCCACAAGGGTTTAATTTCCTAAAAGGATCATCACAGTCACCCCCAAATCACAATCTTACAGACAGGCGGTCAGTGTGCCCGGACCATCTTTCACCGAACACCCAGCAGTGCCCAAGGAAGAGTGGTCTTCACAAGCACTGCCCTTCTGGGGTGCCCTGAGGGGTCCTACCTGGGTGCCCCGCTGACCCCACTCTGAGAGCACCGAGGAGAACAGGAGGTTCTGGGGTAAGAGGAGAGCAGCAGGACTCCTGTTTGCATTCCGCCCGTGTTAAAGGATCATCATTTGTTGCCCTAACCGGTTTGGCTCAGTGGATAGAGCATCAGCCTGTGGACTGAAAGGTCCCAGGTTCAATTCCGGTCAAGGGCATGCACCTTGGTTGCGGGCACATCCCCAGTAGGAGATGTGCAGGAGGCAGCTGATCGATGTTTCTCTCTCATCGATATTTCTAACTCTCTATCCCTCTCCCTTCCTCTCTGTAAAAAATTAATAAAATATATATATTTTAAAATGAATCATCATTTGTTCATTTGATAAAGGACCACCCAGAACACTACCCTTATTATTCTCTAAAGATTCTTTTCTCATCCTTTTCCACAGACCACGATTGAGAAAGGCTTTGAGAAGAATTGCATTCTCTGGGGCGCAGTTTTCCGTTAAGTGTAGACACTCATTTCTGTAGTCGTTTCCTGTTGGGTGACCATCTGCACATTCTTTCCTTCGGCAAGTGACGCTGCAACAATATTTTCCCGCTAAAGCGCCCAGTTGAGAAAAACCTTGTGTGGACTCGGTGGAACCTAATGAGTTTCTCCCCAAATAATCAGCAGCAGCGATTAGCTAATTAAGCTTCGACTTCCTTCATTCTTCATCAGAAAGAACAAGGATGATTTTTAAAGAACAGTTTCAACACAAGAGCTTCCTCTCAGCTGATGCCCAAGTTAATGTACTTGAAGCATCATGACTTGAAGGCAGTGACATTTGTTGCGATTTTATTTTATTTTTTAAATATATTTTATTGATTTTTTACAGAGAGGAAGGGAGAAGAGAGGAATAGAGAGCTAGAAACATCGATGAGAGAGAAACATCGATCAGCTGCTTCCTACACACTCCCTACTGGGGTTGTGCCCGCAACAAAGGTACATGCCCTCGACCAGAATGGAACCTGGGACCCTTCAGTCCGCAGGCCGACGCTCTATCCACTGAGCCAAACCGGTCAGGGCATGTTGCGATTTTAAACGTGCCTCGGAGTGACAAGGCAGTGACAGTGTACCTCAGAAGATCGCCTCGGTCCATGATGTCACCAAACTGCCACCCCAGCTCACTTCACTCCTATTTGCCCAGCCTGGGCTCATCCTCTAAAGTCCTCTTGTTGATTCTCAGACTTTCTTAAATCCAAACCCCTCAGCAAAACAGGACACACACAGACCCAAACATCTGCAAGCGTCATGCAGGGGCATAAAAGTTCTGAGTGAGCAGAGCACCAGATGGGCCAGAATTCCTGCCTCTGAACCTCTGCGTGACCTGCGCCTTCCCCCTGAAGTTCTGTTTCTATGTTCATAAGCAATGAGTTCCAGCCTGGCTGGTTTGGCTCAGCGGATTGAGCATCAGCCTGTGGACCCAAGGGTCCCGAGTTCAATTCCGGTCAAGGGCGTATGTCCGGGTTCCAGAGGTATGCAGGAGGCAGCCTATCAATGATTGTCTCTCATCTTGATGTTTCTATCTTTCCCTCTCCCTCTCCCTTCTTCTCTGAAATCAATTAAAAAATATGTATTAAATAAAAAAAAGAAATGAGTTCCTAAGTCATAAAAGTTTCACCCCCTGTTACAAACACTCCCCAGAATGTAAACATGAAGGAGGGAGCTACAGGGGTCAGACTTGCCTGTGTAAGGAACACGCACAGCAGCTCAGGTGACCACACACGAGGCAGGAGGCCTTCACCTGAAACGTGTCCTGGCCCGAGAGGCAGCTCCGCACAGTAACCTACCAGGAAACACAGCACAGCATGAGACAACTGGAGGGCGATTTCAGAGAAGGCGACTCTCTCCTTGTGGAGTCTCTCCTCGGCGAGTTCTATGTTACATAAATGTTGTTCTATGTTACATAAATGACCCTGAGCATACGTGACGTCATTGCTCATTACTCACACGCACCGCAGGAATGGGTTTAGTGACCATGAAACGTCCCAGGACATCCAGGAGAGACATTGAGATGTGATGCTGGCAAAGAACAGGTAGTTCATGCCATAGAGGCCCCCAGGACAGTCACCAGCAGCCAGAGAGTCCCCTGCTTCATAGATGAGCTCTGGCATCATGTGAATGACGCCAAGCACAGCCCAATAATTGCACCCTGAGCACCACCCCCTGCAAAAGAAAAAAATAAAAGCACACTTTTAGAAAATGGGAGAAATTTATTCCGTGAAGTCACAGCATTCCCTGGGCCCCCACGGACATACCTCCACAATATGAGGCGAGGTTCCCATCCCAAGATTTGTGGCCACACAACTAGCACCTTCTCCTGTTAAACCCTGAGCACAGAGACTGGCAGTCAGGACCAGGCACCAGCTGGATGTCACCCAGGACCATTGTGACAGAGCGTCCCAGGGCCTCCAGCGTGACGTCACAGTGCACCTGTGGGCCCAACTGCTGAGGTTCATAGCCAGTGTTCCACGTACCGAAGGCCAGAGGCACCCATCCTTCCTCTCGGCCTTTGAGGACAAAATGGATTAAAAAAATGACCTGCCCCCGAAATCGTGAGAATTTCAAGTTGAGACAAAGAAAGCAGACACGCTCATTCTCCCACGTGAGTCTCAGACACTTCTTATTCTCAAGATATCTGAAGATCCCACTCCCAGCATCCACTGGGGCAAAGGAACCCCCCTCCCCCGCCCCCTCCGGCCCTGCCCCACCACTTTGTCTTTGTCCGATAACAGTAGTTTCACAAAGACCAACGACTTTTAATCTTTTATCTCAAAGAACGGCCAGTTCTGTCTCCTCTGTTTCCTGTCGCCCAAACTGATTCCCCGAGACTCCAAGGCCGCCCTGACCCTGTGCTTCCCGCTCAGGCTGTCACTCTGTTGTGTAAGAAGGACCCTCTCCCCCCTGCCGCTGCCTAAACCACTCCCATGGTGAACAGGCCCTTGCTGAGGGCTTGCTATATGCCAGGCGGGTTTTCAGGTGCAAGAGTAATTACAGGTGGGAGATAAAAAGCCCAATTACGTCTAATGGACTTTGAAAATTATTTGACCAGTGTGTTACTTTACTTGCAACATTTGAAGTGACCTTCAAGCTTGCATCTCATTTCAAGGGGCACAGCAAACCAGCCCTGGTCTGTGGCTGACTCCCAGGGTCCTCTCTAGGACTCCATGGAAACCAAATGCTCTCCTTTCTCCCTACGTTGAGAGTTCTGCTCTCCAACAGAGATCTGAAGCCCAACTAGCTTTCCTCCTATTTTAATGAACTGATGAATTAATGTAGCAAACATTTATTGAGGAGCCAGTGAGTCACTTAGCTAAGGGTTATGGAGAATAAAAAATGAATCAGATGGAGGTATTTATGTCATTAACTAGGAAACACCATATATATTACTTGTCACAAGAAAATTATAGTTAAAATATAAAGTGAGTTCAATGAAAGAGGCTAATTTGATCTGGGAGTATCAAGGTGAGCCTGACGGGGAAGATAACATAGGAACTGAGTTTAATTGACTGACTGGATTTGAAAATTTGGGAATGAAGGTGGAATTAGAGGGAAAATCGAGGAGAGGTTAAGGTATCGAAATAGCAAGAATATAAGAAATAGCAAGAATATAAGAAAAATGGCATTCATTTTTTTATTAACCAAAGAACTTATATGCATCTATGCCTTGCCCAAGGACACAGGCAATAAGCTGGTGAAGACCTGGGGTGGGGCAGGACCTGGGTGGAGGGGAGTCAATGGGGAAAAAGAGGGGGGACAACTGTGATACTCTAACCAATAAAGATAAAAATTCAGGCCCCGGTACTGAACCTCTGCAGGGAAAAGGGAGATGGGGTTAGTACTAGAACATATCTGCATACACAGCTCCTGTTCTCAGGGAATTTGCCATTTGTGAGGTGGATAAGACAAGTACCAAGATAATTCTAGAACCTTATTCTCAAGCAAAAAAGAATAGAACATTTAAATTCTACATCAGACACCAACCCATTATTGTTTGTTGTTGTTGTTCTTTTATTTTTATTAACTGTATTGGGGTTGATCTTGGTTAATAAGATTATATAGTTTTGAAGTGTACATTTCTATGATACATAGTCATATATTGGATTGGGTGCCCACCCTTCAAAATCAGATTATCTTCCATGACCATATATTCGGCCCCCTTTACACTTGACTGGTACCTTGTACCTCACTTTGTTCTTGCTTGTTTTATATTATTGTGTGTATGCTGTTTGGCCTCTCTGTGTCTCATTGCTTCATCATCTATAAAAATTTCTTTATACGTTATTTAAGGTCTCATTCATCTCTATTTTCTTATTCTAAAAGAAAATAAGAAATTATGTCTTTATTCTGATACATTTTATTCTATCAGCGTGTTATCAAAATGATTGCTCTTCCATTGATTAGACTGTGTGTGTGTGTGTGTTCCTTTGTGTGCATTTAAGGATTAAATATTTCTTGGTGTCCCCCAAATAATGAATAATGTAAAACCACTTCTGAATTTTGGATTTCAAATTTAGGGGCGTGTAACATGAGATCTAAATCTCCACAGAGTGCACTAATGGGAAGGACCAGCAAGATTCGGATTCACTTAAGCCCTGAGAGCTGTCCGTAGTTGGTAAATGGAGCTTCCTGCATTTCCTCTCGAAATTTACTGCGTCTCAAATTGCTTGCCCTGTTCCTGCTGCTCAGTCTAACGGCCTTATTTTAATTCTGCTGGACAAAGCCAGCTCTGTGCGCTGAAGAATGGGAGACGGATTCCACAGATGCTCCTCTGAGAGTGAGAAGATCCCACACCCAGAATATGGAGCCACTGAAGCCGTGACATGAACAACTCCGTGTTCTCACTGCCAGGAGTATTTAATTTCATCGCACGGACAAGTGACATTTTTATCACTGGTTCTCATAAGAAAGGTAATGTTATAGGATCTCTCTCTGCCATGACTTAGGAAAAATAAAACTGATGTGAAGGAAATTGCTCATAAGTGTGTGTGTGTGTGTGTGTGTGTGTGTGTGTGTGTGTGTGTGTGTGTACAGGAGGCTGAATGTCAGTATGCGTGTGTGTATGCATGCCCACATACATGTGTGTTACAGTCACCCTTAGTTTTCCCTTGGAATAATAGTTGCAGAGAGAACCCCAAACCATAAACACTTTAACAAGCCTTCTTGTACTTCCTAAGCCAATTCCCAGCTTTATTAATCCAATTTGCCCCATTACACAACTCACAAGTGGCGACCGAGTGTTATAGGGCAACAGAAGCCAGAGTCATAATGAGCGTGAGAAGCATCTCTTAGAAATGAGTGCCTTTGAGATTAATTAACGAAAAAGTTTTCTTCTCAATGATTTCCTTGGAGGAATCTTATAGGTTGATGTAAGTGGTAAGAAAAGTTATGTAGCCCTGGTTGGTGTGGCTCAGTGAGTTGGAGCATCATCCCATACACATGGTCAGGGCATATGCCTGGGTGTGGGTTCGATCCCCAGTGAGGGTGGATGTGTCAGGCAACTAATCGATGTTTCTCTCTCTCTCTCTCAAAACAATTTTTTTAAAGTTATGTAAGTGCGTGTCTTATCTGGAGCTTTCTAATGTCTACTTTGAGAAGCAAGGTGTTCATAGGAAAGTACATAGAAAGTGCAGGCTGTTACCAGTAGCACAGACCATGCATTGCATGAGAGAGGCGTCAGAGCAGACCTTGGGTGTGGCAGTGTGTTAGCGAGAACACATAGAACAATCGTGACACCACCAACCAGGTGTCTTGAACAACAGGCATCTATTTTCTCACAGTTCTGGAAGCCATAAGGCTGAGGTCAAGGTGTCAAAAAGGTTGGTTTGTGCTAAAGGGACAAGGGAAGGACCTGCTTCAGCTTCTTGGCTTGTACGTGGCCACCTCTTGCTGCCCCCTCATATGGCCAATCCCCTGCAGGCATATCTCTGGCATCACTTCGTGTGCCCAGATTTCCTCTGCTTTAAGGACACCCTTCACGTCACCCCAAGAGCCTCTGGTAATGTAGTCGCCTCCATCAAGACCCAATTTCCAAACAGTCACATTCTGAGCCCCTGGGGGTGAGGGCTTAACATATAAATTTTGGGGATGCTGTTCAGCCCATAACAGAGAGGAAGACACAGTCAGGACTAAATGCTAGCCAGAGCACGCACGACATCTATGATTTTGAGCAAGTTATCCAAGCTCTCAATCACATTTTTCTAAACTGCGAAATAAGGAAACAATAGTAAGCCTTTATCTCATAGGGTTATCATGACAATCAAATGAGGTAGGAATGCAAAGGACCTAGCACGGTGATTAACACGTGGCAAATGCTCTGTGAAATCTCAGGAAATCACAACATAATTTTAGATTTTTTTTACCATTTCCTGATAATAGTGTTAGTGTGTCCTTTTTCACCTACCGTTATCTATACTAATACTAGGTGTATCGGTTAATAATGTGGATTTTTTTTTCAATAGATGGAGTTACACATATGTTGACATATATGTGATTTGATGTGTATGCTATTTGTTGTGTTGACAACAAGCTTCAAAACTTCATATGTCAAATTTTCTGAAGGTGTTAACATCATAGATATTTTTATGCTTAAAAATGTCGAATTTCATGCCAAAAAAAAGAGCATTTGTGGGAAATGTTAATTCCTTACTTTATTTTGAAGAAAAGTACTGCTGAAAGTTTTCGGGTACTTCGGGAAGCTTATGGTGAACATGCTCCATCTCAAGGTACTTGTGAACGCTGGTTTAAATGCTTTAAAAGTGATGATTTCAATGTGAAAGACAAAGAATGTCCAGGTCAACGGAAAAAGTCTGAGGGCCAACAATTACAAGCATTATTGAAGATGCGTGTCAAACTCAAAACCAACTTGCAGAAAGATTAAACGTTGCTCAGCAAACCAATTTCCAATCATTTACAAGCAATGGGAAAGATTTTAAAGGAAGGAAAATGGATGCCACATAAACTGAACGAAAGACAAATGGAAAACCGAAAAGTCATCAGTAAAATGTTGCTTCAATGGCACGAAAGAAAGTCTTTTTTTGCATCGAATTATGACTGGCGATAAAAAGGGGATTTATTTTGAGAATCCCAAACACACAAAATCATGGGTTGATCCAGGTCAACCATCAACATCGACTGCAAGGCCAAATCGCTTCGGAAAGAAGACAATGCTTTGCGTTTGGTGGGATCAGGAAGGTGTGGTGTATTATGAGCTTCTAAAACCAGGTGAAACCGTCACTGATTGATCCTGAAAACAAATAATCAATTTGAACCACGCTTTGATCATAAAATGGCCAGAATGGGCCAGAAGACATGACAAAATAATTTTGCTTCATGATGACACACCATCACACACCTCAAAACCAGTTAAAGACATGTTAAAAAATCTTGCCTGGGAAGTATTAACCCACCCGCCGTATTCACCAGACCTTGCTCCTTCAGATGACCACTTGTTCTGATCGATGGCCCACGCACTTTCTGAGCAGCACTTCAAAACGTACAAAGAAGTGGAAAACTGGGTCTCTGAATGGTCTGCCTCAAAACAAGGAGAGTTCTATTGGGACGGTATCCACAAATTACCCGAAAGATGGGGGAAATGTGTAGCTAGCGATGGGCATTACTGTGAATAAAGCACTTTTGATGTTTCTCTTGAAATTATCATGTTTTCTTTGATTACAAAATCTGCATTTTTAGCCGGTTAATAGTTAATCTGCATACCAGTTAAAAATGCTGCAGTGAACATAGGGGTGCATATAACTTTGTGAATAAATGTTTTCAGATGGATACTCAGAAGAAGGGTTACTGAGTCATTCTCTTAGCTTTGAGTAATTATTTCTTGGGGGAAGGCAAAGTCCATATTCTTGAACAAAAAAATTGCAAACTTGCTGAAACCGGTTTGGCTCAGTGGATAGAGCATCGGCCTGCGGACTGAAAGGTCCCAGGTTCGATTCCGGTCAAGGGCATGTACCTTGGTTGCGGGCACATCCCCAGTGGGGAGTGTGCAGGAGGCAGCTGGTCGATGTTTCTCTCTCATCGATGTTTCTAACTATCTCTCTCCTTTCCTCTCTGTAAAAACTCAATAAAATATATATATAAAAAAAATTGCAAACCAAGCGACTAAAAACATTTATTCTGACTAGTGTGTCCATTCATTTCAATTAATTTGATTTAGAACAAATCAGCAGTGTGCCAGGGAGTGCAAGGAATAAACAGAAATGGCGTCTACGGTGAACACTCTTTTGAAAACTCCCATTCACACTCCCTCAATGCTGTGTGGGGGGCCTTTATCTCAGCTACACTTTCTGTGTCCAGGCACAGGTTTCTACCTGAGATGCCCACATCATAGTTTCTCTCTCTGGGGGCTGTAGGTAAAACAAAATGCAGAGATGACACTCAGAACAGGCATTGGTTATATAACAAATACAGGGAAGGGCAGAAAGAAAGGGACCAGAGACTACAAGGGTATGTTGCAGAAGGTGTTGGAGTGAACAGGGAAGCCTTTTAAGGAAACTAGACTACCCCCGGGTTAGGTATCCTATTCAGATGCACTCCGAGACCAGGTTTGAATCCAGTGTCTCAGGAAATGCTGCCACTCCAGCCCACTCTGCTCAGAACATACTCTGAATCTCGGCTTCAATATGTTTGCATGTCTCTGTCACCTCCCAACCGCAGGCTTGGGCCTTGAGCCCCTGTCTATGTTAAGGCCTGTGGATTAAACATGCTGCTAGATGATTTACCTGGTTTGGGATTATGCCCGTTGATTTTTCTCCCCCGAATTTTTCTGATATTGTCCCTTTATGTCCACACACAGAAAAGTTTCCTTCCACCATTAAACCCCACCGAGGCGTCCAAACCCAAGGCTATGCCTGACAATCGGGGCTCATACTTAGGCGGAAAGGGAGCTCAAACACTATCTGAAGACAGGAATGCTCCCCACATCTCTCAGAAACCCCCAAAAGAGCAGAGAAGTCAATTTGTTTAAGGAGACAGAGTCATTTTGTGCAAGGCATATCTCCAATTCAGGGACACACTGCCATGCGGAAGGAAGAACTCTGAAAACAGGTCCAATTAATTTAAAAAATACATTTTTATTGATTTCAGAGAGGAAGGGAGAAGGAGAGTAAGATAGAAACATCAATGATGAGAGAGATTCATTGATTGGTTGCCCCTGCACGCGCCCTACTGGGGTTCAGCCCATAACCCAGGCATGTGCCCTTGACCAGAATTGAAAATGGGACCCTTCAGGACACAGGCTGACACTCTGTCCACTGAGCCAAACTTATGAGAGCCAGGTCAAATTAATTTTGTTTTTCTTACAAGAATGTTCACTCACAGATGGCACATAGGAGAGATATTCACTCAAGGAATTATGTCACATCCCCACCACCCCAACAATCAAAAGATTGAGATGCTTCTCCCTATAAAACATTTCTCCCTCTAAAAGCCATTCTTCATGGGGTATGTGTGTGTGGGGAAACAGAATAAACAAAAGGCTTTAACTCTCAACACCTCTTTTGTGATGTCCCTCCACAGCCCCAGAAAAATATGCTCCATATTTACTGCCATATTTCACGTCTTTATCATGGGATGTCAGCTGCACATTTGTGTCTTTTCTCAGGCAGACTATGACTCACTCTGCTAGGATCACCTCTTCTTCATCTTTACATTCCCCACCCATAGCACAACGTTTCTCACCAAATGACCTCTGTCTGAGTGAAAATGAAAAGGAATTGGATCGCATCTTTTATTCTTAAAAAACTGTTCTATTTGGACCATCTGAGCAGCTCCCATCAGGAAATTAAGGAATGGGAAGAGATCCTCAAGTGGACTTAGGCTCCAGCAGGAATCCACGACATGTGAAATAACTGGAAATGCATTGCCACCTCCTTCTTTAAGCTCTTGTTTCCTGAGAAGCAAGGAGAATCAGGCTGAGAAGGCGTGGAGGCATGTAGGCCAAGGGGCAGGAGGGAGTCTGTCTCCCCTGCAGGAGCATGTGCTGGCCCCCCACACTGGCTGGAGGCACAGACACAGCAGTGCTGGTAGGCCTGGCAGGTTCCTGGGTTGCTCTCTGATGCTGAGGACAGACAGACAAACTGGGCTCCACTTCTGTCCCTTCCTTTCCCATCATCCTCTTCTCAGTTTCCTTCCCTCTGGACTTCACAATGAGAATAAATTGCAATAGTTTATTCCACATGCCTCAAGTGTGCTAGGATTCTCAATGAATTCCAGTCATAAACACAATAGCGCACTGCATTGGAACAGCCCATTATTGTTCTTCTTAGAGTACTTCAGCCAAAAGAAAAAGAGAGAGAGAGAGACATGTGAAGGAATGGGGAACAATGTCACACCTTTTCACTGAAACTGAAACCAAAGACACAAACAATGACAGCTTGAACGCAGAATGGCCCCCTGGTTGTACTGAGAAACACAAAGCCAAGCCCGGATTTTCTAATGTGGCATCCGATCACAGTCACCATCCCATGAATTTCCCCACCTGCCCTTCCCACATTTTCATTGCCATGCTGCACCTCTACATGCAAATAAACTTGATACAGTCAGGGCCTGCTTCCAGGTCAAAACCCAACATATAGGGTTTCTGGGTGACAGCAGGCCACCAGTGCCTTTGCTTCACTCAGAAGAAACTTGTCTCAGGTCCCTGCTACAAGTCATTCTATTTACAGAACTCCGTTTTTTCACAACAATATGTAGACCAATGCAATGAGGGTGTATTCAGTTCAGGCATTTGAGGAGACAGTAACGCAGCCAGATAGAGTGTCAGGGTGAGGAGGACAAAGAAGAGGACAAAAGGGTGCAGGTAGACAAAGAAAATAAAGATTGAGAAGCAGAAGGTGCAGGTTATTCTGCCTGCTGTGGCGGCTCCTTTCCACCTCATCAGCAATATCATGTCCTCGAGAAAGCACAGGCCCCAGACTCAGAAAGCCAGCCAAGAGGTAGAGTCATTCTGCCATCACTCCTTACATATGCTTCACGTTCAACCCACTTGAACTCTTTGAATCCTAGTCCCCACATGGAAAATGGAGGCAAATCCTAATATCTGGACTCTCCCATTTAAAAAGATATTTGTGAGATGCATATAAAAATAGTTTATAACTTGTAATTGTACTTCAATTGTTGACTACTGTTCTTTCACTACAAGTGCTCAGGAAGAAAGCCCAGTTGATGCAGGACTTTCCTCAGAGATGATTTTACCTCCTTGTTCCTGAGGCTGTAGATCAAGGGGTTCAGCATGGGGGTGACCAGGTTATTCAGGACCTGAACCGTTGCATCCAGCAAGGGGCTTGGCGTTGGCCTCAAGTAGATGAGGACCACTGGCATGTAGAAAAGTAGAATGGCAGTGAGGTGGGCGCTGCAGGTGGAGAAGGCATGGCGTTGGCCCTCGGCGGAGCGGATCTGCAGGATGGAGTAGACAATGCGGCTGTAGGAGGTGAGGATGAGAAGAAAGCAGCTGAGGGGCATGAGGCCCACACTGATGAACCCCACCATCTCCAGGGCTGCGGTGTCCGCACAAGCCAGCTTCAGCATCACGGGGATGTCACAGAAGAAGTAGTCCACCTCATTGGGGCCACAATAGGGTAACTGGAAGGTGAGAGTGGTTAGAAAGGTGGCCTGAACACAGCCAAAAAACGAGGTCCCCGAGGCCAGGATGGCACACACCCTGGGGCTCATGATCACCTGGTAGCGTAGAGGGTGACAGATGGCCACAAAGCGGTCATAGGCCATCACCGTGTACAGGAAGCACTCGGTGCAGCCCAGGAAATGGTAAAAGAAGAGCTGGGACACGCAGCCAGCATAGGAGATGGCTCGGCTGTACCCTGAGAGGTAGAAGAGCATCTTGGGGGAGCTCACAGAAGGGAAAAATATGTCACACACAGACAGCTCACACAAGAAGAAATACATGGGGGTGTGCAGGCGAGCGGAGGAGGCAATGGCCAGCAGGATGAGCAGGTTTCCCACAAGCGTGAAGACGTAGAAGGTCAAAAACAGGACAAAGAGCACGGTCTCCAGATCCTCTGTGTGGGGGATGCCCAGCAGGATGAACTCGGTCACCACTGAGGCATTCCTCATGGCTCAAGTCAGGCCTTGGAAAGGGACTCGAGACACCAAAGTCTGAACACCAATAGCATATTACCAAGCTGTTTGCTGAGGAGAGCTTTGGCTGTGTTTTTAACAAGCTGAACCCAGCCCCGCTAGGAATGGCAATATCTATATAAAACTTTGAGTTAGTAAGAGATGCTTATGTTAGAGCCACAGGCTATCCAACCCCTGGAAGGAATGTGTATGTGGAGGCAGGTGGCTGTCTTGGATGACAAGGCCAGGAGTTAAAGTATATTCAGAACATTCTCTTGTGAAGCGGGAAAAATTTTTACAGTTCTTTAATTCATGGATTTACTCCTTTCAGGCATATTTCTATTTAGAACTGTCACAATATCTCTGAGCAACAAACTCGTACTCTTTAATACCCGCTGAAAAATATCAGGAAAAGAAATGGCATTAGAAATCAGAACACTTCATTTAAACCCTGGTTTTGTCACTTTTTAGCTGTACTTCTTCAAATAATTCATACAATATTTTTAGAGACATAGTTCTATTACCTATAAAATAAAAATCATAATGATCATAAAACAGCAAAAATACCCTAGCACAATAATAAAGTTTCTAAAATGTCTGTGTGAAAATATTTGGCAAAAAAAGAAAACATTTCCTTTCTTTTTCCTTAAAAGTTATTTCTTTACGTGCTTTTCTTTAATGTTGGTAGTGTATAATTACTTGCAAATAGGTGCCTTATTAAACAACACTATTGAATAACCTTAGATCATATCATTTCCAGATTATATCCTCCCCGGAACTGGGAGATTTAATATTTCCAAATCTATCAGGAGATGCTGCTCTGGTTTTTCTGTTCCTTTTAACATTTTCTAAGAGCATTTGAGGCAAATTTGAAATGCTATGTAAAAGAAATAGTAGCAGCAAGGAAGGCACCGAATTCATGTTCCTGTGATGAAGAAAGAAATCCTGGGACCCATAGGTAGAAGGTCAAAGAAGAGCTCTACTGAGGAAGATGCAGCAAGTCAAGAGCAGGACATAGGGTCTGGCAGCATGGAGATCTCCTCTTCTGACAATACATACGAATACCCATACTGATACCAATACCAATATCAATACCAATACCAATACCAATACTAATAATACTAATACTAATACTAATACTAATACTAACTAATACTAATGCTACATAGGTGCATGCATTGATATGTATGTCATTTAATGACTATTTGCTGTGCACCAAGGACTGGGCTTAACACTTTAAAAATATGACACATTTTAAAAATAAACCTGTAAGAAGAAACTATGACTACTATTGCCATCTACCAATCAGGAAACAAAACCTACAAAAAGCAAGTTGCCTACAATGACAAAGCAAGCCCATGGCACAGCTAAGACAAATCTTTTTCATGCTATTGTCCACGCCCTTCACCACCAGGAGCACTGTCTTCTGTGTGCCTGTCTCTTTAAGGGCAGCCTGTCCCATCATTAGGCAAGGATACCCTTCCAGATGGGTTGGCATCGTCATTTCATACTAAGGTAGAAAAGGGATCCCATTTGACTTCTTCCTGGTCATTTCCAGGCTTGACATTAGAGCACAGCCAGTTAACATCTAATTTAGTTTTTAAAATCACACAACAGTCTTACCTTTGACACTATAACTGAATATCAACCTAATGTGGGAACTTGGAAGTTAAAGAGACACATTCACCATGCGGATTCCAATCATAACCTGTGGCAGGTGCCACTTCAACACATATCTAAATAGAATGGCCACGCCAAAATGAGTAACTCACCTATCGCCCTAGAACTGAGCAAAACCCAAGATGGCAAAGAGAGAGACAGTGGCATTATGGAGGAGAAATGCTACTGACCATGGCCTTCTTGTTACTACTTCTAGCCACATGAGCACTATCTCTGAGCCGTGCAAATTTCTGTTCAATCTGGATCATCAGTTCCAGATCAGCAAAGGCTGTCTGAGGCCTATGATCAGACATCTTGACACTGGATGATGCTATAAGAAGGCCTTTCCAGGAAAAAGAAGTCTGCAAGGACCAGGAAGGACCCTCTGTGTGGAGCTGGAGCTCATTGTCATATAAGAGCTGCAGTGTGGACACTCTCACCATCTACCTGAGAGCACAGTCAAGTTTTCCAGTGTGGTTATGAGACCTGACAGTTACTGCTTCTCGGCAGAGCACGGAGTGCTCCAGCTAAAGGCGTGTCAGGTCTCCTTCTTATAAAGAATCGAGTCTCATAGGGTTTGCACCATCAAGACCTGCACATACTCTCCCTGGATTGCTTCCTTGGAAGTTTTTTCAGACCCCACTTAAGCCCTATTTTGGACTCAATAATGGCTCTGAGGGAGCAATTAGCGTTTGAAACTAATGCATCATCTAGTTATAAGATAATAGTAATGAGATCATCAGAAAGGGTGCAGTCAAGCGGGCAATATCGCTGTCTCTCCAAGATAGTTTGCATGGTAGAAGGATCACCAATGCTAACCTTTGATCACCTGTAGAGCTACCCCCTTTTTGTGTGTTTTCTTTCATATCTTCAAGCCTTTGCTTGTGATGTCATGTGTCTCATCGGTCTGGGAATGATGTATATATCCAGATGACCCTACACTTATCTCTCCTAAGTATCACTATTCAAGACAGAAATCTAATTAGTGAATAGCTACTCATCATGCATCAACTATTCTTATGTGTGCTTTAATTCATTTTTAAAGAGAAATAGTCACATACTAGGCACATTCATAGGCGAAAGGGGGTGTAAATGATCTCAAAAGGAAAATTATGGACAAAATAGCCCATATTCAGTTAATTATTTATTGATCAGCACTTATCATGTGCTAAGTATTATGCTATATTTTAAAAGTAGTTGTTACATTTAATCTCCAAAATAAACTTTATAAAGTAGGTGGTATTATTCTACAAAGAAACTGGAAAACAGAATAAATAACCTCATTATGACATAACTAGAAAGTGACTGATGCTTTATTTTCAAAGTCATATTGTTTTTAGGCAATATCTTATCAATTCTCAGAGGTTTGGGTTCGCAGTCAAAGAGCAGCGGAGACAGAGTATGGTCTCCAAATGCCTGAAGGGCTGGCGGAAACGGAAAAGCACTATTCTATGTGGAGACTCAGGAACTGTGGGAAGACTGGTAGTAACACATTGATTTTCAATGTAGATAGAGTTTAATTATTAGATACACATCTACATGTACATCAGTGAAATAAGCAATCTTGTGAGGTAGCTAGCTCTTGGCCACTGGAAGGTGTAGAGAGAATCATCCTTCAGGTATGTAATTAAGGATATTCTCACTTTAAATAAATATATTTAAAGTTCTTACTAATTCTAAAATTTTATAATTTCATCTATAATGTAAAAGTTTTCAATGACACTGACCTAATACAACCAGAGGATAATTTAATTTCATGATGATAATTCAATTAAACCTTATTAACAATAGATCATGTACCAGGATATGACCATAGTGGTTACAATGGTAGCCATTAAAATCCAAAAACTTTATGAACACATTAGAAAATATTTTTAAATTTATTTTTATTGATTTCAGAGAGGAAGGGAGGAGAGAGAGATAGAAACATCCATGATGAGAGAGATTGGTTGCCTCCTGCACGTGCCCCCTGCTGGGATCAAGAACATAACCCAGGCCTGTGTCCTTGACCTGAATCAAAACTAGGTCCGTTAGTGCACAGGCCGATACTCTGTCCACCGAGCCAAACCAGCCAGAGCCAGGTGAAATTAATTTTATTATTCTTACAAGAACGTTCACTCACAGATGGCACATACTAGAGATACCCACTCCAGGAATTATGTCTCATTCCCACAAACCCAACAATCAAAAGATTGAGATGCTTCTCCCTATAAACCATTTCTCCCTCTAAAAGCCATTCTTTATGGGGCATGTATGTGGGGGAAGACAGAACAAACAAAAGCATTTAACCCTCAACACCTCTTTTGTGAGGTCCCTCCACAGCCCAGAAAAAAATATTCCATATTTCCTGCCATATTTCACGTCTTTATCATGGGATGTCAGCTGCACATTTGTGTCTTTTCTCAGGCAGACTATGACTCACTCTGCTAGGATCACCTCTTCTTCATCTTTGCATTCCCCACCCACAGCACAACGTTTCTCACCAAATGACCTCTGTCCGAGTGAAAATGAAAAGGAATTGGATCGCATCTTTTATTCTTAAAAAACTGTTCTATTTGGACCATCTGAGCAGCTCCCACCAGGCAATTAAGGAATGGGAGGAGATCTTCAGGTGGACTTAGGCTCCAGCAGGAATCCACAACATGGGAAATAACTGCAGATGCATTGCCACCTCCTTCTCCAAGCTCTTGTTTCCTGAGAAACAAGGAGAATCAGGCTGAGAAGGCTTGGAGGCGTGTAGGCCAAGGGGCAGGAGGGAGTCTGTCTCCCCTGCAGGAGCATGTGCTGGCCCCCCACACTGGCTGGAGGCACAGACACAGCAGTGCTGGTAGGCCTGGCAGGTTCCTGGGTTGCTCTCTGATGCTGAGGACAGACAGACAAACTGGGCTCCACTTCTGTCCCTTCCTTTCCCATCATCCTCTTCTCAGTTTCCTTCCCTCTGGACTTCACAATGAGAATAAATTGCAATAGTTTATTCCACATGCCTCAAGTGTGCTAGGATTCTCAATGAATTCCAGTCATAAACACAATAGCGCACTGCATTGGAACAGCCCATTATTATTTTTCTTAGCATATTTCAGCCGAGAGAGAGAGAGAGAGAGAGAGAGAGAGAGAGAGAGAGGAATGGGGAACAATGTCACACCTTTTCAATGAAACTGAAACCAAAGACATCTTGAACCCAGAATGGTCCGCTGATTGTACTAAGAAATGCAAAGCCAAGTCCGGATTTTCTAATGTGGCATCTGATCACAGTCACCATCCCACGAATTTCCCCACCTGCCCTTTCCATATTCTCATTGACATGCTGCACCTCTACATGTAAATAAACTTGATACAGTCAGGGCCTGCTTCCAGGTCAAAACCCAACACATAGAGTTTCTGGGTGACAGCAGGCCACCAGTGCCTTTGCTTCACTGAGAAGAAACTTGTCTCAGGTCCCTGCTACAAGTCATTCTCTTTACACAACTCCATTTTTTCACAACAATGTGTAGACCAATAAAATGAGGGTGTATTCAGTTCAGGCATTTGAGGAGACAATAACGCAGCCAGATAGAGTGTCAGGGTGAGGAGGACAAAGAAGAGGACAAAAGGGTGCAGGTGGACAAAGAAAATAAAGATTGAGAAGCAGAAGGTGCAGGTTATTCTGCCTGCTGTGGCGGCTCCTTTCCACCTCATCAGCAATATCATGTCCTCGAGAAAGCACAGGCCCCAGACTCAGAAAGCCAGCCAAGAGGTAGAGTCATTCTGCCATCACTCCTTACATATGCTTCATGTTCAACCCACTTGAACTCTTTCAATCCTAGTGCCCACATTGTACAATGGAGGCAAATCCTAATATCTGGACTCTCCCATTTAAAAAGATATTTGTGAGAAGCATATTAAAATAGTTTACAAGTTGCACGTGCCCTTCACTTGTTGGCTACTGTTCATTCACTACAAGTGCTCAGGAAGAAAGCCCAGTTGATGCAGGACTTTCCTCAGAGATGATTTTACCTCCTTGTTCCTGAGGCTGTAGATCAAGGGGTTCAGCATGGGGGTGACCAGGTTATTCAGGACCTGAACCATTGCATCCAGCCAGGGGCTTGGCGTTGGCCTTAAGTAGATGAAGATCACTGGCATATAGAAAAGTAGGATGGCAGTGAGGTGGGCGCTGCAGGTGGAGAAGGCATGGCGTTGGCCCTCGGCGGAGCGGATCTGCAGGATGGAGTAGACAATGCGGCTGTAGGAGGCGAGGATGAGAAGAAAGCAGCTGAGGGGCATGAGGCCCACACTGATGAACCCCACCATCTCCAGGGCTGCGGTGTCCGCACAAGCCAGCTTCAGCATCACGGGGATGTCACAGAAGAAGTAGTCCACCTCATTGGGGCCACAATAGGGTAACTGGAAGGTGAGAGTGCTTAGTAAGGTGGCATGAACACAGCCAAAAAATGAGGTCCCTGAGGCCAGGATGGCACACACCCTGGGGCTCATGATCACCTGGTAGCGTAGAGGGTGACAGATGGCCACAAAGCGGTCATAGGCCATCACCGTGTACAGGAAACACTCTGTGCCACCCAGGAAATGGTAAAAGAAGAGCTGGGACACGCAGCCGGCATAGGAGATGGCTCGGCTGTACCCTGAGAGGTAGAAGAGCATCTTGGGGGAGCTCACAGAAGGGAAAAATATGTCACACACAGACAGCTCACACAAGAAGAAATACATGGGGGTGTGCAGGCGAGCGGAGGAGGCAATGGCCAGCAGGATGAGCAGGTTTCCCACAAGCGTGAAGACGTAGAAGGTCAAAAACAGGACAAAGAGCACGGTCTCCAGATCCTCTGTGTGGGGGATGCCCAGCAGGATGAACTCGGTCACCACTGAGGCATTCCTCATGGCTCTGGCCAGACCTTGGAAAGGGACTTGAGACACCACTGTGTGAAAACCAATAGCAAATTACCAAGCTGCTTGCTGAGGAGAGCTTTGGCTGTGTTATTAACAAGCAGAACCCAGACCCCTTAGGAATGGCAATGTCTGTATAAAACTTTGAGTTAGTAAGAGATGCTTATGTTAGAGCCACAGGCTATCCAACCTCGGGAAGGAATGTGTATGTGGAGGCAGGTGGCTGTCTTGGATGACAAGGCCAGGAGTTAAAGTATATTCAGAACATTCTCCTGTGAAGTGGGAAACCTTTTTATAGTTTTTTAATTCACAGATTTACTCTCTTTAGGCATATTTCTATTTGGAACTGTCACAATATCTCTGAGCAACAAACTCGTACTCTTTAATACCCGCTGAAAAATATCAGGAAAAGAAATGGCATTAGAAATCAGAACACTTCATTTAAACCCCGGTTTCACTGTACTCATTTACGTAATTTATACAACATTTTTCATTGGCATAGTTGCATTACCTATGAAATAAAAATCATAATTATCATAACTAGAACATGAACAATAAAACACCCTCGTACAATAGTAAAGTTTCTGAAATGTCTATGAAAATATTTGGCAAAAAAAATCCAAATGAAAAGATTTTCTTTCTTTTATGTATCTTAAAAGTTATTTCTCTACATGCTTTTCTTTAATGTTGGTAGTGTATAATGATTTTCAAATAGGTGCCTTATTAAACAACACTATTGAATAGCCTTGGAACATATCGTTTCCAGATTATATCCTCCCCGGAACTGGGAGATTTAATATTTCCAAATCTATCAGGAGATGCTGCTCTGGTTTTTCTGGTCCTTTTAACATTTTCTAGGTGCATTTGAGGCAAATCTGAAATGCTATGTAAAAGAAATAGTAGCAGCAAGGAAGGCACCAAATTCATGTTCCTGTGATGAAGAAAGAAATACTGGGACCCATAGGTAGAAAGTCAAAGAACAACTCTACTGAGGAAGGTTCAGCAAGTCAAGAGCAGGACATAGGGTCTGGCAGCACGGAGATCTCCTCCTCTGACAACACATACTGATACCAATACTAATGCTACATAGGTCCATGCATTGATATGTATGTCATTTAATGACTATTTCCTGTGTAGCACGGATTGGGCTTAACACTTTAAAAAATATGACACGTTTTAAAAATAAACCTGTAAGAAGAAACTATTACTACTATTGCCATCTACAAATCAGGAAACAAAAATTAGAAAAAGTAAGCAAATTGCCAACATTTACAAAGCAAGCCCATGACACAGCTATTTCATGCTATTGTCCATGCCCTTCACCACCAGGAACACTGCCTTCTGTTTGCTTGTCTTTTTAAGGACAGCTGTCCCATCATTAGGCAAGGATACCCTTCCAGATGGGTTGGCATCGTCATTTCATACTAAGGTAGAAAAAGGATCCCATTTGACTTCTTCCTGGTCATTTACAAGCTTGACTTAGAGCACAGCCAGTTAACATCTAATTTAGTTTTTAAAATCACACAATGGGCTTATGTCTTACCTTTGACACTACACCTGAATATTAACCCCAATGTGGGAACTTGGAAGTTATAGAGACACATTCACCATGGGATTCCAATCATAACCTGTGGCAGGTGCCACTTAAACACATATTTATATAGAATGGCCACGCCAAAATGAGTAACTCACCTATTGCTCCAGAACTGAGCAAAAGCCAAGATGGAAAAAAGAAACAGTGGCATTATGGAGAAGAAATGCTACTGACCACAGCCTTCTTGCTACTAATTCTAGGCACATGTGAGCACTATCTCTGAGCCGTGCAAATTTCTGTTCAATATGGAGCATCTGTCCCAGGTCAGGGAAGGTTGTCAGAGGTCTTTGATCCTTTCCTATGATCAGACACCTTGGTATTGGATGATTTTATAAGAAGGCCATTCTAGGAAAAAGAAGTTGGCAAGGACCAGGAAGGACCCTGTGTGTGGGACTGGCGCTCATATATATATATATATGAAAGCCTAAGCAACCACTATGACCCAACAACTGGAATGACCAGAACAACTGGCCGACCAGCCCATAGCTATAATGTGCACTGGCCCAGACTTTGTTGCTGGTCCCTGACAGTCCTGAATCTGGTTCACCTGCACCCTGGACCCAGATAGGAGGGAGGAGGGAGCCCAATTACTCATGGAACCGGCTGTTGGTCAGCTTGCTGCTGGGGCCATCCTTCCGCGGTCCCTCCCCAAAGCTGCCAGCCCCTCTCCCCATCGGCCCCAATCACCAGCCAGGCTGAGGGACCCCACCTGTACACGAATTTGTGTACTAGGCCTCTAGTAGTCTTATAAGAGCAGCAGTGTGGACATTCTCACAGTCTACCTGAGAGCACAGTCAAATTTTCCAAAGTGTGGTTATGAGACCTGTCAGTTACTGCTTCTCGGCAGAGCACAGAGTGCTCCAGCTAAAGGCGTGTCAGGTCTCCTACTTATAAAGAATTGAGTCTCCTAGGGTTTGCACCATCGAGACCTGCCCATACTCACTCTCCCTGGATTGCTTCCTTGAAAGTTTTTTTCAAACCCCCTTAAGCCCTACTTTGGACTCACTGATGGCTCTGGGGGAGCAATTAGTTTGTGAAACTAATGCATCATCTAGTTATAAGATGATAGTAATGAGATCATCAGAAAGGGTGCAGTCAAGTGGGAACTATCTATGTCTCTCCACAGTCAGCTAGCCTGAGGGTCAAACCCATCCATAGGTAAATCAGCAGCCGTCAAGACTTACTAACAACAAGAGTGCTCATATAACCCACACAAAGGACATCTCTGGAGCACCTGGTTCACATAATAACAAAGCCTGTATCACTGAGTTTCACAAGACATCTACTACATAAGGACATTTTACCTACAACAGAAGCCAAAATGGGGATATATTGAGAGATCTCCAAATAAAGACCTTCACAGATTTAAAAAAAAAAAAAAAAAAAAAAAAAAAGGCTAAAGGAGTTTATTATCACCAAACTAGCTCTGCAAGAAAAGCTAAAGGGGCTGTTGCGAGAAGAAGAATAGAGAGGAACACAGGCATAAAGAACAAAAAATCAATAAAAATATATTTTAAAAAAAGTTAGGAGGGAAAACAAGGGATGAGAAAACCCATGCAGATCCAATGAATAAATCTATATCAGATACAACCAAGTGTCATTTTAATATTGATACAGCAGTATGTTAGGGAACAACACATCCAATAGGGTCCCTTCCACTAGGATAGAGTGTGTGGGACTGCAAGGTCAGACATGATCACGGGGAGCGCCTTGCTTTCTCTTGGGGTGAGTAACCCAGGTTTCTGGTCTCAGGCAAAGCTGCCTTTAGCCCTGCTTTTTATAAAAGTATACTAGATCAGAGCCCAATTCAGAAGCCTCCCAGGTCAGGCCAGGACAAAGGATCCCATGATGGCCCTCTTACTAAGATGCATCCTGATTAAGAAGAAACATCTGTCTCCCACAGCTACCACTCAACCCTTGGGCAGTATGAGGGGAGGCGGGCAGTATAGGCTGACAAGACCCAGGCAGAATCGACCACGAAGGTCCCCAACAGTGCCAACCCTCACAGTGGACCCTTGAACCTCATGTGGAGGTTCTGTGGATCCCAATGTTGGCTGCCAACCGCCCCTCCATCTCTTTATTCTACCCAAGAATAGAAAACTGGATAGCTCACCAGTCTTGTCCTCCTAAGTCCCCAAAAGCAATATTGATTAGACAAAAAATAATGCAGAGAACTTTGCAGTCCAGGCAATCCCCAACATCAACCCAGCAACCTGTAGCCTGGAGTCCATGCCCCTCATTTCTCATGTCGTCACTCTGAAAATCCCGGGAGGGACCTCACTGCCTCTGAACTCCTTCCAGAAAGAGAACAGGTCTGGGGCCCTGATGCCTGGCTGAGGGCACATGCTGGAGGGAAAGGATGTCATATCCAGAGGGAACCTGGAACCTGGAGGAAAGGTGGGACGGGCATCGTTGACTTTTATTACAGGAAGCCGACAGGAGAGGCATACAAGACAAGATCGCGTTCTGGAAGACAGAGGGTACAGGAAGGGACAGGAGCATGAAGGAGGCACGTGTGTTTCTGGTCGGGATCCTCAGGGGGCAAAGACGGCAGGATCCACCGATGACTTCAGAAAGCCCACAGCAGCTTTCACCAGGCCATCCGTGGCGGAGCCTGAGAGGAGAAAACAAAAGTGAGGGCTGAGGGACAACAGTGAGAGGAAGTGCCTTTCTCCCGTTCTTCCCTCAACCTCCTAGGTCATCTCCCCGGAGTCCTGCTTGTATCTTTGCTTAGCACCCCCACATTGTCTCATCACATTGCCCAGATTCCCTTTCCTCCCCTCTGGCCCCAGCAATATCCAGCATCAGTGAGATAATAAACACTCAAAAAAGAAATGCCCCAAGTTCAGTCTCACTCTCAGTATAGTACTGACAGAGTGAGAAGAATAAATGCCACTTCATGTCCCCGTTCCAACTCACACTCCCCATCGATGCCCCTTTCCCTCTTCACACACCTCCCACTGCCCCCTCATCCTGCCCAGGAGAGAACTAGCTGGGAGACCCAAAAGGTCTGGACCAGGACGGCCCGGGGGCTCAATGTCCGGGAAGATGGGGAGCTTCCTAAGGAGGGAAGGAGCTGAGGGCTCGGGCTGGTGCTCCTACCTGCATGGCTGTGAATCCAGGCCACAGCTTTCCGCTCCAGAAGCTCCCACTCGCACTTCATGTCCTTATACTTGTCATGCAGCCAGATCACCGCCAGGACGGTGGCCCAGCCTGAGGAATCCACACTCTACAACAGAGAGACGCCCCTGAAGCCTGCACTCCCTCCTCACCTACCAGGTCTCCCCCCCACCCCCCCCTCCCACACATTGCTACTAAATGAGGTTACCTGGTCTACCTTAACCTGCTCTATGACTTGTGAGGCACAATGCCAGGCCCTAAACCTCAGGGCAACCATCCAGTGAGTCTTAGAAACGTCTTCAATTTTTAATGCAGTGTAACCACCAGGACATTGTTTGAAATTCCTAAGACACCCCCCAACGAGGATTAGCCAACTGTGATAAAACAACAACAAAACACACACGCACGGTGGCTTTCTATTTTTTCCAAAGCATCTTCATGTGTGCTTTTATTTGAACCCTCACCAACACAAAAACATATTGAGGAATTACCAATAGCCACATGGTTTAAGAGAGAAAACTGATTCATATAAAAGTGAAATGATTTGTCCAAAGTGAGTCTTCTAGCACATGATGGAGCTGGGACTGGAGACCAAACGTTCTGATTCAAGGTCATAGTGCTCATCGAGCTCAACAGAAAGTCATCCATAGAGAGAAAAAGGTGAGTTTTCACACACGGCTCCCAATTCCCGTTTTTAGAGAAAACAGATTAAAATAAATTCTTTTATATCGTGAGCGTTAAAATTTTGAAACAGCTATCATGGCCCCTGAGTAGACTTGTTTCAGATAAAAATTTCCGGTTCCTTCCATTCTCCCTTAAGAGGGCTCTGTCAAAGCAGGAAGAACCCGTGTGTGTTCGCCTGGTCTAGACACAAGCACAGCGATTTCTAACATACATCTCTTTAGATGGTCACATCTGGAGGTAACGTACTCATGAAATTCCATCACTCCAGCCCCAGATTATATAATAATAAAGGTTTCCTGACAATCCTTTTGCCCTCAACTAATCATGTTTCAAATTTGCTGATGAATAATAAGTTTGTGGTCCTCTAAAATCTCTAATTTTCATGTGCAACCGCTAAGTCATTTGGCTTCTATTCTCTACCTGTATAGTTGAGAATTTATAATGAAAAAGAGTGTTTATGCCAGCTTTTTTCTTTTTTTTTAAATTCAAGTCATTGTTCAGGTCTTTTGGGATCCTGATTTTCTTGTCCATTATGCCATCTCCCAGTTTTGTCACATACAAATAGGTCATATTGGTCTATATCTTCACCTAAATACTCATTGAAAATATGGACCCCCAGAGAATCAGAGACTGGCGGATCTGCATATCTGTTTCATTTGAATAAATTCATTATTCAGTACCATGGATTTCCAACTAGTTTGTAATCAGTCCATATGCTAATCATTAAGAAAAGTTCAAATTCCTTAATGAAATTCAGATACACCAGGGCTCTTCATTCCCTTGATTTATTGGCTAAGTTACCATGTCCAAGAAGAAAGTGTTAGTCTAACATGTCTTGTTCTCAATGAAACCGAGTTAGATCTTCATGATCCTTAATATCCTCTTTGAATTGTCTATAAATTCATTATATTTGTTAATCAAATTAATAAATTATTTATAAATTACTCTTGTAATTATCTGTTTTAAAACCATATTTTCAATAGAAATATAGTTTTAAGTATCCTAACAGCCACATGTAAAAATGTAAAAATAAAAAAGCTCAATTATGTTATTAATAATATATTTTATTTAACCTAGTATGTTTAAAAGTGTTTTGAAAATATAGTTTTATTAAATATATATATATTTTTGTTGATTTCAGAGGGGAAAGGAGAGGGAGAAAGAGACAGAAACATCAATGATGATTGGCTGGCCTCTGCACGCCCTCTACTGAGGATCTAGCCTGCAACCAGTGCACGTGACCTAACTGGGAATCAAACCATGACCTTCTGGTGCATAGGTACACACTCAACCACTGAGCAACATCAACCAGGCTAATCTAACATATTTAAAATAACATGTTAACATATAACCAATATAAAAATAATAATAATTAATATTTTACATTCCTTTTTATATGCAGTTTTTAAAATCAGAATGCATTTCACAATTATAGCACATCTCAAGGCAATTAAAAAAGTAGTTCCTCATTTGCATTGGCCATATTTGAAGAGCTTGATAGTTACATCTAATTAGTAGATACTGTATTGCTGTTGTAATTACAGGATATCTGAGGTTGATTAAATCACCTTCCAGATTTTGTAAATTCAAAACCACATTGCTTTCAGGCTTTTGGCATTTGTCTTATATTTCACAATATCTCAGTTAGTAAGCTATCTTGAAATTCTAGGACATAATTTGTCCTCATCAGCAGACTTGAATGCATTTGCAATAATTATATCATCCCTGTTTATACTTCACATTCCTAACTTAGATTTTGCTAATTTCTGGACAGTTTCCATATCAAGAAGAGGAGCAATAATGTGGGTTCGAAAGATAGTCAGTCCTAGACTTGAACCCCCCTCTGCCACTAACTAGTTAGGTAAACTTAGACACATTATTATACTTCTCTGGGTTTCAGCTTCTTCATCTATAAACAGCAACATAAATAGGACTTACCTTTTCTCATTGTTGTGATGAAAAAATAAGATCATGAAAGGTAAGTGTGTAGCGCACTGTAACTGCTCAGTGAACAGCTGTGATTATCACTAAGGTGGATGGCAGGGAATCAGTCAAAGAAAAAGAGAATGTTTGCGTTCCCTTTGTCATCCATCATCTCCTACTGGTGGACCATGAGTTCCTTGTTCCTTCTGTTCTAACCTACCCAGGAAACATCTTCAACCTCTATTTATTAGAGATGTATTTAGTGTATGATCTCCTATATTCTGTTTCCTCAGGTGAGTTATGATTCACCCAAGTCTCTTTACTGACCCAACTTCTCAAAAAGAGACAAACTCCTTTTTTCTTCCCGAGTCTCACCTTGACAGGGAGTGCAGCCTGCATATCTCCCAAGCTCATACCCAGGATCACGGCCAGACCTTCATTCAGATCCCAGGAACCATCTGCCTTTTGGAGGGAAATCAGCTGTACAAGAGGATCATCTTCAAAGATTTTAGGGGAGAAAAAAAAAGAAAGAAGATGAGAAACTAGGAAGTTTAATTTGGCCCCTTGGCATATGTCAGGGAGGGAGTCTGAATCAAGAGAAAGGCGATAGCAAGAGTGCAGATCCTACCAAGTTCCCCATCTCAGTCCTCACCCAGGAGACATGTACTTTCTCTGTGACAGTGTAGGCCACCCCAGTGTTGTGCTGCCACTAGGAGAGATGCACTTAAAAATTCAGAAAGGAGAGGAAGATATGGGGCACTAAAGAACTCACATGGTAGTGCTATTTAAAGTCTTATCCTGTCTTGTGGCAATGACCCTTAAAAGGTTAGGTATATTAAAAAAATTATAGATAGCTCTAGCCGGTTTGGCTCAGTGGATAGAGTGTCATCCTACAGACCGAAAGGTCCCAGGTTCGTTTCGGATCAAGGGCATGTACCTTGGTTGCAAGCTCCTCCCCGGCCTGGGCCCTGGTCAGGGCATGTGCAGGAGGCAACCAATCGATGTGTTTCTCTCATATCGATATTTTCTCTGTCTTTCCCTTTCTCTTCCACTGTCTCTAAAATCCATGGGAAAATATCCTTGCATAAGGATTAAAAAACAAAAACAAAAACCATCTAGATAAATATAGCTTGAATTTTAATGATCAAAAATGTCAAAAGAGAGCAGACATAAATAAAGGAAGCAGTTAGCAGTCTACCTCAAAGAATAGTTTAGCCCTGGCTGGTGTGTCTCAATTGGATGAGCATCGTCCCATGCACTGGGACATCGTGGGTTCGATTCCCAGTCAGGGCACATGATCAATGTTTCTCTCTCTCCCTCTCCCTTCCTTTCTCTCTAAGATTCAGTAAAAACATGTTTAAAAACATAGTGTAGTGTCTAATCCTGATGGTATAAAAGCTGCCTGAAGACCACAGAATTTTCATAGAAAGCATCTCACATCTGGATACCTATCATATGGGATGATATACTCAGTGCAACTTAGAAATTAGTAGGCAAGAAAAAGTTCTACTCTAATGAGAAAAAAAATCTAAGGTTCTGAATATCAAAACCTGTATTTGAATCTCAGGTCTGCCTGCACTCAAAATCTAATAGTTACTTAACCCACAGAAATCGTGGCCTTCTCTAAATGGGAGACAGTAATGCCTGATGCATGAGGAAAAACATCCAGGACCCAGAAGGCGCTTAAATGGCTCCCAGCAAATAGTAGTTGCTGGGAACTTCTCTCTACATTAGTAAGATGCTCCATGAGAGAGGAAGCTCATTATAGTGGCGATATTGCTAGTCACTGGGTTTTAGGACAGCGCAGGAAACCAACACTACGGGACACTGAGAACCTACTCCGTGGATAACATGAAGGAAGTTCTCATGAGGAGGTGCATGATACAGCAGCTGAGGAAGCTAAGGCTCTAAAAAGTTACCTTGCCCGGCAGGTGTGGCTCAGTGGTTGAGCATCGACCTATGAACCAGGAGGTCACAGTTCAATTTCCTGTCAGGGCACAGGCCTGGGGTTGCGAACTCAATCCCCAGTAGGGGGTGTGCAGGAGGCAGCCGATCCATGATCCTCTCTCATTATGGATGTTTCTATCTCTCCCTCTCCCTTCTTCTCTGAAATCAATAAAACTAGTTCAAAACACTGAAACAAGTAAAAAGTTAACTAATTTTCTTAAAACCCCACAGTAACTGATAGTCAACAAGAGATCTGAATCTACCTTAGACCTCAAAGCCCTTTCTATATTAGCAGCCTAAGAAGAATGCATAAAGAGAGAGTAAGTGGCAAAGATGTTGGAAGGATGAAAGGATTGTACACCATAAACCCCTGCTGCAAAACAGGAAGAGACTAGACAGAAGTTGTCTTTAAGCCTATTTTAGGTAACATGAACTTTGACTACCCATTGTCATGCAAATGAGAAACCCAACTGTTTGGAACACAAGGCAATGAAATGACCAAGAAACAGCTTGTAGTGACAGAAAGTCATCAGATAGCATGAAAAAGGTTGGTCTTCATACCCAACCTGTAAGAGAATGATTCATGCAGCTGGGGCCCAAACAGGCTGGCAGGTGGGTTCTGCAAGAGGAGGGCCCCCGTCGGTAGGCGGGGTGTGAGAGCTGATGAGATGGCAGAGGGGCTCATCCTGAACTCCACTGGGGGAGGCTTCAGTGTCCTGTGTTGTAGACTATGGAAGCAGGGCTGGCCCTGACAAAAAGACTGGGAAATTTTAACTTCTGCCCCGACGCTTCTCCAACCGATCACGTCCTGGGTAGAGAAAGCCACAAGACAGCAGAACACGGAGGTTGAGTTCTTCAGTTCCCATAGATTAGGAGAGAGAACTCACCTGTATGGTTAGTTTCCAAGTCGGTCATGTCGATGGAAGAACATTCCACTGTCGTTTCTTCAGAAGGATCATACTGTTCCTTGAGAGGCTGGCGTCTCTTTGATCTACGACTACCAACCAGTCGTCTGAATAGTCCTGGTCCTATATGTGTGCCATACAAACCCTGGTGAGAAAATATCCCTGGGAAGATGCTCACCTAGAGAATGCAGGCTCTTGTTAATTGTGGACCTATGGGGATCGTAACCATTCTTCGGGTATGAAATGCTTCGGTATGAGTTGGGCAGAGATGCGGGAGGATGGTAGGAGAATGGGGCTTTGTATGAGCTCAAAAAACACAATGCAGACATTGACACTGAGGCATCCTATGCCCTCTGCTGTAGGCAACGGGCCTGATAATTTGAGACATATATATATGCTCCTATTCGTGTCAGCCTCAGTCATCATCTTTATTGTACATTTTTTTCTTCTCCCAGGAGCCCAAATCCTGCAGCTCTGAGCCCTTCCAACGGTGTCCTCCTGATACCTGACAATGATCTTTTCTGCATCTTCAGTTTCATTATCAGAGGCTTCTTTCAACTACTCATCTCAACTCAAAACTATTTTTTCCTCCTAGAAATCTTTTCTCCCTCTATCCTTCTCAAATGGTGGTTGCTCCAGGTACCAGAACCCAAGCATCCATGTTTGTGAGGTGAGGTGGGTGGGGTTGGCAACCTCTTCAGTCCCAATGGCCACATCCGTAGCACGACTCTTCAGCTTCACCTGAATTACCTTCCTCATAGTATCACTGCTGTCAACCTCCAACTTCTTTGTCCCTTTTCAACATCCACCGAAGTATCTGAAAACTAGATCGAAGACTTTCACTTCCTTGCAAAGTCTGCCATCATCTTTAGAGATTAAGCACCCATGTACATAACCTATCCAATACCCTAATTCAAAGCTTCTTGTCTTTCTGAAATCAAATAAATGGCTTCAAGCTCCACTCTACTCCGGCCATTCCCTCCCAAGCCAAGATATCTAGTTATCAAGCAGAATTGTTCCAGCTGTAAAAAATTAATTGAAAAAATGTATATTTTAAAAATACAATATCCAGAAATTCCAAACAAGATGGCAGTATAAATAAATGCAGTATCATTGCCTCCTCCCACAACCACATCAAAATTACACTAAACTACAGACAACCATCCTTCAGAAATGCCTGAAATCAAGTTCAATGGAAGTCCTAGAACTATGGAATTAAAGAAGAAGTCACATCCAGACTGGTAGGAGGGACTGGTGCCACACCCATGTGGGGCAGATAAAAACTAGGGGGGATGTCAGCTATACAGGTACCCCCTGAGGAGCCAGGGGTCCCAATCCCACACCAAGTCCCCAGCCCAGGGTTCCAGTGCTGGGAAGAAAAGTCCCCATAACTTCTGGTTATAAAAAAGAGCGAGGGACAAGGCTGAGGGAGACAGAGGCTGCAGGAGTCCCAAGCAATTCCTCCTAAAGAGTCCACATATGGACTAACTCGGACTCACTCCTCAGAGCTCCAGCATGGGGCAGCTACCTGAAAGGCACCTGAGGCATACAGGGAGGAACTGAATGGTCTGGCATCATAGCAAGAGCTGGATGGGAAGCTTTCTTCCAGACAGAAGTACTGGTAGAGGCCATTGTTCCTTTGCTGAACCTTCCCCCAAAGATCCAGCAGGTGGCCACCATATCTGAGTCTCCATCAACCTGGATTAACACTGTTAGCCCCACCCTGGTGATTCCCGGAGGCCCACTCCACACCAGCTGTTTCTAGTGGCTTTACCATCAGAATGGCCTGTCTTGGCTCAGGCTTCATATTTTCCTAAAATCGCTCAAATAAGCAGCATCTGGCCTGGTACTTGTTGCCAAGTGACCCTGGGCCTGGCACTAGCCACAGCCAGCCTTGGTTTCAGCTTGGCTTCTCCTGGGCACCTCCAAGCTCAACACAAGTAGCAACCATCTGCAGATCATTTTGTAGCTCATGCTGGGTGGCCCTGGGGCAGAACAAAAGCAGAGGCTGACCTTGGCCTGAATCTCCCAGGAGTCCCCAGAGCCAGTGCACCCAGTGGACAGCTTCAGACCATGTCAAAGCATCACCACCCCACCACCTCCACAAGCGTCGTACTCATGGGGTGGACTGAGCAGGTACCAGAGCCCCGTTGAAGCAAATCCTTTTCTGTGAGGTGGGTCGCTGCATAGCTGATTTTCCATGGTGATCTCAGTCAGACCTTGCAGCTGATTGGCCCTTCAACATTCCTTGACAGAAGTGCTGTCTCCCTGAGTATTTCTCTCTCCAGTTTTGGTTTACGTCTGAGACAGCCCAGCAATCAGCACCCATTATCTAACACTACCAGGTTGTTTGCCCACCATTTGTGTAGTCATTAACCAGTATCAATAGGATACATCAGCTTCAGATTTAGGCAGTGTAACTACTCAATGCTTATATGCACTTTCTCTTTCATTTCCCTCATTTTTCCCCCCTTGGAGTACTTTACATTTTCTTGCTAATGGTGTACTTTCTAGTTTTCAAGGACAGAAATGTTTTATAATAGCCAGAGATTCTAGATGTGAAGAGAAAAGGGGGATAGGGAGAGAAGGACTTTTCATAAGTATTTGCTTTAAATGATGTATCCAGGTATACAGGGCCCCTTATTTTATGTGAGTTTGGTTAGAATAAAACTCACCACCACCACATTTCCATAATTTCGAACCTGAAGCATCAGCCATAAAAGATTTACGAGACATTGGAGCCAAATCATAATCCGTCATAGAAAATAGCATTGGACTTGGAACGTCACTGCGAGTCAGGGGTCCCTGAACAGGCTTGTTGAGATCCTTGTTGATGGCAATGAAAGCCGTGTGGGAGCTTATGACGCCGCACTCCATGCTTATTTTCAGCACCTCTTTTTTATCATTGGCTGGAGTCTCCTCGAAGCCCATGTCCTTGGTCTGGATGAAGGACTTGGCAGCCAGGCGATGAATGGTGAGGCTAACAGAAAAAAGATCCCCGTGACTCAGGGAGAAGCACACCTGTGCCGCCACTCAGAGCCCTGACAGGCTGAAGATGGCGCAGGGAGGAACATAAGATCGGGGGAGATGAAATCTGAGTGGCCGGAAAAGGAAAAGTGATTTTAGGGAAATCATTGACCCAAAATGAAGAGCAGGAAACTGACCCCCTATGGATGGCAGAGACAAGAAGAAAGGGAAGGGGAGGGAAGGGGAAGGAAGGGAAGGAGAGGAAAGAAAGGAGAGGGGAGGGGAGAGGAGGGAGGAAAAGGAGAAGGAAAAGGAAGGAACTAGGAAAGAAACAGGGAAATCTTACTTGGCATCCGACTTGGGCTGTAGAGAAAATGCCACTTGATTCTCAAACTGCGTGCCCTGGAGGGTGTACTTGAGGCAAACTTTCCCTGTTGCCTCTGCTGGCTAAAAAGTAGAGAAGAGGAGACAGGATGGGAGGGAGAGATCACCCAGGGAGAGATGGCAGAATCGGGGCAGCTCCCCAACCCCACACATTTGAAGTTTCTGGCTAGAAACCAGGTAGTTCAGAAAACCAGAGGCTTGACATGATGGCGAGGGGAGGGAGGCTGACCCTGTCGGGCAAGCGTCCGGAGCAGAGCTCGGGGCAGCGGCGACTCTGGCTAGAGGAACAAGCAAGAACGGAATCTCACAGGCATCGTCCCAGTCAACTGGGCATAGACGATCAACCTCTGACCCCGGAAGATGACAGTTGGTTCTGGGGAAAGCATTTTAGCAGACAGACCCGCAGGCAAATCCCAGCTCAGAGAAACATCCTCTACCACAGGCTGCAGAGAGCGCTTCAAGGCCCTGAGAGCCTGGCGGAGGGAAGAGAACAGAATAAACACCAAAAATACATAATGGCAACCATACCTACTGCTACCTGAATGTTCATCATGCCCCAGGAGCTATGCAGCCCAACCCATGGTTGACCTACTCCCTCGTCCTCCACTAGGAGATGGGTGTTCTTCCTTTTGCTTTACACAGGAGGAAGCTAAGGCAGAGACACGTAATGAATGTGTATAAAGTAACAGAGAAGTAGGCATTATATTAGAAATGGCACCAACTGGGGAAGAGGAAGGCAGCACTATAACCAGAGGTGGAGGAGGCCTCCTTGTGCGAACTCATCAAACAGAGTAGCAGTTTACCGCCTCTCCCACCTACAGACATATTACAGCTGTCCTTGTTTTGGTGTGTTTTTTTGTTTGTTTTTTGTTGCTGTTAATCCTCACCTGAGGATATTTTCCCATCGATCTTCAGAGAGAATGGGAGAGAGGGAAAGTCAGAGAGAAACATGGATGTAAGAGAAACACATCGATGGGTTGCCTCCTGTATGAGCCCTGACCAGGGCCCAGGCCGGGGAGGAGCCTGCAGTCAAGGTACGTGCCCTTGACCAGAATGGAACTCAGGACTCTGGTCCTCAAACCAACCCTCTATCCCAGGGGTGGGCAACCCCTGGCACGCGTGCCAAACATGGCACGCCAGTAACTTTTGCTGGCATGCGAAACCCTCTCTTATAATCTTCCATTTACAATTTTTTTCTTAATATCGACTTTTTTATTTTTCAGATAAATTCAATGTAGGTGCATTTTAGATAAATAAATAATTTTACCTAACAAGTTATCTTAAAGACCATAGACATGGATTGACGAGAGAGGGAAGAGCAATTTCAATAGAGTCGAAAACGAACTATTGAGGACTTCGAATGCCATTACAGAAAATTTTTTCTGTTTAAAAAACTTTGTAACAGTGTTACTCTCCATGTTTTCATCCACATATGCTTGTGAATCTTTGTTCTCAGTGATGCATTTTATTAAGTCTCGTAATAGGAGTAGCCTGACGGAGGAAAGCAGTAGCTGGTGCATATCTCTGAAGGTCACGAAATAGAAACCTGATGTAAAATCTCTGTCATCAGTGATGCAGCAGCAAAAGTCCCACTGATAATATCAAATGGAGCCATAAAGTTTTCTGTCGGACTATCAGTGTACATGTGTACATTAAAAAATAAATGTATTTTTCATCATCATATACTGTGTTTTTGTCACTCAAATGAATTTTATTATTTCTTCAAGGTTCTTTACATACGTACACCTTAAGAGATATCAAGTAGGCGTAACATGTTCTCAAAAAATTAGGGTTGGCACGCAGAAGAATTTTGAGTCAGAGATTTTGCTGGTTTTGACACGCACTCACAAAAAGGTGGCCCACCCCTGCTCTATCCATTGAGCCAAACTGGCCAGGGCCATCCTGCTTGTGTTCTTTTTGTCATTTGCATGGAGGAGCGAATACAGGACCCGCCGGGTCCTAAAGCACACACCTGGAATGCCAAGCTCTCTGTTTCTTGTTTTCTTAAGTTTCTCTGCTTCTTGTTTTGAACACAAAGCCCTGACCTCTTCCACATTTTGTTGCTGGGCTTCCAACTGCTGGGACTAGATGCCATTTCCCCAGAAACTACAGGGGCCCGTTCGCATAAAGACAAAAGTAGTCCCATTGAGTCTGTAGCCCAAAGCCCTGGGGATATAAAGAAATGAATCCTAGAGGCAATAGGCTGCCTCAGCTCTTGCAGCAGGGTGCCCCCTGCCCCCACTCCCTCTGGACCACCCCCTGGACACAGGCCTGCCCCTCACCTTCGACTGCATCCTCTCATTGCCTGTGATAAATTCTGCCGCGCCCCCTGATGCCCGGGCAATGCCTTTTATGAGGCTGGTGGAGGCTCCTTCGCCAATACCAAATGAGAAACACCTGCGATTGGAAAACAGCCTGAAGTTAGAGACAGGGATGAAAGGGTGGCATGATAACATCATGGTAAAAAAAACACATAAAAATACATGAAGAGATAGTGTACTAGTTAGCATACTTCTGAATAACATACGTTTTATAAAGAAATCATAATGATAATTAGAAAGTAGAGAATACCATTGAAAAATGACATATCCAAATTTAGGATTCAGTTACAGATATGTTTATAATCCCAGTTCTAAATACACATGCCAGAAAAGTAAGTCTAAAAGTCAACCACCTGAACATCCATCTCCAGATCTTGGGGAAAAAGCAGCCAAAAAACCCACAAATTTTAAAGAAAAGAAAGATAGGGGCAAATGTTATTGATACAGAAGACAATCATACAAAAGAGAGGATATAAAAAAGTGCTGTTTTTTGGAAAAGATTATTAAAATTGACAAACATGCCCGGCTTGTGTGGCTCAGTGGTTGAGCATCGACCATAAACCAAGAGGTCACTGGTTCAATTCCCAGCCAGGGATTCGGACTTGATCCCCAGTAGGGGGCATGCAGGGGGGCAGCCGACAAATGATGCTTTTCTCTCTCTATATCTCTATCCTTCTCCCTTCCTCTCTCTCTAAAAATCAATAAAAACATATTAAAAAAACTGACAAACATTTAGGGCAAGAATAAAAGAGAAAGCACAAATAATCAGTGTCAGGAATAAAAAGGGAATACTACCACCGATTCTACAAAACTTAATAACATCATCTGGTGACATTGTGGATACTTCATGCAGAGAAATTTGAAAACTTAGATAAAATATACAAACTCCCATAAGAATCAAGAACATATAAAAATATGAACAGTTCTATTTCAATAAAGAGATTTAAAAATCTTCCCACAGAAAAAATCTCCTTGTAACATCTAGTAAACACGTAAGAAAATCTTTCCCATAATAGAAAAACAGGCAATTCTTCTCAGCTCATTATATGATACCACTGTAACATAGGTATTAAAACCCAACAAGAATATTATTTAAAAAGTACATGCCAATATTTCTCATGAAAAAATATTTTTCAATCCTAAACAATGATTAGTCAACGGAATAAAAAATATATGAAAATTGTTAATAGATCACAACTAACTTGGGTTTATTTCAGAAATGCAAGGCTGGTCTAATATTTAACAACAGTCATTATAATGAACACATTGAAAGAATAAAGGGTAAAATCATACTCTCATCTCGCCAGATACATAAAATGCATTTGATGAAATTCAACCATTGATTATTATTTTTTTAAATGTAAACAAAACGAAAATAACTCTCAAAACAGAAAAATCCTTAATCGGATGTAGGATATCTACAAAAAGACCTAGAGCAAACAACCACACTATTAATGCAATGTGATCCATGTTCCTTCTGAAAACGGGCATTCCCAATAAACCTACTACCATGTCAATTCAAAGAAATAGGTGTGTGTATACATGTGAAAATAAATATGTATATATGCATATATAGGTGCACACACAAGTGTGTGTAGGCAAAAAATACATGTACCAGAATGCAAGGATATTCACAAAAGCATTATTTTAAACAGCTAAATGGAAGTCCATCAGCAGTAGAATCAATCAATAAATTATGGTTTAGCCATCCCATGGAGTACTATACACCAGTGAAAATTAACTATGGTTCCATGCAAAATATGGGTAACTATATACTGCTGAGGGAAAGAAGCAAAATGCATAGACTAAAAACGATAACATTAATTTTTATTCAAAAAGAAGCAAAAATAACCCCATAGTATTCCTGTCCATCCTTACTTGTCAGCACTGGAACCACAAGGCCCTAGATTACATGTGGTCAGTCACCCAGAAACACACACACTGTCTGCATACCTGTGCCTCTGCCCATTGATTTTCACTTCTCTAATGACACTGAATGTGTCGGTCACTTCTCCATCTGTGAAGACAAAAAGCTGAGCACAGAAGACATTGGTCAAGTCTCTAGGAAGTTCACTTTTTCTTTTTTTAAGTTCATTTTTAAAATACTGCAATTTGCCCTTGAAAAACTCGACTATTTCATGCCGGAGACACTGATGCCGCTTCGGACACGTGTGAAATCCCAACTGGGCCACTGTCACTTGCATGAGGTTTTCACATGGTTTGTTCTGAACCCTGGGCATTTTCCTCACCCTACCAGTTTCACCTCAGGCCCCTGTGGCATTCCACAAGAGAGCTTCCACCTCCATAGTTCAGAGCATGGAGCATGGATTCTATGAAATGCCTCTTGTCTTTTCCCCTTTACTACGCACACCATATTGCGACAATCCTGCAATGAAACTCAGGGCTATACATTCTTTGAGTTCTCTCTACCCACTTTCTGTGAGCTCTGTTCCAATTCTTACCTGGAGAGGGTGGCCAGGGATGGAAGTTCTACTGTAAATGGCCTTGAGTGGTGCCAAGATTTCTGTGCCCCCGAGGTCAGCGTCCATACTCTTAACTCTCTTCAGCGCCTGCTCCATGGTATCCTGAGTGTACTTCACGCTCTCCCTGAGAAAAGCACCCGCACTCAGGGACACAGCGAGCTGACACACCCCAGGATCGCATCTCCGCATTGAGATTCGCCCCACTGTAAACCTCCTCACCTGAACTCCCCAGTGTCAAGGTCAACTCTACCGTAACCCCTTTAACAATATAGTCCTTTCTTTAGAGGATCTTTTTTTGAACTCTCTGTAGCCTTTCTAGAAACTTACGGAAAGAAGGACTCAAAGAACGATCCAAATCCATAGATGTTGAAATAACAGCCTATAGGCAAACTCTTCAGCAGCCAAATCAGTGTTTCCTGAAGGAAGAGGGTATGGGGAGCGAGTGAGAGAGGATCCTTGAAGACACACAGACCCTCCCCATCTAACTCCTAAGGGTGTGGGCCTTCACCCAGAGCGCGCCTCCCAGTCTTATAGTCCTTGCAGTGGTCACGTGAGCTGCAGTGCAGCTGGAAGCACTGATCCAGATGACCCAGATGGACTCTAATTTAACCCCCGAGACTCATTCTTACTTGAGCACATGAGCAGAAAAAGAACTAGTCTTACCTTGGCCGCCTCTATGCGCAGCTGAGATGGATTCTGATTATTCATGGAACAATGCATACTTTCCGAGCGGTCCATGAGGAAGACAAATTCTCCACATGCCGTTGGTGACTGAGCCTCTGGGATATTTGGGTAGAAACTCACCATCACAGATGGGTCTCCCATCAAAGAATCTACTCAGAAAGAATAAGGACACTATGAGATGAAAAGGAACTAAAAACATACATAGGGAAGACACCATGAATCAGTTGTAGTGACTCAACAGGAAGCTGAGAACATCCACTTCTGAAACACAGTTTGATCTTTATACTCTATCTGCTGGCGAAGGGCTTGAAGTGAGCTAGAAACCTATAAGAGCTACAGAAGCAAAGCAGATAGTAAGGAGATGAAAGAGGGTAGAGGTTACCAGGAACAAGCAATAACTAAGATGCGATCATTGACCCTAGTATCCTAGCAGCTAGGCCAACTAGTGAAATACATTAAGTTACCCTGTTCCAGCATTTACCAGAAGAATCGACATAACTTACTTGGCAGAGTCGCATTATCTTCTAATCAAATCAATGGGCAATTTACCACATGGGTCCTTGTGTAAGTCTGTCATCACCGCTTTACAAAAACGATGCTCGTGTGGGCGATTCTTTCGTTGACAAGTTACAAGAGCTGAGACTGTAAGTGTCACACGCACCAGGGAAAGTCCGTTGGCTGTGGGCACGAAGCTCTTCCGAACAAGGAGAGGCACTGGGATGCTGTGCTGAGAACAGTGTCACCCACACAATCGTATGGAGGCGACCAGGGAGTTGGCCTATGTCACCAAGTTGTCAAAGCCATAGCCAAGATTTTATCTTTTGGGGGGCAAGTGAAAACTGAGGCATTAAAATACTATTATTACGATAGAGATGTAGTGAGAATGGCTGCTTTATATCAACGCTAACAGTTCAGACCCTATAAGGAGACACAGAATCTAATTCCAATATCCTACCTATATTACAGTCCTTCTGGGATTAGAGCTTTCAATTCTCAGAAGGCCAGCTGGCGTTCTCTTCTGTGTATAGATGTGAACAGCAAGCCACCCTGACCAAACATACGATCTGGGAGCAAGATTTGAGCAGCCCTGCTGAAGGGATGCACAAGACTCATTAAGGCTGCCCCTGCTGTCCCCTGGGTCTGCACAGCTGGGCACAGGGAACAGACCAGGAAATCTGCAAAGGGGCTGACAGGACTTCTTGGAATCTCAACCTTTACCTTGTAAGATGCAACATTTCAAAACTTCCTCTGGTGGATGAAAAGAACCCCGGCTAAAAACCAGGTCGCTGTTGTGGGAGTACTTCTTGGGCACACAAGGGGGAGGTCGCCCAAAGGGAAGGACAAAACCAGACAACTAATGTACAAAGACAGAGCCTGGAGCTTCAGGGAACAGGAGCTGGAGCAAACCTGGCTGAGGCTGGGACCCCCTTTAACAGGTTTAGTGTGGACGGCCTGCCCTGAGCGGGGGAGTCGGGGAGGGGAGCGGGGGGGAAGGAATCGTTAAAGGAGTGAAGGCAAATTAAGGAGTTCCAATTTGTGAGCTGGAGTGTGAAGTTACCGTTGGCCAAACGTCAACAATGAGATAAGAAAAATGGCCGATTGAAGATCAACTATAGCTACTTATCTTTAAAGCAGTGGTAGCTATGGAAGTAAGGGCCTAAACCAAGACATTGTGTTTTAACAATGATTGTCCCCAAGGATGCGTCATTCCACCAAAGTGGGAAATGCTTCAGAAGTGTCAATATCTTTCCAGTGACGCTCATGATCTCTGAAGTCCAGGGCCATGGCAGCTCAGGGAGGCCTGAGACAGCGGTCCCTGACATGTGTTACACCAGAACAGTTAAAAGAAGAAGTACACAGCCCGGCCGGTGTGGCCTGGTGTTTGAGCAGCGACCCAGGAACCAGGAGGTCATGGTTCGCTTCCTAGTCAGGGCACATGGCCGTGTTGTAGACTCCATCTCCAGTAGGTGTGTAGGAGGCAGCAGATTGATGATTATTCTCATCATTGATGTTTCTCTCTCTCTCCCTTCCCCTCTCTGAAATCAATAAAAACAAACAAAACACAACAAAAAAAACACACAAGAGGATAAGTAGATATATACTAAGAAATATTTGGAAAATAAGATAAATTAAAGAAATATAAAAACTAAACCTAGCAAAAGACTAAACTTAGGCTTAGAAATTAAGAAACTAGGTTAAGAGTTAAAAAACTCTGAAGATGGGTAATGGTGATATTTACAACAGAGTGAATGTGCTAAAGGCAAGAGAGCTATGTCGTTAAAAATAATTAAAATGGTAAAATTTCCATTATGCAAATTTTATACCAAAGTATTAGTGTTCTTTTTACTTAAAATTTATGTCAGATAAATTTTACCACAATTAAAAAAATAACAAGGAAGGAGCTCCAGGTGAGATTATATGAAGGAATGATAAATCAAAGTTATTTATTAGACAAAAAAATTTAGAAAGTTAGTCTTAATCTAATTATAATTACTACGTGCAAATTTCTGTGGTTTTAAATGTTTTTCTTAATTGCCAGGTTATTTTTTATAGTAATCTGTTTGTATAACTTACTTTTACTCAATCCTCTTTGGAAGCCTTTTTTCCATATTATTTCAATCTATCAACATATATGATTTTGGTAGCTGCATAATAACTCGTCAAGCAATCTCAGCATAGTGAATTTAGCTATTGTGAGACATTTTGATTATTTAGTAATCTTTGATATTATGAAAATGGACATTTTAGTGTATATTTTTACTTACATTTAAATTTATTTCCTTAGGTAAGATTCCTAAAATTGGAATCACTAAAATGAACATTTCTTTTGACACATATCGCCAAATCTCTTCTCCAAAGTTTGATTCCAAATTATTTTTGCTTAAAGCAATCTGCGAGAGTGCCAAATTCACCTCACCTTTTAAAGCACGAGGTGTTCCCAGATTTGGAAATCCTTGACCATTTTAAAAGTGAAAAAGTCACATCATTTACTTTTATTTATACGTGCAGAGGCTGATCATTGTCCCATCTTTGTAAACTAGCTGCATTTCCCTTGTAAACTTTTCTCATGTCTTTTGTCTAAGTATCTACTAATTCACCTAAATTTACATATAAGCATAGTCACATGATATTCGACATGTAAATTTTTGCATGCCATAGTGTAAACTAGTCACTTTTTTTTTAACCCATTATTGAATAGAAAAAAAAAAGGTGAGGGTAATTTGAGGGTATTTCCACGACAAGGGTTACCCCTTAGGAGGTAACTACAATGGGAGAAGCAACATACCGGGCTTTGTTGCGGGCGCCCCCATCTCCACAGCCACACTGGGGGTATGCACCTCACTGTAGTAAACCAGGAACTCCACATCTCGATCAAATTTGTGTCCGTCAGCCAAGGAGATCTGAGTTGGGAGCAAGCAAAGAAGCTATGTTAGAACCATCATGCCTCTGCCTCGGGCTGAGGTCAGAGCTGAGGGCTACTGGCTCCTTCCACGTGTAAACAGAGCCAGGAGCAAGGGCGAGAACAGGCAGGAGGCTCTGGAGATGAAATAAGGATAAAGAAGGGGCCAAGCCCTAGCCAGTTTGGCTCAGTGGATAGAGCTTTGGTCTGGGGACTGAAAGGTCCCGGGTTCGATTCCCAGTCAGGGCACATGCCTGGGTTGTGGGCCCGATCCCCAATAGGGGCATGCAGGAGGCAGCCAATCAATGATTCTCTCTCATTATTGATGTTTGTATCTCTCTCTTCCTCTCCTCTCTGAAATCGATAAAAATATATTTAAAAAAGGGGGGGGGGGCGCATTGCAATTTTCCCGGGGTTAATAGGGGGAAAGTTAGCAATATTTAGGAGATGGAGGAAGAAGATCAGGACTCCAAAACAGGGGTGCTGGCAACCACAGCGCGTGCTCACTAATTACCTGAGCAGAAGTCTTATCTTCAAGGTACTCAATAGGATTCACGGGGGAGCTGCATTGGACACTCTTGATGCCATGCTGGGAGCTGACGGTGGCAGCCAGGCTGAGTGTGTAGGGCACGTCCTTCGAAGGGACTGCAGGATTCTTCATTTGAAGGCCACCACCCTCAGAACCTCCTATGGAAAGTGAGCTCAGTGGTGTGTCCCTTCCCCACAATGTTTAGCACCCCGACAACCCTGAGGGGGGTTTTCCCCATGAGTATTGGAAGAAAGAGCCTACTCACTGGAGAGTTGGTAGCGAGGGTTCAGGATAGCGGGGAGCACATAGCGCAGGGCCCCGTCGGCCTCCAGAGGCAGCTCCTGCACGTACTTCAGGGTGAGAGCCGCCTTCGACCCGGGGGGCAGGTTCCCCACGTTACAAGAGAAGGTGTCGCCAGCCTGATCGTCCTCCTCCAACAAGAAGGCTTGGTGGCCCTGGCTGATGGCATTCTCGTAATTGGTGCGGGCCTAAGGAGGACAAGGGAAGACGGGTGACATGACATGAGAGGTGACATGACATGAGAGGTGACATGCTTGAGGAGGAGATAAGTGGCACAGGAAGCAAAGACTCTTGGGGTGAGCCTGTGATGGGTCTTGCCAAGTTCACAGCCAAACCCTGAGTGCCTTCAATGGTGTTTCCCTCCAATGGTTTTAGGATAGTTATCAGTTAGAGGGGAGTAGAGGACAAAGCATTAGACATCACCATTTCGGGGAAGTTGCATTTGATAGGGACTCTACAGAATATGCACTTGGGAAGGTAGGGGAGGGAGGGGGAAAGGGGAAGAGATCTACCAAAGGTCTTATATGCTAGCATATAGGCCTAACCAATGGACACAGACAATAGGGAGGTGAGGGCATGAGTGGAGAGGATGAGGGGCAATGTGGGGATAAGGACACATATGTAATAACTTAATCAATAAAAAATTTTTAAAAAGACTATGCATTATGGACATAAAAAGGGAGGAAGGAATGTACTCATCCCCAGTACCTCCGACTTCTCCTGCAATTCTGCCACGATTTTCTTCCCATCCACCACGGCCTCGAAGCTGTGGACAGCTGAGTCTTCGTCCATGGGGAAAACAAAGAAGGCCTCCAACGGATTTTTCCCCTCATTCTCATAGTTCAAGGTGGCAGACACACCCGCCACGAACTCACAAATGGACAAGGTCACCGAGATGCTCTTCAGTGGCACTAGAGATAGACCAGCGGTCAAGAGGTCACCAACCTTCATAGAATGCCTCCCGCTGACCAGGCATCGTGCGAGGTGCCAAAGGTCCAATGGCAAGTCAGAGTCAGGAGTCAGGCTTACCTGGCTCCTTTTGGTGGGTTAGCAGGCCACAGGGAGGGGACACCATGGTGACACAGGGTTACTGTGGAAAAGACACATCATCAATGGCGCGCCATGGTGCGGGTTACCTATCCAAACACCAAAACCGATGGGCTTCTCTCTGGCATCAACATCTATTCAGAGGGTTAATGAGGGACCCAGGAAGGAGGAAATAGTGGAACAGAAGGGGATCAAGGTGTCAATAGCAAGGTTCCTTCTAAATGCCAGACTCTGGTGGAAAGCTAGACAGGAAACCTCACCGAAGGCTGGTTCAAACGCCAGGTCCACTTTTTTCGGAAGTGTTTTTATTATAGCACTTTTTAGGAATATTCAGTGAATGTAATGAACCCCTCTGAACCTCAGTATTTCTAAAATGAAAATCATATGTCTGTGCACAGATGAATGACGACAGATGAAGTCCTAGGAATGGGGCCTGGCCCATATGATAGACATGAGTGTTGTTCTTGTCGCTGTTGTTAAATAGACCGGGGCTATTCCTTTTTAGGTGGCCGTTAGACAGACCCGAGCAGAGCTAGGATGATAGGCCCGGTGCAGAAGGTCACCAGGGCAGAAGGGCCCAGTCCTAGCCATGGACATGTGTAGGGTAGGAACCGGGCTGATCTTTCCTCCCCTCGCATACCCTGGTCATTCTCCTTTAGAGCCCCTGACCTTTCGTCCCTGGAGAGACCATCTAGGCTTCAGTTGTATTTTGTTCAGCTCCAGGCCCAGAAAAGCAGCAAAACCCGGCAAGCAGCACCATGGCTGACCTCGGGACCAGCTGCACTGAATTATAACCCCCCTGCCCTGACACTGATCAATCAATCAGTGGAGACCACAACCCTGAAAGGACACATCTGGAAAGCTGCGGAGTATTCTATTGAGATCCGCCCCTGGGATTGCCCCTAAAACCCTTATGACTGAGGACCCAGCAGACGCTCTCTCCAGGGAGCAAGCCTGTGCCTTTCCCTTCCTCTTCCGTTCCCCATTCCTCCAGACTCATCACCTTGACCTTCCTCCCTTCAAAGCTCTGAGGGCCTTTCCTTTGCCTCCATCCACTGTTTCCTAAGCCCATTTCTCCTAGGAACTAATTACTTCTACCTCTGTGCTTTCATAAATAGATGTTATCTTACAGGTTGAGTCTCAGCCCTGCACATAAGACGTTGCCTGATCCAAAATGGACTTCTGCAACTTAGATCACGTACCTTGTGTCTTTTCTTTTGGGGCTCGTTATTGAAACCTGTTTGTTCTCTCTGTCCAGGCGATTACTATATCATATATCCAACATGCCCTCTATTTTAAATCAAAACACGTCTTCCAAATGTCATTATAATCTCAGACAACCATTTCATGTGATATGGTAAAAAAAAAAATATTATGTCCATGGATTATTGATTTCAGAGAAGAAGGGAGAGGGAGATAGAAACATCAATGATGAGAGAGAATCACTGATTGGCTGCCTCCTGCACGCCCCCTACTGGAGATCGAGTCTCTCCCTCTTACACTCCCTCTCCCTTCCTCTCTGAATTCAATAAAGATAGATTAAAAGAAATAGATTCAAACAAACAAACACCACACCCTACTCCAAGCCAGAGCAGTGGCCATGTTGCTCACCCAGCTGACTACAATGGTTTCTGATACACCATGCCCCCATACCTACAAATCAGCGCCAATACGGCAGGCTTGTTGTTTTGTGTCTGTTTTTATTTTCATGGATTAGGTAAAAACAGATGGTGGCAAAAAGGCTCACACTGGCTAAACCACAGAGGCGGTCCAGACTGTGGGGAGAGGCACGCAGGCTCAGCGAGAGGGTTTCCACGCACACATCTGATGGGGCCCTTTCTCGGGTACCACAGGCTGGGGCTGGGCTAGGAAAGAGTTTCAAGTAACCCCAGCAGGGAGCTTACCGCCTGAGAAGGACAAGGATCGAGGGGCACAACAGCTGGAGAAACCGGAGGGCGACCCAATCTGTAAGGGTGGGCAGTACTCACCCAGGGAGGCTTTCCGGTGAAGAGAGAGGGAGCAGTGGCCGAGTGTCTCCTGCAAAGATACAGGCTTGTCCCCAGACTCTGTCTAACCCCAGAACAAATCCCTCCCAGGGGAGGTTTGCTCTTCTGCAGCCTCGCCCCACCCTTCCCAGGACAACCCTATGCTGAGTCAGAACTCCTTCCCCCTCCCTCCCCAGGGCACTTGAGAATTGCACCCAGCAACAGGGAGCAGGCTGGCCACAGCAGCTGATGGGGCTCCAAATTGAATCTGAGGCTGGGAGAAGGGAGGGAAGGGTCAGTGAGTCAGGTGCCGGGAATCCAGGTGCTGCCCTGGTCCAGGGGGGCGCTGGTGGGGCAGGGGCCACATAAGGGCCAGTGGAGAACCCCGGGTGGGCCACTGGCCATAAGGATGCAGAGTGAGGCTGGGATAGAGACCAGGAGTGGCCCTGCCGGTTTGGCTAAGTGAATAGAGCATCAGCCTGCGGACTAAAGGGTTTGGGGTCCCGTTCCCGGTCAGGGTTCAGGCAGGGTTGTGGACTCGATCCCCAGGAGGGGACATGCATGAGGCAGCTGATCAATGATTCTCATCATTGATGTTTCTCTTTCTCTCTTCCTCCCTCCCTCCCTCCCTCCTTTTCCATTCTTCTCTGAAATCAATATATATATATATTTCTTTTTCATATATATATATATGAAAAAGAAACCAGGAGTGATTTAAATTTTAAATTTTCCATCCCAGAGTTTTGGCATCCAGGGAGTCACAGAAGGTACCTGAGCTGGCCCCTTGAATTTCTATATAGTAGGGTAAACTTTAGGGGCTGCAGTATGATTTGGATGGGGGGAGGGGAGGTTTGAAGCTCCATTTCCACAGCATAAATTTACATCAAATGGAGGAACTATGAATTGTCCGCATGAAGGGGAGGGGGAGAGGGAGAGGGAGGTAAAGCAAAACAGAAAGTAGAGAGGGGGGCCTTGTGATGATTAGGAGATGACAATTCCCACTTCCAGCCCCACAAGATGCCCCCAAACTCCCACCTGCCCCCCCTCTCCCCGCCAGCCGCCACCCCAAACCCCCATCGCACACCAGGACTAACTCCTGTACCCCTCCGGCTTGCAGCTACAACAGACCCAAACAGAGCTAGAGGTGGGAGAGGCAGGTAGCAGGCAGCGGTCTCAGCCCGGGTGAGTGCGGACCCCTCCCTCCCCCACGCCCGGGTTAGCGGGGTCCCCCACGCTCCCCCCCACTGTAGCGGGCCACCTACCTGCTGGGCATCCAAGCCTCTGAGTCACTCTCATAAACATCCTCAGCCAAAAGTTCAGGAAAGACCCGCCCACGCCTAGGGACCGGCGATAAAGTGGCGACTCTATAAGTAAGGGATCGAGGGAAATTCCTGCACCCACAGTCTAACTCTCTCTTGAACTCACAATATCTCTGAGCAACAAACTCGAACTCTTTAATACCCGCTGAAATACATCACGAAAAGAAATGGCATTAGAAATCAGAACACTACATTTAAACTCTGGTTTCGCTGTACTCGTTTAAGTAATTTATACAACATTTTTCATTGACATAGTTTCATTCGCTAGGAAATAAAAATCATTATCATAATTACAACATGAACAGCAAATACACTCTAGTACAATAGTGAAGTGTCTGACAGCTGCATTTCAACAAGCCCTCCGCAGGTCACACGCAGCCACCAGCAAACTTGGAAGAAAGTCCTTGAGAGGTGGTCTCACTGTGAAACGCGGGCACGTTCCTAACACCAGTTCACTCAGAAGTTTCATGGCGCTCTGGTCTAGGCCATCCTTTACCTGAGCGAATAGACAGTGAGGCCTTGCTCAGAAGTCTTGAGGGTTCTAGGGGAAAGTCAGAACCCAGTTCTAATGTCATCATTTACTTTTATAGATGGAGACACTAACCTCTGAGGGAATAAATCATTTGTTTATCATCACATAACTATGTAAGGGTATGGCCAGGGTTCTCATAGTGGTTCTCTGACTAGTGCCTTAGGAAATCAGCTTGCAACAGAAGATATGGGGACAGGACACAATATGAACAGGGGAGGTATCAGAAAAGTTGGGAGAGCGCTAGCTGGTTTGGCTCAGTAGATAGAGTGTGGGCCTGTGGACTGAAGGGTTCCAGGTTCGAGTCAAGGGCATATGCCTGGGTTGCGGGCTCGATCCCCAGTAGGGAGCATGCAGGAAGCAGCTGATGAATGATTCCCTCTCATCACCGATGTTTCTCTCTCTCTCTCCCTCTCCCTTCCTCTCTGAAATCAGTAAAAATATATTAAAAAAAAAAAAAAGTTGGGAGGGAAAACAAGGGATGAGAAAACCCATGCAGATCCAATGAATAAATCTATAAAATACCAGATACAACCAAGAGTCATTTTAATATTGATACAGCAGTATGTTAGGGAACAACACATCCAATAGGGTCCCTTCATTAAGGATAGTGTGGGACTGCAAGGTCAGACATGTTCACGGGGAGCTCCTTTCTCTTGGGATGAATGGCCCAGGTTTCTGGTCTCAGGCAAAGCTGCCTTTAGCACTGCTTTTTATAAACGTATACTAGATCAGAGCCCGATTCAGAGGCCGCGAGGGTTCAGGCCAGGACCAAGGATCCCATCATGGCCCTCTTACTAAGATGCATCCTGATTAAGAAGAAACATCTGTCTCCCACAGCTACCACTCAACCCTTGGGCAGTATGAGGGGGGGCGGGCAGTATAGGCTAACAAGACCCAGGCAGAATCGACCACGAAGGTCCCCAACAGTGCCAACCCTCACAGTGGACCCTTGAACCTCATGTGGAGGTTATGTGGATCCCAATGTTGGCTGTCAACTGCCCCTCCATCTCTTTATTCTACCCAAGAATAGAAAACTGGATAGCTCACCAGTCTTGTCCTCCTAAGTCCCCAAAAGCAATAGTGAATAGACAAAAAATAATGCAGAGAACTTTCCAATCCAGGCAATCCCTAACATCAACCCAGCAACCTGTAGCCTAGAGTCCATGCCCCTCATTTCTCATGTCGTCACTCTGAAAATCCCGGGAGGGACCTCACTGCCTCTGAACTCCTTCCAGAAAGAGAACATGTCTGGGGCCCTGATGCCTGGCTGAGAGCACATGCTGGGGAAAGGATGTCATATCCAGAGGGAACCTGGAACCTGGAGGAAAGGTGAGACAGACATTGTTGACTTTTATTACAGGAAGCCGACAGGAGAGGTATACTGTCAGGGCCAGCGTGACAGTTTGAGCCGGGCTGAGGTAGGGAGGTGGAAATTGATAAAAGAGAGAAAGACAGGAGAGCGGGATCGGGAGGACTGCAGGTCAATCGAGGAGCTGCAGTAAGTTTATTAACCACGCAATGACTTTTATACACAATACACTGAATAGGAGGTCTGTCAAGAGAAATGTATTCTTTGTTCCTCTTAATCTGTAAGGGAGGGACAGAGCAGAAGGACAAATTCTCGGTACAGCAAATCTCAGTAAATAGTTACAGACTTCTTGGTAAGCCATGAAAGGCTGTTCCCATTCTACAAAGGTTGCTCTCATTCTACTGATAACCGCCATCCAAACAAGTCTGGGAAAACTGTGTGGGTAAGGGTCCCAGCCTTGCTAGCCCCTTCAGGTGCAAGGACCATGTCAGCTTACACCCGGTCTCCAACAGTATACAAGACAAGATCACATTCTGGGAGAAGGGGGTACAGGAAGGTACAGGAAGGGACAGGAGCATGAAGGAGGCACGTGTGTTTCTGGTCAGGATCCTCAGGGGGCAAAGACGGCAGGATCCACCGATGACTTCAGAAAGCCCACAGCAGCTTTCACCAGCCCATCCGTGGTGGAGCCTGAGAGGAGAAAACAAAAATGAGGGCTGAGGGACAACAGTGAGAGGAAGTGCCTTTCTCCCAGTCTCCCCTCAACCTCTTCGGTCATCTCCCCGGAGTCCTGCTTGTATCTTTGCTTAGCACCCCCCACTTTCTCCTCACATCCCCCAGATTCCCTTTCCTCCCCTCTGGCCCCAGAAATATCCAGCAGCAATGAGATAATAAACACCCAAAAAAGAAATGCCCCAAGTTCAGTCTCACTCTCAGAATAGTACTGACAGAGTGAGAAGAATAAATGCCACTTCATGTCCCTGTTCCAACTCACACTCCCCATCGATGCCCCTTTCCCTCTTCACACACCTCCCACTGCCCCCTCATCCTGCCCAGGAGAGAACTAGCTGGGAGACCCAAAAGGTCTGGACCAGGACGGCCCGGGGGCTCAATGTCCGGGAAGATGGGGAGCTTCCTAAGGAGGGAAGGAGCTGAGGGCTCGGGCTGGTGCTCCTACCTGCATGGCTGTGAATCCAGGCCACAGCTTTCCGCTCCAGAAGCTCCCACTCGCACTTCATGTCCTTATACTTGTCATGCAGCCAGATCACCGCCAGGACGGTGGCCCAGCCTGAGGAATCCACACTCTACAACAGAGAGACGCCCCTGAAGCCTGCACTCCCTCCTCACCTACCAGGTCCCCCGCCACATTGCTACTAAATGTTGGTGAACCCTCACCAACACAAAAACATATTGAGGAATTACCAATAGCCACATATTTTAAGAGAGAAAACTGATTCATATAAAAATGAAATGATATGCCCAAAGTGAGTCTTCTAGCACATGATGGAGCTGGGACTGGAGACCAAACGTTCTGATTCAAGGTCACAGTGCTCATCCAACTCAACAAAAAGTCGTCCATAGACCAGAAGATGGTGAGTTTTCACCCACGGCTCCCGATTCCAGTTTTTGGAGACAATAGATTAAAATAAATTCTTTTATATCGTGAGTCTTAAAATTTGGAAACAGCTATTATGGCCTGTGAGTAGACTTGTTTCAGATCACAATTCCCGGTTCCTTCCATTCTCCCTTAAGAGGACTTCTGTCAAAGCAGGAAGAACCCCGTGTGTGTTCTCCTGGTCTAGACACAAGCACAGCGATTTCTAACATACATCTCTTTAGATGGTCACATCTGGAGGTAAACGTACTCTTGAAATTCCATCACTCCAGCCCCAGATTATATAATAATAAAGGTTTCCTGACAATCCTTTTGCCCTCAACTAATCATGTTTCAAATATGCTGATTGATAATAAGTTGATGGTCCTCTAAAATCTCTAATTTTCATGTGCAACCGCTATCATTTGGCCTCTATTCTCTACCTGTACAGCTGAGAATTTAGAATGAAAAAGAGTGTTTATGCCAGCTTTTTTTTTTTTTTTTTTTTTTTTTAAATTCAAGTCATTGTTCAGGTCTTTTGGGATCCTGATTTTCTTGTCCATTACGCCATCTCCCAGTTTGGTCACATACAAATAGGATCGTATTGGTCTATATCTTCACCTAAATACTCATTGAAAATATGGACCCCCAGAGAATCAGAGACTGGCGGATCTGCATATCTGTTTCATTTGAATAAATTCATTATTCAGTACCATGGGTTTCCAAGTAGTTTGTAATCAGTCCATATACTAATCATTAAGAAAAGTTCAAATTCCTTAATGAAATTCAGATACACCAGGGCTCTTCATTCCGTTGATTTATTGGCTAAGTTACCATGTCCAAGAAGAAAGTGTTAATCTAACATGTCTTGTTCTCAGTGAAACCGAGTTAGATCTTCATGATCCTTAATATCCCCTTTGAATTGTCTATAAATTCATTATATTGATTAATCAAATGAATAAATTATTTACAAATTAATTTTGTAATTGTCTGTTTTAGGAAAGTCTTTTCAATAGAAATACAGTTTTAAGTATCCTAGCAGCCACATGTAAAAATGTAAAAATAAAAAGTACAATTATGTTATCAATAATATATTTTATTTAACCTGGTATATTTTAAAGTTTTTAAAAATATAGTTTTATTAAATATATATATATATATATATATATATATATATATATATATATATGTATTTGGTGATTTCAGAGAGGAAGGGAGAGGGAGAAAGAGACAGAAACATCAATGATGAGAGAGAATCATTGATTGGCTGGCTTCTGCACGCCCCCTACTGGGGATCTAGCCTGCAAGCAGTGCATGTGACCTAACTGGGAATCAAACCATGACCTCCTGGTGCATAGGTATACAGTCAACCACTGAGCAACATCAGCCGGGCTAATCTAATATATTTAAAATATCATGTTAACATGTAATCCATATAAAAATAATGTTTTACATTCCTTTGTATATGAAGTTTATAAAATCAGAATGCATTTCACAATTATAGCACATCTCAAGGCAATTAAAAATGTAGTTCCTCATTTGCATTGGCCATATTTGAAGAGCTTGACAGTTACATCTAACTAGTAGATACTGTACTGCTGTTGTAATTATAGGATATCTGAGGTTTATTGAATCATCTTCCAGATTATGTAAATCCAAAACGACATTGCCTTTTAGGCATCTGTCTTATATTTCACAATATTCAGTTAGTAAGCTTTCTTGAAATTCTATGAAGTAATTTGTCCTCATCAGCAGACTTGAACGCATTTGCAATAATTACACCATCCCTGTTTATACTTCACATTCCTAACTTTGATTTTGCTAATTTCTGGACAGTTTCCTCATTAAGAAGAGGAGCAATAATGTGGGTTCGAAAGATAGTGAGTCCTAGAATTGAACCCCATTCTGCCACTAACTATTTAGGTAAACTTAGACTCATTATTCTACTTCTCTGGGTTTCAGCTTCTTCATCTATAAACAGCAACATAAATAGGACTTACCTTTTCTCATTGTTGTGATGAAAAAATAAGATCATGAAAGTTAAGTGTTTAGCGCACTGTGTAATTGCTCAATGAACAGCTGCTATTATCATTAAGGTGGATGGCAGGGAATCAGTCAAAGTAAAAGAGAATTTTTGCATTCCCTTTGTCATTCATCATCTCCTACTGGCTGGACCATGAGTTCCTTGTTCCTTCTGTTCTAACCTACCCAAGAAATACCTTCAACCTCTATTTATTAGAGATTTATTTAGTGTATGATCTCCTATATTCCGCTTCCTCAGGTGAGTCATGATTCACCCAAGTCTCTTTACTGACCCCAACTTCTCAAAAAGAGACAAACTCCTTTTTTCTTCCCCGAGTCTCACCTTGACAGGGAGTGCAGCCTGCATATCTCCCAAGCTCATACCCAGGATCACGGCCAGACCTTCATTCAGATCCCAGGAACCATCTGCCTTTTGGAGGGAAATCAGCTGTACAAGAGGATCATCTTCAAAGATTTTGGGAGAGAAAAAAAAAGAAAGGAGATGAGAAACTAGGAAGTTTAATTTGGCCCCTTGGCATATGTCAGGGAGGGAGTCTGAATTCAGAGAAAGGCGATAGCAAGAGTGCAGATCCTACCAAGTTCCCCATCTCAGTCCTCACCCAGGAGACATGTGTTTTCTCTGTGACAGTGTAGGCCACCCCAGTGTTGTGCTGCCACTAGGAGAGATGCACTTAAAAATTCAGAAAGGAGAGGAAGATATAAGGCACTAAAGAACTCACATGATAGTGCTATTTAAAGTCTTATCCTGTCCTGTGGCAATGACCCTTAAAACGTAGGGTATATTAAGAAATTATAGATAGCCCTAGCCAGTTTGGCTCAGTGGATAGAGCGTCATCCTACAGACCAAAAGGTCCCAGGTTCGTTCCTGATCAAGGGCATGTACTTCGGTTACAGGCTCCTCCCTGGACTGGGCCCTGGTCAGGGCATGTGCAGGAGGCATCCAATCGATGTGTTTCTCTCATGCCAATATTTCTCTCTGTCTTTCCCTTTCTCTTCCACTGTCTCTAAAATTCAATGGGAAAATATCCTTGGGTGAGGATTAAAAAACAAACATCTAGATAAACATAGCTTGAATTTTAATGATCAAAAATGTCAAAAGAGAGCAGACATAAATAAAGGAAGCAGTTAGCAGTCTACCTCAAAGAATAGTTTAGCCCTGGCTGGTGTGTCTCAATTGGATGAGCATCGTCCCATGCACTGGGAGATCGTGGGTTCGATTCCCAGTCAGGGCACATGATCAATGTTTCTCTCTCTCCCTCTTCCTTCCTCTCTAAGATTCTGTAAAAACGTGTTTAAAATGTAGTGCAGTGTCCAATCCTGATGGTGTAAAAGCTGCTTGAAGATCACAGAATTTTCATAGAAGCATCTCACATCTGGATAACTATCCTATGGGATGATATACTCCGTACAACTTAGAAATTAGTAGGCAAGAAAAACAGTTCTACTCTAATGGGAAAAACAACAACAACGAAGGTTCTGAATATCAAAAGCCTACATTTGAATCTCAGGTCTGCCTGCACTCAAAATCTAATACAGTGGGGCCCTGACTTACGAGTGTCCCAACTAACGAGTATTTTTGAGATACGAGCCATCTCTCTTTGAGTTGCAAGCTCAAAAAAATTCGGGTTACGAGCCAGCTTCAGATACCCCACCGCTAGTTGGCGCAGCGAATGTCACAGTGATTTGACATACGAGTAATTTGAGTTATGAGCTCCGTCACGGAACGAATTCAACTCCTAAGTCAAGGCCCCACTGTAGTTACTTAAACCACAGAAATCGCAGCCTTCTCTAAATGGGAGACAGTAATGCCTGATGCATGAGAAAAAACATCCAGGACCCAGAAAGGCGCTTAAATGGCTCCCAGCAAATAGTAGTTGCTGGGAACTTCTCTCTACATTAGTAAGAGGCTCCATGAGAGAGGAAGCTCATTATAGTGGCGATATTGCTAGTCACTAGGTTTTAGGACAGCGCAGGAAACCAACACTACGGGACACTGAGAACCTACTCCGTGGATAACATGAAGGAAGTTCTCATGAAGAGGTGCATGATACAGCAGCTGAGGAAGCTAAGGCTCTAAAAAGTTACCTTGCCCGGCTGGTGTGGCTCAGTGGTCGAGCATCGACCTATGAACCATGAGGTCACAGTTCAATTTCCTGTCAGGGCACAGGCCTGGGGTTGCGAGCTCAATCCCCAATAGGGGGTGTGCAGGAGGCAGCCGATCCATGATCCTCTCTCATTATGGGTGTTTCGATCTCTCCCTTTCCCTTCCTCTCTGAAATCAATAAAAATAGTTCTAAAAACTGAAACAAAAAGTTAACGAAATTTCTTAAAACCCCACAGTAACTGGTAGTCAACAAGAGATCTGAATCTACCTTAGACCTCGAAGCCCTTTCTGTATTAGCAGCCTAAGAAGAATGCATAAAGAGAGAGTAAGTGGCAAAGATGTTGGAACGATGAAAGGATTGTACACCATAAACCCCTGCTGCAAAACGGGAAGAGACTAGACAGAAGTTGCCTTTAAGCCTATTTTAGGAACATGTATTTTGACTACCCAGCTGTTTGGGACACAAAGCAATGAAATGACCAAGGAACAGCCTGTAGTGACAGAAAGTCATGAGAATGCATTAAAAAGGTTGGTCTTCGCCGAAACCGGTTTGGCTCAGTGGATAGAGCGTCAGCCTGCGGACCGAAAGGTCCTGGGTTCGATTCCGGTCAAGGGCATGTACCTGGGTTGCGGGCACATCCCCAGTGGGGGATGTGCAGGAGGCAGCTGATCGATGTTTCTCTCTCATCGATGTTTCTAACTATCTATCTCTCTCCCTTCCTCTCTGTAAAAAAATCAATAAAATATATTTAAAAAAAAAAAAAAAAAAAAGGTTGGTCTTCGCCCTAAACGGTTTGGCTCAGTGGATGGAGCCTGAGCCTGTGGACTGAAGGGTCCCAGGTTCGATTCCGGTCAAGGGCATGTACCTTGGTTGTGGGCATATCCCCACTAGGGGGTATGCAGGAGGCAGCTGATCGATGTTTCTGACTCTCTATCCCTCTCAGCTTCCTCTCTGTAAAAAATCAATAAAAAAAATATATAAAAAAAGGTCAGTTTTCAAACCCAACCTGTAAGAGAATGATTCATGCAGCTGGGGCCCAAACAGGCTGGCAGGTGGGTTCTGCAAGAGGAGGGCCCCCGTCGGTAGGCGGAGTGTGAGAGCTGATGAGATGGCAGAGGGGCTCATCCTGAACTCCACTGGGGGAGGCTTCATGTCCTGTGTTGTAGACTATGGAAGCGGGGCTGGCCCTGACAAAAAGACTGGGAAATTTTTACCCTCTGCCCCGACGCTTCTCCAACCGATCACCTCCTGGGTAGAGAAAGCCACAAGACAGCAGAACACGGAGGTTGAGTTCTTCAGTTCCCATAAATTAGGAGAGAGAACTCACCTGTATGGTTAGTTTCCAAGTCGGACATGTTGTTGGAAGAACATCCCTGTGACATTTCATCGAGAGCACAAAAATCAGCATACTGCTCCACGTCAGGCTGGTGTTTCACTGACATAGGATTACCACCCTTTAGAAGACGTCTCTTCATTTCTATATGTGTGACAGACAAGCCGTAGTGAGAAAATATCCCTGGGAAGATGCTCACCTAGAGAATGCAGGCTCTTGTTAATTATGGACCTATGGGGATAGTAACCATTCTTCGGGTAGGACACGCTCTGGTATGAGTTGGGCAGAGATGCGGGAGGATGGTAGGAGAATGGGGCTTTGTATGAGCTGAAAAACAATATAGCCGTTGACACTGAGGCACCCTATGCCCTCTGCTGTAGGCAATGGGCCTGATAATTTGAGACATATATATGCTCCTATCCGTGTCAGCCTCAGTCATCTTTACTGTGCATTTTTTTCTTCTCCCAGGAGCACAAATTCTGCAGCCTCCATGCCCTTCCAATGGTGTCCTGCTGACACATGACAATGGTCTTTTCTGCATCTTTAGTGTCATTATCAGAGGCTTCCTTCAACTAGTCATCTCAACTCAAAACTAATTTTCCCTCCTAGAAATCTTTTCTCCCTCTATCCTTCTCAAATGGTGGTTGCTCCAGGTACCAGAACCCAAGCATCCATGTTTGAGAGGTGAGGTAGGTGGGGTTGGCAACCTCTTCAGTCCCAATGGCCACATCCATAGCATGACTCCTCAGCTTCACCTGGATTACCTTCCAGGTGCTGTCAACCTCCAAATTCTTTGTCCATTTTCAACACCCACTGAAGTATCTGAAAACTAGATCGAAGACTTTCACTTCCTTGCAAAGCCTGCCATCATCTTTAGAGATTAAGCACCCATGTACATAACCTATCCAACCCCCTAATTCAAAGCTTCTTGTCTTCCTGAAATCAAATAAATGGCTTCAAGCTCCACTCTACTCCGGCCACTCCCTCCTAAGCCAAGATATGTGATTATCAAGCAGAATTGTTCCACCTGTAAAGAACTAATTGAAAAAAAAAAAACTTTAAAAATAGAATATCCAGAAATTCCAAACAAGATGGCAGTATAAATAAATGCAGTATCCTTGCCTCCTCCCACAACCACATCAAAATTACAACTAAACTACAGAACAACCATCATTCAGACCTGCATGAAATAAAGCTCAGTGGGAGTCCTAGAACTATGGAATTAAAGAAGAAGCCACATCCAGACTGGTAGGAGGGATTGGTGCCACACCCATGTGGGGCAGATAAAAACTAGAGGGGATGTCTCAGCTATAGAGGTACCCCCTGAGGAGCCAGGGGTCCGAGCAGCACACCAAGTCCCCAGCCCAGGGTTCCAGTGCTGGGAAGAAAAGTCCCCATAACTTCTGGTTATAAAAAACAGCGAGGGACAAGGCTGAGGGAGACAGAGGCTGCAGGAGTCCCAAGCAATTCCTCCTGACGAGTCCACATATGGACTAACTTGGACTCACTCCTCAGAGCTCCAGCATGCTACAGCTACCTGAAAGGCACCTGAGGCATACAGGGAGGAACTGAATGGTCTGGCATCATAGCAAGAGCTGGATGGGAAGCTTTCTTCCAGACAGAAGTACTGGTAGAAGCCATTGTTCCTTTGCTGAACCCTCCCCCAAAGAGCCAGCAGGTGGCCACCATATCTGAGTCTCCATCAACCTGGATTAACACTGTTAGTCCCACCCTGGTGATTCCCGGAGGCCCACTCCACACCAGCTGTTTCTAGTGGCTTTACCATCAGAATGGCCTGTCTTGGCTCATGCTTCTTATTTTCCTAAAATTGCTCAAATAAGCAGCATCTGGCCTAGTACCTGTTGCTAAGTGACCCTGGGCCTGGCACTAGCCACAGCCAGCCTTGGTTTGTAGCTTGGCTTCTCCTAGGCACCTCCAAGCTCAACACAAGTAGCAGCCATCTGCAGATCATTTTGTAGCTCATGCTGGGTGGCCCTGGGGCAGAACAAAGCCAGTGGCTGACCTTGGCCTGAATCTCCCAGGAGTCCCCAGAGCCAGTGCACCCAGTGGACAGCTTCAGACCATGTCAAAGCATCACCACCCCACCACCTTCACAAGCGACGTATACTCATGGGGTGGACTCAGCAGGTATCAGAGCCCTGTTAAAGCAAATCCTGTTCTGTGAGGTGGGTCGCTGCATAGCTGATTTTCCATGGTGATCTCAGTCAGACCTTGCAGCTGATTGGCCCTTCAACATTCCTTGACAAAAGCTCTATGTCTTCCTGAGCATTTCCCTCTCCAGTTTTGGTTTATGTCTGAGACAGCCCTGCAATCAGCACCCATTTCCTAACACTATCAGGTTGTTTGCCCACCATCTGTGTAGTCATTAACCAGTATCAATAGGATACACAAGCTTCAGGTTTAGGCAGTGTAACTACTCAATGCTTATATGCACTTTCAGCTTCATTTCCCTCATTTCCCCCCCCTTGGAGTACTTTACACTTTCTTGCTAATGGTGTACTTTCTGTTTTCTTGGACAGAAATGTTTTACAGCAGTCAGAGATCCTAGATGTGGAGAGACAAGGCAGGAGGGGAGGGAAGGACTTTTCATAAACATTTGCTTTAAATGATGTATCTAGGTATACAGGGCCCCTTATTTTATGTGAGTTTGATTAGAATAAAACTCACTTTTAAGGCTGATCCCTGATTTTGGAGCAGGAGCACCAAACATCGGAGCAGGAGCACCACCCATCCGAGGAGAACTACAATACATCCGAACAGGAGCACCACTCGGCATACCAGGAGAACACATCATCATAGGCTGAGAAAATAGCATTGGACTTGGAACGTCACTGCGAGTCAGGGGTCCCTGAACAGGCTTGTTGAGATCCTTGTTGATGGCAATGAAAGCCGTGTGGGAGCTTATGACGCCGCACTCCATGCTTACTTTCAGCACCTCTTTTTTATCATTGGCTGGAGTCTCCTCGAAGCCCATGTCCTTGGTCTGGATGAAGGACTTGGCAGCCAGGCGATGAATGGTGAGGCTAACAGAAAAAAGATTCCCTGTGACTCAGGCAGAAGCACACCTGTGCTGCCACTCAGAGCCCTGACAGGCTGGGGATAGCGCAGGGAGGAACATAAGATCGGGGGGAGATGAAGTCTGAGTGGCCAGAAAAGGAAAAGTGATTTTAGGGAAATCATTGAGCCCAAAATGAAGAGCAGGAAACTGACCCCCTATGGATGGCAGAGACAAGAAGAAAGGGAAGGGGAGGGAAGGGGAAGGAAGGGAAGGAGAGGAAAGAAAGGAGAGGGGAGGGGAGAGGAGGGAGGAAAAGGAGAAGGAAAAGGAAGGAACTAGGAAAGAAACAGGGAAATCTTACTTGGCATCCGACTTGGGCTGTAGAGAAAATGCCACTTGATTCTCAAACTGCGTGCCCTGGAGGGTGTACTTGAGGCAAACTTTCCCTGTTGCCTCTGCTGGCTAAAAAGTAGAGAAGAGGAGACAGGATGAGAGGGAGAGATCACCCAGGGAGAGATGGCAGAATTGGGGCAGCTCCCCAACCCCACACATTTAAAGTTTCTGGCTAGAAACCAGGTAGTTCAGAAAACCAGAGGCTTGACATGATGGCGAGGGGAGGGAGGCTGACCCTGTCGGGCAAGCGTCCGGTGCAGAACTCGGGGCAGCGGCGACTCTGGCTAGAGGAACAAGCAAGAACGGAATCTCACCGGCATCGTCCCAGTCAACTGGGCATAGACGATCAACCTCTGACCCCGGAAGATGACAGTTGGTTCTGGGGAAAGCATTTTAGCAGACAGACCTGCAGGCAAATCCCAGCTCAGAGAAACATCCTCTACCACAGGCTGCAGAGAGCGCTTCAGGGCCCTGAGAGCCTGGCGGAGGGAAGAGAACAGAATAAACACCAAAAATACATAATGGCAACCATACCTACTGCTACCTGAGTGTTCATCATGCCCCAGGAGCTATGCAGCCCAACCCATGGTTGACCTACTCCCTCGTCCTCCACTAGAAGATGGGTGTTCTTCCTTTTGCTTTACACAGGAGGAAGCTAAGGCAGAGACACGTAATGAATGTGTATAAAGTAACAGAGAAGTAGGCATTCGATAAGAAATGGCACCAACTGGGGAAGAGGAAGGCAGCACTATAACCAGAGGTGGAGGATGCCTCCTTGTGCGAACTCATCAAACGGAGTAGCAGTTTACCGCCTCTCCCACCTACAGACATATTACAGCTGTCCATCTTGTTTTTGTGTGGGGTTTTTTTCCCTTTGTTTTTTGTTGCTGTTAATCCTCACCTGAGGATATTTTCCCATCGATCTTCCGAGAGAGTGGGAGGGAGGGAAAGACAGAGAGAAACATGGAGGTAAGAGAAACACATTGGTGGGTTGCCTCCTGTATGAGCCCTGACCAGGGCCCAGGCCGGGGAGGAGCCTGCAACCAAGGTACGTGTCCTTGATTGGAATGGAACCTGGGACTCTTTGGTCTGCAGGCCAATGCTCTATCCACTCAGCCAAACTGGCCAGGGCCATCCTGCTTGTGTTCTTTGTGTCATTGGCATGGAGGAGCGACTAAGCACACACCTGGAATGCCAAGCTCTCTGTTTCTTGTTTTCTTAAGTTTCTCTGCTTCTTGTTTTGAACACAAAGCCCTGACCTCTTCCACATTTTGTTGCTGGGCTTCCAACTGCTGGGACTAGATGCCATTTCCCCAGAAACTACAGGGGCCCCGTTCGCATAAAGACAAAAGTAGTCCCATTGAGTCTGTAGCCCAAAGCCCCGGGAATATAAAGAAATGAATCCTACAGGCAATAGGTTGCCTCAGCTCTTGCAGCAGGGTGCCCCCTGCCCCCACTCCCTCTGGACCGCCCCCTGGACACAGGCCTGCCCCTCACCTTCAACTGCATCCTCTCATTGCCTGTGATAAATTCTGCCGCGCCCCCTGATGCCCGGGCAATGCCTTTTATGAGGCTGGTGGAGGCTCCTTCGCCAATACCAAATGAGAAACACCTGCGATTGGAAAACAGCCTGACCTTAGAGACAGGGATGAAAGGGTGACATGATAACATCATGGTAAAAAAAAACACATAAAAATACATGAAGAGATAGTGTACTAGTTAGCATACTTCTGAATAACATACGTTTTATAAAGAAATCATAATGATAATTAGAAAGTAGAGAACACCAATGGAAAATGACATATCCAAATTTAGGATTCAGTTACAGATGTGTTTATAATTCTAGTTCTAAATACACATGTCAGAAAAAGAAGTCTAAAAGTCAACTACCTGAACACGCATCTCCAGATCTTGGGAAAAAAGCAGCCAAAAAACCCACAAATTTTAAAGAAAAGAAAGATAAGGGCAAATGTTATTGATACAGAAGACAATCATACAAAAGAGATGATACACAAAAAGTGCTGTTTTTTGGGAAAGATGATTAAAATTGACAAACATGCCCGGCTTGTGTGGCTCACTGGTTGAGCATCGACCATAAACCAAGAGGTCACTGGTTCAATTCCCAGCCAGGGATTCGGACTTGATCCCCAGGAGGGGGCATGCAGGGGGGCAGCCGACAAATGATGTTTTTCTCTCTATATATCTCTATCCTTCTCCCTTCCTCTCTCTCTAAAAATCAATAAAAACATATTTTAAAACTGACAAACATTTAGGGCAAGAATAAAAGAGAAAGCACAAATAATCAGTGTCAGGAATAAAAAGGGAATACTACCACCGATTCTACAAAACTTAATAACATCATCTGGTGACAATGTTGACATTTCATGCAGAGAAATTTGAAAACTTAGATAAAATATACAAACTCCCATAAGAATCAAGAACATATAAAAATATGAACAGTTCTATTTCAATAAGGAGATTTAAAAATCTTCCCACAGAAAAAATCTCCTTGTACCATCTAGTAAACACGTAAGAAAATATTTCCCATAATAGAAAAACAGGCAATTCTTCTCAGCTCATTATATGATACCACTGTAACATAGGTATTAAAACCCAACAAGAATATTATTTAAAAAGTACATGCCAATATTTTTCATGAAAAAATATTTTCCAATCCTAAACAATTATTACTCAACGGAATAAGAAATATATGAAAATTGCTAATAGATCACAACTAACTTGGGTTTATTTCAGAAATGCAAGGCTGGTCTAATATTTAACAACAGTCATTACAATGAACACATTGAAAGAATAAAAGATAAAACCATACTCTCATCTCACCAGATACATAAAATGCATGTGATGAAGTTCAACCATTCATTATTATTTATTTTATTTTTTATTTTTTTAATATATTTTATTGAGTTTTTACAGAGAGGAAGGGAGAGAGATAGAGAGTTAGAAACATCGATGAGAGAGGAACATCGATCAGCTGCCTCCTGCACATCTCCCACCGGGGATGTGCCCACAACCCAGGCACATGCCCCCGACCGGAATTGAACCCGGGACCCCCCAGTCCGCAAGCCGACGCTCTATCCACTGAGCCAAACCGGTTTCGGCGATCATTATTATTTTTTTAAATGTAAACAAAAAGAAAATAACTCTTAAAACAGAAAAATCCTTAATCAGATGTAGGATATCTACAAAAAGACCTAGAGCAAACAACCACACTATTAATGCTATACGAACCATGTTCCTTCTGAAAACGGGCATTCCCAATAAATCCACTACCATGTCAATTCAAAGAAATAGGTGTGTGTACACATGTGAAAATGAACATGTATATATGCATATATAGGTGCACACACAAGTGTGTATAGGCAAAAATATACATGTATAAGAATACAAGGATATTCATAAAAGCATTATTTTAAACAGCTAAATGGAAGTCCATCAGCAGTAGAATCAATCAATAAATTATGGTTTAGCCATCCTGTGGAGTACTATACCCCAGTGAAAATTAACTATGGTTCCATGCAAAATATGGGTGACTATATACTCTTGAGGGAAAGAAGCAAAATACTTAGAATAAAAACTGTGTAACATTAATTTTTATTCAAAAAGAAGCTGAAATAACCCCATAGTATAGTATTTCTGTCCATCCTTACTTGTCAGCACTGGAACCACAAGACCCTAGATTACATGTGGCACTACCAGGGTCAGTCACCCAGAAACACACACACTGTCTGCATACCTGTGCCTCTGCCCATTGATTTTCACTTCTCTAATGACACTGAATGTGTCGGTCACTTCTCCATCTGTGAAGACAAAAAGCTGAGCACAGAAGACATTGGTCAAATCTCTATGAAGATCACTTTTTTTTTAAAGTTCATTTTTAAAATACTGCAATTTGCCCTTGAAAAACTCGACTATTTCATGCCGGAGACACCGATGCCTCTTCGGACACGTGTGAAATCCCTAGTGGGCCACTGTCACTTGCATCAGGTTTTTACATGGTTTGGGGCAATTTCCTCACCCTACCAGTTTCACCTCAGGCCCCCGTGGCATTCCACAAGAGAGCTTCCACCTCCATAGTTCAGAGCGTGGAGCTAAGGAAGAGGGATTCTATGAAATGCCTCTTGTCTTTTCCCCTTTACTACATAACAGACAACTCTGAAATGCACACCCTAATGGGACAATCCTACAATGAAACTCAGGGCTATACATTCTGGAACCGAAGTTGAGTTCTCTCTCCCCCCTTTCTGTGAGCTCTGTTCCAGTTCTTACCTGGAGAGGGTGGCCTGGGATGGAAGCTCTACTGTAAATGGCCTTGAGTGGTTCCAAGATTTCTGTGCCCCCGAGGTCAGCGTCCATACTCTTAACTCTCTTCAGCGCCTGCTCCATGGTATCCTGAGTGTACTTCACGCTCTCCCTGAGAAAAGCACCAACACTCAGGGACACAGCGAGCTGACACACCCCAGGATCGCATCTCCGCACTGAGATTCACCCCACTGTAAACCTCCTCACCTGAACTCCCTAATGCCAAGGTCAACTCTATTGTAACCCCTTTAACAATATAGTCCTTTCTTTAGAGCAGCAGTTCTCAACCTGTGGGTCGCGACCTCTTTGGCGGTCGAAAGACCCTTTCACAGGGGTCGCCTAAGACCATCCTGCAGATCAGATATTTACATGACGATTCATAACAGTAGCAACATTACAGTTATGAAGTAGAAACGAAAATAATTTTATGGTTGGGAGTAAAATCATGAGGAACTGTTTTAAAGGGACAGAAGGTTGAGAACCGCTGCTTTAGAGGGTCTTTTTTTGGAACTCTCTGTAGCCTTTCTAGAAACTTACGGAAAGAAGGACTCAAAGGACGATCCAAATCCATAGATGTTGAAATAACAGCCTATAGGCAAACTCTTCAGCAGCCAAATCAGTGTTTCCTGAAGGAAGAGAGTATGGGGAGCGAGTGAGAGAGGATCCTTGAAGACACACAGACCCTCCCCATCTAACTCCTGAGGGTGTGGGCCTTCACCCAGAGCGCGCCTTCCAGTCTTGTAGTCCTCGGAGTGGTCACATGAGCTGCAGTGCAGCTGGAAGCACTGATCCAGATGACCCAGATGGACTCTAATTTAACCCCCGAGACTCATCCTTATTTGAGCACATGAGCAGAAAAAGAACTAGTCTTACCTTGGCCGCCTCTATGCGCAGCTGAGATGGATTCTGATTATTCATGGGACAATGCATACTTCCCGAGCGGTCCATGAGGAAGACGAATTCTCCACATGCCGTTGGTGACTGAGCCTCTGGGATATTTGGGTAGAAACTCACCATCGCAGATGGATCTCCCATCAAAGAATCTACTCAGAAAGAAGAAGGACACCATGAGATGAAAAGGAACGAAAACAATACATACTGTTGTGGGAGTACTTCTTGGGCACACAAGGGGGAGCTCGCCCAAAGGGAAGGACAAAACCAGGCAACTAATGCACAAAGACAGAGCCCGGAGCTTCATGGGAACAGGAGCTGGAGCAAACCTGGCTGACGCTGGGACCCCCTCTAACAGGTTTAGCGTGGACGGCTTGCCCTGAGCGGGGGAGGAAATGGTTAAACGAGTGAAGGCAAATTTAGGAGTTCCAATTTGTGAGCTGGAGTGTGAAGTTACCTTGGCCAAACGTCAACAATATAATAAGAAAAATGGCCGATTGAAGATCAACTATAGCTACTTATCTCTAAAGCAGTGGTAGCTATGGAAGTAAGAGCCTAACCCAAGACATTGTGTTTTGACTATGATTGTCCCCAAGGATGTGTCGTTCCACCAAAGTGAGAAATGCTTCAGAAGTGTCAATATCTTTCCATTGATGCTTCATGGTCTCTGAAGTCCAGGGCCATGGAAGCTCAGGGAGGCCCCAAGACAGCGGTCCCTGACATGTATTACACCAGTACAGTTAAAAGAAGAAGTACACAGCCCGGCCGGTGTGGCCTGGTGTTTGAGCAGCGACCCAGGAACCAGGAGGTCATGGTTCGCTTCCTAGTCAGGGCACATGCCCGTGTTGTAGACTCCATCTCCAGTAGGTGTGAGGAGGCAGCAGATCGATGATTATTCTCATCATTGATGTTTCTCTCTCTGTCTCTCCCTTCCTCTCTCTGAAATCAATAAAAACAAATAAACAAACAAAAAAAATAAGAGGAAAAGTAGATATATACCAAGGAAAATTTGGAAAATAAGATAAATTAAAGAAATTTAAAAACTAAACCTAGTAAGAAACTAAACTTAGGCATAGAAATTAAGAAACTAGGTTAAGATAAAAAAAAACAAAAAACAAACAAACCCTGAAGATGGATAAGGGTGATATTTACAACATGGTGAATGTACTGAAGGTAACAGAGCTATATTGTTAAAAATAATTATAATGGTAAAATTTCCATTATGTAAATTTTATACCAAAGTATTAGTTTTCTTTTTACTTAAAATTTAAGTCAGATAAATTTTACCACAATTAAAAAAAGAACAAAGAACTCTAGGTGAGATTACATGTTGGAATGGTAAATCAATAAAAGTTATTTATTAGATAAAACAAAAAATGTAGAATGTAAAGTTAGTCTTAATCTAATCATAATTACTATGTGCATATTTCCTGTGGTTTTAAATGTTTTTCCTAATTGACAAGTTATTTTTTTTATAGCAATTTGTTTGTATAACTTACTTTTCTTTAACTTAATCCTCGTTGGAAGGCTTTTTTTCTATATTATTTAAATCTGTCAACATATATGATTTTGGTAGCTGCATAATAACTCATCAAGCAATCCCAGCATAGTGAATTTAGCTATTGTGAGACATTTTGATTATTTACTAATCTTTGATATTATGAAAATGGCCACTTTAGTGTATATTTTTACTTACATTTAAATTTATTTCCTTAGGTAAGATTCCTAAAATTGGAATCACTAAAATGAACATTTCTTTTGACACATATCGCCAAATCTCTTCTCCAAAGTTTGATTCCAAATTATTTTTGCTTAAAGCAATCTGCGAGAGTGCCAAACTCACCTCACCTTTTAAAGCACGAGGTGTTCCCAGATTTGGAAATCCTTGATCATTTTAAAAGTGAAAAAGTCACATCATTTATTTTACTTTTATTTATACTTGTAGAGGCTGATCATTGTCCCATATTTTTAAACTAGCTGCATTTCCCTTGTAAATTTTTTTTCATGTCCTTTGTCTAAGTACCTACTAATTCACCAAAATTTACATATAAGACATAGTCACAAGATATTCAATATGGAATCATTTTTGCATGCCATAGTGTAAACTAGTCCCCCTCTTTTTTTTTTTTTTTTTTTACCCATTACTGAATAGAAAAAAGAAAGTGAGGGTAATTTGAGGGTAATTCAACGACCTTAGGTGGTAACTACAAAGGAAGAAGCAACATACCGGGCTTTGTTGCAGGCGCCCCCATCTCCACAGCCACGCTGGGAGTATGCACCTCACTGTAGTAAACCAGGAACTCCACATCTCGATCAAATTTGTGTCCGTCAGCCAAGGAGATCTGAGTTGGGAGCAAGCAAAGAAGCCATGTTAGAACCATCATGCCTCTGCCTGGGGCTGAGGTCAGAGCTGAGGGCTACCGGCTCCTTCCACGTGTAAACAGAGCCAGGAGCAAGGGTGAGAACAGGCAGGAGGCTCTGGAGATGAAATAAGGATAAAGAAGGGGCCCAGCCCTACCCAGTTTGGTTCAGTGGATAGAGCATTGGCCTGGGGACTGAAAGGTCCTGGGTTCGATTCCCAGTCAGGCCACATGCCTGGGTTGTGGACTTGATCCCCAGTAGGGGGCGTGGAGGAGGCAGCCAATCAATGATTCTCTCTCATCATTGATGCTCCTATCTCTCTGTCCCTCTCCTCTCTGAAATCAATAAAAATGTATTAAAAAAAAGAAGGGGCCCAGTGCGATTCCCCCAGGTTTAACAGGAAAAAGTTAGCAATATTTAGGAGTGGAGTGCGGAGGAAGATCAGGACCCCAAAACAGGGGTGCTGGCAACCACAGCGCGTGCTCACTAATTACCTGAGCAGAAGTCTTATCTTCAAGGTACTCAATAGGATTCACGGGGGAGCTGCATTGGACACTCTTGATGCCATGCTGGGAGCTGACGGTGGCAGCCAGGCTGAGTGTGTAGGGCACGTCCTTCGAAGGGACTGCAGGATTCTTCATTTGAAGGCTACCGCCCTCAGACCCTCCTATGGAAAGTGAGCTCAGTGGTGTGTCCCCTCCCCACAATGTTTAGCACCCCGACAACCCTGAGGGGGGTTGTCCCCGCGAGTATTGGAAGAAAAAGCCTACTCACTGGAGAGTTGGTAGCGAGGGTTCAGGATAGCGGGGAGCACATAGCGCAGGGCCCCGTCGGCCTCCAGAGGCAGCTCCTGCACGTACTTCAGGGTGAGAGCCGCCTTCGACCCGGGGGGCAGGTTCCCCACGTTACAAGAGAAGGTGTCGCCAGCCTGATCGTCCTCCTCCAACAAGAAGGCTTGGTGGCCCTGGCTGATGGCATTCTCGTAATTGGTGCGGGCCTAAGGAGGACAAGGGAAGACGGGTGACATGACAGGAAAGGTTACATGACATGAGAGGTGACATGCTTGAGGAGGAGACGAGTGACACAGGAAACAAAGACTGGTGGGGTGAGCCTGTGATCGGTCTTGCCAAGCTCACAGCCAAACCCTGAGTGCCTCCGATGGGTGTTTCCCTCCAATGGTTTTAGGAAAGTTATTGGTTAGAGGGGAGTAGAGGACAAAGCATTGGACATCAACATTTCTGGGCAGTTGCATTTGATAGAGACCCTGAAGAGCGTGCATTATGGACATAAAAAGGGAGGAAGGAATGTACTCATCCCCAGTACCTCCGACTTCTCCTGCAATTCTGCCACGATTTTCTTCCCATCCACCACGGCCTCGAAGCTGTGGACAGCTGAGTCTTCGTCCATGGGGAACACAAAGAAGGCCTCCAACGGATTTTTCCCCTCATTCTCATAGTTCAAGGTAGCAGACACACCCGCCACGAACTCACGAATGGACAAGGTCACCGAGATGCTCTTCAGTGGCACTAGAGATAGACCAGAGTTCAGGAGGTCACCAACCTTCATAGAATGCCTCCCGCTGACCAGGCATCGTGCGAGGTGTCAAAGGTCCAATGGCAAGTCAGAGTCAGGAGTCAGGCTTACCTGGCTCCTTTTGGCGGGTTAGCAGGCCGTAGCAGGGAGGGGACACCATGGTGACACAGGGTTACTGTGGAAAAGACACATCATCAATGGAGCGCCATGGTGGGGGTTACCTATCCAAACACCAATACCGATGGGCTTCTCTCTGGCATCAACATCTATTCAGAGGGTTAATCGGGGACCCAGGAAGGAGGAAATAGTGGAACAGAAGGGGATCAAGGTGTCAATAGCAAGGTTCCTTCTAAATGCCAGACCCTGGTGGAAAGCTAGACAGGAATCCTCACCGAAGGCTGGTTCAAACGCCAGGTCCACTTTTTTCGGAAGTGTTCTTATTATAGCACTTTTTAGGAATATTCAGTGAATGTAATGAACCCCTCTGAACCTCAGTATTTCTAAAATGAAAATCATATGTCTGTGCACAGATGAATGAAGACAGATGAAGTCCTAGGAATGGGGCCTGGCCCATGGGAGGCGTTGAATCAATGATGACAGACATGAGTGTTGTTCTTGTCGCTGTTGTTAAATAGACCGTATTGTTAGTCTTGTAGGTGGCCGTTAGACATGAGCAGAGCAAGGACGATGGGCCAGGTGCAGAAGGTCACCAGGGCGGAAAGGCCCAGTCCTAGCCATGGACATGTGTAGGGTAGGACCTCGTCCTCGGAATGACCTTTCCTCCCCCCGCATACCCTGGTCATTCTCGTTTAGAGCCCCTGACCTTTCCTCCCTGGAGAGAACATCTATTTCATTCAGCTCCAGGCCCAGAAAAGCAGCAAAACCCGGCAAGCAGCACCATGGCTGACCTCGGGACCAGCTGCACTGAATAATAACCCCCCTTCCCTGACCCTGATCAATCAATCAGTGGAGACCACAACCCTGAAAGGACACACCTGGAAAGCTGCGGAATATTCTATTGAGATCTGCCCCTGGGATCACCCCTAAAAACTCCACCCCTAAAACCCTTATGACTGAGGACCCAGCAGACGCTCTCTCCAGGGAGCAAGCCTGTGCCTTTCCCTTCCTCTTCCGTTCCCAATCCCTCCAGACGCATCACCTTGACCTTTCTCCCTTCAAAGCTCCAAGGGCCTTTCCTCTGCCTCCATCCACTGTTTCCTAAGCCCGTTTCTCCTAGAAACTAATTACTTCTACCTCTGTGCTTTCGTAAATAAATGTTATCTTACAGGTTGAGTCTCGGCCCTGCACATAAGACGTTGCCTGATCCAAAATGGACTTCTGCAACTTAGATCACGTACCTTGTGGCTTTTCTTTTGGGGCTCGTTATTGAAACCTGTTTGTTCTCTCTGTCCAGGCGATTACTATATCATATATCCAACATGCCCTCTATTTTACATCAAAACATGTCTTCCAAATTTCATTATATTCTCAGACAACCATTTCATGTGATACGGTAAAAAACTATTATGTCCATGGGTTATCATTTATGTTATACTTTTCTTTAAAGTATGTTTTTGTTTATTTCAGAGAAGGAGATAGAAACATCAATGATGAGAGAGAATCACTGATCGGCTGCCTCCTGCACGCCCCCTACTAGGGATCAAGCCTGCAACCTGGGCCTGTGCCCTGACCAGGAATTGAACTGGTGACCGCTTGGTTTCCGGGGTCGATGCTCAACCGCTGAGCCACACCTGGCCGGGTGTGGCTTTTATTAAATCCAGAGAATCAACAGGTGGGTCTGCTCCTAGTCCTTGGCCCTAGTCTCACTATGAGCTGCCCTCCAAACATTCGAACGGAGTTTTCTGTGAGCTGGCCTCCCCCTGCTCAGTCAGAGGGTGGTGACCACCTACAAAAGTAATACCCACTGTTTATTTTCAGTAAAAATCCCCTACTTGGTTCTGCAATCTCCAGAACCAAGTAGGGGGTTTTTACTGAAAATAAACAGTAAGGTAACATGTAATTGCCTGGTACACAGAGACTGCGGAAGAGAAATGAAACTACTGTGCATATTCCGAGCAGGGGCAGAGGAGTCACTGGGAATCTGAAACTTCATCCAGGAACCTACAGGCCAGAGGAGCAGGCAGGTTCTTGAGAAAGATAATTTTCCTTCCTGGAACCACACCCACCTCTTCAAGGATTCTGTAGCTTTTGGCAGGACTATTTCTAGGCCTTTCTGTGCTCATCACAATCACCATTTAAACATCACACCTGGCCCTAGCCAGTTTGGCTCAATGGATAGAGCGTCGGTCTTGTGGGCTGAAGGGTCCCGGGTTCGATTCCGGTCAAGGGCACATGCCTGGGTTGCGGGCTCGATCCCCAGTAGGGGGCGTGCAGATGGCAACGGATCGATGATTCTCCCTCATCACTGATATTTCTTATCTCTCTCCCCCGTCCCTTCCTCTCTGAGATCAATAAAAGTGTATTAAAACAAACCAACACCACACCCTACTCCAAGCCAGAGCAATGGCCATTGCTCACCCAGCTGACTGCAATGGTTTCTGATACACCATGCCCCCACACCTACAAATCAGCGCCAATACGGCAGGCTTGTTGTTTTGCCTCTGTTTTTGTTTTGAGGGATTGGGTAAAAACAGATGGTGGCAAAAAGTCTCACACTGGCTAAACCACAGAGGTGGTTGTGGCGATGGGGAGAGGCACGCAGGCTCAGCGAGAGGGTTTCCAGGCACACATCTGATGGGGCCCTTTCTCGGGTACCACAGGCTGGGGCTGGGCTAGGAAAGAGTTTCTAGTAACCTCAGCAGGGAGTTTACCGCCGGAGAAGGACAAGGATACAGGGGTATAACAGCTGGAGAAAGCAGAGGGCCACCCAATCTGTAAGGGTGGGCGGTACTCACCCAGGGAGCCTTTCTGGTGAAGAGAGAGGGAGCAGTGGCTGAGTGTCTCCTGCAAAGACACAGGCTTGTCCCCAGACTCTGTCTAACCCCAGAACAAATCCCTCCCAGGGGAGGTTTGCTCTTCTGCAGCCTCGCCCCACCCTTCCCAGGACAACCCTATGCTGAGTCAGAACTCCTTCCCCCTCCCTCCCCAGGGCACTTGAGAAATGCACCCAGCAACAGGGAGCAGGCTGGCCACAGCAGCTGATGGGGCTTAAAGTTTAATCCGAGGCTGGGAGAAGGGAGGGAAGGGTCAGTGAGTCAGGTGCCGGGAATCTAGGCGCTGCCCTGGGCGAGGGGGGCGCTGGTGGGGCAGGGGCCACAAAAGGGCCAGTGGAGAACCTGGAGTGGGCCTCCCCCCCCCCCCCCCGGGCCATCTGGCCATAGGGGTGCAGAGCGAGGCTGGGATAGAGACTGGGAATGGCCCTGCCAGGTTTGGCTTAGTGGATACAGCATCAGCCTGTCAGGTTACCTGTCCTGGCTGCAGGCTGGAGCCCCAGTAGGGGGCGTGCAGGAGGCAGCTGATCAATGATTCTCATCATTGATGTTTCTTTCTCTCTCTCTCTCTCCCTTTCCCTTCCTCTCTGAATTCGGGAGTGATTTAAACTTTAAATTTTCAGTCCAGGGAGTCACAGAAGGTATCTGAGCTGGCCCCTTGAATTTCAACAGTGTGTCCCAAAATTCACGCAAGATTTGCAATTGAATTGAATTGCAAATCTTGCGTGAATTTTGGTACTATATATATATAGAGAGAGAAGGGTGCAGCGGTTCTCAACCTGTGGGTCGCGACCCCTTTGGCGGTGGTCGAAGGACCCTTTCACAGGGGTCGCCTAAGACCATCCTGCATATCAGATATTTACATGACGATTCATCACAGTAGCAACATTACAGTTATGAAGCAGCCACGGAAATAATTTCATGGTCGCGTCACAACCTGAGGAACTGTATTTAAAGGGCCGGAAGGTTGAGAACCGCTGGTAGGGGCTGCAGTTCGATTTGGATGGGGCGGCAGGGGGGAGGTTTGAAGCTCCATTTCCACACATAAATTTACATCAAATGGAGGAGCTATGACTTGTCCGCACGAAGGGGAGGGAGAGACGGAGAGGGAGGTAAAGTGAAAGAGAAAGTGGAGAACGGGGCCTTGAGATGATTAGGAGATGACAATTCCCACTTCCAGCCCCACAAGATGCCCCCACCCTGCCACCTGCCCCCGCTTCCCCCCCTAGTCCCGTGGTGTCCCCCACCCCACCCCATCGCACAGCAGGACTAACTCCGGTACCCCTCGGGCTTGCAGCTAAAACGGACCCGAGCAGAGCTGGAGGCGGGAGAGGCAGGCGGCGGGCGCGGGTCTCAGCCCGGGTGAGCGGGGACCCCTCCCGGGCCGGGCCGGCGCGGGCCCCCTACCTGCTGGGCGCCGGGAACATGAGTCACTCGAGAGGGAAACACCCTCAGCCAGAAGTTCCGGGAAGACCCGCCCTCGCCTAGGGACCGGCGGGAAAGTGGCCACTGGGTCAGTGAGGGACCGAGGGCAAATTCCTGCACCCACAGCCTAACCTTCGCTGGTCCCCGGCTCCCGGGGAGGGTCTGCAGCCCTGGGTCGTGCGCTCTTGTTCCTTTGCCTGATTCTCCAGGTGAAGGGACCATCAGGGGACAGGCGAAGGGAAGGGCTGTTATGTTTTCCAATAACTGTATGTAACTGTATGAGCTTTATGTCATTGATTTATCTCTAATCTGAGTCATTTGTCCCAAGATTGTAGATTGTAACCTCCCTAGGGCGTGGTGTTCTGTGTGTGTGTGTGTGTGTGTGTGTGTGTGTGTGTGTGTGTGTTGGGAGAAGGGGGAGAAACCAGGGCAATGCCGAGGGGGATCAAGTCTTCCAGTTCTAAATCACTTATGGGTTTTTCATCAGGATCTTAAACCTAGGTTGTTTTTTTTTTTGTGGGGTTGTTTTTTTGAGGGGGGCGGGCGGCAGTAACAATGTAAGTAACTCGTTTTGCTCCTCCTCTCACTTCCTGCTGTTCTCTCTCCATCAGCACGGAGTCTCACTTAATTCCTCTCTTCTGTTTGTTGTCTCTCCTCTGGTGTGTCCATGCGATTCGTCCAAGATTTCCTATTGTTCTTATCAGACATGCTTATATGTATTCTTAAAACATATAAGCCTTTTAAGTAAATGAGAGCCCACATGCGTAGAATGATTTGATTCACAAATAAGTGCATAGAAATATTGATAGTTGTGTATATCCAGAGGCCTTGCAATTGCTATTCACTATAGATAGTGTAAGACAGATTTCAAAAAGAGCAAATGTCGGAAATGTACACAAGTCTTCTAAGCATTTTTTTTTAAATATATTTTTATTGGTTTCAGAGAGGAAAGGAGAGGAAGAGAGAGCGAGATAGAAACATCCATGATGAGAGAGAACCATTGATTGGCTGCCTCCTGCACACCCCACATTGGGGACCGAGCCCACAACCCGGGCATGTGCCCTGACGGGGAATCAAACCGTGACCTCCTGGTTCATAGGTCGATGCTCTACCACGGAGCCACGCCGGCCGGGCATAAGCATTTTTTTCAGCTGACCTACTGGCGGTAGCAATTACGATGAACAGCCACTATTTTCATATGATCACTGGTGTCCTGCAAATGTTATGTTTGGACAGATCACATGAAAACTGAGCCCATCTGAAACTTATCACAGATAGATGGATACTAGATAAGAGGGGCTGAAAAAAAAATCTACTATTGAGTACTATTAGAAACCAGAGCCAAATAATTCACATGGTCAGGCAAACGGCTTTTCTTTCAGACCGGAATGATGTCTGTCATCACCGAGGAAAGCGTGAAGACAGGGGACATATACCATAGAGTCACGTAACCAAGCTGCTAAAATGATTAACGTTATGAAGATCGAGGCAGGAGGAAAGACGCCATTCTTTTTTTTTAATTTTTTAACATTTTTATTGATTTCAGAGAGGAAGTGAGAGGGAGAGAGAGAGAGAAACATCAATGATGAGAGAGAATCATTGACTGGCTGCCTCCTTCACGCCCCCCACTGGGGACTGGGCCTGCAACCCGGGCCTGTGCCCAGACTGAGAATCGAACCGTGACCTCCTGGTTCACAGCTCCATGCTCAACCACTGCACCAGGCCATTCTTATTCTAACCAGCCTGGGAATTGGAAAAAAAAAATTTTTTTTTGACACTCCAGTCCTGCATCAATGCCTGGATAGACAGCCCCCTGCAGGATTCACCTGTCCTGGCCACCTGCTACCTCCCATCCATTAACCAAACTACCAGATGTGACCAGACCTTCCTGGAACCATCATCCAGACCAACTGGCATTGATGATACTGACGGCCTGTCATCTGCCTGACGACTGTCCTGCACCAGTCGTAGGGCTAAGAATGCAGAACCGCTTACTCAAACATGTACTCTTTGCTCTTTGAGTTACCAGACAGGGGCGGGCGGGCCTGGAGCAGGTCTGACTCAGACCGGCCTGTGGTATGTGGGTCCTTGACTTCCTGTAGGAAAGATTTCACAACACGAGGTCCAGATGCGTTTGAGAGTACGTCTATGAAAGCTGAGGACAGGGAAACAAAGGAAGAAAGTGGGGTAAAAGAAACAACAGGGGAGAGCCCAAGCCATGCCCTGCTTTGGCTCCTAGAAACATTCTGGAAAAGAAGTGAGTCTGGGTGGGGCTGTGTTAGCTCCCTGGGAAGTGAGCGAAGGATCAGGGGGTGAGCCCTGGTCAAGCTGCCGCTGCCCGCTGCTCCCCTGGCTCCAAGTCTCGTGGGGAACCTTAGAATTTAGGAAGAATTTAAAAGTTCATGCCCAGAAAGGGGCCTGGCTGTGCTCTAGAGAAGCAGTTCTCAACCTGTGGGTCGCGACCCCTTTGGTGGTTGAACGACCCTTTCACAGGGGTCGCCTAAGACCATCCTGCATATCAGGTATTTACATGACGATTCATCACAGTAGCGACATTGCAGTTATGAAGTAGCAATGAAAATAATTTTATGGTTGGGTCACAACATGAGGGACTGTATTTAAAGGGCCAGGAGGTTGAGAACCACTGGTCTAGAGTGAGCCCACATCGAGTCATCGTTCTGAGGGCTTTTTATCCTTTCTTATTTTATCTCCATTTTTATTTTTTATTTTTTTATTTTTATTTTTTCACCCCTGCAGGCAAGAATCTTAGGGGAAGGGTTTCAGTAGAATATTCATCAGCTTTCCAGGTGCATTTAACATATGCTGATGCATCAAAATGAGTGTCTAGGGGAGTTTGGGATTGTCCTTTGGTCTGTTTTACATTTATCTTAGGTCTACCTGGCTAATCACTGAATTAGCAAGCAAGAGACTAGATTTAAAACTAAATCTGCCTGGCACAACAATTCGTTTTTCCTTATCAGAATCCCCCCCACAGTCGTTATCCTATCAGCCCTGTCTGTTGACCGAGCGGAACTGAAAGGGTCGGAAGCCTACGGAGATGCCTTTGTAAACAACCGGGCGGTTCCGGAGTCGGGCGCCACCCAGTGGCCATGCACTTTGCTTCAACAACATCCGCATCAAAACAAACGGACTTCGGGTCCCCAGGCTCTCTCGTTGGAAGCTGACAAAAGTAGTCCAGGGGGGAAATTTTTTTTAAAAAAAATAGGAGAATGCTGCCTTTCCTCCACAAACAGGATCTCTGTGGAGACTTCATATTGTAAGACAATAATAACCAAGTAAATCAATGGCATTGATTGATTGGGATGATGCTATTCTAGGTCTAATTATCCCATGCACTAGGATGCTTCATCTAAATCCAGAATGTTGGTTGTGTCAATTTTTTATTAGAATAAAATTTAAATTAAAAAAAACTCAGACAACCCCCCCCCCCAAAAGTTTCAGAGTTGAAGTATCTCATTATATTAGGATACAAATTTTTCCAATTGTTTGCAAAGATGAAATATCCCGTAGGACAGAACGTCACTCACTAAAAGCTACGACTGACATAATACAACATAGCTGCTAACTCTCAACAATGTATTTTATTTTTTTAATTTATTTTTATTGATTTCAGAGAGGAAGGGAAAGGGAGAGAGTGATAGAAACATCAGTGATGAGAGAGAATCCCCCTGCCCCAAAATAATTACCGAGTATGCAAGGCATTTAAATACCCAGAGTTTTCAACGGATGCCAAGTTGTATAGGGTAGTCAGTGATGGCGAACCTTTTGAGCTCGGCGTGTCTGCATTTTGAAAAACCCTAACTTAACTCTGGTGCCATGTCACATATAGAAACTTTTTGATATTTGCAACCATAGTAAAACAAAAGACTTATATTTTTGATATTTATTTTATATATTTAAATGCCATTTAACAAAGAAAAATCAACCCAAAAAATGAGTTCGCGTGTCACCCCTGACACGCGTGTCATAGGTTCGCCATCACTGGGGTAGATACTTCAAATGACAGCTCTAAATTAGTTTAGGCTTCTCAGCAATAGGCCTTTTTGTTTCTTCCCCCTTTCTCCTGGCAAAGAGGCCGTTTCCTTATCTGTTGGAGAACTGCCCATCTCTGTTCCACTGTACCCTGTACCCTGATCACAGAGGTTGCCATGCGACCCAACCAAAGACATCAGATAGGCATCTGGAGCTGCGGCAACAGGAGGGAAGGCAGCTGAGACTGAGTCATGTGAAGGCAGTGCCCCCCGAGGCTGCTCCCTAAATCCATACTGCTGACCCTTCCCCCTCCCCCAATCCACCCTAGGGCCCATCCCTCCATAGGCCTAATTCCTATCAATTTACAACCACATAACTCCTCATAATGAACATGGAGAATGTGGATGCTACGAAGATGATTTTTGTTCACGTGTTTGATGTCTGCTTCAGACACAGAGGCGCTGTTTTCCAAGCCAAATCACCATGCAATTTTGAGTCTTTTAGTTCTAACAAGAAGAAACGTTTGAACATGAGACTAAGTCCAAAGCATTTTACATTTTTTAAAGTCTCTAATAATCAATATGGCCAGACCATGCATACATTGTGACCAGGACGTGCCCCCACCCAATTATAAGGTCAGAGGTATCATCTTACCATATTCGTGTGGCAGGTAAGTGGAGATGCGGAAGTACGAGGCTCACTCACTGTCCTAAGGAGTTAACTAAAAGGTGTACAGCATGAACTCTTGTTTTTCTGACTGTGGGCAAAATTAATATAAAAGCCTATCTCCTTCTCCGTGGTAAAATGGGTGGGCATTTTCAAAACGGGTATTATCATATCTTTATTCAAAGCTGGCAGCTAGGTATTTTCAAGGTAATTTATTCTCACAACTTGGATACCCATAGGATGAAAAATGACCAGGGACATGCAAATTAGATGAAAGGAGACCTATAGGAAACCCTAAGGATTCAGTGTCACTCTGTCCATCTAGTTTACCCACAGATAGCAGGGAAAGCCATACTAAAATTTCGACAATATGATTGAAATGTGTGCAGCGACAGTCTGAAGTGGCCAGGTGCCCCACTAATAGCACTTAAGATGAGTAGATGTTCCTAGAAGAAAGGGACTCACTGGAGTGAAACATCAGTGAATAAGACATATGGTCCTTTTTATGTTCCCAAATGGCTGCCCACTGGCTGTTGATTTACATATTTGATGACATGGTCATGGAGTATTTGAAGTCATTAATAAAATATGCCAAGTCATTCACGGTGTCAAACAGAACTAAAAATCAATGCAGAAGAGCAAGGCCATTCTAGGCAGCCTCCTGCATAATAATGAAACATCGCTATCAGAGGCCGTACTGAGCTGTACTCAGCCCTAAAGTACAACCCAGGATTACCGATGGTCTTTCTCTTATGTTCAGAGATGCTGGGGGGAGTCTGCAAGAGTTGTTTGCCATTATAAGTCCACTTCTACCCATCCGGCATGGCTCTAAACTTCCCCAAGCCTTGTTGACAAGCGGGGCTTAAATCTGAGCCCATGAGGACATTCTTCATGTCCACTACAGCTTTGAAATTTTTTTAAAGAGTTTTCTCCTAACTTTTCATTCTTTCATGTATCTCAAATATTCCTTACAGGATACAGTTTGTTATTTTTTTTTAAAGTTCTTTGATAAGGTTCTATTAGTGGTAAAAACCCTATCTGCAAATGTTATTTCACATTCTTGGTAGTGGCCTAGCATACAATTCTTGATTGACAGTCATTTTCTCACACTCTGCACTTTATATAGATCTACTTATCTATCTAGAGATCATTATAAAGTGCATCCATGTTAAGGATCTATAAACTGTTAAGATACTTTTTATTAAGGATGACTTACTAATAGCAATTTTCGTAAGTCATCTAGATTTTAAAGCTATTTTACTAGGTGCACTTAAATTTAGCATTTTAATATTTTCCTGTTAAATGGGCCCTTTCATCCGTATAAAACGACTTTTGTATCTCTTAATTCCTACCTTAACATTCACTTAACCTGAATTAACATAGACATACCAGAATTTTTGTGGGCTTTTTTTCTCAGTATTTTTGTGGCATAAATTTTCTACTCCTTTTTTTGTTTGTTTGTTTTTCTTAAAAAAATTATTGGATTTACTGGGTGACATTATTTAATACAATTATATAGACTGATCATGGGGAACAATTCCTAAATTTTATAAATGTCTAATCACTATGCTGTACACATGAAACTAACAGAAAATAATACTTATTGAATGCCAACTGTAATTGACAAAAAATAAAGCAAATAGCCGAAACCGGTTTGGCTCAGTGGATAGAGCGTCAGCCTGTAGACTGAAAGGTCCCAGGTTCGATTCCGGTCAAGGGCATGTACCTGGGTTGCGGGCACATTCCCAGTAGGAGATGTGCAGGAGGCAGCTGATCGATGTTTCTCTTTCATCGATGTTTCTAACTCTCTATCTCTCTTCCTTCCTCTCTGTAAAAAAAATCAATAAAATATATTAAAAATAAATAAAGCAAATAGGGCAAATTGGTAAAATTTCATCAAGTGGGACGATGTGTACACAGGTTATTGTATTATTTTGTATTCTTTGTGAATGTTTGAAATATTTCACAAAATAAACAAAACTCCAAAGGTATGATAATAGGACTCTAAATCCTTGTGATGTATACGACGAACAATACAGCAAATATTCGTTATGCAACATTTATTACATTTTAACAAATGTTATTAAATGGTGACATCAACTAGAAAGAAGTAGTTCAGCAGGTAAGGGATTTTTTTTTTTAAAGCCATAGTCTGGATTTTCTGACAGATGTCAACCAGGTCACAGTCATTTACAGACAACACAGTTGAACGTCCACCCAGAAACAGGCACAGGAAAAGGTTTTCATTAAGATGAGCACGTAGGAGTGATGGATGATCAAGTTACATAGCCCAGGTTACTCGGCGTTTTTGTATTTGTGAGTCCCTCTGGAGCCGGCTTTCCTTGGATGGATCAGAGTGCATGTGGACAATGCTCGGTAGAATGGGGCTGCGCTCTGGTAATGAAATCACTTGGATAGAACTTCCAGACTGCTGTCTCATGTCACTGTCTGGGCCAGAGTTTTCCATGGTGGTTTCAGAGGCACTATTCTTCATGACCCGCTGGTACTCTAGGAGAGAGAAGAGTCCTGGGGAAGAGAGAAGCCGGGGGAGGGCGATAGAGGAACAGTAGATGTTTCATGAAATTGTCAAGAAATATTTCCCTCTGCGTTGTCAGAGAGACGCTGACCCAAAGCCCAGGGGGTCTCTTTTGAACCGCCCCCAAGAAATTTGGAAGAAGGTCCAAATCCTTTGGTGGAACAGACTAAAATTGGATGCAGGAGAGTTTAGACCAGCCGTGGGCAAACTACGGCCCGCCGGCCGGATCCGGCCCGTTTGAAATGAATAAAACTAAAAAAAAAAAAAAAAAAAAGACCGTACCCTTTTATGTAATGATGTTTATTTTGAATTTATATTAGTTCACACAAACACTCCATCCATGCTTTTGTTCCGGCCCTCCGGTCCAGTTTAAGAACCCATTGTGGCCCTCAAGTCAAAAAGTTTGCCCACCCCTGGTTTAGACACTTCCCAACGAAACAAAATTGAGGATTCTTTTTGAAAAGGGACATGCCTCTGAGTTAGGAATTTCTAAATGAAATTTTAAAACTCTTCTAGAGCCATTCATCGGTTTGGCTCAGTGGATAGAGGTCGGCCTGCAGACCAAACGGTCCCAGGTTCCATTCCAGTCAAGGGCATGTACCCAGGTTGCAGACTCCTCCCGGCCCGAGCCCTGGTCACGGCTTGTGCGGGAGGCATCCCATCGATGTGTTTCTCTCACATCCGTGTCTCTCTCTGTCTTTCCCTCTCTCTCCCACTTTCCCTAAAAAATCAATCAATCAATCAATCAATGGAAAAATATCCTCGGTTGAGGATTAACAAAAAACAAAACAAAAACAAGACAAAACCACCTTTAGAAGCAAGGGTCTCCAATGTTGGTGGCTGCACATTTAGTATTAGGGATTGCTTTTCTCTGATCTAAGACTGCCCTGGCATGACACTGCCCACCCACCTACGCGAACATTCCATGTTATGCACGCTCTTTAGTCTTCCCTGAGATGGGGAGGGTGTGAAAGACAGTAGCAAAGGTGAGGTAAGGAGCACGTTGACCATGTCACCCAGTCCTGACCTCCAGCTCTATCTTTGGAGGAATGGTCATCCGAGAGCAAGTCCACTTGAACTTTACCCCTTAAAATGCAAGGATCGGTCCTTTTTCCTTATTCCCTTTCCCCGTCCTTTCACTCTCCCTCCCACCCAGGGTAGACTGGTTCTCGTTCCCCATCAAAGGCCCTTAAAACACTCACCAGAGGCAAAATGGAAGAAAATGCTAATGTAGGCCGTGGAAATGTTCCAGGTGATATGATAATTAGAGTAGTACACGGATTTGCCTTGCCGCAGCTTTATGTGATACAGTAGGAGTGCGGAGAGCAGAAGGACACCTAGTGGCCAAAGAAAAGGAGGAAAAAAAGCCCCTTTTGAGGAACCGTGATGCCTCCACCCATCTTAACCCCCAGAGGGGCCTAATTTCTAAGCCTCCACCCTGCATATAGGCACCGCATCCACGTCCGTGGACGGTTCCATTCTGAAGCTGCATATTGGAGCCAAAAATCTGGGAAGGCCGCAATAGTCAGAAACTACAGGCTGGGCTCACGGACCAAGTACACGGCCACGCCCGTGTTAGGGGAGCCAGGGAGTCTTACCGGTGAAGAACGTGAGGAAGACAGCCATGAAGATGACGCACGTAGTTTGAGGAATCATATAGGTGAATTCCAATCCCAGGAAGAAGTTATAAAAGTAGGAAAGGCTGAGGACTACAATCAGCATGACTCTGATCACTTCCATGTCACCTGTTGGAAAGCAGACGCTCTCTTGAGAGAAGGACAGATGTTTCTTCTAGGCTCATTTCCACCCAGGGGCCACACATCTCTAAGTCAAAATGGAAATGGGGCGGGGGGGGGGGCGATTGAGAGATTTGATTACATCATACAGACAGGAGTGGGGGTGACGAAGAAGCAGGAAGCCATAAGCTGAATGGGAGAGAGAACCCCAAGAAACCGTTGCTATCTTAGTATCTCTGTCAGCTTCTTTTCTCCTCCTTCCCTTCTGCAGAACTCATTTCGTAGGAAATGCTCGAATTTCTCCTGTTCACGTCGGCTGTCCACACAACCGACTTGCCTTGTTGCCCATTGCCTTTCTTTTATACCCTTCTGTTCTTGCTGTGCTGGGTCAGCCTGCTGCTCCTGCCAAGCCTTCTCTACTGTCCAGCCAGGAAGTCTGTGAACTTCAAAACATCCCCAAAACATTGGACATGGCGAGGTTTTTGAACTCTGCCTTGACTATATGGATTATGAAAGTGGGCCCACTGCAGCCGGAGGACATTGCATCCGAGAATAACGAGTGAGCTGGTGAGGTAAATGGAAGTCAAGGGAAGGTGAACCCTCCCTCTCCACCCATCTTCCTAGGGTCTCGTTCTTACCTTTTGGCCAAATAGTACTCTGTATCCATGGGCTGTGGCTTTTTACAGTTGCTCTGGTCTCAATATTTATTCTAACCCAGTCATTGACCAAAATCCCTACTGCCAAGAAGACTAAAGCCCAAGAAGAGATGAACATGTTGATGGCCTGGATCGCTCTAACTGACAGGTGCATGATGGAAGCAAAGCGTTCAAGCGGAGGCCGCCACCGGTAGCTCACATGCCTTCCTTCTGATTTGATTCGTCGTCACAGGAAGAAGAGAAAAATCTGGACGTTTAGTGATCGCGGAGGCATTGGCTGTGGCAGAAGCTGAAAGAGCCTATGGGACCACGCCTATCGTGGGGCCAAACGGCTGCCAGGGATGCCAACTGCCACGGAATCATCGGTTGGTTTGACCCTAGACCCTGGGGCCTGGTTCAGTGGAAGGAACCAAGGGGCCCAGGAGTTCTGAGGAAGCTCTCAGCTAGACAGGGAGATATGATACCACACGCAGAGATAATTATCAGGTACACGGACCACTAAAGGCCTGGAAATAAGTGAAACATGCATGACTAAGGAGGTCTAATTTTGTTTTCTTTTATTTTTTAATATATATATTAAATAAATATATATATTTAATAAATAAATATTTATTTATTAAATAAATAAATATATTTAATAAATATATTAAAAAATAAAAGAAAACAAAATTGATTTCAGAGAAGAAGGGAGAGTGGGAGAGAGAGATAGAAACATCAATGATGAGAGGGAATCATTGATCGGCTGCCTCCTGCACACCCCCTACTAGAGCCTGAGCCCGCAACCCAGGCATGTGCCCTTGACCAGAATCGAACCCAGGACCCTTTAGTCCGCAGACCAACGCACTATCCACTGAGCAAAACCAGCTAGGACAGGAGGTCTCATTTTAGAGTTAGAATTATAGGTTCCAGGGTAAGTTGATATTATAGGCAGGGATTAGTGAAGGGCAGTGAGAATTAAAGATCTTTGACACAAGTGTCAACTAGTAGCATTAAAAAAAAGGGGGGGGGGAATCACCATTCAAAATTTAGGATGTTTTGGAGAAACTTGGTTCCTCATTTGGGTAGCCTAAAGCAGTTTAATCAGGCGGGCATCTAGGAACTAGAGCAGTGTCTTGAAATGGAAAGAAATGGACTGATACACCAAACCAATATTGCACGCCAATATCATTTACTTATAAAGTGCAGATAATTATTTGTCAGGGTTGCCTTTGTATCTGGGCAAAGTAAACATTTTTGATTCCTTGAAGAGGCAACCATGTATACCCTAAGCTCAGAGCCAGAGCACTTGTACTTAAATAAAAATAAATAAATAAAAGCTTTTTTCCTGAACTAAGATGAAAGTCACCTCCAAAACCTGTCTGCCTATTTCTTCAACCTCACTGCAGAACCTGGAATTGCTGGATTCCTTTCATTGTCTCAAACACACTATGCTGTCTTTCAGACCTCTGTACACATCTTATTACATTTTATAGATCTTTCTAAAAATATATATTTATCAATTTAAGAGAGGAAGGGAGAGGGAGAGAGAGATAGAAACATCAATGATGAGAGAGAAACATTGATCGGCTGCCTCCTGCATGCCCCCTACTAGGGATCGAGCCCACAACCCGGGCATGTGCCCTGACTTGGAATCGACTATGACCTCCTGGTTCATAGGTTGACACTCAACCACTGAGCCACGATGGTTGGGCATAGAGCTTTTTAATTTTTTGAAATAATGCTCAATATATTTAATCTTACAAAGGAGACATTAATGAAATGGCCTCTGGATCCTGGTTTTAAATCCCGATTCTCCCACTAAGAAGCTTTGTGGTCTTACAGATGATAATGCTTCCTACTACATAAGAATTTTGTAAAAATTAAATTAATTTAGAGACGTCAAGACATCTTAAAAAGAGCAGCTCCTGGCACATAAATGATACAGAAGCAATGACCCTCGTCTTCATTTGGATTCCCTGGGAAGGAGATGCTAAGGTGGAGATGTGTGCGTGGGGAGTGGATTGGCAGTACACCCAGGAGCCACACCTGTCAAGTGCTTCAGGGAATCAGACTTGAGCAGAAGTTGAAATGAGATGCACTTGCAACCCAAGGAATGTCCGCCAACAGCTAACGCCAAGCGCACTGGGTCTGGGGTGGTCCTTGGGAGTCATCCTGAATGGAGCAAGAGAGTTTGTCATGGAATGCACGCTGCTCCTGGACAGCCCTTTATGTCTTGGGAACCGCACGCCTTCGCAGTCAGCACTTCTGGTGGCTGTGAGAGTGAGTGCTCGCCCTTCCCCACTCCTGTATCAGGGGCCAGCATGCGGTTAGGGCTGCCAGCTGCCATGGAGTTGTCTATCGGCTTGACCCTTGACCCTTGTGGACTAGTGAAGCAGAAGGACCATGTGGGGAGTAGGGAGCACACTAAGACAACTCATGCTATTACCTGCTCACATACTGATGCTTATATTGATTGCTATACAACAGAGCCCAGGAGTAGGATTTCTAGGTGGAAAGATGGATGCCTCTTAAATTAAAAAAAAAAATTTTTTTTAATCCTCACTCAAGGATATTTTTCCATTGATTTTTAGAGAGAGTGGCAGAGAGAAGGAAAGACAAAGAGAAATATCAATGTGAGAAAAACACACTGACTGGTTGCCTCCTGCACGCACCCTGACCAGGGCCAAAGCTGAGGAGGAGCCTGCAACCGAGGTATGTGCCCTTGACCAGAATCGAACCTGGGACTCTTCGGTCTGCAGGCTGATGCTCTATGCACTGAGCCAAACCAGCGAGGGCTCCACTACTGCCCCTTGTTCCACCTCAGTTACTACCGTCTCTGCTATTCCTTCCTCCTCTTCGCTCTTCCTCCTTCCCCTTCTCCCATGAGACCTTTCTACCATCCTTAACACAAAATTCAGTGCCATTTTCGTTTCTGTACTGATCTCAACACAAGGTTTGTAATAGAGCTCAAGCTGAATGGGAAAATGACTGACACACAGATTCCCTAAATCTGAAGCAAAACAATAATGCCTTTAGAACCTACCCGCAAATTTTTCTAAAACCTACTGTATTCGTTTTCTAGAGCTGCTGTAACTAAGGACCACAAATAGTTTTCTTCAAACAACAAACGATTATTGTCTCACAGTCTGACTTCATCTGAATTTGTTGAAATTTGAAAAGGCTCTCTTTCCAAATAAGATCATATTATGTGTTGTTGGGATTTAGAACTTACTCATATCTTGCTCTGGAGGGCACAATTAAATCCATAATTTACTTCTTGTAAATTATTCAATAGCCCTGGCTTAATTACGCTTTGTATCTCAATCGAGAATAAACTTGCTGTCAGCTAGATGGCAATGTTTTGTCTTATTTCCTGTAAATTCCTGTGGGTTCATTTTAGGTTTAAGATAAATATTATTATAATTTTACTAGAGGCTCGGTGCACAAAATGTTGTGCATGGGGAACAGGGTCCCTCAGCCTGGCCTGCTCCCTCTTGCAGTCTGGGACCCCTCGCTCCTTACCGCCCACCTGCAGCGGAGGCAGGAGAGGCTCCCGCCACCTCCGCTGCGCTCACCAGCCATGAGCCTAGCTTCTGGCTGAGCGGCGCTCCCCCTGTGGGAGCACACTAACCACCAGGGGGCAGCTTCTGTGTTGAGTGTTTCCCCCCCCCGGTGGTCAGTGCATGTCATAGCAACTGGTCATTCCAACATTTGGTCAATTTGCATATTAGGTTTTTATTATATAGGATTTCCCCCAAGAGTATTTACCTGTAAATGGGAGATTATTTAGTCCATAAAACTCCTAGTACTCTGGCAGATGGTAAATAAAATATGAGCCCTACAGGGGAGCACAGGCTTTGTAATTCCCAGGGGCTTGACCTGATCGAAAGAATCATCAGTCAAGCAAAGGTCAGGGCATCTGTCTGATGCTCATGCTGATGAATTCCTCACCCATCCACCCTTTGGTCTCTTTTTCAAGCGTTCCCTTCTCTAGTGCAAGTCCAGTGATCACTTGTCAGCCCGTGATGAGGAGACTTTAAATGATGTTGATGGCTTCGCCTCTTTCCAATACCATTTATTTTTATTGTTTATAAGTGCCCGCATGCCCCTGGCTTTTCACCACAAAGAAAATCAAGTGTGAAGTTAAGAGCAAGATCCATTGACTGAGATTTCCGCAAGCAACACATAGAAAATGACCTTCATGATCAGCATAGGTGACGCTGCTGTACCTGTCAAACAATGTGTATTTCGTTGCTTTGCAAATAGCCTTGATAGTCCCTATGTAAATCAGTGCCTTGTCTCATGTTATTATGCATGGTTCCTGAGAAGGCAACAACTAGAATTATGAATGAACTTGGGGTGGGGGGCGGGGGACGGGAGTGTGTGTGTGAGAAAATGTAGAGTAACAAAGCAGGAACTCTATCAATGAACAGGCATTTCCTGGAGGCACATGATCTTCCCCCGAACTTGAAGCTTTGTATTTGGGGAGGAATTAAGCTGATTTCATTAAACCAGCTGGACCTGAGTCCCTCATGTCATCTGGGGCTGTCAAACTCTACCCTGAACGAAAACACAATGAGTTTAGGTTGACCTGATAAATCATTTTTCATTTGAGTTGGTCATCGGTGCCCATGTTTCAGGGAGAAGGCATAGAATACAAAGGAGAGAAAGGCCCCCCAAAAGATTTAGTTTATGATGTTGTAAGTGGAGGTATTGTCCAGCTATAGTGCTGAATACTGTATGTGTTATGCTTCTTAATCCTGCCAACAATTCTGTGGAGTTGGGTGTCACAGGTTGGGTTCCTAAGACAGCTGGCTAGGAGATAACATTTGGAAAGTAAAATGCTTTTAAGAAGTATCTTTGGGATCAAGACCTGGGGCGGGGGGGGGGGGGGGGGGGGGAGGAAAATGAAGAAAGAATGGACAGAGGGAGAATTTGAACTGGTATAGAGGCCTCCAAAATTCAACTGGAATGGAGGCATGGTAGTCCTTCAAAGTTATCCCAAATTGGGCCCAGATGAAAAGGTCGTACAGGCCCCTACCCATCAGTCATGAATGTGGACTGAGATAAGACATGACTCTGGTAGGACCACTTCTCTCCAATGTAGCTGACAAGATCCCTGAAGGGACTAACCTTTAAAAGCTGTTGCCAAAATAGTTGAGGAAGCGATTTTTCATCAAAGGGACACCTGGGTGGTGTATCACAGTGTCCACCATGGAAGGTAAGTTTATCATTACTTTAGAGACCAAGAAAGAGAAGTTAAGAGAAGGTCATTGTCCATGGTTGTCATCATATCATCTCCATCATCATCATCATCATCATCAATCATCATCACAATGACAATAATAATAATAATGATAGTTACTATTGTTCAGGACCTCCTCTCAGCCCTTCACACGTGTCCGTCGGCATCACAACAACCCTGTGGGATAGGTAGTATTATAACCCCCACTTTCACAGACAAGAAACTGAGGCACAGAAAACGTAAGTAACTTTCCACACGTAACACAGGCAGACCTAGGCGTCCAGCCCAGTATTGGGTCACGCTCCTACCCACCACGCAGTCACACAGCTCTCGGAATGTGAATCCAGAACTTTCTGATCATCAAGCCCATGCTATTCCTTTTAAAATAAGCTGGTTTGCTTCTTTCTCTCTCCCTTCCTCTCTGGCGAAAAAAATAAAGATATAGTATATATATATATTCAACAGTGAAAAAAAATTTGTCTTAACCACACAACAAAGTTAAATTGGTGATTCAGTGACAGCTAATCATTTGTAAGAAACAACAGATGCCCTGACAATGAAGATATATTCCATGGTGGGTTTTTTAAAGCACACTTAACAAACTGACTAATGCACTATAATGATCATGCTGATCTTTCAGACATGTATTCAGAGCTTGTAGTAATTTTTCCTCTGAGGATGCCAGAGGTTCACTTAATTGGTGATGAAGTTACAACAGGAGCCACTTCCTCCACACCCACCGCCAGCGGCTCCAGACAGTTCAGAGCGAAGGCCTCTGGGTGTGGAGGGTTGGAGGGGCCCCTCAGTCCCATGAACCCCTCAGTCCCATGAACCCAGGTTACGGAAACAAACCCTGGCTGGTGACGACAAGTGGGAGGCAGGTGACAGATGACCTGAGGGATGAGCGACTGGCCGTCCCTAATCCCCGCAGGACATAACAAGAGGCTGGGGGCACAGGCTGCAGAGGAGGAAGCTACTAGTAGCCTGAGATCCCAAGGACAAGTTCTGTGGCCACCTGGAGGTGAGGGCAAGTCCTTCCAGGCTGAGGCCTGGCTGCCCAGGCAGGTCTGGAATGAGGGTCTGTCTGGGAAAGGGGAGGGGAGCAGCGGGAAGGAGAGGGGTTCCCAGCCGTCCTGCTTCAGGCGCTGGTGGAGCAACTGGACCTGCCCACTGGGCAACATTAACTAAAGGACTCTGCAGACACTGGGGTAGAGGAGAAGGTCACTGAGCCACGACCTGCTGAGCCATCATGTGCTGGAGTGACCGGGGAAGCCGGACACATCCAGGCCGCGTGCCCGGTGGGCGCTCCTCCTGCAGGGAGTGGCTGCAGAACAGCCTGTCCCACTTCCCCTGCTGGGCTCTGGGGTTTAACAGTCTCCCAGGCCCAAGCTCATGACGAAAGCCACTGGATCCTAAAGCTTTGCTATTTCTGTTAATGCGGTGATGACCTAAGTGTAGCTAAGAAAAGACAGGAGTTTAGCTCTGGCCATTTTATAGATGAAAAGTAGATTCCATCACTCTCCAGAATTTCTCTATTCCTTTAAATACAAATCAAAATACTCACCGTTGCCTGTAAGGCCGGGTGCTGCAGGCCCCGGCCTGGGCCCTCTGTCAGGCCCGGGTCCTCCATCGGAAGCCCTTCTGCTGAGATGAGGGCTGAACATGGCCCAGCCCCTTGCCTGGGGCCTGTCTTCAGGCCCCACGCCGGTGGCGGAAGCTGAATTCACAGCAGGTCAAATGTGACTCCTCTGGGCTCCTCTGGTTCATCGTTCATCAGAGCCAGAGACAGCTGGTGAGAATTCTTGGCATCAGCGCCGGCAGATTCTTGAAGGAAGATATTAAGTTGGCTCAGCTGCCCCATTTCTAGGCCAAGATAGCAAACCTGCATAGCTAAGGACTCTTGGATGTCTGTGGCACGGCTTCTTGACAGTGAAAGATGCATTTTTAGTCTAATAGCTGGAAGCTATGATTCGCGGAGATGCTGGGGGGGTGGGGGGTGAGGGAGGAGGAGGAGGAGGCTTGGCCCCGAGCTGAGTTCTGTGCACCGAAGCCTGCCAGCCAGCCGCATGCCAGCCAGCCGCATTTGTATCAGCAGCAGCCTCGATACAGGCTCACGAAGCTTGGCTCTCCCCAGCCTGCAGAGTTCGGCTAAACCAAGAGGAACCAAAGACAGGAAGAGGCGGAAAGAGTCACGTGTTTTGAGGGCTTCAAGCCGGGAGGTAGCTATCTCCATTCCCAGTTGTGAAATGAGACTCTGGGGTGCTGAGACAGTCCAGGACCAGGACAGAGGGCAGAGGCCCGAAGGGCAGGTGGCAGATATTGTGGGGTTGTGGGGGGCAGGGGAGGGGGCGTTGTGAAGGTGCAGGAGCCAGTTCCCTCTGATTCCTAGGTTGGACCAGGGTCCCCTCCCCAGAGTGTATGCACTGGGCTACCACCAGGGGGCACTGGTAAAATCCAGCCAGTGGGAGCTTATGTGGACTTTTATACTTATTTCATTACTAGAGGCCTGGTACACGAAATTCGTGCACGGGAGGAGGGAATCCCTCAGCTCGGCCTGCACCCTCTCCAATCCGGGACCCCTTGCAGTCAGACATTCCTCTTGCAATCCAGGACTGCTGGCTCCTAACCACTCACCTGCCTGCCAGCCTGATCACCCCCTAACTGCTCTCCCCTGCCAGCCTGATCGCCCCCTAACCACCTCTACCACAGTGGCTTTGTCCGGAAGGATGTCCGGTCTAATTAGCATATTACCCTTTTATTAGTATAGCTAGGCATTTCAAATATGCATGAAAGTAGAAAGAGCAGTCAAAGCAGTCAATTTAACCCTTATGTGTGCCTCTCCCATGCCCACCTCATTTCCTCCAGGAGATATTAAAGTAAATCCCAGCCAAAACCAGTTTGGCTCAGTGGATAGAGCGTCGGCCTGCGGACTGAAAGGTCCCAGGTTCAATTCCGGTCAAGGGCATGTACCTGGGTTGCGGGCACATCCCCAGTAGGAGATGTGCAGGAGGCGACTGATCGATGTTTCTCTCCCATCGATGTTTCTAACTCTCTATATCTCTCCCTTCCTCTCTGTAAAAAATCAATAAAATATATTTTTTAAAAAAAAAGTAAATCCCAGCATTGCAGTAATTGTACCTGAGAGGACTTCAGCATTTATGTAGACAAACTGGACATGTTTAGGCCATAACTGCAATTCTACAATTACATCTAGCAAAATTCCTAACGCCATCGCAGTATCAACGAACACTTGCTCATGGTCAAACGCCCTGGTTTCCTCCAACAACAAACAAGAGTCCTTGCAGTGGCTGCTTCAATCAGGCTGCACACAAGGTTTCCGCACTGCAGGGGTCCCTTTAAATCTGCCCCCTTTCCCCGCATCCCCTTTCCCATGCGGTTATCTGGCGGAGGAATCTGGGTCACCTGTTTCTGTAGAATTTCCCACGTTCTATATTTAGCTCAGGGTGGTGTTTAACTTAAATGCAACCTGGATGCTTCACTAGAGAAGATTCTAGCTTGTTGTTGTTTTGCAGAGTCATAGATGGCACTGTGTTCTTATGACACTGTGTCTAGGTGGGTTTTTTTTTTTTTTGGTTTTTCTCTTTCAGTGTTGCATCTAAATGAGGGCTTTTAGATAGTCACAAAACCTGGGTAATTATAATAATAATGACAATGATAACAGTACCATAATAATAGCAGTGATTAGGTGCACCGGTGAGTGATGCAGATTTTTTTTGAAAGATGGAGTTACACATATGTTGATATATATGCGATTTGACATGTATGCTATTTTGTCGCATTGACAACAAGCTTCAAAACTTCATATGTCAAATTTTCTGAAGGTGTTAACATCATAGATATTTTTACACTTAAAAAATGTCAAATTTTGTGCCCCCAAAAAAAGCATTTGAGGGAAGTTATAATTCATTATTTTGAAGAAAAATGCTAGCGATGGACATTACTTTGAATGAAGCACTTTTGATGTTTCTCTTGAAATTATCGTGCTTTCCTTGATTACAAAATCCGCATTTTTAACTGGTTAATGACTAATCCGCATTTTTACCCGGGACACCTAGTATTGAAGGTTGCATGTGCCAGGCACTTTGCCAAAGGCTGCACAGAGCGGTTTTCATTCGTGTACATCCTCATTTTCTGGGGGACCAAGTCGATGAGTAGAGGGACTGACTTCATGACTTGCCCAGGGCACACAGCTGGTACGTGATGAAGCTAGAATTGGAGCCCCAGTCGGTCTCATCCCCAAGCCCAGATTCTCTAACCTTCTGTGGGGTTTGGTGACTCCGGTCCAAGAAGGCATTCCACCTAGTGACAGAGAAGTGTTTCTGGGGAACAGAAAGGACAGAGGCAGAGAGGGCACCCCACAGCCTGGGCTCCTGACGGAGACAACAGGAAAGGCAAACAATGGCCTCTTTAGGAAAGACTGCAGGCGGGCAGGTGTGTGCAGAGAGCCGTGTGCTGGGTAGGAGGGACGGTGGCCCGTGCCTGTCCTCTTCAGGTAGGCATACAGGGAGTCTGGCAGGGTTGATGGGGTGGCTCCTGGCTGCTTGGGGGTTCCTGGCAGTCCTAGGCTCCCCCTAGAGCAGTGGGTCTCAACCTTCCTAATGCCGCGACCCTTTAATACAGTTCCTCATGTTGTGGTGACCCCCCAACCATAAAATTATTTTCGTTGCTACTTCATCACTGTAATGTTGCTCCTGTTATGAATCGTCATGTAAATATCTGATATGCAGGATGTATTTTCATTGTTACAAATGGAACATCATTAAAGCATAGGGATTAATCACAAAAACAATATGTAATTATATATTGTCTTAGCCGATGGTCTTAGGTGACCCCTGTGAAAGGGTCATTCGACCCCCAAAGGGGTCGCGACCCACAGGTTAAGAACCTCTGCCCTAGAGGAAGGAGTAATCTCCATCTCAGACCACATGTGAACCAGTTCTCAGAATAAGATGCCAGGGTCTGTGGTTTTGGGATTAGTGCTCACTGCTGGGACCCTGTACTGCTGGGACCCTCCCTCAGGGCTCATCTGCACCAAGACAAAAGGTACCTTTTAGCCCTCGTAAACTTATGCAAATATACTTCTTACATTCAGGGTTCAGACTCCAGACATTTGTAAACAATTTTGCATGTGAAGCTTCCTCTAAGTGCCTGAGCATGAAGGTGCAATTTAAGCCATCAGCCCATGTGTAGAGAGAAATCACAAATCAGTGACACTAGATGGAGCTGCGAATAGGCACTGAGCCCTGCCACTCAGCTCCCTCAGAGGATTCAGTTCTGAGTGAAGCAGGAAAAAAAGGGGGAGCGACTCCTCTGGATTTCCAGGGCAGGTACAACCCGCCGGCTTGCTGTCGCTATTTCCCAGCGAGTGAGGCAATGGCGGAGGGCTGCTCAGGGAAGCCCGAGTGAAGAATGGGTCATGTTGAGTGGTAACAGTCTCACCAGCAACCCATCGTACCCCCAATAGATGGGAAATGCTCACCTGACCAATGAGCCAGGGGGAATCCCGTCAGCCTCCAGGACATCAGTTTCGCATCAGCTGGTCAGCATTCGTGGCCACAGTCACATCCACTTCTCCTCAAGGCAGAGACAGAAGACATCAAGTCAAAGCTCCGTGTACACGCATGTAGCAGCATGACCACACACAGGTGCGCCTCCGCGTCCCAGGCTTCCTCTAGAAGTCAGCCTTCTTTTCTCTCCATTTGGTTACTACATCCTCTTGGTCACGAACTCCTATTGATTCTACCTGCAAAATCCCATGGATGCATGAATTCCTCTTCCTTCACTCTGCTCTTGTGTGAACTCAGTCTTCGCTCTTCAGCTTCTATCACACATATGCATGAATGTGCAAAATAGTTCAGGAGGGAGGAGCAAGCAGCCCTAACTGGATGGGGTTGGGGGAGCCATGCAGGGAGGCTCAAGGTAGACATGACGTTCTGCCTGGCTTCCTCTATAAACCTTTCCCTAAAGCAGCGGTTCTCAACCTGTGGGTCGCGACCCCTTTGGGGGTCGAACGACCCTTTCACGGGGGTCGCCTAAAACCATCGGAAAACACTTATATAATTACATATTGTTTTTTTGATTAATCACTATGCTTTAATGATGTTGAATTTGTAACAATGAAAATACATCCTGCATATCAGATATTTACATGATGATTCATAACAGTAGCAAAATCACAGTGATGAAGTAGCAATGAAAATAATTTTATGGTTGGGGGTCACCACAACATGAGGAACTGTATTAAAGGGTCGCGGCATTAGGAAGGTTGAGAACCGCTGCCCTAAAGCATCCTCACCACGCAGGACAGGCCTCCGCATCCTACCCACAGTCCTCCAGGACAGCCGTATTCTGCATTCCTTTGTTTGCTTGCTAGTCTGAGAGGTGGGAGCTTGTCTCTCTCCTCCCCTACCTCCACGTTCAGTGCCTGGTGAGAAGCTTTGTAAATATTGGCTGAATAGACCAGCGAATGAGGCCCCGACACAATTTGAATCAATAACCTTGAAGCAGTAATGAGTACTTATGAATAAATAGGTCAATTCTATTTTAAAATTAAGTTAGAAGTGATCTTTTTTCTTCTTCTGTTGATAGAGAATTGGGTCATCAGAGAAGGATGACCACACAAAATACTACACACAAATGCTTATAGCGGTTTTATTCACGATTGCCAAAAAGTGGAAGCAACCAGGATGCCCTTCAGTAGGGGAGTGGACAAATACACGGCAGTTCATTGGAAAACGGAATGTTATTCAGCGCTAAAAAGATATGAGCCATCAAGCCATGAAAAATGTGGAAGACACTTCAAATGCATATTACTTTTACAGAAACCAATCTGAAATGATTCTAACTACTTGACAATCAGAAAAAGGTAAAAATAGAGAGACAGTAAAAAGATCACTGGTTATCACGGGTTGGGGAAGGAGGAAAGACTCCATTCTTTTTTATTAAAAAAAAATATTTTTATTGATTTCAGAGAGGAAGGGAGAGGCAGAGAGAGGTAGAAACATCAATGATGAGAGAGACTCATTGATTGGCTGCCTCTTGCACGCCCCCCACTGGGGATCGAGCCCGCAACCCGGGCATGTGCCCTGACCGGGAATCGAACTGTGACCTCCTGGTTCATAGGTTAGAGCTCAACCACTGAGCCACGCCGGCCGGGCATATTATCTTCATTTTAGAAACAAGGAAAGGAGGCCCAGGGAGGTTATGTGATCTGCGTTTTAAGGACCCACACACCTGAGACTGTGGTGTGGCAAGGTTTATTCGTGATGCAAAATCAAATGAGTTCCCCTCCTGGTTTCTCCATGTCCCATCTCCCTCCACCCGCCTTGGAAAAAGCCCAGCCTTGTCTTCACCAAGACCAAGATAGAGGACAGTGTCCAGAGTTACTGCTTCGTATATAAAACTTAGTTCTTCGGAGCCCTCGTGGTCTGCTGCGGGCCCCAGGTGGGCACTAGACCCGCCTGGCCAAGTGTCCCTGGTGGGAGAGACCATGAAGGAACCAGGAGAGTGTGGGTCAGAGAAAGAGAGGGAGAGAGAAGGAGGGGCTCTTTGTTTCCCTGGAGTTTTAACCAGGAGCTTTTCCAAAATAACCAACAAACCTCCCAAGCTTTCGTGGGCTTCTGAAGGGTCCACCCCCTGACCAATGATCTTGTTTCCAGGTCAGACTGACAGGTCTCTCTGGTCAAGCACCTCCCCCTGCACCATTTTCACTTTATTCTGCATATGCTTACCTCTCCCTGCCCCCTGCCCCCCAAATCCTATAGGCGAGGGCAGGCTGCTCCCTACACCGGGGAAGGGAGGGGTGTGAAGCTGACTTCCAGGCGAAGCAAACAGGCTCAGTGTCCCAGCCATAAGACTCAACAATGTCCAATTCCTTTTGCGTCCTTCTTATTAATATCTAGCTAACTACAGTAACAAAATGAGAATTTCCAGGTGGTAGAAGGGTTTATAAAAAATGGCAGATCCACCGTATTCTTCGAAAATGTCAAAGTCATAATGTTAGGGGCAGGAATATAACATTGGGGGCCAGCCATAATTATAAGAAATATTCATCATGCTCTGTTAACCATGATTGTTTTGATCTGATTAAAGAGAGTACATTCTAACCTGGCTGGGAGTTGTACACAGGACCTGGGAGCTCACCTGGAAATGCTGTCCACCCTCCCCATCCGGGAGCTGCCTATTATCACGGAAAGATGAACAACCTTGTTGAAGAAAGAAATGGAGTCCCGGATGCCCCCTGCCCTTTGCAACCCCCCCCCCCCCCCAGCCCACATGGCCCGCTTTGCCTGCCACCTGTAACTATGGCTATAGTATATCCATTCTTATTCCCTTTGCCCAGTTCCCCATGTAATCTTTGTCTTTGTACCCCATATAAGCAGCTGGATTATGGGGGAGGGGGCAGAGTAGATTCCTGGATGACCTGCAGCTCTCCCATACTGCCGGCATTATTAGAATAAATGCTCATATATAATTCAACCCTGTCTCTGCTTCATTGGCTCAAGTAGTGACAGGCAGCCCAGACCCACTGGTTCTCCAGTTTCAATAATAGATTTTTTACAAAAAGACACAAACTTTTACAGCTTAAAGGAGACAAAGAACTATGGTATGACAGTACAGTAGGCGATCAATCTTTTACTGCAAGAAACGCAACGCTATAAAAAAAACATAAATTGACAAAATTGAAGTATAGGCAGTAAATTAGATTTAAGTTCTGTATTAATAATCAATTTTCTGAAGTTAATAATACTGTCTGCATAAAAGACAATATTTCTTTCCCTAGAAATGCACACTGAAATATTTTAGGTATAAGAGGCCAGGGCGCATGTAATTTATTCTCAAATAAATGTTTAGTAAAAATGAAAATATGTATGGTACTACGTCTAGAGGGACAGCAAATGAGAATAAAATGTTAAAAATAGGTGAATTCAAATCTAGGGTATAGAAGTAATTCTTTTCTATTGCAACGTTATAATTTTAAAATTGTTAGGTCTGATCACATAATCGAATCGATATCCCCTCCCCGGGAAACGGACCTTTCGATCATTTCGCAATTGACATTCCCTTTTGCTTAGACCACATTCCATTTTCTAAGGCCATTAACTTTCCCCTTCGGACTTGCCCAGGATCCAGACCACCCAGTGAATTCTCCATTGAAAAAGCCCCTCTGGAGTCCTTTACAATCTCTGACTCCCCTCCCCGTCCCTGGGTGCTGGTGCCATTTGGGGGCTCAGCCCATCTGGTTTCCAGATGACCTAATCTATATATATAAAAGCATAATATGCAAAGTGTCCCCTCAGCAGTTTGACTTGGAGACGGGGAGTTCGATTGATCGCTATGATGTGCACTGACCACCAGGGAGCAGCGTAGGCCATGGTGGGAAGGAGAACGTGGGGAGGCGGGGAGGTGGGGAACCTGATCGGCCCTGGTTGCCGGCCAGGCCTAGGGACCCTACCCTTGCACGTGCACCGGGCCTCTAGTAAATGTATAATTCTTTACCCCTTGTGTGTGTTCCTCCTTCGGCGACCCTAACAGAAATTATTTCCAAATATTTTTTTTAAATGGCTCATGGACTCGGTTCCCCATTTTGAGCTTCTGATTTTGCTTCTCAGAGCTGCCACCATCACCACCACAGGCACCCCTAAGAGGCGCACTACAGATGTGCTAATGAGTCTGCATGAGGGGAGGACTGGGGCACCCTAAGGAATGAAGCCGGGGCTGGGGTATTAGCCATCCAAAGCAAGGAAGTTGATATTCAACCCTACATCATTCCCAGGGGTGGAGGGAGAGGAACAAGAGGAAAAAAATAACTAAAATATTGATGGGAAGGGATTGAGATAAACTTGATTTAGTATCCAGTTTTTTATGTGTTTGTTTTTAAAAGAAGCCACCGTTTTCTTTGTCTTGTTTAAATTTTGTGTTCTTTTTTTTTAAAAAAAAAAAGTTGAGGTATGATTGACGTACAAAAAAGCTGTACATATTTAATGTACAAATATTGATGAGTTTTAAGATAATTATATACCCTTAAAACCACCGTAGTCACCACATAAAATACCATAAGCTTAACTGTCACTTCTAAAAGCTCTAAAATGTTCTCTGTGGGGGAGAAAGGGAGGCAATCACCCTGGCTCTCTGATGTGACTCGGCCACAGGGTGCCCCCAGAGTCCCCACAGTGTCCCCCAGGCTTGAGCCATGACCAGAGGCCTGCCCGCATCTGCCTGGCTGGGCCCTGCACAGTCGCCTTCCCGCTTTCCACACCTGCGTTTAGCTTGGCTGCACCCCAGGGGGCGCTTCCCGCCTCCCGCAGGCTCTGCTTGGAGAGATCTCACCTGCAGGATGGCCTCCTCAGCGTCGCCTGCTTCTGGCGTGTTTGTGCCCCGTGTTCCAATCTAATGATTCACAACCAGAACGCCATGGGGTGTGAAGCACTAATTGAAATTTCGGTGCTTGCTTTCTGCATTCTGGGAACACGCGCGTCTGCCTGGTTAAGTGAAGAGGGGTTGTATTTTCTAGCTCATTGATTTATCCTCATCAAGGCGCCAAATATAGCGCCGTGTGAGTCAGCATGGGGAGCGCGCTTCTCCCGCGCCCTCGACCTCAGACTGCCATCGCCTCCAGCTCTCCGCATGTGCAAACAGCCTGAATTGGATTTGGTGTGATCCCCACTCCTCCCCTGTCAGCGGCTATTTATCGCGTTTAGGTTCCAAATGGAGGATTTTAGTGAGAGCCTCACAGTGATCTCTGCACAGTGCTGGCTACAAGGAGAACTCCCTGTAGGTCTGGCACAGGGCCTTGTGCCTGGCCTTGCGGGATGGACCCGAAAGCCAACCTCGCTGCCCCCTCCCCTCTCACCAGACCTGCTCCCTGCACGAGGAGGTGGCATCCTGGCTGTGCCAGGGATTTCCCAGGAGAAGGATGGAGCAAGTGAGGAGCCATAGGCAGTTCCCACGTGGCACGGGCTGGGCTGCAGGGGGTGGAGACCAAGGTCTGGATTCCCCCAAACCCACCCTTGCCTGTCAGGGTGCCCTTCACAGAGCTATGCTTCCTGACTCCCCTGGAAGCAGGTGGCAGCAGCGTCCTAAGGCACCGTCGTGCTGTCACACACAGAGACACACTTAGGGACAAAGACACCGACCCACAGTCTCATGGCCACACGGAAAGACACGCATGCACATGGCAGTCACAGGGACGCACACATTCACTGCCTGCCACTCGCTCTCTTCTTCTGACTCAGCGAAAATTATGTGAACTGTCTTATTTCCATCTCTCTTTCCCTTATTTCCATCTCTCTTTCCCTTATTTCCATCTCTCCACCCCAGGTGGAGATGTCCACCAAACCTCTTGGTCTCGCTCCCAGCCCCTCATAGGTAGGTGAGCTCAGCGCACGTGGTGGGTGTGCCTTCCGGGCACCGTCCTCCATTCTCTCTTCCCATTTCTGCCGTCGTCACGCAGATGAACTTGACGAGCCCATTCTGAACTTTACATGATAAAGAAATGAATGCATGTGCATGGAGGCCCTGAGACTTTGGAGCTCCCCGTAGATCCCCCAGCCTCACCTGGACTCAGACAGTCCTCCAACCAGGTAGCCGCTGCATGAGACCACCCGCCGTCCATCGGCACCCAATGCTGTGAATGAATGGGTGCATGAATGAAGGAACAGGCGAATGAAGGATCATTCAGGGGACATCCACACACCCTGTGTCTGCCTCCCCCCATCCCTCCAGTCTGACCCCGAGGCCTGGCTGGGTGTCCCCTTCCTGGGCACGCACAATGGCCGGACTTGTCCTCTCGGGGTCGGGGAGCTGTTGCCCTGTGTCCCCTCCCCTGCCAGGCTGGGGGCTCCATGTGGAAGGACAGCGCGGGTCTCGCCCACCCCTGTTTCCAGCTCCGGCCGCGGAGCCCCACACAGTAGGCACCTGGTAGATGCACCCCCTGACTGAATGCCTTCACCGGGATTTGTTGGGACTTTGAGTCAACCAAACCTTCCCGTGGATCTGTTTGATTCCTGGGTTCAGACAGCGATGGCTGTGGTGGCGAGAGGGACAGCGTGATCGGAATGTGCAGCCCCCTGGGTTAGAGAGAAATTGCTCAGAGGGCAGACTCTAACCTGGACCAACAGGGATCATGTCTCCAGGCCTTCCATGCAGAGAGCAGGGGTCGCCTGCACTTTCGTTCTCTCACTCTTCAGAATAAAGTCCCTGAGGTAGAAGGGACCCAGGACAAATGCCAATCTAGGCCCAGAAAGGTGGAGGGCTCACGGAGCCGCACACAGCGTGTGGGTGGGAGAAGCAGACCTGGACTCAGCCCCGAATCCCCTCCCCCTTTGTGCTTCTCTGCAGAAGCCCAAGAGGCTCTAAGAATAGCAGCAGCCTGGCCTGGATTTTCTGAGAAAGCCCTGGTTTCAAAGAGTTTTGCCGTTTGCCTGTGAGTGCGCTAGAACTTGTCAGGCTCTCCTGCAGTCCCGTGTGAAGACTATGCGTCCATCTGTCCCAGGCGCAGCCCAGACAGACACCCGGCGCCTCAGGCCACTTCCCGGCTGATCACAGAGGTGAGCCTGAGAACCCTCCCACTAGAGGGCACTCCCCCTTCCCCACCCACCCCGTGCCTGCCAAGCTGCCAGCCTTGTCCCCTACCACCATCCCACCCCTCCCCCTGACAGCTCCTGGGAAAGCCTTTCCTCTTTTCCCGGCCTCCCAGGCTCTGGAGTCCCGGCTGACAGGAGTGGGGAAGACGCTGGCCTGGGAGAGCTGCCAACCTGAGGGGCCGGGCATCCAGACCACAGCGGAGCCATCGCACTAAACACCACTTGACATGTTGGCAGCATCACGGACGGCGGTGCCTGTGGAAATGTAGGTCAGTGCTTGCCTGCGAGACGGAAGAGGCAGGACCGCTGGCGTGGAAGACAGGGGAAAGCAATTATGAAATGCAGATTCAAGAAGCATCAGCTCACAGGCCGTCAGCGAGCATCGACACGTGGAGACGAAGGACAACCAGGAGGCCAGTGGGTTGTAACTGGTTCCCCATCTGGTCAGGAGCCCAGGACAAAGGATCCAGGGAAGGGAGCAGGGCAGAAGCTTCCAGAGAGGACGGTCTCTCTCTGAAGCGGGCCAGGGCCGTGCACTCACCTCCGAGCTCAAGACCATCCACCTGCGCCCAGCCAGGGGCCCAGGAAATCCTCTCACCTGCAGTAAAGGATTGTGTCAAGAACATTTTCATTCGTTCACCCGACCAACGTTCACACATTGCCCACTCTGGCCAGACGGAGACTGGCCTGCGAGCTGCGGCTGGTGACAGCTGCCGGCACAAGAGGAAGAGCATGTATTCCCAGTGGACCCCAGCCCGGCGGGGCTGGCAGCGAAGGCAGTGAGCCTGGGAGGTGCGCTGGGTCAGTGGAGAGCCCGCCCCAGGGACCCGGGCATCGGAGAGGAGAGGGCAGTGCAGCAGGTGCCCAGGCCTTCCTACCCCTCTAATCCGTACCTCTGCCTGGCACGGCTGGGTCCTGATGACACAGCCCAGAAGCGGGGGGAGCCCTCCCTGGGCCTTCCCTGGGCCCGGTCTCGCCAACTCATCTAGGCTGCCGCTCTGCAGAGAAACAAAAGCACCTCCTACATTTTTTTTTTAAGCAAGAGAAGGAGGGGATAAAAAATAGCACACGATTAGGAAGCCACTGAACTTCTGTGCAAACTAATGAATAAACCAGCCCTTGACAACTTCTCCCAACTGCCGCCGACAGGATAATTGGGCCTAATTTCTTAATTTTAATGCCGTTGTTGCATTTGACTTCTGCTAATGAGATGTAAATATGTGTTTCGGGTTTGTGCATTTGTTTAATTGCAGGGTAGCCAAACCGATTGGCTAGAAGGGTCGGCGTTTGTTTATTCATTTTTATTTTCACATGCCCCTCGATGGCAGGAGTAAAGACCTCCGGGCCCCCCCCAGGGGCTGGCGGTTTGGGGTGCGGGGAGGAGGATGGGAAGGAGGCTCCCCAGGCCACCGCACCCTCGTCGGTCACACCGATCAGAAGGAGGCCTGTTCTGTTTCGGGGAAGGAGGAACAGGCTGGGGTCACGCAGGTCACAGCTGGTGCCTGGGGCTGACCGAGCAGAGACTTGAACGAGCCTTCAGGTCATGGTGCTGGTGGGAGGCAGGGTCATGGATCATAATATCATTTGTCCTGTGATATCGCAGGTCTGTGTAGAGGCTGGACCGCACGGACGGAGATTTTGAAAGAGCCCGTTTGCGGGAAAGTTTTAGAAACCAGGAGCAGTGACACAACATTCAGGATCGTTTGGTGCAAACGCGAGGGTGGAGCCACGGACTCTCATGTGGTCCTTCCCAACCCCGTTCCCAGCATCTCCCGCTGCAAACCACAAGTAATTCAGGTGAATGAGGCCTCTGTTCAGGTGATCACACTTCTCCTTCTCACTCCTGCGGGGAGTGCTGGCCTGCCCAGCGGCCGTGGCTGCTCGCAACGGTGGCTCCCCTGTCCTGGCCGCACAGGTGATGGATGAGCGAGGCCATTTAGGGAGTATCACCCTGGCAAAGGTTCCCTCTTCCTCTTCTTGAAAAATGGGCAGCTGGCCGACCATGTGGGAGCTATGACCATCCTTCAGAGCCTTCGCCTGGACGGATGGATGGCATTTCTGGCCTTTGTAAAGGGGAATTTTGCGACGAGAGCCTCTCCCCTGGGCTTTGCCTGCCTCCCCTCAGGGACGCCGAAACTGTGGTCGAGGCTGGAGGAAGGTTTCCCAGCCGAGAAAAGAGGCCTGCCCGCGGTCGCAGAGCTCCAGGTGGCTGCTGGGCTGGCACCCGCGCCTCCGGCTCTGTCATCTGGCTGGGTGAGGTGTGAGCAGTTGGTGGGGCATCAAGAGGAGTACGGAGCTGGGGTCCTTAGGAGGGGCAGGGCCTCCGGGAGGGAACTGTGCACCAGCAGCTGGCACCTCAGCCCTGCCCAGGGGCACTTCTGCCCACAGCCCCCGAGCTGGGAGCTGGGCCTTGCACCTCACCAGATCCCGTCCCTTTGTGGCCATGCACAGGCAGCTGCCAGATTAGGAGGGAAACAAACAAAACCCAGGTGCCCTGCAGTGTCAGGGACATACTTACACTAACCCCGTGTGAGGGTACCTGGCGTGCACATCACCTGGGCATCCCGTGTTCAATCAGATAGGCCTGCACACACAAGGCCACTCTGCCCAGCGCCTCCGAAGCCAACGGCAGTATTTAAACCTGGCTTGAACTTGGCCCACAATCTGGGTGATCGCCATCCCCTTCTCCTGTGGCCTCTTCCCCACTTCCTTAGCAGGGGGCTCAGTCCTTCCTGGGAATCACTTCTCAGGCACGGCCCTCACCAATGACGTCTGCCCAATGACCAGATGGACCTGGCCCTGCGTCCCTGCCTTAACCGTCCTGGTTTGCAAAGAAGGCGGAGTCCTTTCCTTCCCGGTGGCATTTTAGGGAGGAAGGAATCCAAGTCATTTGGTTTCTTTGGTTTCCAAGTGAGATGGCATGCAGGTCCCACGGGAACCACTGGGCAGAGGGACTCACCTGTCTGTCCCTGAGACACAAGCAGCAGCTCAGGTGGCTGGATGCTGAAGGGGCCCGGGCTTCTGGGGGAAGAAGGAAGGCGGGACGAAGCAGCAAAACTGGTTGCTATGGAGACGGTTTCCCCAGCAAGTGGAGGAGCTGGGGCTGTCAGTTGGAGCTAACCTTGAAGGGTTTCGCCAGGAGAAAGGATACGTAGGCACAGATACAGCATGTGACGTCTGACCTTTTTACGTGGGAGGCTGGGGATGGGTGTGGAGGTGCCAGGGAAGATTCCATGGCCCCGGGGGAGGGTTCAGGGAGAGGGAAGGGAGAAGGAGGAGGGGAGAGGGAAGGGAGGCAGGGAGGAAGCTGAGCCCTGAGGAGGTAGGAAGGAGGAGGGAGGGGACGGGCAGGGCCACATGCTGAGGTTAGAGCACATTTCCTCCCATTTGACTCTCTCCAAACCCCAGTGTCGAGGACGTCCCTGTCCCCTTGGCGGTGAGGGCGCTGGATGAAGACCTAGAGGGGCTCATCCAGGCTCCGGTCAGTAATGGACGGGGCTGGGCTGAAATGCAGGTTTTCTGACTCCAAAATCCACACTCATTCTCCCACGGAGGATCCCCCCGAATCACTCCAGTGACCCAGGTCTGGTGGGGGTGAGGGTGGGGGGGTGGGTAGAGGCTACAGGGGCTCCAATCCAAATCAAGAAGAGCCCCCGCCCCTCCTTTTCCCAGCTGGGCTCCTGTCCAAACACCCACCCTCTTCTCTTTCATCACATGACTTCCCAGTAGTTGGGGAACACGGGGAAGGAGGATGGAGAGCCGGTGAGCCCAGAGGACTGAGGGAGGGGACGGGGCAGGGGGCTCTGGAGCTCCAGTGCCCCCACCAGGGGGCAGGCACCTCCTGCCCATGGTCCCTGGCCCCCGGCTGAGACCTACCAGTACATGCTGAGTCAGGCCCGCTCTCGCTGCTGCGGCGGCGGCTGGAAGTGCCCGTGATAATGACCTTCCCAGAGCCAGGTTATTTCTGTCCTCGGCAGGAGGACACGTCAGGAGAGGCAGAGTCCACAATTAGCAAAAGCAATTAGCAGGCGGGCAGCTCGGGCCCTAACGGCTGTGTGCGAGTTAGGACCTGGCCAGGTAAACCTCGGCCCAGTGTCTGGACACGTGGGAGGTGGGGCCTCGGCGCCCTCCCCAGGCCCTCACCCAGGGTCCAGGCAGGACCACCCACCTCAAGGGCATCGTCTCCTTTTGGACTTGGAGGGCCTGGGCTGGCTGAAGATTTCCCCCCTGACACATACCCCATGGCTCCCCAGACGGACCAGAAGGTCTGGGAGGCCTGGAGGGCAGGCCGAGTGTGCTGAGCCCGGCAGCCAGCTGCCCGCTGCCGAAAACAGCCTGGGCTGCGAGGTGTGAGACACGGGGCAGGTCCGGGGCTGGGCCCAGGTCTGAGTCAGAAGACAGGGCCCAGGCCTGGAGCATCTACTGCGGAGGGGCCTGGTTTTCTCTGCAGTGAAACTGTTCCCCGGAAACCCCCGGTTGGGCTCGAGCGGCCTGTCGCTGTGTCCAATCACGAAGGCGGGGTTTATTGCGAAGGCCAGCCCACCAAGAAGACAGGGCACTTACAAGCATCAAATCCTGTCTTCCAGCAAGGCGCAGGGGACAGGATTGTAAAGGGGACGGGGCTGGGGTGCTACCTGCAGCCCTGGGGGTCCGCAGACGTCAGCTGTTGCCCTTCATCCTCAGGCGATGAGATGATGTTGACGGGATGACGTTTTGCCTCCTGGTGGGTCGGCGTGACCTTGCTTACCGGTTCGGCTTGCTGGATTCACAGCTGTCACCTCCTCCATCGCATCGCCCAGGCCTTGAAAAGGAAACTTGAGAAAAACGTAACCCCCTGGTCACATCTGAGAAAGTTAACCCCCTACTCACCTAAGGATAGGTGTTCTAAGATTTACAAGAATATGACTACTTTTCAGATTCATTCAGGTGCTCTGTCTATCAGGTTATAAGTCCCCTCTATCTGCTGGGAGCCGGTCCATGCTTGCTGTTTCAAGGGACCTGGCATATATGGCATACTGTTCTTAATATGTTTGCTCACCTTCTTGGCACTATGTATTTTAACCAAGGTCACCTCTCTGAGAAAGGTTGTTTCCCCAGGTAGGGATTTTCCCCTGAAGTTAGGGAGGGAATAAAACCCCTTAACTAAGTGCCAGGTGGGTAATTAATCACTTTAACTACGAACAATCATGCTTAAGCTACATAATCTTTACTCCCTGAAATGGAGATAAGAAACGCCCTAACCTTTGGAATAGAGATTGATAGGATTGGAATCAACTGGTATAAATACAGATGTAACAAGACAACAGGACACAGAACCTAGACACAGAACCTAGAGACAGAAGAACTTCGCTGGAGAGAACATGGCAAAAGATCCTGGACAGAAACTGGCCACAGAACCTAGAGACAGAACCTAGCGAGAGAACATGGCAAAAGATCCTGGACAGAAACTGGCCACAGAACCTAGAGACAGAACCTAGAGATGGAACATGGCAAAAGATCCTGGACAGAAACTGGCTACAGAACCTAGACACAGAACCTAGAGACAGAACCTAGCGAGAGAACCTGGCTGAAGAACCTAGAGACAGAACCTGGCTACAGAACCTGGATGGAACATGGCAAGAGAACCTTACTAGAACCTGGTGACTGAACCTGGCTGGAGAACCTAGAGACAGAACCTGGCTACAGAACCTGGATGGAACATGGCAAGAGAACCTTACTAGAACCTGGTGACTGAACCTGGCTGGAGAACCTAGAGACAGAACCTGGCTACAGAACCTGGATGGAACATGGCAAGAGAACCTTACTAGAACCTGGTGACTGAACCTGGCAAAAGATCCTGGACAGGACCTGGCTACAGAACTTGGCTGTCTCTGTGTCATTCCTTCTTCGCCGACTCCGTCCACACCTTTGGGGACCCCAGCATCTCTATCAGAATCAGAGGCTGCACATCTGTGTGTGTGGGGGCGGGCTGGGTAACGCGGTCTGACGGACAGCTCCATGTCAGAGCCCTGCTGCAGCGAACGTGTGAGTCTTACGCCAGGGCCGCCTGTGAGTCTGAGCAGCTCTTCAGGGCAGCAGTGCCCGGGCAGTGGCTCCACACACAGCCCATGCGACTCAGGCGAGGGGGCCTGCCATGTCCCCCCTCCAGACTCCACCTTCGCGGGGGCCAAGAGACAGGGCTGGAGCCAGGCCTCCCACAGCCTCTGCCCAGAAGGGACCCAGCTCCCTCCTGCCGGCCTTTCTCGATCCGACCTAGCCACACGCCTGTCTGTCGGCCAGGAGGCCCGAACGTCAGTCTCCCATCTCCCAGAAAGGGAAGGGGACATCGGGGAGCCCGAAAGGTCCATCGCAGACAGGCTGTCGCTGTCACGAAGAATCTGTGAACGTCTGGAGGGAAGGGTCCATATCTGCACCAAGCAGAGGATTCTGCCGGCAGCTTCTTCCCGTGCCGGGTGAGAGCCTGTTTGTGGTTCCTGTTAGATTCAGGGTCAAAGTGACGCTGACCTGGGGAGGGCAGCCTCCAGCGATTACAAAGAGGCTCACGGTGGATGGGGGCAGGCCAAGGAGACAAAGCCCAGATCCTCACTCCATGCTCACTCTCAGGCTGAGGAGGAAGGGCAAACAAAGAAAGTTCAAATTTGCTCGGCCGGCGACGTGGCCGGCGGTGTGGCTCAGTGGTTGCACATCGACCTGTGAACCAGGAGGTCACAGTTTGATTGCCGGTCAGGGCACTTGCCCAGGTGGCAGGCTCCATCCCCAGAGTGGGGCGTGCAGGAGGCAGGAGATCCATGATTTTCTCTCATCACTGATGTTTCTATCTCTCTCCCTCTCTCTTTCTCCGTTCCTCTCTGAAATCAATAAAAATATATTTTAAAAAAAAGAAAGTGCCAATGAGTCCTGCAGGGTGTGTGCTGCTCACCGCGCTGCCGGGATCCAGGGCAGAAGGGAGGGAGCTGTGAGAGGAATCAGGTGAGGCCTCCTGCAGGCAGTGCCTGCTGACCAAGCCTGGTTTCCCTGGGCCCCAGGCCTTCCTGCAGCCTCACTGCTGGTCCAGCTCCCGCCCTCGCTTCTGAGCCTCGAGGGCAGCAAATGCCAGCTGGCTCAGCAATCCGGGTCCTTCCTCTAGGACCTGGCAGGCGAGAGTAGAATCACCCACACACTCACCCCAGCCCCTGTTCCCTCCGCCCTGGGGCAGAGTGGGTGGTGGGTGGAGTGGGGAGTGGTGTAGCACGGAATTCTGTGTGGGCTCAGGCACCTGGCACCTGAGCTAAGGTGTTCACAGAGAGGTGCGATGCCAGGGCTGGAAAGGCTCCCACAGTGCCGAGCACCCACACGGGGGCTTTTGGATCCCCCTCCTGTCACTCTGATCCTGGGCCAGGTAGGGGTCTCATCACCCTGCTGTGCCTTCCTCTCTGGAAACTCAACACCCCCTCAGGGGGTTTTGTGCCTGAGGCTGTGGCCACTGTGCCCACTGGCACCCAGGCCCGGCACCCCTCTCCCAGGGAAATGGGGTGCCATTTGCTGTGTATGTGTCTCGGGCCAACCCCAAACTGCTGCCCTGCTCTCATTCTCCGGGTCACACAAACTTCTCAGCTGCGTCCCTATTTTTGGTGACGTCAAAAGTGGCACTACTGCTCTCACCAGCCGAGGCGCAGAGAAGCCCCTTGCTGCAGGCTCCGCCCGGAGCTGGAGTTGTGAGGGGCAGAAACAGAACACCCGGGACCAGCTAGAATTGCAAGAAATATTCATCATGCTCTGTTACCGGTGGTTGTTTTGTTCTGACTAAAGAAGGCACATTCTAACCTGGCTGGGCGTTACACGCGGGACCTGGGAGCTCACCTGGAAATGCGGCCCTTCCTCCCCATCCGGGAGCTGCTGATTATCATGGGAAGATGAACAACCTTGTCACAGAAACCAGAGGCGCCAGCCCTTTGCATAACCCCAGGCCTTTGCAAACCCCCAGCCCGCATCACCTGTAAACTGCATACCCATGTTGCATACCTATTCTTACCCCTTTTGCCTGCTTCCCCATGTCATCCTCATCCGTCTACCCGATATAAGCAGCTGGCTCATGGTGGGGTCAGAGCAGATTTCTGTGGATGACCCGCTGCTCTCCATGCTGCCGGCAGGAGTGGAATAAACACTCATATATGATTCAACCCTGTCCCTGCCAAATTGGCTCAAGTAGTGACAGGCAGCCCGGACCCACTGGCTGTCCGGTTACAGAGTAAGGAATCTGCTTTCTGGGCGCTGCCCCTGGCTCTGAGGCCTCATGAGGCCTTAAGCAAGTCACTTGAAACACCTCTGAACATGAAGGGGAACATGGTCACTGCCACTCTCACGGTGCCTTTGAGCAGGGGTCAGGGTGCAAGAGAAAACCCCTCTGTGTGGAGTCTGGATCCTCAAAGACAGGTACCCACTCAAGGCCCCAAGGTCAAGTGCAAGGAGGGAGGTGGAAACAAGACCTACTTATCACTCCTGAGTGCAGCCTGAGTCTCCAGGCCCCAGGGCCCTTCTCCTCCCCCACATAGCATCCAGTCTCCAGCAAGATCTGCCCACTCGTCCACCCACCAGCTCCGCCAGGCTCCCCAGGGCCGGGCAGAGTCCTGCAGCACCAGCCACCGTGCAGGGCCCCTGCCTGGCACTGTGGACGCGGTGAATAATGGAGTGTCCTGTTTGTCTAATGGATTTATCACTACGTGCGAATGCAGCTTCATCAACACGAGCAGGTGAAAATCGATGCCCAAGCCGCTAAGCGGGCCGCACTTCCCCTTGCAGCTTGGCAGGTATTGATAGTCCTTCGTCCACTCGCTGTTTTGCACTCAACGTGGAGCTGAAAGCAGGAATAAAAACGCCCTGGGCTCTTCTTGCCCACAGTGCTTGGCTCCCGTCCAGGGCCGGGGCCTGGAGCCAAGTGTCCCCACGCAGCCCCCACTGCCCTGCGCTGGGCAGCGGCTCACCCAGCCGGGCGGCTCCCCTGAGGGCTGCCCAGGGCTTCACTGACACAGGCCAGCCGTTGCCGCGCTGACCCAGAGCAAGGACGGCATGCTCACCTGCGTGCGTGCACGTGCATGTGGTCTGTCTGTCTGTCTGTCTGTCTCTTGTTTGGTTTGGTTTCTGGCCAGGGCGGAAATGGGCTGTTTGGATTGGCAGGAGGGTAGGAAATGGATGTTTTAGAGAGACGTTAGATGTTTCTGACAAATCGGTGTTAGGATCTGGAAGAGAAATGGGGCAGGAGAGCTGCGAGGCCTTAGCCGTGGTTCCAAAGTATTTTTTGTGCTGAAGTCTGTTCTCTGCACCTCCCGGCTCATCGTCCCTGGGGCTACGTGAAGACAAAGACCCGCCCCCTGCAATGAGCCGCAGACGCAAGTGCTGAGATGCTCCCAGTGGACTTACGCATAGTAGAGCGATCGCATTAGTTCAGGCTCCTGTGAGGGCGCACGCCGACCGGGTGGCTTCAGCAGCAGACAGGCCGCTTTCTCACAGGCCTGGAGGCTGGGCGTCCAAGCAGGGCTGCTGTCTGGTGGGAGCTCCGCTCCGCGTTCCCTGGCTGCCGTCTTCTTGCTGTGTCCTCACAAGGCAGAGATCAACCATCTCCTCTGATAAGGCACAGACTCCATTACCGGGGCCCCATCCTCATGACCTAATCACCCCAAGGCCCCACCGCCAAATCTGGGGGAAGAAGATGTTATCAGGTGAATTGGAAAACATACCCACTTGGTCTATCGCATTCATCAAGCTCTGGGGATGGGGATGGGGGCGGGGGCGGGAAGGTGGGCATGGAGGAGGCATCTCATCTGTTTCCTACTTAGCACGAACCCACCGTGTGCCCAGCAGGTCACATGTGTCCCTTCTAATCCTCCCAGTCAGGATAGGTGTTATTTACCCATTTTAGAGATTACAAATCAGAGGCACCAACTTCCCCAAATCGCACACATAGCAAGAAGCTAAAGTGGGATTTGAGTTCAAGTTTGTCTCACGCCAAAACCCAAGCTCTTTGTACATTAGACAACAGATAGTGATGCCCTAGCTAGCTTGGCTCAGTGGGTAGAGCATCAGCCTGCGGACTGAAGGGTCCCAGGTTCGATTCCGGCCAAGGGCACATGCCTGGGTTGCGGGCTAGATCCCCAGTGGGGGGCGTGCAAGAGGCAACCAATCAATGATTCTCTCTCACCATGGATGTTTCTAACTCTCTCTCCTTCTCCCTTCCTCTCTGAAATCAATAAAAGTATATTTTAAAAAATGTTTTTTAAAAACAGATAGTGATGGTGCCCTCCCCTTTCTTTAATTTCCAAAGATCTGTGATCATTTATGGGTATAGAGCAAACGTTCTCACACCTTAGCGTGCATCAGCATCCCAGGAGGTCGCACCCAGGCGCTCCTTCTCCCGCGGTCTAGAACGGGGCGAGAGAGCCTGCATTGCTCACACGTCTCCGGGAGGTGCCCATGCTGCTGGTCCAGGGACCACACCCTGACGGCCTCCTCTCCAGATGGTACATCCTGGTGCTGGAGGGATCCGATGGCGGTTCAGGGACGTTGCCATGGAAAGCTCTGTGGGGTGACAAGAGCCACTCTGCCATCGGAGCAGAGCATCTCCGAGCGGGGAGAAGGCGTAGAGACCCGGGCATCGCCTTGGGCATCCTCCACGCGGCGTCCAGCTCTCCCTTCAGCCTTTCCTTCCTTGTGAACGCCAGGCTCTTTCCAGATGGCGGAGCCCGCGTGCCAGAGGAGAACGGCCCCTTCCTTCCGCGCCCCCGGGGAGAGGCAGAGGAGAAGTCTGCGTCATGGAAACAGGTTGGAGAGAGTCACTGTGAATTCTGCGGAGGGCACATGTAGACTTCTGGTCATGTCTTCTATTGATGGGGTTCCACTTCCCCAGAAGCATGGGCCTCCATTTGGATGGATAACCATTTAAGTATTGCCAGAAAGACAGAGGAGTGGGTTCTGGGAGAGCGTGTACCCATCATATGGATGGGAATTGAAGATCCAAGGGTTTTCTCCCAGGTTCTACAGCAATAATTGCTCTTCTTCATCGAGTGCTTCCTATTCCCTTTCACACACATAACCGCTCGTGTAACCCTCACACAACCCTTCCCGTGGCTCATCACCCGATGCACACGCACACCTGAGACTCTGGTAAGGCCTTGACCTGCGTAGCCTCCTAAATCAGTGGTTCTCAGACTTCTGGCCCTTGAAATACAGTTCCTCATGTTGTGACCCAACCATAAAATTATTTTCGTTGCTACTTCACCACTGTCATGTTGCTACTGTGATGAATCGTCATGTAAATATCTGATATGCAGGATGGTCTTAGGTGACCCCTATGAAAGGGTTGTTCGACCATCAAAGGGGTCGCGACCCACAGGTTGAGAACCGCTGTCCTGAATCCTCGCGGTAGGTCCTACGAGTGCCTTCATTGTTAGAAACAGGAAACCCGGCAGAGAGAGAGGAAGGCGCTAGGCCCGGAGTCACGCGCTTGGTAAGTGGCGGCCTCCTGACTTTCTCCCCGCGCCTGTGCCTGTGCGGCCCCCCCATGCCAGGGCTCTTCCCCTGCAGGTCACGGGTGGCCCCTCAGGGACAGTAGAGGCAGAGTGGACCACACCTGAGGTGCAAACCCAAGGCCCTCTGACGTCAGAGGCAGGTGGTCTGACTCCGGGGACTCCTGGGCTCCTGGGCCAGCCTCCGTTCACTGGGGAATGCCAGGCAGGGGTGCCCCTCACACACTCCAGGCCACCATCAGAGTTCACTCTCCCGCAGCCCGTTAGAAACGCAAAGCGGTGGCTCTTCCATCTGAGCTCAGAGAGCGGCGGACATTGCCCAAGAGCACAAAACGCGGAGCAGGATCGAGTGGAAGGCCCCAAGTCCACTGGTGGCCTTAGTTCCAAGGCTCTCGGGTTCACTCCAGTTAGAGCCCCACCAAGCATGTCTCACCTGGTCCTGCCCTGGGCTTAGCAGGCTCTCTCTCTTTCTCTCTCTCTCTCTCTCTCTCTCTCTCTCTCTCTCTCTCCATCCCCCCACCCACAGGCTTCCCAGAGCCTCTGTCACAAGACGCTGCATGTTGCCTTTGAGTTGCTATGGCATCCTCACTAGAACTTCTGCTCTGGTCCCTGGGAGAGTGGGGGGTGGAGTGGGGAGGGGACACCGGCAGGGGGCCGGCTGGCAGCTCAGCAGAGCCGGTAGCAGCTCTGGTTGGGAGGTGACAGGATTCCCAGCAGCGTCTTACCCTCCTGCAGCTCCATCTCCATCTAGGATCTCCGTGCACTTGGCCAACACGCTCTCCTCACTCCCAACACGCATGTGCGGAAAGACAGCCGGGCCCTCAGCCTGAAGGGAGGGAGGCGGAGAGACCCGTGGGCACCTTCTCCAGGCCCTGGAGCCCCGGCCTCACTCCCTGCCTGGGGGGCGCGGGTCCCTAGGAGGATGGAGGTGGGTGAGGGTGGAGGGGGGCGGGCTGCAGACAGCAGGACCAGGGGCCAGTCTTCCCGCTGCCCTGCCCGAGGGGTGTGATGCCAGAAGGGATGGGGGAGGAGAGGCGTCATATGCTTGGCACCGGCTCCTGGCTCACTACACTCCTCAGAAGCCCTGCATAATGAGGTTCATCTGTTCCTTAGTCAGAGGCGAGAGGAAGCCTGTGGGGGAGGGGGGGTTGGAGGACCCTCCCCGAGGGTCAGGGAGCCCAAACACCTCTCAGCTCCCTGCAATGTCACCATCATCCCGACTTCCAGTTACTCTGAGCGGAGAGGGGGGAAGCGAGGAGAGAGGGGAGAAGCGAGGAGAGAGGGGAGAAGCAGACTGGGGTGTGAGAGCTGCTGTGGTCAAATGGCGGGGGGCAAGAGAAGGATGCTGGGCAGAGTGGGGTCAGAAGAGACAGAGCCCAGCCCAGGAGGGATGTCCAGTCAGGTTCACCCTGGACACTGACAGCCCCCTACGTCTCAGTCCGTCCCCATGAGCCCTGGGGGGGAGGGCAGGGTTGTGTTTTCTGTGGGACCAAAGACAGAACCAGAGCCCGTTGCTGGGAGATTCAAGAAGACAGCTATTGACCGGCGGAAGGAAGCCTGCTCTCCATCCAACGGCCCAATGACCCATGTTTGCGCTTCTTCTGCTGCAGCCACTCAGCAACACCTGGCCAGTAGATCATCCTCTCTTTTTGAAATGCTCCCCTGGTTCGGCCCTGGGACAGGCTCCTTGCCGTCCTTCTGTCTGGCCGCCCCTCCCACTCTCCTTGGCTCAGACACCCCTGGGCCCCATCTCCCAGCACGAGGGAGGCGTGAGAGAGTGATGGTGAGACCCCGGGTGGCGCTGCCCTGTGAGGAGGGCAGCGATGGTTGCTGGAAGGACCAGGTCTCCCCTTTCTGCCCCTAGCACTGGGCTTCTCTCCTCCCCGTCCAGGCAGCTGTGTCCCTGTCTCCATATCAGCCATCAGCACCCTGGACAGCAACTCCCTGTGCACCCAGGAACTGGGGGATGAACAGTAAACTGGGGGGAGGATTTTTTCTCCTCTGGCCCTCAGCTGTCCCCGGCCCCTGTCCCACCATCGCTCTCCATCAGCAAGCCTGCCGGTGCCCTCGGGCGACGGACCAGCAGGTGGCCAGGCTCGCACGGTCCCTAATGCACTGAATAAAACATGACTCACAGATCAACTGAGCGGTTTTAAGCGAACAACAGCTTTTGTCGGTTTTCAATGTTCATGGGTGCTTTTCGGAAGAACGAGAACCCTGTTAAACACCGAGGGGAACGAGACCTGTTCATCTCTCCGGATTTTAATAAGGGCCTACTGTGCACTCGCCGTTGTATTTAAAACAGCTTCATTCTCCCCTAAAGTTGTTTCCGGGGGAGGTAGATGGTGGGGTGCCCTCACCATCTAGATTCTAGAAGGCACACTGGGAGCTGGCTGTAGGGTTTCGGGATGAAATCAGGGAGGCCATGGGGGGCCAGTACCAGGGGTGGGGGTGGGGGTGGGGGAGGGGGAGAGACGGGACCAGAGCAAGTCAAGGTGGGGCTAAGCCCACACAGACCAGCAGGAGCCAGAGGGCAAGGCCAATGGACGGCTGCACGGAGGATGGTCAGGTCTCACTCACAGAGAGAGGACCAAGCAGGGGCTAAAGAGAGAGAGCTTGGTGGCCGGGGCGGGGGGTGGGGGGGAAGGAGGCCTGGGTACTTTCACATCTTGTCACCTGAGCGAGCCCCACTGTGCATGCACACATCATCTCAGAGGCTATGGCGGCCCTGCACATGTGATGAGCCAGGCACCATAGCCGAAGCCCTGGACACAAACACCTCGCCCCATTCCGTTCTCACGGCAACCCCTAAGCTATACACTAATATTATCCCCATTTCACAGATACAGAGAACTGAGGCCACAGACAGGCAAAGCCATTTGCTTCGTGTTGGACATTTCGTTAGCCTCACAGCCACGATTAGGAAGCGGGTCTGCTTGGCTGTCCCCACTACGCGATGCTGGGAGGACTGTTTGCCAAAAACCTGTCCCGGCAACAAGTCTATTATTTCTGATTCTGGCGTCAGGTTCTCCTCAGGCAGTAATCTCCCAAGTCTGTCCTGTCCCCCCCCCCTCCCGACCCCCCCATACACACACCACACGCTTCCATCACCCCTGTGCCCTGGCCAGGCCGCTCCCATCAGACCCTCCCTCTGCGGGGGAAGGCAAATGACCGAGGGGCAGGAAGACGCTTGGTTTGGACGGCACAGCTTCCAGCCTGGATTGCAAACCACTCGATGGGGTGATTTCATGCAACAAGCTGTTAAAACACGCTGTGAGGGGAGCTTAACACAGCTCCGCGTTAAAGCCTCGGAAAAACTCAGCCGTGCATGTTTCCAGGCAGGAAAGCCACAGCCCTCCTGGCGGGACCAGGGCACTGCAGGCTGCCTGGCCTGGGGGCACGAGAGCTGCAGGCGAACGATGCCCTTTCAGGTCCCACAGAGTGCAGTGGGTCCCAGGGCAGGTACGGACTCCCACCCGCACCCGCCGGAGCAGAGCAGTAACCCGAGGCTCCTGTCTGGGCCCTGGCCATGTTCAGTGGGTGTCTGGGTCATCTGTGGAAGGTGTATTTCCAGCACAGGGGGATACGGCCCCCCTCTCTCCCACAATCCCTTCCTCTTCCTCTCTACACAAATATTCTGTCCACAAATATTTATGGAGTATCTTCCAAGTAGCAGGTGTTAGAAACGCCAGAATAAGGATGCAAAGCTACTCAGACACGGCCATCCTGAGAGATGCCCCGATCCAGGCTGGGGAGGCGAACGTACAGACATGCAGACGGTAGGTAGGCAGTCCCGGTGCGCGAAGCTGGTGCGGCTGCACAGGAAGCGACAGTCGCCACTAGCTTGGAAAGAGGACGGTGAAGGCTCAGGGACGAGGCCGCAGCTGCAGACACCCAGCATCACGTGGGCCAGTCCTGGCCTCGCCCAGAGCTGGGCGTGAGGTCGGCAGCTGCTTCCGCACCCACAGCTGCTCCCATTCCTGGTGCTGGACCAACCTTAGCAAGAGCTTCCCCCATCGGGTGGGACAAGGATGAGGCTGCCGGGCGTGCAGACACTTGGGGTCTCAGTGTGCAGCGGTTGGAGCCCAGGCCGCCAGTGAACATGGGGTCTGGCCCGGGCTTCTCTCCCTTTGGGCCATTGCGCCCCTCTTCCTCCCGGCACCCCCCCATGAAGGACCCACGTCCTCCCCGGACCCTGAAAGGGGACCGCTCCCCAGGGCCACTCCTGCCTCCAGTCTTCTCTGCCCGCCACCCAAGCTGCCCAGCTCCCAGGCTCCCTGTGTGAGTCGGGGGCAGGGGGCAAACCCAGCACCGCCATTGCCCTCTTCACCCTCCCCCACGGCCACCCCCACACACTGCAAATATGTCCAAACCAGATGACACTTTCTGCCTAAAGCACCGAAGGAAGAGTGGGAGGGAGGGGAGGTGAGGGGGGAGGGAACCAGGGATCAAGCTTTGGATGGTGCGATGCTGAAGAGGAAGGCCCCGAGATCCGATTCCCTCGGCTCTTTCTCCCACTGCACGACCGGGACGACTTTCTCGCTCTGTATCTCACTTTTAGCTTCCGAGAATGGGCTAATAAATTAATGCCTCCCTCATCAGGGCTGTTAGGAGGATCAACAATATCTCACGGCACACACACACACACGGAGTGCACGTGCACACATACACACTCGCACATGCACAAACGCGCAGACAGCAGGTGCACACAGGCACATGCACATGCACACCACGCCCTGACGGACCACAATTATGTAAAATGGGCCTCATTACCCTTATTTCTTTTTCTTTTGGTTAATCCTCACCCGAGGATGTTTTTCCATTGATTTTTAGGGAGAGTGGGAGAGAGAGGGAAAGACAGAAACACCCATGTGAGAGAAACACATCCATTGGTTGCCTCCTGCACACGCCCCGACCAGGGCCCGGGCCGGGGAGGAGCCTGCAACCGAGGTGTATGTCCCTGACTGGAATCGAACCTGGGACCCTACCATCCACAGGCCGACGCTCTATCCACTGAGCAACACCGGCCAGGGCCATCATCCCATTTCGTAGATGAGAGGCCTAGATCAGTCAGCGTGCCCAGGGCCTCACAATCAGGAACTGTCAGAGTCAGACTTGACCTGCCTTCTTCCCCCCACACATGCTGCCTCTCCTCCACCTGGTCACCCGGGAGACGCCAGTCAAGCCCTCACCCACCCCCGCGACCCCCTCCGTGCAGGCTCGGCAGACTAGGAGAAATGTGCACCTCTCCTCTCCTTCTCCACACGTGGCCACGGCCTTTCCTCCTTGAACGCATTCATATGCCCACCTCTGCCACCAGCCGGAGCTCTGGGATGCCAGGTGTTGTATCCGACACACAGCTCTGTGCCCAGTCTGAGGAGAGGGGCTGACCCGCGAAAAGGGCTCCACGGTAAGGGGGGTAAGCATCACAGTCGTGCCCTCCTGGAGCTGAGGGTGAAGAACACCGTCATAGCTTTTGCTCGCTCCTATTTCGGCTCCTTTGCTCGTTTCTCTGCCCTGTGCCCCAGGTTCCCCCAGCTCAATCTCTGCTCAAAACCCACACCCTTGCCCCACCTGGTTTTTCTCAGTGGATAGAGCATCGGCCAGGGGACTGAAGGGTCCCCGGTTTGATTCCTGTCAAGGGCTCATACCTCGGTTGCAGGCTCAATCCCTGGCCCTGGTCAGGGTGCCTGCAGAAGGCAACCAATCAATGTGTCTCTCTCCCATTGATGTTTCTCTCTCTCTCTCTCTCTCTCTCTCTCTCTCTCTCGCCCCCCCCCTTCCCTCCCTCCCTCCCTTCCTCTCTCAGATTCAATGGAAAAATATCCACGAGTGAGAATTAACAAAAAATTAAATTAAATTCAAAAAACAACACACCCATAAGATGCTGGATCTGAGGCTGACTCATGAGCAGTTCCGCTCCAGCTGCCTCGGCGGGTGCATGCTGTTTCACGTTTTTCTTTTTTGTAAACATCAATCAATTATTTCTGATGACTTGGACAGAGATGACATGTCTAGAATCAGGTTCTTCCTCAGTACGGAGTTGAGCTAGTCTCCACATCGACTATACCAAGCAGCCCGGGCCATGAACGCCTGGTGTGAGAGGTCCAGCAACGGAAGCCACATGGGTTCAGAATTACCAAGCAGGTGCCTGGGTGACCCTCAGAGCCCCACCCCCAAGCGCAGAGGAAAGGGGGAGGCCGAGGGGCTATGACAACGCCTCCCCTGGTGACGGGTGTCAGCGGGAAGAGAGGGGAGCGGAGGGAGGTTGGCAAGCTCACAAGACAGTCTGGGTGGCACCTGACGTTTCCGGGAGCTGCCAACACCAAGGTGGCACACGGGTCTCACCTGTCCCAGCCGCGGGCAAGCTGAGTGCTGGCGGCAGCTCCCACTTACCAGCTCCCTCGTGAGTCCTGACACTCGCCGGAGTTTCATTACCATGAACGGCTCTGCAGTTTGCAGCCTCAGCAAAATGCCCAGAAAGCTAATAAACAGCTCCACGAGCAAATCCAGGCGGAACCCTCCTCTCTCTGTCTCCTCACGGGAGGCGCGACTCCCTGGCATTTATTTCTACCAGCTTCTGGGTGTATCCTGATGCCCAGCTAAGGGCTCAGACCTGGCCCATCTCTCTAGGCCAGCTGGGAGCTCGTCATGTTTGGAGCCCGAAGACCTGAGTTCTAGGCCAGGCTCTGATGCCTACCAGCCATGTGACCTTGAAAAGCTCACTTAGCTTCTCTGGGTCTGTTTCTTCATCTGTAATATGGGAACAATGATAGTATCTACTTCACAAGACTGTTATGAGGGGCAAAGGAGACGATCTATGTAAAATAATTAGTAACGTGATAGCCCTGAATAATAGCAGTGAACAATGTCATTGCTGCCTGCCCCATGTTTGTTATGACATTGGCTCTGTCCGTGTCAAGGACATCGTGCGGTTCCAATTAGTGCTCTGAAGACACTGAAAATACTACAGCTACGGGAAGCTATAGTCATTATTATTACTGAGCCCGTCTTCCCCGCCCCTGGGGTCTTAAAGACCCTAATTCTCACATGTTCTCCTCCATCTGTCTGTTCCCTCTGCTTTTCATTTCCATCTTTGCTGCGACCCCTCCCCGTGGTTCTATTCCCAAATCCTGGCAGTTTCCATAGCAAAGGACGGAACACTGACAAGGGATCCATACACCAGCTGTGTCCGGATGGCGGCTGGGTCCAGATGGGATCGAACCATCAGCGTGACCATGCGGCCCACTTCGGGGAGGCCAGGCCCCCTGGAGGCCGGGGAGCTAGCGGGGGAAAGCCGTTGGCTCACATCTCCGCCTAACCGAGGCAAAGGGGCAGGGAGTCAGCAGCCCGGGGCAGAGAGAAATTTGGCTGTTTCTCACCATAAAGAACTGAACCAGACCCCGCAGGCCCTCCGGAAACCATCTCCCGGTTCAGCCTGCAATCGGACGCGGCTCCTGTGGTTGGATGCATCTCTGCAGGGGGGACCGAGCCCGTGTGAGATCGATTGTCAGAGCCCGGCTGTCTGCCGATAGATAGTATGATGGAATAAGAGATACAGATTGTCACCCTTTGCAATCACAGAGGCTGTCGCTGCGGCGGTTCCTCTCTGGCTGAAGGAAGAGGACAGAGAGAGAGGAGCCTGGCTGGGAAGATTCCATCTGTCTGGCTCGCCCTCCAGAGGGGCCCTCAGCTAAGCTTCATGGAATAACGGGACAGCCCAAAGCTGTGGCCCGGGGTGGCCCCTTCCCCCCTCGCACTCCCCAGCTGCGTGGCCGTAGGCACGTCACATGACTACTCTAAGCATCAAGGTCTTCACCGGCAAAATAAATATAATAACAATAAATATAATAATAATAAGTATAATAATAGTAACTACTTTATAAAATTGTTGGGATAAGAAATACATGCAAGCCCTAATCGGTTTGGCTCAGTGGATAGAGCATCAGCCTGCAGACTGAAGGGTCCCAGGTTCCATTCTGGTCAAAGGCATGTACCTTGGTTGCAGGCACATCCCCAGTAGGGGGTTTGCAGGAGGCAGCTGATGGATGTTTCTCTCTCATCGATGTTTCTAACTCTCTATCCCTCTCCCTTCCTCGTTGTAAAAAATCAATAAAATATATTTTTAAGAAAGAAATACATGCATGACTATCGAAGGATACAAACAATCCCACCTAACCAGCCCACCTCAATAAGGAAAGGCATTAGCTCACAAAACAAACATTCATAGGGAAAATAATTTCAGGGATTTCAAATTTAATGACTCAGCGGTGTCAGTAAGAACCTGGGTTTGCTAGCGTGGCTTAGTGGCTGAGGAAAGAGTGGCTTGAAAAAAAGAACCTTGTCTCTGTACCAGCCTTGTTATGTTGGGTCTGTCCTACTAGGTGCCCCCACGGTCACAGTAGGGCTATCACTGTCCCCTCATCACAGCCAGGCACGACAGGTCCAGAGGAAGAAGAGAGGCGCTCTCTGCCTTAGGTCTCTCCTCAAGAAACCTTTCTCAGGTGCCTCCCTCCTCTCCTCACCCTTTACCTCATTGGCCAAGACCATGTTCCTCGCCCTTAGGTATCCTTTATAAGCCAGTGACTCACGCCCGGCCCTCGAGGCTCAGGAATTGAGCATCAACCTATGAACCAGGAGGTCGCCGTTCGATTCCAGTCAGGGCACATGCCCAGGTTGTGGGCTCGATCCCCAGTGGGGGGCTTGCAGGAGGCAGCTGATCACTGATTCTCTCTCATCATTGATGTTTCTCTCTCTCTCTCTCCTTCTCCCTTCCTCTCTGAAATCAATAAAAAGTATATTCAAAACAAAACAACAACCAATGACTCAGTAGGGAAATGTGACCTGGCTGGCTTGCGGGGGGGTGAGGTCAGCTTCCCTGAACACATGACTCCCATGGGGGTGGACAGCAAGCTGACCAAGGGCTACGGCAGGTGCCGCCCTGAGCACAGCGCCAGGCGTTCAGTGAGCCAGGTCCAATGCTGTTTACTGTTAAGTGTCTGAGTTGTAACTTTGTCGGATACACTGCGAGGCCCCCAGCAGATGCGATGCTGTTTCCAGCATCCCAGCACCTCGCATTTCTTCCTGTCCAGCGATTTTCAACCTTTTCATCACTTGGCACATAAACTAATGACGACAGTTCCGCGGCACATCAAAAAATACATTTTTTGCTGAGCTGACAAAAAACAATGGGTATAATGTTGATTGACTGCAAAATAATTAATAATAATAATAATTACCCACCCTTTTTGCTCCAAAGTGACTTTTTTAAAAGTCAGGTGCCTATAATTATATATAACGATTTCTGGTACCAAGAATTAACCAATCAGATGTGACCTTATTATGCAACATGATCAATAAGATGCAACCGTATTATTATATGACCTGTATGTTTATGTTTCAAGATAGGACCTTCATACTGGAGGACTATTGTTGTGTTGACTGTTGTCAATTTTTATTTGACAATTTAAGGGAAGAGAAGGCCATGGCCCTGACTAAATAGTCAGGCATTGCACATTTTAAACATTATTGAGGCCCACCGCCTGCAAATCGCTGCTCAGGTTGGATACACTTAACCTTATAAAAGCACAACACCTCCTCGAACTAAGCAAAACGTTAAAGGATGCCATTTTGGATTTATGTCTAAACTTATGTTCAAAACTCAATTGAGGCAGTTAACCTAATGAAATACAGTTAAAGAAAGCTATACCGATGTAAGATACACAGTTTAAGAACTATTTAGGAGAAAAAACATATAAGTGCATTTGCTACAAATCATCCCAATTTTCAATTTTTGCCCTTCGTGATGGATTAACCCAATCTCTAATCACGAGAATGCGAAAAGGCCTCCCTTTCGAATTTGTCTTGAGTCTTTCCTGGCTGCGTCTCCTTGTGCTTCTCCCTGCTGCAGTCCCATCTCCAAACCCAGCCAGGCTCCCCTCAGCTCCCTGGGCTGGTTTCTTTTATGTAATTAAAGGGGGGCAGTGTTGCCAGCTCCTCCATCTCTTCTGCCATCACTTTGGATTTGCTTGCCCATAAACATCATAATGACAACTCTTTCTCTAAGCGACCGAGGGTTGCCTTCTCTAAGCTCCACTCTGTCAGTCCATTTTTTTTTTAAATGAAATATGTATAATCGAAAAGTATTTAATCTTGTATTTTCTGCCCTTCAACTCCATCCAGCTTTTTAGAAGTCACGGTGGTTTTTTCCATTTTAAACTTTTAAAAATATATTTGTATTGATCTCAGAGAGTAAGGGAGAGGGAGAGAGAGAAAAATCAACAATGAGAGAGAATCATTGATTGGCTGCCTCCTGCACACACCTCTTACTGGGGATTGAATCCACAACTCGGTCATGTGCCCTTGACCAGAACGGAACCCGGGACCCTTAAGTCTGCAGGCCGACGCTCTATCCACTGAGCCAAACCAGCCAGGGCCGTTTTCGATTTTTATTCCTCCAGGTACACAGGCAGCAGATAGGTCACAGCCTCTCCTGCTGTACCTGGTCGGCAGGGGGCAGCGATCACAGGGCGGGATGTGGGGCGGGAGAGCCAGCCCTGGGCCAGGAGTGCTGCTGCTGCATCTGCCGCCGGTGGCCCAGACCTCCGAGAGGCGGCATCAGGTGAGCCGGCAGTGACCTGTGAGGGCACATGGCCATGAATACCTGCCCCCCCCCCCATCCCCCCATGGTCATGGCAGAGAACCACAGGACTTCCTCTTGGCGGCTGTGCACCTCCCCCTGCCCCTCTTCCCACCGCCACCCTTCCGCCACCTTCTGAGCAGCCACTTCCAGAATCAAGCTTGTTCAACCAGGGGGTTAGATTGTGTGAACCTGCTTAATGGAGTTCCTAATTGCGTGCCGGTTCCAATGGTATCACTGGTTTTCATAAGGAGTGTTTCTCTCCTCCTACAGAGAGGAGAAACTAGCCCAGGCCCCCAGGGCCGCATAAAAGGGGGAGTGCTACCTTGTGCTCAGCCAGAGATTGGAAATGTCATCCAAGCAGAGATTTAGGGGTCCTTGGTTCCAGGCCGCCCGTGAATGCCAGCTGTGCTGGAGAGATCCAGCCTCCTCCTCCACATCGGGTCGGAGCGTGGGGGACCCCACTCCCCGAGAGAATGGACCCGTGGGAATCAATTTTTGACACTTGGGAATGTCTTACGGGATAGAACCTAAATCTCTCACCAGGAAAGATAGCTGTTCCTGCTTGTCGGCAGGAGGGAGTTGGCCCCAACCGTTATTTCACCTGAAGATTCAGAAGCGTGGGCTGCATCCCATGTGAAACCCCAGCACTAAATAAGGGGAAATGATTCCCAGAGCCGTCGCTGCTATACGGGGCCTGTCTGCTCGAAAGAACATCCTTCTAAAAGCTCTACCTCCCACCCCGTGGCCTCTTCAGTTTCTGGGTGGGAGGGAAAGAAGGCGATTATTGTAAGAAAGGGAAACTCGGGCCCAGCTGTGGTGGCTTAGCGTGGAGCGTTGACCTAGGAACCAGGAGGTCAGAGTTCAGTTCCCGGTTGGGGCACAGGCCCAGGTTGCCGGCTCAATCCCCAATGTGGGGCGTGCAGGAGGCAGCCGATCCATGATTCTCTCTCATCATTGATGTTTCTCTCTCTCTCTCTCCCTCTCCCTTCTTCTTCGAAATCAATAAAAATATGTTTTAAAAAAAAGAAAGAAAGGAAGGAAGGGAGAAAGAAAGGGAAACACAGACACAGAAACAACAGGTGTACTTGGCTGGTGGGGAAATTAACACAGTCTCATCTTAGCACAAAGCCCTCCTTTTAGACCCAGTTACCGGTGGGAGAAGGCTGCTGCCCAGGTATGGATGGATACCACTTTACAGAGAGAAAGAAATAAGAAAACACACCAATCCTCCACCATCGAGTGAAAAATTCAATAGTTAAGCTTTGTGGAGAGATGGTGCTGGCATGGGAGCTGAGGTGAGCTCCCAGGAGGTTCCCCCTGGGGGAGGGAGAGAGCTGGCCCACGCCTGGAACAGAAGCAGGAGGCCAGCCCCATTTTCTTGGGCGCTGGAGAGAGGAAAGGGTGACTCAGGCATCTTACGTCGCCCTGAAGAGTGGACATTCTCTCTTGGAGGCAGCAGGGCAAACGCACTCTGTGAGAGACACACGGGTTGGTTGCCTCCTGCACGCACCCCAACTGGGACCAGGGATCAGTCGAGCCTGCAACTGAGGCACATGCCCTCAACCAGAACCGAACCCAAGATCCTTCAGTCCGAGGGCCGAAGCTCTATCCACTGAGCCAATAGGGCCTCCCTGCTCATCTTAGAGATGGGGACCCCAAGTCCAGGTTGCACACACCAGCTGGACACGAAGCCAGAGCCGGAGCGTGGATCACTAGCTGTGGGCAGAGCGCTGGGCAGTGCACCCCCAGTGCCCAGGGAGGCCCGGGCTCCATGAGGGGCCTGCCTTCCCAGGGCCCAAAGCCACTGACCTGGGAGAAGCCACCAGAGGGCGAGTGGCCGACAGGAACACACAGACCCAGCACCCCTTGTCACTAGACTAGCTGCACTCCCCTAACTCCTGTGTAAGCACACGGACACAACCTCCAGCCGAAGCCCAGAGGAATGCACTGGGTGCCAACTCCATACACGGCACACTGCGGGGCCCAGAGACACAGTCAAGAGACCCAGGACGAGTGGGGGACCACACACCCAGTCCCAGGCAGCGCTGGGGTCAGTGCCGGCCGCCCACAGGCACGCACACCAGGGTTGGGGGCTGGAGTGGAGCGGGGAGGGGTACCTGAGCCAAGTCGTTGAGAATTGCTAGGAACTGACCGGAGAATTCAGTGAGAGCACCCTCAGCAGAAGGCAGGCATGGGGGTGGGGAGCACCTGGCTTGGGAGGCTCCGCTGCAGCTCTCCTCTGCTGGGAGACGTGTCCGAGGAGGCGGTGAATGGCAGGAGGCCAGAGAGCAGGAGGTCAGAGGTCAGAACCTCCTCTCAGGACCGGACCTTTGTCTGTAGGCGATGGAGAACCGTGGAAGGCTTTTACGAAGGAAGTGACCGAGTCCAGATCCGCATTTTAGCTAAATTACTTTGGCAAAGAGAAGGAGGATCAATTATAGATTGAATAGGCCTGCAGGGGCCAAGACTTCGGGATGCCATGGGGTAGCGAATGCCAGAGGAAACAATGGAAAGTTCTGGCTGCCGGCCCAGTGTCCCTAGGCCTTGGCCCCATGACACGGGGGTGGCAGCAGGTAACTGTACGGCAGCCGAGGGGAGAGCCAGTTCCTCACCCCCTCACATTACCCAGGCAGAGCGCTGCAGAGCCCTCCCGGGGCTGGCCCGGCCCCAGCCGCTCTGAGCCACGGCAGTTCCTCTGCCGCCCGCACCTGTGTGCCTCCTGGATGCCTGGCTGCTCCTCGGCTCAGCTCATGCCCCTCCCACCCTCCCACGTTGGGCAGGGCCTGTGCTCACTTTCCCTGGGGCACAGACAGGACCCCCTCGCAGTCAGACCAAGGATGCCCTGGGGGCCGTGTCCAACAGAAAAGGCTCAGCCTCCCCCCCCCCTAGTTTATCAACTCGATCCCCACAAACTTCCTCTGCTGACGAAAGTAGAAGCCTCTACAGCTGAAGGTCTAGATCAGCGGTTCTCAACCTGTGGGTCGCAACCCCTTTGGCGGTCGAACGACCCTTTGACAGGGGTCACCTAAGACCATCCTGCATATCAGATATTGACATGATGATCCATCACAGTAGCAACATGACAGTGGTGAAGTAGCGACGGAAATCATTTTATGGTTGGACGTCACAACATGAGGGACTGTATTGAAAGGGCCAGAAGGTTGAGAACCACTGGTCTAGATGGTCTAGTAGTTGAAAAAGACAGACATCCCCTAAAAAAGCTGAGGAGATGGAGACGAGTCGAACCCCATCCCTCAAGAGCTACCTAGCCTGCACCTCCACGCATGATCCACGGAGAGAGGCCAGACCAGCATTCACCCTGCTTACCTCTCAGTGAAGGGATTTGGCGGTTTCATTTTCTTCTCTGTACCTCTTGGCATTTTATTTTATAACTAGAGGCCCATTTCACGCACTGGTGGGGAGGGGGGCTCCCTCAGCACAGCCTGCGTCCTTTAGCAGTCTGGAAGCCCTCGGGAGATGCCCCCATATGGCATGGCATGTCCAGGCCCTCCCGCAGCTGCCCCGCTAGCCTGGGCTCAGCCCCGGCACTGCCTGTGCTGTGGGATTGAAGAGGCCGGGGTGAGGAGCAGGATGCCCCAGCGCTGCAGCCCTGGTTAGACGTAGTGCTTCTTGGGAATGCGAGGGTCCCGGCGTTCTTTGTACCAACTTCCGGGAGGAAAGGCTCCTAGACCCTTAGACAAGCGGTTAAGTTTCCTTCTTGACCTTCTGGCTCATCTCAAAATAGCCCCCCCCCCCCCCACCGGGGCCTCCTCACATATTACATAGCAGCAGAAGTCGATGTTAACTGTCTTCTATTTTGGGGGGGCAGGGGAGGGGGGAGGAGGGAAATATTGTGCTTTTTAGTCCAGGAATTTCATTTTTAACTGAAGAAGGAAAGAAAGGCAGTCGGATAGCCCTGGTTCTCTCTTGCCCCTCTCCCACAATTCCTTCCCCCTTCCGTGTGTCATTAGGATGAAAGGGCATGTTGGTGCCTTGGCCCTGCCTCCGGGGATTATGCTCGTGTCGGTAACGAGATATTAATAAAGGAAAGGAGCACAGGGAATCAGACGCCATTAAGCATAATCAACTAGGGAGCTGAGTAGGACAATAAGCTTGATTAAGTTTGGAGGTTGCCGCACTCATAGGCTCCCCAGGGGACCACTGCATCCTCTACCCTTAAGACCTCATTCCCAAAGCTGGGGGGGGTGGGGGGGGCGGGGACGGGGGGAGGGGGACGGGCAGGGAGAGTGTCACCAGTCCTTATCCAGGATTACCGAGGGAGAGAGGAACAATAAAGGGGAAATTCCTCTGCTGCGCCCAGTAGAAGCCAAGACGGCCCAGGGAGCGGTGAGAAGGTGACCATCAGGGACCAAGCCCAGCCTGGGAAAAGGAGCAGAATTGGATAAGGGACACAGACCCCTGGCGGGGGGGGGGGGTGCGGCGGGGGGGGGGGGGCGTCTAGGAAATGGATTGGCTAGGGGGAGGAACCTGCTCCAGCCCAGGAAGGATTGGGAAGCTGATTGGTTCATTTGAAAGAGTGCCTACACCGCCCACCCCCCCCCCGCCCCGTACACATGCTCACCCTGTTCTTTCGCAAATTCTCTCTCCATGTCACAGCGACTCGGGCCCCGCTCTGAGGTCCTGCTATTGTGGGGGACACATGCAGGCTGTTTGTTCGCTGAGATACCTCATTCTCAACATGCATTCTTCCCCTAACACCATCCCATGGCCCCTGCCATCAAGACAGCACGGAAACATGGCTACTCCTCCCAATGCCCAGGAAATCCGGCTCTATAAAAAGTCTACTGCCAGACGCAGGCCTATGCAAGGTCTCCTAATGCAACTTCTCACTAGTCCCTCACACACACACACACGCACACACACACACACGCACACACACACGCACACGCACACACACACACACACACGCACACACCCCACAGCAGGTCCAAAACGTCATGACCAACAGCAAGGTTGGAAGATAGAGGGGCCTCACGGTGTCTCTTTCCAAGAGCCACTAGGACCACGCCCAGACGAGTGGGCAAGCTTGGACGTGATGGTCAGGTTCTCTTTTAATTTTATTTTGATTTTTATTGACTTCAGAGAGAAGGAAGAGGGAGCAAGAGATAGAAACATCCATGATGAGAGAGAATCATGGACCGGCTGCCTCCTGCACGCCCCACACTGGGAACCGAGCCCACAACCCAGGCACGTGCCCTGCCCAGGAATCGAACCCGTGGCCTCCTAGTTCCCAGGCCGACACTCAACCACCGAGCCACGCCGGCTGGGCGACGTTCGGGTTCTCGACTCACCATTTCTCTCTGGTAGGTGAATGGGTGCAGTGTCTGAATCCAGAAGGACTGACCCTGGGTTCCAAGCCTCCAAGAGCTTAAGACATCAGTTGACAGCTTCCTGTCGTCAAATTATCCTAACAGCATGAGCGCTTCCAATTAGAATCTCCCTGGCGTGACCTGGCCTGAACGCTTCGACGCCATCCCTTTGGCAAAGGAGACGAGCAGCTTTGCCGTGAAAGAGAGGCAGGTGCTGCTCATTCACACCATGGCTGCCAGGTGTGCTCGCCGCCGGTCCAGGAAGGGCGCGGCGCGGCTTACCGCCTTCAGCAGAAGGTCTGACAAAAGGATTCTGAAAAGCGTTTCTCCAGTCGTTGGCTCGTCACGGGCAGGGCTGATTCCACCTTGCTCTCGGGGCCACTGGTGAATGCTCTTGCAACTCTATAGCGCTGCTCGTCATCTTAATATAGACCTCTTGAATGAACTCTCAGAGGCCTCATTAAGGGCATTACTGTGCCAGTCTCTCGCCTTTATTCTGATGGATTCTAAATGCCATTCCCCCTCCAGGTGGCTCCTCGGATCATAAAATAAGTTCTCCGCCGTCTGTAATCTATTCTCCAAGTGAGACTGCAAATCTTCAAATGTCTGGAGCCCACTCGCGATCGTCTTAAGTAATCTGGGAATTGGGAGTGGCGACATTACCTGGAATTAATGGACCCTTGTTTTAAAATGTACCCAGGTTTGTTCTATTCGGGCCTGGGCGGGCCAAGAGATCAGGAGAGATTGCTGTTGAAAAGATGCTTCGTTACTCCGGCCCGTTTGAAATGAATAAAACTAAAAAAAAAAAAAAAGACCGTACCCTTTTCTGTAATGATGTTGACTTTGAATTTATATTAGTTTACACAAACACTCCATCCATGCTTTTGTTCCGGCCCTCCGGTCCAGTTTAAGAACCCATTGTGGCCCTCGAGTCAAAAAGTTTGCCCACCCCTGCCCTAGCCACTCTGGCCTCCCTTCACGCCTTCCCTTCTGCAACCTCCCAGCTCATGCTCCAGAGCGCCTCCTCTAGCAATCGGCCTCCTGCCCTTCTCCCTCTGGCTTAGGTCAGACCTTAGGGGAGCTCTGCAGGCAGGGCAGCCGTCCCTCCAGGGGGAGCCGCCTTCAGAGGACCTGCCATCGAGGACAAAGTGAATTTTGCTGTCTTCCCCCGCCCCCCCCCCCCAAAGGAAACCTATCTGAACTTCTTTGAGCTGCAGTTTGAGCTTCTTCAGGAGGATGGAAGAGCAGGTTTCCAGAATGCAGAACAAGCATGGCTTCACCATGCCCAGCCGGTGTGGCTCAGTGGTTAAGTGCGGACTCATGAACCAAGAGGTCACGGTTCAATTCCCGGTCAGGGCACATGCACAGGGTCGCAGGCTCAATCCCCAGTGGGGGGTGTGCAGAAGGCAGCTGATCAATGCTTCTCTCTCATCATTGATGTTTCTTTCTGTCTCTTTCTCCCTTCCTCTCACCCCAGGCCCAGCTTCGTCCGGAAGGACGTCTGGTCTAATTAGCATATTATGCTTTTATTATTATATATTTTTAACTGGTCTCTCCAGAGAGAGATGGAGACAAGGAGACAGAGGTTGTTGACGCTCAAGTTCACCTGCACGGCCAAACCTGAGTGTGTTCTCCGGCGGAGGCCACGGCTGACGGGTCAGGGTCCCTCACAGCAGGGCCTGGGCTGCAGGGAGTAGTTCTGTATCCAGAGGTCTTTACACAACACCACTTGGAAACGGCCTGAAATGAAATGAAATGGCAGTTTGGCGACACTTTAATCGCCACAGGCAGATCGAGATGCCGCTGTGATGACGACAGAGGAATCTGTATTTGTTGTCTTGTGGAGGATGTGCGCTGAAGATACAGCGATCATTCTGCAAGACGCCCGACTTATTCAGAAAGCCATCGTGAGATGTTGCAACTGTGAGTCATTCAAATGTGTCCTCCTCCTGCCTCACAGAGCCAGGGGCCAGGGAATGAAGCCTGATCCCAAATGCAGGCCTCTCTGAGTAGGACCCTGGCCTAGAGGATTAGGGAGGAGCCGGAAATCCAGCCCCCAGCCATGGGCAGCAAGATGGGGGCAGAAGCACTCTCCACCCAGCTTGCCATGAGCATGGAGAGCCCGGCTGTCCTCTGCTGTTAACTGCCCCCCCCACGCCCCTCGCTCAGAGCGACAGACGACCATGCTGGCACCAAGACCAAGACCCTTCCAGGCTGGTCCAGGACGCCGGCAAAGGGCAGCTTTAAGGCTCTCCCGTTTTCCTTGCTTGTGCCCACGTGGGACTCGTGGTTGGAAATGTCTGTCATCGAACGGGCATTCATAAAACGCCTACAGGGTGTCTGACTCGGAGGAGGAAAGAGTGGGAGGGGGAGAACTTGGTGACCACGGTGGGTGAAATGCCACCCAGCAGAGGGCACCATGAGCAATAAGCCAGGCAGGAGCTCAGAGGTCCTGGGGCCAAGGGGAGGGCCCAGCAAACCTCCCAGTGCCCTGCTGATTCCGGAGCTCCTCCAGGGCTTGGGAAGAAGCTAAGAGAACCAGTATCCTCAGCTCTGGCACCACCTGACCGCTGGGGTGGGGGGAGAGGTGGCTAACAAGGGGGTGGGTTCTCAACCACCAAGCAGCCTCCATGCCATGATGATCTATCTATCATCTATCATCTATCTATCTATCTATCATCTATCTATCTATCTATCATCTATCTATCTATCTATCTATCTATCTACCTACCTATCATCTATCTATCTATCTCTCCCCAGTGGTGAGGAGCCCTCTCAGACTCCCTCCAGAGAGCCGGCTGCGCTCTTCCTGTGAACTCCCAGCTCCACGAACTGCACCGATAGCTCACAGTCAGCCATCACGGGAGGATGGACACCCTGAACACAGCAGCACACATTGTGCCCGAGGCTGCCTTCCTGCTGGTTGCCTGACCAGCACCACCCCTCTCCTCAGTCTAAGTGCCAGAATGAAATGGACTCTGGTTGTCTCTAACCTGTTCTTCAATTTATTCTGACACCCACGGTCAGCAAAGGGGTGTGTGAAGTAATAAGGGGTCTAGAAACATGTCCATCCCACCACCTCCCAAGGCATGAGGGTAGGTTCCATTTCTACAAAGGATGCAGCTTCCTGCCTGTGTGGGGGGGACCAAGGATAAATGGGGCCCGGCCGGTGTGGCTCAGTGGTTGAGTGTCAAACCAAGAGGTCACAGTATGATTCCTGGTCAGGGCACATTCCCAGGTTGGGGGATAGGTCCCCAGTGTGGGGCATTCAAGAGGCAGCCGATCAATGATTCTCCCTCATCATTGATGTATCCATCCCTCTCTCCCTCTCTCCTCCCTTTCTCTCTCTGAAATCAATAAAAACATATTTAAGAAAAAATGAATAAATCTGAGTTATCACAGAAATGAACTCTCTCTCTCTCTTGCACACAGAGCACCTATGTATTGAGCACTTACATGGCGGGCCTGGGATGCGGGTGCACACAGAAAACCTGGGCGTACCCCCAGACAAGATCCCAGTGTGGCTGCCTTGGGCACTGGCGGGATCCCTTCTGCCCCTCCTGGAACTCCTGGATTAACTCCACCCCCTTTCCTGGGATTAAGCGCCCCCCCCCACGCCCCCGAAACCATGTGGCTGGCTTATTGGCCACTGGTGCTAAGGAGGCTTGGGGAGCTGCACCGTTGAGATATCCGGGTGACTGGAGACAACAGGCTGTCCGATCCGCTGTTCAGCAACGGATTGTAATTCTAAACACGATGTTCGTTATTCTGCCTGGTGGATTCTAATTAACTGTCAGAAAGGCATCGTTGAGGGGATGATGGATTATGCCGGGAAACTATTAATATCGCTCACTCCCTTCTGCCCATGTGCAGCCCAGGACCAGAGCCATGGACTCGAGGTGGACGGGGGCTGCTGGCTGGTGCAGCCGGGGGCCCAGGGCCCTCAAAAGTCTCTGAACTGGCCGACCTCACGGTGCACGCACAGTCGTTTTTATTTCAAAATACTGGATATGAAAAAGGCCAATGAGAAATCCATTCCAATTATTGTAAGAAATGCCAACATTACTTTTGCCAGTGATAGAAAAAGAGAACTATTTGAGCCTTTAGATATAATTTCAACTGTTGTAAATTTTGAATGGTTATAAAAAAAAAGAGAGAGAGAGAGGTTTTAAAACTTTTATCACCTACTTGGGTGAACAAAGTTTCTGGTCAATGGTGCCTGCGAAGAATTTGAACAAATCGTCACGAAGTCTCAGGCACCAATTGCGTCCTGGTTATTATAAGCATCAAAACTGACACATAAAAAAGTTATGCTCATGGAAGCATGGGGAGTGCTCTGGACCGCTCAACTTTCTCATTAGAACATTTTGTGGATTTCTATAACTGTCACACGAAGTTATTATTTAATATCTTTCTTAAAACTGTGCATTTTAGTCCTAGCCGGTTTTGCTCAGTGGATAGTGTCGGCCTGCGGCCTGAAGCGTCCCGGGTTTGATTCCGATCAAGGGCACAGGCCCGGGTTGTGGGCTCGATCCCCAGTGTGGGGCGTGCAGGAGGCAGCCGGTCAAAGACTCTCTCTTATCACTGATGTTTCTCTCTCTCTCCCTCTCCCTTTCTCTCTGAACTCAATAAAAATATATTTTGTAAAAAAAGATAGAAATGTCACTCCAGGTGCCACCCTGGCTCCCTTAGAACCAGAGGAGTCCGTGCCCACTAGCTGGGCAGCAGGGATGCGGGTGGCCAGCCAGCAGCCTCGGGGCTCTGGGTGGACAGTGTGCACCCCCTGGGGCCGGACGACCCATCAAGGAAAGAGGCTGAGAGCGCTTCACCCAACCCCTGACTGGACCCTCAAACTCTGCTCGCCTTTGAAAGGGAAGGAAACAGAGAGGTTGAGTGAATTAGCCAGGAAATAAGGGGCGAGCCCACGTTCTCCCCGGATCCGTGTGTCCCTGAAGGGTAAGTGGAAGGGGATGGTCCAGAAATAGAGAAAGGGGGAGCCCCTAGCCAAAGGGATCGGGGCATAAGCTTTGCCACAGAACCATGGCGGAGGCTGCAGGCCTGTCCTCCCAGGAACAGCCCTTCCCAGCCAGGCCCCCTTGGGGGTGAGGGGAGGGGGGCACCCCCTTACCATATACCTGGCTCAGGAATCAGCCCGGTACGCCCAGCATTCCTGGGAGCCACTTTCCATCAGATTTCCCAGAATCCTACCTGACCCAGATGCACGTGTGTGATTTATGTCTCTCTCCACCGTGGTGCGTTTGATAGAAGGGAGAAGTGTGTGGGTTGAGAAAGTCAATTCCATTTCCCTCACTCCCACCCGGTGTGCTCCCTGATGTCACCAGCGGCATCTCCATCCATCTCTCTCCTGCATCCTCCCCTCACCCGGCGACGCAGTTTCCTGCTTTCTCCTCGGCCCTGCAGCCCTGACCCCCTTTTCTGAGCGGCCCCGGACCTCCCCCGGGTCCTTTAGAACCCAGCCACCCAACAAAGCTGCCCGCCAGAACAGCACGATCCTAACCCGCACCTGAGGGCCTTCCCCAGACCCAGGACTGGCTCGGGGCTGGGACCACCCTGGGGGCACCTAAACCACCTCACCTTTGCCCATGACCAGGCACACAGCTAAGGGCCTGCATCGGGGCAGGGGGGTGGAGGGGGAGCCTGGGAGACCCCTCCCTGCAGTCTGCCTGATGCCTCAGCAACTTTAAAAGAGAATTATCTCTATGCCACCTTCCCTCTGAGAGTTGTTGGGATCAAAAGAACCGCTTTCCTAAGGGGGAAAAACAAGGGACAGAACTCGTCAGGGTAAACACAGCCAGTCGGACAGCCTGGCCCCGCTGAGCTGGAGTTTGGGGGTTTGGCTTTGTTTTTCCTTTCTCTTTATTAAGATGCTTAGTACAACCGCCGTGGGGCACAGACAGCTCCTCTGGCTAAGATGCCGGGCAGGAGAAGGGAGGGAAGAGCCACTGGCTTGTAAAGGGTCTGGATAAACCGTCCAGGCTGGTCCCAGGCCCACAGCTCAGGCCCTGTCTTAGGAGGCAAGTCAGAGCAGCAAAGACGGATTCCCAACTGGCGCCCCGTCCTACGCCCCCTCGAATTGGCCAGGCGTTCCGACCCCTCTTCTCGTCCTGTCCCCACCGTGCACAGATGAACGTGTCAGACAGGCAGGTGGGCAGCTGGCAGCAGACCAGGCATCCGCTCCTGCCACCCAGGGCCCGCGCAGGGCATGATGGCCCGGGTGGGGGGAGGTCCTGTTTCCTGCCACATTTCCAGGGGGGAACTTGGTAAGAGCACGTTGCCTGTGGACGGCCGCTGAACACGAGTCAGAGGACCCTCTCCCGGAGGCACAGGGGTTGGGCTTAAATCTGGCCCCTTACTTACTGATCTCTACGAATAGGGTCACCTCCGGAAGGACGTTTTCCTGCCACGGGAAGAGAGAGAAATGCATGCAGCACTTGCCTCTCTGACAGATTCTCTCTGGGCTGGCAGTATGGACCAATGAGGCTAACAATAAAGTTATCGATACACGTGCAACCGCGTGCGGCACAGCGACATTTCGGTCAACAGCAAACCACCCATACGACAGTAGTCCCGAGAGACGATGGAGCGGCGTTTCCAGTGAGACATGGGAGGACATGTGGAGCAGGAGGAATTTTTTCCTCGGGTGGGATGGGAGCACATCTGTGGAGCTGGGTGATAGGGTCCCTCTCGCTCAGCACCTTCTTGGTGCCCTGGCTTAGGCGCCTTTCTTCAGTGAAGATTTCTCTGACCACTCACCTCTCACAGTCCTTCTACCAGAGTCCTTATCAACAATTTCTGGGTAATATGAGGGTTATGAGGACAAGAAAAGTTACCTGTTTTGACAATTTTGTTTCCTTGATGCCTAGCATAGTTCCTGGTGCACAGTAGGTATTCAATAAATAGTTTTTTGGATGGATGGATAGATGTCCCTACGGTTAGACGTCACATTTAATGATACATAATATTTTATGGTAAGGATATACCATCATTATCCCAAATGGTTGAACAATTCTTTCTTCTTCTCCCAGTTTTATTGAGATAACTGACATATAACATTGTATTAGTCTTAGCTGTATAGTAGTATAGTGATGCGATATAAGTATATACTGTGAAATCATGACCAAATAAGTTTCGTCAACATCCATCACTTCAGTGTTTTTCCTTGTCATGATGCCCATTCTTAAATGTTAGCTCATCTGTTTCTTGCCTCCCCTGCCAAATTATAAGTTTCACGAAGTGCCTAAATCAAGTACTTCCTATTCATCAATGCGTCCCCCACATCTAATACAGTGTTCAGGAGATAACAGATCTTGGTATTTATTGACTCAATGATTTTTAAATGAATGGACTTCGGGGTTGCCATTCTAATAAACAGCACTCTGATGAACATCCGTGGGCGTGGACTCAAACACAGAGGAGAATTATTTAACCAAAATGTTCGGACGTCTAGAAAGACTCCTAATGCACGTGTCCACACTGTTTTAGGTAAAGGTAGTGCCAATTTTTCTCCCATCAGTGGTCAGCGTGTAAGAAGGCTGCTAGTATGTCCTCCCCCTCTCTGAAGCTTATCAAAAGTATGTCTTTTAAATCTTTGTTAATTTGGTAGATGAAAATAGTACCTCATTCCTATTCATTTGCATTTATTTGATTTTTAGGAAAAAGCTAGCATTTTTCTATGTTTTAGTTATTGGTATTTCAACCTGTCCCTTTATGATCCTTCTTTCCCTATAAGGGTTTTTAGTATTTTTCTTACAAAATTATCTGCATGAGCTCTGCAGATAATTTATTCCTTGTTTTCGATAGCCATGACTTTTCCCACTACATTTGCCTTTTTATTTTAGAATACTTCTGATGTACAAAATGTTTAATAGCATCAAATTCCTTGTTACTTAACTGATTACTTTTTGTGCCTAGAATACCTTTTTTTTCATTTAGAGGTAAGCACAGGCTTAAATTTTCTTCTAATTTCAATATGGCTTGATTTTCCCCTTTCAAATATATTCCTTTTCATATATGGCGTGAAGTGGGGTTCTAAGCAGGTTATTTTTCCTAAACAGCAAGCCCTTTTCTTTCACCACCCACCCTTTCTGCACCGAGCGGTCATGCCTCCTGTCTGATATGAAGGGCCCTTCTCGGGGTTAACCCATATTGTAAATTTCTCCTTAACTACTGTACTGTCTTGGTTAGTAATGGTTTATATACCCAAATATATGGTAAAACATGCCCCCCCCCCCTCCCCTGGACCGCCCTCTTAGCTATTTTCACTTGCATATTTTTTCAAACGAACTTAAAAATTATCTTGTCATGTCTTCTCCTCTCCCTGGGGGTGGGGGTGGGGGTGGGGGGGGAATCAGAGTTTGCCTGAGGAAACAATGGGCCGATGAGTGAATGCGGGAATAATTGATGGCTTTATAATATCGCCTTTTCTCATTATGTGCTGTGTTTTGTTCGGTGGGGCATGAGGGCTGGCGGGTGGGTGTGCCACGCTCGGCTGAGCACTCAGCCCCTGGCAGGACTCGCTGCCCCAGAGACAGGGGCGCAGGACAGAGCTCTGCCCGCAAAGCTGGCGTCCAGGGCTCGCTGTAGCCACGGGGCTTTCCGAATGACATCCACCCAGCAATTATTCAGCTAATTTTCAGCCCAAATGAACATTTTGATCTGAAATAATTTGGTAATTGGGCTAAAATGAAGATGAGGAATAGGATGAAAGTGGCAACATCATGGCATAATTTGGGGGGGGGAGAAAAACACACACCAGTAAATGTGAATCCAGTCTCAGCTCTGCTGCTCACCAGCTGCGTAACGAGAGACATTCATCACCCCCCAGCTCCCCCAAGCCTTGGCTTCTGCATCTGCGGAGTAAATAGGTTGGACTCCACAGTCCTGACATTCCTTTTGTTCTCTGAGATGCTTCTCGCCAATTTGCAAGTGACAGTGCCGCCTTTGCTGACCGATCAGCGAATTTGGAAATATCCCATTCACTGGCCCCCAGTCTATCTGCGATACAACTTAGCCCCGCACGGCTGTCTGCGACCCAGAGGGTCAAACCTAAGGCATCCACAGGGCACTGGGTCCTCCTCCCCGCAGGAGTAGGAGCCCCTGCCCTGACCGGTTTGGCTTGATGGATAGAGTGGCGGTCTGCGGACTGAAGCGTCCCAGGTTTGATTCTGGTCAAGGGCATGTACCTTGGTTGTGGGCACATCCCCAGTAGGGAGTGTGCAGGAGGCAGCTGAATTGATCTTTCTCTCTCATCAATGTTTCTAACTCTCTATCCCTCTCCCTTCCTCTCTGTAAAAAAGAATCAATAAAATATATTTTAAAAGATAAGTAAAAATAATAAAAAAAAGAAGTAGGAGCCCCTAAAGGGCGGACTGTGTCTGTCACATCTGCGTTTCCAGTGCCTGGCTCATCTCAGCCTCCTCCCCCCACCCCCCGCCCCCATGAAACGAAGTTCACACAGACCTCAACCCCACCGCAGGCCCAGGTGCTGCGGAGACTGGCTTTAGGGTGCAGAGCAGAGGGGAGTGCGGGAGCAAAGCTTGGGTTCACTGAGGAGAAGAGGGAGCAGGCACTGCAGAGAGGTGGGCGCCTGGGCCCTGAAACGCTCCCCTGACCCTGGACCGCCCTCCCATGGCGGGGGCAGGGGGTGGGGGGAGCCAGAGGCCCCTCTTTGGCTAAATTTCGACTTCTTCTACCTACAGCAACCATGTTTTCTAGAACAAAATCTGGAAAATGGGGTTAAAATGTTGAACAGTATGAAATATGATGGTCTACTAAAGAAATCTCTTTTATGAAGGTGAATACAATCAGGAGGAATCAACAGTTTTAAAAGCCAGCCCTCGCTTCCCTCAGGACGGGACCCCCGCTGTCTTCCCTGATCCCTTCCACAGACTCGGAGAGGGCGGCTCCGCCAGACCTTCCTGGCTCCTGCCGGCCAGCCTGACCCTCTGGGCCCCTCTGGGCCACGCTCCCCCCTCTGCCTGCCAAGCATCCATCCTGCCTCCATTCCTGTGGCCTCTGTGACCCAGGTGGCTGGCTTCCTGCTGCTAACACCTGCTCTGCTGGCTGCCCTCAGCTGCCCTGCTCCGCCCAGTCTCCTAACCCCAGCCTCCCCAGGTATACTTGCTGCCAAGTAGCTCTCCAGTCTAAGAGACCTCAGGTCCGGAGTCTGCCTCGTTCCCTGGGAATGTCACCAAGTCCATCACCTTTTCCTAATGTATCGGAGGACCAAGGTTCTTTATCACTATCTTGCTAAACTGAAAATGCTAAGTTAATCCACTGCAGCATTACTAAGAAGTAAAGTTTAGACATAGCCACACGTGCAAATCAAAGCCACTTAGCATTAACGAAACCATCTTAGACCTCCCTCATCTAGCCCAATCACCCCATTCTTTCATTTTTTTCCCCTTCCACAAGGCAGGGGTGTGGTCTGACACGTCTGGAACCTAGAATGGATGAGTTGGGGTCCTCACTCCCAACTCCCAGAGGAAAGAATCTGATTGGCTCAGCCTAGGCCCTGGTCCACCTGTTCAGACAGGAAGGTGGGGGGGTCACACTGTGAATGAGGCAGAGGGTGCTGTGTTCGTGGGGTGGAGGGTCAGGGCAATTCTCAGGAAAAGTCCATGGGCCGGGCAGACACCCCACATGGCCAACCACCCCCATTTAAGGGTTAAAAAGACTCAAGCTCAGAGAGGGGGAGTGGTTACTAGTGGTCGCACAGCAAAGCAACCACTTATAAAGGTGCTAACGGTTCCTCTGGACACAGCAGGGCGATGGGGACGGTCTAGGTGTGGCCGTGCTTGGAGACAGGAGCAGGCAGGAAAATGGAAAGGACACCTGGGCAATGGTGACCTTCCCTGACCCCTGCCAAGTCGGCGCTGACAGAAGGAAGGATCTGAAAACGTTTTTCCATGTCACTGTCTCCAGCTGCCTCTGTGTGCTCACAGTCCCCCTTGCAAACGTGTTTTCCTTCCCTTTCCCTTGCACTCAAGTCAGCGCATGGGGCCAACGGGCCCATCGACAAAGGCACCCAGATCCGGTTCCCGCCTTCCCGCCCCCTCACAGCATGTGGGCATCAGGACACGTGGGAGAGAGAACTGCTCCTCCCAGCCACCCCGGCTTCCTAGCTGCTCCTGGTCCTGAGCTGCACCCCCAGGGAGGGAAGGGGGTGGGGAACGTCAGGCATGGCCAAAGGAACGCCTGTGCTCTGGGCCTTTCCTGGCCGCGCTGGTGGCCGCGCTGGGATGAGTGGCTTGTGGAGCAGGAACGGGAAGGCCCACGTGAGGGACGGATCCCGCTCACGCTGCAGCTTGCGCTGAGAGCTAAATGACACGTAATTCAGTTAAAGGAGAAGGAGGCAAACCTCATCACAACAGTTGAAAACACGAGGACAACAAATAAACATCTGCTTAGAGCTGGCAACAAGGAGGCCAATTTCCTCTTTGCAGAAAGGAAAGCACCATCTTTCGTGCTGTGTGTGGGGGCCGCTCTCCGGGGAGCGGGGCTGAGGAAGGTTCAGAGCACAGCGCTAACCGAGTTCCTGGGCCAGCACCCAGGAGGGTCCCCGGACAGTAAGAACCAGCTGCACCCATGAGCATGCCCCCCCCCCCCCACACACACACACCCCCTGTCGAAGCTGGGCTGTAGGGGGAAAGTTTTGGACTCAGAGCCAAACATCCTGGACTTGAAAATGCGCTCTAACGCTCCCAGCCATCAGCCGCTGGGGACCTGAGGCAGGGCATGGCTTTCCCACCCCACATGTAATAGGCAAACCACCTGAACCACGAAGCACAGACTTAAAATGAAGGTTCCTGCCCCCCCCCCTCCCCCCCGAATTAGCAGCTCAGAATCTCCTGGGGCCCTTTATTAGGCGGTCCAGTTTTAGAGTTTGACTTCCTACTTTTAGTTATTTCTTCATGCATTTATGCATTCAAAAAAGTATCTCTCTCTATATAAAAGCCTAATATGCAAATTGTCCCCTCCAGAGTTCAATCACTCACTATGATGTGCACTGACCACCAGGGGGTAGCACGGAATGAAGGAAAACCCTGGCCGACAGCCGGGGAAGGGAGGCCCCAGCCTGCCAGCAGCTGGAAGGCCCCCATCGGCCCTGATCGCCGGCCAGGCCTAGGGACCCTATCTGTGCACAAATTTCATGCACTGGGCCTCTAGTATTAAATACTTACCTACTCGATGCCAGGCCCTGGGTTAGGTTTGAAAAGCAATGGTGAACAATTCGTGGTTCTGACCTTCAAGATGCTTGCTGTATACAGGTGAGGATATGAATACGCAAACAGGAAATGTTGCACAGAGGGCTGGGAGAAGAGATGAGTATTGTGGGAATGGGAAGGGAGGGTGCCCATGATCTCTGACACATGTTAAGGGATTCTATCCTTTCTTCCCTCCACCTGCAGCACCTCCTCCTATTCCACAGGAGTCCTCAGTAGCCTCAGATTCTTCCAGTCTTGTCTCTCCATGGGTACCTCCCCTCTCTCTTGACTATTGCCTGCTTCCTTGCACACATCTCTCCTCCCATTTTCCCCAGCAGGAGCAACCAACCCCCTACTCTTTGGAACCCTGTGGGCTATCACTCAGAGGACCACCTCTTCTGGGCTTCTGCTTCCCTTGAAGCTGGGGACCACATTTTATCGCCTTCTCTAATCTGTCCCTCCCACTTCCCATAGCTGAAGGCAGCAGAGTTTAAGAGAAAAGGATGCTGGCTCAGCAAACCTTCACTCTACTGCTCTCGGCTCTGCCAGCCTATGACGTTAGACAAATCTCCAGACCTGCTTGGGTCTCGGGTTCCTCATTTGTAAAATGAAGAAGAAAATGGGCACGATCTCTTTAGAAGGAGAAGGTCTCTTCTAGATTTGACGTCCTATGAATTTATAAAACATGTTTACTGTTAATTGCATGGAATGTGGCAGTTTCATCTCGGTGAAGAGAAACCAAAAGATGTATCTTACTGCTGCCTTCAAACCTTTATCCTGCTTTGTACCCATGAATCTTCACTACTCAAGGTGAGCTTAGCAGGCCCAGGGCATCCGCGTCACCTTAGAATAACTGGTTTTGAACTGCAGGATCTAGGGCCTCCTGAATCAGAATCTACATTTTTATCAGATTCTAATCGGAATCAGGAGGTCCCCAAGCACTTTTACAGTGTAAGAGGCTCTGCTCAAAGTTTGTGAGAACATAGCCCAAAGAATGAAAGGGAAGCCGTTTTCAGTGTCAACAGAAGGAACTTACTGGTTTAGGGAACAAACCGAAGATGGAATGGAATGTTTACAAGGCAAAGGGACTTCTGGCACTAGGTTAAAACAGAAATAGGATAGGCACCTCTCAGGATGTGCCAGGAGTGTCCTGTCGGGGTGGGGGGTTTGGATGGATGGCTTGTGTTCCAACTCTGAGCTGTGAGGTCATTAAAGTCTACTTCGGTCTATTTATTGCCTTGGTGCTATCCAGAGGGGCCCGTGGAGCCATAACACAAGCCCACTACTCAGCTGGTTCTGAGGGACCGTTACCAAATGTAGATGTGGTGGCGGGAGGGCACACAGGTGGGCAGCGGACAGTGACATGCCCACCTGAATGAGCATGACCTGTGCTCCTCACCTAGAGGACTTTTCTGGGAGAGCCTCTGAGCCTCCTGCAAGCCTACAGCCCTCCTTCCCTCCTCACTACACAAAGATTCTCTTCTCCCTTCCTGGTCCAGGGCTTGGCATCTCAATTTAGAAGCTAATTCTGGATCAAATTAGTCCATCTCACAGATAGAATTAGAAGCTGGGCGACGATTTGGAAAATACAATCAATTTAGTTCAATTGTTCTTGCATGTGGGCTCCATCCAATAATGGAGAATTTGCTCCGCGGGCTCTCGCGCTGACAGGGAGCTGTTATCCACGGGAGTGAGGTTAGTCTGGTAGAACACAAGAGCCCAATGGGTTAAGGGCTGTGTTCAGCCCCAAGCAAAGGCACCAGCCAGGGCCCAAAGTGGGGCAGGAGCAGGGAGGCTAGTGATCATATTCCAGCCAGGGAAGAAAACCTGACAAGCACAAGGCAGTCAGCTCTCTGACGTCTGAAAGGATTGAGTCCCACAAGACAGGACTAGGTCAAGACAAGGCACCCATCTGTGATTGTTTTCTTGTATATAATTGGGGGGTTGTGAGACCTACCCCACTCAGCCCATGGGGTTATAGCTCAGAACTACATAATGTATGTATATCCCATCTATTCATTCATTCGCTCATTCAGTTGTAATAAACATTGATACCATCTGCTATTTGTTAGGCATCTAGCATGTACCAAATGTTGTGGTAGGTGAGAGAGCTGATTTAATGACTAAGCCTGAACTCCCATGGAACTCATGTGACCAAAGATGGTGGTGATGATGATGATGATGTGGGATAATGGTGATGGTGATGGTGACGATGATGATGACGACAACGACAACGATGGTGATGGGTCTTCACCCCCAAAGACATCGCTGGCCAGTGCCTGATTTTAATGTGCAGTGAAAGATTGTTCCTCTTGTTGCTCATATTGGCGATGAGCTAAGAGAGATTAAAGTGCTTTGGTATGAAGCATGATACATATTTTATGAAATACCTTTCTCTGCCTGTTTAATTGTGGGATCTTCAAGAGAGGCAGTGAGTTTCGCTGTTTAACCCTGGGATAAATGGATAGAGTTTCAGCCTTCAGCTTCAGGAGGTCCCTGACCACTGCATGCCCTGGTTCTCCAGGCCTGCTGAGGAACAGAGCTTGCAGGAAGACCAGTGGCCATACCATGTGGCCTGCGCAGCTTTCTTTACTTTGTGGGCCTCAGTGGGCACAGCTATGGAGCTAAAATACCCACTTTTCCATTGCTAATGGTTCCTGAAGTCTTGGTTGTCACAAATATTCTGAGATTCCAAAGATGATGGTGATTTACCAAAGAACAAGGAAAGATCATTAGAATGGCCTATCTTAGCAACTCTGGTGGTCCCCCCAAGTCCTCCTCTCATTGCCAAGACACTTCCATCCTTCCTCTTCATCCTGAGTTCAGAATGTGGGCATTCTAGTATCTCCCGTCAAAAAAAATATATAGGTGCTTTACACATTGTCTCAAATTGGGACTATGCTGGGCCTTCCTTGTACAGCAACCGTGGAGTTCTACCAGAGGGTCTGTGTGTGACTATAGCCAGACCAGGCCTAGCACAGGGCTTAGTGGTCGCCCTCGCTACATCAATAGGCAAATGGCGCTTCACAAGGTGGCTTTACCAGCAAAGGGGTGATGCAGACTTTGGGACCTCTCTTTTGGACCTCAGATCTAAGTCTTGGAAAACCCACTTTCAAGTTCTTCTAGTGCCATCCGTGTGTCAGGACGTTGTAGTTTGAGTTGAGTGATCCATTTTGCCAAGACTTCATCAGACCTTCACTACACCAAGAACATGCCATCGGTCCCACAGAACACTGTCTTTATCCCACTACCTTGGGTCCTGTCATTGTCCCTGTTCTTCATTAGACTGTGCGTTCATTGAGGCAGAGTAGAATGTACTGCCCAGGACCAAGCACCTAGCAAGCACTCAATCAATGTCAGATGGCTGAGTAAACAAATACATTTATATATTTTTAAATAAAGAACTGAAAGAAGAGAACACGTGAAACCACTAATTTTTAAAGGCATAGAATCCTAAAAGTTAAAAGGATCTTGGGCTATCACCTAGTTAGCAGAAATGGGCATCACTATACCACCACCCACTCCAGGCAAACATCACTAACGGGTCATGGCTCTCTGTCCTCCTCACCACAGATGTGGCTCCAGAACACTTCACCCATCCAAAACCAATTTACTGAAATTGGCATGCAAAATAAAAATTGGTCTGCCACCCCTGACCTAGCTCAGTCCCCGCATTTTAAAACATGGGCCCTATTAACCTTCTTCAATTATCCCGTGACTATCTGCTTCTGTTCATATGCTTATTCTAGCTGTCACTTTACAAAGACACGGAGCTACAGGGCCTGGAAACAGAGCTCTATGTGGATGTCAGCCTGGCTCCCACAATAGGATGCCCTCCTGCCAAGCCCAAGCTGGGCTCCCAGAGTTCTGGATTGCTTATGCCCAGATGCGAGAACATATGCTGCTCATGAGTGGCGCTGGCCTTGGTGCTGAAACATAGATCTGCATGTATGAAACTAAAACCTACCTTATGGAGGACTTAGGGTGTGTGCTTTGCTGATGCGGGATGGAAGACCAGAGAGCCCCTAAATGGCCATCCATTTGCAGAAAACAGATCTGGAGATTTAAAATGTTCAGATGTGTGCTCTATCCCCTAGTAGAGCTCTCCTTCATGCCTTACCAGTGGTCGGCAAACTGCGGCTCGCAAGCCACATGCGGCTCTTTGGCCCCTTGAGTGTGGCTCTTCCACAAAATACCGACTTCTGCACATGGGCCATGAAGTTTCAATCGCACTGTACGTGTGCACCCGCACGTGGCATTTTGTGGAAGAGCCACACTCAAGGGGCCAAAGAGACGCATGTGGCTCGCGAGCTGCAGTTTGCCGACCACTGCCTTAGACCCTTTACCACTAGGAGACAGGAGGACAGGTGACCAGCTCCTCCACAGAGACCCGGAGTGCATACAGCCAGGAAGCAGCCCTCAGACAAAATGCAGTTTTCCCAGTTCCAGGCCTGGGTGCAGCCATCTGTAGGGCGTGACACCTGATCAGCCACCTCACTGGCCTGGTGGTCAATGATCGGAGCAAGAGATCAGGACGCCACCTTTGGGGTCTCGCCAGAGGGCCTGCTGCTGAGCGGTGTCCAGGCTTCCAGGGGCTTTGCCCCCTTCGTCTCTGCCCAGAGTCCGAGGAGAAGCTTGGTCCCTAGCACTCAACATCCTGCCCATTCATATTCCATACCTCCTTCTTCTTGCTTCCAAAAATCCTGACAGACCCTGCCTGTTTCATAGGCCGCAGGGCAATGTACCTGAGCCCCTTCGGCTTCCCACGAGCCACGAGGCTGTCAGCGAGTGTTCGGTGTGAGCTTCTCTTTTCCATTCTGCCAGGGCACATAGATCAGGCTGCATGCAGACGGTCGGTCCACTAATTTTGAGTATCCCCCTCACCAACTTGGCTCAGGAAAGAGAGAGAGAGAGAGAGAGAGAGAGAGAGAGAGAGAGAGAGAGAGAGAAAGGAAGAAAGGAAGGAAGGAAGGAAGGAAGGAAGGAAGGAAGGAAGGAAGGAAGAAAGAAAGAAAGAAAGAAAGAAAGAAAGAAAGAAAACAAATGGAAGGAAGGAAGGGAGAAAGGAAGGAAAAAAGAGAGTTATATTCTCCTCTTCTCCCCCCCCCCCCCCCACGCCAAGAAAGTCCCTATGCACAGCATCTTGGGTGACGAAAAAGGGCCCTTGGAGGCCACTGCCCACTGCCCACTGCTCCCCCTCACCCCGTCCTGCCTTTTCCCATCTGCAGCAGCCCTTGCCCAGATCTGTCTTCCCCACAGACCGCCCACCCCGCTGCCCACCCCTTCTTTCCTTCAGAAGGGTCCAGTAGGGAACACGGGGAAAGCAGATGGCGAGACTCAAACAGAACCTCTAGCTTGAGAGGACTACCGGACTGAAAGCAGGAACCTCGCCGTTCATTTCTCTGTCTCCTCCCCTAGCAGAGCCCCTGGCACAGAATAGATTCTCAGAAATAAGGTGGAATGAATGAATGAATGGATGACATCAAAGCGCCATTTAGGGAAGATTCCTAGCGTCTCCTTTATGTCTTCCAAACACCAAAAAGAAAGGGAGAGGGGCTCGGGGGCAGGCAGTAACTTCTGCAGAAGCTCTGCTAACATACAAAGGTCTCCAACGGTTCTCAACCTATGGGTCGCGGCCATTGGAAAACACATATAGCATATCAGATATTTACAGGACGATTCATAACAGTAGCAACATTACAGTCATGAAGTAGCAACGAAAATAATTTTATGGTTGGGGGTCACCACAACATGAGGAACTGTATTAAAGGGCCGCGGCATTAGGAAGGTTGAGAACCATACTACGTCTTCCTGTGCATTCACTAGTCTCAGGGCATCAGGTAGTACCTATCAGGCACCGTTTATGACAAGGTTCCATTCTATGGGTCAGGAATCTGGAGCGTAGTAGGTCGAGGACTGAATCAAGGTCACGTGGCTAGTACGTGACAAAGTTGGCATTTGCTGCAGACTGTCTCGTGCCAGGACTCGCATTCCTCAGGAGCTTATATGCTCGTGGGTGCAGTAGGCAAGCAAGCAACCAGCATAAACACAGATGGTGGATGAGATAGGGGAGGACATCCACAGGGTGAAGAGCTAGGAGAACCCCGGGAGGGGGTCTTCAAGGGCAGGTCCAGGGGAAGCCTCTGTCAAGAGGTCACGGTTGACCTGCAGTGTGAGAAGGGCCAGCTGTGTGCAGAGTGGGCGCACAGCGGCCCCGGCGAAGGGAACCGCAATAGGCAAAGCTGAGAACCAGCAAAGGGCTCAGTGTGTTTGAGAAACAGAAAGGAGGCAAGTGAGGCTGGAGTGTGGAGAGCACGGACAGAGCGGTGTGAAGGGAGAGGAACATTCTCCTTCAGAGTCTGAGGACCCGTGTGCGAGACTGACCTCCCCGCACGAGTGTCTGCAAGAGAGGAGCTGTTCGTAAACATGATGGATGGAGTCGCATCATTTCCTGCCTGGACTCCCCTCCACAGCCCGGGTGCTTGCTGGGCACACATCTTAGACCAGGGGTGGGGAACGTCCAGCCTGCGGGCCGTATAAGGCCCGCAAAATCATTCGGTCTGGCCCTGCCAAGGCAACCGCAGGCAGGACTCAAAATTCAATACATCTAGGAGCTTTTTTCATAGCAACGTAAATTGATATTAAGTGAATTATATTAAGTGAATGATGTTATAAATATCCAAATGGCTCTTGGCAGAAAAAAGGCTCCCCATCTCGACTTAGAACGCGAAGGACCTAATCAAAATGAACTTTCCTGATGGCTGTTCTTTATGGCTCTGTGTGTTCTTAGTGTTATCACTGCCCTATCTCTAGTGCCCAGCACCGTGCCTGGCATATAACAGGAGCTCCTATGACAGGCGTGGATGACAGGCACATACTAAATATTAGGGGACAAAGCAGGCACCCGTGGTGATTAGCCTGCGGAGAAACCCAGAGATGATGCGATGAGGAAGAGCAATGCCCTGCCCCAGGTGCCTGGGGACCGGCAGAGGCCGCAGGAGGAGGGCAGCAAGGCCAGAGCAGAGTCCAGCAGGAACTGAGGGAGCCCCCAGGGTTTGCTCTGAGACCGACCCTGGCCCAGATTATAAGGGGCTCTGGAGGGACTTGGGGGAAGGGGTTCTGGGAAGTGTTAGGGAGTCGTTGCGGAGGTCAAGGGCAATCTGGGTTGTTTTTCACCCCCTCAGAGGACAGAGGAGAGCCCCGAGCTTGCCTCAGACAGATATTCCCACAAGTCACCAGGCTCTGCTCCCATCACCTCTCATGCTTCTCTCGGCCACAGGAAACCAAAGCCACACAGGAATCCCATCCCTCACAGGGTGTAAAGCAGAGCCGCTGAGCCCTTCCCGGGGACACGGAGGTTGGAGAAGGGGGGTGAGCCTTCTGGCTGCTGCTCAGGAAGAAGTCTGGCCCCTGCTAAAGAGGGACCGAGGGAGACCAAGGGGAGATGGAGGGGAGACTGAAGGTCCTGGCAGCCAAAGGGCCATTTCCAATTTGTTTTGGAGAAACAAGAATGTATGAGATCCGAAGCTCTGACCAGAGACCTCCTAAGGAAGGGGCCACCCCACACAGCACGTGCGCACGCATCCAGGGGGAGCTCCGTGGGAGAATGTCCTGTGTGCCTCCAGACTCCAAGGCTGGGCCCCCGGGGGGGGGGGGGGCGCCCGCTGCCCTCCTTCCTCTCACCCCCCCCCCCCCCCCCCGCCACTCTCTGGTGAGAGCGGAGCCCGCCTGCTGAGTGTGCGGGGAGGAGTCTTCTTGAACCTTTGCACTCACTCACATCAGCAAAAGCACTGCTGTGCCTTCCAGGGGGGTAGCTCCCTAGAAATGCAAGCCCAACAATTAGTTCCAACAGGCGCCGGAGCCCAGGCAGGCAGGGAGCAGCCCGGCTGTGCGCAGGTGGCCTCTCTGGGGGTGCACGGAGGAGGAAGGTTGGTCAGGAAAGGAAGCATCCTTGCGAATCAGACAGCCGACCAACGCTGGTGCTGGAGAGGCAGGGCCCAGGGGACCCACAGGCGAGCCGTGAACGGATCAGAGGAAACCACTGGTTCTTCATAGTGAATTAGGGCATCGGTGGTGGGAAAAACGCTCCAGACCCTCCCAGATGCTTCGTGGGCTTTGCACGGCAGAGGACTGTTTAACGGGACCCTTCTGGGAATCAGATGGTAGGAGCTGGTCCAGGACCTGAGGCGGGGGCTGGGCTCCGTCCCGCTCCACTACACAATAAACACACATCAGCTTGTCTCAGAAGACAGGATCCTTTGCATACTAAACATTTTGGTCCTAGGCTTTGGGGGGGGGAGGAACCTCTGAGAAGAGGGGCTCAATTCTGGCAGGAGAAGAAAGATGAGGGGAGGTGCAGTCACTCAGAAACCCAGGCCTATTCCAGATGTTCGGGGCAGGGGCTAAGCCATGGGATGCACTCACTCCAGAAGGTGGAAGGACAGGATTCCCACGGGCCTGCAGGGGCCCACAGGGAGACCAAGAAAAGGGGTGGGAAGGCGGTAGTGAAGGCCACCACCTGTGGGGGCTGGTGTGTGTGTGTGTGCACATGTGTCTGTCTGTGTGCAGGTGGGCGCAGGTACGCCCATGTGCACGCATATGTACACGCAAGGCAGAGGAGGGTGTGACTGTGTGTGCTGAATGTGCGCCTGCCTCTGGGCGCATGCTTTGGGACTGCACACAGTTTGTGGATGTGCGTGTGCTCACACGCTTGGGGTGTTGCCAACACTTCCCGCTAAAACGAATGGCAGCTGTTGGCTCCTCACTGAGCCTTATCATGTTCATGCTAATCCCGCATTATTGCGTTAAGTTGCCTCTAAAAATTAACATTAAGAAATTGTGTAAACAGTCTGGGGCTAAATGGCAAGCCCGATCCTAGAAGGGGGTGTTATTAGCAATGTCGATTAGTCACCCTTCCTGTTCCACCTGGTGGGCCTCCCATCAGCTGCGGGGAGAGCCCCCGGGAACACCGGCAGAGGGACCAGCTGGCCACAGCCTGTCTGGGCCAGACAGGACCGGACTGTTTGGTCCAACCGCTGGTTTCACTGCTACCAGGAGGCCTGGGTTCCTGGCGGAAAGCAGTGCCTTCAGAATCCACCTGGAGTCCAGGCCTCCTCACTGGCTTCCTCCCTGAGCTGCACCTGGGGCTGTGCCGAGAGAGAGAAATGGGTGCGAGCCCCCCCTTTTTTCTCTCTCTCTCTCTGTCTCTCTCTCTCACACACACACACACTGCTGATGGTCCCTCTGAGGGCCCCGGTGTCCCTGTTTGTAAAAGGAGAAACTCCTTTTAGATGCAACTAGAAACTCTCCAAGGTCATGTCTGCCCCACCGTTTGGTGACTTTTGACCAGAACTGGATGCAGCGGAGAGAGAGGCCGTCTGTGCTCCATGCAAACTGGCAGCCAGGCCCTCCCTCTGAGCTGGGCTCCCAGGGTGCCCTTTCCCCGCCTGCACCTCCTCCTGCCCTCCCTCCAGGGGGTGGGGAGTCCTACTGGGAAGGGGAGTTTGGAGGCGAGGATAACATGATCTCAGGACAGGTTCTCTGAGCAGAGTCTAAAGCAGTGGTTCTCAACCTTCCTAACCGCGACCCTTTCATACAGTTCCTCATGTTGTGGTGACCCGCAATTTCATTGTTACAAATGGAACCTAATTAAAGCATAGTGATTCATCACAAAAACAATATGTAATTATATATGTGTTTTCCGATGGTCTTAGGCGACCCCTGTGAAAGGGTCGTTCGACCCCCAAAGGGGTCGCCACCCACAGGTTGAGAACCGCTGGTCTAAAGAAACAAGAATTACCCCAATAGGGGGAGGGGACACGCTTCATTGCGAGAGTGGAGGAAGGGTCCTGCACCTTAGCTGGAGGCACCGGGGTCAGATTCGGAAGAACTTCCTTACTGGGGCCATCAGGGCTATGAAACAGGAAACACAGAGCGGTGAGAGGGAAGGGCAGCTGTCCCTGGAGGCAGTCATCACTCACCATAGTGTCAGAGGTCCCTGGGATGGTGTGGGTGGTGGGGTCCTGTCTTACCTCAAGGTCTTCACCCAAATGGCAGGTTCTAAAGCCACTGCCCCTCCCTCTCCCCCATCCTTCACCCACCACACACACACACACACACACACACACGCAGCTGCTCACTGGAAAGAGCAGGGTCAACTTGGCCCTAGCCAGGCAGAGAAGATGAAGGGAAGGGGCCCCAGCCTTCAGGACAAAGAAACACATCGCCCGCTGGGACAGCCTTGGTTCAGCAATGCCTGATGGCGGGCCTAGAGTCCGTCACCCGGCAAGAGACGAAGCCTCAGACCTTGTGCGATAGTTTCAGCTGCTGAAAAGCACTTCCATCCCCAGGCGGCTGGGGCCAGAACCCAGCACAGGAGCTGGGAAATAAATTCCATATATTTGCACACCCAGGAGGGCCCGTCAGGGTGTGCAACTATATGAGCGTGGCTTCTGAGTCTCCGGCAACTTGACAAAAGAGCATTTGGAAGTGTCTTCAGAGACGGGTACACGCCATGGCTACATCTGCACCCCACACATACAGACATGCACACGCCTGTGCGTGCACACTGGCTCCCTGGTCACGCACCCCCAACCCACCCAGCACACACAGGCAGGAGAGTGCATGGAATTTGCCCCAGGCGCCCTGAGAAATTCCCGGACAGCCTGCGGGGCCCTGTGCTCCATCTCTGCTCCCTCCCACCCCACGCGCTGCCTCCCTGCCTTCTCTTTGAAATACTCAGGCTCCTGTGGGCTGAGCCTGGCACTCAGCAGGTTGGCATGTGTGTTTGGCAAGGCAGTGGTGCCTACAGGTGGGGCTACCATACAGGCCGGGCGCCTGTGGACCCCCATCTCCACCACACACAGGTACCCCTGCATCCACCTCCCCCTGCGGGGTGCCGGGAGGGAGCCGCACCCTCCCGCTCCGCTCCGCATCTCAGCTCCTCGGTCCCAGAGACCCGCCCCCCAACTAGCCGGCCCGGAAACAATCACCCTTTGAGAAGGGCTGCCAAGCTGGGCCCCAGGAACAGCCAGGATGGAGGCGGGGTGGGATGGGGGTGCAGGCAGCGGCCAGGCGCGCGTTAACTCTCGAGAGCCGAGGCCCGGCTGTGCTCGCCCCCGCCCGCAGCCCCGGCTTCCGCGCCCCAAGCTGGAGCCGCCTCCGCCGGGCAGGGAGTTGGGGTAGGAGGGGAGGTGATACCAATCCCGGGGGGAGGGTCCTCGCGGCCTCCTCCTAGCGCCCCCGCCCGAGCTGGCGAGGTTGGTACCGACCATCAGCGGTCCCGCCGGCAGCCTGAGCTGCTGGGGGGGGAAAGGGGGGAGGAGGAGCGGGGGCGGGGCGGGCGGGAGGCGCTGTCAGAGCCGTGACACCGGCGCAGCCGCACGGAGGGGACTCGGAGCCGGCCCGGTTGGCTGGGCGGCCGCGCATCCCGGCTCCCCGCGCCCCCTCCCCGCTCCCCTCCCCACCCCCTCCCGCCCCCCGCCCCCGGCCCTGCCCGCGCCCCCCGCGCTCGCGGCTCCATCCACCCATCCACCGCCTCGCCGAGCCCAGGAGCAGCCGGGCTGGGCGGCGGGGCGCAGGCTGGGACCCCGCGGCTATGAAGTGGCCCTCGGGGGCTGCAGCCCGAGATCCCCGGGGGAGGGAGGGGCGCGCGGCCCGGAGCAGCAGCCTGGGGGCCCCGGGGCCCGGGTTTAGGGGCCGCCACCGCCCGGAATGAATCGCGCTGGGGACGATCCGGACTTGGACTCGCCGCCTCAGGTCAGTGACCCCCGCGGGCCCCCCGCGGCGCCGCTGCAGCGCACAGAGCCCCTTTATGCGTCCCCATCAGTATCCACGCCATGTCCTCGCGGGTGCGCGCGCGCCGGCGTGTGTGTGTGTGTGTGTGTGTGTGTGTGTGTGTGTGTGTGTGTACACGCAATGGGGACAGCTGGAAAGGGGGCCTGAGAGGGGCCAGGGCTGGAGCCGCCGCCGAATGCCACCCAGGAGCTCCCAAACAAACCGGGGTGAGTCACGCCTGCCCTGCCCCTCAGTTCCTTCCAACAACTGGTCCAGGCTCTTAGCTCGCTGGTCCCTTCCCACCTCAGCAGGTGGTTCCTGGTGGCCCAGCTGAGCCGGACCCAGCCCCCCCTGCTGCACCTGCTCCCTGGGTCATCCCCAAGGGCTCTGAGGCTCAGGGACAGCTCTGCCAGGACAGCGGAGGGGCTGAGGGCTGGCGAGGGTGGCAAAGGGTCCGTGGGCCCTTCACTGTCGCAAGGCGGCCGGAGGCATGACCAAGTTCACCGCCCTCTCCTCTGCACCTGGGCTCCGGCCTGAGGTCTGATGCCTCCGAAATCAGAGCATGCAACTTGCGAAGGGGAAGCCGAGAGGCACGGCAGACAAGGAGAAGGAAGCCACCGGATCTCATGGGGACAGGAAAGGGGGTGACAGCCTGGTACCAAGCAGCTGAGATCGAGAACCACACACACACACACACACACACACACACACACACATACACACGGCCTTGACTGGCCTCCCCTTCCCCTTCCTCGCCTGGCCAGGCCTAGCCTCAGCTGCACACTGTGTGATGGATTCTTACAGAAGCTGGGGCTGAGGGCTCTGGCACCCCTAATGCCCAGGAGTTGAAGGTGGCCTTTGCTGACAGATGCCAGCCCTGTGCTGGTGGGAGCAACTCGATCTGCATGGGTACCAGTCTGGAGGGGTACCCGTTGGGACCCTCCATGGCCACACTGTGTAAAAGGATTGGTTGGGAGGGGATGACCACGGGCATGTAGCTCAGTGAAGTGACTGTGTGTGTGTGTGGAAATGGGAGGCATGAGGCTTCCTAAGTCACTGGGGTTGAGGGACCCGTGGCCTCACAGGACAGCTGTTCTCCGGTTTTCTGAGATTTGTCCGCTGTACCTCCCGTCTCCCTACCTCTGCCCAAAGCCACCACAGAGATGGAGACAGGTCCTCCCAGAACCTGCTGAGTGGTGAGCATGAGCCTTCCTGGGCTCACATCACGTCCTCCCTCTTCTTCATATGAAGACCCTTCCCCATGAGACCTTCAGGCTCTCCACTCTGCCCTGTCCATGCCCGGCACTCCCGGCGGCCTGGAGCTGTGTGCCACTCCCTCCACCCACTGTGGGGGGAGCAAGAGGCCTTACTAGGGCTAATGGAACAGGGAGGGTTCGTGGGATTGTGCCTCATTCAGCCCAGGGCCAAGTGGCTTGCTGGGCTCCATTCTGTACGGACCCGGGGAGGCCTGGGGCTCACTCCATGTTCAGGCATGTTGGACTCATAGGTACCGGGTCAGATATGTTCATATAGGTTTCTGGGTGAGCAGGCACAGGATGGCCTATTGTAGGGCAACCACCGATCTGGGACAGCTGCAGTGACAAGCCTGGAGCCTGGACCAGTGACCAGGGCTCCAGGGAAAGATGCCTGGGGGCGGGGGGCCTAGCCCGGGGCTGTCCTAGGGTCTCCCACAGTGGGTTACAAAGGACCAGGTGGGCTGCACTGCTTCTGGAGCACGGGGTGAGCAGGCGGGCTGGGGCTTTGCAAGTGGGAGAAATGCAGAAGGCTCAGCACATGGAGGGGCGGGGGGCGGGCTCTGGGAGAGGGGAGACTGTTGGTTTAGTCTGGCTGGAAAAGCAGGATGAGCTGGCACAGAGATGCCCAAGGGCTCCCCTCTGCTGAGACCTGGGGGAGAAGAGAGGCAGGACTGAGGAAGAGGAAGAATCTGAGAGTCCGAGGCAGGCAGAGGATCCCGCGTGAGGCAACCCACAAAAGACACAGAGGCACGCTCACGGAGCAACGCCACGGAGTGAGGTCCAGAGGCAGAAGTCAGGCTCACCCAGGGGTGCATCGGGGATCAGCCCACTGCCCTCCTTCCCCAGACCCCCAATATCAGCCGTCATCACCCAGGCAGGGAGCCCTCTGGGTGGAGCAGGCGGCTCGTAAGAGAAGCTCTCTCCGTGGCTCTGAGGAAGGCCGGAGTAGTTCAGAGGGAGGTCTGGAGGGAAAGCAGAGGGGGCCAGGCTGTGAGACCGGGAGTCTTTGGGGAAACCTTCTCTCCCAGGCTCCTCCTCACTGCTAAGGGCTCCCAACTCCTGGCCTTGACCCCCAAGCCCTCCCCGTCCTGAGACACAGCAGGATGAGGAAGACATAGCATCTGGGAAGAAGGAAAAAGAAAACCTTCCATCATGCACCCCCCACAGGCCTCCAGGCAGGAGGCGCTTCGGGGTCCCTGCCGAAGAGCATGGGGGTGCAGGGAAGTGGTTCTCGGCAGAACACAGGCTCCCGGCCAGGCCACGGCCCTGCCTCAGCTCCTTCCAGGGCGGGTGCGTAGACTTACTGAGACACTGAGCCTCTACTAATAAGCCCTGGTTCCCAAAGGCCTGGACATGGAGGAACCCTCCTCTCACCAGGCTGCGTTAGGTGAGTGCGGGAGGCATGCTAACTTAATGTATTTTTTATAGCCTTTCCCAGCTTCCTCCAAGATCGGGATGGCTCTAGAAGTTGGAGTAGCCATCCCCTGGCCAACACCAGAGGCCATCCCACCGGCCTCGTTTCAGGCTCTCCCATCTCTCCCGCCACCCCACCCACCTGACCTGCTCGCCACACCTCCAGACCCTGGGCCTTCTGGAGGCCCCCCGGGGCGCGCCTCTGTCACCGGGACCCTCTCCGTGTCCCCTTGCCGGACGACAGCAGCAACCATGGGCTCATGTCTAGCTAGTGGCGAGTGTCATTATTCCGACTGATTAGCCGACGCTTGTCTACAAACTTCATGCCACTTGCAAGGAGCCCAGGTCGGTGGCCCCTCATTATTTTGCTGAAGGACGTCAGGGTGGACAGAGATCACACACATTCCGCTCCCTCCCAGACACCGACTAAGCACCTACTGTGTCGCAGGCAGCGCCGGGAACATAGCATCAAAGAATCCAAAGTCAAGGTTTCCTATTTAGCTTGGGAAGGGCTGTGTGGGTTGCTTTTTTTTTTTTTTTTTTTTTGCAGCTCCAGCAAATTTACTTTTCTAATGAGGTTTCGCTCCAGCCAGTATTAAAATGAGCCTGCGCTCCCTGCACACACCAGCTGACAGCAGGGCCCGCAGCCTCCCAGCCAAGTGCCTGGCAGGGGTTAGGGCTCTGCCAGATAAGCCCAAACTGGAGACTCCCAGACGGAAGGAGTGGACTGCATTGCCCACAGGGCTGTGGGTCCCACGGCTCAGGATTAGAACAGGAGTGGGGTTTCTCTCTCCTTGTAGGTGGGAAACGTGAGCCCCTACTGTTGCTCCGGGAAGCAGAGAGGGATGGAGGGAGCCCAGGGCGCAGAGACAGAAGGCATGGCCTTGGTAGTAGAGGGGACCAGGCCCGAGTTTGGGGCCGGTTCTGAGACCCTCCCCGGCGGGCGCATTTCCTCACCGCCCTCCTTCACTTCTCTTCTTAATGAGGCCACTGAGCAGTCCGGCCTCTGAGTCATGAGCCTCTTCCGTCTCAAGATTCCGGGCTCTTCATTGGACCATTCATTATCCAGAACGTCAGAGCCCAACACGCGATGGAGGATGGGCCGCTCTGCCTCCCGGGGTGGCCGGTCCCTCAGCCCCATCAGCCACTTTTCAGGGCTCAGTAGCCACACGTGGCTCGTGGCGACCCTCTTGGGCAGCACAGGCTCAGAGCATCCCCGGCGCCACGGACAGTTCTAGTACGAGCGCTGGGCTAGACTCTCGGTGGGTGAGCAGGGTGGCTGCGAGCGTGGATTCCGGAGCCCACCGGGACTCAGACCCCAGCTCTGCCGCCTGCTACACTGTGGCCGGAGGCATCACTGAGCTTCTCCCGTATTTCTCATCTCTAAAATGGGGACACTAATAGGGTGTTTATGAGGAAGGAATGAGTCATGACGGTTAATCATGGTCATCACTCAGAGCCAGCAATAATTAGTAAAATGCTTTGCTTAGCAACTTTTTTATTCATTTATCTAACAGTTTCCTTCATAAACACTTTATGAAGTGTTTATGGCAGGCATGGCAGCGGAGGCTGGGGCCGACAGTAACCAATCACAATTAAGATCTGTGGTCCTGTTCCCATCCCTGGCCCTTCCTCCGTGTCGCCACCTGTGATGGGAATTCAGCCAGACAATAACCCCTGCGCCACTCACCCCCCCCCCCGACCCCCACCTCCTTTGTCGTGGATCCAATGGCAATTCTGACTTATTGGAACTGCTCACACCAGAAAGCGCCTCCCAAGTCCCCATACATTCAAAATAAAAGAAGCGAGTGAGGTCTGGCTACCACCAGCATCTTGTTGAAGGGGATGGAGCGGGACTTGAGGGGCTCTTGCCTGAGCTCACCCCATCCCTGGTTCTGAGGGAGGGAACGCCAGGGAGCCACTGCCCGGAGCTCAGCAGAGGGAAGCAGCGGGGAGGGAGAAGGCCCTCGCTTGGCCGGCGGGATTTCGGGATCCGCTGGCTGGTCCGGGTTCCAGGCTCAGCTGCGTCAGCAACGCACGGTGCGACGGAATCTTGCAGAATCTCAGTTTCCTCATCCCAAATATGAGGAGCGTAAATCATGTGAGCATTTCCCCACCCAAATCTTACCCCTTACCTTCGTGAGCTCTCCACAAAACGCCGCAGGAGCCGCAGGCAGGAGAAGGAAGGGCCCCACCAGCCACGTTGCTAGAAGGCAGAAGGGGAGAGGAGGTGGGTCTGAGGGGGAGAATGTGCCATCGGGAACCACACACTAATGAATGGGCACAGGTGACCGTCTGGCCCGCAAGGCTTGTCCCAGAATGAGGATCCTGTGCCTCAAGGCTGCTTCCTTCTCCTTAGAGGTAAGGAAACTGGTGCTCAGAGAGGCTCCACTCCTGTCTCAGGTCACACAGCACGTCAGTGCCGTTTTCTAGAATACGACCCACGTCTCCCCACTCCCTGCTCCTCCCTCTCGCCGGCCGTCTGTCCCCTTGGCAGGACACACAGGGGCATAGGGCAGCAGGAGCAGCTCCCCGGGGTCGGGGTGGGGGGGTAAGAGGCTGACAGCCCCAGGGCACTCTCACTGGGCTTGAGCAGGCCTTCCCTCTCTTCCTCCGACAACTGGCCCAGGGAAACCCACTTACAGGATCTCTGATGGCCCCATGGAAGGTCAGCCCTTTCAGGCCACAGGCCCGCGTTGAAAATACACACGGAGCCTAATTAACTCAGCGATCGTTAGCTGTAGAGTGTCCGTGCGCACTGCCCGGGGTCGCCTGGCAGCCTGCAGCCTGGTGGCGGTCGGTCGGGCCCTTGCTGGCTGGGGACTTGGGTTCTGCGGCCGCCTGGCCCCCGCTGAGGCCTGAAGTCCTCTAGGTCCTCATTAGTTGTTTGCGGATCCTCTCAAGGGTGCCCCCAGGACCAGCGTCCCAATGCCCTGGAGGTAAGTGCCTGCTCCCAGGTGTTCGAGCTGTGTCCCCGGGAGGCACAGTGATGGAGACACGCCTTCATGGGGCATTCTGGGCGTGGATTTTGTTCCCCCACCTCCGTCCCCCGTGCTGTTGCTGGCTTCCCCCTGCCCCTCATGGCCCTAGCACAGAGCAAGAGACAAACCCTGTTCCCGGGAAGCCTGGCCAGCGCTCCTGGGGCTGACCATCCCGGCCGGACCCGCGCTTGGGGCAGCCGGTGGCTCATGCCACCCGTCTGCTTACGTTGATGGACGGCCTCTGGGTGTGTGATTTTCCTTTTCCGTCAGCCTCTGAGTTTAAGCTGAAGTATTGCTCGCCTAACTCATCACTTGTCGATATGAACTTCTTCTCAGGCCCGTAAATCTCTCCCTCTGGGAGCACGTGTCTTGGCTGTTCTCAGCCTCCACCCTCCCAGGCTCGGGACTGGGAGACACACCAATGGCCCAGAGTGTGTGAGTGTGTGTGTGTGTGTGTGTGTGTGTGTGTGTGTGTGTGTGTTCCAGGCCTGGGGCTGGGAGACACAGCAGCAGGCTGAATATCTCACATCCCCCCCCCCTCACACACACACACACACACACACACACACACACACACTCACTCACTCTGGGCCTGGGACACACACACACACACACACACATGCTCCTCCACCCATGTCCTGCTCACGCCTAGCAGCATGCCTGGACCCTCGGGCGGTGCTCCCCTAGGCATGCCCTGCTCCTGTTTCCTCGTGGGGACAATCCCAAATGACAGCCCGCAGGAAAGGGCACCCAGCAGCCGCCCCCCCCCCCCGACACCACCCACAGGTGTCTACCCCAGCCCCACTGCAGAGAAACCTCTGACCCCCAATCCCGTGTCCTGGCCCTGAGGGGTGCGCCATTGTTGGGGGGATCTAACCAGACCTCTGGGTGGCAGTTCATTTTCATTGTGGTGAAAAAAAGAAATTACCATCTTAACCATCTTTAAGCGTCCAGAGGTATTAAGTAAAGTCACACTCCTATTGTCGGGCAGCCACCCCCGCCCAGAGCTCCCGTCTTGCCCACTGGACACCCGATGCTTGTTAAACAACGCCCCTTCCGCTGCCCGGCTCCAGGTCACCCCCATCTGCTCCGTCTCCCCGGGGCGACCGCTTCAGGCGCCGTCCATGCGTGCGCGGGCCATGCGTGTCCAGGCGGGCTGCGGGCCGCGTCGGGCTTGTCTCCCCTCCTCGGGCTGAGCGGTATCTGTTGGGACGCAGAAACCGCATTTCATGTATCCGCTTGGCAGGTTCACCCATGCCAGACCCAGAGCAAAAAGGTGCCAATAACAGTGGTTCCGCCCACTCGCCTTCCCACTCAAGGGCTATCTCAGGGTCGGGGCCCAGCAGCTCCCCGCGTGCTCAGAGTTCACGCCGGTGCCAGGCATCGGGGGCACAGAGAGGAAGGAGCCCCGTTTTATTGGAGGGGATGCTGTCAGGCGTGGGCCTCCGTTGCTTCCCTCGCCGTCCAGTGCTGGCTGGGCACCCTCAGCGCCTGGACCCTGGAGCCAGTCCCCGGATGAGCGCACCTCAAAGGCCCAGCAGGAACTCAGCTGGCGGAGGCTCAGTGAGGGCCGGAGCACCCCAGGTGCAGGTGACCCCTGCATTCTGCTCCACCTGCCTGAACCCTGAGAAAGAAATCTGTCCCCTACTCTCAGAGCACCCCCGGGGTCCGGAGCCCTGGGTGACCCCGAAAACCCTGTGATTGTGGCGAGGCTGCCTCAGCGTGTGCTTTTGTGTATTCAACTCCATCTCAGCGATCCACGGCCGCCCTGCTGTTGTCGTATATAATACACAGCCTATAAAACCGTGTCAGCATAACCTACCTTCTGGGGGATGGAGTGTGGGGAGCCTCCATTCATCGCCTTCACACCTGCGTGTTCGCAGGGGGGCGCACACTGCCCACCCTGGGCTCACAGGCCTCTTAAGCTGGGCTCTCCCCCCACCCCCGCCCCCTTCGACACCCTTCGTTAACTATGTCTCATCCAGGCAGTGGGGTCAGCTGATTGCACGTAACAGGGCTGATGGAGGAGCTGGGGAAAGGGCAGGAAATGATAGGCCCTAGGTCTGTTGCCCTAGCCCAGTGGTCGGCAAAATGCAGCTCGCGAGCCACATGAGGCTCTTTGGCCCCTTGAGTGTGGCTCTTCCACAAAATACCACGTGCGGGCCCGCATGTACAGTGCGATTGAAACTTTGTGGCCCATGCGCAGAAGTCGGTATTTTGTGGAAGAGCCACACTCAAGGGGCCAAAGAGCCGCAGTTTGCCGACCACTGCTAGGGCCTAGCCCCCTGCTGATGGCGGGCTCTCAGCCCCAAGGCCAGGAGAGGAGAAACTCCATGCTCTGACAGCTCTGGGGTCAGGAAAGATGACACCCGACCTTCGGAACCGCCCCCCCCCCGCCCCCGCCCTCCGCCCATTCCTTCTCTGAGCACCAGTCTCTGGGCCGAGACACAGGACTAATGGGCAGAAGCAGGGAGTGCAGGAGGTATCCCAACACCAGGGCAGGCCCAGGCTGTCTGCCTGGGGCAAAACCTTGCAGTCCCCAGCTGGTTTCCAGATCTGTAAAAAGGGGGAGACAGTCAGTGCCCCCCCAGGGGGCTGTGCTGTGGCCACAGTGGAGTGCCAGCCAGTGGGCAGCAGCTGGGCCTGAAGATCTGAGCTGAGCAGGGGGAGCGGGCAGGGGGAGCGGGCCAGAGTCCCCCTCTCAGGGCCTTGGCCTCCCCACATGCGGGAAATCTCCCTTCTCTGGTGCCTTGGCCACGGACACACACCCAGTTTAGCGCGCTGCCACGTGCCAACGTACCTGCTTTCCACGGAGTCCGACCTCGGCATAGCCTCGCCCTTGGAGAGAGGAACCTGCCCCGGAGCCCGTGGGTGCGGACCCACCAGGAAGGAGCCGCAGTGCCCTCCCGCCCCTCTCCTCCCGGCGCTTGGACTCAGCTGAATTGTAAAGCCAGGTGGAGGTTGTTGGAACCGCTGTCCTATTTTACATTAGCGAGCGTGTTTCGTGCTAATTGGGTGCCAGGCCTCAAGCTAGATGTTTCCCTCATTTGATCCCCAAAATAGCCGGTAAGAGTTACAGATAAGGAAACTGAGCCGTGTTGACTTCAAGGTCATCCTGGAGTTTGCCAGACAGTAAATGAGTCCTAACAGCTCCACACTGGCTATGGGGAAACGGAGGCCGAATAGGGCCAACATGAGTCCCTGAGACAGGAAGGGGTCCCTTCTGAGTATCCCGCCACCCTTCCTCACTGCCTCTCCTTTTGGGAGTGAAATGGGACTCTGGGGGGTCTTTGGCTTCCGTCCTGCCTTCTGGAAGGCAGCCAAAGCTCAGCCGGGGACGTAGAGGGCACCAGGCCAGGCAGGTCCCTCCAGGCCCTTTCCACGTTGGTAATCACAGCAGCTTCTGGCGCAGTACTGACGCCCATGAACAGAAGCTGCCGCCCTTCCCATCAGAAGTAGCCGGGAGTGAGAGCCGGCAGTGGCCAGGCCAAGAGGCGGGATGTGGACCTCGCCAGGGCCTGGCCTTTCTCTCCATCCGTGCTGCACCCTGAGAGCAGGTGGGAGCCCCTCCCTGGAGCCCTCTGCCTGGCACCAGCTGGCAGAGCGCACAGGCCCAACAGGCTCAGGGAGCCCGGACCTGAGGGTGGCCCCGGGAGCCCACGTGCTGGCTCTGCAGTGGGGGAGGCAGCGTGAGGTGGGGTTGCACCAATTCAGAGTCCAAAGGCCGAGCCTGAGCGGCCCCGGCGGAGATGGCCTCCAGACCTGGAGCTGGTCACGCAGCCCTTCTAAGCCTCAGCTTCCCCAGCTGTAAAAGGAGACCGCCTGCTTGCCTCACCGGGCTGTCGTGAAGACGAAAGGACCAGGCGGTGTGGAGAAAATGAACCCTGCTGGCCCAGCACCGGGATGTCACGGAGAAGGCCCACCATTCCGACTAAGCATCCCTCGCAGACCTCACTTCCCTTCTTGGAGGGGAGGGAGCTATTGGATCCCTGTCCCCTGCTCTCCCTGCCCCTCCAGCTGATGGGGTGGGGGAAGAGGAATTGAGCAGGAGGCTGGGGGATTGGTGAGTGGAGAGAGGCCAAGCCCCCAAGCCCGTGCCCTGCAGGCCCAGCAGGAGCTCCTGGCTGAAGCCAGGGCCAGGCCCGGGTGCAGGGACAGTGGCCGGGTTGCGGGAGGACAGGGCCGGGTTAATGAAGTATGGATTGACTGGCCCGGGAGCTGATTAGCTCTGGCACGGGGCTTTTCCTGAGCAGAGGCAGAAGAATCAATACTAATCCCTTGATCCATGTAGGAGTTCCTGCGGATCTCCGGGACAAATCCACACCTCCCTTCGCCCGGACTACTGTCCGGAGCTGGAGCTGGAGCCTTGACTCCGCCCGGCATCTTCTTTTAAAATGTCCCCTCCTTCTGCCGCCTGTTATCACCTCCCTGACCCCATGCCCAGAAGGCTGGTGCCTGGCCCAGCCCCCTCCCCATCCTCACCCCTCCTGGGCTGAACAGTGGAGCCATGGGCCTGGCTTGCGCCTGCGCGAGGAGGCTTCAGTGTCTGTCCCATCCACCCCAGGATGTGGGCGCTCAGATGAGGGAGCTTTCTTCCTTCACAGGCACAGCATAAGCTCCCCCAACCAGCTGGACCCAGGGCAGCACACAGACCGGATCCATTTCATCCTCTGGGCCCCTGTAATGCTGCCTCTCCCCTCTAGGGGCCGCCCCTGCTCACACCAGCTGAGTCCCAGGCTGGCCTGGGGTCCCAGGGTCCCTCATGTGAGTTCCCAACCCGTTTTTAAAGCCCATGCTTGTGATCCTCACCACAGAATAGTATCAAACCACGAAACGTGGGCTGGAAAGAGAGAAATGTGTTGTTTCTATGAAAACTAAGTTGAGTGTTCTCAAAAGACTCCCATAAGGTGAGTCTGGGAAAAAAATTCTTCTAAGTAGGTGGAGATGGGTGGGAAAAGTCATAAAAATGCTAAAGGATAGTGCATGCAGATGGCACACCAAGTGTCCTGCAGGTCCTGGGTCACTTTCACGAAATCAACAAAGAGGTCGTAGGGTGCACTGTGGGGGGTAAGGCCAGGAACACCCGAAACTCCCCCCCAAATTACCCCCCTCGGGAGTGCTGAGAGCGGCCAGCAAGGAGTGGTGAGGATTCCAGGGAAAATGGCCTCATGTTGTGCAACATGGGGAAACTCTTGCCTCTTGAAAGACTGTGTAAGTTGAAACAAGCAACACTGGGGTGCATCATTTGGAGGGACTCTTCACTTTATAGCAGACTCCTTCAACCAACTTACTACTGCTCCCAACGTGTTTGCTAGCACGGCTTTATCATGTCAGAGACATGTGTCTGGATGGTTTCGGAGCCTGTTTGTTACTGACCATCACACACACACACACACACACACACACACACGTGTGCCTGAATACATGCCCAAAAGGGTCTATGTGGGTGCAGTCTGCAGGGCTGAGCCTGTGGCCACAGGCAAGCTGCCGCCCTTCCTCCAAGGCCCGGGGAGGAAAAGGCTGTGATGCCCCAGCTCAGTGGTCGGCAAGCTGCGGCTTGCAAGCCACATGCGGCTCTTTGGCCCCTTGAGTGTGGCTCTTCCACAAAGTACCACGTGCAGGCATGTACATACAGTGCGATTGAAACTTCGTGGCCCATGCGCAGAAGTCGGTATTTTGTGGAAGAGCCAGTATTTTGTGGAAGAGCCACACTCAAGGGGCCAAAGAGCCGCATGTGGATCCCAAGCCGCAGTTTGCCGACCACTGACCTAGGCATCCTCGCAGCCTCATCTCAGAGCTGAGGTCCGGGTAGGTGCAGCCTCCCCCCTGCCCCAGGCCCTCCCACAGGTCCCCTTGCCCCTGCCCCAGTGCCCCTCCCCCCTCTCCAACTTCCCATCCCCCAGGTCACGCCCTCCCAGAGCCCCCACAGCCCTAGGCTCCCCCAGGACCTACCCCTGCACCCCGCCGCCAGGCTCAGGCCCCATTTCCCATAAACTCACCCCTGCTGGCCAGCTGGCTTTCTCTGAGACTGGGGCTCCGGCTGTTCTGCTGAATAACCACCTGGTAATTAGCTCCACGATTTTGCTACGATGCTTATAATCGCCTCCATTAAAGTTATGGGATTTTCAGGCCGTAATGGCTTCCAGAGTAATTAATGCACAACTGGGTTTATTGCTAAGTTTATTTTTAGAGTTTCCCTCCCTCATCCCCCCTCCCTTTCCTTGCATAGATGTCTTGACCAGAACAGCCCCCTGCATCCTTGCCTCCCCCTGGCTCCCTCCCCCCTTCTGGAAGGTGCTGGGACAGCAGCAGGGGCGGCTTTCCTAGGGGAGGGTGGCTCTATGCCAGGGCTCACCCCATCTACGCCTGATCAGGTTTGGGGGTTCAGGGGCCTGGACGCTGCCTTCCCATGCCCCAGGAGACCGAAGGGCCTGGGTTTACGTCTGCATGTCCTGGCATTTGCCTTGGGCAAGCCACTGGTGCATTTCCCACGTGAAATAGCTGTAAGGACAGCGCAGAGCACCCGGAGTTGTTGTGATGCTGAACAGGAACTGCCCAGCATCACCTTCGGACACCATAGGTGCCATCTCACAGCTGTTGTTACTAACAACAGCCCAGCAGACGAGCGGGAGGTTGAGCGAGTGCCAGAGGTAGAGGCGTGGAATGAGGAGGCTGCCCAGAGGAAGCGTGCGGGCGGCTATGTGAGTGCCACAGAAGCTGGGCGTGCAGGCCGAATTCGCCGAATCGCACACAGCTCGCCTTGCCTGGCTTTCTCCACCCAGAACTTAGGGCTCTCCCCAAGATAGAGGGCATTTGAAAAAGCTTCATTGGAGCCACGGAGGACCCAGAGGCAATCTCCCAGCCAGGCCTTTTAGAAACTCCCTTGCCGTCCATCAAATGGCCTGAGCTCAGCCAGCCAAACGGAGACCCTGACCAGTCCATTTACAGCCCCTTCAGTGGTCCTGGAGTTGGGGACTGCGGCTAGGGGTGTGGCATAAGGTCACTGCTTCATTACACCCCAGGGCTGCCCCCCTTTATCCAGGCACCGTCCTCAGGACTCTAGGGGCGCTGACTTGTTTAATTCTCAGAACCACCTTGTAAAGTACCCATTTCACAGGTGAGAAAACTGGCACGGACTGTTGCCGTGACTTGGCAAAGGAACAACAGCTTGTTGGTGGCAGAGTTCAGTGTTTAAACCAGGGGTGGGCAAACTTTGTGACTCGAGGGCCACAATGGGTTCTTAAACTGGACCGGAGGGCCCGAACAAAAGCATGGATGGAGTGTTTGTGTGAACTAATATAAATTCAAAGTAAACATCATTACATAAAAGGGTACGGTCTTTTTTTTTTTTAGTTTTATTCATTTCAAACGGGCCGGATCCGGCCCGCGGGCCGTAGTTTGCCCACGGCTGGTTTAAACCAATGCAGGTGTGTCTGAAGTCTGTGCTCTTAACCTCTGCTCCCTGCTGAGCACCCGGGAGAAGGCAGTCCAGGCTCCACATGACAAGCCAGGGCCGGGCCTGGCCCTCCTGGATGCCGTCCCCGCCCAGGTCTCTGGCCATCCTCTTCTGCTCTCTCTTGCAGGTATGCACTTGGCAGGGTTCCTGACTGTGCCCTGAGCCGCCACCCCTTCTGAAACTCTGGCCGAGCTGGACTCTGCAAACCTGCTTTCGCAATGGGTGGGTTGTGAGCGCTGGTAAGACCCGCTAGCCAGCATCGGCTTCTCTGCCGTCCCCGTGCCTGACCTGTCCGGCCCATTCCTGTTCTCTTCTCCCCTGTGCTCATCCCTGCGTGCTGCCCCCGCCCCTGGCGCCGTCATCTGTCACCTCCGGACCTTGCCGCCGCTCAGGTAATGAGGAGCTGTGGGCCCAGCCAGCCTTGGAGATGCCGAAGAGACGGGACATCCTTGCCATCATCCTCATCGTGCTGCCCTGGACGCTGCTCGTCACCGTGTGGCACCAGAGCACCATCGCGCCCCTGCTCACCGCGCACAAGGGTGAGTCCCCGCCCCCCCCCCCCCCCCCCCCCCGCCCCGGCCTGGTGTCAGTAACGAGAGTGAGCACAGCCCATGCTGGGGGAGTTCTCATTTCCACTTACCAGGCAGCTGGGAGGAGCCATAAGGAGGATGCAGGCCAACGACCTGACCCTTGTAGGAGTCTTGGCCCCTTTGCGAATCAGGTGAATGCTCACACACACACACACACACACACACACACACACACACACTCAGGTGCGCAGAACTTGGTGTCTGATTCCAGGATGGCAAGGATTGGGAGCACTCGGCCTCAGTGGGGGAGAGGGATGGATGAAGAGGGTCCCCGGCCTGTGTTGTGTTTTAAAAACTCACGAGTATAGTCTTCACCCCTCTTTTCCTAGTTATGTTATCTGTGCAAGTGAGGGGGGGTCCCTTTCCCCACTGAGTGCTGGGGATGGGGTCCTTAATGATACTTTCCGAGACTGGCCCAAGAGGAGAAGTCATTTTTATTTGCATGGAATTCCCCATCGCTGGGTTTCCAAAGTCCCATCCCCCTTCGCCCAGTCCTGGAAGGCGTGCCGGTGGGGGGTCGGCAGCGCTAGAAGCAGAGCCAGTGTCCAGAGCTTCCGCTGCAGGCTGGCTGCAGTCCATCCGTCCACTGCGGGTGGGGTGCACAGGGCGGAGGGCCGTGTGGGTGAATGTGGGGAGCCAGGAGAGCACGCCCCCTGCAACGACACTCCCCCAACACAGAGGAGGAGACCAAGAGAGCGCGCTTCTTTGTTCAGGGAATTAAGTACACAAAATCTTCCTGCTGGCAGTGGCCACGCCCATTCTGGCCAATGACCTCTGCTCCCAGGTGTGACTGACAGTCAGCACTTTCCCTAGTGCCCCCAGCTTTACTGGGCATGCGTCTACCTCCCCTTTGTGGGGCCTGGGGGCATGTAAACCTGCAACTTCCTGGGGAAGCTGCCCAGATGCCATGCCTATACTGGTTGGCCTTCCGTTTGCTCCTTTCCTGTTACGAATAACTAGCTAATTACAAGGGCATCAGGTGGGCAGCCCTGACCTCGCCTGACCTAGTCACCCCGCCCGAGGAAAAGTCCCAGGAAGCACCCGCAGGAGAACTGGGCTCTTGAGTCCCCAGCTTCCCCCTCCACGGGCTGCCTTTCCCTCTGACACTGGGGGTTCCTACACCTCAAACCTTCCATGTGTCCCACATCTGACCTGCCCCCCCCCATGCCTTCAGTCTGCTGTCAAGCTTTCCCGGTGCACTCTGTGCACCCACAGACTCACACTCAAGGGCAGCAGTTCTCCCACCGACGTGCGCACAGTATGACACGGGGAGCGAGATAAACCCGGAGGCACCCGCCCCATCTCGGTGTGAAGGAGGACGAGGGCCCAGGTGGGGCCTGGGAATCCACATGTAGCCATCGCCCCAAGTGCCTGGGACGCAGGCCATAGCCAGGAGCCACAGGCTGAAGCCACTGCTCCACACAGTTACACTCTGGCCCTGCTGGGTCCCAGCGGTTCTGGATGCTTCCGGCCAGGTGAGGAGGGAGCCAGCATGGTGAGGGTCGGACACGTGGTCACATAAAACCCAACAAATAGCCCTAGCCAGTTTGGCTCAGTGGATAGAGCGTCGGCCTGGGGACTGAAGAGTCCCGGGTTCGATTCCGGTCAAGGGCATGTACCTTGGTTGCAGGCACATCCCCAGGAGGGGGTGTGCAGGAGGCGGCTGATCAATGTTTCTCTCTCATCGATGTTTCTAACTCTCTATCCCTCTCCCTTCCTCTCTGTAAAAAATCAATAAAATATATTTAAAAAAAAACAAAAACCAACAAATATAGGAACTGGAGGTGCAGCCTTGGACCTGGCCGGCGGCATCCAAAGAACCACAGCGCTGCCCCGTGAAGAACGGAGCCGAGGTCCCCTCTGCTGTGTGGGGAGTCGGGGCTAGGAAAGTGGGGAGACAGACAGCGCCAGGCAGGGGTCTGATGGCTCTCCTGGGAGCAGAGGGCAGGTTTGACCAGGCAGATGGGCGCATTCCGCCCAGTGCCCGAGGCCAGGGCCCGTTCGGTCCCCACACTGCCTGTCCCCACCCCCCCTCCCCTGCAGATGACGGCGGAGACCCCCGGCGCCCCGCCCCGCCCGGCGCGGACCCCAGGGAGTACTGCATGTCCGACCGCGACATCGTGGAGGTGGTGCGCACCGAGTACGTGTACACGCGGCCGCCGCCGTGGTCCGACACGCTGCCCACCATCCACGTGGTGACGCCCACCTACAGCCGCCCGGTGCAGAAGGCCGAGCTCACGCGCCTGGCCAACACGCTGCTGCACGTGCCCAACCTGCACTGGCTGCTGGTGGAGGACGCGCCGCACCGCACGCCGCTGGCCACGCGCCTGCTGCGCGACTCCGGCCTCAACTACACGCACCTGCACGTGGAGACGCCCCGCAACTACAAGCTGCGCGGCGACGCCCGCGACCCGCGCATCCCGCGCGGCACCATGCAGCGCAACCTGGCCCTGCGCTGGCTGCGGGAGACCTTCCCGCGCAACGCCAGCCAGCCGGGCGTGGTGTACTTCGCGGACGACGACAACACCTACAGCCTGGAGCTCTTCGAGGAGGTCAGGGCCGCCGGGCGGAGGCGGGGGAGGGGTGGGAGGACGCGGGGGAGGGGGGGAGGACGCGGGGTGGCGTGGGAAATGGGGGATGCTCCCACCGCGGCCCTTTGGGGAGGGGCGCAGAGAGGTCACAGGCGGGGCCAGGCTGGAGGCGGTGCAGCCTGCAGGGGCCGGACAAGGGACGGAGAGCCGACCCTCAGCGGTCCCCTGGTTAAAGGCGAGGGGTGCTTGGAGCCGCAGGACCACAGCCCTGCCTCAGCGGCTCGCCTGCATGAGGTGTGGGCCAGGGTCCTGTCCTGGGGGTTTGCGAGTCACGGTAGTTTGGGGGGGAGGAGGGTCAGACTCTGAATTGGAAAGAGAGGTTTCTTCGCAAGAAAGTGGCAGCCGGTGGGTGAAGGGGAGGGAGGGTCGTCCGGTGGGGGGGGGGGGGTGAGGGTCCCTGCAGGTGCCCAGCTGCGCCCCGACGCGGCCTCTGATGACCCGTGAGCCCAGCGTGCGTGGGTGACGTCGCCTCCCGCGGGGACGGGCATCGCTCCCGTCGTGGGCACTCGGGGGCCTGACTCTGCGTCCCCTGCAGATGCGCAGCACGCGGAGGGTGTCCGTGTGGCCCGTGGCCTTCGTCGGGGGCCTGCGGTACGAGGCCCCGCGGGTCAACGCGGCCGGGAAGGTGGTCGGCTGGAAGACGGTGTTCGACCCCCACCGGCCCTTTGCCATAGACATGGCCGGGTTCGCGGTCAACCTGCGGCTCATCCTGCAGCGCAGCCAGGCCTACTTCAAGCTGCGCGGCGTGAAGGGGGGCTACCAGGAGAGCAGCCTCCTCCGGGAGCTGGTCACGCTCAGCGACCTGGAGCCCAAGGCCGCCAACTGCACCAAGGTACGCCCCGGGAACCACGGCCCTGAAGGCAGTTTGTCACCCATGCGGCAGCCACCCTGAAGTCCAGCAGGAGATGGGGAGGGTGGTGACCAGTGAGGCCGAGCCAGGTGTGTCCCCTCCCGCGCCGCAGAAGAGCTGGCCTTCACGGCCTCCCTGCGATTACATGGTCATGTGTGCACACACGGACAAACGCATGTGCGCACAGGCACAGGCACACGCACACGCACTTCCTAGTTTGAGCTTCTGCAGGGAGCGCCTGGGCGGTCCCCTGGCTGAGCTGAAGGCTCCTGAACAACCTTCCCCCTCTCCAGGGAGCCCTGGGCTGTGGGGCTCAGTGGGTTGAAGGTCGTCCCGTGCACTGAAAGGTCGCCGGTTTGATTCCCGGTCAGGGCACATGCCCAGGTTGCAGCTCAGTCCCTGGTCAGGGTGCGTGCAGGAGGCAGCCGATCGATGATTTTCTCTAAAATCAATAAAGACAGTATATATTTAAAAAAAAGAAAATGCAGGAGAGCGTAAGAAGCAAGAGGAGTCTTCAGGTTTATCTGTATTTTTTCTGTAGTTGTGCACACTCTGTTCCCAACAGCTATTCTGAATGCACCCTATGTACAAACAGCAAGAGGGAGGCGTCGGCAGAAATAAAGGACATTGGAGAGCGTCCTGATGGAACGGGGGCAGAACGGGAGGGGCAGGGGCTATACTTGCAGGGTCTGGGCGGGAGCAGGAGGTGGCAGGGGGAGGCCTGGGGGCCTGTTCCATGCTGTCTCCCGTCTCTGGACACGCAGATCCTGGTCTGGCACACGCGGACGGAGAAGCCCGTGCTGGTGAACGAAGGCAAAAAGGGCTTCACGGACCCCACGGTGGAGATCTGAGCCCCGGGACGCAGGTACGGCCGGCCGAGGGCCGCGGCGCACGGGGCAGGCCCACACCCGGTGTGGACCCAGAATCCATCTGCCAAGACTTCCTCTCGGTCTTCCACTGTGGGAGGACAGGGAAATGCCAGCATGAGGGGAAGAGGCCGAGCTGGCGTCCCCTGGCCCTCCCCTTCCCCTCCCCCTTGCCCTGTCTGGAAATTAGCGAGAGCCAGCCTCTCTCCCACACAGCTGGGCCCTCTCGCCTCCCTTGGGGGGCCCCTCCTTCCAGACGTTGCCTGGTCACCACCATTATTCTGGCCATGACACCTGTCCCATAGCAGGCACTGCCGTGTGCTCGCTCCAGGCTCTTTCTGTGGATTCCTCTTTGCCGCCGTGACGAGGACCCTCACTCATTGCCTTCCCCTCATCGCGCATGCCCATGTGTCCCCCAGTCGTAACCGTGGGGGGGAGGGGGCGTGCCTTGGTGAAACTGTGGGCGCAGAGCCTGGTTCAGCGCCTGGCCTACCACTTTCACGGTTTCACCTTCCTTGCTCTAGGCTTCCGTTTCTGCGTCTGTAAAATGGGTTGTTGGGGGCCCCGAGAACAGACTCCGGCACGTTCTACGTCCTCTGTAGGCGTTGCTGTTGCTATTTCAGTCTTTAACGTCCTCTATGGATGTGGGCCTCGGGGTCTGCCTACATTTTAGAGGCAAAGGGATGATGTTCAGGAAAAGCTCCATGAGATGAATTGGGCCGGGTGACTGGTCACGCCAGGAACTTCCTCTGGGCGTGTGTTTCTAGGATGTCATCCCGGAGGTGGGAGCTGACAATGGACACAGCTGGACGCCAGCCCGGAGTTCAGTGTCAGCTTCTGTGTCACGTTTGCAAGTCCCCTGTGCATCGGGGACCCCAGGGTGTCAGCCTGTTTTGTCCCCCGAACTTAAGACATCATCTGGGCCAGTGCCACCGAGAGCCATTAGTACAGAGCCCAGCTCCCTGCCTCCTGCCCTCACACGCCTCACCGCAAGGGTGCCACGGAGGACCTGGCCACTGGGCCAGGCGGCTCCTCAGTGAGGCCTGTTGGGGGCTAAGGGTTGAGTAGCTTGGCCACATTGGCCACTCTGATACCCGCCTCACTCATGGATCCTCCCCACCTTCACAGGAGCTTCTTCTCACACCCTGATCCTGCCTTCCATCCTCTCCCCGTGGCTGACGGTCCTCCAAGGCAAACTCCGCACGAATGGCCATCAGCCTCCTTTCTATCCTGGGGCTTCAGAGAGCCCAGCCTGAGGCCAGGACAAGGGACGGAGAGCCTAAAGCACAGAAACCCCAGACATGTTGTTCTCTTCCACCCAGCGCGGCAGGGCCCCGCTGCCAGCCCGGCCCCCGCCCTCCTCCCCGGAGGTTCCCGCACCCCAGGCCCGAGTGATGCCGGACAGCGGGGCGTCGGAAAAGACTCGGCGGTCACGTGGAGGTGGCCCTCCTGGCTCCCTGCTCCTGGGTCCAGCATGGCCACACCGGCCAGCGGGGCAGAGGATTCTGGACACCATCCAGCAGGCCCTGCCCGGGCACCTCGGAGAGTTGCTCCCAAGTACACGTGTCTCTGTGGCTGTTCTCTAGTCCCTGTCTCCAGAGCATAAGTCCGTCTTTGATCCCAGCAGCGGTCAGCCCTGCAGGAGGGAGCAGGCCTAGCCCCCAGGCTCCCCCGTGCCCCGGGCTGTGGTGGGAGAGGAGCTCCTTCCTCCCCCCAGGCCCCTCAACCCTGCAGCACAGAGAAGCAGATGGGCCTCAAGCCAGCACAGGCCACGGGTTAGCCTGGACCACGACCACGTGGGCCCGTCCCCCACGCTGCCACCCCCACGCCCACTGGGCGCCAGGGACCTTTGCCTGGGCCAGGACGGGGAGGGCAGGAGCCCTCTCCCTGAAGCCCTTGAGAGCCACAGACCTCAGGGGCAGAGAGGTGGGGGCAATTCCAAGCCTCCTTCCTGCCCCTGGTTTGGGGGCCGGGGGGGGACTGCGTTAGCAGAGATATTTATGGGCAAGAGACCGAGATCATTTGGACACAGAGGGGAAAGGATACCCGAGCACACACGACGTTGGAAATAATTCTATTTTAAACACAACGTGGGAAAGAAAAATCTCCCTTCTCTCCTGGTGGGGAGCCTGCAGAGCGAGCCGCCCGAGAACAGTGCATGCGCTGGCAGCTCCCTCCGCCAGGGGGCGTGTGTCCGGCTCTCCCGCCGCCGGACAGGCCCCTGGCTTTGTGGCTGGGGACAGCGCCCTCTGGTGGCGATCCCACTCCTCATGCTCCTGAAAGTCGGAAGCACAATTTTCCTCTCGCGTGGAGGAAAAGGAAAGGCTTGAGCCTACGGAAGGGGTGTTTATTTTTTAACCGCTAACACTTCATTTAAACTCGCAGGACCAGTCTGAGGACCACAGAGAACCCACTCCTGGAGGAGAGGGTCATTGGGGGGGGAGGGAGGGGATTGGACTTAGTCCAGCAACCTACACATTCAAAAAAAATAGCATCGGTTGCCTGTTTTGAAACAGACGCAATTTTCCACGTAGTCACGAGCCCACCCAATGGGATCTTATCCCTGGGAACCCTGAGCCACCTTGTAGGACAGCCCCCCAACCTCTTACATAGTCAATGGTTGCTTTGGAAATCAAGCTCTCGGCATCACGTGGCGTGGTGTGGGAGAGAAGGGACGAGGTGGGCACAGGCGGCCATCAAATGTGTGAATCCAGGCCCAGGCATTCCACTGCCCCCCAGCCCTGTGCTCAGGTGAGCTTGGCTGGTCTATGGCTACCTTCTCGGCCAAAAACAAAACAAACAAAAGAAAACACCAAAAATCCCCAGAAACAACCCAGGGCTCATCTTCAGGAAATTGATACGGAACAGAGCGAGGCATTTTCTCTTGCTGCCTCTCCTGTATTACTTTGTTTGGCAGGACATGTTTCCGCCCTATGTCCTCCAGTACAGTGGGGCCTTGACTTACGTGTTTGATTCGTTCCGTGACGGAGCTCGTAACTCAAATCACTCGTATGTCAAATCAAAAAGTGAACGAGTGAGACACGTGATGCTGGGCTGATGTGGTGTTCACTGTGATGTTCGCTGTGCCAACTAGCGGTGGGGTATCTGAAGCTGGCTCGTGACCCGAATTTTAGCTCGCAACTCAAAGCAAAAAATCGGCCGAGAGAGAGACGGCTCGTATCTCGAAAAACTCGTTAGTCGGGACACTCGTAAGTCAAGGCCCCACTGTAGCTGCATGTGGGTTTATTTATCACTGTAGTCCTGGAGGACTGCAGCTTCCTTCTTTGCTGGGGACGAGTTTGTGATGAATCAGAATGTGGTCCAGGACTATACCGTTTGCTTTCCACACTTCCCACCACAGAGGCGTGACGCTGGGGGCTGGGCGTCCCCATCAGAGATGGTGGAGGGCGGAGCCCGGGGCAGCCGCACCCTCGGGTCTGTTTTCATTAACTGTCTGTCATCTGTTTTTAAAATTAAAAGTCAGACACGGTTTTTAACATCCCTAATCCTCCTCGGCCCGGCTTGATTGTGTTCCCCTGGATTGCTTGAACCCTCCACCGAATGAGTGTCTGCCAGGTGCCTACGATGAGCTGCATTATTCCAGGAGCCAGCACGTCTTCATGGAGGTCCCCTCCTCACGAGGGGACGCGGGTGGACAGCATTTCAGATGCGATCTGGTCTGAGGACAAGCATGAGGCCGGGTGGGGGGCACAGAGGGCCGCTGTGGGGGAGACCTGAGCCCCACACAGGCCCCCCAGATAAGGTGACATCTGAGAAGAGCAGCATGCAGACGAGACGTGCCATTGTCTGGCCAGAGCCTTCCAGAACAGAGACCTCTGTCCCTGGTAGGAGAGGGCTTAGCAAGTTTAAAAACCAGCAACAAAGCCAACGTGACTGAAACCGACTGGGAAGGTGGGAGGGATCGGTGGTGGGAGATGGGACGGGCAGGACGTGTTGGTTGGTCCTGGGGACCTGGGTGATGTTGAAGCAGAGAAGTGAGGGCGGGCTGGGGGAGGCTCGGCAATGAGCCAGGTCCAGGCGCTGGTGAGCTGGAGGGAAGTGCCAGCGGTGGGGGGGAGGGTAGTTCGGTTCTGGGGGTGTTTGCGAGGCACAGCCAATCAGGAGGTGGTGGTGGAGTCAGTGCGGATGCCGAGTGGCGGCCGGGGTGCACGCACCTGTGCCCCGCTGCTCGCTGCCTTTGCCTCCGGCTGACAGCAGCACAGACGGGTCAGAGAACTACCACCACCGAGGGTTCAACTCTACGGCTTTATTGCAACTCATGACAGCGAGCCCGGCCCCAGAGCAAGTGCCTGCATTGCGGACAGACAGACAACTGCGAGGAAGCCTGCCTCTCCTCCCTGCAGCTTCGTCACAGGAGGCGGGGGGGGGGGGGGGGGGGGGGTGGGGGGGGGGGGTGGGGGGGGGGGACTGAGCTGGCGGCGGCAAGGTCTGCGCAAGGCCTGGTACCCAACGTTCCCCAGAGGCGACCCTCATTCCCCCGCCCCCCCCACCCCCCCACCCCCGCACCCCTCGCCACGCCCTGGAGCTGGGCCCTCTGCCCTTTCCCCCTGTGCCTCCGAGAGGGGTGGGTTCCTGCTGGGACCCACAGTCCCCCCATCACTGAGTGAAACGGGACCTGCTCCCCGTTTCAGGAGAACAAGGGGCTGAGATGTCGGTTTCTCTTCAGCCCGGCCTGCCATCCTGTCGGATGCGCTTACAGTGGGAAGGAAGGCAGGAAACGTGTGTCTCTCAAACGGGGTTCCTTCCAGGACCCCAGGGAAGGCGTGGGGAGGCTGCGAAGAGACAACCGCCGCCCCGGCTGGTTTGGCTCCATGGATAGAGCGTCGGCCTGCGGACTGAAGGGTCCCGGGTTCGATTCTGGTCAAGGGCACATGCCCGGGATGCAGGCTCGATCCCCAGTAGGGGGTGTGCAGGAGGCAGCCGATCAATGATTCTCTCATCATTGATATTTATCTCTCTCTGAAATCAATAAAAATATTTTTTAAGAAAAAAGAAACAATAATCGACTCAGGAGACACCTCTTCACTACCCTCTACCGATGGGGCCAAGGCCTCTATTTCAGAAACAGAAAGGGGCCCCGAGGGATGGGCCAGGCCGGCGAGAACGTTCGCAGGGCACAGCTGGGTGCAGCAGCCACACCCAGCAGCCAGGCCTCCCCCAGGCCCAGGTGTCACCACATGGAGACCCGACCAGACACTCTCACCCCAGACATCCATCCCTCTGCCCTCTCCCCGGAAAGAGGGAGGAGGACAGTGCCATCCACAGAGCCCAGCCAAGAACCCCCTCAGGTGAGAAGGGCGTCCTCCCCTAAACAGCCCCCGCTCTTCTTAAGCAGGTTCGGGGTCTTGAACCACAGCAGTGGGCAGAGGTACAGCCCTCGGCTCCCGGAGGGAACGCTTCCGATGGGCTCCCCCCGCATGGGCCTGGGGGGCAGCCCATCAGACCTCCAGGCAGCCGTGAGGACAGGCGCCCCCCGCTTCCCACCACACGGCTCAGTGAATGTACTGGTTCCTGCCCAGGTGGGGTGTCTCGGTGAACTGTATCACAGGGCCTGCCGCCCTCTCCTCGAAAACAATGACCTGGGGAGAGACGCGCAGGGGTGGCAGCAGCCGGGGTGTCTGGAGCCGGAGAGGGCGCCTTAGGGAAGGGGCTGGGAACTGGGCGGAAGGAACAGGGGCCCACAACGCCCCAGAGCCAGGAGGAGCCGAGAGGGAGCTGGCCAGAACTCTCCCTCTCCAGCCCTAACAGACTGTGGCAAGGGCCTCCCTCCCTCCCTCCCTCCCTGGGGAGCACGGTGATACCAGGAGGGCGGGAGTGGGAAAGGGCCTGGGAAGAAGGGAAGGGGCTGCAAGTGCTCCCACCTGGTTGATGCCTTGGTCCAACCAGGCGCCTGGGAGGTAGAGTGTCTCCTGGGGTCCGATGTTCCAGTAGCGCCCCAGGTTTTGGCCGTTGATGAAGACAACCCCCTTCTCCCAGCCCTTTGAGCGGAGTGAGTGTGAGTCGGCCGCAGAGCCGGCACAGGGAAACCCGCTCCGGGCTCCTCTCGGCTTCCGAACGGCCAATGTGACAGCCAGGAGATGGCCGGGCGGGGTGCCCCATCTCTCTGTCCCAACAGCCCTGACTTCCCACCCTGGACGGAGGAACCTGGGCCCTGAGAAGTCCCACAGGGTGGCCCCTCTGCTGGGGGCCCACTCGCTCCCTCCCCGGGGAGGCCAGGCCTTTGCAGAGGGGGCAGCCCAAAGCCGGACGGTCCAGGCCCAGGCGCAGGGGAGAGAGGGCGAGGCCTTGTGGGGAGCAGTCCCTCCTCCGGGCTCGGGCTCAGAGCAGCTGAGGACGGACCAGAACCTGTGCCGGGGGCGGCTACGAACCTCCAGCTTCATGAAGGTGTCCAAGGGGGAAAGGGCCACAGGCAAGGCGCCCAGGAAGAAAGCGGGGAACACAGGTGTTTCGGGGACCAGGTTCCACGTGCTGGAGCTGAATCTATGGACAGAACAGAAGACAAGGAAGGGAGGGGGTACCTTCTCAGATCCGGGCCCCACCCCGCATCCCATGGCAAAGGCGCCGGTCCACGGGGCCCAGGAATGGCAGCGGGTGGTGCCGTGGAAACAATCGCGTCTCCAGGGCGGGCACTGCCCCACCTGGGCACATGGCAGGGCCCTGGTCTGCTCACAGCTGAGTGAGAGGAGGGGTGAGGCCGGGGCAGCTCCCGGGCCCGCCGGCTCTCTCTGCACGTCCCCTGGGAGCCCACACTCGGCCCTCGGCTGGGACCTACCTCTGAAAGAAGCTCTTTTTCATGTCCAGGCTGTAGATTCTGAAGTTTTTCAGGGGAGAATTATTCAGGTAGATATTTCCAATTAAGCCTGTGGGACGGAGGCAGGGAGGGTGAGACACACCCGGCCTGGCCTCTGCCAGCCTCACCCAGGGGCAGTGTCTGGGAAGTTCAAGGTTTCTCCTGAAGTGCATGCCCCCAACGGGGCAGCAAACCTCCCCCATAAAGCGCTGAGGGGCTGAGAATGAGTAACCCCGTGCCTGCCAGGCCCCAGGACGTGCGTGAGAGAACAGGCCGAGGGCAGACAGAGCTCAGAGGATCCAGCTCAGTGCTCACTGTGCATTCACCACGGGCATGTGGACGGCACACACAGGGAAGGCTAACAGGGAAGAGGTCAGGACCCAGGGGGGCCTTTCAGAACCTCCTCCACCTCACTGCAGGGGCCTCCCTGGCCCCCTCCAATGGCTCCCCATGACCCGCTCCCTCCAATGGCTCCCCATGACCCCCTCCCTCCAATGGCTCCCCATGACCCCCTCCCTCCAATGGCTCCCCATGACCCGCTCCCTCCAATGGCTCCCCATGACCCCCTCCCTCCAATGGCTCCCCATGACCCGCTCCCTCCAATGGCTCCCCATGACCCCTCCCTCCAATGGCTCCCCATGACCCCCTCCCTCCAATGGCTCCCCATGACCCCCCTCCCTGCAGCCAGCCTGGAGGCCTGCTGAGGAGCTGGGGTGGAGAAAGGACAGCCAGCCCACGCTGAGTGTCAGCAGCTCCTCGCCCAGCGTGCGCCGTGACCCACCTTTGCGCTGCTCATCGATATTATGCCCGTAGTTGACGCGCCCGCAGTTCTCCACCAGGATCCTCAGCAGGGTGTAGCCCTGCCGGAACAGGGCAGCCGATGACTGTCCCTCCCTTGCAGCACTCCAGCCCCTCCCTGAGCGGCCGGGATGGGAGGGGAAGCGCCCCTGCGATCAGAAAGCGAGGCTCTGCCCGCTCCCCACGCACAGCTCTGGTTAAGGAGCTCCTGGTTCCCAGGTCCTCCTCTCTGATTCCCGCCAAACCTGCTGAGGAAGAGGCTGGCGCTACCCACCGCCCAGCTCCCCAGGACACAGACCTGGATTAAGGGGATGACGATGTCCTTCCGCTCATAGTCCAAGAAGCCAATGAACACTGTGTTCACAAACACCTGCCGGACAAACGGACAGACAGCATCGCGGGCTGACGGGAGGGAGGAGAGAGAGGAACCTCTGCCAAGAGAGGAGAGAGCCGCACTGCGAGGCCCACCTGTACACACTGGTACCAGAGGGGCACGCGAGCGCGAAGGGGAGGGATGCTGCCAGCTCGGTCCCTGCCAGGGCACAGGACGTCAGAGGAGACGCTCCTACCTGTCCCCGGTCACGCACGAGACCCCTGAGGACGCCAGGTGAGCCGATGGTTGTCTCGTACAGGGTGTACCCGAAGGACTGGCCATTCCCATTGTTCACTGGCAGGTTCTCCATGTTGACAGGCTTTTCAGAGATGGTTGGCTGCATAGAGGGCAGACAGGAGGGGGCACAGGGCTAGCCGGGGTGGGGGGAAAGGCAGCGACCTCCTCTGGATCCACTGGGGAAGGGCAGGGTAAGCAGACAGCCCCCACCTGGGGGCTGGTGCCCTGGGGGCAGTGGCGGGCAGGGGCCTTTACCAACGTTTTCTATTTTGATTTCTCATGGCTCTCCAGAGCCGCAGGGAAGGGGGATGTGAAAGAGGAAGAAGATGTGGGAGAAAAGAAAAAGAATAGCGCCCTGCTATGCGGGGCCTTGGAGCTTTTCAATCCACCATCATTTCAGACCACACAACCCTCTCTCCGCATCAGCGACGGGAGGTGCACCCTCCTCTCTCCCGCGGAGCCTGCGGAAACGGAACCCCTCGCGTTGCCCAGCGTCCCTTCAGGTTCCTTTTGTGCTTTCCCACTTCCTGCTCCCGTTTTCTCTTCCTCCCGGACAGCTGCAGGGAGGGCTCCCTGGCCCGGCCCCCCTGCGGCAGCGCTCACCGGCTCCATGTACTGGAGGGCATCCCACAGCGACAGGTACAGCGCCGGCCGCAGGGACTCGTACGCCGTCTTGGGAAGAAGCTCGGGTGGGGGAGGCAGAGGGCTGCCTGCAACACAGACCACAGGGCCCCCCCAAAAGGACCAAACAGTCACTACCTCCTCCAGCGGCCCCCCTTCGCCCCCCCAAACCCCCCCCCCCCCCGCATTCCTATCCATGGCCCCATGGGCTCCTTAGTCTGAGCACCGCCCGGGACAGGCCGACCCGCTGACACGACTAGACCCACTGGGAAGGGGATGCCGAGGGAGGGGTGTGCGTGGGGGGGCACACAGGGGGCTTTCTCAAACCCTCAGAAGTCAGCACCTGCAAACGGGCAACCCGGGCAAGACACAGCCACATGCAAACAGCCTCCCAAGCCTGCCTGTCCCTGCCTTGAGGCGTTCTCGCACACAGACCGCCTGGGGGGAGGCGGGCAGGGAAGAGAGAACACTGTAGGGCAGTGATGGCGAACCTTTTGAGCTCGGCGTGTCCGCATTTTGAAAAACCCTAACTTAACTCTGGTGCCGTGTCACATATAGAGATTTTTTGGTATTTGCAACCATAGTAAAACAAAGACTTATATTTCTGATATTTATTTTATATATTTAAATGCCATTTAACAAAGAAAAATCAACCCAAAAAATGAGTTCGCGTGTCACCTCTGACACGCGTGTCATAGGTTCGCCATCACTGCTGTAGGGGCTCTTCGACCAGAGCAAGGGCCCAAGCTGGTGCTTGGCTGCTGTTCGCCAGGTACCTGAGATGGAGCCAAAGAACTCTCGGAGCTTGACGTACTTGGCTGTGTAGTCCCCGGCCTCGGTCAGCACCGCGTCATAGTCTGCAAGACACGGGGCCCTGTCACTGCTCACTCGGCAAAAAGAGAGAAGGGAGACGCTGGGGTCGGCAGCATGGTCCTCGTCCCAGCAAGTGGGAGGCAGAACACTTCGGGGGTGAGCTGTCAGCAGGAAGACTCTAAATACAACTAACTACTGCAAAATGCCGCCAAACTGCCCATGGCCACAGCACAGCCCCACATGTCCCTGCGTCTTTCCTGCCTTCTGGAGGGCATGGGGGTCACAGCACCTCCAGGGCCTGAGCGGGACCTCCCCGCCTGGGGAAGGGGGGTCCTCTCTCACGTCCTCCGGCCGACTCCCTAATGCTCGCGGCCTGCCAGTGGGCTCCCGCCTCCCACTGCTCTGCAGGTTGAAAAGTGACCGTCCACGCCAAACCTCCCCCCCCTCCCCCTCCCAGACACTCGAGCCAAATGCATTCAAGGTGCCAGGGCTGTCCCTGAGGGACTCTCGGTAAAAACCCGTGCACACCGATGATGGGGCGTTCCGGGAAGGGTCGGCCCTGGGGGACACTTGCCGTAGCTGGTGACGTCGGACTTATAGTCATGGAAATGCATGGCTCCGCTGATGAAGCCGAAGTTGGTGCCTCCGTGGAACATGTAGAGGTTGATGGAAGAGCCGGCGTCGATGATGGCTGACACGGTTTTTAAAACCTCTACGGGGAGAGGGGAGGGGCATGCGCAGTGAGCCCGAGTCTGAGACAAGCCAGATGTCCCCGGGCACGCTCGCCTCTCCCCGTCCCCCCGCAATTCAACCCCCTGGCTGTCCTTCCGCTTCCCTGACGCCCCTGTCATCGGAGGAGGAAGAGGAGTCACTGGGACCCCAGCTCCAGAGCTTGGGCCTTGCAGTTGTTTTAAAAATCACAGACAAGCCCTAACCGGACTGAAGGGTCCCAGGTTCGATTCCAATCAAGGGCGTGTACCTTGGTTGCAGGCACATCCCCAGTAGGGGGTGTGCAGGAGGCAGCTGATCGATGTTTCTCTCTCACCGACGTTTCTAACTCTCTATCCCTCTCCCTTCCTCTCTGTAAAAAAATCAATAAAAATATATTTAAAAAAAATAAAATCACAGACAAGCCTTCATTGACTATGACCCAGGGCAGCTTCCGCTGGCCCCCAACATGCTTCGCAACGTTACGCCCCCTCACTGAGACACAAGCAGGGGGGCTCATAGGTAGGGATATGGTGCTGACTTCCTCCCCAGTCCTCCCCTTATTAGAGAATGGACCAATGACATGAAGACAGTATCAAAGGAGAAATATAAATGGTTAATAAATAGACACACACACACACACACACACACACACAACAGCATTGGTAAAAGAAACGCGAAATAAGAACGACATATCAGACTGGCAAACATTACAATTATTTTCATACTCAGTGTTATGAATCTGTGGGAAACTGGTATTCTCCTTGAATAACGGAGAGTTAAGAATTGCTGCAATCCTTCTGGGCAGCAGTTTAGTAAATAGATTTATCAAAATTGCATTCGTGTAGTCAGGGTATTGCTAAGAACTTGTCATTGGGAAAAACAGGCCAAGTGTGCAAAACTGGATGTTCCAGCACACTCAGTGCCATGGTGTGCGATTCACAGGACGCACTGGAAACCACCCCAGTGCACGTCTACAAGAGACTGGGCACGTAGCTGACTGAGACGCAACACAACCGGCTTCTTGGAAACAGCGATGGAATGTATACCGACAGGACAGAAAGCTGCCCATTTGTGTCACTCGCCGGCACCAGCAGGCGACAGGTCCTGCGCAGAAACAGACGTGCCGGCATCTGTCCGCACCCGTCTGTACGTGCACGCAGGGCTGCAGACAGGGGCAGAGCGACAGCTGCCTAGACAGTGCGTATCACAGTGCTGTCTGGGCTCTAGGATTTTTATTTCTTCTTTAGACGTTTTCTATATTTGCTGGATGTTTGCCACGAGCATGTGTTCCTCATCTCATTACAAAAACATAATAAAGCCATTTAGAAATCTTACTGTTGCCCAGCGGGCGTGGCTCAGTGGTTGAGCGTTGACCTGTGAACCAGGAGGTCACCGGTTCAATTCCCAGTCAGGGCACATGCCCAGGTTGTGGGCTCCATCCCCAGGAGAGGGCGTGCAAGGGACAGCTGATCAATGATTCTCTCTCATCCTTGATGTTTCTCTCTCTCTCTCTCCCTCCCCCCTCCCTTCCTCTCTGAAATCAATAAAAATGTGTTTTTTAATAAAAATCTTACTGTTCACTTCAAATGTCAAGACACATGATTCTGGAGTATCAAGAGCTAACTCTGACATGCAAATAAACTGCAGACTCAGTGAGGGGGAAGTCGGAACTTATTCCCACCCCCATTAGACGTAGGGATTGCAAGCACTTACCAGAAGCATCCAGGATGTTGTGGGGGCCCCCCCAGGAGTCAAACCACCCCGTCCAGTACTCCATCACCATCTTGGGCTGAACCCCCTGGCACCACAAAATGAGAAGTTAGCTGGTCAAGATTGGGGAACGGAGGAAAGCCCCTTGCAGGGCGAGGCCACGCCCTCAGTCCTGCCAGCTGCCCCCCTGGGCCCCGAGGCCCCTGAGGGCAGAGCACGGAGGCTGCCAGAGGCACCTGCCCCAGCTTAGCCTCCAGGCGTGGCCTCCGCCTTGCAGGTGGAGAGCGAACGCGCTCCCAGAGGTGGCACAGTAGACCCCGCTGCACGCGGTGCTGGTGAGAAAACCTTCCAAGTTAAGGCTTCATCCTAGAACCCAGCCTTTGGCCTGGGAGTCTCCTCCTGCACCGACTGACCCTCAAGCCTTGCCTAGCCTCTCCGGGAAGGGAGAATGGTGTCAGGGTGACCGCTCTGTGGCTGCAGAACCCCCCGCGACTGCTCCCTTTCAGCTGGAAGAGTCCAAGGGCAGAGCGTGGGCCATCTTCAAGGCCCAGGGACATTTCAGTCAAGTTTACGAAATCGGAGCCGAGGGGCAGGACGCCCTAGCACAGCTACTCGCAGAGCAGCTCTGCAGCCACGCTGCCCGCCTCATCGCGTGGGGAGGATATTCAGCAAGTCTCAGGCACGACTTCAGAGCCTGCCTCTGGCACAGGTGGTCCCAGGGATGCCGACATCGGTCCCAGGGCCCTGCTCCAGCCTGCACGTTTGCAGAAGCACCAGAGGATTGGGGGGGTGGGGAGGGGGTTTGCAGGGAGGAGGACGGATACGCTGGTATTTCAGGTTGCACACCGAGCCTTCCTCATTCATCACGTACCTCCGCGGTCAGGGACAGCAATACATTTAGAGGCGGCTGAATACACAATCTGATCCCAGGTGACGGGCAGGCTTACAGGCCACTCGGTAGAAGGCACCAACCACGCCAGGGGAAAGGCCAGACTAAGAAAGTGGCTGGGTTTTCCTTAGTGTTGGCTGTCTACCTCCCGAAGGGGAGATACTGTATGACATTGAAGTCCAGGAAAGGAGAAGCCGTTCTAAGTCCCGCACGTCACTGGTCTCCGGGCCAGGAGGGGACTCTGACTTGAGGGTGCTGGGGCCAAGCTGGGGGGCTCTCCAAAAGCCCAGGTCACTGCCCTGCACAGTGTGATTCCAGCTGGAGCCGTGCACCCACTCGGGCTGTGCTGCACACCCCAGCCTGCCCCTTACTGCTGGGTGCTTGCTCTGTCCTACAAAGCTGTCTCCTTAACTGGAAAATGGTAACAGCGGTGGCCAGCTCCCAGGGGTCCTGGGAAGGTTAACTGACACGATGCACAGAGAGCCCTTAGCACACGGCTGAGTCCACACAACTCCCGTCAAGAGGCCTCAGTGCGTGCACCCAGCCCAGAGCTTAGAACATGACTCCAGGCCCAACTGCAACGCCTCAGGGCACACGGCTCCCCTGGCCGGGGCGTGGCAGCCCGGTGCACGGGGTCAGGGTTTGCAGCGTGCAAGGCGGGCTGTGAACTGAAAAGCTGGCAGGGCCAGAGTCCCCCTCCCCAAGAGGCACCGAGACGCCGCTGGAGGGCGAAGAGCGGGGAATGGAATTCCTGACCAAGAGGCCCCACCGAACTCACTTCAGAGCCCCACACGCACGCGGAGCAGCAGCCAGCTCCCCCGGCCGGGCTCACCTGGACACTTAGGAGGAAGATGGTCAGTAACTGCAGGTCGTGTTGCGACTGTAAGTTGATGGTGGCCAGCACTGGGGGCGGAAAGGAGAGAAGAGAAGGTGAAGTGTTGTCGCGAAGCCAGGAGGACTTGCCGAACTGCCCCAGACCTTTCTCAATTCACCAGCCAAACAAGCGAACTGATCTGGACATCGTTTCCCACCCCGGAGCAGAGTCCGGTTCCTCTGATGCCAGATGGTCTTGTTCACCTGGACCCTCAGCTCTCAGCACAGACCTCACCACGCTTCTGATCAATGTCACTTTCCCAGCCGGAGTGCATTTCTGCTCATCGCCCTCTTAAAGGAGCCTGCAGTCAGATCTTGACTTTGCACCTCAAGCACCAGGACAGGCTGACGGCTGAAATACAGACTCCCCGTGCATTTCTCAGACGAGGGCTGATTTTCTATTCTACCCAATCATGTGTTATAGTTTTTAAATTGAAGGTGGTGTTTCTTAACATTTTTAATTGACGTTTAGAGAGAGAGAGAGAGAGGAAGGGAGAAAGACAGAGAGCTAGATACATCAATGAGAGAGAAACATCATCAAACGACAGAGCTGGCGACAGCAAGTCCGCCGCGGACACGGACGCCCCAGTGCCACGCAGAAGGGAGAAGGATCGGCGGCTGCCCCGGCAGCGTGCACAGCCAGGCCGGGCGCGCCCGCCTCCACGCACCTCCGTCGATGACCCCGTTGCTCAGGCCGTCCTTGTTGTCTGAAGTCAAGAGCAGCTCCACAATCCCTCGGTCCTCCAAGGCCTAGGGGAGGGAAATGAGGGGGTCACCGTCCACCCCTCCTCAGAGCTCCTGCCGGCCACGCCGCTGGGAAGGAGGCGGCAGGAAGGGAAGGAGGAGCTTCCAATAAAGCATGTTATTTCCCTGCAGAAGACAGACACCCGCTCTGTGCATGTGCGCGATGGTGGGCAGAGCTCCGTCGGCTGGAGGTCAGCGCGGCAGGGGCAGGGCTGCCCGGCTCAGGCACCCTCGGCTGCTCCCGGTCCCGCAAGGTGCCCAGAATGGCTACTGTGCGTCCCTAGACAGGACTACGCAGGGGCCGGCTCAGCGAGGCCAGACGCCGTACTGCCACCGGGCAAGAGACCGCAGGGACCCCAGAGGGGGCCAGGACCTCAGGGACAGCCCACGCCTCCCCGTCACCCTCGCCAGAGCAAGCAGCCCACCCCTTCCCCACCCCCAGCAGGGTGGGCTCCGGCACCAGCCGTGCCCCTGGCACGTGCCCGTGGCGTGCTGCACATGCCCAGAACAGTCAGCGCTCCCCGAAGGCTGTGAATCAAATGGTGAAGATAAGCGGAAGGGGCACACGCCGTGCTGAGGGACAGTAACCGTCTCCCCATCAGAACAACTGCTGACACGGGGAGCCGGGGCGAGCCCCAGGCCTCCCTGGGCGCGTCAGGTCCATGCTGTCCTCCGTACACAGCGGCCTCTGGGCTGTGCAGACGCAGAGCCTCGGAGAAGCGGGGTCAAGTGTCGGCTAAAGACAAGGCTGCTTATTGCAACCCAATTCTTTTGGAAGCAGAGGGGCAGAGGGATGCCCGGTGGGTGAGTGACGCTCAGGTCTGACCCCAGACACTGGTGAGGAAGGAGCAGAGGGGCCCTAATTCTCGGGACCACAGAAGCTGCGGGCGCTGAATCCATCAGGCCAGGCGCGGTTTTGATCCGAGCCTGAACACCCACCACCTCACAGCTCCAACCCGTCGCTCACTGATACATAGTGAAGTCTGCGCACGTGCACCACATGCTAATAGCATCCCGGGCCTGGGAGGCGGAACACGTGGACGGTAACTGTCTTCTAAAGCTGTTCCCTTCACAGGTTCCCTTCCCGGCCACGGCGTGGCTGACTGTCCCATCAGGGATGGACGACTGCCACTTCCGGCACAGCCATCTGCCCAGGGCAGCTCAGGGCCAGTCAGTCCGTACAAGTCCTTCACTCTCGGCCCTGCAGCACCAGGAGGCACTGCCGTCCCCAATTAAACTTGATCGATAAAGGGCAAATGTGCGACAACCCTATTGAGATAAAAGTATGGCGAAAGAAAGCCCTAGCTGGTTTGGCTCAGTGGACCGAGCATCGGCCTGCAGACTGAAGGGTCCCGGGTTCGATTCTGGTCTAGGGCACATGCCTGGGTTGTGGGCTCGATCCCCAGTTGGGGATGTGCAGGAGGCAGCCAATCAATGATTCTCTCTTACTCTCTTATCATTGATGTTTCTATCTCTCTCTCCCTTCCTCTCTGAAATCAATATATATATATATATATATATATATATATATTTATATTAAAAAGCATGGAGAAAAAAAATGTGCTAGTTAAGAATTGGCACTGAGGGATGCGGTGTTACTATGAGAAAAGCATCAGACCCCCTGTGACACCACAGCCTGTCAGACTCGAGAGGAAGGAGCGTGAGGAAAGAATCGCGAGGACACTTACTTTCTTGATGTACGGCAGGTAGGCGGGGTCTTTGTTGTAGGAGCCATACTCATTCTCCACCTGCACAGCGATGATGGGTCCCCCGTGCTTGTACTGGGGAGAGAGAAACAGTCCGACGCCCAGCGTGTAGCGGGACCTGGATGGTCTCATTTCACTACACGTCTCACCAGGTACTGGCGTAACGTCCCATTGGGAAGCGAAAGTCTCAAAGGTCTGGCGTATGATCGAGAGGGACGGCAGCAAGACACAGAGCGGAGAGCCCCAGGCCTGTGACCCCCCACGGGAACATCCCATAAACCATCGCATACTGACCGAAGCAACTGTACAGGACAGCGGTTCTCAACCTGTGGGTCGCGACCTCTTTGGGGGTCGAACAACCCTTTCACAGGGGTCGCCTAACATCATCGGAAAACATATATATAATTACATATTGTTTTTGTGATTCATCACTATGCTTTAACGATGTTCAATTTGTAACAATGAAAATACATCCTGCATATCAGATATTTACATGACGATTCATAACAGTAGCAACATTACAGTGATGAAGTAGCCACGAAAATAATTTTATGGTTGGGGGTCACCACAACACGAGGAACTGTATTAAAGGGTCACGGCATTAGGAAGGTTGAGAACCACTGGTATAGGAGCTCTGGCAGCCAATCCAATGTTTAAACAGATACATCAATGCCCAATCAAGAAAAAGACACTCCGCCCTTGCCGGTATGGCTCAGTGGACAGAGCGTCAGCCTGCGGACTGAAGGGTCGTCCCAGGTTCGATTCCGGTCTAGGGAACATGCCTGGGTTGCGGGCTCGATCCCCAGTGTGGGGCGTGCAGGAGGCAGCCGATCCATGATTCTCTCTCATTGTTGATGTTTCCATCTCTCTCGCCCTCTCCCTTCCTCTGAAATCAATAGAAAATACTTAAGCAAAAGACATTCAAAAGGGTATGAAATTGCATGTTTTGCTTGCCCTTGCCCCACCCTTCTGTGGTGCAGCATGGCACAGTCAGGGAAAAAAAAATATCCTAATTCTGCATTCCTTCCCTCAAGGTAGAAGAAACACCATGGGACGGGTTTGCAGTGCTCTGGGCTGTCCGTGGTCTGTCCAGCGGACTAGTGTCTGTCTCCTCTGACTCGGAGCTGAAACAGGGTGGTATGTTGGCAACGTCTGGACCTCAGGTGTGTGTGTCTTTCTTTACAAACTGTTTCTATAGATTTCTGTTCCTTTGAGTGAGACGTGTTTCCATGTTTCTTGTTCATCTTGTGTGGGGTTTTTTCTGAAAATTGGGTTTTTAAAAAGCTGTCATGTCTCCCAGTCTTTACAGATTTGGAGGGAATGTCTTCACTTATTTAATGGGCTCCTAAGCCTTGAGATCAGCCAGGATGAAGGCTTAAGACCTTCTCAGACATTTCTGGGGCATCTGTCCTGTCTAAACTATGTGTGTGTGTGTGTGTGTGTGTGTGTGTGTGTGTGTGTGTTTCTCCTGCTGCTTTTACATGTCTTACTTCCCCAGAGTCTCACCCAGCTGCTTCTTGTGGCCTTACGTGTTCTATCGGATCCCTCTGCCTCCACACTCTTGCCCCCAGGCTTCCAGGAGCCTGTAGTCCCCCTGACGTTTTCATATACTTTACCTGCTAGTCTTTAAAGAAACACACACACACTGGACTTACTAGACAAAAATGTTTAAACTGTGATAAACACGTACTGCTGATAGGAATGCAGATTGGTGTGGAAAGCTGTATGGAATTACCTCAAAAAATTAATTAATGGAACTGCCTTAGGATCCAGCGATTCCACTTCAGGGAATTTATCCCAAGAAACTAACTCAAAAGAATAGATGCAGCCCCTATATTCACTGCAGGCGTCAGTCACCATAGCCAAGATGTGGAAGCTGCCCCAGTGTCCATCAGGACGTGAGTGGATGAAACAGCTACAGTACGTTCACACAACGGAGTATTACTCGGCCGGAAAAAAAGCAAGAACATTTTACCCTTTTCAGCACCGTGGACGGACTTGGGAGAGCATTATGCTACATGAGAAATTTCTCTTAGAAATAAGCCCATGAGAGAAAGACAAGTACCCTATGATTTCACTGATATGTAAGGATCTAAATCAGTGATGGCGAACCTATGACACACGTGTCAGAGGTGACATGGGCACTCATTTTTTGGGTTGATTTTTCTTTGTTAAATGGCATTTAAATATATAAAATAAATATCAAAAATATACATCTTTCTTTTACTATGGTTGCAAATATCAAAAAATTTCTGTATGTGACACGGCACCAGAGTTAAGTTAGGGTTTTTCAAAATGCTGACACGCCGAGCTCAAAAGGTTCGCCGTCACTGATCTAAATGAACAAACTAAACTGCCAAGCAAAATGGAGACAGACTCACAGACAGAGAGCAGCTGACTATGCACTCTGGTGGGAGGGTGGGGGCTTGTGGGGGTGGAGGGACTGAGCAAAAGAGATTTTAAAAAGAGAAAGACCTCCTGGACCGGGACATGCGGTGACTGTAGGGGGGAGGGGATGGGGAGAGGTGGAGGAGGGTATAGGCTGATGGAATAAAATAAAATAAAATAAAGAAAAATAATAAAATAAAATAAAAATAAATAAAATAAAATAAATAAATAAAATAATCAACCAATGAGTACATCGATTACAGGTCTCAGGCAGCGGGGAGGCATGAGCTCCTGTGTTGGAAGGAACGGGGAGCCCCTGGTCTGAGAGCTGCCCGAGGGCTGTCTACTCCCCGTAGGAAGGCAGGTGCTTTTACCTGGAGCGGCACCACCCTGGACATCAGGTGGTCGAAATAAAGGTCCACTGCTTCGGTGAAGCCCTTGTACGTTGTTCTCAGCCTCATGCCAGAGTCTCGGAGCAGCCAGCTTGAACAGAAAAGGGGGGGGGGTATTAGTTCCACTGTTTGTGGGTCGCCCTGGGCAGGGCGATGGTGGCGTGAAAGGAAAGCCGTGTCCGAGTGCTCAGGAATGAGACCCGAGACGTTCCCACACCACACCCTCCACCCGTTGGACAGGAGCACGTGTGGCCCAGCCCAGCCCCGAACTCAGCCCTGCTCCCCGACAGGGGACACCAGCCTGGTGGCAACTTATGTCCAGCTTCATGGCTCTAGGTCTGGCTGCCAGTCAGAGTGAGAAAAGCTTTTCATTGGCTGCAAGGCCCGATCTTCAAGCATTTACTCTGCAATCTCTTTATCGAGGGTGAAGCCAAAGGCGTCAGGCTGGGACTGCAGAATAGGGGCAGCCTCCAGCGTCACCCAGAAAAGCAGGCGGGAGGCAGGCTGTGCTGTGCGAGGCTAAGCTGCCTCCCGCTGCTTGGCCCCTGCTCTGGCCTGGCTGCAGTTCCCGCTGACCCGGCTCATCTGCATCATCAGATCAGCTATTCAGAGCTCAGCTCGGGGGAGAAGCAGGGAAGCAAGATTCATTCTTCCTATAACTTGTCGGGGGGGGGGGTCCCCATTCCCCAAGGAACACAGAATATTGTTCCAGAGCTGAAGTCAAAGTACTTTCCATCTCATCGGAAATTCTGAGAAAACTCTTCTATTTTCTTACAAAAGGCCCCGATTTAGAAGTCCTGAAGAGGGTCAGAAATTATCCCTTTATGTGAGGTCACGGTGGATGAGGGAGAGCAATCTCCGCGGGACTGACGGCTCCCCGCCATCTCCAGGAGACAGGTCTGGCTGGGCATCCCCACGGGCACACGTCCGTTTCCCAGAGGAGCACGCCGCCTGCCGGGGTTGTCCATGGGCCCACCGCCTCTGCCACCCGGGCCTGGATGGCCAGGCGCTGCACAGGAGGGCGGAGTGCTGGAGTCCTCACTGCTTCTGAGCTGAGACTTAAACCCTGTCCTTCTGTGCCCGCTCTGGCTCAGCCAGAGGCTTCTCGCGGACAGATTTCTAATCCCCAGGGGTGGGGGAGGCCACTCTGGCTGGGGTCACAGCCTGGCTGAGGGCACTCTTGCCGAGATGAATGGCACAGGGACACAGAGGTGGTCCTGGGTAGTGAAGGAGATGGAGACAGAGGCTGCCTGTGCCCCTGGGGCCGGGCTGGGTAGCGCTGGAAACCAGAGGAAAAACAAAACAAAACAAGGCGGAGGGGGGTGGCTGCAGCCTGGGGAGAAGCCAGTCCCGCAGGAGACAGCCTGGCAAACAGGCTCGGCCTCCCGCCCCAGGGGCAGCGCGGGGTAGGGGAGGAGCAGACCTGACCATCCGGAACACAGTGAGGATGGGAACGATGACCCCTCTTAAAAAAACGTATCTTTTTTTGAGAATTAAAGGCAATAATGAGGAGGAGGAGGCATGCACGTGGTGGCAGGTGATCCAGTTTAGAAACTGGATCACACAGCCCTCCGCTGGCCCCGGTGGGGACTGCACATCCTAAGAGTAACTCCTGAGGGCTGAAATGCAAAGATGAGAGAGCACGCGAAAGCAATCATGTGTTTCTCTGACACTTTAACAAACAAATGCTGGTCACATCCCCTAGACACAGGCAGGCGGGTTTGATTCTCCCTATTTTGCAGACAGGAAGGTGAGGTCCAGGGCGGACAAATGGCCCAACTGAGGCTGACTCACAGCGGAGCCCTGGCGGAGCGCACGCCTCGGGGAGCGCACCCCTGGGGGTGGCCAGCCCTGGGACGTGCTCGCCACGTGGAAACCACATCTGATTAGACACGGACGGTGAGGGTGACATCGTTTACTAGTAAAATGACCCCCTTTGGGTGCTACTTATTCTAAAAAGGAATTTCAGTACAAAACAGAAGAATATACATTCTTTAAACGCAAAATTAAACCTATATTTGTGATTCACATGAGCACACAGACAACTCGGGCTGTGGCCAGAGGCCTCACAGCCCCGCTCACCTGGGCAGGCCGCCGAGGTCGATCTCGCTGCAGATGTAGGGGCCTGGACGCAGGATCACCCACAGCCCAACCTCCTCGGCCATCCGGACAAAGGCCCTGGGAAGGTCAATGGTGGCCACTCTGAGGACATTCAAGCCGGGGGGGTGGGGACGAGCCAGCACACGCCACAGGCGGCAGAGCTGCCCGGATCCTCTGCTGGCCCGCCCTCCTCTCAACCAGAGACAGGCAGAGTGAAGGGAAGGCCGAGCCCCCATCCCTGCAGCTGGCTTCTCACCAGCTCCCAGCCCAGGACCATCTGCACAGCCCACCGGGTCATGAGGGGGGAGGTGTCAGACAGGGGATGGGGTCCTCACATGAACCTGACCCCAACCACCTTGCTGCCTCCAGGGGCAGCCCCCTCCCAGCAGGGGGGAGGGACCCCACTGCAGAGCAGGGCTGACAGGAGACCAGGCTCCTCTGGGCTGCAGTGAGGAGGGTGGGCTCAGGGGAGGCCTGGACACCTGGGAGCAGCAGGTCCCAGCTGGAGAGCACCTGGCCCCGGTGCAGAGCTGGCACAGGGCCGAGAACAGCTTCCAAGCAGAGCTGAGAGGCCACAGTGGTCCCTCATCAACCCCCAGCCCCTCCCTGCCCCCAGGCCCAGGCCAGATCACAGGAGCAGCAGCAGCACGTACTCCAGATCCAGGTTCCCGGAGAAGTCAAATGTGCCTCTCTGTGGCTCGTGGAGGTTCCAGGGGACGTAGCTGTAACGGGAAAGAGTACAGGCATGGATGGCCTCTTCATTTATTCCACTTCATCCCCCAGGTTCCCTCTTTATCCCTAAACCCCCTGAGATGCCCTAGCTCAGTGGTCGGGAAACCGCGGCCCACGAGCCACACGCGGCTCTTTGGCCCCTTGAGTGTGTCTCTTCCACAAAATACCACGTGTGGGAGCGCACGTACAGTGCGATTGAAACTTCGTGGCCCATGCGCAGAAGTCGATATTTTGTGGAAGAGCCACACCCAAGGGGCCAAAGAGCCGCATATGGCTTGCGAGCCGTAGTTTGCCGACCACTGCCCTAGCTGGTTTGGCTCAGTGTACAGAGCATCGACCTGCGGACTGAAGGGTCCTGGGTTCGATTCCGTTCAAGGGCACAAGCCCAGGTTGCAGGCTCAACCCTCAGTAGGGGGAGTGCAGGAGGCAGCCAATCAATGATTCTCACCATTGATGTTTCTCTCTCTCTCTCCTTTCCTCTCTGAAATCAATAAAAATATACTTTTTTAAAAAACTCTCTGATGGTGCACTGTCTCCATGGTGCGCTGTCTCAGTGACTCAGGACTAGAACAAGAACTAAGTGCAGAGACGGAAGGTCTTAGAGAACCCAGGGCCAGTCCAGGGGGACAGAGAGCTCACCTACCTCCTGGGGGGGGGGGGGCGAGAAGGCCAACAAGGTGTGAAGATGTGGGTGAAGCATAAGACAGGACCACAGGGCAGCGTGGGCTGCTCAGAGTAGGATCCGCCAGGGCTCACTCATCCTGGCACCCTGGAGCCCCCCAGGCTGGGCTCCCACATAGAAGCCTGGACATGGACCCCAGGAGCCCCTTGGGGGACGAGGCATGGGGGGGGGTTGGGGGGGGCAGGGCAGCACTCACGTGGTGAGGGTGTTCAAGCCACAGGCTTTCATCTTCAGCAAGCGGTCCCTCCAGTACGCCTTGGGCACACGGAAATAGTGCACGGAGCCCCCGAAGATCCAGAAGGTGGAGTCCTCCAGCATGAAGTTCTGGCCCTTGGTGTGCAGCCCGGACTGCCGGTGTCTCAGCCAGGGAGAGAGCAGGCGGGGCCAGTGCAGCCTGCGGGGAGGAAAAGCGGTCGGGAAGCCTGGAGGCGCCCAGCGGTAGCGGCAGGGGCACCGGCAGAGATGGGCTTCCTCTCGGCTTCCGCTGGCTCACCTGGCCCGGCTGCCAGGCAAGAGCGAGCTGAGCTGCACTGAGGACCGAGGCAAACACAACCCTGGACGTGGAGACAATGCAGAGCAGCGGTAGCCAACTGGTGGTCTGTGAGGTCCGAAAGGTTGGCGACCGCTGGTGCAGAGGACACGCGGGGACACAGCTGTGGGAAGGGAGTGCTAGTGGGCTAAGAGGCTGTCTTCAGGGTTAGGGCTTGGGGGGACTTGGGAGGACCGGAGAGCAGGCCTCCTAAGCCATCTGACTAAACATCAAAGCAGCCACTACTTCAAATAGTACCTCGGAGCCACCTCCTGGCCACAGCTGCCTGGCTCGAGGTGCAAATACCTGTGAAGAGGCATCTGGGTTAGAAACGGCATCTATTCACGAACCAAATTTCCAGGTCTTGGTTGTCATCTAAAGGTCAAGTGTCGTGCTGGCCAAGATCACCCGCCTGACAGACAGCCCCACCTGGGAGGCGACTGAGAAGTTTTAGTCCCTGAAAAGGCACCTCCTGACATCTCTGGGGTTGGCCACGGGGAGCCCTGCGGTTCCGTGCTCCGGTCTCCTGGGGGCTGCGAGAGGAGGCCGACAAGAGGAGCTTCGGCCAGCGTTCCCCGCCAGGAAGTTTAGGAAACGGGGAGACAGACAACAGCCGGGCGCGAATCTGGTGCAAAAGCAAATTTGCGTGGCTGCCTCTTCGGCACCCACTTCTCATGACAGTTCCTGGCACTTGAGGGCATCTTGCCCAGCAGGGCTCCTCTGCATAAAAAAGCGCCCTGAGCTGCTCTGCTCTTTCCATTCGTTCTGTAACACTGGCTAATGTGGTACCGCCGCGACACATGTCTGGCTTAAGGCCCGGCTTCACCCATTCAATCAGCGCTGATACACACTGACTGGGGACTGTCGTCTGAGAAGAAACAGACGTGTGGGAACCCCAAGGGGGGGTTCCCCACAAACTGCCTGTGGCTGGTCTGTGCTGAGATCGGTACAGACACGGACTCTGTTAGAGCAACGAGAGGAATTGTATGTCTATTAAAGCGAATCCTAAGAAGCCAGGTATGCATATCTTTTCATTTCCCTTTTCTTGTAATTTTTTTTTATTGCGTCTCCTAAAGTAACGGATTGGAATTTTAAGGAGAAAAGGAAAATGATTCTTCCCCACAGAGGGTGAGAAGTACTGCTCTAGGCCAGAAGCAATGGCCTGGTGTTTGCCCCTGGGTATTATCTGAATAGCTCATCCTTTTCATACATGACCTGCTCACAAAAGCAACTTCGCAGGAAAAGCACATGTGCTCTTGAAAGGGGCAACCCCACTGTCTTGCTGGGTGTGGGAGTGCAGAAGCAGTGAGTATCACCCCCCATTAAAAATACAACCCTCCCCCCCCCCCCCCCCCCCCCCCGTCTATCCCAGGAGAAGTCCTACACAAGGGGGCCTCTTTTGCAATACGGCCTTTACTACCCAGAGCTATCAATCTAAGCCAGTGGTTCTCAGCCTTCTGGCCCTTCAAATACAGTTCCTCATGTTGTGACCCAACCATAAAATTATTTTCGTTGCTACTTCATCACTGTCATGTTGCTACTGTGATGAATCGTCATGTAAACATCTGATATGCAGGATAGTCTTAGGCGACCCCTGTGAAAGGGTCCTTCAACCGCCAAGGGGGTCGCGACCCACAGGTTGAGAACCGCTGATCTAAGCCCCAGATACAGCTGAGTGGAGAGGAAGCAGCAGATATCCCCACACCAAAGGAGCTCGCTGAGTAACCGGGGAGGGGGGAAGGGGGACTGGACTCCAGAGCCCTTTTCAGATACTAAATGTTCTACAAAGGCCTCTCTAAGCTCCAGCATCTCCCGAATCTTCATCAGAGAGCACTCAAGACAATATGACAGAGTTCTGAGTCACTTCAAAGTCGAGGTGTTTATTTCACTTGCTACTTTTCCTTGACCTCAGATGGAGAGAATTCTTTGGCCAACTTTCTGATACCCCTGCTGTCAAGGCTGTGGCTCTTTGCTGCAAAGCTCCTGCGTATCCCAAACCCTGTAACCACAAATAATACCCCAATAATGGCCATGCTCTGCTCCCTGGTCCCTTTCAGACCCTGGCCAGCATGCACTGTGAGACTCCCAGAGCCAGGGTGGCTCAGACACGCCTCTCCCCCTCCCCGACTGAGCTGCGCCCAGCGAGCCACGCTTCCCCACTTGTGTCAGAGAGGACTCCTGCCGAAAAGGACACTTCCCAGGTGCTGAAAAAAAAGTCACTCCTGTAAGATGAAAGGGACAGCATGCAAAGCGCTCAAACATGCCAGGGATGTGACTCAGGCCTCAAGCCCAGCAGAGTTCTACGAGCAAAGCTCATAAAATCACTGACCTCACAGAATCTCCGGAAGTGAGGCACAATTTGTCCACTGTACCCTGGGAAGTCAGGACTAGCCCGTGATTTGGATCAAAGCAAGCGACCTGGTCCCATTGTTAAGTCATCCACCTTCAGGGAGGAGAAGTCTGACGGGTTCTGCCGCTGAAATCCAGAGCCAGCGAGGCCGCTCAGGGAAGCTGAGAACTTGCCCTTGAGGGGCGCCATGAGGGCTGCTTCCTGGTGGCTCTCCTCTCTCCTGACCTTCACTCACCACCTGACGTCTCAGGTATGAGAGATGCAGAATGAATTCCATTACTGCTCAGGGGTGCATTTATATTAAGGAAAAAGTCCTGAGTAGGAACCATGCCTTGATACTATCAAGCAGGCATTCTTGTGGCGTGTGAGAAGGAAAGGGAATGAGAGGTGACTGGCTATAAGACACGGGTCACATGACTACATGCATCACAGCCCTCGAAGGAAAATGCCCAGTGGAGGAAGCCCAACCAAGGCAGAGCGCAGACTGCAGGATCACATTTCTATAAAACACTAAAACGTTGTAACTGACAGAAGGTGGTGGCGAGCAACAGATCGGTGTGCTTGGGGAGAGGGGAGCAGCAGCGTAGGAGAGAGGCGCAAAGGGGCACATGGAAATCTCTGGGGTTGATGGATATCTTCACAATCTTCATGACGGTGGTAATTTCATAGGTGGGTACATATGTCAAAACTTACCAAACTGTACATGTTAAACGTGCAGTTTATCTCATGGCGATTACACGACAATAAAGGTAATTTTTTTTTTTTATTGATTTCAGAGAAGAAGGGAGAGGGAGGGAGAGATAGAAACATCAACGATGAGAGAGAATCATTGATCGGCTGCCTCCTGCACGCCTCCTACTGGGAATCGAGCCCACAACCCGAGCATGTGCCCTTGACTGGAATCGAACCTGGGACCCTTCAGTCCACAGGCCGATGCTCTATCCACTGAGCCAAACCAGGTCCAGCAAGTTCATTTTTTTTAAAGACCCTTGTTCAAGCTAAGATACTGAAGGTTGAAATCTTGCTCAAAAGTCACCTTGAACCTCGTTCTTGGATATGGTGTAATCAAACAGCTCTGACCGAGCATGAACCCGCCCAAGGTGAAATTCATGGAGAAAGGAAAAGCTGCAGCCACGCAGCCCCTCCTCCACCCAAATCCCTGCCTTCTGGGGTACAGAAAAGGGGCGGATCCTGACAGCTCAGCTCCCCAAAGCTGCCAGCGGAGTAGCCAGGTCCCAGGTGACCTATATACCACTGGCCACCACCACGTTCCCAAGGACAGCTGGGAGAGGCCACTCCCCGCCGCCCCCCCCCCACCCCCCACCCCCACCCCCACACACACACTCAGTTTATGACCCAGTCAAAGCCAGAGTTAAAGCAGGAAGAGGATGTGACAATGAGTATGTTCTCCTCTGGCCTCCAGAGACCATCCTTGGTGGCCACGAGGGTGATACAACCAAAAAGATGCCCGAAAGACACATATTCTAAAGGACCCTGAGAGCTGGCCCTGGAGCTTCTCTGGCCTCTATCTTGTCTGCTGAGAAAGAAGAGATGGCCCTAGCTGATTTGGCTCAGTGGATAGAGTATCAGTCTGCAGAGTGAAGGTCCTGGGTTCGATTCCGGTCAAGGGCACATGCCCAGGTTGCGGGCTCGATCCCCAAGTTGGGGACGTGCAGGAGGCAGCTGATCCATGATTCTCTCTCATCATTGATGTTTCTCTCTCTCCCCCCTCTCTCCCTTCATCTCTGAAATCAATAAAAAAAAAAATTTTAAATAAATGCAAATAATAAAAAGAAGAGATGGCAGGAAAAACAGTGACTGTCCTAAGCATTTCGAACTATTTCCGCAGCTATTCATTCTCCACTGCTCCTCCCTGGCAACTCCAGAAGCCTTCCACTGACTCCTCCTGCAGTCACCACACCCAGGTAGGAACACAATTAATTCATCTGTCTGACAGCTCATCTCCTGTCCCTCCAGACACCAACAAACACCCAGCCTCCTTCCCACACCTTTTCCCGTGGACTCCTAGGGTGTCCTTGCCTGGCCCATCTCAAGCCCCTGCGTGCTGGCCCTCAGAATGACCTGTCTGGATCCCCTGCATGGTCTGCTATATCCTTGACCTCCAACAACGAGCAAACTACTTGCTACCTGAACAAACACCCCTGGCCTTTCTCTCTGGGGTCTGGGCTCCTCGATGCCCTGCTGTACTGTATGCCAGAGGCTCCTGCTGCCTCTGCTTTGAGTTAATTCTTCTGGGGTCTGCGTCAGGCTTGTACTGGGAGGAGGACTGAGCATCCTACCAAAGCCAGGACCAGTCGCCTCCAAAGAGGAAAGGGTTAGATATCATCACAAGATTGGGGGGCGGGGGTGGGGTGTGGGGAGGGGGGGGGTTAAGTCTTGAAAAACTGTGGAAATGCTTCTTAAGTTTTCTGGGCCCCAGAATGAGGAGAGCACCATTTTCTTCTCCCACACGATAAAGGTCATCCTCACCATCTCCCAAGCAAAGACAGGTTCCGTCTTGAAAAGGTGCAAGTGGAAAGCATTTCTGATTGGGATGCTGTGGTGGCCAAAAACGTTCCAATATTTAACTCCATCCAAAACTTCCCTCTACCTCCCCAGGAGGTTCAGCGAAACCAGGAAGGGTGATGGGGAAGAAGGAAAGATCAAGCTGCCCCAGTTCCAATGGCTCAGCCTCCGGCCTCTCCAACACCCAGTTCAGTGCCCAGGCATTTGTTCAGGGCGGGCGGCCTGCTCTCCCAGCCACACCTGAAGTTTTGAATATGGAAAGTGCCAGGCATCCACCTGAAGTTTTGAATATGGAAAGTGCCAGGCATCGACCTGAAAGATGTGGTCAGTGCTGCAGCATCCTATATATAGACTCAGATGGGAAAACGCCGGGCAGGGGCACCCACACAGGCCGCGGATAAAGCATTCCATCACTAAACGCCATCACTGGCCAGACATTGTGTAAGGGGAGCTGGCCGCGGGTGAGTGGTGGGAACGTGGAGAGAGAAGACAAACTGGTACCAATCCGGGAAAGGGGCAAATCAATCCCGGGCGGGGGAGCTGGGAGGGCCCCTGGGGCAGTGTTCTCGGACTGTGCTGAGCAGGCTAAGTCGGCCATGGCTGTGGTCACTGGCGCTCTGGCCTCTGCTGAACAGATAAGCCTCCCAGCAGAACTGGTGGGGAATGTGGGGAGCTGGGAAAACAGCAGAAGGGGGTTCCCCAAGGCGGGGCAGTGATAAGGGACGTAAGAGAGGGATCTGAAGGCTGGTCCTGCCGACCTTCCAGAGGGCTGGGAGTTCCCACGAGAAAAGTAGAGCCCGCAACACGGACGCAGAGGAGTGGGGAGGCTCTAGGGCCCAGGCGCCTGGGGACTGGGAGGGCAGCGCCTAGTGGCTCCCAGAGGTCTGGGTCTCGAAGCAGAACCAGAGCTCCCGGCGGCGAACCGGGGCGCAGGGATATTGGGGAGCTACAAAAAGGAAAAGGCCCGCGGGCTGTTCCCGGTGGGAACTCGGGATTCGCGGGTCGAGGTAACGTGACCCGCAGGGTCTGCCTCCCTCCGGCCAGACGGGAGCTTAGACGGGAGAGAGAACGCGAGGTGTGGAGGGTTGGGGTGCCTGCAGACCGGCGGCGCCGGGCGGATTCCCTCACCTGCGGAGCACCAGGAAACCCAGGACCACCAGCAGCAGGAGTCCGAGCGCGCGGCAGGGCCTCCGCGGGGCACTCCACGTGGTCATCGCGCGTTCGCGCCGCGCGCAGGGACCAGGTTCCCACTCCAGCCGGCACTCGCCGCGCGCCCGGGCTCAGCGCGGGGGGCGGGGCCGCTCGCTGGTCGCCTGGGCAACCGCGCCGCCGCCCAAGGCCACGCCCCCCCGCCCGCGCGCCGGGGCGCTTGGAGAGGCAGGGGGCGGGGCCTCCGCCGGCTTGCGGCGGCGGGATTCCCAGCTCAGCGGGGTCCTCCCTGGCTCTGGTCTGCCTTCCCCGGTCTCAGAGAGGTGCTCCAAGTTTCGGAAACTCTTTTACATGCACCTGATTTGCAAACACACGTAGAAATACTGAGCACGTGTTGTGCAGTCCTGTACGTGGCTGAACCCCGGGCCACCCCCCACCCCCGCGCAAGCATGCATGGAAGGCTCCTCCTGCAAAGCCCACACCATCTTTTAAAACCATTTCCATTGTGGAGAGAGAAGAATGTGCAGCAGTGACTTATCATGTGAAAAGCCAGGACATTGTAGAATTTCCTCGGGACATTTTTTATGGCTTAGTGTAATTCACATTTGAATTTCATGGGGGAGAGGAGGTGCCTAGGGGGCAGCACGGAAATATTTCCTGCCTTTGGTTTCCACTAGTCCTTTTCTCCTCCTGACTGGCAGCACTCTTACATTTTTTTATTAAAAACAAAACAAAACAAAAAACACTCCAAATAAACCCCTCACATTTTAGAAAAAGACGAATAAACTTCTCTCATTATTGTACAGAATTCTATCACAAAGGACATTGTGTAGTATTTAGGCAAAACTTATGTTTTCTAACCATCACAAACTCAACTCATCTCAAGAACAAAATCCAAATATTACTGAAAGAGAATCGGAAACATTTTCTAGGGAGGCTGTGTGTTTCGGAGCATCAGGGTTTCTAGAAAATAGCCCCCATTGCACATTTTAAAACCGCTTCCGTCCTGGCCAGCTGGTGTGGCTGGGTTGGTTGGAGCATCCATTTGTACCAAGAAAGGACCTCGGGTCCACTCTAGGTCAGGGCACATGCCTAGGTTGCGGGTTTGAGTTCCCTACCGGGGCAACCGATGGATGTTTCTCTCTCACATAGGTGCCTCTCTCTTTCTCTCTTTCTCTCTCTCTCTCTCTCTCTCTCTCTCTCTCTCTCTCTCTCTCTCCCTTTTCTGTAAAAATCAATGAAAATGTCCTTGGGTGAGGGTTAAAAAACAACAACAAAACAAAGCATTTCCTACACTTGTACATAGTTTTGAACTTATAATGCTGATAGTAACAAAATTCGATGTTACTTCTCAGAACAATGACACACAGTTTAGTGCAAAGGGTCCTTTTTCTAGCATTAGGCAAATATTTCATCAAGTAGCAAAATTTAAACCAAGGAGAGGCAAAAACAAACAAATGAAGAGGGTGGGGAGGGGGGACATGCCACAGTGAGTGAGGACAGGCTGGGGCTCCACACAGGGTTCTCACAGCAGGGCCAGAGCATCCCAGAGGCAAGCCCGGAAGCATCAGCGCTCTCTGAACACTCTCCAAGGCCATCGGTGCCTTTTCTCCATTTAAGACACATAATTGCTTGACAGCTGTTAAGACTATGATGATAATCTTTTGGTTCTAATTTGGATAAAGCTCACCCAGGAGACAGGAGAAAGTGTCAAAGGTTAGCCCCCCTTTTTACCTGAGGAGGCCCATCCCACACACCCTACACATTCGCCCTCACTCCTGGTGACATGGCTGAGCAGTGGTACAATCTGTGTGTCAATGGGACTGGAAGGAGCCTCTGTACATTGGGGAGGAATGTACTTGAATGCCATCGTTGGCCTTGACAGTTCAAAAATATCACTCTTTAGACTCAACCTATGGAAAGATGAAAAGCCAATGATCTAATTCAACATTTCATTCATTAAGAAGGAATCAAGAAATGTTTAATGATCACTATATGCCAAACATTATTCTAGGTGCTCGGATATATCAGCGGACAAAACAAAGATCCCTTTGACACTTATATTCTAGCTGCAGAAGAAACACAATAAAAAATTAACAAACAAATGCATGAATTGTAGAGTATGTCCAAAGATGATAAATGCCACAGCAAAAAGAAAGTAGAGAAAGGAAGGAACAGTGGGAGTCTGGTGGGAAGGGGCCTACACAGAGGAAGTCCTACTGAGCGGTGAATGGAAGAAAGACCTGGAAGGTGGGAGTTAGCCAGGCACGCTGGTATCGGAGGGAGGACTCTTCAAGCAGAGAGAACCTCTAGTGCAGAGGCACTCAGGCACGCACGACACTGTGTTCCAGGAACTGCAAGGAGGCAGTGTGGGAAGAGAAGGGGCGGCAAGAACTGCTGGAGGCGAGGTGGGAGAAAGACAGGGGCCCAGTCAGAGCAGGGCTGTGACCTGAATGAAAGGCAGAGCCATTGCAGGCTCATGACACGACAGCAACTGTGCTTTCAACCATCACTCAGGCTGCTGTGTTGAGAATCGCTAGGAGTGGGCAAGAGTAGAAGGAACTGGACCAGTGAGGACGCAGGCTGCTGCAGTAATCCATGTGAGGCCATGTGAGAGACGATGTCTCAGACAAGGGTGGGAGCAATGGAGATGGGTTTCTAGAACTATTTCGAAAGCAGAGACAAGAGGACCGTTGTGACATTGGGATTGCTTGTGGGGAGGGAGGGAGAAAGAGAGAGAGAAAGAGAGAGAGAGAGAGAGAGAGAGAGAGAGAGAGAGAGAGAGAGAGAGAGAGAGAACTGAAGGATGATTCCCAATGTGGCGCCTGAGAAACGGAAAGAACGGGAGTTGTCATCACCTAAGATGAAGACTACGCTGAGGAATGGGTGTGGAGGGAGATATCTGAAGCTCTGAGCAGGCTTGTTGAGTCTAAGGAACCTTTGAGACTTTCAAGTAGAGAGAGCATGTGAGCTGTTAAATATACAAATCTGGGATAGAGATGTAAATGTAGGATTTGACAGAGAGTTGAACCTGGATGAGATCACCAATGAAGTGCAAGAGAACCAAGTGAGCCCTGGGGCACTCAATATTGAGAGAAGAGGAGGAACAGCGAATATGGGCTAGAAAGAGCAGCCAGTGAGGCAGGAAGAAAGCTCAGAAAGGGCTTTTAACGGGTATAGGGTTTCTTTTTGGAATGACAAAAACATTCTGGATTGGTTGATTGAAATATATTTTTATTGATTTCGAAGAGGGAGAGGGAGAGATAGAAACATCAATGATGAGAATCATTGATCGGCTGCCTCCTGCACGCCCCACACTGGGAATTGAGCCCACAACCCAGACATGTACCCTGACCAGGAATTGGACCATGACCTCCTGGTTCCTAGGCCAATGCTCAACCACTGAGCCACGCTGGCCAGGCGAACATTCTGGATTTAGATGATGGTGATGATTACACAACCTGTGACTATGCTATAGTAAAAACCACCGAATAGTACATTTTAAAGTGTGAATTTTATAATGTAAATTATACCTTAATTTCAAAAACTTTTCTCAAGAGTAAAGCACTTCTATTTACCTTTTTCTATGTAGAGAAAAATACGTTTATTTTCTATATTTTGAGGCTAAATTTTTAGGGTCAGACAACTCTGGAATTATTACATTGTTCACATAAATCTTTTATCACTATTAGTCACCTTCTATATCTAGTAACACCCTTTGTCATTCAGTGCGTTTAGAAGTGATGTAATCATTGCATCTGAAATATAATGCATTCTTATGATCTTCACGATGATTACTTCTGGTTTCCTCTATTAGTCTGTAGTTTATCCATAGATTTCCTGAGTTTGAGTCTAGAGCCCTGGAGAATGAAGTGTGATGTAGGAATTGTGTAGGTACATGACAGAATTCTCATCCAATAAACCAGCCGTTCAGATTCTTGGGAGAGAAGATAATCTTACTCCTCTGTCCCCATCCCAAACAGCGAGGTTTCCTCCTCCCTTGGGACCCCAGATTATTTGCGACATTTCTTGCAGCTTGTAGGCACTGTCTCTAACAAGGTCATAACCTTTTGCTATAGGACATTGGTTTTAATTTAGGCCAAATGCTATATTTTGATTATAAGAATGTGATTAGTTGGCATAGGGGTCATTTGTAAAAATTGGTTGGCTTATTAATGCTTATTAATGCTTATTAATGCTTATTAATGCATCTCATCTCACTAATATCTGGGCACTACCAGCAAGAGCTGAGACTATATACCCAGATAGCTGAGGAGCAAGAAGACAGGGTGCTCAGGGCCAGGCTTCGCTGTCAGACAAGTCAGGACCAAACAACCAAATGTCTATTCCTCCTCTGATTGGAGGTGATGCACCAGGTCACCTTGGAAACATGCAGGCTGCCGGGAAATGCCAGGAGACATTGTGCACTCTCCCCTGCATTCCCCCTCCTACAACGCACGCACACGCACACATACACCACATACCAGTACACACATACACACCAGGACTTTGCCCGCCAGAAATACTCTGGCATGGAGAGAGCAGTAATTCTTACTCTTTCTTAGGCCAGGGACCCTTCACTTCCTCCCAACTGAGTATGAAGAAGCAGAGATACATCCAGCTTGTTTTTATTTTATTCACATCTGCCCAAAGGCACATTTAATTAGAGAATAATAACCTGCTAAGGACTTAGGTTTAACTACGTAAATCTAGTCACTGAAGATTTGAAGGCTTTTTTAAGGCCTAAAAATAGGCATCATATGACTATTCTACAATATATATAACAATTTCTCTATTGAATATTATTTCCAACATTTGCTATTGCAGACAACAGTGTGTTTGGTATTCTAGACATAAATCTTTCTCCTGAAAACCTGCTGGTAGACGAGCTCCAACAATCCACCAAAAAAAATGTCACAACACAGTCTTACAGCTTCGGTTTATCTGTAGTTTGGATGGACGAACCACTCTTGCTTCTTTCAAACACAATGATCTGGGAAGAACAGAAAGGCTCACAGTGAGGAGTGGTGAGCCTGTTCAATACAGGATGAGAAAGATGCTGTGATCTGCATCCTGGGGATGAAGACAGATCTGAAAATGTGTGAGACGTAAAGGCAGGGGTTGGGGTGACTCACCTCATTGTCTTCCGGATGCAGCCAGGCCCCAGGAAGGTAAAGTGTTTGCTGTGGTCCAATATTCCAGTATCGCCCAAGGTTACGGCCATTGATGAACACAAATCCGTAACTCCAGTCCTGGGAGGGATGGAGGCTTGAGACAGGGGGACAGATTCACACGGGCAACGTACAATCTAAGGTGCGTGGGGAGTGAGAACAAGACTAAGATGCTTTGTGGCCCTGACAGTGAGTTCACAATGGGATATGTTCTAGAACAAGCATGTCAAACTCGTGGCCCGCAGGCCGCATGCGGCCCACAACGAATATTTTTGTGGCCCAGCCAATATAATGGTACGTAAGAAACATTTTAATAAAAATTTCATAACTTAATTTTTACAATATCCTGTTATACATAATTATTAATAATGAACTACAACGTTCGCTAATGACTGATGATTATAACCGTGTTGCATTCATTTCCCTTATGTGCCTTACGTACAGGCGCACCATTTCTCTCCACTAATACTAGCAGCGAAATGGCCACGTCATTAGCCTTGTGCTAACTTGTTTGCGCAACAGGAAATATTTTGCTTTTGGAGAACAAGAAAAATAGGTTTATTTGCATTATGCGTATTAATTTGTGCAGTTATTCAGTGTTTGGTAAGTTAATGTTGAAGAAAAAGTATTAATTTTTATTAAAATTTCCATTATTTTATGTTGACGACTCATTTATCTCAGCCCTTTGTATTCTGCATGTCTCTATTGAAATAAACCTACGTTTCGTTTCTATGAAGTTTTTGCTTTTTTGTGGCCCACATACACATAAACCTTTTTTATTTGGCCCGTGTTAGCCTTTGAGTTTGACATGCTTGTTCTAGACGTTCTACCCTGCTGTACCTGGTCTAAGGATGACAGAGGAAAGCATGAACAACCTTTCGATGCTAATGTGACTCTTGTTCCTGCCCTCTCATATATAATGCTACAGATTCTTTTAAAAGCAGGCCTTCCAGAAATAAGTCCTAGTTTAACAGAGATGGACGCTTCTGCTGACAACAGCTATAAACGTGACACCATTGTTTAATCTGGTTGCAATGCAATGAAGAATTACAGGACCAAAATCTGGGAGAAGAAAACTGAAAAACAAGAAGACATGGGAACAGTTTTTCCACTAGAGACAGGAAGAAGTGCTGGGAAGCTGAGCAGAACTTCCATAACCTCGCAAGCTTAGAGGAACCGAAAGTGGACACCGGGGAACCTTATTAAATAATAGACAGTTTACATTCAATATTATTCTGTATTAGTTTCATGGATACCGCATAGTGGTTACACAATCATATATTTGATAAAGCTTCCCCCCACCCCGATATTTTAAGTACCCACCTGGCCCCACACATAGTTCTTACAATATTACCGGATGCATTCCCTAGGCTATAATTCACATCTCTGTGACAGTTCTGTAACTACCAATTTCTACTTCTTAACCCCTTCACCTTTTCCGCCCAGTTCCCCAACCTCCCTCTCCATGGGCAATAGTTGGAACAACGATGATGAATTAGAAAGATGATAAATTAGAAATTAGATGCTGGATGACTGGGTTGGAGGTGAAGAAGGAAGGGAAGTATTCTTGCCTGGAACACTACGGCTTTGCTTCAAGACTCTTTAAGAAAGAATAGATGTAACAGAAGAAAAACAAACAAAAAATAAATAAATAAAATTTTAAAAAGAAAGACTAGGCATTTGAGAGAGCAGAGAGAAGAGGGCGCTCACTCACCAGCAGCCTCAGGAAGGTGTCCCTGGGAGAAGGGCCAGCTTGCAGGGTGCCCAGGTAGAAGGCAGGGCCCACGGAGCTATTGGAGACAGGCCTCCAGGCGGCAGAGCGGAGCCTGGAAGGGGGGCCACGCCTTGAGGGAGAGGAAAGCCCTTTGCCGGTTCTAGCCCCAATATGGACCCGGTTTCCCACGCAGGGACTAGGCTCTGTTTCTATGGGACATGCAGACGTGAAGCATTAAAATGAGAAGCGGGAGGCTTGTTCTAGGTCTCCAGTCCGGACTCTAAAGACCCAATCATCCCGAGTAAATCACTTCCGTCCTCGGAATCCCGGGCTCTTCGTCTGCAAAGTGAAGAGTGAAATCTCTGAGTGCCCTGACCCTGCCAAGTCTCCCAGGAATAACTGGGAACATACCTGTCAAAGAAGCTCGTTTTCATTTCCAGAGAATAGATAGTGAACCCCTCCAGGGGGGTGCTATTGATGGTCACGGGTCCGGTTACTCCTGCAGGGGGAGGGAGGAAAGACCACAGCTAGCCACTGATGCTCTCTCTCTCTCTCGGTGTCTGGGACAAAGAAATGCAGGCAGCAGACATCTTGTGCCAGGCTTCAGCCAGGAGGGCAAACACTTGTCTGACTCGCTGAGCGGAAGGTTTCTCCTATGTTTTCATAGACAAGGCCAACCGAGGAAGTCCCCCACTTAATATCAGAGCATCAGGCTATGAACCAGGAGGTCATGGTTCGATTCCAGGTCAGGGCACATGCCCTGGTTGCAGGCTCATTCCCCAGTAGGGGGACATGCAGGGCGCAAACGATCCATGATTCTCTCTCATCATTGATGTTTCTATCTCTCTCTCCCTCTCTCTTCCTCTCTGAAATCAATAAAAACATATTTTTTATAAAATCAGAGCTTTTCCTGAAATCCCCCAGATGGGCCTGGATCCTGCTACAGGACAAGCCAGCACCCAACCAAGCCGCCCACTCCCTGCCCTGGAGAAACGAAGGAGGCAGGACAACAGAGAGGGAAGGAGTCCTCACCTTCAGTCCTGGATCCTAAATCTCCTCCCGCCTACGTGGCTCATTCTTCCCTCCCAGCTCCAACTCAGCCCCCGTCTGAGGGTCTGAGTGACCACGAAGAGAACGGACAGCCTGCGTCTCAGGCCTAGAGCCCACCTTTCCTCTGGTCTTGAATTTTCCATGAATAGTTGACTCGTCCTTGGTTCTCCACCAGGATCCTCAGGAGCTGGCATCCCTGTTGGGGACAGACCAGCTCACGGAACCCACACAGAACCCCCTTTCCTCTGAGTCCCACATGGAAAGGCAAGCAAGTGGGAGACAGGACGCCCCCAAGCCCGGCCGTCCTCCCTCTCTCTAAGGACCCCGTGTGCTCCCATCCCACACCCAGCCTCTCCTCTCTCCCGCGGGTCTGCCTTAGGGAGGCCAGAGAGACGCAGTTGTGCTTTGGTAGAGACCAGGCCCGCGGCTGATGGTTGGCTCAGGGCTTAAAGGGGAAATTCCATTCACACCGAAGGTTGTATTCTGCAGCTCCTGGTGTACCTGGGCCTGGGAGAGGCGGTTATGCTCAGAGCTCTGGACAAACACTTCCTGCTGGGGCCCCAAGTGACCGGCGATGCCAAAGGGCCGAGGTAGAGACGAGGCAGTCATCTCAGAACCAGGGAGCGGTTGCATTTGAGTTGGAAGTCCAGCAGCATCGAGACTCCTGCATCACCTACCTTGACTTTAGGGATGTGCACATTCTGATTACCACCATCCAGGGTCCCTATATGTGTCTCGTTCAAAAACACCTGCAAAACAAGAGCTGGGGTCAGACCGGCAGGCCTACCTGAGGGGAGGGCCGAGAGAGGCTCTGGCTTAGGGGGAGGTCATTGTAAAGAAGGCACCAGCCTCGGTGCTCACACTTGGCTGGGAGCTGGCAGCGAGGCCCCAGTGGACTTGGTTGTGATAAAGCAGAAAGCCAGTCTCTTGGGTGTGAGCTTATGTTCTCAGTGCCTCACACATAGTAGGTGCTTTAAATGACTCCCAAACAGCCCTAGCCGGTGTGGCCCAGTGGATAAAACGTCGACTTGTAGACTGAAGGGTCCCCTGGTTCCATTCTGGTCAAGGGCACTTAGCCGGTTGCGGGGCTTGATCCCCAGTAGGGGGTTTGCAGGAGGCAGCCGATCAATGGTTCTCTCTCATCACTGATGTTTCTCTCTCTCTCTTTCTCTTTCAAATCAGTAAAAATATTTTTAAATAAAAATAAATAAATTACTACCACACAGTACAGCTGACCAGCGATTAACCACCCTTCCCAGTAGCAGAGTTGGGCTACATGTCCTGCTTACCGCCACAGACAGCCTGCTGGCCCCTACCTGTGCCGTGTCTCGAACGTTCGCATGGAGCCAGCCTCCGGCGCAGACGGGTGTCTCATAAAGCACGAAGCCGTAGGACTGACCGTTCCCAGCGTTGATGGGGAGACTCTCCATGTTGACGGGTGCGCTGGATATGACCGGCTGTGAGAGAGCCGTGGTGGAAACGCGAGCCGCGTGCTAAGAACTCAGGATCCTTCCCCCTGAGACCCTTGTCTTTTTTGTTCTGCCTCCTAATGATCCCCAAAGTCCTTTGGATGAGAAACGCTAAAACATCTATGTGCTGGTGCTTTAGATCTCCACTGGGCAGGAGACTCGGGGCGGGGGCGGGGGTATGGGACAGGGAGCAGTGGCTGTCACCATCAACTGATGAACAGAGCAGATAAGTTGTGTACTACCATCACTGAAGTCGAGGAAACAATTATGCACTAAATAAGCATGTATTTAGCCTCTACAATGTGTCAGGCACTTCTTTTTATCTAAAACGGTGATAAGAAGAGGTAAAATCAATCTGAATTCAAGACTTGACATGTTTCAAACAGTTTCCAAACTTTCCTTTAAAATAGGGCAGGTTGTCTACTTTTAAAGGGAGAGCAGGGACCTGTAGAACTTCCGAGGTTTGGCCTACTGCCGTGGTCGGCAAACTGCAGCTCTCAAACCACATGCGGCTCTTTGGCACCTTGAGTGTGGCTCTTCCTAAGCCTTAGGAGTACCCTAATTAAGTTAATAACAATGTACCTACCTATACAGTTTAAGTTTAGAAAATCTGGCTCTTAAAAGAAATTTCAATCGTTGTACTGTTGATATTTGGCTCTGTTGACTAATGAGTTTGCCGACCACTGGCCTAGTGGATGGCAAAAATGAATCAGAAACTCAGTTTCCCGTTCCCAGCTCAGCAGCCTTTCCCACAGGGACCACGTGGACCCACAAGGGCATTCATCAAATGGGTTCATCGGAGCTGGGAAATAGGACCCTCTCATGCCCAGCCTCTCCCCACCCCACTCATTCTTCCAGTCCCAGCAGCCCCTTCACAGTCCACCAGGAAGGAGCGTGTGGTCTGACCCCATAGCTCTAAACTGGGGCAGCATGCAGAGAATTCGTTTTCACACTGTCCAGGGAAAAGCCTTGAAAGAATTTATCTCTGTGTGGCCGAAGGCCTTCTCCCCCTAATGCCCGGCAGTACTTACCTCGTTTAAGTGCTGTAGGGCATCCCACAGCGGCAAGTACAGGGATGGTCTCACAGAAGGGTACACAGCCTTCGGAATGAGCTCGGGTAAGGGGGGCAGGGGAGATGCTACAATGAAAGTGGGCCATGGGCAAGACGTGCCTGGACCAGCTACTGCCCTCTCCCAGCCTCCCCATCCCTATACGTAAACTCTCGTATCCCAACCAGTAAAGGGGTCCTCTCCTGGCGCATGGCTACGCTTCTCCAAGAGTGAGGAACAACTGTCAAGGACAAGGTTGCAACCCTAGCCGTTTGGTTCAGTGCATAGAGCACTGGCCTGCGGACTGAAGGGTCCCGGGTTCGATTCCGGCATGTACCTCGGTTGCAGGCTCCTCTCATGCAGGAGGCAACCCATCCATGTGTTTCTCTCACATTAATATTTCTCTCTGTCTTCCCCTCTCTCTTCCAGTCTCTCTAAAAATCAATTGAAAAATATCCTTGGGGGAGGGATTTAAAAAAGAAAGAAAGAAAGAATGAGGTTGCAGCCATTCTGTATGCATGGAGAGCTGACAGATACAGACCCAGAAGGGGTAGTGTTGGCCGTGTAGACGGAAGGCCCTTAGGGGGCAAGACCTCTGCCTTATACCTTTTGTCAAAGCCAGTGGTTACCTACTTTCTAGCACATAGTAGATGGTTAGTTAACTTTCCTTAGAGAAATAAAATTACATAAAATGATTTTTGCTATTGTATATACGGGTATTATGTTATACATTATATTAAGAGCTTTACGAACAGTAATTTTCACAATCATTACAGAAGACGAGTATCATTGTGTTCACATTTCAGGGAAGAAACCGAGGTTTAAAGGGCTTAAAAACACTCATGCAAGACCACACAGCTTTTACGTGGGAAGAACAGGATTCGAACTTGTGACCCTGGCTCTGAAGCCCTTCATTAAGCTTGCACCCACAGGGGAAATCCTTCCCTGTCCTCGCCCTTCCACTACACGAGGAGGGCCAGCCCTCAAGTAAAAATGGTGGCTGGGTACCTAAGACAGATCCAAGGAGTTTCCGAAGCTTGAAGTATTTTTCGGTGTAATCCCCAGCCTCTGTCAGCACAGCATCATAGTCTGCAAGACAGCAGGGCACTGTCACTGGCCAGGCAACCCTGCCAGGCAGACCCCGTTTCTGGGCAGCCCCATCCACTGCAATGATAGCCTGTTGTGGGCATTATGAATATCACAGAAGAAAGATAAATAGATCAGAAAAATCATCAATTCTCAGCATGGATTATAGGTCAAGAACTCAGGGATGCCAGAATGTTTTTGGAGCCCCCTGGAGGGGGACCAAACCGGTGATCACTTGCCATAGCTGGTGACGACACTGCTGTGTCCCCCAAAATCCGTGGCCCCATTTATGAAACCGAAGTTGGTTCCCCCGTGGAACATATACGTGTTGAAGGAGATCTCAGCTTTGATAAATTCAGACACAGTTTTTACAACATCTGTGGAGGAGAAATAAAAGAAAGTAGAGAAAATTAAAACCACGAATCTGAAAAGATAGATGCACCTCCTATGTTCATTGCAGCATTTTTACCACAGCCAAGATACGGAACCCAAGAATGTTCATCTGTAGACACAACTGAAGAAAGAACAGGTAGTACGTATATACCTGGAATATTACTCAGCCGTGAAAAAGAATGAAATCTTACCATTTGCAACAACACGGATGGACCTGGAGGCTATATGCTCAGTGAAATCAGTCAGACAGAGAAAGACAAATACCATATGATTTCACTTACATGTAGAATCTAAAGAGGAAAATAAATGGACAAACAAAACAGAAACAGACTCATAGAGCACAGACTGACGGTTGCCAGATGGGAAGGGGGACGGGGGACTGGGTGAAAAGCTGAAGGGATTAAGAGGTATAAATGGGTAGTTACAAAGCAGTCCTGGCGGGGGGGGGGGGTGGTAAAGTATAGCCTAGGGCAGTGATGGCGAAGCTTTTGAGCTCGGCGTGTCAGCATTTTGAAAAACCCTAACTTAACTCTGGTGCCGTGTCACATATAGAAATTTTTGATATTTGCAACCATAGTAAAACAAAGACATATTTTGGATATTTATTTTATATATTTAAATGCCATTTGACAAAGAAAAATCAACCAAAAAAATGAGTTCGCGTGTCACCTCTGACACGTGTGTCATAAGTTCGCCATCACTGGCCTAGGGAATATAGTCAATGATGCTGTAATAACTACTGGTATGCATGGTGCCTGGTGGGTACTAGACTTACCAGGGGAAATCATGTTATAAATCATATAAATGTCTAACCACTGTGCTGTACACCTGAAACTAATATACAATAATATCGTCTGTCAAAAAACAAACAAACATTTAATATCGCTAATAAAAAAAAATGGAGAGAAGACAGACATCGCTGATGAAACCTTATCATTCTCAATCCCATCCCACTATTAACTTATTTTGTTCTTCAACCTTCGCTAAGATTCTAACCAGAAAATAGGTGGGATTGGCCAGAACTACTCTAGCAACCATGTCCTATTTCCTCAAGCCTTTTTTAAAAGTTATTTTTTGCAGAGTACGGACATAATTGGACTCCTAACAATATATATTAGATAATAGCCTAAGAACCATTATGCCACTTATATATCTAACTAGAGGCCCGATGCACGAAATTTGTGCAAGGGGCACTCGGCCCTCACAGCCCCACCTTCATCCAGAAGGTCGTCCGGAAGGACGTCCGATCTAATTAGCATATTATGCTTTTATTATTATAGATGTTCATTATGGTTGGCTCTTCACGGTTGGTACGACTTTGAATGGCCCGTTTTTCCTCTCAGAGCCTCTTCTTCCTTATTTGTTCAATGAAGGGCCTTATTTCCATGCACCACATCATAGGACTAGTGAGAGAATTAATCGCTGAGAGAATATATGTATAAGAAACAAGTCACAATGCCTAACATATAAGCGATCAGAAACATGTTGTCTGCTGGCGGGGTTGGGGGTGGGGTTCTATTTTTCAAGCCAACGCAGACTTTTCTCAGTTGCCTCTGAAGGAGAGAGTTGGTCCTCTCTCCTCCGGGTACCAGCGAGCTTGTTTTCATAATAGCGATAGCAAAATGCCTTTAGTAGCAAAATACTTGTATTAACCTCGTCGGTCAGGCGCCGGTCTGAGTGGTGTACGTGGATTGACGAATTTATCCTCACAGCAGCCCCACGAGGTAAGTTACACGCTAATCCCCCCTTTGGGATGAGGACACACTCGGAAGAGAAGGAAGGCTGCCTTGGTCACGGGGCTTTGGCTGAGAGCGGGACTGAATCCCGGCCCTTGGTTCCAGGATCTACCCTCTCAACCATCACTGCCGGCTTCTGATAATGACTACCACGCATGTGCCATACCCCAGCAATGGCCTGTGTAATCCCCAGAGATGATTCAGAATGTTGGCGAGTGGCCCTAGCTGGCTTGGCTCACTGGCTAGAGTGTCGGCCTACGGAATGAAGGGTCCCTGGTTCGATTCCAGTCAGAGGCACACACCCAGGTTGCAGGCTCGATCCCCAGTAGGGGGCATGCAGGAGGCTGCTGATCAATGATTCTCTTTCATCACTGATGTTTCTCTCTCTTCCTCTCTGAGGTCAATAAAAATACATTTTTTAAAAATGAATGTTGGCAAATGCAGCCCCTTCTTCAGAGGTGTCATACTCTCAGAGGCCCTCCGTCACCCCCTTGACACCCCTCTGCGGGTCTGTCCCTGTCTTTCCTGTCACTGCATCCTCTATGTCTGCTTCAAGCACTTGTCAGAGAGTGAGTGTTTTACTTCTTGCGTATCTGTCAGCTCCACTAGAACACAAGCTCCCTGGGGTAGGACAGGTAATTTTTGTTCACCAGGGCACCGCCAGGCCTAGCCACGTCCCCATCCAGACCATGTGTTGAATGGACAGTTGTGGCTGAATGAGCTGATGGACTAGCAGGGAAGTGTGTGAATGACCCACGACCCAGGGCACCTCTCCTTGGTCCAAACACTGAGAAACACTTACCGTCCGCATCTTTAACCATGTGTTTACCTCCCCACGTGTCGAACCAGCCGACCCAGTATTCCATAATCATAATGGGCTTATCTCTCTAGAAACAAACCAAATGACACACGCAGTCAGACAAAAAGAAAAAAAGTCGGAAACACTGAATACAACGGATGAGAGTTGGAGGAACGTGGGCTTCTCACTTTTTTCCAAGTCAGCCTGTTACACCTCTTGCTTCTCCGTTTCCCTAGACATCACGATCACCTTCTATCATTCCAACCTTGTCATTCGCAAAGCTGGTGTGGAAAGAATCAGCTTTGGAATCACAAAGGCCTGACTGCAAGTCCTCACGTGGAAACTGAAGCTCAAGGGTCACATGCTGGTAAGGTCGAGACACAACCCAAGTCCAGGGCTGAGCCAAACTAGCAGCCACGGAATTACATTGTCGATTAAGGACATCATTCAGAGGAATCCAAGATGGCGCGTAAGAGGGAGTTCCACTCACCCCCTCCCTGGACCACATCAGAATCACAACTAAATTGTAGAAAAATCAACCTGGAGAACCATCTGAAGACTAGCCGAATAGAAGTCTTATAACTAAGAGATGCGGAAGAAACCATGTTGAGACTGGTAGGAGGGGCAGAGGTGCAAAAAAGGGCTGGCCTTGCACCCACGTGTGGTGACTGAGACTCTGGAGGGATATCTCAGCAGCAGAGGTTCCCTGAGGACCGAGGGGTCTCAAGCCCACGCTGAGCTCCCCAGCCTGGAGCCCAGTACTGGGAAGAGGAGCCCATATAACATGGGCTGTGAAAATCACCAGGGATTCCATCTGCCCAGATGAGATGGGCGTCTGCTAGAAACCCAGGTGCTCTCCTAAAGGACCAGCACACAAAATCTCATTCACGGCCACGCACCCTGGGCTTCAGCAGAGGGACAGCAGCTCTGAGGGGACCTGAGTCATCAAGGGAGAGACTGGGTTGTGTGGCTTTCGGGAGAGGGCTGGAGGGACAGCCACCAAAGTTCCCGTGCTGAGTCCCTCTTCCAACACTGCATTCCTCTTCACAGAGCATTAGCCTGGTGAGCTATGCTAGTCCCACCCTGCCAAACTCCCATAAGGCTCTGGGATCTGTTGCCCGCAGCCAGCCTAGGCCTGCAGAGCAGTCTCCTCCATCGGCAATGCACATGGCTCATTTCTGAGCTCTGTTCTCTCGGAGAAAAGAGAGCATCCTCTCCTTCTGATTGACCTCACATAACCCCTGCCCCTTCCTCTGGTCATCTCCATTAGGTGCTCCACGAACAGAGGGGAAGAGGCAGAATTTCCTCCTTATTCCCCCTGATGAAACAGATAAACTTCCCAAAACACTTTGAAATCTAGGTGAGGCCTCAGGGGAAAAGCTGTACAGTCTTTGTCAAGCCTCCTATCCTCATTGAACACCAGCTGTACAGGTTGGGGCCAGGGGAGACGGGGTGGTCATGGCAAGTGAAGGGGCTACGACTTTTCCTCTCTAAGACATCCTTACCTGCACTCTCTGAAGGTGCTCGAAAGTATTCTTCTGAAATGAGTTTATATTGATGGTGGCCAGCACTGTAAAAAGAAGGGAGAGATGCTGCATGAGGCCCTGGGGCAAGTGCTGCCAGGGGAGGGACAGAGGCCCATGCCTTGCACACGGAAGGAAGTGTGCTGAGTAGTGAGGTAATGAGATACTACTTGTATCCCGTGTTGCAACGTGCAAAGGGCTATCACTGGGCATTTGCAAGGACAATGTTACGGAAGAAGGGCAGTTAAAATTAACCGTATTTTGTGCAGAGAAATGGAACAGGCCAACTCACACAAATTGATTAGACCTAGGAATTAGACCTGGGGGTAAGTGGAGGTGGGCAAAGGGGGAAAAAGGGGGCAGAAAGAGACGAGACTTTGCCTGGGGTGATGGACGCACGATGCAGTGTGCAGATGATGTTTTGTTGAGTTGTATACCTGAAACCTGTATGGTTTTGCAAACCAACATCACCCCAATAAATTTAAGTAAAAAAATAAATAAGTAAGTAAATAAAGGTGGAAAGGTGGGCTGTGGACAGAAGAGCTCCCTGGCAGCTGTTGTTGAAGGAAAGTAGGATCGAGGGAAATGATGGCGTTGCTATGGGAACTCTTCGCTTTGACCTTGGGTTCTCATAGCAATACCACCTTGCCAGGGTCCACCTCAATGTGCATGGCAAAGAGAGGCCTCAGAGCTATTCTTGGTTCTTTCTGACGCTTGTTCAAAACTCAAACCAGCTGGTGAAGAGCTTCCGTGCTCCCTGAAAATACGCCTAAGTGCGTACCTCCTTTTATGCTGCCTTGGAGCACTTCTTTCTCCGCGTCAGAGGTCAAGAGCAGCTCCACAATCCCTCTGTTCAGCAGGGCCTGTTGAGAAAACTGGACAGAGTGAACCCCCCCTCCTTTCACCCGTGGGAAGAAGGAAATTAGCCAATAAATACACTGGGCCAAGAGGGACAGTGTGTGAGCCGGAGAAGAAGGTCTGGGTTGAGAGTCCAACCACCCACAGCTCTCTCTCTCTCTCTCAAGCTGGTGTTTCTCCCAGGGATGCAAAAGCCGCTGAGTCTGGGCTCTGACCCCCATCACAGCCTCAAGGGGAAGTGCAGAGGGAGGACCTGAACTTGAGAGAAAGAAGACTCTGGAAACTGGGCTTGAAGGGGAGAGGCGGGTGCTATGGGGCCTGGGGAAGATCAGAGAGAAACTTCACAGACGTGGGTCCTACCTGGACACTCTGAGGAAGCAAGGAAGCCCACCATGGCTTTGGGGACGCGGGGACCTCATTAACAACTCATATTTGCTAAGGGCCTCAGAAGCAGGCGGGTGACCAGAGGGCCAGAGGACCTTATGTGTGCCTTGCATGGGCACTGAGCCACAGCTGGGATTGGGAGCAGAGCTGAGTAGCAAATTTTTGTAATCAAGGAAAAATAATACTCGCTGAATGAGATTGATTTGAGGGGTCTGATGTGACGCCCCTGCGAAACGTTAGGGAGGGGATTTCTCACAGCCCTCAAAGCTGCAGAAGCCTGTGGAGCCCAGCCCTGCCTCCTCCCTCTCTCCTCACCTGATTGCTCTGCCCTGCACAGCTGGCAACCGCCCGCCTGCCAGGCCACGCCACCCTGAGGTTCCCATGGGGACAGAGCTCACCCTGCCTCAGGCTTAGCAACCCGGGGGAGGGATCCCATTGACAAGGGAGCCAATTAGGCTCCTGAATGTGGGACGTCAGGGACAGGGAGGAGCTGACCCTCCCACAAGGACAGGGGCAGGATGGCAGTTATGCCCTGGCCTGAGGCATCCCCCCAGGAAGAGAGACTATTGGTGCTACAGGTCAGAGAGCTGCCAGGTGACAGTCATTATCATCCTCAAGTTCACGAAGCATTATTTCCTTACTGCTCGCCAACCCCCAGCTCTCATGAAACTTGTGGGTCGTGGAGATCTTTTAACATCATATTTTATCTCATAATAAAGTCATTCAAGTGCATCTTAATCGCCCTGACCATCCTGTAGAGTCAGAGAAATGGAACTCGGTCCCTGCATAACCCACAGAGCCTACCAGAGCCCGCAGCAGACTCAGAGGCAGACGAGGAAGGAAGCATGAACACACAGAGACCAACCAGGGTTTCTCACCTTGTGAAGATGCTGCATGTACGCTCTATCCTTAGCGAACGCACCATACTCATTCTCCACCTGCATGGCGATGATGGGGCCTCCCTGGCGGTACTGAGGGGGCAGAGAAAGGGGAAGTGGGGTCTCTGGGGGCTGGGAACCCTGAGCCAGCTGGTGTGGACACTTTGCTCCTAGCTGTTTCCTGACCTGGAGGCACGCTCTCTCCTCTCTCGTCTGATGGGCAGTCACCTGCAGGTCCTTCGGCACAAGGAGTCCCAGTGCCCTAGCCCAGTGGTCGGCAAACTCATTAGTCCACAGAGCCAAGTATCAACAGTACAACGATTGAAATTTCTTTTGAGAGCCAAATTTTTTAAACTTAAACTATATAGGTAGGTACATTGTTATTAACTTAATTAGGGTACTCCTAAGGCTTAGGAAAAGCCACACTCAAGGGGCCAAAGAGCCGCATGTGGTTCGAGAGCCGCAGTTTGCCGACCACGGCCCTAGTCTTTGTAACCACACCCACTGTGTTTCTGCTCCTTCTCATACTAATTGGCTACTTCAGTAGGAGAGCTCATACCCACAAACTCACCTGCTAACACAGCCACCCCATCCACTCACCCTTCCTCTCTAAAATCAATTAAAAAAAAATATATATATATATATATGAATGGCAGGTTTAAATATATATATTCAAGTAACAAAAGGAAAATGTCCAGTGAGAATTGTAAATTTTCGTATAAGAAAGGATACAATGGATAGAGCGTTGACCTGCAGACTGAAGGGTCCCAGGTTTGATTCCAGTCAAGGGCACATGCCCGGGTTGTGGGCTCCGTCCCCAGTAGGGGGTGTGCAGGAGGCACCCAATCAATGATTCTCTCTCATCATTGATGTTTCTATCTCTCTCTCTCTCCCCCTCTCCTTTCCTCTCTGAAATCAATAAAAATATATATTTTTTAAAAAGAATACATACGCATGTGTAAGTGTGTGCATAGATAATTTGCCTCCATGTGTGTAGGAAATCTATGGAAAGACACACAAAACTCTGGTGAAATTGGTTGTCTGTCTCCGGAAAAGGTAATAATCGCTTTGGGAAAGGTGGCGAGGGGAGACTTGTATTTACCATAATCTCCTTTGTACTCTTTGAGCCTTTTCGCCATGTGTGTGTAGTGACTGTTGAAAACAGCCAAGATCACTCAGGAGTAGAAATAAGCAGTAGAAAGGGCAGTGAGCCTAGAGAACATCAAGTACATTCAAAGCCACCATCATACACCCACGCTCTCTGTTCTCTGTCAGTCCTGGCCGGGGTGATATGCGTGCTCCCAGAAGCCCTGGGGCGAAGGCTGAACTTAAGGTGAGGGTCTAGAGTTCAAGACCGAAGGCAAGGGTGTCAGCTTCAGCTCTCAGAGCCGGGGCCCGGCCTGCTCTATGGATATGTAGAACCAGCTGTTTCCCTGAAGCGAATGTCAGAAGGAAGGAAAGGACAGCGATTTTACCTGGAGAGGAACCACTCTGGCCATCAGATGATCAAAATATCGATCCACCGCTTGGACAAAGCCCTTGTCGGTTGTCCTCAGCCTCAGCTCCGGGTCCTGCAGTAACCAGCTGGGGGCGAAAGGAGACAAGCTCAGTGCTTGAGACGGGAAGGCAGGAGGCGGGAGGGGGCAGGCCGGGCCCTGCAGGTCTGCCAGCTCCTTCCGGAGCTCCCTCCAGCCCAGCTTTACGTCTTCTGCTCTCCTGCAGCCCTCAAGGGACCTGGAAGATGCTCTCTGGACCGTCCTACTGGGCTGTCCGACCGACAAGTGTCGGGGTGACAGTTCCCAGCTTAGGAGGGGCGGCAGCTCAGTCACGGCCTGCACACCCACATCCTAGTGAGGGGCTCTTTAACCTTTCATTGACTGCTCACCTCCATTCCTCTTCAGTTCATTCAAAACCTTTGTCTGGCCCTAGCTGGTTTGGCTCAGTGGTTAGGGTGTTGGCCCATGGACTGAAGGGTCGAGGGTTCCATTCCGGTCATGGGCACATATCTCAGTTGCAGGCTTGATCCCCGGCCCTGGTCAGGGTACGTGCAGGAGGCAACCAATCCATGTCTCTCTCTCATATCCATGCTTCTCTCACATCCATGCTTCTCTCTCTGTCTCTACCCCTCTTTTCCACTCTCTCTAAAAAGCAATGGAAAAAATATCCTCAGGTGAGGATTAACCAAAAAAAAACACCACACAGCTTTTTCTTGAGCCCTGGCCAGTGGCTCAGTTGGTTGGAGCATCACCCTGCACACCAAAAGGTTGTGGGTTTGATCCCCAGGTGGGGCACCTACAGTCAGGGCACTGGGGCACATATGAGGGCACATATGAGGGCACGTATGATGTTTCTTTCACATCGATGTTTCTTTCTCTCTCTCTCTCCCTTCCTTTCTCTTTCTCTCTGTCTCTTTCTTCCCCTTCCTCTCTCTTTCTCTCTCTAAAAATCAATAAAAACATACTTTCAGGTGAGGATTAAAAAACAATAAAAATAAAACACCTTTTCCTGGAGCCCAGTGTATGTACCTTAGGCACAGGGTTCCATCTCTTCTGAGACCTGAGCCTCCAAGCGCCGAGGACGCCTCCCCAGTACCCAGTCACCTGTGCGGGGCGGGGCCTGCAGCTGAGCGGCCCAGGGCATCCCTGCTTTGCTAAAATATCCCTTCCTTCACGGCCAGGCCTCTGCTGCTCCTGAGCCGGATGGGAGAACACGCTCATCCTGGAGGAGACAGAGCCTTCACTGAGCACCGGGAGGAAAGTGCCCACCGGGAGCCGAGCCGTGGGCTGCACACACCTGGCAGCTGTGGCGTGAACAGGAGCAGCGAGCGCCTGGGTGCTCAGCCTGCACTCAGCTGTCTGCACCAAAGGCTGGCAGCACAGAGGAGAGAAGGCAAAGGAAAATGAGGGGGAGTAGAGGGGAGCTGAGCTCAGTGGAGAACATGGCCTTCCATTAACAAAATGAGGGAAAAGCCGGGGGGTAGGGGGTCCTCAGAGCAAGTCCAGAGGTTGTCAGAACCCCCTTCCGCTCTGGAAAGCTTCCCACCCCGGACAGAGACCAGAGAGGAACAGGAAGAAAGAGATGTGGCCTCCGGATGCTGCCTGTCCCGCCCAGGCGCCCACAGCACGAGGACCAGCTCTCAGGCCCCGCATCTGTGACGGGACAAGGATTACAGCGGCGCCCATAACTCACGGGGCCACTGCAGGCCTTCCCCGAGAACACGGGCTCTGGGCTGTCAGATTCCAGCTCTACTTTTAGTAAAACAAACCATCACAGCCCTCCCTCCACAGCCCGCTCACCTGGGCAGGCCGCCGAGGTCGATCTCGCTGCAGATGTAGGGGCCTGGACGCAGGATCACCCACAGCCCGACCTCCGCGGCCATCCGGACAAAGGCCCTGGGAAGGTCAATGGTGGCCACTCTGAGGACATTCAAGCCGGGGGGGTGGGGACGAGCCAGCACACGCCACAGGCAGCAGAGCTGCCCGGATCCTCTGCTGGCCCGCCCTCCTCTCAACCAGAGACAGGGAGAGTGAAGGGAAGGCCGAGCCCCCATCCCTGCAGCTGGCTTCTCACCAGCTCCCAGCCCAGGACCATCTGCACAGCCCACCGGGTCATGAGGGGGGAGGTGTCAGACAGGGGACGGGGTCCTCACATGAACCTGACGCCGACCACCTTGCTGCCTCCAGGGGCAGCCCCCTCCCAGCACGGGTGGCAGGACCCCACTGCAGAGCAGGGCTGACAGGGGACCAGGCTCCTCTGGGCTGCAGTGAGGAGGGTGGGCTCAGGGGAGGCCTGGACACCTGGGAGCAGCAGGTCCCAGCTGGAGAGCACCTGGCCCCGGTGCAGAGCTGGCACAGGGCCGAGAACAGCTTCCAAGCAGAGCTGAGAGGCCACGATGGTCCCTCATCAACCCCCAGCCCCTCCCTGCCCCCAGGCCCAGGCCCAGGCCAGGTCACAGGAGCAGCAGCAGCACGTACTCCAGATCCAGGTTCCCGGAGAAGTCAAATGTGCCTCTCTGTGGCTCGTGGAGGTTCCAGGGGACGTAGCTGTGATAGCAGAGAGGGAAGTACAATAAGTGTCTTATTTCTTTCCTATCGAGTCCTAGGTCAGCCCCAATCCCATGCCAAAACCTAGGGTACTATGTTGGAGCAAGTTGAAGTTTCCCATGGCAGTTACACCTGTATGACATAAACAATGATTATTTTCAATGGTTCCTTTCTCTGCCACCCAGTCGTGATCTAAGCTGTCAATAATCCTGATTCTAGATTCCTGGGATGGATGCACTACTTATCCCACTCACCACCCATTCTTTGTAATACCCATTCAAAATGTGAAGAGAAGGGAAAAACACAAATGTCTACATATGCCCAATAAGGTATTGCTAGGAATTAATCAAAACAAGAATACAGAACTCAGACATCCTCAACAAACACATGCACCGTTTATAAAATACAGCTGGAGCAGGTGCCCGCCCCGAGCAGGCCGACCCTCCAGGCCTCAGCCTCTTTCCCACGGAGCGGTATCCAACTGTCCATCTCCCAGGGCACTCAGGAGGAAGAAGCGATTTTGCGAAATTGCTTAGGAAATGCCCAGCCACCAGTAAACCCTAAGTACACGTTACCGTTGGTCACCAGGCCATAATCGTGTTCAATGGCGCGCTAAATGTGTGCTGTTACATTTACAGTTCATCCTGTCGAGTTTCTACTTAAATTCTTCTGCGGGACTCAGCTGGCCTTACCTGTCTTGTTGCCACCATCACTGAAGTACACGTATGTGCCCTCGTTGGGAGGGGCATTTTTCATAGAAATAAGATAAAGGTTTTATCCCATGGAATCATCGGCACAAGCCAACGAGGGACTGCTACTCTGCCTGAGCAGAGGAGACAGCAGGGCCTGCGCTGGGATGGCCGGAGGCGGGGCTGGGACTGAGCCCAGGTCTGTCCCATCACTAAGCCGCAGGACTTACTCCCTTTCCTCCCTTCACCTTCACTTCAGTGGCCCCAGTGTTTCCTTAGATGCTCATACTCTCCTTCCTCCACATGCGCATGTCCGTGTGCACACATGACAACTGTGGTAGGAAGTCTGAGAGGTAGGGGGCCCTCATCATAAAAGGCTCCTGCTGCACAGGGCTCATCGGAAGGTCGCTCGGCCGGGCTCCGACCCAGCTCAGAGCCAGAGACAGACACCCTATCCCGGTGGGCAGCGAGGACCCGGAGGGCGGGACTCACGTGGTGACAGTGTTGAAGCCGCAGGCCTGCAGCTTCAGGAGGCGGTCCCGCCAGGCCCCCCTGGGCACCCGGAAGTAGTGGATGGAGCCCCCGAAGATGAGGAACTTGTGCCCCTCCAGTGTGAAGTGCGGGTTACTCTCAGGCGTGCTTTGCGTCTGGAGTCCCACCGTGCGGTCCTTCAGCTCCAAAGGGGTCAGATGGGACCAATTAAACCTGCAGAGAGAAGGAGAGAGAGAGAGAGAGAGACAGAGAGACAGAGAGACAGAGAGACAGAGAGACAGAGATGAAGAGAGAGGAGAGACGGCCGAAGCCCAGCGGAAGACGCTCTTGCTAGCAGGACACACTAGCTCTGTCCACGCTTCTGATACTCTTTTCTCCAGAAAAGGAGAGTCCCCGCCCCACCTCCCCTCCTCCCAGTACCCCCCCTCCTTCCCCCACAGACCTGCTCTGGTGCGGCTGTGGCCCAGCTTCCCCGACAGGAAGGTTCTCTTTCTCTTTATTTTTTGCCCGAGGAGCAAAGCCTGATGAGATCAGTGGCAGGAAAAAGACACTCATGATTCTTTTCCATGACAGACGTGGGCTGGAAAGAGGAGAAATAACAGTGAGGGAACGGCAGTGGCCTCATCTGATTCTATGGCCCAGAACGCCGCCCTTCAGGCAGGCCAGCGACCAGGGCACTGGCTGGGCACACACAGGGCTCCCGGCCAGCCCAGGTCCCTTCCCCCCTCCCACACCCCCCCTCCTCCCACCCTCTGCTCAGTCAGGACGGAAAGCTGGGGGGAGACCTTTAGTCCTAGGAGCCCCCTCGGGAGCCAGACAGGGCTGGGCACTGGGGCAGGGTCTGGGGAGGGGCTCAGGGCTCAGTGACCGGTGGTGGCCCCTCAGGCACCAGGCTCAGGAAGGACAGGGTGTCCTGCCCCTTGGCGCGGGCATCACTAAGGTGCCGGTGGAAGAAAGCTGGAGGGGAAGAGCTTGTAAGGGGGGGCTGATGCGTCTCAGGCAGATCTGAGGGTCCAGGAGGGCGGCCAGACCAAAGGGGCCCTTGCCGCAGGTAGGCGCGACGAGTCACCTGAAGCGCCTCCGGGAACTCATAGCTGAAGGCCAGGGCGCCAAGGTCCCACTCTGCTCCCGCCGCCTCCCCGCAGGGGGACCGGGTTCAGGTGCGCTGACGCTGGGAACTTCCAGCCACCGCGGCCCCGCAGGGAGTCCGGGGAGTCCGGGGGCTGCTGGGCAGGGAGGGCCGAGCAACAGGCTGGGCTCTGGGCAGCGAGGACAGCGCTCTGTGCCCACGGGGCATGGGGCTGCCTGCGCGCAGGGAAGTGAGTGGGAGGGTCCCTCCTTAAACTGGGTGTCACCAACCAACTGATTGAGACGGAAACGCAGACCCGAGTGGGAGGGAAGGAGGACAACTTGGGCCACACCATGTACCGGAGAGCAGGGGAGTTCCGTTCAGCAACTTGATAGCAAGGGCCCTGATTTTGCTTTGACATAAATCAAAAGGTGAAATGCGATGCGTGCCACCAGACGCATACTAGTATGTCAACATTGTTTTATTCGTTTCAATTACATGTTCTTTTGCCTTTTGTAATTGGAAGTAGCAAGCCTCAAGGCAACTGATTATTTTAACTAAAGCTGTTACACAAAAAATGTGAGTAGGAGATGCTTATGAAAAAAAAAGTACAGAGAAGTAGACATTAGTTGCTCTGATAAGATAATGTTCAAAAAAGTAGCCCAAAGTGAGGTTGGAGGGAAATTCACCGAGGCGTGCATTATCCGCCAGGTGGCCCTTTATTTACAATGGGAGATGCCTGTGGCCTCCGGGGCAGAAGTCTAGCTCTGGCTCCGTGAATTTTATCATATGCGCATTGATGGACAGGGAACTCGATCCTTCAGCCCCCAGAGAGGAAGATCTGCCTGCTGATCAAGGACAGTCTGTCCCTCCTGCTGAATCTTGTACAGAACAAACTCTCTGACTTCAGTTCTGTGGGTGGAAAATACAATCCATTTAAGTCATTTGCAAACTTGAACAGCAACCTTCAAGGTTTCAAACTTCATACAGCAGAGGTTGGGTTGAAGTCAGAAAGTATCATTTCAGTCGTTCCAGAAACTAGCACTTTGCTGTGTCTTAAAATGGCTTTGGAGAAAGAGTGAGATTGTAATCTGGTCAAGTCGGTTGTTCAAAACAGATGGGCTTCTGTCTTCGTCCCAGCATGTTCCATTCCTTGCTACTCACGATGTGGAAACGTTAAGCGGGGCCACCAAAATGTGTCTGTCCTGTGCAACTCTGCTGCGTGAAGGAGACTCGGAGTATGTCTGGCTGTAAGGGGGGTGGTAGGGCAGAGAAAGGTAAAACACCAAAATTCTTTAGTCTCCACATTAAGTTATTGTTAGGTTAGGTGGCTCAGGAGGCGGCGCAAGAAATAGAGTCCAGTGAATCAGAAAAGAAAGGAAAGGAAAAGGTTTATTCTGCGTCCCCGGGAGACCCACGTACCCCAAGGACAGGGCACGTGGATTCACGCCAACAGGGAGGAGGGCGCTTTTTTTATACTGCGGTTGGGTGAGGGGTGGGGACATGAGCTGAGGAATTCTCTGCTGCAGGGGATGGGCGGAATATTCAGGACGAAGTTCTTATCTGTGTGGGGGTTTGTGAATTCAGGGAGAAGCTGGTATCTGTGTCTGGCACCTTGATCTGTGAGAAATTCCAGGGGAAGTCCATTATCTCATCACATGTATCTGATCCTGGGCTCTCTCCGACCTAACAGTTATATTTAGTTAAATTAACTTTCCTTGGCCGGGTATGTCAGTTTAGGAGCAGTTCCACTGTAGTGCTTGCATTGGCTTAGAATATAAGATTTAAGCTCCTCAAACATTGTACTAAAACATTTCAATAAAATCATGCCATCCACCACTTCCTTTCACAAAAAAAAGTACTCAATTCCCACAAATCTAGTCTCTGTAGGACAAAGTGTCTAGTTCACTATTGGATCCTTGTACCCGAAAACCCGCATGGCATATAGCAAGCCCTCAGCAAGGGCCTGTGCAGCATGTGAGTGGTTTCGGCAGCTTCAGGACAGAGTGGAGTCCTTCTTACGCAAAAGAATGACAGCCTGGCCCTAACCGGTTTGGCTCAGTGGATAGAGCGTCGGCCTGCTGACTGAAAGATGCCAGGTTCAATTCCAGTCAATGGCATGTACCTTGGTTGCAGGCACATCCCCAGTAGGAGATGAGCAGAAGGCAGCTGGTCGATGTTTCTCTCTCATCGATGTTTCTAACTCTCTATCCCTCTCCCTTCCTCTCTGTAAAAAATCAATAAAATATATTAAAAAAAAGAAGAAGAAAAGAATGACAGCCTGAGATGGGAAGCACAGGGCCCGGGCTGGGGGAAGGCTCTGGAGTCTTGGGAAATCAGTTTGGGCGACAGGAAACAGAGGAGACAGAACTGGCTGTTCTTTGAGATAAAAAGCTTAAAAGTCATTGGTCTAGCCCTAGCGGGTTTGGCTCAGTGGATAGAGTGTCGGCCTGTGGACGGAAGGGTCCCCGGTTCAATTTCAGTCAAGGGCATGTACCTCGATTGCAGGCTCCTCCCCAGCCTGGTCAGGGCTCCTGCAGGAGGCAACCAATTGATGTGTTTCTCTCACATCCATATTTCTCTTTGTCTTTCCCTCTCTCTTCCATGCTCTCGAAAATGGAAAAATATCCTCAGGTGAGGATTTAAAAAAAAGTCGTCGATCTTTGTGAGACTACTGTTATCGGATGAAGTGGGGGTCCTTTGTCCCAGTGGCTGCTGGGAGTGGAATCTTTGGGAATAAGAATTGTTTGAGACTCGCATGGGAGAATGGATGTGTGCTTTATTTGTCTCAACTTGAAATTCTCATGATTGACTGTATTTCGAGGGCAGGTCATTTTTTAATCCATCCTGTCCTCAAAGACCACGAGGAAGGATGGGTGCCTCTGGCCTTCGGTACGTGGAACACTGGCTCTGAACCGCAGCAGTTGGGCCCACAGGTGCACTGTGACGTCACGCTGGAGGTCCTGGGATGCTCTGTCACAATGGTCCTGGGTGACATCCAGCTGGTGCCTGGTCCTGACTGCCAGTCTCTGTGCTCAGGGTTTAGCAGGAGAAGGTGTTAGTTGTGGCCACAAATCTTGGGATGGGGACCCTCGCCTCATGTTGCGGAGGTATGTCCATGGGGGCCCAGGGAATGCTGTCCCTTCCAACGGGCGAGGCGACACTTCTCTCCACGTCTTCTCGGCATGTTCGTTCCTTTCGTTCCAGTTGTCATGTAGAGTTGTACATATCTAGTGTCCTGCACTGTTCGACACCCTCAGCTCTTAGAAAAATACTCATGGGGAAAATATGAAATGTACATTTTTACTTTCTCAAAAATGTATTAAAATCATGAATTACCAAAGTCCCAAGTGAATCCAGAACTGTAGAGATGTGTAGGTAAGCATTTCACACAGTAAAGGGAAATTAGCATTGTGTTTAGCCCACCTTATCTCTGTTTTATCCTGAAATGTTTATTGTTTTCAGGATAATGGGGGCATGTTGCTTCCATTGCTGTGATAGTTTTCCATTCATGTCATTAGAATGTGTGTCTAGGTGTCATCGGTGACATGGAACGCATTTCCTTTTCTACCTTCCATGTTGTCAAAAATTCTTCTTTTACAGAGATATCTTTATCTTATCATTTCACTTATTCACTTATTGTGAAAATGTGGTGTTTGTTTTTATGTAATCAACAACCAATAGCCAGTGTTTTAAACAAGCAATGATAGGCTTATGAAATGATGGGGACAGACAGAACATCAAGTACATAGAGGGTTAGATACATATAGAGAAAAGTAGGTAATGTTCACAGGTGAGGAGGGAAATGAAACCGTATATAAATAGAAAATTATCTACTTTTTATATACATTTATAGCTTTAAGAAATAGAGGGTCTCCCTTAAGGATACTTTAAAGTAACCCAGATGATAGCTATAGAGTGAATAGAACCTGAATTTTTCAAAATTCAGAGTCTTGCTACCTACCACCCAAGCAATGGACATTACAGGGCAAAGTAACATGTAGGTGTCGAATCTGAAATTGACCACGAGCACTCAGGATCTGAGCAGCGTTGGGAGAGAAAGCAAGATTGCCCGGTGGCGTCTCCACTGTGTGTATGTGGAGAGCGCAGCTGGCTGCTCCAGTGTTGCCTGGGAGAGTGTGGAGAATCAGTCTTGCCCTCTGGCTAATGGCACAGGCACTTGAGAGCAGAGGGGAGGGGGCTCTGGATTCTCTGGGAGAGAACTGGGGTGGGGTCATGGGTTTGGGCTGCTGAGGGTCCTTCCAAGAGGAGAGAGGACTCTGATTCTTGACCCCACAGAGTTCAGAGAAGAATGAGAAGTCCATGGACTAGAAACTAAATTTTGTTGAGCCTGAGATGAGCAGAAGATGCACACATTCAGGCCAAGGGCATCCGCTGGGCACGTGCGGCCGGCTAACTCCAGGCAGAACAGGGAATGGCTCAGATCAGCAGTGAGGGAGACAATAACCCCCCAAAGTAACAGCCCGCTTGGTAACGCCCTCAGCTCTTTTCAATTAACGTCTTACTGTCAGTTGTCTGAGGGCAGATGCTATCCGTTAGAGGGGAATTGCTTTTTGCACAGCCATCACGGGGCCTCTGGTCGCCCTGGGAAACAAGAAGAGCCCTGGTCCCCAGGAGCGGTCACTAATCTCCATAAGCAGCAGGAGGCAGCGGGCAGTGTCAGGAGAGGAGAGAAAAAAGACGTGTGCCCTCCCCAAGGTCGGTCACTCACGGGGCTTCCACGGGAGCAGAGGCATTTATTCAGGCGGCTTTTCCAGGGCCTCCCATTCTTTCATCTAGAACCTGAGGTGAGAGAATATGGAAAACTGCTCAGTACAGTTTTTCAGGGGTCTCCGTCTCCAGATAACAAAAAATCCCCTTGCGGATCAATCCCAAATTAGTATTGAATGTCTGAGAAAGTCACTCACTCAACCTCTACAAAAACCTCAAGAATAATGTTAGGGCTACGGACCCTTCTTCTCCCACCACACGGGGCTGCTGTGGGATCAGAGGAGATGATTCCAGATCTTCTCCACAAGCTGTGACACTTCCCATCCCTGTGAAAAATGAAGAGAAATGTCCACCCCCCACCGTCCTAGAGTCAGCCACACGCCTGTGCAAATTCAACCAACACCAAGTGTCTAACTTATTTTTTTCAGATATGACCTAATTCAACACATATAGATCACGTATGAAGTACTAGTTCTCTATGCCGAATAGTTACCTATATTTAATCATTTTAGCCTCATAACAAACTACGGTAAGTCAGCTTTATTAAAATTGTCATGAGTCCGGCAGGTGTGGCTCAGTTGTTGAGAATTGACCTAGGAACCAGGCCATCACAGTTTCATTACCAATCAGGACTGTGTTGCAGGCTCGATCCCCAGTAGGGAACGTGCAGGAGGCAGCCAATCAATTATTCTCTCTCATCAATATTTCTCTCTCTAGCTCCCTCTCCCTTTCTCTCTGAAATCAATATAAATATAATTTTTTTTAATATATATTTTATTGATTTTTTACAGAGAGGAAGGGAGAGGGATAGAGAGTCAGAAACATCAACGAGAGAGAAACATCGATCAGCTGCCTCCTGCACAACCCCCACTGGGGATATGCCCGCAACCAAGGTACATGCCCTTGACCGGAACCGAACCTGGGACCCTTGAGTCCGCAGGCTGACGCTCTATCCAATGAGCCAAACAGGTCAGGGCAAAATATAATTTTTAAAAATTGTAATGACAGTAAAGAAACGGAGCACAACACGCCAACACAACTTTCCCAGGTTCTTGCGGCTTCTGTGTGGAATTTGAACCCAGGTCCCGAGACGCCAGCACCCAGTCTATGTTATTATGCTCTGCTGCCTTCTAGATGGTCTCATCTAAATGAAATGTTTGTCCCACACTCACTCTGATAGGCGTTCTAATTGCACACAAAACTCCGGGATATTTCTGAAGTCCAACTTTGACTCAGAGGGCACTTCTGGGAACCTCTTAAGCAACGGGTACTAAATACGGAACTGACAATGATTCCTAATTTCTCTCTGGTCTTGGACCAGCAGGGTGTCCATAGCTCTGTGTGGCGTGAGTGCCTTTCTCACCATCTCTCCGGATGGATTTTTCCAATAGGAGGATCTCCAAAAGCCCGCGAAATCCAGTCTGTCCAGCAGGACTTCTACTGGCGAACAATCCAGGTCTACCCTCTGGATAAATCCATAGAAGGTACTGTGGGAATTCCATCATTAACTGGATGCACTTTTAATAATTGCCACATATTCTATTTCTCATGTGTAAGAAAAATAGCTATAAAAAGACTTTTCAGCTCAGCCAGCATGGCTCAGTGGTTGAGCATCGACCTGTGAACCAGGAGGTCAGGGTTCAATTCCCAGTCAGGGCACATGCCCTGGTGGCAGTCTCCATCCCCAGTGGGGGGCGTGCAGGAGGCAGCCAATCAATGATTCTCTCTTATCATTGATGTTTCTCTCTCTCTCTCTCTCTTCCTCTCTGAAATCAATAAAAACACATTAAAAAAAATTTTTTTTCAACTCATACCATTACTTCTCTTCTTCCTTGCCATCTTTTCCACCAAGTACGATGACCCAGCAGTCGCTCATCCATACTTGGTAGCCAGCCACCTCCCTACACCATGGCCCCTTGTCCACATCAGGCAGAGCTCCCTAGGAAACTCCTGGTGAGCAGCCACCAATGTACTGACCGTTGTTTTGCGTTCCCTTAGCCCCACCCGAGACCTTCTCGGAGGCGCCTACTCAAGGAAAAAGAGCTGGTGTTCTGGTAAGGCCCCCTTCTTCCTGTTCTACTGAAATGTTGCTCTCATAGTGTCTCCCTTGTAAGTCCACTTCCCATATAAGAACCTGACAAGGTGAGGGTACAAGACATGCACACTGCCCTTGGTTCTGTGAGTGAGTGATGATTGGAAGTCTTCCACGGGCTCATAACCGATAGAAGGAGACATCTTAAAGTGACAGCACCCAGGACGTAAAGTACAGCCTAGGGCAGTGATGGTGAACCTTTTGAGCTCGGCGTGTCAGCATTTTGAAAAATCCTAACTTAACTCTGGTGCTGTGTCACATATAGAAATTTTTTGATATTTGCAACCATAGTGAAACAAAGACTTATATTTTCGGTATTTATTTTCTATATTTAAATGCCATTTAACAAAGAAAAATCAACCAAAAAAATGAGTTCGCCTGTCACCTCTGACACACGTGTCATAGGTTCGCCATCACTGGCCTAGGGAATGTAGTCAATTACGTTGTAAAACCGTGCATGCTGACCGGAGGGTACTGGTTGTATTGGAGCGATTGCTTGTACGGTACATACGTGTCTAATCACTATGCTGTAACCTGGAGCTAGTCCAATATTTTTTTAAGTATAAGTTTGATTTGGGGGCAAGGAGACTTGTCATGTATGACCTTCAGTTCTGTTAGGTTTTACACTGCTCACTCTACTTACATTAGCATCTTATAAGCAGGAGTTTTCTTTTAATCAACGCTATTGTCCAATGAGAAAAGAGAGGCTCATACATGCTATGATTTGGATAATGATACTAATACAGGAATGCAGAGGGTCCGTTTGGGACGGTGAAAACGTGCTGGAGATGAAGGGTTGTGATGGTCACACAACAACGTGAATGTCCTTAAGGCCACTAAACTGTACACTTTAAAATGAGCCCGATGGTGTGGCTCAGTGGTTGGGCATCGACTTATGAACCCAGAGGTTACGTTTCGATTCCTGGCATGGGCACATGCCCGGGTTACGGGCTCAATCCCCAGGGGGCCCTGAGGACATGGAGTAGAAGGGAACAGAGACAAAGGACAGAATGCCCTGGCTGGGTGGCTCAGTGGGTTGGAGAGTCATCCCCTACACCAAATGGGTGTGGGTTCGATTCTAGGTCAGGCACATACCTAGGATGCAGGTGTGATCCCCGGTGGGTAGGTGCGTATGGGAGGCAACCAATTTCAGCCCAGCCGGCGTGGCTCAGTGGTTTGTCTCCCCTCACCCCCAACCTCTCTCTCTCTCTCTCTCCTGCTTTCTCTCTGTAAACATATCCTCCAGCAGGGATTAAAAACTAAATAAATAAGAACAAAAACACCCCTCTCCTTTGGTTTTACTGTGGTTTCTTTTCAGTATCAAGTTAGTAAACTGCCAGGTGCTATGAGCAGAAGATAAACCCGTCCTAGTTCTCTTTCCCTTGAGAGCTGAACGCTTTTGTGTCTGTTTAAAAACTGTATGAGATATCCAACTTTTCAAATAGAACCTTCCTGAAGGTTTTCACTGACAACCTTCCTGATGAGGGGACACAAGACGCTTGGATTTATTTGTGCAAAAAGCACAGCGCAGACGGGCTCAGCCAGGGGAACGGGCCATGATGCCTGGACTTGGAGACCCTCTCATGTTTCACATGTCAGCAGTTTTCCCAGCTCCTTCAACCTGCCAGAACCCGCCGTAGCCACATGTGCACATCAGTATTGTCTGCGCATCCCCTCAGCATTCTAGTACAAGGCTGTCTTAATAGTAAGAATAGAAAACTGGCAAAGTACAGTAATGTAAGGCTTTCTGTATGATACAAATTAAAACAAAGAGTGTGACATTGATTTCTAATTCATATTTGATGTATATGGCATCAAATAACAGTTAAACCGCTTACACTGGAATTATCTTTAAAAAGTTGTATTTGACCACATAGATGACATGTTCTGGTAGATGATAAACAAAGAGTTGATTATGGGTATTTTCTTAACTTAATGACTGATAGTCATTAAGCATTGGCACAGGTAAGGCCAAAAAGATGGATTTTGTTTGGGGAAACCAATGAGTGGCCCCGGAAAATGAATGGAACAACTACCCTAAAATGGGGAGTCTCATTTAAAATATATATACTTACAGGGTTATGTTTTCCTCACAGGAAATTTATCCTCCTCCGCACTACCTCTCCACCGAGGAGGCCATCATCATCATAAAAACAAGACATAAAAATGGTCTCTGGTCGACTTGCGGGTGCTTCTCCCCATCCCACCTTTTTGTGAGGAGGCATTGAAGAGGTCAGTGAGGATTAGCAAGCATTTCCCTGCCCGAGTGAGGACGATGTCCATGTGGATTTTCCTAGGAGAGCCACCGCATCCTTGTTTACTCAAAGAACAAACAGTCCGTCCCCATGCTAGTCACGGTCAGCCTCAGTTCCTGCTCCTGTGTGAAGTGGGCAGAGATAAAGTGGGCACTCGTGGGATGTCTGCATTTGTGATGTTTACACATGGACGATGCTGAAGAACACAGGGTTTGGGTCAGGCTGCCGGGATCCAATCCTGGCTCTGTGACTTAATCGCATCGTGACCGTAAGCTTTTTTCTTGACTGTCTATAAAATGACGATGAACTGTGCACCTGTTTTATGAGGTTATTATAAGGTTGAATCACATAAAATAAGGGAAGTCATTTTGAAGAAAGTCCTAGCACCCTAAGTATTCCAGGTATGCGCATTACGATTGTGCTTAACGCATGGTACAAGGATTACTGTGGAATGTGTGCTTTTTAGGGAGAGTGGAAGAGAGAGGGGAAGGACAGAGAGAACTAGCCATGTGTGAGAAACACATCGATTGGTTGCCTCCTGCAAGAGCCCTGACTAGGGTCCAGGCTGGGGAGGAGCCTGCAACCAAGGTGCGTGCCCTTGACCGGAATCGAACCCTGTAGGCCAGTGGCAGGGGAGTTCTAAATCGGGTAGGAGACACTTGGTGGGTCACGTTCTGGGCACTGAGGCAACGGATCCTTGCTGGGAACACTCAGCACGGATTATTCAAGGTTGGGTCTCAAAGGCAGAGAAAACGGTTTTTGTCTTTTCTGAACCTTCACCTTGCAACTGTGCCCAACGGCTATGTGTAGTGCCTGCCTGGGCTCTGCTCACTGAGCATGGCTGTCTGAATCCCTCCTCAGAGAACGTGGCCTTTTGGCGTACACCTTATGAAGCCGGGCACCCTGTGGCAGGGAAACGGCTGCACTTACTGTGTCTGCCCAGGGCTGCTGCTGGAACTGAGGCCCGATGGTAAGAAAGCATCGATGCTGGGATGGACTTGGAGGCCTGGCTTCCGTTGGGCCCTGAGGAAGGTCATGGGACGACAATCCTCACCAGTGTTGGCACCTCTTCCGGCTCCAGGATGCCAGTCCTGATGCTGTCACTCAGGTTGGTGGCTGTCATGAGCTCTTGGATCTCCGTCTTCAACAGCACCTGGACCTCCTGGCAATGGACCCCCACACCAAGGTGAGCCAGCAGACGTCACTGAGGCGGGGAGAGAGCTCTTTACCGCTGGGTGGGGAGAGAATCCTGGTGTCTACCTGGACTTCCTCTGGACAAGGGCAAATGAAGAAGCGAATTAGGGCATCGTTTCCATGGGAGACTGAGAAGCTAGCTCTAGAGTAGGGAGAGGAACATGAGAGGGCATCAGTTCTTTATCCAGATCCCAAAACAGGGATGTGTTTAAAGGTATGCTTTTAATACTTTCAAATGCCTCTGACTACCTCTCGTTTTGTCTTTTCCTCACACTTCCCCTACATCAGTGGCTCCCAACCTTGTTTTGGCCACGCCCCACCTAAGCACCTCTAAAATCCTGATGCCTATCCTATGTAATCACTTCCCCAGCTCACTCTCTTCTGTAGCCCTACCATTTCCTTGTACGACAGCTAGTAAATAAGGCCTTTGGAGGCAGAAATTATTTAAAGTTTGCAGCACACCCATACCGTCCCCCTGCAGTGCCAAGCACAGCTCCTTACAGAGAATACGCAATCAAAACAGAAAATATTTGTCATAGCTAAAGGTGTATATTTTGGTCTCTCTAAACCCTGACTTGTAGTTAACAAAATATCTGGGATATTTTTTCTATAGAGATGAGGGGATAGAATCGAACCTGCAACCTTTGGTATATGAAATGATATTCCAACCAACTGAGCCACACTGGCCGGCTCCAGGGAACTATTTCTTAAAAGCTAATTAGGTAGATTTTTTTTTTTAAAATTATTACTCCAAAATCTAGTTAAGTGTTTAAATATTTTTAAATACGTTTTTAAAAATAGTTGTAAAGGCTTAGACAGACAGAATAAAAACCCACTTCAGTGGAGCTTGAGATGGTACAGAAAGGGGTAAATTTTATTTATCAATCAAAGACCTTTAAAAAGAGCAGCTTCATAGAAGAAAACAAAAACGTAGATAGAAAAGATATACTCCAAGTGCTTCCTAGAAAGGGTTCTATAAACTGTGAACACTACTCCTAGACGCTTCTTAAAAAGACACAAATATTCCGAGTTCCAGGTCGCCTCAGGCCTTGATATTCAGGTGTCCCAGACGTCCAGGCGCCCTAAGCCACCGCTCAGGGCCAAGTTCCCGAGGCGCGTTTATCCTGACTGACTCCGAGGTGTGCTAGGAGGAAGTGCGCCCACAGAAACCTGTGTCGCCAGCTGAGGTGCAGGGGACAGAAAAGACAGGCCACTTTTCTCCATTTCCCCTTCCCCACGCCTTTGCCTCATCAATAGAAACACCCTGCACGGAGCACCCAGCTTCCTGGAGGAGGATCCGGGGAACCAGCACACGCAGGCAGATCGAGACCATGTGGCTGCAGAGAAAACTATGGTCGCTGATGCGTCATCATCAGGCACTTGTGCTCCAGGAAACACGGCAGTGGTCTCATGACACCCCACCAAGGCCGCTCCGCCAGGCCCACAGCGCTCATGCCGACACCGAGGAAGGTCCTCTTAGGAGGGCTCGGGCCTATGACCTTATTCATGATTCATGTGTAACAGAACCGTCCACCGGGGGCCACTCAACACTAGTTCAAGTGCACATTCCACGCCGTGGCAGAGCACCGCGTCCAGCGCTACTGCTGAAGCAGGCTTCGCGAGATCAGCATCCTCATCACTTCGTTGCTGCCTGGAAGAGGGAGGAGTAAGAATGAAGCAGTGAGTGGCAGCCAAGTGTGCCTGAGAACTCGGCAGCGTCTGACCAGGGTGTGCACGCCTCGCTCAGGGTAGGCATGATGCAAACGACGATGGTTGCTTTTATCCCGGCAGGGGACCAAATTGCCACAGACTTCTCTCCAAAGTACAGAGAAAGGTCAGAAAGTGAGGAATAAATTTACTTTTACAAAGACGTCTCCTGCCCTGGCCGGCGGGGCTCGGTTGGGCATCATCCCGTGAACTGAAGGGGTTGCTGGTTTGATTCCAGGCCAGGGATGTGCCCAGGTTGTGGGCTCTGTCCCCAGTAGGGGGCATGGAGGAAGCGGCTGATGAATGTTCTCTCTCCCTCTCCCTTCCTCTCTCTATAAAAATCAATAAACTATTCTTTAAATAAATAAACCTCTCCTGATGGTAAAGTGCTTATATTAGGTAAAAGAAGAAGAAATGGTGTATATGTAGTATAATTCTATTTTTTTTTAATGTACCTAAAGAAGCATAGAAAAAGACCAAAGGAGATATTTTTTGGACTTACACATGAAAGGAGTCCAAATTATTAATTCTGGATGTGGAAACATAACTGATTTTTTTTTTTTACTTATCTTATATTTTATACATTTTCAACAATAAATACACAAATTTATTTGGTAATCAGAACACTCAATTTTAAAAGGACAAACATTTTCCCTGACACGGGAGGGATGTGTGTGGCAATGGCTTGCTTCATTTTTACAATGGCTTTTAATGCAAAGAGAAATAGGAACCTCTATGAGGGATGAGATCATACATCTCAAATAAAATCAAGTCTAAAATTCCTGATTTATCCAATAACAAAGTCCACGATAGATAAAGGGATAAAGATCAGTGCCGGGTTTTTCCCCGAGTGGATGACGTGCGGCCTGATACAAAAGTGCCTGGCTTTTCCCACTTACTCTGAGGGGGTAAAGGCTGGGTGAAATCGAGGTAAAGTTTCCTACACTCATAACGCTGGGTGAGAAAGTGACGGCGGGAGTGGAGGAGACTGACTCATGTGAGCACTAGAATTGAGCGCACAAACACACTAGTATTTGGGGATGAGGCGTGAGAGTGTGGCTCTCAGAAAAGCAGCAGCAGCCCCCCTTGGAAACTTGCTACAGATGCAAACTCTCTGGCCACCCAAGATCCTGAGACAGGAACTCGGGTGGGGCCCAGCCGCCTGTTCTCACAAGCCCTCCAGGCGACTCTCAGGCGTGCTCAGGTCTGAGAAGGTGGCTTGGCGGGGCAGGAGAGCCCGTGCTCAGAGGCCCATGAAAGCAGCCCCACATTCTTCCACTGAAAGTCGCTTAGATAAGCCGCTGCCCGTCGGCTGTCCCTGCCGTGTAACAACCCCGGACACCTGCACCAGCTGGAGCAACAGTGAAGGGATTTCAAGGCGTGTGCACTGGTGTGGAGAGTGAAGGCCAACAGCTTACAGTGTAAGCCAGGGGTCCTCAAACTTTTTAAACAGGGGGCCAGTTCACTGTCCCTCAGACCGTTGGAGGGCCGGACTATAGTTTAAAAAAAAACTATGAACAAATTCCTATGCACACTGCACATATCTTATTTTGAAGTAAAAAAACAAAACGGGAACAAATACAATATTTGTATTTGCATGTGGCTCGCGGGCCGTAGTTTGAGGACCCCTGGTGTAAGCCTTACACAATTCCCACCCGAATGTGTGATTTCCAAGAAGCTGCCCATACACTCATGACTATTTCACTGGAAAGTGCAGTAGCAATATTGACAGAAATGTCCTTTAGACCATCTGGCTGATCACCAGTTGGAAAGGCAGTGGGTGGTCACACTGGCTCCCATTTGACCTTTCAATCACTGTACAGAAGTCTAGGGATTCCTGAGGACCAAGTACTTCCTTTACCACAGTCAAGAATAGTCGCTGCTAGAGTTTTCAACATGTTGTCTCATGTATCACCTCAGGTTAAGTCTTCTCTAAAATTTACAAAGAAAAAGACGAGAAGAGAAGCGACTCCCAGGCTGGGGCCCTCTGGGGGCAGCACAGGCCCTCCTGGAGCAGGGCAGGAGGCGGCAGGCAGGAAGATGCCGCCGACGGGGCCTGGCTGGTGATCCTGTGAGTGCCCTGGAGGGAGAGAACCGCCGCTAGGGGCTTTACCTTCCAGGATCTGATGGACCCTGCAGTCCCGCATGTACTGCTGGACGGCATAGTCCTTCAGGTAGCCGTAGCCTCCGTGCATCTGCAAGGCCTGGTTGCAGATCTGCAGGGGGACACAGATTAGGCATCTTTACTTCAGGAAGCCGGAACCAGTGGCTTCTCTCTCCACCCTCACCCGCAATCTGCTGCGAACTAATGTTACAAAGAACCACCTCCAGATAACCAGCCACGCAGGAAAGGGGCTGCAGCTATGTGGTCAGAGACAAGGGACGTCCACCTGCTGAGCGGGTCAGTCCCCACCCGACAGGCAGAGCAGAGCCCCAGCTTCCTGGCTCGCAGGGAGGAGCCATCTGCAACCACCACGGCTGGGATTCTATGAAGCGAAGGTGCCATCTAGTGGCAACAACACAGCCTCAGTGTGGGATGGCTTTGCCCCTGACATTGTACACACAGCACATCGGAGCAGGAGGCACTGGGCTGCTCTGCACCTTCTTCCGAAGACAGGTCTCATCCAGCACACAACCGAAGGGCAGTGACCGAGTAACCTGTGTGGCGGCCTGGAGCAGCTGAAAAGCCAGCTGGGGCGCCCCTTGCAGGCCGCCTCGAGTTAACTTACATCCTTAAGCCCCAAGGCACCCCTGCAGCATCCCAGGAGCTGACCTAGCAGGTGCCCCTGGTTCACAGGAGAGCCAGAGCGCGCCATCACTTACAGCGAAACATTCGTCTGTAGCGAAGAGCTTGGCCATGGCGCACAGGGCCACCGCATCTTCCCGCTCCTCCTGCAGGGCCACCGCCGCGCTGCGGACCATCAGCCGCGAGGCCACCAGCCTTGTGGCCATATCAGCCAGCTTGAACTGCAGGTACTAGGGCAAGAGGGGAGACGAGAACCAGTCGAGCAGGTGGCTTCCAGCAGCACCTGATCTGGGGCCTCTGTGGGATCTCCAACGAGGCATCTTTCCTGAGTGACTCGCAGTCTCAAGCCTCCTGCCTCTTGCAGAGGAAATGTACTGCCTGGAGTCCAGTCCACTGCACTGGCCCTGCACGGACATTACTGCCTCTGGAAAAAACTACTGATAGACAGAGAGCGCAGGCTCCGGCTAAGACCCGGCAGAATTCCACTCTCTGCCAGAGAACGTGGGCCACAGACCAGGTCTCGGGCTGGGACCCGGCAATTACCTGGTTACTCGCCAGGAGCGCTCCGAACTGCTTCCGGACATTGAGGTGGTCTCGGGTGAGGATGACTGAAGCATGAGCAGCCCCAACAGAGCAAGAAGCTAGGAAGGAATGTGCAGACACTTCGACTCAGCCAGGAGGACAGTGCTGCCCGCCCCAGCCCGCTGCCCTCCCTGCCCTCTCCCTTCGAGGTCTCACCAACATTGATCCTTCCTCCATTCAGGCCTTTCATGGCGATAAGGAAGCCTTGCCCCTCGTTCCCAATTCTGTTGGCCGCAGGGACAGCACAGTCTTCAAAGATGACGGCGCGGGTTGGCTGCGAGTTCCACCCCACCTGGCAACGCACAGTTGCTGGTGTAAAGCTCTTAGCTCAGCGGTTCTCAACCTGTGGGTCGCGACCCCTTTGGTGGTCGAACGACCCTTTCACAGGGATCACCTAAGACCATCCTGCGTATCAGATATTTACATGACGATTCATAACAGTAGCAACATTACAGTTATGAAGTAGCAACGAAAATAATTTTATGGTTGGGTCACAACATGAGGAACTGTATTTAAAGGGCCAGAAGGTTGAGAACCACTGTCTTAGCTGCACAATGTTTTAAATATGCCAAGTCCAAGCACGTGCTGGCAGGACAGAGGGCCACGGAGCGGGGAGCGGGGGGGGGGGAGGGCAAAGGTCAGCGGCTCGGGTCCCGAGAAGTCTATTTAGGGGCTATCTCATTACCTGACTTCTCCCCAAAGGTCCTACTAACCGTAACAGTACATATCGCAGGTACATGACTGTGCCAGTCATCTGGCCTAACAAATCTGAATGGGCCTCACCCTAATTACCAGCCACAGTTACATAATTACAGCTACACTATTCATGGCGTGGCGATGAGCTTTCTTAATCCTAGCAATGTCTTCTCAAAGCACCATGGGAATACTCTCTCTGTGAGCATGGCTGAAATACCCACAGTCATCTCTAATGAGTTAGGCTTCATTTTTACGTGAAGAAGAAAAGTGACCCATCTACATCATTCCCGAGACTTCTAGTCAACTCCAGGTCTTCCATACGTATATATTCTTGGGATAACAGAAGCCAGGTAAGAAACACAGGCCACAGTGGCAAGAGGAGAGATGACAGGGAAAGCGCTCACACTGAAGCAACAGGCAGCTGTGGACTGACAGGCAAACTGCCACTTTCACCAGTGGCCTAGAGTTTTGTTGACGGTGCCTTATTCTATTTTATATGTCCCCGTCAAAACTCTACTAGAAGCAACTGCCTCCAAGGCAAGCTGGAAAACATGAGAAGCTACTTCGTCAAACAGAGCGGAGCGTGCTCTGGCAGGGGCGTCTCAGAGCTTGACTCGCTTCTTGTCAACAGGCACTTACCTTTTTTTCCTTCTTGCCGAAGCTGAGGCCAGGGGTCCCCTTCTCAACCACTATGCACGAGATGCCTTTGGGGCCTGGTCCTCCCGTTCGGCACATGACCACATAGATGTCCGACTCCCCTCCACCACTGATGAAGGCCTGTGGGGTGGCAGGGGGTGTGCACAGGTATCAAGGACGCCTGGGTTCTCAGAGCCCGCCATCTGGGAAAACACCTGGGGGCCTCCCGACCACAGGACATGAAGACAAGCATGTCAAACTCGTGGCTAGTGGGCCGCAGGCCTCGTTTAATGCGGCCCGCCGGCCACGAGTTTGACATACTTGCGCTAAGAGGTACAATGGCACAGATATAAGAAGGGGCAAAAAAGACACTGCACTGACTGGGAAAGCAGGGATCCAGCTGATGAGGCTGTAAGAAGCACAGACAAAAATGAATGAAATGACCTGGAACCAGACCAGAAGAGACAGAAACGGGGAAGGCGAATAAAGGGAAGCGGGTCAGAGGCTCTCTTCCCAACGTGAAAATCCTACGGGAGTATCAACTGGCAGACAGCAAGGATCCAGGCGCTGTCAGCAAGAAGATGGGAACAATCTCAAGTGGTTCTGGGAGGAGAGCATGCTGGTACCTTGGAGCCATTGAGGACGTAATGATCTCCTTGCCGTTTAGCTGAGGTCAAAAGGGAGGCAGCATCGCTCCCACTTCCTAAGGCAGGGACCGGAGAGAAAGCAGAGGGTGGCGCGGAGAAAGTCAGTGAAGGGAAGGGAGCTCCAGCTTGTTTCCATCTCCTAGGAAACCTTCCCATATAAACAAACTTAGAGTTTGGTCCTTTAAAATCCAGATGGCCGAAGGAACTCTCTGTGCTGGGTAAAAACTGCATATACAATCAGACTGTGTCCATCTTCATCTCACTAGCTTACAGTGAGCCTCCCAGAACAGCGGTCGCCAACCTTTCAGACCTCACGGACCACCAGTGGTCCTCGGACCACCGGTTGGCGACCACCGTCCTAGAAGGAGCCTGGAGAAACTGTGCCCTCGAGGCTTCTTAGTCTGTAACATCAAGTCATGACAATCTGTTCCTCTTAGCAAATACCGGGTTCTGTGTATCAATGGGCTAAGGCAGTGGTCGGCAAACTCATTAGTCAACAGAGCCAAATATCAACAGTACGACAATTGAAATTTCTTTTGAGAGCCAAATTTTTTAAACTTAAACTATATAGGTTGGTACATTTTTATTAACTTTACTCCTAAGGCTTAGGAAGAGCCACACTCAAGGGGCCAAAGAGCCGCATGTGGCTCGCGAGCCGCAGTTTGCCGACCACGGGGAGTGCTCAGTGACCGTACTTGAGTGCCATCTCACCTGTAGACTGGCAAACCCACCTGGCTCAGTGAGGCAGTAGGAAGCAAACTTCTCCATGGTGCAGAGTGGTGGGCAAAACCGGTGCCTCTGTTCCTCATTGCCAAAGGTATCGATCATCCAGACACACATGCTGACAGGCACAGCGAGAAGGGAAGACATTCACAGAGATAAAGATGAAAAAGGAAATGGGAGGGGGCAGGGGAGGGGAAAAGGGAACAAAGGCAGGAAGGGAGACAGAAGCAGAAGAGAGAGTGAGAAGGGAAAAGTCACAATTGAGGCAATTCGACTTTAATGGAAAGGCCTGGATTAGGAACCTATTCCTGGAACTCGCCTCGCCCAGAGACAACCAAGGCTAAGTATTTCTCGCTTGGATGTTCACGCTGCTTCTAATTAGGCTAACGGAGCTCCCTAGACTTCACAGAGCTTTCTGTACTTTCCCAGAGTCCTGCAGGTTTCCTCTGGGGGTGAGGAACAGGGGAGCAGGGCCCTGATGGGTGTGTGGCCCCTCTCCACCTAGGCCGTGGGGGAAGGCAGGAGGCCCGACTCTCTGAGAACATACAAGATAACAGACGAGAGGCCAGCAGGCAGCAGCAGACCTCCTGCGAAAGAAGAACTTTCACAGTCTGGTTCTGAAAAGATAAACCTTTTCCCTGTTTATCGGAAACTTCCTAGTCAACCAGGGTGAGACCTCGCTGTGCTTTTCAGGGGCGGCACTCACTTGTGGATGCTGATGTAGGCGGTGGTGCTGGTGCAGCCCGTCGCCAAGGCTTCAAAGATGACAGAGGCATCGAGCCGAGACAGTCCAGACCCACCAACGTCCGTGCGTACGTAGACCCCACCAAAGCCTAGCTGGGCTGCCTTCCGCATCATGTCCACGGGGAACAGTTCCTGTGTACGAGAGAGAGGGGGTCCGCAGGGAGTGAGCCACGGGTGGACTTTTCTTTAGAGGGCTCGCTGAGGGGTTGAGATGTTTGAGTCTGGGGGATTCTCTCCACTTAGTATGCCCATCTGTCATCTCCGCAGGGGTATCAGCTAAAATGCCTTCTGGGAGAACCGGTTTCCCAGCGTTAACATTTCTTTCATTATCTACAGCTGCCTTGGTTTTAGAAGTGGTCTGAATCTTTGCACAGTGTAAACTGAACAAAACAAAACAGGTATCTGCAAGAGGAGGAGGGTGCCTCGAGGAAAGGAATCACGTCGTTACCAGCACTCACACGCATAGGTGGAGATTAAACCCCTAACACTTAGGACTACAAGCAGAGGAAGAAAAGGCAATTGTTGGAACATCGGGCCACAAGGAAAACTCCTACCTTCTGGTCCCACTCTGCCATATGGGGAGCCATCTCCCGGGCTGCAAAGTCAAAGGCCACTTTCTGATATCCTTTCTGTTCTTCATTTAGTCCGATGGAAGCTGTGGGCAAGATGGCACGCATGCAGTTCCAGAACAGGGGTCCGGGAAGAGGACCGCTAACAAGGGTCACCAGGAAGGTGGGACGGTGGACTTGCTACAGCATTTCCCATACACAGTCCTTCCCTTAACGCCCAAAGACAGACCTCACCCACCATCAACCAGTTCTGTTGGTGTAGTGTCACCTTTCTCCTTCTTCCTTTACTCCCAAGTGGATCAGCTGACTTTATTTACCTACCAGTTTATTCTTTCAATACTCTTATCTCTTCCTCCTCATAAATTCCACATCCTATATAATAAAAGGCTAATATGCAAATTGACTGAATGGCGGAATGACCGGTTGCTATGATGCACACTGATCACCAGGGGGCAGACGCTCAATGCAGGAGCTGCCCCCTGGTGGTCAGTGTGCTCCCACAGGGGGCGTGCCGCTCAGCCAGAAGCCAGGCTCACAGTTGGTGAGCTCGGCGGTGGTGGTGGGAGCCTCTCCCGTCTCCAAGGGCTCCTGGACTGCGAGAGGGTGCAGGCCGAGCTGAGGGACCCCCGTGAGTGCACAAATTTTGTGCACCAGGCCTCAAGTTGAAATAATAATAAACACACACTGACCCTCAAATCACGGCAAACATATTTTTCCTTTAGTATGTCCTACCTGTTCTGTGTTAGTGTCCTGGGAAAACCCTGCCCTATCTATGTATGCTGGTACCTGTCCATCGCTGTCCATCTGTACCAACATTCACTTTAAAAGATCAATTGGGAAAGAAAAAGATGTATACTTTGGCTAACGTTGCAAATTAGGACAAGGTCGCTCACTGAGAAGTGTTGATGGAAGCGTTTCAGTGCTGAAAGCATGGCTAAGGCCTTATTAAATCTGTGTTCACCCATGGACTGGGGATTCTCAGAACACTCTCTATCCTATCGGTGCTGTGACTGAGTAACTCCTTCACTTCTAGCTCTAAGATACTTAGAAGCTAAGGACAATGAATAACTGAGCAGCACCAATGGGAGAAGTTTCTGAAGAGCTTAAACACCACGTGGAAGACTGCACCCCGTGTAGTGCATCAGGGGTGGTGCCCTCCGGGAGGAAGATAGCTGCGTCTGCCTGCTTAAAACAGCGACTATTCCATTTACAATATCATTACAAGTTTTTCTTAGCCCGTCAGTTCCCCTCATGACATGAACATTATGTATTTTTCACAACTTTTTAGAAAACTGCACTGAGAGAGAGAGAGAGAGAGAGAGAGAGGAGTGACTTGGAAAGCAGAGCTTGTAAGTCAACCAGCTAGTGAAGTAAGATCTAAAATACGTTTCCTGTTTGGCAAGGTAGTGCAGACTTTAAAATTAAACTGACTTCAGCGCCGCCCTAGCCGGTTTGACTCAGTGGATAGAGCGTCAGCCTGCGGACGGAAGGGCTCCAGGTTGGATTCCAGTCAAGGACATGTACCTAGGTTGCAGGCTCCTGGTAGGGGCCGGTGCAGGAGGCAACCAATCGATGTGTTTCAAACACGTCGATGCTTCTGTCTTTCCCACTCTCTCCCACTCTCTCTAAAAACAAATGGAAAAATAACCTCAGGTGAGGATTAACAAAAACAAACAACATACTTCAGTACCTAACACCAACGCACAGCCCTTCCGGCAGGGAGCATGTGCCGGTGGCAGAGTTCCTCTGGGGCAGTGCTGGGCACCTCCCGTGTGCGGCAGGGGGAAGCCGTCTGTCTGTCCCACGACTCTCGTTAAAAGGGAAACTCAGAAATGAGTCACTGTGAGGATTAAGGATTCGGCAGCCTTGAGAAGCCGGGAGCAGAAACCTATGGTAGGTATTTCCCGCAGGAACAGCCTTAGGGATAAAATCATGAATTCCCAACTGGGAGTCGGGCCACTTATGTGCACAGTCCTGCAGAAATGCCCTGAAGGTATTGCTCAAAGACCATTCCCCAAAGAGGATTTGCAGACTGTCTACTGGGGACAGTGCTGGGGTCACCAAGGTGAATATGGACCGCTCACACATAAATGGTAGCAGTGCAAGCATCTCACTAGGTAAGAGACGTGCTACGGAATTTCGGTCCCAGCAAGGGCTCCATAAATGTTTACAGTCATTATTATTTGACAGAGTAAAACAAGTAGTTCGAGGAAAAACTAGATTTAAATGACAAGCTAAGTAAAAAATAGGGAACAGGTGTATGCAAGTTGTATGTATAAGTAAATACAACATAGTCACATTTTTTAAGATGACCAAACAGTCAATGTTAGCTAAAGGGATGCTAACGAAAGGAGAGCATTACTTGAAGGGGGAAAAAAAGTGGAAAAAGTCAATTAAAAAGCCAATTTCACACACGAAAGCATGGTTACTAGTGAAAAAGACCTACGGTCCCAGAAAACACACCATAAAAACAAACACCTGGTGATGTTGGCTGGAGTTACTGGCAGAGTTCAAGAAGCCAGCACACACACACACACACACACACACACACACGCACACACGCACACACGCACGCACACATACACACACATGCTAAAATGGTAAAGACAAGTGGAAAAAGAGTCCAGTTGAGACAAGGAAAGCCTTCACTGTACAGCAACTGAAGTACAATAAGTAAGGGGTGAAAACACACAAAGAAAAGCTCCCAATAATAGGAATCTTTAAATGCATCCACAGTACAGAATCAATATCCTATTCGAGAATCTTGGTGTCCAAGGAATCTTGCCGTGGGAAGGTCCAGCACCGGACAAGGAATTGGTCATGTGTGCTCTGGTTCTGAGCACCGGACAAGGAATGGGTCATGTGCGCTCTGGTTCTGAAATGATTAACCCTGCAACGCCCGTAAGTCCGGTGCAGCTCGGACCTCAGCTATCACAGTGTGAAACGAGGGGCTCCACTAGGCACGAAATAAATTTCCTCGCGTGTAAAATGATAGTATCTGCCAAAGGAGGACACTTTAGATAAAGGCGTAATATATACTGAAATATCATAAACCAGCTTTCTTAAAAATCATTTTTCACATTAAAATATGCAATGAAACAATGAGAAATGTTTGTTCGCTTCCATGAATTTGATATTTTAACATGCAGGACGATCTATGGAAGGGGCAACGTCCTCTTATTTTACCATTAAAAAAAGACGATTTCCTTTAAGAATGTGGAAAAGCGCCTCATTGGCTGAAGTTATACCACAAGATTCTGGAAATCTCCAGAACTGATATTTAAACAAATATTTACCTACTTGTTGACAGAACTACTCCCTGTCTGCTCTGGCAAGGAGTTAATCCTGTTTAACAGTGGTTCTCAACCTTGGCTGCACATTAGAATCACCTGGGAATCTTTTTTTAAAAATATATATTTTATTGATTTTTTACAGAGAGGAAGGGAGAGGGATAGTTAGAAACATCGATGAGAGAGAAACATCGATCAGCTGCCTCCTGCACACTCCCCACTGGGGATGTGCCCACAACCAAGGTACATGCCCTTGACCAGAATAGAACCTGGGACCCTTGAGTCCCCACTATCCACTGAGCCAAACCAGTAACCAGTTAGGGCTCACCTGGGAATCTTTTTAAAATCCTGATTTCTGGGCCTCATCCTCCGGAAATTCTGTTTCTTGGTTACTAATGTTGTGGCCCCACCCCATAACAAAGAAACAGAATTTCCGGAGGATGAGGCCCAGAAATCAGGATTTTAAAAAGATTCCCAGGTGACTCTAATGTGCAGCCAAGGTTGAGAACCACTGCTGTTTAACAAGTTCCAGTGCTGACCAGGGCAGCACCTTGTGAAGGTGGTTTAGGACATTGAGAGGTAAACAGCCTCCTAGTCCTTAGTGCAGCGGTTCTCAACCTGTGGGTCGCGACCCTTTGGGGGTCGAACGACCCTTTCACAGGGGTCGCCTAAGACCATCGGAAAACACATATATAATCACATATTGTTTTTGTGATGAATCGCTATGCTTTAATTATGTTCCATTTGTAACAATGAAATTGGGGGTCACCACAACATGAGGAACTGTATTAAGGGGTCGCGGCATTAGGAAGGTTGAGAACCACTGGTCTAAGGGATTCGCAGACTCTCCTGCTGTAAAGAAAAGCGTCATTTATTTAAAATTTTAAAACGTATGTTTCCGAGGGAAAAAAGTGGTGATGGGTGCTGCTGCCAGCCTGGCTCCTCACCCTCCTGTTATTCACACCTACGCTACCTGCCTGACCCCTGAAGACACTCAGTTCCGTAAGCTCTGGTCGTTTCCCACTTGCAATACTCCCTTTTCTTTTAGGAATGTCGACAGTAAAAGTGTTTGCTAGCTACCGATGTCAAGGTATAAAGTCTGATTAGCAAATCTTGCATTACCTAGAGCTCTTGTCCCTCTATTGCCACCAGCACCAGGCTTTTTACCTTCTTACTGCCTTTATGACCTGTTGTTCCGATTTAAAAACAAAAAACAAACACCACCACCACCACCAAAGTCACGGGTTGCGGCACCTGTCTAAGCACCCACTCCTTTTCTAAACGCAGGGCTGGTAACAGAGCTGTGAGGGTAAATGTAAGGCCCTGAGCTATTGCACTTATTTCCTAAGTCAACTTAGGAAACATATCAAGGGGCTGATGATAGACACCAAGTTTAAGGAAGGTCTGCACAACCAAGGAACGGCGTTAGCAGCGCGGAGTGAGCTGTATTCGCTACAAAGGACAGTGGGGCCTTGACTTACGAGTGTCCCAACTAACGAGTTTTTTGAGTTGATAGAGTAATTGGAGTTAACGAATTAAACGCATAAGTCAAGACCCCACTGTCCTTTCATAGCTCCATCTAGCGTCAGAGGACCCCGCGTGGTAGGAAGACACTGTCAGCCAAGAATCTGCAAGTGCCTCCGGAGCAGAGCAGCGATTTTCAACCTTTTTCATCTCATGGCACATAAACTAATTGCTAAAACTCTGCCGCACTCCATATATATATATGTATAATCTCAAAAAAAAGGTATAGTTTGGATCCATTCACACCGTCGGCTACTGCTGTGTCGGCTGTTACCACTTCTTTGTCTGCAATCTAAGGAGAAAGAGGTCAATGTCCGTGACTAAGCAGCCCGGGTCCTGCATGTTTTAGACATTCCGGTGGAAAATCGCTGCTCCGGGCGGTGGGGAGGGCGGCGGAAAGGACGGGGCTCAGGAGCCGTGAGGCCTGGACCACATGGTTCGGAGCCGGCTCCGCCACCATATCTGCCCGAGGGGGGTGGGGGGTGCGGGAGAGGTAGCAGGCGAGGCCGAGGGGCGCAACAGGCTGACGGAGGTCCGAGAGCGCAAAGTCCGCTCGGGGGCCACCCAGGTGGATCGGACAGGGTGACCGCCATGGGTGACAGGCGGCAGGTGGCGCCGACCTCCCGGGGCAACAGCGCGCTCCGCGGGCGCGGAGACCACGGCCCCAGCCCGGGCCCCGGACACCTGTTCCCCAGGGGGAGCCTTACGGTCGATGCAGGAGACCAGGCTCCGGTGGCCGCGCTCGGCGGGAGCCCGGGCGCCGCCGCGAGGGCAGCAGAGCCGCGCTCCGAGTCTCAGGCCGCTGCTCCGCCACATCGCTCCGCTCCCAGCTCCGGCCAGGGCCCGAGAGCTCCTGACCTAGGCCGGCCCTCGCCGCCCAACCCCGCGGCGGCAGCCCCATTCCCGGCTACGGCCCTGCCCCGCACGCTGGGGAGCCGTGGTGCACTCTGGGAGTTGTAGTGCACTCTGGGAGCAGCCGCTCTCCCGGCGGCCCCATGCGATCTTGCGATCTGGGTTCAGGCGGGTCTGCGTCAGGAGCAGGAACTACAACTCCCAGAGATCCCTGCGGCCTGGGGGTCGGAAGGATGCGCGTTGAAAGGCTTGTCTGCGGAGTAGTGTGTTGGGTTCTAGAGAGAGTGGCGAACGAATGAGCAAGTTGTCGGAGGAAAGTCGGAGAAAGTTTAGGGGTTAGGTTAAGCGAGATGGAAAATGGGGGTGTAGATAATTGGAGAAGGATTTGAGGGGTGGGAACCCAGTCTGTGTTCTTGGATAAAGAGCCTCAGGGCTGAAACCCCCTTTCAGTTTCGTTGTCTCCATCTGGCTCGGCGCACGTCTCTGGGGGCAAGTGCTGAGCTGCCTCTTGTGTCTCGTAGATTCCAGAATCTTCCGCTCTTGAGCCCGGTGCAGGGAGACCATGCCGAGACCCAGGAAGCGGCTGCATGGGACTGCTGGGCAAGGTGAGCTTGCACCCGGGCTGCAAAAAGGCAGCCTCCCAGAGAACGTTTCTAGGGTGTTGAATACTGTGCACTTCCCCTTCCTGCTTGTGGGGAGAGTCCTCTGTGGTCCTCCGCCTTCTCTACTCCCTGCCAGGCTGATACCCAGAGCCCCTCCGCTTGTTTGTTCATTCAAGCAGTAGCTGTTCGGTAAGCACACAAAATATCTGCGATACAGAGTGGCATGTACCGAGGTCAGTAATGTAGTTCCTGCCCTGGCCAGTGCGGCTCAGTTGGTTGGAGCATCACCCGTACGTACACTGCAAGGTCGCAGGTTTGATTGAGTCTTGGCAGTAACCAGTCTGGGGTGGGGGGTGGGGTTGGGGATGACAGGTGAGGTGGGTGGTGGGGATGGAATGCCTGTGGGAGGCAACCCATGGATGTTTCCCTCCCTCCCTTCCTCTCTCTCAAAATCAATGAAAAGATAACCTCCGTGAGAGTTTAAAGAAAAAAAGAATATAGTTCCTGCTCTCAGAGAATGCGGACAAGTGAAAGGGTCCAGGAAACTGTATGGCTAGGTGTGAGAGCAGGGAGGAATCACCAGGAAGTCCTTGAGAAGGAAGTGGAATTTGAGACTAGCCTTAAAGCATGGGAAGGCTTTCCACAGGCGGAGAAAACAAGGTGTCCTTTTTATGTTCGCAAGGATAAGTGGCATTCTGAGTAGATGAACAGCAGGAACAGAACAAGGTAGAGAAGGTACCTCTGTGGGGAATGGCAGCGTTATTTACCAACACATGGGTGTTTAGTGTGGCCCTTAAAGGGACCACTAGGAACCCGGCTAGGAATGCTCAGGGCATTAGATATCCATAAGTGGTATTTTGTGATGACTGACAGGAGGAGCTTTGACTTGATCCAGAGGCTGTGAATCGAGTGTCATAAAGTGTGGATTCAGAAAGCCCAGAGTGATTACTGGTTATGTAATCTGGGCTCTATTTTCCAGATGCATAAATCATCCCATAGAATACATAGATGAACTGAGTTACCATTAGGGTAACAGAGCTCAGGGTTTGTCATGTAGGAAGAATGGCACAACTGCTAGCTCCTGAGGGCCTATGTTCCAGGCACATTTTCTCTAATTCTCTCAGGATGGAATCCAGTCTTTATCACGTCTACAAAGTCCTGAATGAGTTTTTTCCTCCAACTTCTGTTGAAACCTTCAGGGAGCAAAAAAGATCAGGCCACAAAAGCACACTGATGGAGCAGGAAAGAAGGATGAGATGATGATAATTATTGCTAATGTTTATTATAATGCCAGGCACTGTCTAAGGCCATTGTTTCTATTATTTTTCAAAACAAGTCCATGGAGTAGGGGCTTACTTTTCCTCATTGGAGAGGATAGCTTCAGCAAAGACAGAGAGTGAGGAAGGGAAGGAAAAACACTGATTCACAAGGGGTGGGGAACCTTTTTCTGTCAAGGGCCATTTGGATATTTAGAACATCATTCGCAGGCCATACAAAATTACCAACTTGAAAATCAGCCTGCTATGTTTGTTCAAACATTGAATTAACTCACCCCTAATGCCTTGGCAGGGCCAGACCTAATGATTTCTCAGGCCTTATGTGGCCCAAAGGCCGGATGTTCCCCACCCCTGACTTAAGTAATGTATGCCCAAGTACTCTGCTAGGACCCTTCATTTTAAACCACAACCATGGAAGGTATTCTTACCCCCATTGAATGGATGTTCCAAAGATATCCTGTGAGGTAGGCATTCTTCTTCCATGTTTGTAGACAAGAAATACGTTCAGTAGTTGAGCTGCCACTGCTGCTAACTGAGAGATCCAGGATTTGAATCCGGTCTGACTCCGAAGTCTGTGCTTTCGCCACAATGGAAGCTTATCTCTCAGCAATCATAACAGCTCTCATCTTGCTTCTCCTCTGGCAGACAAGGAGGGACCAGCAGGAAAGCGTACCAAGGCTAAGAACCCTGGTGAGGCACCAGCTACGGTGGAGAAATCCAGCCCTCGGGAGACTTCAGCCCTTAAAAAGTGCGGGAACAATGTGAGCAGCTACTGGCTGATGAAGTCAGAGCCAGAAAGCCGCCTGGAGAAAGGTGTGGATGTGAAGGTGAGATCATGTCCCTGGCTCCAATCCCATCAAGCTATTTGGTTTTGCTTTTTTTAAAATAAGTAGTGAACATGGGATACCACAGGGTTCCACTACCAACTTCCTATTTTTGAAGGGTAGGGAACAGGTAGCAAGGAATAAAATCAGCAGGACTGACTACCGTCCACTGTCTTTTTTGTGAATCCTATGTCTAGGGCAGGGATGGCAAATTTTTTCTGTCAAGGGCCAGACAGCAAATACCTTAGGCGCTCTGGTCTTATAGCTGCTGTTGCAACTCCACTGTCGCAAGAACGTGGCATAGACAGGAAGGTAAACAGATGGTGTGGCTGTGTTCCAGTGAAACTGTACTTACAGAACCGGGCTTAGAGCTAGATCTGGCCTGAAGGCTGTAGTTTGCCAACCCAATTGCCTTTCTCTTGCTACCTGTCAAGCATTATCTCACACTGATCCAGGGAATGAATGTAAAGCAATTTAAAAATAGCCCAGAGGAAACAGATATAGATAACATTTTAATATGTCCAATACAAATAACCAGCAGATTACTTTATGCTCTGGATTATCCATTTAACTAATCCTCTTAGTTAGCAAAGTTAGGTAACACAAAGCTCACTTAATATTCGCCCCATACAGGTGCCTGTCTAGAGCTATTTCCTGGTAAACTGCGTACTCCCACTGTAGCTGGAGCAACCGCAATGTTTGGGAAGGAATGGTCAGCTTCCCTGTGTTCATACCAATGGGCCCAGGATTATTTAACGAATGACTTTCTTTCCTGTCACCTAGTTCAGCATTGAGGATCTCCAAGCCGAGCCCAAGCAGACGACATGCTGGGATGGTGTTCGCAACTATCAGGTAAGCTGAGACCTGGAGCGGGAGGAACGCCTGCCCCCTTCTTAGGCCTTATGCAGAAGCAAAATCTCAGCCAAGGTTGCTTTTCCCCAGAACCCAAACCTAAGAATGTCCTCAAAAATAATCACTCAGATTGCATGCACCTTACAAATGGTGTGCGTTTTAGCCAGCGTCCCAATACAAGTCTGGGTATCTTGGCAAAGGCAAGAACTGAACTGGGGGGATGCACAGACTGGGTGGTTCAGTTGGTTGGAATGTCGCCCCGCACACCAAAAGGTGGATTCGATTTCCAATCGGGGCACATACCTAGGTTGTGGGTAGGATAGCCAGTCAGGGCGTGTACAGGAGGCAACCGATTGATGTTTCTCTCTCTTTGTCTCTCCCTCTCTAAGCATACCCTCTGGGGAGGATTCAGAAAAAATTGAATTTAGGGAAACCACGGTAAAGGAAAACTCACCTAATAAAAGCAGACGAGTTCTGCTAACACTAGCGTTTTCCAGCAGGTGGGGAACATAGTTCTTGTTTCTGCTTCCCTGGGGCAGGCCCGGAACTTCCTGAGAGCCATGAAGCTGGGGCAAGAAGCCTTCTTCTACCACAGTAACTGCAAAGAGCCAGGCATCGCAGGACTTGTGAAGGTGAGTTGTACAGGCTTGGGTCTGCATCCCACCCCCTTCAGGAGCACTTATTCAGGTAGATAGATTCAAAGGGTGAATGCTTCAGTTGGTAGCCAAAAAAGTGTCCTCCCCTCACAGGAACATGGGAAATGCCCTAGCCCTGTCATGTGACCACGACTATGACAAGACAGGCCTTCATCTCAGGTCCCAGACATCTCTCCATTGCTATACCTTCTCTTTTCACTCAAAAACAAGCCTGATGGTAGCTCTTCCGAGGCAGGTGTTATCAGGATATTTTTATTAACCAACAATAACCTTTAATATTTGGTTTTAGAATATACTTTTAAGATTTTTGTTAAGAAGGGGTTGACATCCCGTTTGCCTTAGGCCATGTAAAATTTCCAGACTAGAGGCCCAGTGCATGAAATTCATGCACGGGTAGGGTCCCTAGGCCTGGCCGGCCATCAGGGCCTATCGGGGCCTTTCAGCTGCTGGCCAGGGCCTTCCTTCGTTCTGCGCCACACCCTGGTGGTCAGCGTATGTCATAGTGAGTGATCGAATTCCCAGTTGAACTCTCAAGGGGACACTTTGCATATTAGCCTTTTATATATATAGATATCTGAGCCCCCATTGGCTCTAAAGCAAGGCAGATGGGGTAAGAATGTGCAGGGCCAGAAGTGACAGTTGGACTTGGATGAAAGAATTGCCATGGAGCTGACTACACAGGCAAGTGATTGAAGACTTGGTTTTGGTTTCAGATTGTGAAGGAGGCTTACCCAGACCACACACAGTTTGAGAAAAGCAACCCCCATTATGATCCATCCAGCAAAAAAGACAACCCCAAATGGTCCATGGTAAAGATGATTTTTCCTACTTCACGAGGGGAAGAATGGACAGAGAGGGAAGGAGGAGGCTGGGGGAGGTGTGTGTGTGACAGGTCACAGAGCTCAGCTCTGACTCGGACGGGGCTACCCCGACTTTGGAGAACAGAACACCTGCAAGCAGCTAACACAGCGGACAGAGTCCAGCGGCACGTCCTTCTGTCCCACACACTTGTCGTGCAGGTGGATGTCCAGTTCGTTCGGATGATGAAGCGTTTCATTCCCCTGGCTGAGCTCAGGACCCATCACCAAGCTCACAAAGCCACCGGTGGGCCTTTACAGAACATGGCGCTCTTCACGCTCCAGAGGCTCTCGGTTCAGCCCCTGACCCGAGGTAAGACGGGCCCTGTGCTCGGTCACCCGCATGCCAGAGTGGCGCTGGCAACTCACCTTTGCTAACTGCCCAGCCCTGGGCACAGTACTTACCCTGCGTCTGTCTCCTCACCTGTACTGTCCCTGCGGGAGGAGGCATGTCCTGAGTCGCCCATCACTGTGTATGCAGTGCCCAGCAGTGCGTGCGTGGCAGATAGTAACGCACTCCATAAGTGGGTTTTGAATAACACGAGCGATGCTTAGCTTAGCTTAGCTTCCCCGTTCAAGAGGAGACACAAGACCTAATTCTTCCTTTCTTTTTCCCCTTTTTTGGTAGAGGAGTTCGATTTTATTTTGAGCCTGGAGGAAAAGGAACCAAGTTAGCCGAGATACTTGCTGGAATGGGCAAGACGTTACTCCAAAGACAACAGGGTGTGCGGAGGCTTGCTTGTTAGGTTCATCTGAGGTTGTGTCCATAGGTGGGTTTTCTGTACTTTTCTCAATAAAACACTAATATCAGAGCTGGCAAGTGTTTCTTCTCCAGCAGCACTGGGTGGTGTGATACTCCACTGCAGGTCTTTAACCTGTGGGCTGGCTGTTTACCCCGTGGCAAATGCAGGGCTACCTCTGTCATCTTCTTTCACAAGCAAATACCAGGGTATGGGGCTCTGCCTGTTAATACCCACTGAAATGAACTTTTGTGTTTTTATTTTTTTTGTATATTTTTATTGATTTGAGAGGGAGGGAAGGAGAGATAGAAACATCTATCAGCTGTCTCCTGCATGCCTCTCCCCCCCGCCCCCCCCGCCCCTCCCACCCACTGGGGATCAAGCCTGCAACCCAGGCATGTGCCCTGACAGGGAATCGGACCTGCAACCTCTTGGTGCATGGGAAACCTCTTCTGAGCCACACCAGCCAGGTGAACTCTTTATCGTCTTACACTAGCCTTCCTCACCAGCCCTGGAGTCACCTGGGCTTCACAGGCGTTTAAACCATCAGCAGTTGCACAAGTTGCGAGATAGAAGTAAACAGGGCTTCCTTTCTCAGTCACGTGCTGGTCTGGAACAGGTGTTAGGAAAGCGCCCATCACTATTCACAGAGCCACAGAGAGGGCAGGCGTCTTGCTGGCACCGTGGAACCTGTCTTCCCTTGTGTGTGAGGCGCGACAGCGTAAGGCAGAAGAGACCACAGAACCCGGTGGACCGTGGGCACCATGCCTCCGAGCACAGGGCTGCCTTTAATCAGAGAGACAACTGAAACAAGCGCTCTTTTTTTTAAAATACAGCCATTGAAAAGACGATACATTAAGAAACATGTAAACACCGCAGCTGCTTAATGACAAGTTGCACTGCTTGGTTTAGTACCTATGCACTCCTAGGTGTGGAGACCTGGAACGGGGACGGGAGCCTCCCCTCACTCCCACAGTTGGGCAAATTAGTGGGGAATGAGGGCAGAGCAAGAGGAAACGTAAGGTCTAGCTTGTGCACAGGTCCTGAGAGAAGAAAAGCAAACTCTATCTTCTAGTTCTCCCAGAAGAAAGATTTACGATGTTACAAAAGTCGGAGGATGGATTTGTGTTGTCTGGGGACGTAGAGGAATTGTCAGGTGCTTTCCAGCTAGAACACCATCTACCGGGAGGCCCACCAGAGCCGTCTCAGGCCCTGCGCAAGGCAAGGAGCAGAGCCCGCCCCCCCCCCACCCTTTCGTCCCAGCCTTGAAAATCCAGGGACAGCTGGACGAGTGGCCCTGTCCCCATGGGGACTGTCCTGTACTGACCTCGGGGCCCAGCCTGGGAAAACCAGCTCACCTTGGTGCTGCTGCCACCAGTCAACCTCGAGTGTCAGCCCAAGTGCCTTTCTAGTCGCAGTCCTGATCCCCGGGCCCTGCCCAAAGGCCCATGATTGTACTAAAATTTGAAGACGAGTCATCCCTATATCCCACACTAACTGGAAAATGACACAGGCACCAACCAACCCCTCTGCTTGCCAAATCACAGAGACGTGAGACCCCCCCGAATATTGCCCTTATTGGCCAGTGGGGTCTGCTTGTCTTCCAAGAAGGGGCGGGAGGCCAACAGAGTAATTCCTGGTCATTTCCAGGTGAAGCAGAAAAGGATGTCAACACTGTTACTGCAACTGGCCCACGTGCAGCACAGCAGAGGGGACGCCCTCTAGTGGAACAAGAACACCCACGAGAGTGTCTGTAATGTGTTTTCAAAGAAAAACGGCAACGGTCCTCAACGCTGGCCAGTCACCTGGCGGAGACGACATGATTTGGCAAGCAGTTCTGAGGCTGTGGCAGGTCCTGCTGAGTCCTCATCGCCCTCCTGAGGGTTAGGTGGGGAGTGAAGGGGCGTGGGCAATAGTAAGAACAAAATGTCAAGTGTCTGAAACCCAGCCCCAATGCTCAAATTAAATGGAGAGCAAGGCGTGACGAGGATCCACTCTTAGGGAAGCAAGGGATCAAGGCCCCTTCCTGGGATCTGTTCTTAAAGGAAACATGTCCCTGTTGAGGCTTGTGGGCTGGGCACACAAAACAATACCCCAGAACCACACAGCCCTTAGAGCTGACGGGAGAGAATGGAAGGCAGACAGCTCCATGCAGCGTTCACTGCTGCCATCCATACATGACACTGACCCCAGAGCGTCTCTGAGCCACGATTTTTCATGGGTGAAGGGACAGTCAGCCAAAGGCCCTTCCACAGGCTCTGTCCCAGGATGTTACTGACAAGAGTCCATAGAACATGGAGAAGGGAGTTGCCTGGGTCCCGGCAGGGAGGGAAAGGCCAGAAAGGAGGTGGCTTGTGGAAACTTCAAAGCACCACGTCCAAGACTCCCAAAGAGGTAGCTTCCTAATCTCGAGTCTCACCCTGGCCACTGGGGATGGGGCAGCCCAACTCCGCCCCTCCCTCAGGGACCTGAGGGGAGGACAAGAGGTGACCACCCGGGGCCCGTTGGCAGCTCAGACTCCCAGGGACATGGTCAGAGCCTGCATTGGGGGCCAGAGGCTGGGGCCGAGGATTCTGGCACTGTCTGCCCGTGCGGCATGAGGCAGCCCCCGTGCGTGAGGCCCTCTCCCCAGAGGGACGCTCGCTTCAGGATGCTACCTCTCTCCCCGCCAGCTGCAGAGCCCCCAGGACAGTGCCTCCTGGCCCGAGCCCCCAGGGGTCTTCAGAAAAAGAATTTAAGTCAAAAACATGATTTGTTTTCAGGTTGCAAGTAACGGGTCAGCTGAGCTCACACCATCCTCCCCGCCCCCAGCCGCTGGTGTCTGGTAGATGGGGTGCTGGGTGGGAGCCCAGCAGCTCCTTGGCCCTGGGGGCCTACTGCCTGCAGTTGTTGTCAGACAGCTGGCTGGGGGTCCGCACTTCACCCAGGGAGGTCATGCCCTCGAAGCGCTGTGAGGCGATGGCTGCCTGGTGGGACATGCTCTTCCGTACGATGTCACCCTTCCGCCACAACACCACTTCCTGCAAAATTGGGAGAGGGGCAACATGACGGCGCGAGAGAAAGGCATGGGGTTGGGTTTCCCGGAGGCTCTAACTTCCTCTCGGGGAATCTTAGGCAAAATCCCCATCTGCTTATCTCCCAGCAAAGATAGCAGCTGTCCCACCGCCGTCCCAGGGAACTCTGGATGTTTCGGGCTGGAAGGCAGAGTGGTTGTGGGGTTGGGCCAAGGGGGCAGACTCTAGGTATCTGTGGGAACCCTCATTCTCGCTATGGGGCTCTAGGTGACCCGTTTCCGCCTCTGGCACACGAACAGTGGCATGGAGACTTGCGCCTTACTGCTTAACCTGCCAGACGGGAGCCTGCTCTTTGCAGAACGACGCCCTCCTGTTCTGTCACTAGGCCCCCAGGGGTCGGGCGGAGGTGCCAGGCTTCACCTGCTGTTTGAAGTAGCGCCGTTCCTCCTCGTCTATCAGCACCAGGTTGAGATAGTAGCGCACGGAGAACTTCTTGTTGATGTCCCGCATGGTGGGGGTGAGCTCGTAGCCCGCCAAGAAGAGCCGGATCGGGATAGATTCTCCTGTAAGGGCCAGGCAGGAATCAGAGCGAGGGACAGAGTGGCCACTCAACCTTACACGAGTCACTCTGGCCAGGGTAGGAAAAGTGGGCATCTGAGCATGACATGGAACGCAGGACATTGCTTCTGCCTTTGGGAAGCTGCCTTCTGCTGCCCAGTGATGTGCTGAAGCAAAAAGGTGACTGCAATTCCCTTCTAGTCCAGCTGTGCTTCTGAATGACCTCCCACTACCCCCACACAGGATTATGAGTGGCGGTGGGGATGGACAGCCACTATCAAACATCTTCTGATCACATGGAATGTGTCTACTTGTTGGGTTTCCAAGAGCCAACTGTCAAACTCTAGCAAACTCATCATTTCACCCAGCAATTTTGATGCCACTTTCTTCCACCCTAATTAGGGCATGCCCCCCGAAATACATCACTACTATGATGGACTGGCGGATGGTATGGTGTCTGGGACACAACATCTTCATTCTGGTCCCAGTTCTCCATTAACCAGTAACTCTGTTGCTTTCCTTGGACCTTATTTTCTCATGTGGAAAATTATGGAAACAAACTACAGACTATTTTAGATCCCCGCCAGCTCTAACATCATGCCTTTCCCAGCATAAGTGGAACAAAGTTAGGGGAGTTGTTGTACTGAGAAAGGCCAAGCCTATAATGCAGTGTAAAGCTAAATATAAATCTTTCAATTATCCGCTGTTTTGTATGTTTCTCTGCCCCGTTTCATGTGCACAAGGACAAGGACAATTGGCTCTGCTTGCACAGCTGGTGGAAAACTGGAACGCAGAGAGTCTGGAGAGCTCAGCCCGCCCTCCCCAAGGACCTGGCACGGTGCGACTCAAGGAGAAGCTGTCATTGTCCCCAGTGTTCCCGGCTGCTAAGCTACGACACTCCTCCTGCCTGGATTAGACCTTGGCATCACCAAGCACTTCTCAGTGAAAGAATACACTCTCCATCGTCAGCTGCAGCAGAGCCAGCGAAGAACCTCCGTGAGGGCGTCTCCCAATAATCACACAGATTCCCCAAACACACCTCTCAGCCCCACCCGACCCAGCGCTCCGAGGTGGGTGGCGGGAGACTAGTTTCTGTCCAGTTCCCAGTGCTGACTGCAGCCTCTGGCAGTGCTGGCCAGAGTATTTCTACTTGGTGAATGAATGCAGAGAATGAATCGTTTTACCAGAGCCAAAACTAAGTGACAGAAATGACTATTCTGTATTAATCTCTTGCCCCTTAACAGCAAAGAATGTCAGAATGTCAACAGGCAAAAGTTACAAAATGTTCAAACTGTGTCTGTTAACCAATTTGCAAGCTTTTTTTAAAAAAACAAACAAACAGGGATAACTTGAGATTCAATCTCCAGTCCAAGCTCGTGATGTAGAGGAGGCGGAAGCGGAGCTCCGCTGAGGGAAGGCGGGTAGCAGTCTGCAGCGTCACAGGCTCAGCCCTCCTTTCCTGCTTATGGAGACCCAGGTGTACAGTTAGAGCGTAAGCAGTTCCAGGTTAACGGAAATCTCACTAACAGTACAGTCGCTCACGCCCCTCCACAGCTGTGTGCAGGGCCTGGAGACAAGGCGGGGTGGGGGGCCAGGGGCCACGAGGCCTACCTCTCACTGGTGCTCCATCCATGATCTCGTACTTGGCTATCGTGTCGTTCTCATGGTACACGTTGGGGCCTGTGCCCGTCGTTTCCCGCTTGATGATGTCGATCTCCATGTGCTTGATTTTGATTCGCACCAGCAGGAAGTATATCTTCCCCACAATGACATCTTTCAAGTGGTATCTGGGGAAGAGAAAGTAAAGAATAAGGTGTGTGTACAGCAGCCAACCCTTTGTGTACTTCCCGGCCTTTCTCGTCTCAGGAGAGGGCGCTCTGCCCTGCGTACTGGCTAAAGGTGGGGTCAGAGTGCACACTCACCAACATCCCACCACGCTGCATGGCAGCCTGATTTCCCAACATGTACTTTACGTGAATCAAAGTAACTTCTGTCCCTCTCATTCTCCCAGTTACAGCTCAAAGGATGCTCCTCTAGCATGTTATGGCACCCATTCATGCTTGCTGATTTCATCTATCTGCTCAGTACTAAACTTCTTTTATACATTTGATATGTTTTGTTTTTTAATTTATTTATTTTTCTTTTCAATATGTTTTCATTGATTTTTTAGAGAGAAAGGAAGGGAGAGGGGTAGAGATAGAGAAACATCCATGAAAGAGAAACATCACTGATAGGCTGTCTCCTGCACACCCCCTCCCCACTACTGGGGATGGAGCCCGCAACCTGGGCATGTGCCCTGACCTGGAATCAAACTGGTGACCTCTTGGTTCATGGGTCAACACTCAAGCACGGAGCCCCACCAGCTGGGCATGTTTCCTATTTGTGTATGTTTTTTAGATACCCTAGTGTGTGAGAGGCCAGTCCCACAAATGCAGAAGCCAGGTCTTGCTCTTCCTCTCTAAGCCCCATAAAATGTCTTTTGGGAACTGGGCCTTGATGGCCTGCAGCGAAGTTCTGTGTGCTCTGGACCCAACAGGCCAGGCAGGAGCAGCAGAGCAAGATGCCACGTCCTGTCCCATCCACCTTCTCCCTGGGCTCTGCTTACAAGGCCTGTGCTCTGAGCTGTCGAACCTGGCCACGAGGCACAGTGAACAGACAGCCGTTCCGGTGGCCGATACATGCACAGCCCTGGGTCAGGAACAGCAGGCAGAGAGCAACATCTCCAGACCTGAAGATCAGAGTCATAGGCTGTGAGTGTTGGCAGGGACTTCAGAATTTAACCTCCTTGTATTCTAGGTTAAGAAAAGGAAGAAAGTAATTTAACCAGGATTTGAGGAGGGGACAGACTCAGGATGTGAACCAAAATCCTTAATTCCTAAGCTTGTGTTCTCTTCTTTCTTTCTTTCTTTCTTTCTTTCTTTCTTTCTTTCTTTCTTTTTTAATGTTTGTATTGATTTGAGAGAAAAATGGAGAGGGAGAGAGAAACATCAACTGGCTGCCTCATGCACGCCTCCTACTGGGGATCGAGCCTACAACCCTGGCATGTGTCCTAATTGGGAATTGAACCCGGTGATCTCTCAGTGCATGGGACGATGCTCAACCGACCGAGCCACACCAGCCTGGGCCTTCCATTACTCCACATCACGTAGGCTAATGGTTATTAGGCTAATTGGGAAGGCTGCAGACATTCTAAGTAGAGAACCTAAGAATAGTTATGAAAGCAGAATGTAGGCCACTGAGCATTTTGGAAAGAATGCTTAGAGAACATAGATTCTAGGGGTTTTCCAACTTTCATAAGCTGAACATTCCTTTATTCTAAAAAAAATCTCATAAGAAGCATTAATATATAAGCTTCTCTGTGGAGGGTGGGCCTCGAGCCCTGGCTCCCCTCTCCTCTTTCACTCACCCTTTCTGTGTGTGCTCGAGACCACTAGCCTGATGCAAGCCCTTCATTTTTCAGGAACCAGAAGTACAAACATTTTTAGAACCTGCTAACCTTAGTCCACGTTCTTAGTGGCAGAACAGAAGCTGGCTCACAGCGTGGCCCTTTCAGTTACGTCATTCAGACCTGCACTCACAGTGTGGCTGTCTGCGAGGGCAGGGCCAGATTCTGGAAGTGTCCAGTCCTCAATGTCACGCCACTGACTCTGAGTGCCTTTCACATACCAAGTGTGGTCCTGAGCTCACTGCTGACTGGCTATTCTGAGCTCCTGCTAGTGGCACTGCCTGCCAGCCACCCCCTTTGTCTGTGGCCAGGGCATTGGTGGGCATGCACTTTGGTGGCTCCTTTTCAGGAAGGCACGCAGAGCCCCAAGACTGTCAGGAGAAAGGGGAAGAAGTCTGTTCCCTTACGTGTGCCTTAGATCAACCTTCGTTTCCTGTCGCCCTGCCCACTTGGTAGCTGGAGCCCAGGCCACGCAGGCCCGCTCTGGGACATGGTGATCATTTTACTGACACCCCACTTGGTTCCAGGCCACAGGGCAGGGGAAAAAACACACCTTTCCCTCACCCTGTGCTAAGAAGCACATATATTCTGGCTTAAAAAGCCCCCGTTCCCTGCCCTTCGCAGGTGAGCCTCTGGCTCAGCTCCCTCTCCCGAGTTGGCTGGCCGTGGGGCTGTGGTAAGGGCGGCTCTGTGACTAGAATACACTCTTCCTTCTGCACATTTGATCTTCAAACATGTTGAAGAATGCACTATGTTGAAAAGGGGCTGGGGTGCATTTCTGAGCTGTACACGGGATTTACAAGCCCTTAAGTACTTTCGTGTTCTAACAGTAAACACGGTTTAACACAGAGGTGGCTTCCCAACTCGCCAGCTAATGTTATTTCAAGGCCTTCATGAAAAGGCAGCGGGTCCTCTTTGCTACCATTCCTTTCAGTTCAGAGAGGAAGCAGCGGCCTGAGGCGGTGTCTGCTTTCCTCATTTGCCTTCTAAGGGCATCCTGGTCACAGGAGACAGATGACAATGGACCGGTATTGAGATGATTCTTAGCAGTGGAAGGAAACAGCTGTCCTTTGAATCCAAAACCATTAGTCTTAAGGCTAGTTTAGCTTGACTCTGAAAGACATCACAGGCTGTTTGATTTAAAGGTACCGTCTTAATTTAGTAAAGTTTAGTTTAAGTCAAATGAGGTTTGATTTCCTGGTCAGCCTACCTTTAGCCACATATATTCCCTGCTTATTTCTGTGCTCACTCCCACTGCATGAACCAGCCCAGGCAAGGGGCTTCCATCACTTTGTGTTCTGATCAGCTTCTATCTTAACCCCCGGAAATAGTTGTTCCACAACCCGGGGCGCCCGGCACTTACTTGGACTTGTTGTACTCGAACTCAATGTGCAGACAGTCCTCGATCCCAACCTCCATCTTGATGGAGGAGTTCAGCTCTGGGTATGTGCTGAGCGTGTGAACGACAATGTCCATCTCTTTGACAACATCATTGAGGCGGCGGCTGATGGTGGCGCGGAGGAAATACCTGGAGAATATGGACGTGGGGTGAAGGAACACTCCCGTTTCCAGAGCTACCTAGGTTAATGCGCCAAACTGACCCACTTGAGAGAACCCCCTTCAGCGGTATTTATTCCTTAGAGAATTTATCTCTGTGGACCCTCCTCCCAGAAAAAATGCCCAGATGCACTTACATACAACATTTTGCAGTTAGAATTCCAGGGGGTGCAGAGCCCCTTCCCCGAACCCCATTTTGAGCTCATGCTCTGGGTGGAGAATGCTCTAAGTCAGTGATTCCTCCGCTCCGTATTCCGGGTTCATGTCACTCCTCTGCCTTTTGTGGCCCTCGCCACTCTCTACCATGCATTTGTGCGCAGGTTTTATGTCCTCAAGTAGCTTCTGGCTCTTTGGGCACAGGAATCTGTCTTATACTCTTCAATTTGCACACCCGTTTGTTTAACAATATTCAATCAAGAAGGATTTTTCAAGTCCCTCACAGTTAAATTGAGGAATAAGTAACGGAGAAACGAAGTCAGCTATTCATTCAGCAAACGTTCATTGCTAGGCATGGGGTGAACAAGAGACACCATCTCAAGGGAAGCTCACAGACCACTGTGGGAGGGGGGCAAAGAAATAGAAAAATCAGAATAAACTTGGATACAGGAATGCAGGCCTGGGGGAGAGAGAAAAGGGCATTCGGGAGAGCAAACCTAAGTAAAGCAGCAGAGGAGGGAGAGAACCTGGTGTGCTCGGACAAAGAAAACCTCCGGTGAACTAGGATCCTCAGGAAGGGACAAGTCGGGGAGTATCGGAAAGTATGCCAAGCCTGACTTCTACAGCAGCCACTTGGGGTGGCCTTCCCCATCACGCCTGTCCCCTTGACTTAACTCTCATACCCGGGGAGGGAAGAAACACCCCTTCAATTATATTTTCTTCTAATGAAACTGTCTTTCAAGCCTTCCTGCTAACCAGATCAACCACACACCAGGCCACTCTGTTCTGGGTGGCACGAACTGCTGCTTGGCAGTCTTTTTATTCATCCCAGCAACTTCCGTCTCACTCCCTAAGACATTTGTTCCCAACTCTTTTCTAACTGCTCAGGCTCCCAGCCTCCCCCTCCCCCTCTCAGGGGAAGACACTGCTTTTACTATGCTAAGATGCAGGCCTTCCAAGTCAAGATTTACAATTTTCTCCCTTCTCTGCTTTGAGCTGCTCCCAGGGCCTAAAGTGTGTGCATATCTGCCCATCCTTTCCTCCTTCCCGCCTCCTCCCTCTGGGGGCATGACTCTCCATCTATCTGGGTGCACGTCAGAACCACCCGGGGGAGGGGCTTTACAAATGCCGATGCCCAGGCACGCCTCACATCCTTCAACTTTTCCAATTTTCTTACCAATTGGATATGTCCAATCTCTCTCCAGTTAAAGGCTTCTTCCTTTGAGTTTATTAAAAAAAAAAGTCCCCAAATCATCAACCTCCCCCCCCCCCCCACCACCACCACCACCACCAAACACGGTCCAGGCCTCACACTCCTGACCTTCCTTCAGAGACAGCTGTCACAGAGGGACCCACCCCTGTGCCTCACCCCTGGCTTCTGTTGCCACCACCCAACAGAAACTGCCCTCCTGAAGTGACCACCCAGCCTCCCACTTGCCAAATCCAGGGGCGTGTTTTCAGCGTCAGGTCTGTGCTAGTGTACAACACGTCCTCCTCTATGAAATGCTCTTCCCAGGGTTGCCCTGGAGCCCATTACCCGGCTTCAGCTCCTACTATCCCCCCGCCCACAGGTCCTGAGCTCCCCTCCTGGAAGAGCGGATCAGCTGTGGGCTGAGCAGATGTTTCCAACAGTACATCCCGAGGGCAGGCCTGCATTTCCAATCACCTCATGAACTCTCACACCTCTCCCTCTGCCAGTGCTCCAAATGTGAAAGCTCGATGCATCATCTTACCTACGAGCCATCTCTTCCTCCCAGCAGCCCCCTCTGCAGCTCCACTCACTAGGAAACTCCGTGGATGTCCATTACATTCCTGGTTTTCTGCCTGTTCCCATCGTGTCCCCTAAAGCAAAACTCTTAGGCCCTCATTCCAGCCTTCTAACAGTTCTGTGTCCACATTCTACCCATCCACTAAATACCACATATTGACTTTAAATTCTTCCGAAAGAACCACTCCCCTGCTCACCAAGGAAAGAGGGCCCCAAACCATCCTGTCACGCTTCCCCTCTGCCTGTGGAATAAGGTCCAAGCCCTGATGCGGGATTTACATCTTCTGCACACTGCCCTTGGCTGATGTTCCCTCCTGGGCCTCCTCTTTCTCAACATGAATCCTAAAGTCTTTATCTAATTTGTACAGCAACACCTTCCTTTATTTGCTATTTTATTGTGGTAGAATGAAGAAGGGGGTTTGGAGTATGCCACCCCCAAATAAGCCACTCTGGTTCATCCAGAGCTGAAAGGAACTGAGAAGCAGCAGACACAAGGAAAACTCCTGCCCTGCCCCTCCTTCCCAGGACAGCAGGACATTTCTTCTTCTTCTTTTTTTAAATATGGAACACTTCACAATTTGCATGTCATCTTGCAATGGCAGGGGCCATGCTAATCTTCTCCAACCATTTGCAACCGCATGGATGGAACTGGAGAGCATTATGCTAAGCGAAACAAGCCAGTTGGAGACACATGATCTCACTCATATGTGGGATATAATGATCAACATAATTTGATGAACAAAAATAGATCCAGAGACAAATGGCAGGGGAGGGGGGTTAGAGAGCAACAGAAGGACTTGTATGCATGCATATTAGCATAACCAATGGACACAGACACTGGGGCGGTGGGGGCTTGCCGGGGGGTGGGAATGGCTGGGGGGGGGAGTTCAACTGGGGAAAAAGGAGACATATGTAAAAAACTTTAGACCAGCAGTTCTCAACCTGTGGGACGCGACCCCTTTGGGGGTCGAATGATCCTTTCACAGGGGCTGCCTAAGACCATCGGAAAACACATATATAATTACATACTGTTTTTGTGATTAATCGGTATGCTTTAATTATGTTCAATTTGTAACAATGAAATTGGGGGTCACCACAACACGAGGAACTGTATTAAAGGGTCGCGGCATTAGGAAGGTTGAGAACCACTGCTTTAGACAATAATAATAATACAAAAACATAAATAAAATAAAAGCCAGTGCCCAGATTGCCTCCTTTTCTGTTATCGCTCCAGTTCTACATGTGCTGCCGAAGTGAGCAGGATGGTCTTAATCACCACAGACAACTCAAGACTCTCAGCAGCCCAGAGACTGTGCAGAGAAACCTATAACCAGCCTCGCTAAAACTGCCCTTACCTTTCCCGTTTCCCCATGTTTACCTCCCACAATTTGTGCCCCTGGAAGCTCAAAGTCTCCTTCCTTTGTCTTGTCACTTCTCTTTAATATTCATTATTGTTTTTCTGGTTAAACGCTTGCATAGGCCCTAGTTCTGACCAGCCCTTTGAGTTACTCCTCACAGTCCCACGTGTATGCACAATGCACATGTGAACAAACTTGTTTTTCTCTTGCTAATCTGCCTTTTGTCAGTCTAACTTGCAGGGCCCAGTAAATGAACCTAAGATGGGTAGGGAAAAAAAGATGTGTTTTTTTTGTCCTCTACAATATACAGGGATGGGCAAAAGTAAGTTTGCAATTGTTGTACAGAAAATAATACAATAATTAATAACTAATAATATAAGAATAAACTGTTTCATGTATTCATAACTATAACCCTACTTTTGTCCACCCTGTATATAACATTACATTTACCATTTTAGCCATTTGTCACTTTAAGTGTACATTAAGTCCATTCGCATTGTTGTGCCACCATCACCATCATCCATCTCCTGAACTTTTTTAACTTCCCCAACTGAAACTGTTCCCATTAAACACCAACTCTCCATTCCCCCTCCCCTCAGCCCCTGGCAACCATCGCTCTACTTTCTGTCTATAATTTTGACTCCTCTAACTTCCTCCTATAAGTGAAATCACACAGGATCTGTCTTACGACTGGCTTATTTCACTCAGCATAGTTTTCAAGACTCATCCATGTTGTAGCAAATAACAGGATTTCTTTCCTTTTCAAGGTTAAATAACATTTCATTGTATGTTTTGTTTCATCCACATTTTCTTTATCCAGTCATCTGCCGATGGGCATTCAGGGGGCATCCACATTTTGGCTCCTGTGAATATGCTGTTATGAGTGTGGATATACATATGTCTATCTCTTTGGGGTCCCTGCTTTCACAGACCAAACTGATGATTGTCAGATGGGAAGGGAACTGTGGGAGGGTGGAAAGGGGGCAGGGATTAAAAGTACAAACTGCCCGTTATAAAAACAGTCACGGGGATGTGAAGTCAATAATAAGGAATATAGTCAATAGTATTCTAATAATTATGTATGGTACCGGTGGTTATTATCACTATGTTGTATATGTGAAACTAATATAATATCATATGTCAACAGTAACTGAAAAATAAAAGTAAAGGATAAAATAAAAGGAAAAAAAAAAGTCTGCAGCATCCTAAACCCAGGCCTTCAGGTGAGGAGAACAAGCTGATCTTACAAGACAGTACCAAGACCTGGGACCAGGTGTCCAGAGCGAAGGAGGAAGCCTGCTTCATCCCAGTGACATCGCATAATCCTGGGTTCCATCCAACAGGCTAGAGCTGCTCTGGATTTATTTATTTTTTTTAACCCCAGAGACCCTGGGACCAGTCCCTATCCTCAGAGTTCCCAAGACTGGAACAATAAAAGCAATCCCATGTCCTCAAATTGTGCTCATTAATCTTTGAAGAACTTGGTACACGCTTACATTTTATTCTCTCTTCACCCCCCACAAAAGATGGAGCAGACAGATTTAGAATTAGAAACAAACCTATTACCCACTTTTCTAGTGAGAAAGCTGAGTGACAGAGCTCAGGATCACTCTGCTGTCCTGAGAACTGGATCAAGGGTCAGTATGTCCTGATGAACGTTGACTGTTGAATTTTCAGGAATTTTATGAAGCAGTGGTTAAACACAGCAATTATTTGCAATTATATAAACTTACAATTGAATGAGTTATATTAAAAACAAAGGTAATACATACCAAAAAAAATGCCTTGCTTCCTAATTATGTTGCTACAATTTTCTGCTCTTGGGGAATTTATATTTAGTGTCTCCGTATGTTGGTAATGTTTGCTAAATGTGGTTACTGTACATCTCTCCCCAACTGTGCATTCGGGCTGTCAGATTGATAGCTTGAAATTGGCCATAGTGGGAAGATTTACACTCCAGCAATTAACAAATGCTAAAGCAGGGGTTTTTCCTCCCAGAGAGCCTGCTCTAACCATTTACCAGCAGACCACTGCTCTCTGCCTTCTTCCTTCCCGATACCTTTATAGACTCTTGACAACGTGGACAGCTTCAGGTCCTGCTCCACAGGGGGGCAGTCTCTGGGGCGAGGTGGGCACAACTTACCGGAGCTTCACATTCTGCCCCGTGTAGGACTCATACGGCTTCTCCACGTGGGTGAATTCGAAGTCGAAGGCCTGTGACTGGGTGATTTCTCCAGGCCGGGCCAAGTCCTTCACCAGCGACACAAACTCATGGTGGTTCCCGCGGTCATAGTAGAGTTCTGCGGAGAGAGCATCGGCCTCCTCTATCAGACCCCGAGCTACCCGGGGCCTGGCAGGGGGCTTCATCCCTGCTGTGGGCATCTGTGTCCTAAAAGACCCCCACCAACAGACCAGTGTTATTCCTGACCCGCTCCTTCACTGCATTCCTCATATACTGGTCTCCCTCCACCTCCCCCTTTCCAAGCAATTCCATTTTATATAGAGAAATCCATGGCACAGTAAGAACCCCACATAATCCTGCTCAGGACAGCAGGGCAGGCCCTAGTAAGGGACACATCAGGGGAACCACTATCAAAAACACATTTTTAAAAGCACAGTAAAAAAAATATTTATAACTTTTAAAGCATATTCACGGGCATTTATCACCAATTTAAAAGATAAGGGAACTGAGTCACAGCGAGGTTAAATAACTGGCTTAGAGTCTAGGGTTGGCTGCTATGGGACTGAGTCTATTTCTACGACCTAGTAAAATGGGAGTAAGACAACTCACTTCATAAGGTTTTGTGAGAATTAAAGGAGGCAATGAAGGGATGGGACTTAGAATAGTACCTAATAGATAGCAAACACTCAAAATATTAGCTGCTAGGCCCTAGCCAGCTTGGCTCAGTGGATAGAGCGTCGGCCTGCGGACCGAAGGGTCCTGGGTTTGATTCTGGTCAAGGGCACGTACCTTGGCTGCAGTCTCCTCCACAGCCCAAGCCCTGGTTGGGACCCCTGCAGGAGGCAACCAATCGATGAGTTTCTCTCACACAGATATTTCTTTCTCTTTCCTTCTCTCTTCCACTCTCTCTAAAAAAATCAATGACAAAACATCCTCTGGTGAGGTTAACATATATATATTAGCTGCTAGCTGATCCATGTGGCCAATCTGACATACAGGTTTTAATGTTATTACCTCCATTTAAAACAGTGGCTCCAAGACTGCAATGGGCATCAGAATCACTTAGAGCAGTGGTCGGCAAACGCATTAGTAAACAGAGGCAAATATCAACAGTCCAACGATTGAAATTTCTTTTGAGATCCAAATTTTTTAAACTTAAACTACATAGGTAGGTACACTGTTATTAACTTAATTAGGGTACTCCTAAGGCTTAGGAAGAGCCACACTCAAGGGGCCAAAGAGCCGCATGTGGCTCGCGAGCCAGTTTGCCGACCACGGACTTAAGAGGGATTATGAAAACACAGATTGCTGGGCCCCACTCCCAGTCTGATTCAAGGGGTCTGGGGGAGGGGGCTGATCCCGCTGGTCCTGGGACCCCACTTTGAGAAGCAATGCTCTTAAGTTCAACCTCCCCTGGAAATAGTTTTGGTATATTTCGCTGATATAAGCTCATGCCACCCACTTATCCTATATTATTCTTAGCCTCTTTGTACTCTGCTATTTAACTATTAACTTCTGCTAGTACTCTACACATGGTGATTAGAGGTAAGGCCTATATGCCCAGATTCCCAGCATCCTCCCCAACCCACCCGGCTGCATGGCGGACATTTAATACTGACTGTGACTATACATGGCCAAGGTGCAGTCAAGGTCCAGCCCTGGGGTAGGTATTTCTGAGCTTCAAGCCAATGCTAGGCTGCACCCTGAAGTAGGATAGACCAAATGGGAAAATGGAGCAGGCAGAGCACACCGCCACCCACTTCTGCTGTTAGCTGCTTGGGGACAGAGAGAACCACCCACAGGCCTGGTCCTGGATCTTCAGAACACAGCAGGCGATCTCTCTCAGGGATGCCTCAGCATCAGGGGACGTGGGGCAGTGGTACATGTGCTCTGGGTCCACCCTGGACAGTGCAAGGTCTGGGTCCCCATAACGATCAAGGCCATCCTGGGTCAAAGTACCCACTCTCTTGCCTCCCCAAAGGTGGCGGTGGCGTGGTTACATACAGTGCTGCTACATCTCTGTGAATGTACATTGTATTCTGTGATTACAGTTGTTGCTGATTTCCTATGTAGTTACACTGTGATCCATCTTATATTACAAACAACCCACCTTCTCTCCCAAACACTAAATGGAACCAGCAGTGGGCAGCATTCCGGGTAGTGAGTGATCATCCACAAAGTTGCTAGATGGGAGACGACAGTTGCAAATGATGGAGGAAAAGATGAGCAACCAATGCTAGTTCTAAAATCAGGAACTGTGCTCCTCAGTAAAACAATGTGCAGTGACTGGGCAGGGGCAGAGCCACTGGCCAGCCCACGTCCAGGGCTCCTCCACTTCTGCTGGTCCAGGGAACCATGAGCCCTAGTGGATGATCCTGGCTCTTACATGGGCTCTGACCCCTTGACTGGGGAACCTGTTGCCTCAATTCCCAAGCACTGGATTCCAGCCATAGTTTCAGGGGACAAAAGCAGGCAGAGCAAGGCCCCAACATCCATGATCTTTAATGGGAGATCCCAGAGCCAAGAGAAAGATGGGAAAAGGAGGATGGAAAAACACACAAACGTGACTACACAGCTCAACGGCACCATGAGAAACAAACAGAGGCGGCCTGTGAGCCCTCAGAGAGCAGTCAGGCTGCCAGCATCCGAGGATCCTAGCAACGGGCTGCCTGACCCAGCAGGGGAACCTGGCTGTGGCCAGGACCTCTGGCGGAAGAGGGCCTTCCCTGCATAGCATCATGCTCTGCTTCAGTTTTTTCCTCCGGGACACACGTTACTACAAGCTTTTATACCAAATGTCATGGAAGAGTGACCGGTGTCTGAGTGGAGCTGGACTGGACTTTCTCGTTTGTAATTTCAAAGCTGTTTGCAGTGCTTTTGCAAACACTGTTAAGGCAAAGGGGCAGAAATAGCACCATATTCTGTCGCTTGCCAGGAAGTTTGGTTTCCTCTGACAGGATTTAAATAAAACAATCCAAGGCTCTTCTATTGAGAGGTTTGGATCCTAAAGAGGCAGTCAACTGCCTCTATTTTTCCCCAAAGATGCAGACACAAGTCATGCCTAGCTCTTCCGGGCCCCCCAAACCCTCGGGGACTAGCCATTTCAAGTTAAAACTCGGAATTGACCAAGCGGTTTCGTTAAGGTAACTTCTGTCTCCAGCCTCCCAGGAGGAAATGAGTTTTGCAGAAGGATGCTTTCATGGTGAAACTTGCCACCAACGGCTGAGGAGCGAACCTGCCACTTTAGGAGGAAATGGAGCCGGCTGGGCAGCACAGGGTCATCCCCTGAAAGAAGCTGAGACTTGCTGCTGGGCCCGGACCATGTGTGGTCCAGGCTCCATGGTGGGCTTGGGAGAAGCGAAGTTAGCAAAGGCAGAAAGACCTGCAGCGAGCTTCCTCTCACCCTGCTTTCCCCACGCACTACTTGCTAACTGGCAACCCAGCTACGACTCGTGCTGGCCACTCTGCTCGGATCTCTTGGACCCCAGGAAACCTGTCGAGCAGTCATACCCAAGCTGCCCGTAGCCGGCCAGGCGCAGCTCTGCTCCACGCCCTGCCACAGCGTATTAACGGGCTAGAATCAATCGATTTCATCTCAATGTGCCTTTTACTTAGCATTTCCTGGGTGAGTAAATTAAAATAGAGAAATTCTCTGGAGTTTTTAAAGTACAGGCTTGATTGGTCATGATGAGCTCAGATACATCCAAAGGCAGGGGCCAGCTCAGAACAGAGTTGCACATACTTCCCCCTTTACCCACTAGGGAATCGATGAGAAGAATTTTAAGGAGAGGCCTGACAATGTTAGAATTGCCTTTTAGACAGTTTACTGTTATAGGCGGTGAATTGAAAGAAGAGGAAAACAAAGGCAGGAAAGCCAGTTAGGAGACTACTTGCTACAAACAGAAAGAATAAATGCATTAAGAATGGAGAGGAGGCCCTGGCCGGCGTGGCTCGGTTGGTAGGGTGTCATCCTGTGCACCCAAAGATTGCCCCTTCGATTCCCAGTCAGGGCACATGCCTGGGTTGCAGGCTGGATCCCCTGGTAGGGGGTGTGCAGGACGTAGCCAATCGATGTTTGCTCTCACATCGATCTTTCTCTTTCTCTCCCTCTCTCTAAAAAAGAAAAAGAAAAAGAAAAAAGAAGCCAATTAGTTGTATGGGGGGAGGAATGAAGCGTCTCAGATGACTCCCAAATGGAGGCTGAATGGATGCAGGTGCCAGAAGCCAAAATGGAAAAAAAACACACAAACAAACAAAACCCACAGAGCGGCAGGGCTGGCAGAGAAAGGGTTTCTGTTTTGGATGCCTCTTTGAGGGACCTGGGGTTGGGGTATCCAGGTGGAGATATTTAGCAGGCAGTGAGAAACACAGGCATGGAACTCAGAAGAGAGGACAGGTGAGAACAAAGAAGGAATTTGGGAAGCATGTGAATATAAGAAGCCACTGAAGTCATGGGTGCAGATGAGACTACGAGAGCAAGTTATGGAGTAAGAAGGGACCAGGAACAAAAGCTATCTCTAAATCATCATCAAGATAGGAGTGTTGTCTGGCGGACCAAAGGGTCCCAGGTTCGATTCCAGTCAAGGGCACGTACCTTGGTTGCAGGCTCCTCCCCGGCCTGGGCCCTGGTCAGGGCTGGTGCAGGAGGCAACCAATCAATGTGTTTCTCTCATATCGATGTTTCTTTCTGTCTTTCCCTCTCCCTAAAAATCAATGGAAAAATATTCGGGCGAGGATTAACAACAACAAAGGAGACAGGAGCTTTTCTGAGCAGGGCCTGGGCCACTAGGAGAATGGGGCACAAAGGGGTCCGAGTAGCTATTTCTGCAAGGACCCTGTGCAGAGTCCCTTCCATAAAGTTTTGTGTGGACTACTGTACCTTCCAGGAGAAGACACTGGGAAGGCACTGTGGCCAGGCAGACGAAAGGGGAGACTAACCTGCTTCGAACATTCCCCATGGAGAGAGAGTCTGCATAGGAATCAGGGGTAACTACAGGTGAAATGTTTTAAATGCCTAGCCCCTGGGAGCTTCTTGATGGTCCAGCTTAACACGGAAAGAGAAAAGGACAATGATCATCTTAACTCCTTTTTACTGAGCACTTACTACATGTGCCAAGCCTTGCACTTCATGTATATTATCTCTAGTCCTTACAAGACTTGACCTTAGCAAAGTCTGTATAATTATAAACTGAGCCTTTTCTAATTTACATAACCAGCTGAGTTGCCCCCTGCATATGCCAGGCTGTCCCTCTAATGAATACACAGGTGGGACAAATATACTTTCTTTTTTTTTTTTTTATAATTCTTTATTGTTGAAAGTATTACCTATGCCCCCCCCCATTGACCCCCTCCAGCCAGTGACAAATACACTTTCATCAGGAGGAAAAATAAATTAGTCATAAGGATAAGATTAATTACATAAACCACTTCATTTTCAAGATACAGAACTAACTCTTCTGAGGGAGGAAGGCAGGAAAGAAGAAAGGAAGGGAAAGGAGAGAGAGAGAGAGAGAGAGAGAGAGAGAGAGAGAGAGAGAGAAGAACCAAATCAAAGAGACTACTGTTTATAAGAAAAAATTTGAGTTAAAATGGAAATCAATGAGGAAGGGGACAGAGCACAATGATATCAATCAACTTTCTTACCATACAGCCAGATCTCAGAAAGAATCTGACCGAGTCCCACCCACTTCATACATAGCCAAAGAGTGCAATGAAGGAGAAAACCTCAAGACCACAACTTCAACAAAATTACTCACTGGCCTCGCTCTGGTGCCCTGAGGTCGGCCGGCACGCTGCCTTAGGAATATGGCACAGATACGCCACGCGCTGCATGGAGCACAACCCTCTGACCTCACAGCATTCTCACGGGCTGATGTTTGTTGTCCTTGTCTTACAGGGAAGAAAGTAGCCCAGGGAAGGGCACAGCATCCCCAAAGTCACAAGGTCAAGTCAGCCCAGAGTGAGTGCTCAGGGGCCCAGGAAGAGTCATCAATGGAAGCAATAAAACGTTCTGAGAAAACTCAGCAGGGATGCTATTCTGGGATCCAAGGAGTTAGACAAGAAACCAGTCAGGGCAGGTGCAGCAAGAAGCCTCTACGTTTTGACTAGAACAGCGGTTCTCAACCTGTGGGTCGCGACCCCTTTGCGGGTCAAACGACCCGTTCACAGGAGTTGCCTAAGACCATCGGAAAACACATATATAATTACATATTGTTTTTGTGATTAATCACTATGCTTTCATTATGTTCAGTTTGTAACAATGAAATTGGGGGTCACCACAACATGAGAAACTGTATTAAAGGGTCACGGCATTAGGAAGGTTGAGAACCACTGGACTAGAAGGTCTTGACATCATTCTGCGCCCCCCACCCTCGGGGGCAGCTCAGTCAATCCTGCTGAAGCTGCAGACATTGTGGTTATCTTTCTGTATTGACAAGGTATGGCCACCTGGAACGGTGGTTCAGACACAGGCTAACCGTGCCTGTCTACACTGGCATGACAAAGTCAAAGAATCCATGCAACAGTGTTAAAGCTGCTACTTGAAGATCCTAATGCGAAGCAGGCAAGGACTTCACTACCTCACATGTTACACTCAGCTGAAAATATTTTGGACTCATCCTATCTACTCAGTGGCTCTTTATTAGGTGGATTTTTACCCTTTAGTGTACGTACGGCAGTATCTCAAGACATTTTTGAGGTTACAGCTGGGAGGTACTTCTGGTATGGGGTGGGTAGAAACGGGGGGGGGGGGGGGGGGGGCGGGGGGGGAGGGGCATTGCTAAACATTCTACACCAAAAAGGAATGACCGGGCCCCAAATGTCAATAGCATGCTGTTGAGAAATCCTATCTAAGCTAGAAGCCGGAGAGCAGCGGGCATGAAGCTCATTCTTTAGACCTATTTCCAATACACAAAAGGCCACACTCATTCTGGATTTGACGTAAGGACAGAGGTTCCTGCGGGATCAGCTGGTCTTCCACCTGATTTCATTCTCTGAAATGCCAGAGGTAAACAGTTCAGGCTGAGCACTGCCTGCAGAGACCTGTGCAGAACTCCCCTTCCCCAGGCCCCTCCTACCCGGGGCCAGGGCTTCTGGCCTTTGTAAAAGAGGAAAACAGATTTCTTCGCTGTACTCTGAGGACCTGAGAGAGCATCTAACAAGCTTTCCCAGGAAGTGCCTAAAAACAGAGTTAAACATGCAGCATGTGGCATAGGGCATGAATTCTCTGCCAGAGGTTTCCAACCCACACCGGGGGTGTTCACTGTGACAAAAAAACACAATTTACTTCCAGAAGTGCATGGGAGTTTTCATAAACAGGAAAACTCCAAAGAGCCTTAGGACTGGAGACAATTGCATCTTGACTGGCAGCTTCCAAAACCTTCTGGCAGTGGTTAACTGCCTGTTATGGTCCAAAGCCAGTTATTAATTATCACGATTAAAGACTGTTGGAGCACTGAGCGATTTTGACCACTTCCCTTTTAGTCTTTGGAGCATCATTTCTTTGTCTTTAAGGAGAAAACGAGTCGCCGGGAAACGAACGCTCTAATCGAGAAGGCTTAGAAATACAGGCTTAGGTGGACAGAAACGCTGGATCGGAGGCTGCAGGGCTTTTCCCTCAAAACGTGTACAAGACAGGAAGTTCAGAGATAAGGTGAGAGAGGAGGCCCTGGTGAGCCATGTCGCCCAGATCACACATAGAAGTGACAAGGGGGCGGGTGAGACTGCAACTGAGCCACAGACCAGCCAAATTCGGGGTCCGGAGGAAGGCAAGGCTCCCGCTAACAAGCCCACCTGCAGGCTAAAGGCTGGGCCTCTCGCTCCGAAATCCCGAAATCCCAGAGGGGTTTTGTTGAGGTTTTGGTGGGTCTGTGTCATCTGAGCGGCATGGGACACCTGGGCATTCTGCGCCGCGGTGCCCGCCACCAAGGGGCACAGCGGGGTCGCGCCCGGGGCCCTGGGCACCGCCACGCCTCGTGGCGCGCTGTCCCTTTGGGCAGGGAAAACGGTAACGCGGCAGCGGCCACGGGCGGGCGGGTCTCAGACCGCAGGGGGACGCGTGGAGACCGCAGGCCTCGCCGGAGCGGCCCAGGGTCCCGCCCCGAGTGGGCGCCCGGCGCGGCGCGAGGACGTGGGGGTGGGGGAGGGAGGCCCCGGGCGCCGACTCACCGATCTGCCCGATGAACTCGATCTTGATGCCCTGGTGCTCCAGCCGCTTGTTGGGGTGCTTGAGGGCGAGGCTCACCTTCCCGGAGACCGTCTCGCCGTCGTAGAAAAGGAAATATTTCTCCTTCTTCCCGTCCTCCGTCTTGTGCTCGGCCCGCTTCCTACTCTCCGCATCGTTGAGCACGATCTCCACCTCCACGCTCTGCCCGAAGCCGAAGAAGCTCATCTCGCCGCCGGCCGGGCGCGCCGGGCTCTCCGGGGCCGGGCTGCCCTAAGGGAAGGCCAGCGGGCTGGACGCGCGCGGCCGGGCGGGGGGCGCGGCACGATGGCCAGCTACAGCCGGAGGGCAGGGCAGGGCCGGCTGCGCGCCCAGAGCGCAGATGCGCCGCGGCCCGCCAGTCCCCGAGCGGGCACGGGCGACGGAGATGGCGAGGGGCGAGGGCGGCCACGCCACTCTACGGGGGACGGTGCAGAGCCCCGGGGGTACCGGCCGCTGCCGCCCACCCGGTGCCCTGCGGCTCGGGGCTCGGGGCGGCGGAGCGAACCTCCAGCTCCTGCGCTGCGATGCCCGAGCAGCTCCGGAGATCGCGGCGGAGGGCGGGGAGGAGGAGGCGGCCTTCAGCGGGAGGCTCCGGAGACGCCGAGCGCAGGCGCACGCCTCTGCCTCCGTAGCCCTTGCCACCCCGCAGCCGGGCAGGGTGCTCACTGCGCCTGCGCAGTGGGCGAAGGCGCCGGCCTTTCCCTTAGTTGACATGGTGGCTACGGCCTCTTTCTAGAATTCGGGCCCGCACATCCCGTGAAATTAAGAGACCTGCAGATGTCCTCTAGCAAGGCTTCATTTCCCTGCTTTTCCTCTACTATTTTCGTTCGGTAAACGTTAGTCTGCCGTCCACATCTGGATACGTAACAACGTTCGACTGCTGTTTGACGGGGTAAAGGAAGCCCTTTGACACGCGAAATGTCACTTGACAGGGGGCAAAGGTGACAATCACTGTAGGAAGTCTCTTGTCTCAAATCCCCTTTAAAGTTCCCTCCCATTGAAGAAAAACGAGGCGGGAAGGGCGCTATACGAATTTAACTTATTTCTTAACCCCTAACTTTAAAGGAAAAAACGAAAAAAAATCCCTTCGCGGAACCTCGGCTTGGACTCCTTCCTCGGCCCGGTCTCCTTCCTCGGCCCGCCCCTTCCGCTGCGCACGCGGCAGAATGCCCTGCTGATTGGCTAGTGTCATGAGCCCGACGGGGCGCGATGATTGGTCGGTGGGAAGTTCTACGTGTTGTGACTGGTCCGCGGCGGCGGCTCGGGGCGCGCGCGGGAGCGAGCTTTGAAAGTTGACCACGGCGCCGGCGAGCGGGTTTCCGGGTGATCATGGTGGCGCTGCCGGGCCTCGGGAGCGGCCTGCAGCCCTGGTGCCCGCTGGATCTCAGCCTAGGTGAGGAGACGAAGCCTCGAGAATCGGGGAGGCAGGGCGGTGGTGTTCGGCGCCCGTGATGCTCTCCACCCTAGGCCTGGGGTGGCCTGGGGTGGAGGTGGGGCGTTTGGCTCTGCAAGGTCTGGGCCCTGCAGATCTGCACTCTTGGCGAGCCGGGTTTAGAACAGAGCTAAAATAGGATTACGCATTAAAAAAAAAAAAGTAATAATAAAGAGATTGTGTTGCATCTGTTTTCTCGGCCTTCCCCTTCTTATTCTGCAAATCTGCACGCTAGGACCCCCTTGGAGACTCAAAGGTGACCTGGCAGGTCTTTCAACCTTTCATGTTTCCCCTGGTTTCCTAAATAATGACCGAATCCCGGGCCTGCCATAGGAGAGCCTTCACTCTTCACCGCAGTCTTTCCCAATCATGTCATCTTTGGAGTCAGAGGTAACTGGGCTTGGTCTCTTGGCTCCACTGCTTAGCATCCGCCCAGCAAGTTGCTTAACCTTGCTGAGCCGTGGTTTCCCCATCTGTCAAATGGGGACGTCATCTCTACCTCCTAGGGGTTTGTGAAGGTTAGTACCTCATCCTGCTCAAAAACAAAAACAAAAAACAACAACAACTAATAACCCTCACCCTTCACATTTCATCTCTGCGCCGGAGCTGTTTTGTTCATTTTCAATCAGGGTCTGCTTTCTTCCCCTGTGTGCTGTTCTGCAGTTCTCTCTGCCTGGGATGCTCTTCTCTGCTTTTCTTTTCCTGGTAAACGTCCATGTTTAGGTCCAAATAAAGAAGAATCATCCTTCCACCTCTTCCCCCCCCCCCGCCCCCCCCCCATCTCCCAGGAATAGTTTCTGTTGTGCTTTTTAGTATTTTACATTTCTGTTCCTGTTTTAACACTCATCCATTGTAAAACATAAAATAAAATAAAATAAAATAAAATAAAATAAAATAAAATAGTAATAACTATTGTTCCTGTCACCAGGTCTTTTCTAATGGGGACTTGGTAGCTACTCATCCAGAAATGAGGTCAGAAATACAGGTGTGCATCTATATATATAAAAGCCTGAGATACCGAACCACTGGTCGACTGGTTGCTATGACGTGGACTGACCACCAGGGGGCAGACACTCAACACAGGAGCTGCCCCCTGGTAGTCAGTGTGCTCCCACAGCCAACCTCCCTCTGTCCCTCCCCCTGGCGGGCTGGGCCCCTGACTCCTGCCTCCCCATCAGCCCAATCGCTGGCCAGGCCGAGGGACCCCACCTCTGTCAGTGTGTTTTGAAATCACTGAATATTTCTCTGAGTGTGGATCTCGCTTGCCTCCTCTCATTTACATTTCTTGGGGAAATTGTATCTTTTTTTTTTTTTAACATGCTAATTACCCTCCAAAGGCCCAATAAAGAATTTTATTTGGGCTTATTAACATAGTTATAAGGTTTTCACAAAGGGGCATCTGGAGCCCTCTTTGATTAACTTCTTTCTTCTCCAGGTTGAATGTATGGGAAAGCTGGATCTTGAAGTGTTTTGAAGTTTCATTCCCCCTGACCGTTTTATGTAAAAAGCATTTTTCTCCTTGATATTTTTAGAAGATAACCAACCTAATAACCAGATGTCAGTTATAATTTAAAAAAAAAAGAAAAAAAATTTTCTTCACTTTTTCTGCTCCTTTAACTATGCTTATATGATTGTATAACTAAAGGTGAGTTGTGTCTAATAAACTTTTCTCTTCTTGAATCTCCCTAGAGTCCAAAAATGATAGGTTTCTTACTTGCTGTAGAGCACTAACTGGTTTAATTGCATTTTCCTACCAGAATGGGTGGAAACAGTGTGGGAACTGGACTTCACGGAGACTGAGCCTTTGGATCCCAGCATAGAAGCAGAAATCATTGAGACTGGGTTGGATGCATTCACAAAACTCCACGAAAGTCTTTTACGCTTTGCTACAGAAGAACATGGATCTACAGAGGTAAAAATTTTAAAAAAAGGAAAGAAAGGAAAATCAAGCTAGCCACCTTTCGGTATTAGAAGTAGACTATTAAAAGTCATTATTATCATCTTTTTAGTGAACAGTTCATAAGGAATATCAGAGGAGTGGCATAAAGAATGTGAATCATTTACTGGACTATCCTAATAGCTTTTTTCCAGAAGGTTCAGGTATTAATCTGTGATATTTTTTCAAGTCATGACTTTAAACAAATTTTTTTCCTTTTTATTTACTGATTTTTAGAGAGAAAGGAAGTGGTGGAGAGAGAGAGAGGAGAGAGACATTGATTTGTTGGTCCACTTATGTATACATTCATTGGTTGATTCTTGAGTGGAGATTGAACACAACCTTGGCGTACCAGGACGATGCTCTAATCAGCTGAGCTATCCGGCCAGGACTTCAAGTCGTGACTTTTTCTAACAACAAATTAGAGGAAAAGAACATAGGCCAAAACAAGGGGGGGAGGGGAAGGACAGACTAAACCAAATATAAAACGAAGGCCAAGGAAAATGCAATAACAATTTCAGTATGCCTTCACTTTAAGAAAATCTGATATTATAAATGGAGTAGTTAATTTAATTCAATTGGAAAGGAGAGTTCCTTTATTTTTATTTTATTTTTTCTGAGAGTTCCTTTAAATATTGAGTTCTACCTAGTGTGTTTATTAGTATTTAGCTCATTGATTGCTTTTCAGAAGACTGAAGGGCTAGGTGCCAGAACAAAATGTACCCAATTCTATTTCCTAGCTGAGGAAATCAGAGCAATTTATTTCAATTTAAATGTACATTGATGAATTAGAATGATGAATTTGGGTACAAGGGGTAAGTTGTCTGAGTAATCACTACTATAGGTTGTCTGAAAAGTCTTAGTTTTTAACTGTAATAATTTTAGAAATTTATATGCTTCAAACCTAGCAAAAAATTTTTTTCAGTTTAATTATTTAAATCTCATATACTTATTTATCTTTGTAATTTTCAATAATGCATTTTTAATTTTTTGTTTTAGTCCTTTGAAGATGGCATATGTTTATAATTAGGAGCCAGACTGGTCTATTCCCCTCTATTAAGGCACTAAGTAGTTATTAAAATCAAATAATAGGAGATTTTTACATTTCTGTAATTATTGGCTTTTGTGATTTACTCCTCCCCCCAGATCTTCTGGACCTTCTTCGCTGAGAACAACATTTCTCACCGTGCGCTGGTGGCTTTATTCTATCACTTTGTTCAAACAGTCCATAAGAAAAACGTCGGTGTGCAGTATCGAGAATATGGCCTTCATGCCGCTGGTCTTTACTTTCTGCTACTGGAAGTACCAGGTAATGTAATTTGACATGATAAGACATACCTTTTGTCATTTAAAGTTTTTCTACATTGTTTTGAGCTCTTAAAAAAAAATTTTTTTAACCCACACATGAGGATATGTATTTATTTATTTGAGACAGAGAGGAAGGGAGAGGAAAACATTGATGTGAGAAAGAAACATCGATTGATTGCCTCTTGTACCTGCCCCAACCGGGGATCAAACCCACAAGCTGGGCATGTGCCCTGACTGGGAATCGAACCTGCCACTTTTGGGTGTAATGGACGATGCTCTGACCAATATTATGCTGTGTCGATAACGTGGTAGGAATCATCCGAGAAGGCCAAGGCTGGAGGGGGAATGTTTCCAGGCTACAGAGCCTCCAGTCCACCCAGCCTCCCCTCGTATAAAATTCTGTTATTTCCCCCGACTCCCTGTCCACACTGAGAAAATCTGCTGCGGGCATCTTTGTGTTGTATCTCTCCCATGTGCTGTGGAAAAGCAGGTTTAAACCATTCTAACTAAGAAAGCATGAGAAGACCAGCTAGTCATGCTTGAGGAGGAAAGCCCAGGAAAGGACTCTAATTATGAGCTTGTTCCGCTTCCTTTATTGTCAGAACACTGACGTGGCTGTTCCTCCTCCCAATCGTAACTCAGAGCAAAAGGGCTGAACGTAGGGGGGGGTGTAGCCGGAGAACGCAACGGTGATAGAATGAAGAACATCACAGCATTGGTCAGCTTTACCCCTCGTCATTGTTTACATAAGTGCATTTGCAATAAATGTTAAGGATTTATTCTCTGATTTGAAAAATTGATTAAAGGATACATAAAGCCTTGAATGTTAATTTGAATTGTGTGGTTTTTTTGTGTGTTTTTTCATTTTTTTAAGTTTTATTGCTTTGTGACAAACTAGCACAAAATGAGCCATTTGCCATACATAACTTTATTATTTCAGTTTCTGAGGTCAGAAGTCCGGGCACAATGCGACTGGACTCTCTGCTGGGGTCACACCGACTGATAGCGAGGTGTCAGCCCAGCAGGTGCTCCTCTGCGGCTCCGTGTCTTCTTCTGAACTCAGTTGTTGGGGGAACTTGTTTCTTTGTGGTTGTAGGACCGAGGGCCCCTTTCTTGCTGCCTGTTAGCCAGGGGGCTCTCGGCTCCTAGAGGACACCCACTCTTCTTGCCACGTGGCCCCTCCAGCAATGGAGACTCTACCCGGGTTGAATCCTCCTCTCATTTTGATTTCCAGTCCTGTCTCTGACTTCCACACTCAGGTTTAAAGAGCTCAGTGGATTAGATCAGGCCTATCAGGAGGGTTTTCCTCTCTTAAGGTCTATGATTTGGGACTTAAATTACATCTGCAAAATCCCTGCCGAGTAGGACTTAAATTAGTGTGCGATTGGATAATAGTATTTAAGTATGTTTTAATATCAGTTATTGGTGGACTGATCCTTTTGCAACTTGCTTTAGTGCAGATTTTAAAGTAGCTTTTACTCTAGAGCTGATGTAGCCTTGTTTTTAGGTGTGTGGTTTTCCAAGGTCTCTATTGGGATTAACAAGGTGTCTCGATTGTGCTGGCCAGGCTCAAAGGTGTATCAGCCCTGTGTGAGCTCTGAAAATTATTGCTCTTCTGACTTCCTTGTAAATCGTTGTTTGCTCACTATTTACAGTTTACCCCTGCATGCATAGCTTGTAATCAGCCCTATGCAGATTGCTGGAGCTCTTTTTCTATGTAGCTTCCTCTTCTCCATTATTCTGTCCCATAAATTCCAGCTGCCTCTGCCTTTCTGACTTGATTTCTGTAGTCTCACTTAGTGAGACCATAATATTGTGCCTGGGTTTGCCATTTTTCTGCTGCTGTCCAGAAATTGCCTCAAAATACAAAAACGGGGGCAATTTTAGGGTCTACTTCATTTGTTTCCCTTATCTCAGGAATTTTATTTCTATGCTGTGTCTTGCTCCATGTCTTAAAATGATTATTTTAACATTTTTTGGTCTAGTTTTATAGTTCACAGTTAGGAAGACAGGAATAAAACCAGTTACTCCCTCATGGCTAAATACAGATAGAAATCTTGTTATTTATTTCTGATCAGCACTTTTGCTCACTTATGGCTAAAGTTGAATGGTACTTTTTTGCAAAAGTGTCATTGTTATTGAAAGTTAGTGCAAATCCCATTTTTGCTTTTGACATTTTTATCTGTTGTTACAGACATATTTGAAGACAATTAGATCTGACCTGCTTACTCTTTATTCTTTATGAATAGGCAGTGTAGCCAATCAAATATTCCACCCAGTGATGTTTGACAAATGTATACAGATTGTAAAGAAGAGTTGGCCTCAGGAATCTAACTTGAGTCGGAAAAGAAGGAAAGAACATCCGAAGAACTCTCAGACTAATCCAAGAGGGCATAGAAAGAGAGGAAAGCCACCCAGGAAAGAGGATATTGAGGTAAGAAGAGGAATAATAAAGCATATCTTCATCAACACACGATTTAAGAATTAACTTTATATTAACATATGGTTTCAGGCATAATGATTATAATCAAATGGTCTTAAAGTATCATCAGCTCTCCAATAGGACCAAGTTGCATTTCTATTTGGCCAGCTTTCCAACCTCCCTGTCATCTTTCCTCAGCCTTGTACCCAGCTGTGCATGAGAACTTGCTAACAGGTATATTTGCCACATTATGTCATTGCCATTAGAGAGGGTGGTGAAGGATCCTGAGGACACAGATCCATAAGAATATAGAAGAATAGCATTAATTCCAAATTCTTGTATAACTAGGTAGAATGATAAAGGTTCATTGATGTGAAAATGAAAACTTTTAAGACACAGAATCCTCATTGACACAAAACTATAGAGCTAGGAAGTATTGTCACAGTCATCTAATCCAGTGATGTGCCATTGTGAGCCTGGAGACCTAGAGCAGTCAGGGGACCTGGTCACCTCAGCAACCCCCTGGCGTTTCACTGGATTTGATTTGAGTAAATTGAAAACCAGGGGGAAAGTGTTAGGCCTTATTTTACAGTCAGCTGTATATTTCTTCATAATCTAGATGGATGAAATTGTAGAAGAACAAGAAGATGAAGAAGACATCAGTTTTTCTGCCTGGGACCTTTGTCAAATTCGAAAAGCCATCTTTCATCTTTTAAAGAATTTTTTAAGGCTTCTGTCCAAGTTTTCCCTGAAAGAAAAGCCACAGTGTGTACAGAATTGTATTGAGGTCAGTGAAAATTCCAAGAAACTTGGGGCAACCTCAGAGGGCGCCGATGAGGGTAATACTTAATGAGTAAGAAAAATCAGGCTGCCTCTTGGTATCTGTTTTCTAGGTCTTTGTGGCATTAACTAATTTTGAGCCAGTTCTTCATGAATTTCATGTTACACAAGCCAGGTGAGCCATTCAATCTCCCAGCGTTAAAGTTTAAACAGTGTGATAACTTTTGCTCTAGGTGAAGTATGAATGTCATTTTATTCTAGGTGGCACGTAGGTAAAATTTATTCATTTAAATATGGCTTATTAAATAAGGCAATCTTTTAAGTAAAATCATATCCATTAACTAATTTTTGCCCTTTTTTCTTTAGCAACCTTGACCAAGCGAAGTACATACCAGAACTGGCCTATCATGGATTGTATTTGCTATGCTCCCCCATTCATGGAGGAGACAAGGTAAAAGAGACAAGGATCTAAGTTAGTTATTGGTTAAATTGAAGCATGCAAATCGTGTAACGGAAAAACATTAGAAGCATTTGATGTAATGGCATTTCAACTTACCGGTTATTTCCATGACCTTACTATATTATATATCTTCTGTATAATGGGAAGTACAACCATTTCTATTGTCGTCTACTCTTCGTAACAAACCTTATATTCCAAATACTTGGTGGCCAAGCAAATTATTATCTGGTTTCATACATAAAAATGGTTCCAGTGTGAATTAGGTAAGAAGAACAGATAAGCTGCCAAAGAGAACATTACTTTTCTAGAAATATTCACCAAACTGTTCTAAAGAAAAGAATAGACAGCATTTTGTAGTTTCCCTTGGCAATTCATGTGTGCTTCGGGAATTGTATTAATATTTGTATTATTCTAGTTGGTAATTTTACAGAAATATTACTGGTTTTCATTCCTGTTAGCATTCATATGTGGATTTTGCTTTCTCCACCCCCACCCCCAAGTCACCCTAACAGTATCACTACTCTAAACATTTGAGTTGGGGTCAATCAAGAGGATGGTGGAATCCAGGTATAGATGCCATTCATAAAATAAGGTTTTGTAAAAAATGTGATAGGCCAAGGTCATGTGGCTTTTGGTGGCTGTGATTCACTTAATTCCCAGGGGCAGTAACGTGATGGTTAAGGAGGTCTGGGGTAACGCCCATCTGTGTTCAGGTTCTGGCTCCACCACTTACTCTGTTTGTTGTTGTGTAAGCTGTTCAACCTTGTGAAAGCCTCAGTTTCCTCATCTGGACTAAAAAGGAATAAAAGGCTTACCTGCCTCACAGATTTGTCAGGGGGGTTAAATGAAAGAATGCCTGTCAAATGCTGACCACAGTGCCTATTGTTTAAAAAGCATTCCATATTTTATAATTTGTTTTATTATTATTTCTATGTGCTTGAAATATGGCCGTATTGAATTCACAGTAATACTTTTAATTTCCATGCCCCTTTTAACATTTAAAAAATAGAATGGATGGAAAAAATCTATCCTTTTAGGTCCACGGTGTCTCTAAAGATGCAGGGATTTTTAACTGTGGAAGAATTTACATGATGTTGGACAACTTTGGTTTTAGCCAGGCCTTTGATTACTTGACTTTGGACAGCTTGCCTTTGGAGTCTGTTTTATTATTATAGACTAGAAACAATAATATTATATATAAAATGGGAATGCCTTGCTTACCCATGGAGTTGTTGTGAGGTTTAAGATTAAATGTGGTAAAATCTAGTAATATACATGAATGTGCTTAATGCCATACCCAGTACATGTTTGGTTTTTAGTAAATGTTTTATTTACTGGAGGAATGAATGAATTATCTGAGTAAATTATATGAGGTGATACATGGGAAGGTCCTTTGTAAACTTCAGGTAAAACACAAGTGTGAATTTTTCCTTTTTCTCCTTGCTATAACGGGATCAGCAGCAGCATCCTTTGCCATCTAGAAAGAGAGCATGCAGAGAGAAACTAGATGATATTCCTATCATTATCTGCAAGCAGTGTTCTCACACTGTTTCCATTGGTAATTATTTAAGAAATACATTCCTAATGGTCAGCCCAAAACCATGTCTCAAGTTGACTAATCTTTAGATGCTGCAAATCGTTGTCTGTGATCTTCAGGGATTCTCTGTTATGCCTTAAATTGAACTTTCTTTTCTCTTCTAGGTCATCGGTTGTGTTTTCCATCAAATGCTAAATGTGATATTAATGTTAGAAGTGGGTGAAGGGTCCCATCATGCCCCCCTTGCTATAACGTCATCAGTCATCAGCAGCAGAAACCAGGCAGTCCAGTTTATCAGGTGACACACGCAGCTTGGGTTATTACTCTCTCCTCTTTATCACTTTCCCTTCATCTTCTGGGGCCTGTACTAACCAAGATTTCTGACACCCGTGGGAACCAATACATTTCTGGCCTGTTCGTGGTTTGGGGGGCCAAAATAAAGCACCTTGTAGCTCACCTGGTTCATGTGGTCGGCGTCACTGTGGTAACCCCTGCCTTCGAGCCTTGTTGAAGGGAGAAGGAATCCAGCTCACCAGCCAGCACCAGCCTCCAGCTGGCTTGTCCCAGCTGGGAGGCCAGCCTCTGGGTGATGACAGTGGCTTCTCCTCTGCTCTCCATCATCTGCTTCCGTATGGACCACGCCTGCAAGTCTGCCGCCTCCTGTTCCTTTTCTGTTTCTCACTTCTCCAGGCCTCTTCCCGTTTGTTCCTTGCCACTTTTCCCGTTTCTTTTCACTTTTCTACTCCCTTCCCCTACAGAAAATACTTTCTTGATTAAAGGAGTTGGTTGGTTTTTCCTTCTTCAGCAATAACCGATAGACTCATTTTTCCCTCACGAGACGCTTAGCTTCACCTAAAAAGTTTTTTTGTTTTAACATTATTGGGAAAGACCTATTTGCTGTCATTGGCTTTTTAACCCCCTCCCATATTGAATATTTGATGGTGGGAAAAAAGTGGTCAGTATGCACTGGAGAGTGTGTACATTCACGGTACATAATGTACTTGACGATTTGAGGATGGTGGAATATATAGACTGTCATTAAATAAATAAGACGTTGTAAGTGGAAAACCTCACTTTGGCTTTTCCGTCAGAGCTCATGATGCAGAACTTGCCACTAAAAATGGGTCCAACCTGGGCATTATAGTCATTTCTTCTTGGGTTAAAGTTTGGAGAGGTACTATTACAAAGGCATTGAAGTAGCATTTCAATGAGCTACCACGAGGTGGTACTGTGTCTTAGTCTGTTTATCCCAAAATCATGTCTTTTAGAATCTTAATAGGAAATGTACTAAGTAGTGAATTAGTCCTATGGAGAGTGCACGTTTGCTCCTCCCTGACTGCCGCTGTCTACTTGGCAGCCACTCTACAACCAGGCCTGAGAGTAGGGAATGGGTTTCTGCTGTGGCACTTGATGTCTACTCTTTATTCACCGATACAAACAGATTGTTTTTACTATTGAGGATTTCTAACACGTAGGATTAGTGGGTTTTGGGAGAGTCCAGGAAAATGACTGTTTCATTGTAATTATAGGTATGTTGTAAACAGAGGCTGTGCTTTTTTTTCATAGCTCACTTGTGGATGAACTAAAGGAAAGTATATTCCCAGTTCTTCGTATCTTACTCCAGCACATCTGTGCCAAGGTACCAGTTGCTTTCGTAACAATAAGAATACTTTTTAAATATTTAATGTGTATGAAGTTAAACGTGTGTGTTGTGTGTTTTTGTGCTTGGTAAGGCGTCTGTGTCATTACTAAACATAGTTTTATTTGATATATTCACTAGCTGTTCTCCTAGACAGTGTCCTTTTGAGAATAAAAAAACCTTTTAATTTTGGAAGTTTTCAAATATATAAAGAAATGAAGAGACTAGGATGATGAGCACCTATCTTCAACAATTTTGTGTCACTTGTACCCCAAAAAGATATTACTCCTGCACACTGGATTTTTTAAAACAAATTCCATCATATTCTTTTATATATAAATATTTCTGTGTATCTCTAAAGAATAAACATTCTTTAAGAACATAATCATAAAATACACAGTAATACTTTAAAGCCACCAAATATCCAGTTAACGTTCACATTTCTGTGATTATCTCGTAAGTTATTATAACTGTGCAGAGAAATGATTCTTAACTTAAACTTGATGGATTCAAGGGGTTTATAAACTCCCTGCAATCATGTGTTAAATTTGTATTTCTGAGGAGAGGACCAACAGATTTCTTACAGATTAGTTTTTAAAGGGGTCTGAAACCACCCTAACCAGTTTGGCTCAGTAGATGGGGCATCGGCTTGTGGACTGAAAGGTCCCAGGTTCGATTCCGGTCGGGGGCACATTCCCAGTGGTGGGTGTGCAGGAGGCAGCTGATCGATGTTACTCTCTCATCGATGTTTCTAACTCTCTATCCCTCTCCCTTCCTCTCTGTAAGAAAATCAATAAAATATATTTTTACAAAAGGGGGGGGATCTGAAATCTAAAATGTGTTGGTCATTTCTATAACACTTAAAGATCACCGAACTAGTCACAGTTACATCCACTAACTTCTCACTTGTATCACAACATGTCTCAGTTGTCAGGTGAGCAGCTTGTCAACATTTGTGTTCCAGGTGGTAGATAAATCGGAGTATCGGACCTACGCGGCTCAGTCCCTGGTACAGCTGCTCAGCAAACTTCCTTGTGGGGAATATGCTACATTTATTGCCTGGCTTTACAGATACTCGCGAAGCTCCAAGGTAAGAGAATACATCTGCAGTGAAATCTTGGTTCCTGGTTGTGCAGCCTTCTAATGCAGCCAGATCTGAATGCATACGGGATCCTTCGGTTTTCATGACTATGTGATGGGGACTCTTACGATTTTGCTCTGCCAGATCCCACACCGGGTTTTTACTCTTGATGTTGCCTTGGCTCTGTTGGAACTGCCGGAAAGAGAGGCGGATCACACACTGTCCTCGGAGCATCAGAAGTTCTTAAAGCATAAGTTCTTGGTGCAGGACATAATGTTTGACCGCTGTTTAGACAAGGCACCGACTGTCCGCAGCAAGGCATTGTCCAGTTTCGCACACTGCCTGGAGTTGTCCGCTAACAGCACATCGGAGAGCATTCTGGAATTTCTGATTAACAGTAAGTGACATGGAATTGGTCTTAGGCTTGTCAAAAAATTAGACTTCAACCAAAGGACTTGTATGCATGCATATAAGCCTAACCAATGGACACAGACACGGGGGGAGGTGGGGTGTGAGGGTCTGAGTGGGGGGGGGGGGTGGGGGGGCAAAGGGGGGATAAGGACACATGTAATACCTTAATCAATAAAGAAAAAAAAATCGGACTTCAGGGGAATCATTTTTTGTTGTGGCAAAAACAGTTGATATAGTATGATATACTTTCATTCTTATAAACGTATTTCAGTATATTGTATTGTTGAATAACGTTTTAGACAGGCCTGAGGCATTTGAAAGGCCTTTTTTAGAGGTGAGACTGGTGGTTGCCTTTACTACTGCTGTGCATTTTTGGGTATGGCTGTATGGGGCCTAATATCCATTTCAAATGTGTTCCCAAGGAGAACGTTATTAATTGTTAGCAGTTTAGAATCGGCCTTCTGTTCAGGCCTAATTATTTTTATTTTGATTTCTCTGTGAATATTTACTTAGGGTTTATGATACTCTGGCTTTTTTCCTCTTATCTCTCTGCTTATTTTTAGGTCCTACTATTTTAGGAATAGAGAGCCATCCGGGTACTTTCCTGAGAAATTCATCAGGTAATGGGTCAATATATTTCCAAATATTGAATAACTGCCTTTTTATTTAAAGGACTAGCTGGATTTTTGAAATGTGTTTTGTGTGGGGGTTTTTTTCTAGCTCTATATTTTTCTATTTTTGTATTGCACTTTTTTCCTTCATCAAAGAAATTGAGATTCACTTCAGTAATGATGTGGTAGCTTAAATGTGTAATATGCCATGCTTGCATTATTAAAAGTGTAATAAAGTTTTACCTTAATGACAGCCCTTTTTCTAATTTATTCTTTTTAAGCTTTTTCCTGTCAGAAGCAGACACTGAACCCTGGAGACTCGGGGGTGATCAATACAGACAGCAGTGGTGAAACAATTGGATCAAGGGGTATGTCAGATTTTATCACAACCAAATGCGTAATAACCATAAGTAGAGTCTAAAAACCTTGGATTTTTTTCTGATTAATTCACCTTAAGAATCGGAGCATCTCTTTTCCTTAAAAGTGGAGTAATTTCTATTTTATTATATCTTTACTTGATGTCCTTGCACTAGACTATATTTAATTCTAAGATAAAGAATAAGCTACATTCCACTTACATTACTGAACACCAATACCAATCTTTCTTTAACACTTAAGAGAATATTAGCAGATATTTTCTTTTTTTTTTTTTTTTAAATCAACTGTTTTGAACTGTTGGAATTACTGACCAAAAAAAGGACCCGTTACTAGGGAAAGTGCAGTAGAGATTAAATGTGTGTTTGGAGAAAAGTTGTCACAAAAAGGGAATAGGTGAATAATACTGTGGGTCCGAGTCTTGTTCCCATTTTTCATTCCTTGTTACTTTGTTTACCATGCCTTCTTGACTCAGCCATCCCAGAGGTTACTTTCAATACATGGTAGGGAACTGTGATCCCAGCTTCCGCTGAAAAAGGCAGCTTGGAATTTAGATTATAATTTCCCTTCACCAACAGAAGGAGCCATTTTTCAGTGGGTCGTACATATCGTACGGAGTGATTATGGGTTCCTCCGGGGACTCCAACACAAGATTCTGAACATAAGTGGTGCCTGATCGCTTTCCCTGACGTATTGAATCTGGGATGGTGGAAGTCTCAGTGTGATTCAGGGGAAAAACAAACCTGTCCTAGGCAGTGGGTAGGCCTGGAGCCTACTCGGATTCTGTTTCTGTCTGCCTGTAAGGTCTTGGCTCCTTTTTCATCTGTAACATGACATCATAAAATAGTGGAGAAAACACTAAACACTATAAGAAATGAGACGCCGTCTGAATTCTTGTACAGTTTGTTACTAAATAGCTGCATGACCTAAGACATGGAAGTCAACACAACTCCTGTCACACACGTTCTGATCCTAACCCTTCCCTACCTTTCACAGGGGGCTGTTGTCAGAGTCTATAGAAATAAGGTTTAGAGAAGTGGTTTTAAAAGATGGATAAATAGATGAGAGAAAAGAAAGGGAATGTGTGTAAAGGATTAATTATATAATTAGATTTATTTGTTTATTTTTAAAGCTTTTATATGGTCCCTTCTGTCTGTGCTAGGCATTGTAGATACAGACTTTAAGAAAATAAGGTTTCATTTCTTAAGGAGCAATGGGAGAGGCAGATATATGTGCATATAAATTGGTGTTAATTTTTTTTTTCACATTTGGTAGGATTCTTCAGTACTGCCTGGACTTTTATGCACATGTGGGAAGCTTTTTTATTAATTCAATATCTGTACTTGTTGTGGGTGTATTCAGACTATTTCTTCTTGAGTCAGTTTCCATACTTTATATCATTGTAGAAATTTGTCCATTTCACCTGGGTCACTTAATTTGTTAACATAAAATTGTACATAGTATTCTTTTACAATTTTTGTATTATTGTAAGGTAGGTAATAATGTTATTCATTCCTGATTTTAGCTATTTGAATTTTCTCTAATATTTTCTTAGTCTGTCTAAAAGTTTGTTAATCTTGTTACCTTTTTCAAGGAACTTTTTAATTTCATGTATTTCCTCTATTGTTTTCCATTCTCTAGTTCATTTTTTATTTGTTTTCTTGGGGATCAGCAGTTCTCAAAATGTGTTTGAGTCTCAGTCTGCTTCAACACATCCTTGAAGTTAATACTGCTTTCATAATATCAAGACATCGCTCACCTCTGCGCTCTGATTTTCCCACAAGTATAAGTTGAGGTTTTTCCAGAGATGCCATGACATGAACGTGACAGGTCGCAGGCAGGAGAGATGAGAATCAGCTCTCTTCTTATTAAGCCAGACATTAAAAGAATTTGCAAAAACAGTGCCATTCTTTTCAGTATCTTTTTTTTTTTTTTGCAGTATAGTTATTTTTTATTTTAAATATATACTCTTCAGAGTATCATGTCTAATTTAGATTGAACATGTAATTCACATTTAAAAAAGCTCTTAGGAATCTTTACTAATTTTTAATAGTGCAAAGGGGCCTCGGATTGAAAAGTTTTAAAGCTGCAGGTATTTAGTAATATTATTTTATTTAGTCTTTTAAAAACTCATGGTTTAGATCAGCCATGGGCAAACTACGGCCCGCAGGCCGGATCCGGCCCATTTGAAATGAATAAAACTATTGAAATAAAAGACCGTACCCTTTTATGTAATGATGTTTACTTTGAATTTATATTAGTTCACACAAACACTCCATCCATGCTTTTGTTCCGGCCCTCCGGTCCAGTTTAAGAACCCATTGTGGCCCTCGAGTCAAAAAGTTTGCCCACCCCTGGTTTAGATACTTCTACTTGTAGGTAAACCAAATAGAAGATCTAGATAATTTATTTAAAATTTTAGGCATAGGAGCCAGGATTTAAAACTGATTTTTTAATATTCCAGAATTTTTGCCCTTTTTTTTTTTACATGAACTTTGCCTTTTTCATTATTGGGAATAGCTAATTATTTGAGATGTTTTTATTTCTACCTCATTTCATACTCTGATTTGAAACAAGCGAATTAGTCATTTTTTTTAGGTTTTGTCGATATTGCGTGTGAGATGTCACACCTGTATAGTCTTTCTCAGACTCTAATGATGGGCGTATCCTCAGCAGAAAGGTGTGTCATGGCCATGCTGAGAAAGAGGATCCGGGATGAGAAGATCAACGTGAGGAAGTCTGCGCTCCAGGTGTGTTTCTCCAGACATTCTTTAATGCGCTCTCTTTTTTAAAAAAATAAATATTTATTAATTTCAGAGAGGAAGGGAGAGGGAGAGAGAGATTGAAGCATCAACGATGAGAGAGAATCATTGATTGGCTGCCTCCTGCATGCCCCGCACTGGGGATGGAGCCCGTAACCCTGGCATGTGCCCTTGACTGGAATTGAACCTGGGACCCTTCAGTCTGCAGGCTGATGCTCTATCCACTGAGCCAAACCAGCAAGGGCATTGCGCTCTCTTTTTAAGCACTCAGAAATGCAGGAGAATATTTTAAAGGTCCCTCTGCCATATTTGTTATTTAATTTGCTTTTCATTTAACATTAGTTCATCTTGATCCTGTTATGTCTAAATTATATAGATGAACTAAGGATTATTTGATTTTAAGCTTTCCTACTGGGTTGCTGGCTTTTTAAGAATCATGAATTTATACCCTTAATGTCATTTTTTAGAGTAGGGATCCTTAGCTTAGGGCCATGGACAGATTTTGATAGGGTTTGTAAAACCACTGAAATTGTTTGAAAATACTTGTGTGTATAAAATGTATGTCAGATTTTCTCTGGAGAGAGACCTTAGCTTTCACCAGATTCTAAAAGGTGGGATGCTACTGGAGGGATGGATCTTTGACCTTAAAGATGTAAAGAACCAAGAACTTGAAGGAAGTATGTTTGTGTGTATTTGCCTGTTTGCACATATACTATGCATGCATCATCACTTCACGTGTGTGTGTGCACTTCCTAGGTATTGGTGAGTATTTTGAAGCACTGCAGCGTCTCAGGCATGAAGGAGGAGCTTTCAGTTCTTCAGGAGCAGTGCCGGGACCCTGCTGTATCTGTCCGGAAGCAGGCCTTGCAGTCTCTTACTGAACTTCTTATGGTGAGGGGCTTCTTCTTATGTGTCTAATGCATGGTGTTTACATTAAAAAACAATTCAGCCTAATAACTGCTTGTTGCTAAATATTAAGTTGACCAGTAGAAACTCTACCAAGTCTAATATACAGTGTAAGAGAAAGGAAGAAGTATCTTTTACTTACATGATAGACTGCAGTTCATATTAAATGTAATTATGAACTAATGCTAGAGAATGCTACTGGTTAGCCTTTCTTGTCTTAAGCTCATATCTCATATAGAAATATGAATTTTAAAATTGTTATTTTAAAATTCTGGCCTACTTTAATTTTTGTTCATTATAACCTATATAGATGGTATTGCTAAAAGAGCAGAACCAGCGATCCTCGATATAATTTACTTCTGCCAAGTAATTCGCTCTTAAAGAATTTTAAGAGCATGGTTTTCTCTTGTTTCGTAATAGAAGGCATTAAGCAATATGTATTTTTACTTTATCTGGTATCACTTACTCTAATTATTTCTTGGGATAAATATTTATTATTTGATCTTGAATTACCAAAAAATGCTGATTTATTACTAATAACAAAATAATAACTTTGTAAGTTTAAAATTTCAGTATGGACTGATTTGCAATAACTGCAGATTGAACTTTGTTTTTACATATTGTTTGAATATTGTGGGTTTTGGGGGGGTTTTTGTTTGTCTTATTAAAGGGAGAGGGAGAGAGAGATAGGAACATCAATGATGAGAGAAAGTCATTGATTGGTTGTGTCCTGACAACCCACACTGCGGATCAAGCCCGCAACCCGGGCATGTGCCCTGACCAGGAATCGAACCGTGACCTTCTAGGTTGATGCTCAACCACTGAGCCTTGCTGGCTGGGCTGTAGGTTTGCTTTTGTTTGTTTTTTCTCTTATGATCTATTTGTAGTTGTGTGTGCAACTACTTTTAACATGTCTCAAAATATTGATCACAACTTCACTGATTTGTAGTTACACTTCCAATAGCATTAGACTCTTTGTGACTTCCCGATTTTAACTCCTAAAGGCCCACCCTAGATGTGCCCAGATCCAGAAAGCCTGGCTGATGGGGATCACCCCCGTTGTGATGGACTCGGAGAGCACCGTGCAGGAAAAGGCCCTGGAATGCCTGGACCAGGTCCTGCTGCAGAACATTAAGCACTTCAATAAGTTTCACAGTGGAGATGACAGCCAGGTGCTGGCTTGGGCACTGCTTTCTCTCCTTAGTACCGAAAGCCAGGAGCTGAGGTATGTGAGTTACGCCTTACTTTCCTTAGAGAAGGCTCTAAGGGCTTTTCTGAAGAAAGTTCTGTATTGATCTTGGACAGCTAGCTTTCTAAATGCCTGGGTAGATTTGAAGCCTCAATTTTGGTCTCTTTTTCTTTTTCTTTTCTTTCCTTTTTTTTTTCTTTTCACTGTATTCCCCCATTCAATCTTGGCTGCCACAATCAGACAGACAGAAAGCGCGAGGACCCTTTTTTCTTGCATCTGCACTGGAACTGGTCTCTTTTTCTTGACCTAATTCAAATTTCAGCATTTTTGTGGTGACTGTTTTTTGTGAAGCCTTTGATCCCTTTCTTTGCTTTTCTCTGAGTGTCCTCCACTTTTAACTTGGTATCTTAATACGTATGTAATAGAAAACACTGCGGATATGGTATATTAATAACTAAGTCAATACTAGTTATTTTGAAAGATAACCTCCCAGCCTTTACAAGTTAGACTTTTTCTGACATTTTATCGGACTGGTTGACTTAATGACACTGCAGTATTTTTTCCACTTAACATGTGTTGAACGCCCAGTGCACAGTGAGCACTGCCGGGAGCGGGTAGCGCCTGAGTGATAAACTTTAATCTGTTCTGCAGGAGTCCTAGAGTTAGTGTGTGCGTGTGCTACCTTGACTGCGTTTCCTTTCCTTTCTTTAAAAATTGTTGTTTACATGTAGTTATGAAGGAGTTATGCAATAAGAATAATAGATTTAGTGTCATAAAATACTGCTGTGGCCCTGGCAGATCCCTTAGTATTCTGGGTCTTCATTTCCTAATTTGTAAGAACAGCCAATTGGGTTACGTAATCTCTTAAAGTCATGCAAGCTTGGTATTAAAACTCTAACTGCAAATCGCCCTACCTGGTTTGGCTCAGTGGATAGAGCGCAGCCCGTGGAATGAAGCGTCCTGGGTTTGATTCTGGCCAAGGGCACATACCTCAGTTGCACATAATGGGGAGTTATGTTTAATGGCTACAAAGTTTCATGGGATTCAAAAAAAATGTTCTAGAAATGGATGATTGCACAACAGTGTGAATGTATTTAAGGCATGTATTTAAGTGTAATTCAGTATTGGGCATACTGAATTACACTGAAAATGGTTAAGATGATAAATTTTGTGTTATGTAATTTTGCTATCATTGAGGGGAAATTTTTTTTTTTTTTTGCCCAAATTTTGGAAAGTGTGGGTAGAATTAGGGGCTTAAGTATAAGAAGTTTTGGAATAGCCATTGTAGGAAATGAACGAGGTCATCAGTTCTCAAAGTGATGAATTCATGAGCTCAAACTGTGTTTATCATAATATTAAGATGTTCTGTGCATTTTCCACATTTATTCTTCCAAAGTAGAGTTTTCTAGAAGCCATACAGGGGTGTTGGGACAGATTGAGTGCAGAGGCAGAAATGAGAGTCTACCTGTCTCCTGTTTCAGCCAGACTGCAAAGAGATTTACAAAAGTGTAAAACAATACCATTCTCCTGACCAAGTTAGTTTGTTTAAAAAAGATAGTTGTTTTTGTAAAACAATGCATTATTTATGTTAACATAAAATTAATTGGCTTATTCTTATTTTAAATGAATTGATAAATATTTTTAAATTTCTCATTCTTAATTCCTAGCATGGCAAATGTTGATATAACAAACAAAAGCATTTCAAGGCGGACAGTAATTTTTAGGAATTTAAAAGGGCCCTGAGCCCTAACCGGTTTGGCTCAGTGGATAGAGTGTCAGTCTGCGGACTGAAAGGTCCCAGGTTCGATTCCGGCCAAGGGCATGTACCTTGGTTGCGGGCACATCCCCAGTAGGAGGTGTGCAAGAGGCAGCTGATTGATGTTTCTCTCTCATCGATGTTTCTAACTCTCTATCCCTCTCCCTTCCTGTCTGTAAAAAATCAATAAAATATATTTAAAAAGTAAAATAAATAAAAGGGCCCTGAGATGAAAAAGTGGGAGTGCCACTGACCTAGGAAATCAATGACAAAAATAGAATTATTGAGAACCAACCGTAGGGCTAGTTCAGTAGAGTTCTTTTAACTTTTATAAACAAAATCTTATGAAATGTTATTATTTGCTTTAAAAATAAATACTTTATGAGGGCAGGAATAAATGTACCTTATTGTGTATAATAAAAATTAAAGAGATACCTAGTTTGGTATCAAATGTGCCAGCGGAATCCCGGAGCAGCAGCAGCTGATATCCTTTTACTGAATGAGCTGATCTCAACAGTTTTATATATTTATAGTTACCATTCTGCTCTCCCATCTTTTTTTCCAGCCGCTATTTAAATAAGGCTTTTTATATCTGGTCCACGAAAGATAAATTCTCATCTGCTTTTATAAACAACATGCTATCCCACACTGGCACAGAACATTCTGCACCAGCCTGGATGCTGCTCTCCAAGATTGCTTGCTCATCACCCAAGCTCGACTACACCAGAGTAATAGAGTCCTGGGAAGAAATCAGCAGGTGTGCATGCTTATAACTGAGCCACGGATGGGTACACTGAAGATTCTTGTAGATAAAGCTCATGCCTTAAGGAAACGGGCTATCTTATAGCTGTTCACATACACAGATCTTTTCTTTAAATTCAGGCTTAAAAACAAACATGAACGTAAGAATCACTTTTAAGCTTTCAGTTTAGTCTTTGTCCAAGTATCTAAGGGCCTTAATGCTCTTATAACTTGAATCCAAAACCATGCTACCCTGGTATTCATAATCCAGATGGAAAGTACTTTGTTGGCAGCAATGTTCACTTTGGCTCTGTATTGATGTTTCTTCTGTCCTTTTCTTAGTCAACAGAACCCCAATTCAAACACCTTGGGCCATATCCTGTGTGTTATTGGGCATATTGCAAAGCATCTCCCAAAGAGCACCCGAGACAAGGTGACCGGTGAGTGTCCGTCGGAGAATCTCGGAAAGGCATTGCCTCTCACTTCATATGTGTGTGTTTTAAGCAGTTAAACTTCAAGGGTCTGACTTCCCTTTTAGATGTTGTCAAGTGTAAGCTGAGCGGATTCCACTGGTCTCTAGAGCTGATCAGCTCCGCTGTTGATACGTTGCAAAGACTCTGCAGAGCATCTGCGGAGACAGCTGTGGAGGAGCGGGTAGGCTGCACTCTCCTGGATGCGTTTGTCATTTATTTGTACTCAGTAGGCAGGTCACTCCTTTTTGAAGTTTGAGAAGTGTTCTCTTTAGAGAACCTGTATGGACGGGTAGTCCCAGTAGCCGTGACCACAACAGAAGGAAACACTTGGTGTGACAGGCAGTCGACATTTCCCAAGAAGGTCTTGGCTGCTAAAGACATACAGTTCTCTCAGGAAGTCAGCACCTTGGCAGAGACCTTGCAAGGTTATCTTTTCATAAGCTGTAGGCTGGATGCTTGTGATAGCTCTGTATATCCTCCTTCACCTCCACCCTCATTTCAGGAATGCTTCGTATGATTTCCCACTGGTTGGGGGGTTCCTTCCAGGCCAGAAGGTTTCTGATCATCGTTAAGTCATAATCCTAGAAAACTATCCAGTTCCTATAAGGCCATATTACCCGAACATCTCATTGTATCATGTCCACAAAGCTGCCCGGAGCCTACAGCCAATGGGTTGTAGGGTGGGATCAAACTCCCTCCCCAGCTAGTGTAGTTAGATGTGTGGGCCAGAGGTGGTGCCTCTTCGAAGTTATTTTAACTAATAAGAGACACTGGAAAAAGTCTCGGACGAATACATTTCAGGAGAATAACAACTACTTGTTTTTATTATGCCTGTTTATTACAGTGTTAATTCACCATCTACATGTGTCAGAAGAATTGCAGTATTTTTATTATTGAAGGAACGCTGCTGTTATAGATCTCTCTTAATTAGTGCACTAGATCTTCCCAAACACATGCTCTTTGCTCTTATAGGGCAAATGTTGAAAGAAAAATTATATATATAACAGATATATGTAAATGGCTTATACATTTGAAGCTCATAAAGTTTCCCGAGAAAACTGTGTTTCCTGAATAGTCTGATGTAGTTGTATAGACCCTTCAGAAATGACCTTTGACTCGCCTTAGGAGTTACTGAATCAGGTGTGCGGGGATGTCCTCTCCACCTGCGTGCACTGCCTCTCCAACATCGTTCTGAAGGAAGGTGGAGCTGGGAATATGGATGAGGACCTGTTGGTAAGTAACTACTTTTCTCAACCATTGGATTTCTTTATATCATTTGAGGGTTTTTAAAGATGTCTTTGTAATATGCATTTCTGTTACTATTAGCAAGAAAAGGATATTCCTAGCATAGAACTTACTCTTTTCTTAGAAGAATTTTTATTGATGACCTATTCATTTTCTTTTCTCGTACTTGTTATCTGGGGAAAACTTGATGGTATATGCTTCCTCCAGTTAGAACCTATGAGATCCCTTCCTCTCTCTAAGCATGTCCTTGGGTGAGGATTTTTTTTTTTAAATCATCTGAAATGGCTATGAAAAAAATAGTTCTTTTAAATGTGAGGGACAAAAATAGTACTCCACCGACATGTCCTTAATCTATAGGTAGGGTAAATTTTTTATTTTTGCTTTATTTTTATGCAAAACCAATTTTCTTCGCAGGTGAAGTATATTTTTACCTTAGGAGATATAGCCCAACTCTGTCCAGCCAGAGTGGAGAAGAGAGCCTTCCTTCTGATTCAGTCCATTGTAGCTTCTTCTGCGGATGCGGATCACCGTAAGGCACTTAAAGTTACCCTTTGCGGATGCTGTCTGAAGCCTGGGCCAGCCCCTGGAGTGTTGTAAATAAGCTCCCTTTTTCTTCCCTTGCAGTAGCATCCTCTCAAGGTAGCAGCGACGCCCCGGCCTCCCAGCCGCTCGCCCCGGTCAGAGGCTCCTCCGTCATGCCTTCTGTGATCAGAGCACACGCCATCATTACCCTGGGTGAGCAGGAGTGGCCTGTGGGGCAGTACCCTTGTGCGGTCTAGTTCCCTGTGTAGCTTTTTGTCTTACGGAAGCCAGCAGTGGGTTGTATACTGCTGGGCATATACTTACTCTGGCTCTTGGAAGCTTTGAGGCAATTCTGTAGGAGCACCCAACGCTGCCTACGACATCAGACTCAAGACCCTCCCTGGAGGGAGCTTTTGTTTTTATGTTAATTTGTTTCAATGACCCTGTTTCTGCGATTTGCTTGTTTACACTCATAATGTAGCACCTTGAAGTCTCTTCATGAGTACTGCATGCCACGCAATACACTGAGCTCCAGGAATGAAAAAATAAATGTGCAGTTTAGTTTATAAAAGGAGATGGCTTATGTGATACTTTCCAGAACTGGCAGACGAGCTATTAAAAGCATGCACTCAAATGAATGGTAATCTTGAAAACATGAACCCTTGTTTATAAGTTGATTCTTTTTTTCTTTAGTGTGATTGTGTATTTTATGCTGGATAAGAGTCAGGAATGTTTTTTGTAATAATGTGTTTTTTTTTCACGTCTAAGAATTATAAATAAGAGCAAAATATTCCCCAGGCCCTACAGCACACACACACACACACCACAAACAAAATCAACAATAGCCTTCTTTCTCTGATGAAAAAGAAATAAAATAAGTGACTTTATCATTCTTTTCTAATTACCCAACTCAAATTTCAAGTTCATTATTAATTTCCAGGTAAGTAGATAACTCCAAAATTCAACTGTTGACTTCAAAAGGAAGATAATTTGCCCAGGCTGGTGTGGCTCAATTGGTTGGAGCATTCAAATGTCCCATGCACCCAAGGGTTGTGTGTTCGATTCCCAGCCAGGGCACATACCTAGGTTGTGGGTTTGATCCCTGGCCCCATTCAGGGCACAGAAGGGTACCAGCTGATTGATGTTGCTCTCCCCCCGCCTCCTTTCCCCTCTCTAAAAGATGGTGAGTATATCCTTGGATGAGGATTTATAAATAAATAAAAAACTAAACAAACGGAAGGTAATTTTACTATAGTGAAGGAATATATATCTCATGAGATCCGGAGGTGGTGGGGGTCGGTGTTTTTTTCTTAAGCTATTTTGAATTTTCTCATTTAATATGGGTCTGTCTACCTTTGATTTTTTTTAAAATATATTTTTATTGATTTCAGAGAGGAAGGGAAAGGGGGAGAGAGAGAGAAACATCAATGATGAGAGAGACCCATTGACCGGCTGTTTCCTGCACGCCCACACTGGGGATTGAGCCGTGACCTCCTGGTTCATAGGTCAACACTCAACCACTGAGCCACTCTGGCCCAGGCTGTGTTTGATTTCCTTGTGATAGTTGACATGATGCTTTAACTCTGATTAAATAAAACGTATTGCGACATATCTGTGGGGACAAGTGCAGACGTCTGCCTGATTAGCACAGAGTAGGGGCATGACTTACTCTCTTCTGTGATAGGTAAGCTGTGCTTACAGCATGAGGATCTGGCAAAGAAGAGCATCCCGGCCCTGGTGAGAGAGCTGGAGGTGTGCGAGGACGTGGCTGTTCGCAACAACGTGGTCATTGTCATGTGTGACCTTTGTATCCGGTACACTGTCATGGTGGACAAGTACATTCCCAATGTCTCCATGTGTCTGAAGGACTCGGACCCCTTCATCCGCAAGCAGACGCTCATCTTGCTTACCAATCTCCTGCAGGTTCGTAGGAGAACAGACCTGTCATTCTTCTCCCCCGACGGTGCTCTGCTGAAGGGAGTACTGGAGAAGCGTAGGAAATGTGCTGCGTTGTAGTAGACTCCAAAAATAACTAGCCTCATCTTTGGTTTAAGATACTGCTCTGCTAATGTTCTGTACAGCCTTTTGAACAGATCACTACTCCCTAATATTTGTTTTGGGTGTTTGTTCAGATATCCTGTCAAGCAGCATAAATTTTCAGTTTTGCCAATAAGCGCCACGTAGAGAAAAGTGCACTCCGTAGACTGGGAAGTCTACCAGTTCTGTTGTTCTTGACTTTGGAGCAGTCAGTGTTCTCAGACATACCATCTTCGCTTGTGAAAGGAGGTCACAGGTTTTCCCACGTCTCACTGAGTCGCTCCGAGAGGCCGATAGGACATATCAGTGTGGGAGAGCTTAGCAGGCTCAATGTGAATCAAACTGTAATGCTCTGAGTGCTGAGGCTGCAGGTGGGCACAGGCAGACCTGAGTGTGGGTGGCACAGGCAGACCCAAGTGTGGGTGGGCACAGGCAGACCTGAGTGTGGGTGGCACAGGCAGACCCGAGTGTGGGGTGGGCACAGGCAGACCTGATTGTGGGTGGCACAGGCAGACCTTAGTGTCGGGTGGCACAGACAGACCTTAGTGTGGGGTGGGCACAGGCAGACCTGAGTGTGGGTGGCACAGGCAGACCTGAGTGTGGGTGGCACAGGCAGACCTGATTGTGGGTGGCACAGGCAGACCTGAGTGTGGGTGGCACAGGCAGACCTGAGTGTGGGTGGCACAGGCAGACCTGAGTGTGGGTGGCACAGGCAGACCTGATTGTGGGTGGGCACAGGCAGACCTGAGTGTGGGTGGCACAGGCAGACCTGATTGTGGGTGGGCACAGGCAGACCCGAGTATGGGTGGCACAGACAGACCTTAGTGTGGGGTGGGCACAGGCAGACCTGAGTGTGGGTGGCACAGGCAGACCTGAGTGTGGGTGGCACAGGCAGACCTGAGTGTGGGTGGCACAGGCAGACCTGAGTGTGGGTGGCACAGGCAGACCTGATTGTGGGTGGGCACAGGCAGACCTGAGCGTGGGTGGCACAGGCAGACCTGAGCGTGGGTGGCACAGGCAGACCTGAGTGTGGGTGGCACAGGCAGACCTGAGTGTGGGTGGCACAGGCAGACCTGAGCGTGGGTGGCACAGGCAGACCTGAGCATGGGTGGCACAGGCAGACCTGATTGTGGGTGGCACAGGCAGACCCGAGTATGGGTGGCACAGGCAGACCTGAGTGCTGAGACTGCTGGCACACACAGATCTAAGGGGCTCACAGGTGTGATGTTAAACAAAAGGAAGTTAACAGTTGGGTTTGTGATGAATACTTTTTCGGTTTGTGTATTAATAATCCTTCTTAATCGTGTCGTTTCCCTTTGCACAGGAAGAATTTGTGAAATGGAAGGGCTCTCTGTTCTTTCAGGTTGTCAGCACTCTGATAGATTCACACCCAGACGTCGCCAGGTAATCTTCCCTCGCGTGCAGGCAGCCCTGGTGGGCCTGACTTCTGGTCTTCGTTCGGTCTTTCTTTAAAGTTGGTTCACAGTTGAGTTCATTAGGATTCAATGAGCTTCTTGGCAGTTGCCAAAAAATGAGCAGATTTTTTTAAACCCTAAGCTGTATAACAGTTAAATTTGCATACAAGTTTATGAAGACAAACAAACTTGTTCGAACTGACCATTAAATAATCTCCGCATTGACCACATTTGCTAACACTGTTCGCTCTTCCTAAGCAGGTATGTGCCTTTGTCTAGGACCATGGTTGGCAAACTGCGGCTCGTGAGCCACATGCGGCTCTTTGGCCCCTTGAGTGTCGCTCTTCCACAAAATACCACGTGCAGGCGCGCGAACAGTGCGATGGAAACTCCGTGGCCCATGCACAGAAGTCAGTTTTCGGCCTGGGCGAGTCTATTTTGAAGAAGTACTGTTGATATTTGGCTCTGTTGACTAATGAGTTTGCCGACCACTGGTCTAGGAAACTATAGAATAGTAGCCATTAACATTGACTTAACTGGGTTGATGTCTAGGCCAATAAAATGTGAGTTTTGATAAAGAGTTCAGCTGCTTCTAAGTGCAGAAATTTTAAGAAGAAATGCTAGGAACTAAGACACAATTGCACAGTATGAAATAGAGTATACAAATTACAACGCTCCTAGGAAATGGCTGTTTCTTAAGAATTGGAAGGGGAGGGAATTACTTTGCCACTTAATTCCTGTCGTTCAATAATTTTCTAAAAGATTTCTTTTTAAAGGCTGAAAAATGATCTTACAGAATTTGCTAACCGAGGTTATGTTGTATGAATAACTCTTTATAAAGCAAATCTTCAGTTAGAAAATACATTATTGAATACCAGGGCAAAAGCTACCCCCATTGGGAAGAGGTGTTTACAGAGTTCATTAACTATAAATAGCTTATAATAATGGGTCCCTCTGGATCTAAATGTGGTTACCAGTGATTCACTCTGAGTTCTCTGGGAGAATTTCTGCTCAGTTTCCTTTTGGTATAATTTTCCAAGAAGGAACATTTGACGTAGTAAACTAGTAGTGGTTCATGTTCTAATTAATACTGTCTAGAGCAGCGGTCGCCAACCTTTGGGACTTCACGGACCACCAGGTCTGCGGACCACCAGTTGGCGACCGCTGGTCTAGAGTTCACACAGTTGGGAAAAGGATCCGGTGGCTGTGCAGTGCCCCTGACCTTAACCTGCTGCCGCAGACTGGCCCTCGGTCTCTCCTGCGATGTGTAGGCGTGCGTGGCAGGCTCTGGATGACGCGCCCGGTGGTGAATCGGTCATTTAACTGGCAGCTCTGTTTCTCCCACGTTGGTCAGCTCCTGTACATATATGTTAAGAAGAGCATTGATTAGTATGTAAAATACACACAGAACTTGTGCAGGTGCTCGGAGCCTGACTCAGAAATTAGGAGGACAGATAGATGTTTACACTCTAGTAAGATCATCAGTGCCTCATAACATTTCCATATTTCCCCCTTAAATCTTTCCATTTTATCTGATTCTGGGTTTGTTTAAACCGTGGTTCCAATGTGGACCTGATTTTCGGTTTCACTGTCATTTAAGTGAGGCTGTTCCCTACTTTTTGGCCACCGGTCAGGCCTGTCTGCTTGCGTGAGACACATTACTTTCTCCACATGTATCTGCTAACCCGCTCTTCCAAAGAGACCGTAGTGGCAGAGCCTATGGGATTTATTTGTGGTCTGGCTGGATTTCCTGAAGATTCTGGCATGAGCAAAGTTGCATGACATTTTTAATTGGTCATTTGGTGATAAACCTAAAATTTGGGGGCTACAGAATTGTCTGATATGTTTTCCCTGTGCCAACCACGTGGTAGCTTGTGGTACCGTAGTCACAGGGTGACAGCCAGGATTGTTCCATTTAACTGGGTAAATGCTGCAGAGGTGCAAGGAGGTGGGGCCAGGGAGATTTTGAGGCAAAAAAGTGACAGAATAATGGGCCACTGAGATAGAAAAGGAAGGGAAAAGAGATTGCTTGGTTTCAACCTCATGATTTCTGAACTACCTTCTGACCTTTAATTGGTTGTGTGCTGTGACTGCAACGGATTTGAGTATTAGCCTCAGGAGAAACAGCGGGGGAAGGCACACCCCGGCAAGTCCTAATGCATTCCGCACCAGGAATGAAGTGTTCGGCTTGTCCTCGTCCCTGCTGCTCGGGTGGGAGCCCCCCGGGCCTCCTGTGACAGTGGGATTGGCGTTGAACTCTGAGAGGAAAGGGAAGCGTTGGTGTGGGCAGTGTGAGCGCGTCAGAGTCAGCCCTGGCCCCCACTGGGTCAGTGATGGTGAACCTTTTGAGCTCGGCGTGTCAGCATTTTGAAAAACCCTAACTTAACTCTGGTGCCGTGTCACATAGAGAAAGTTTTTGATATTTGCAACCATAGTAAAAGACTTATATTTTTGATATTTATTTGATATATTTAAATGCCATTTAACAAAGAAAAATCAACCAAAAAAATGAGTTCGCGTGTCACCTCTGACACGCGTGTCATAGGTTCGCCATCACTGCACTAGGTTGACCCTGAGCAGAAAGCAGCGCCCTGGCTGGTCTCAGCTGCTGCCGTGACGAAACCAGGCTGTCCGGGAGCCTGGGGTTGGACAGCCTGGCTTTTGTCCGTGTTCATTTGGCTTGGGAGACTGCGCTTCAGATGGGCATGGTGCTGGAGACGTGGGCGCCCCACGGGACCGCAGGGTGCGTGTGCTAGATGCCTCTTCCGGGCCGGGCACAGGAGGAGGAGGGCCCAGGGTGGGCCGAGGGCTCAGAGCTCGATGGGAGGCAGTGGCTGTCTGTGGAGGGCACTTGTCCTGCTGACCCAGATGATGACGCTCTTGTAATTAATCCAATTCTTGAAAAAAGTTGCAGTTACTAAAACTGGTTTGTGTTCATGATTGTGGGCAACAGGCTTCAGGGCGGAGGAGGGGTGTGGAAAGGGGGGCCCAGTGCTCCCGTCCAGGTGGCTGCGCTCACTGCATCGGCCTTCGGGACCACGGGCTCTGCCTTGCAGCAGCGGCGTGGGGTAGGTTGGTTGTTCGTGTCCGTTTGAAGTGTAGCTGACACCGTCTTAGAATTTCAAAAGGAAACCTGGTAGAGAAAAGCTGTGCTGGCCTTGGAGTCCGAAAGGACGCTGTTGGGCAAGGGTGACAAAGGAAGCGAATTCCTAACTTGTTTCTGATGTGAAAGAAGCTATTTGCTGGGGGGATTTAGTCTCCATCCCCCTAATTCAGTTCCCCTGCTCTGCAGAGTTCTTGCTATCATTCTCTTGGCTATCTGCTAATGGCCGATGGGTCTCCTCGTTTTGCAGTTTTGGGGAGTTTTGCCTGGCTCACCTGTTACTGAAGAGGAATCCTGCCATGTTCTTCCAGCACTTTGTTGAGTGTATTTTCCACTTTAATAACTACGAGAAGCATGAGAAGTATAACAAGTTCTCCCAGTCGGAGAGGTCAGTGAGCTCTGGGAGGGAGAGGGGGGGCAGGCGGGTAAGGGGTGCGGCGGGGGGGGGGGGGGAGGGAGGGGGATGGAGAAAGGGCAGCCACATCCTCCTCCCGGGGTCATGGCTTATCTTGGCCGGGCTGTGCCCATCACTCCACGTGTGCCAGGGGTTCTAGGGACGTGCTGGTGACACACACGCTCTGGTGGTGGCTGTGAGATGCTGGTGACGTCCTGGCCATCCTTGCCCACATGACGTGGTAAAATTGTCCTGTTTTGCCCTAGAGAGAAGCGGCTCTTTTCACTGAAGGGAAAGGCAAACAAGGAGAAACGAATGAAAATCTACAAGTTTCTTCTAGAGCACTTCACAGATGAACAGCGATTCCATATGACGTCCAAAATCTGCCTTGACATTCTGGGTAGGCATGTTGTGTTGGGGATAAAATGTCTGTAAGAGTTGGATGCAGTGCTGCGAATGGCCCAGCGGGTCTGGTGCCAGTGGGGCCCCGGTCCTCCAGGAAGACCCCTTCTGTCCGGGACACACCTGTGCCCACGCTCCCCTGGCAGCCTGCGTGCTCTCCGGCTCCGCGCGCCTCCCCACCGGGGCCGCTGTCTCAGGAGCCGGTCTCTGTGCCCTCTCCCAGCGTGCTTCGCGGATGGCGTCCTGCCCCCAGACGCGGAAGCCAGCGAGCTCCTCTCAGATGCCTTTGAGGTCCTCAGCTCCAAGGAAATCAAGCTCTTGGCGATGAGGTCCAAGCCAGACAAGGACCTGCTTATGGAGGAAGACGACGTGGCCCTGGCCAACGTGGTGATGCAGGAAGCCCAGAAGAAGCTCATCTCCCAGGTGAGCGCTCTGAGGCCGCTGCCGTGCCCCGCAGTGTGGGTGGCCTGGGGTCTCCCGCCATCCTCAGCAGGGGCCTTGATGCTCCCAGATGGTGCTCATGCGCCCATGTCTCTCGTGAGCGGGAACCCGTCCCACTTGCCTGCCTGGATGTGCCACCGGCATCTCAGACTTCCTGTCCTCCCCCACCTGCTGCCCCTCTTCCTCCTCCTCGTCACTCTTTTCCCACAGTCTCCCGTTGTGGAGAGGGCCCGGCGCTGCCCCGGCCGCAGGCTGCATGCCAGGCACGGTTTCCTGCGGCCACAGTGGGGTCTGAGTCATGGTAGGGGCGGCTGGTTAGCGTCGCTCTCACCAGGCCCCCGACTCTGGTTCCTCGCCTGCTTCCCGTTTCCCACCCGAGCCCTGAAGACTCCTGAGCCCACAGAAATAGACTGCCCACACGCCATGTGTCGTTGTAGCTCACAGCTCCACCTCTCACGTGTTCCTGGTTCTGCGTTTACGTGAGCCTCTGCCCTTTCTGATCATTGAGGCTGGGTCAAGTCCAAGTCACGGACTACCCAAATGCACACTTTCCTACATACAAAGTCACACAGAGAGCGAGGGCGATGTGGAGCTGACTGCCTCCATGCTCAGCCAGGCTGGCCCATTGTCCGTTCACCGGCAGGAATAAACCTGTGTCTTTGAGCCGCTGCACGCCCTCAGGCCCTTCCGAAGGGAGGTGCTGAACTGAGCACTGAATGTGGAGCCTGGGTCTGCAGTAGCTGTGTGTGGAGGTTTGGAGCTTTTTGTCAGGTTACTCAACGTATTTCTAGTTCCTTTTTCTGGTTTCGAAAGTAAGAGTACGTTTATTTGTGCCCCCTTTGCCAGCTCTCCGGGGCTTGAGGCAATGCTTGCAGAGCCCCCTGCACAGTCCCCAGGGCCATAGAAAAGCATCGAAGGCGGGCTCACGCCATCGACCAGGTCTGCCAGGCGGAGACCGCGGTCGAGGAGCAGCCGTCCTGCCGAGCGTCCCGCATCCCTGAGACGCGCCGCTGTGTCCCTGCAGGTGCAGAAGCGGAACTTCATAGAGAACATCATCCCCATCATCATCTCCCTGAAGACCGTGCTGGAGAAGAACAAGGTCCCGGCCCTGCGGGAGCTCATGAACTACCTCAGGGTAAGGGGCCTGTGCTCCCGTGGGTCTCCCGCCCCAGCTCGTGGCTCGGGCCGCGGTGCTGCTGGGGCTGCTGGCGGATGACCAGGACCGAACATGCCCTAAGCCAGAGTCACGCGGTTTAGAAGGAGAGCAGCCAGGCAGGCCTTTGGCGCCGGGGAGTTTGCCCATCGGTTCCCCGAGGCGGAGCAGTGGGGTCTGCAGAGCTGGCCACTGCTGAGCGTGTGTCCTTGACCAGGAGCAAAGTCATCGCCGAGTTCCTTCTGGTGAGGGGCGAGCGGGAACTGGTCGCCAGGCTTCACGGGGGCGTTTCCCTTTACCACCGTCTGCTGGACGAGTCACGTACTGCCCAGTACCTGCAGCCTGGATTCCTGTTGGGGAATACGGACCGGCGGCCAGGCTGCCCTCGCCGGCCACGGAAAGTCTGTCTTCTGTCTGCACAGCCAGCATGTGAACACTTGCAGGGCAGATGTAGCCGACGCCTCCGGCCCGTCTGTGAAAATCTTAACTCTCTGTCTACCCTATGCTGTTTTATTCCTCAAAAAACGCTGAGCGTGTTTTTTTTTTTGTTTTTCAAAAAGAGCTACGACAAAAATCACATTGAATATACTTTTTCAAATAGCTCTTTATCCTAAGGAAGTTAAGGTGGGAAAGATAGGCTCATTGTCTGGAAAAAAGTGAGACCTTCCAGTTGTTTCTATATTTCCATTGCCCGGTATTTAACCTCAGAAAAGAGAGAGAAAGAGCTCAGAGCCTAAGTAGACTGAGCACGTGGGAAGAATAAGCCTCCCTCCTGTTTCTGAACCCCCACCCCCAGCCCCGGCTCCCGCCCGGCCCTGCTGGATTCGAGCCGCGTGCTCCTTCCTAGGTCCTAGCAGCTGCCGTTCTCCTTCGACCTGGGCCCCGCTCGCGGCGGCAGCTGGAGCAGTCCATTCACCTCCTGCCCGTTGTTGGGACTAGTTGGGACCATGTTACGTCTTTTCCTCCCTCTCACCCTGTTAGGTGAGATGTTTCTTTCCCTGCAAAGGGGCTCCGTCCCGTGCAGCCCCCTTTAAGACCTGAGCAAAGGGTTTCCGGTCACATCTTCAGAAGAGGACGCAGGTGGGACTGCGAGCCACGGCCACTTCCTCTGCGGAAGCTGGAGTGGACAGAGAGCCCCCTTCAGACCGGGGGGCCCTTGCTCCAGAGGCCTGAGTGGGGACATGCCATGTCTCCCCTCCCCACCTAACCTCCGCGTGAACTCCCACGGGGCCTGCCTCAGTGACAATACGAGACCCTTGGAACTGGGGGTGACCCAGAACCAAGCCAGATTGCCCACACACATCACTGTCCCCACGCCAGCCTTCAGGAGTAGGAAGGGGGAGCCCTGTTCAAGCTCTGCTTTAGGCTGAGATCGTGTGAGTCTATGTCCTTTCTGCTGTCAGCAACCTGGGACGTTACCTGGTAACTGGCAGAGGGGCACTCAGCTCCCGGGAGACTGGACTCTGATATTCACGGCAGGCTCGCTTGCTGGTGTCCAGTGCTCTGTCCTGGGAAACACGCCGTGTTCGTTAGCTTGTTGGTTGCTGTATTAGGAACAGTCCTCTCTCAGCAAACCAAGTCTTCCTGTTCCTATTCCTGTTCCTCAAGTCGTGTCGGAGAGCTTACGTATTCCTTCGTCCCCCTGCGTCTGTTTCAGGAGGTGATGCAGGACTACCGAGATGAAATCAAGGATTTCTTTGCCGTCGACAAGCAGCTGGCGTCAGAACTCGAGTACGACATGAAGAAGTACCAGGAACAGCTGGCCCAGGAGCAGGAGCTGGCGAGACAAGCAGATGCGAACAGGGCGGAAGGTGCTGACGGGGCCCAGGCCGTGCAGGTGGGTGAGCAGCAAGGAAGCTGACTCCCTGCAGTCTGCTCTGCTGTGCGTGTAGCAAGGGCAGGTCTCAGCCTGTTTCGGGCCTGCGTGTGGCCCGCTGCGCGTAGTTCATGGCAGGCAGGGAGCTGGGTCACTCCACCCAGCCTGGCAAGTCCTTACAATAATAGTTTGGGGAAATGTGTGAGTGCCCAGCAAGCAGGCTGGCAGCAGGCTGTCCGACCGGTGATCAGGGATCTCCGGAGGCTGCGTGCTTGTTTGCCGCCCTCCCAGCAGCGCCTCTGAAAACCTCTGCAACTTGGGGTGTTTCCGGGGGAGCTTCTGCTCTCCTCCCAACACAGTATGCTGCCTCTCTGAGAGCCCAGGGGGTCTGCTGCCTTAAAAATGAGGACAAACCATGTTCTCCTTTTCCCTGTGACACCACCGCACGGTGTGGCGGTCTGCGATCAGTGCGGCTCCACTTACCCTGGGCTGACATGCTTTAAAATAGATGCCTTATGGTCGTGCTCAGAGCATGTAACGATTCTTTTCTTCTTCCATGACAGGTTTCTCCAAGTTTGGAAATAATGCCAGCTTCTGACGGCCAAGAAAATGCCAGTGTCCCCCGTGGTGCGAGCCAGCCCTCGAAGCCCGGGTCCAGCGCCGGCCAGGAACTGCCTGGGCCTCCGTCAGCTGACGCGGGGCAGTCCAAGAGGCCCGTGCCCAAGGCCAGGTACGAGCCAGAGTCGGTCAGCCGTCCCGACCAGGCGCGTGCGGGCCACGTGTTGCCGTGTGTGTGCTGATACTTCCTCTGCGCCTTCCCCCTCCGCTGAGAAGTGGGTGTGGAGGGAATGGGTGGTGCCGCAGTGCCCTCAGCCTTGCATCCCGCCCAGCATGGCGTGCTCCCCCCGCAGGTCCTTGTCTCTCAGTACCATCGCCATCCTGAATTCCGTCAAGAAGGCCGTGGAGTCCAACAGCCGGCGTGGGAGTCGGAGCATCGGAATGTTGCCGTTCACTTTAAATTCGGAAAGCCTGGACAGAGCGCACCCTCACCGGGGTGAGTCTGCGGCAGTCCCGAAGGCTGGGGGCCACGCGGGCTCCGTCTCACTCAGGGACAGGCTCCTCTCGTTCCTCTGAAGATACTTTGTTTTACTCTCTTTAAAACGAAACACTTCGGGGGCTTAGGATTATAAGTCACAGAACTGTGCATATTTGTGATAAAAGGTTTGGAAAAGATTGGAATAGAAAACTCACCCATAGTTTGTTCTTGCAGCCTTTCTCCTCTTCGCACGTGGGAGCTTGGCTTTCTTTATAAAACGGCGGTCTCGGTGCGCATTCTGTGCCTCAGCCTTTCAGGACTTGTCTCCCAGCGGCTGCAGCGCCGTGTCATGGGGAAGCACATAACTTATTGATCATGGCCCTGGTTTTGGACACGGAGGTGCTTTTCAGTTGTTGGGAATCATGTCACAGTAAACCTTGCAGACAGCCTGGTAATGACAGCCCTCAGAGGCCCTGACTGCTTAAACCTCCCGACAGCGTCACACCATCCTGTCCCTCCCTCCACATCACGCTCCTGCCGTCTGCCTACCGCAAACACTGGTTTTCTGATTTTCCATTTTCCAGGCTAAAATGGCTGTGGCTCTCATTCCCGTCTCTTTGATCCCAGTGGGAATGGACATTGTCCCTCCTTGTCTTTTCCTGAATTACCTCTTTATCAGGACACTCTATATGGGGTATTAACCTCATCACGTTTCTTACAGATGCTGTTTCTCATTTAGTTGCTTTGCTCTGGGATGTGGCTTTGGGTTTTTGAACCGAGCGGACTTTCTCATTGTATCCTAGCATCTTCGTACAGCCTGGAGCAGGAGTCCAGTGGAGCCATCGACCCGGTGGCCAGACGTGCCATCAGCACCCCTGAGAGTAAGTACTATGGGAGCGAGCTGGCTCCCCGCCTGCGGCCGGCTGCGGAGGTGGCAGGAAAGCTCCCTGTGCGAGGGTCTCTCCCTGGCCAGCAGCCCTGCAGTGCGTGTGTCAGACGGAATGTTCCGGGGTAATTAGCACAGGTAGTCATCATACACAACTGCACTGAGCCCCAGCGGCACTTGCAGGACTTGTCCAGGGGCTGACGTGAACGCGGTTACACTGCCCACAGCCCACAGCCGGGAGGCGCCCTCCGGCGCAGGTCCCTCACGCAGCTTCCCTGGGCAGCAACTTCTTGGCATTCTAGAGCCAACACCGCCCTCCTACCTGACTCCCATGCAGCTCGATGTGCCCAGCCAGCCCTGCTTTGTCCGAGGCCCACTCGAGTCAGCGGCAGCTCGGAGGGTCCCTGCCAGCTGGGCCGGGACCCTGTGTATGCCCACTTACACGGGTGTGGTTTTTTTCAATCTCCTATTTTTTCCTTTTATTTCAAAGGAGAAACGAGTTAGAAGTGCAGTGTTTTATAGCTTCTTGTCTCAAAACCCATAAAAACCATAATTCTGTGTCGACAGTCTCTTGACAAAATCTATAGTGTAGTTTGCAGGTGTCTCCGCATGCCCCCCACCGGGTCTTCCCCAACTGGGTCTCCCGCCACCTGCACCCCAGCCCTGGGCAGGCCTCTCCGAGTCCTGGGCAAGCCCTGCTCTCCCTGACAAGGGCCTCGCACATGCCATGTCCTCATCCTTCCTGGTCACCACCTCGCACCCTGTGAGGATAACAGCTACATTACAGTAGTTGCTAACACTTCTTTAGCACAAGTACTGTGTTGAGGACTTAACATAAATGATTGCACTTAATCCCGACCTTTGTATCCTGTTTTAGAGGTAAAAACACTTGGGGTTCCTAAAGCAGTGCCCACAGCTAGGAAGACACAGCCAGAATTCAAACCCAGGTTCTGATTCAGCCTCTGTTCCCATTCTGCTCTCCTGCCCCCCTGAGGGTGAATCAGAAGGGGGGGCCGTAATAGGTCAAGGGTGAGATGAGGGAGGAGAGCGTGTGGACTAGGAAGGTAGGAGGGATGGGACTCAGCTACTGATTAGACATGGAGAAGGAGCGAAGGGTGCCTGGCCCTGCCAGTGTGGACAGAACTGGTTGGATGAGCACATGGGAGCAGGTGAGGAGTGGAGGGAGTGGGTGAAGCAACTTCGGGAGTTCTGGGAGGTGCAGGAATCGTGAAGCAGGCCCGATGCGGAGCTGGGGGTTCCTGGCATATAGGCAGTGACTGGACACGGGGTGGTGGAAGCCGGAGACAGTGAGCAGCGGGTGCTCAGGCACCAGCACAGCAGCCTGAGGAAGAGAGTGGTCGGAGGGAGTGGGCCCGCGGACCTTGCTCGGTGACTTCGTTTGCTAACCCTGCTGTTGTCCCTCCTCCAGAGACCATAGGAGACGTCACGTTTGAGGCGGGAGTCAGCTACATCGGCACACCCCGGACCCCCTTTCCCGTCAGAGGCAAGTGCCCCTTCTCTCTGATGCCTTAGCCACCTGGAGTCCTGGGGAGTCTAACTGTTTGTGTCTGACTCCCTTGCAGAGAAACTTGAGGCCCAGAATCCAGGAAACACTTTGTGTTTATCATCGCCTGATAAGCCGTAAGTTGAGCACGAGTCCCTTTTATAGTCGTTTTGTCAGTTTTTTCTCTTAGTTCCAGAGTGAGTGTATCTTTTCCTCCTTAGGCCTCCGGCGCCTGCACAGTGGAATGTGAAGTCTCCAGCGAGAAATAAAGACAACCCAGTCCCCAGCAAGAGGTCCCTCCGGAAGACGCCCCTGACAGCAGCCAACTAGAACAGGGCATGCAGGGCACGCGGGCAGCGGGGCTGGGAAGACGTCATTTCCGCACGGGGACAGGCACCCCCGTGTCACCTCCTGGAGCCCCGGGGCACTTCGTTATGTGCCCCAGCACTTGTGCCGTGACTCCCGCTGGTTCAGTTGCTCCAGGAGTATGTGGTAAAAGTTGTAAAATAATAGAGAAATGCTTAGCTGTGTAACGTTTTATCTTTACTCCATGTGGAAGTATCAAGTCCGTTCTGGTGGTCCCTAAGGAACACAACGTGACACGTTGGCTTTCTCGTGTACAGATCCAACCTGTTAGCTGATAAGAATCCTCTAGAGTGAATGGTTCCCTGTGTGTATGACAAGATTTTGATTGTAATATTTTTCTATTCTTATTTATGAACTGCACATTTTTAAGTGTACAGCTTTCTAAAACAATAATAAAGCATAAATACAGCCTTATAGTTTCTACTGCAATAGAATTTTTTTATTCTTACAACAGGGCTTTTATTGGTAGTCATTTCGATTTGCATAAAAACTTAAGAATTTTAAAAATCTTTCAAGTTAAAATAATGACTGTTTGCCCTTAAATTTCAGTGCCTATGTCCCCAGACAGACGCTGCTGCCTCCTAACAACAGGTGTCCCTGTAAGTGTACGGACCTAGTCCTGCTGGTGAGAGCCTGCTGCAGCCCCTCCCCCAGCGGCACCGACACGGAGCTGCGCTGACCGTCTGCTCCTGTGAGGTGCCTCCGTCTCTTCTGTCGGCCCCACCAGGTGGCCTTGCAACATGCACGTGTGTTTTCACCAGGAATGACCAGAAACCCCGCTGCTCACTTTTTATTCCCAGACTACAGATGCAGGGCACAGGGGCACTGTGACAGTGTTAACACATTGTGGACGGGTCATGAGAATTCTCGTGTTTTCTGTTCTAAGGCTTGTGGCCAATCACGAGAATTCTTTAAAAAAATATTAGCTTGTAAGAACATATAGTAAATAATTTCAAAATGCAATGGGCATTTAATTTTAAAGCATGCCTTTAACATTTATGTAAAACGTTTTTTGTACCAGAAACTTATCTGGCCACTGAGTAAAGCTAGCAATAAAACTCCTGGTCCACAATGTGTTAATACCAACACGGCAGCTGGATCCGAGGGCAGAACATCCCTGTGACCTGCCCACAGCTCTCGCGTGTGTGACCGGTGACACATGGAGTCACAGAGCTGCTCCTGAGTGAGCCTCTCCTGACAATCCATGGACATGTGGTGGCGGTCTGAGTGCTCACCTGGAAATGCTAGGAAGAGGGCAACCCCGACATGAGAGGAAATAAGAAGTAACGAGGCAAGGTTGATTTTTGTAAAGCTTTTATAAATGAGGTTGAACACATACCGATTTAGGGGGTGTTAGTACAAGTCTGCACACCTACGCACAGCCACACCAAAGGCCACGGCAGCGGGCAGGCCTCGTGCCTTTAGTCACATTCACATTTGGAAAACATGAGTGTTCCTTATCTATCTACATTTCTAGTCACAGGCAACTACTTCCCAGACTCCACGCTTCACTTCTCTCTCCTGTCAGACCCAGTTCACATGGCCCCAGCGTAGGTTTTAGGCATAAGAGAGGCAATAAGGCTGTCTTATCACTGTGACAACCAAGATCAAGGCCAGAGTATTGATCCCCAAGAATTAGAGAAAGGGGGCGCTATCCCTTCCTACCAAGAAGAGGTGGAGGTGAAGGGATAGTCCTCATCCTACGCATTCAATACAAACGCAGGAGAGAGGTACCAGTGAGCAGGAATGGAGAGCTGCCGAATGCTCCTGCCAACTCCCCCATGCAAAGTATTTCACATAGAAAGTCACACAGTCTCCAATTAAAAACCCTCCGAGTATAAAAATTTAAGACAAGTGAAGTTTAATCCCAAGATGACTGTGGCCACATGAAAACTACCCTCTAAGCACACCAGGGCCAGGGCTTCCCTCAAACCACTCCGCCAGCTAACAGCGCACCCGGCAAGACCTGCTCCTGCAGAAGGCGGGCGTGTTCCTCGCATCCCCACGGCGTGGGCAGGGCCGGGGTGGAGGAAAACTAAGATCAGAACCAGAACTCGGCCTTGGATTCAGGCTGGCACTTGGCTCACCATCAGGCTCTGCCCTGGCTCCACTGCGAGGCGAGCACAGGCCGTGGCGCCGGCGCTTTCTTCATGGCGAAGAGGGCAAGTGGAACTCGTCTGTAAAAATGTAGCTGGCAGGCTTGATTCAGAACTGCCTTTGGCCTGCACAGTGTTATGAACCGCACAAATAAGTTAAATACATTGAATAACAAAAGAGCAGTAGCTTTTGCTTTGTGAGCCATCCACAACCAGAAAGGGCTGTGGCTCAGGAACCCAGCGGCGGGAGGCTGCATGGGGAGGGCCACCTTCCTGCACGGGCACCTCACCCGTCCTGGGCTGGGCCCGGTGCTGGGCGCATGAACAACAGGCTGGAGCTGGTCGGCACACAGCCAGGCCGGCATCGGCGGTGGAGTGGACGTGCTGGCGGCCTCGGGGGTTAGCAGCCCCCACCCACTCGGGGGCATATGACTCAACCCGGGAGCTGACCCATGTGGTTTGCCCGTGACCGACAGCGTCTAGTGGTCTCTGGCCACAGGTGGTGGTAGGGATCTGAGGGAGAGGCAGTTCACGGCTGACCTAAGGGCGCCTGTGTTTCTTTGGAGAGAGGACAACTTTGTTGTTACTCAACTGGAATTTTAAAGGTTCCCTAAGCAACGTGGTCTGACGTGTCGGTGGCAGAAGTTCTCGAAAACGCTAAAGCACTTGTGGAAGGAATGGCCCAGTGAGCCCCGTGTGGACGCCGTGGGTTAGGATGCTCTTACTGTTGGCATTTTCCATTCGACACGAGTAGCTTGGAACTCCTGCAAGCCGAACTTTTTCTTTAAAAAAATAGGTTATTCAACATTGTATGACAACATATTTACAGTTTAAATAGAAGTTTTCTTTTCAATAACCAAAATACATGTTTAGCAAAAATTTAGAATGTAAAATTCTAGAAAACAAACACCCCTAGAAAAGCAGGACGTTTTAGTACCATGTCACACTTGGGCTGAGCGGGAGGTTTCCATAGAGACCCTCCGGCGACGAGCAGGGTTCCTGCAGGTAAGCAGCCCTCCCAGCGAGCAGGTCACCTTCCTGATTTTGGTTGTTTGTGTAAGTGCTGATCCCAGAGGATTCCCCGACGGACAGGACAACACTGAGGCGCCTTTCCGAAGAGCCGGTGCTGACTGTCGGGGCCACTGAGGCGAGGTCACGGCCAAGGAGCCTCTTTTCTGGACGCACTGATTCAAACCGCGGCTGCAGGGCATCCTGCTCCCTCGTCCCCCTCGCAGGGTGCTCCCCCGGCTGACACACAGCAAGTGGCAAATGAACTGGCTTCCCGGGCCCATGGGACCCAGCGGTCTGAGCTGGGAGCCGGCCTCGGGGAGCTCACTCAGTTCTTTTCCGTGTGATGCCTGAGCCCATCTTGAGGAAAACTCTTTTATTCATGCGGCTTGTTAAAAAGTAGGAAAGGAGGAGCGGTCAACTTTGGCCAAAACAAAAAGCTCTGCACGCGTGTCTAGCTCTGTCGGGTGCGCTGCCCTCCGGCTGCTCTAGGGAAGTTCCTGGTGGAGGTATTGCGTGTGCTCTCGGCCGCATGTCAGGTTTCAGATCACAAACGACGACTTGTGTCTGAAGTCGCCCTGCAAGGCCAGCACAGGGTTAGAATACGGCCACCCTGTGCCCACCGAGGGGCCTGGGGCAGAGGGAAGGGGAACGTAGTCATGTCAAATCACCATGTCCCTGGAGGAGAAACTGGCAGGACGGGTCAGCCTGAGCATCCTAACAGGTAGCGCAAGCGCTCGCAGCTGTAAGGCCGTCAGCGTGCACAGGTGCTGCGCAGGCTGAAGAGCCCAGAGTCTGGAATGGAACCTGGGAATCTTTTCTATGGGACCCACTTGGTTTCCAAGGAGGGATGTCCCTTTCCGTGCTGGGGACCCCTCAAGTCCTGGGTTTCCCCAGTGACCGCCCCCTCGCTCCGTACCTCCTCATCTGTCCTGATGTAGTTAACGCCGTCGGGCCTCCCCGGACTCTTGAAACTGAAACAGAGGAGGGCAGTTGAGCGACTGCTGGGCATCACGTTAATGCCCGCCTGTACCTTATTCCTTCCACAAGCGCAGGCTCACCTCTCCTCGTCCTGCTTGTGGATGAAGTAGCCGCGTCGGTACGCACAGCAGATGCCCACGGTGATCAGGGCCAGCACAGCCAGGACCACCAGAACGCCTCCGATGATCCCGCCCACGTTCAGGTCATCTGGATGGGGGGGAGGTGGAGGGAGGAGAGGCTCCACACTATCTGGCCTCACCAAGCACCCGACCCGGCAGTGCCTCCTCCCTGTGCCAGACGGGGGAGGACACGCAGACTCTCCTAGCGCACTCAGGCCTGTGCCCATCCTCACGTGGAAAGGCGCCGAGGCCTCCACGTCCAATGCTGCTGCCCCTGGCCCTGTAGGAAAGGGGCCTGGCGGGTAGAGAAGCCTGAATGCTCCTCTGGCTAAATCCTGAGTTATCACTGGAGGAGACGGATACACTGTCTACAGAACGAGGACCCTGGCGTTTTAGGAAGAAAACTCCTCATTCTCGGGGCTCCCTGTGCTGTGGATTGTCAGGGGGAAGAGAGCTAGTTCCAGGCAGTAAGAAGTCCAGGGGAGAAGATGGCCACTCCCTGCATGCCGGGCCTGGTACCCACAAGCCCCCTTCACGGAAGCCTGGACCCCCTTTCTCGTTGCTGGACGGTGGGCGGAGTCACGTTCCCTGGGCGGCCACTGAGGACTTCCCACTGTGTGTGTTTGCACAAAGGAAAATGTGCAGGGGATGCAGCAACAGAGGGAGTGGAAAATTCTCCTTCCCCCAGGCAGTGGTTCCCAACATGGTGTACTCGTAAAGTCATCTGGAGATTTCGATTTTAAAACCTCCGGTACCAAGCCCAATCCTAGAGAGTCACCGGGTCTGGAGCAAAGCCCTGGATCTCCCTCCTCCCCGAGAGCGGAGCTTCCCAAACCTGACGACGAGGAGAGCCTCCGGAACGCTCTTTCCCAGGGACCCTCCCAACCTCCCAGAGACAGTCGTGTGCGCGGTGGGGCTGGATTCTGAACAAGAGCCCATGATCCCAGATGATTCTCGGCATCGGGCAGTTTGGAAAACTGCTCTGGGGAGGGCTCAGTTCCCCACACGTGTCTGGCCACCCCACCTGCCCCATCCGGCTCAGCACCCCCGAGAACAGTACCGCAGAGCCGGCATCGGCCCAGAACTGGGCGATTTTTGGGCTAAGACTGTGCCTCAGCTCCCTGCATCTGCCTACCACCGGATGAGTTTCTGAAGACAACACAACCTGATGTTTTTATCAACTACAAAATAATGGAGTTATTAAACGCCGTTACAAGGGACATAATTAGACATGTTTCCAACACCAACAGCAGTGGGAAGTCTGTCCTGAGGAGACCAGCACCTGCAAAGGACACTTGGTCACCACGCAGCTATCCTCACCACCCTGCACCGAGTGGCCGTGATGACACAGTCGGCTACCCACAGCTGTCTGCACGGACGCCTGACACTAAATGTAAACGCTTGCAGTCTAAAGAGAAAACCCATCTTTTCAGAAGGCACTCACAGACTTCCATCTCCTGCGCCTCGCACTTGGCCGAGCCGACGTCGTTGGAAGCCATGCAGTAGTACTGCCCGGAGTCCTCCTTGCGAACCGCGCTGAACACCTGCTCAGGACGTGACAAGGAGATGGGAGGCCTGTCAGGCGAGAAGAGGCTCCGCCTCCCACGGCAATGTCTGCTCCGCCGCCTGGTCTCCTGCGCTTCCAGGTCCTGTCCAGGTTCTTTCCTGGAATTCCTGACACCCTCGCTTGAGAGCTTCCAGACAGCAGCTTCTCTGGTGTATGGAGACTCAAGCCTGGCAGCATCCAGAGTACGATGCTAGCGTGACTTTCACTCTGGAAGAGGGATGACAACGCCTGCCCCTCGAGCACCCCAGGCACTGCGTGCTCAGACATCCGCAGGGCTGGTGACCTGCTGGGGTGGCTGTCGCTAGGCACAGCAGACCTGCCTTCACCTCTGCCCCACTCACCCCTTCCCACTAGACATCTTTTATCCACAAATACGAATACGTTTCCTTAGCACAGTGGTTGGCAAACTGCGGCTCTTTGGCCCCTTGAATATGGCTCTTCCACAAAATACCGACTTCTGCCCACGGGCCACGAAGTTTTAATCGCACTGTATGTGTGCGCCCGCACGTGGTATTTTGTGGAAGAGCCACACTCAAGGGGCCAAAGAGCCGCATGTGGCTTGTGAGCCGCAGTTTGCCAACCACTGCCCTAACAGATAGGAATCTTTTATTACTACAATACCATGATCATGCCTGAAACAATAGACAATTTTAACATGGAATACCCAGCCATAACCAGATTTCTCTGCTTGTCTCATGAGTCGGACAGGTGATTATTCACACCGGCACCCTGTTCCCAGGGTCTGACAGGGACTTTAGCTCCCTTCTCTCTCCCAATGGCTCCTCTTTCCACAGGTCTCCCTGCCCAGCAGACGTTTCCATCCGTTTCCATCCGCACCTCTCCCAGGTCTTACCAGAGTGCCCGTTTCAGAGTTGATGACAAAAGAGGAATTCTGGAATCTGGGGTTGGCGCGGGAGTCCTTGGGCAGGGGTGCGTCGTTGCGGTACCAGCTGTAATGAGGCCGGGGAAAGCCCTCCTTCTCCTGGCAGTGCAGCGTGGCCATCTTGCCTACGGGCACAGCCTTTGGTACCGTGCACACCGGAGGCACTGGCTTCACTGTAGGAGAAGCACAGGTTGGTATTTAAAATCAGCAACAAGCCCACCGTAAATCCGCTCCCCAAACAAGAAAGCCAGCCAGGGGATTCTGCACCACCACTGGACCATGGCCACGCCCATGGCCCTATGACCACACCCACCATCCCATGGCCATGCCCGTTGTCCCATGGCCACACCTTCCGCCTCTGTGGTCTGCCGCCAGAAACCTGCCCCTGTAGCTCACCTTCTCCCCCCTCCCTCTCCCCCCAGTATCATCCCGCAGCATGTTCCCAAGCCTCCTCCCCAGGGGCCTCCCACAGTGGGGGGAGGGAAGTGGCAGAAGCTTCCACCCAACTCAAGCAGCCCCAGGTCTCTACACCCTCCCTAAAGCGGACACCTTCAGGGATGGAGCTACAGAAGGAAAGAAAGTAAGAGTTGATCTTTCCTTTTCCTACATACAAATTCATGAGGCCTGAAAGGGGAACACGTTGGTTGCACGTGAGTGTCTACCTTGCACAGTCAAGTCAATGACAATCTCGTCCATTTCTTTTTGGTCATCTTGAGCAACCACCTCACAGCGATAAAGAGCAGAGTCTCTTCTGGTCACGTTCCAGATCTGCAGAGAGGTTTTCCCCAACAGCTCTGCACGGCCTGCCAAGTCCCCTGTAGAAGAGAAGGAATGGGGCACTAAAGACTCTTTCGAGATCTCTTTGTAACTTGAAGGAGGCAGTTTCTGGGGCCAGCATTGGACGCCTCATGAGAAGACTGGCTTCTGTTTCTGTTCCTTTAAAACAGGTGAGCTCTGAGGACACCGCACACCAACACAGTGCCTGGTGTGAGAGGACTCATTATGTGCCCCTGTCTTTATATAGATACTAGAGGCCCGATGCACGAAATCCATGCAAGAGTAGGCCTTCCTTCCCCCGGCTGCTGCACCAGCTTCCCTCTGGCAGCTGGCAGACACCAGGGACCCAGGCTTCCCTCGCAGCCCCAGCTTCATCAGGAAGGACATTCGGTCTAATTAGCATATTACACTTTTATTATTATAGATATACATTGATTTCAGAGAAGAAGGGAGAGGGAGAGATAGAAACATCAATGATGAGAGAGAGTCATTCATCGGCTGCCTCCTGCACGCCCCACCTGGGGATTGAGCCTGGCATTCACTGCCTCGAGCTGGTCCAGTCTGGCTCTGACACATCTGGTCAGCTTCACCTGGAGTCCCCCGTGCCCCTCCTCCTTCTTTTGTCAGCCCCAGCAATGGGGGAGCCCTTGCAGTGTCTCTAATAAGCCAAGCTGACATTTGCTTCTATATTTTTACACACATCATTCTTTCTGGCCAACACATTTCTTCACCCCACGCCTCACCGTCCTGCCTGGCTGACTAGCCTTCACTTCTCTGTCTAGAGGTCACTTCTGGGAAGCCTTCAGGCCACCTGTCCTGCCCCTCCGTCATGTCGCCCGAGAGCACCCGACGCTTACCTCCGTGCTCACACAGGATCCCACCCGCCAGCTGTCTAGCAAGTGCTTTCTCAGTGCGGTGTGCTTGCACCAAACACTTGTTGTCTCCTTGCTGTGCCATGTGACCCTCTAACTCACTTAACTTGCACCACTCAGGTCATGGATCGTGATAAAAAGGTGGCCTGGGAGCACGCTGATCGGATACTTCAGAAAGCTATTTTGCAAAGAGATTAAACCCTAATGAATCGGTATCTGCTGAAGCTGGGTGACAGGGTCAGGGAGGTTCAATATGCTACTCTCATTCCCTTGACATGTTTGACTTTTCTGTAAGTAAAGCAAAACAAAATTTTTAACATAATCCTGGCTAAGATGCAGAACCAATGGGAGGAGAGAAAGTCTGGCCTGGAAACATGGAGGGGACATGGCATCATACCCTGTATTCTGTTGTTAAAAAACACGTATGTGGTCTGAGCATCTTTAATTTTCTTCCATTCGATCCTGGGCTCTCTTGTCTGTGAATCTGTAATGATACAAGACAGCTCCGCACCTAATAAGAGAAAAAGAAAGGAACTCTCAGTGCAAGTAGAACAACTCAGGTTACTTACACCCACGCCGCCCGCGCAAGCCTTCGCGATGCTAGGTCTTTCGTGCAGATTAAAACCCAGCTATCGCCAGTCTCCAGGAGACCTTAAGAAAAAGGTTAATTTTAGCCAGAAAAAGGAGAAGATGATTAGCAGGAACCTTTATTAAATAGAGGAATCATTCCCCTTCATACTCGTGTATATAGAAATGTCTTTGTCGTGTAAGCACAAAGCCAGGACAGGGCAGACTTGAGCCAGTATCAAACCTGCAGCCCCTGTGGCCTGCGGAGGCCGGCCCCACCAACACCCCTGCACACCCGCCAGCACCTCTCTGGCCCCACATGCTTGGCCTGAGCTGGCGGCCAGACTCTGGCATGTCCACGAGAGGGGGCCCATTCTCCCAATGCATAGTCTCCAGTACTTACTTTCAAATTCCTGTACCACTGGGTATCTGTTGCTGGATTTGAGATTGACGGCCCCTATCAAGCAGCCTGAAGGGAAGACAAAAAAAAAGGTGAAATCAGAGACAATGTGGCTCTAAAACAGCAGAGCCTTCGGACAGAGGTCAGAGTTCCCCTTCTACATGGGCAACAATCAATCACCAGAAAGGATGGGAACAGATTATATCCCACAACGGAGACACACAGACACAGCAAGCTGACTACTTTCTCTCTCAGTCTGACTTCACTGGGAAAAGCCAAGAGAAAGAGAAGAGCTCGGAGAATTCACTTTCCTTCTTAGTTCCAGAATAAAGCCCCCTAGAGCTTTAAAGATCTTCCCTCTATGAGTTTCCTCCTTGCTTAGAGTCACTGTTAATCCTCTCAACATCTATCATCCAGACCCGAAGGGGCCACCTTGTCACCCCTCCCTTTATGCTACTGATGATACAAACTACATCTTTACACACTGGATGCCTTATCAGTAACATAGATTTATGATTACTTTTATTCTGTAGAAATTAAAAACGGCAGTTATAAACCAAAATTATAATAAAGCTAACTTTTACACTTGCCTCTACTGAAAACTTACATCTTCACAGCTTTGAGTTACTGTCTAGTGTTCTCTTATGTCAACCTAAACGAGTCCCTCAGGATCTTTCTATAGAGTTAATTGCCAGATCCAGCACATGTGATGGTACGCTGCTTCTGGTGGTTCAGTTTACTTTCTGCTGAAAAGGAGACAGGAACCCATGAAGGCACTTTTCTCAGAACAGGACTCACCACAGCCTACAGGATGATGCCTGATGCAGAGAAAGAGCAAGGCAGCCACTCACTTCCTCCCACCAACATCTGATCATTAACAAGGAGGAGAAAACTAGAGGGTGAGTACACAGTGACGCTGAGAACTTAAAGAACTACACGTTCTCCTGAACCCCGTTTGGGGGGTCTCACAGCACTCCACCTGGGCAGCAGGAGTGACTCCACGCACGTCCCACCAGGGGACCGGGTCCTGGACAGGTTCACATCTCTGAGCACAGAGCGAAGCCAAAAGCCAGAAGCTCCCGCCCCAGCCCCACTTCCCTGCTCTATTTCATCGTCTTTCTTATGAGGAGAAACATGTCATGAAAATCTATCCAGAACTAAGAGAGGTGTTAAGAGGATCTGGAACTAAAAGGGCAACATGACTCAGAACCTGACGCCTCAGCTTCCACCGCATTGTTCTCCTGAAGCCCTTCCTCAGGAGTTTGCAAGGGAAGTGAGTGCCCTTTAAAAATAACCTCTGGAATGATAATCAGATGGTGGGGCAGCTTCAGCCGGCCATCTCTTCCTTCCAGGGAAGCAGGGGAAACAGCGACGGGTGTGGAGGGAGCAGGCAGAGAGCACGATAAGGCAGGAGAGGAAGCGCGAACCCTCACAATGTCTCACAAGCTCCGCAGACTGTTCTCTGAAGTTCTGTGTCTTCGTCTGCCTCCGCTTTTATGATCTGGAACAGTTTAGCAGCTGTGGACAACAACTGCCGTTTCCTATTCCAGCTGGGAGAGACCTTTCAGGAATTCTGCCAGTGTCTGGGCTCTGACGCCAGACAAGCCCTGTAAAATGCCATTTCCTAACCCACCTCCTCAGCCCCTGGAGCTCACATACCCCAAGCTCCGACTCAGCGGGTTGGAAAAGGCCCAGATCTCCACTGTGTCCCCACTGCCCCTGGTTTTCACGTGCAGCCCCCTCTGGGAAGCCGGCTAAGTCACCCCGTCAGGGCCCAACCCACACTCCACCTGTGTCCAAAGCACAGCCCTCCTGGGGGCACAAGGGCGCTCTCTACTTCCCTTCCCTCTTCTGAAGAACAAGAACCCGAGAACATAAAATGTCACAATACAAACACATGGAAGCCTAACAGATGATGAGGTCATGACCGTCTCGGCCCCCGTTCTTCCAAGAGCCTCGGTCTAACTCTGGTGAAGTGTCTGAAGCTGGCGAGTCCATGAACAGCGGAATTCCAAAGCTGACCACTCAGCCACGTCCACACAGATCGAGGCTCAACGGGAAAAGTACCTGTCTTTCCCCCCTGTGAACCCCAAAACCAATCCAAACAGCAACACGGGCTGCTGGCTGCTGAATGGGATCCTGGGAGATAAAGGGACCTCTTTCTGCCGTTCACAATGGCTGTTAGTTCACTGCAGAGAGAGCGGAGAGAAGAGGCAATGGCTGTCTCACTCTCCATGAAAAATGGAATTTGTTTGGATTTATATGCATTGCTGTAAACCAAGGGGGAAAGACACTTGTTTAGAAAATGTTTCACTTTCGGTCCGACGTGCTGCTAAGAAATCGCTTGTGCATGTCTGGCGCTGTAGAGAGTTATTTCGGCCTCTGGCGTTCTGTCCAGTTGGTCGTCTGCTCAAAAGAAACTTTTCCTGACCAGGGCAGACCGGCGTGGCTGCACGTTAGCGTGAGTCACTGTGGGACCTCACTGCCTACTGGGGCCCAAGGCTAAATATAAAGTGGTATGCAGGCTTTCCAGCGGAGAATATTTACATTTTTATTCTGTGTGCATGCCTGGCATAATCCATCTTGGAGAAGAAAATATCCCCAAAGACGGCATCGTTTCAACAATGTCTCAGTTCTGTAACCAATTTTGTAAGGAATTTAACAGCCAGGGGAGAGAGTGCCCGTCAATAATATTTTCCAGACCCACTTACCCAGACACACAGCAAAGGATACACAGGAAATCAACTAACTGTAAGTTCTGACAAGAACAGGACCAGCTGGAGCCCTGGGTAAAGACTGCCCATTGTTACTCTGGCTAAACTAAATGGTTATACGAAGAGACCCTTAAAAATAAAGTATAAAGAGACCCGACCAAATATCATGGACTTCCAAGTAAATTGGGCTGTGATGGTTCATTTTATGTGTCAACTTAGAAGGTGTTTTTGGACGAGATTAACATTTAAATTGGTGAACTTCTGAGTAAGCACATTGCCCTCCCTATGTGGACGGGCCTTACCCAAACAGTAGAAAGGCACGAATAAATAAGAAAGACCAGCCTCCTGCCTGGCCAGTGTGGCTCAGTTGGTTAAGTGGTTAAGTGTCGTCCCGTGCCCCGGAAGGCCGTGGGTTCGATTCCTGGTCAGGGCACATCCCTAGGTTGCGAGTCCAATCTCTGAATGGGGTGTGTATAGGACATCGAGGGCATGATATTGATGTCTCTCTCTGACATCAATGTTTCTCTCTCTCTCCTCCTTCCTCCCTCTTTAACATAAAAATGAACACCTAAAAATAAAAAATAAAAACAGCCTCCCTGGGCAGAGGGAACTTCTCCAACAGACTGAGGCCAGACCTCCTCTGTTCCTTCAGCGATCCAGGGTCTCAGTCCGAGGCCCACCCTGCAGACTGAACTCGCCAGCCTCCATAACCACAGGAACCAGCTCTTTATCACAAATCTCTTTATACATAGTAACCATCTGTACCTAAAATAAATGAATGCTATTCTATTTTACTCATCCTATTGGTTGTTTCTCTGGAGAACCCTAACACGACGACTATGGCACTTCTTGTGTTGACTCTCAAATCTAGAAGAAAAGTATGTCATTTCACTGCACATATGCTCACTCCACGAAGAACTTCCAGGGGCACCCCTAAATTCAGAGGTAGCGCAATCTCATGTCGCATGCCAATGGTAAGCCAGCAGGAGACATCAGATGAGATGCTGATTTGAAACGATCTTGTTTCTATTTAATTCTATCTCCAAACCAAAGCCATCAAGGATTTCTGGACCAGGCGTCTGACTAACCAAGTCTGATAACATCAGAGTAGAATTCCATCCACGAGCCACCCTCGCTGGAAATGTGTGAAGAAGTGACTATCCTGGAGGACTTCCCAGCCTCTTGCGTCTCTAACAGAGAGGTGTATACAGCTCCCGGGGCAAGTCCAGGAGTGTCACGGGGAAGAAGTCAGTCGCCATAATGGAAGCTATGGCAAAATTCCAAAAGGAGAAAAGAAGGACCAGGTCTCATGCCCTTTCAGCATCAAATCACCAGGTGAAACATGAATCAACTGTCCTAAACTAGAGGCTGGGAAAAGGAAGAGGGAGAAAGAAGGGAAAGTAAAGGTGGGGGGAAGACAGCAGAGGAGTGAGGCAGGGGGGAGTAAAGAAAGGGAAGGCAGAGGGAGAGAAGGAAAGGGAAAGAAACACCCGGAATAATGGGGAAAGAATCACCCCGAATAATGGCTCCCCTTCTACTGTAACAGTGCAGTGATTCCTCCATTTTTTCAATGGTTCAGAAAGAGGCTATGAAGTAACTAACCAGACTGAGCTAAAGGCCCGGTGGGGAGGTGGTCACCATCTTCACAGGAGCCTGTACTATCACTTCTTCTAATCGCAGACCAATTAGACCCGCTGCACAGCACTCCTGGCCCTAGAGCGCAAACGAACACATAAAATTCTCCGTCTGTGGCCACGAGACCCATCTCCGAGGCGCTGAGGCATGACAAATAGGTCTGACTAAACAGAGAACATGTGTCAAGGCATTTTTTTGTTCTGCAAAATACCTCATCTGGAAATAAATTACCCCTAACAACTGCCCTGAGAATAAGACCCTGGCATAAAACTGTTCTCTGAGCCCAGTCCTGCAGCCCACTTTCCCGTGTGATCACAGATTCTGGTATCAGATCATCCAGAGAGGAAGTGTGCTCTCAGACGCTATAGAGAAACAGTTCGACATCACACCCGCATCAACTGCAGGCACTGCAGCAAACCCCCCCCCTTCCCCCCAGCCGGTCCCGGAGCCCCTCTGGCTTGGGATCCTGCAGAGCTGCATGCAAATGGCCTCATTACTGATGCTGCAGGCGGCAGGCAGCACCCCCTGCTCTACCATCTGAACGGGGGGAGCACCCCGGGGGCTCTGGCTTGAAACCCACCGGGAACCACTATATAAAAGACAGGGACTAGTTAGTTATTTTGTTTTTGTTTTATCCCACTGACATCATCAAGAGAAAAACTATTTAAACTACCGCATAAAAAAAGGGAAAAAGAAAAGGAGGGAAAAAACTACCGCATATAAGCTTTAATATGTTGTTTTTAACTGCTATGAAATATTTCAGTGGAGAGAGACTGAGATGTTGGAGAGCAGGGAAGGTGGAGGGGGCGGTCTTTTAAAAATGGTGAGCCCTCACACGTTCATATTAGTTTTGGTGCAGTCCACCGGAGGTAGAAGAATAGGTTATAAACTAGCCGGTATTTCTTCTCTAACATACAGGTAGGACACTTTTTTATTGATGACCCCTGATTCATATACAGACTAAACTGACCATATGGAAAGCTTCCACCATTTCTAGTCAACACTGTATCAGAGGTTTTAGCCAGGGCTACTAGGCATGAAAAAGATATTTTTACAAGTATCCAGGTTGGAAAAGAAGAAATAAATCTGTCTTTATTTGCAAACAGCAGGATCATCTATGTCAGGAGTCAGAAAACTACAATCGAAAGGCCGTATACATCCTGCTCCTATTTTTTGTGGCATTGCTGTTGCTTCAACAAGTGAAGTTTCAACAGAACCACCCACACCCATTCATTTACTTACTTATTGTGTATGGGTGCGTTCACTCTAAAATGGTCGCTGAGTGACTGCAATAGAGACCTTATGGAAGGCAAATAAACACAAGAAAAGATGCTCAACATTATTAACCAATGGTGAAATGTAAATTAAAATAATAAGATACCACTACACACCTATTAGAATGGCTACAATTAGAAAGGCTGACCAGATCAGATGTGGATAAGTATGTCAAAAACGGGATTTCTCATCCACTGCAGGTAGGAATGTAAAATGGTACAACCACTTTGGAAAACAGTTTGGTAGTTTCTTAAAATTTAAGTATATACCTATCATTTGATTCAACCATTCTATTCCCAGATACTTCCGAGAGAGTGAAATCATGTGTGTGTACAAATTCTTCCCAGCAACTCTATTGGTAATAATTGAAAGCTGGAAACAATCCAAATATCTATGAACAGTGAATAGATAAACTGTGGTATTTCCATACCATGCGATACTACGATTCATAATAAAAAGGAAAAGAATTAGTAATGCGTGCTGCAACATGGATGAATATCAAAAGAAAGGATGCATGAGGCATGATTCTATTTATATAAAATTCTATACGATCCAAACCAGCATGTAATGACAGAAAACAGATTCAGGGGCTTCCAGGGGACAGGGTAGGATGGAGGGGGGAGGGGGTGTAGATGGAGGGACCAAAGGGAAGGATCACCAGGAAGCACTGAGAAGCTTTTGGCAGTCGTGGATGTCAATGTTTTGATTGTGGTGTTAAAGAGTTTACATATCTGCCAAACTTATCAAACTACCCACTTTATTTATTGATTTGAGAGAAACATTAACCTATCACTCCGCCCAGCCATACACTCACTGGTTAACCCCTGCATGTGCCCTGACTGGGGATCGAACCCGAGACCTCTTGCTTCATGGATCGACCCTCAACCCCTGAGCCACACCAGCCGGGCCCTGATGGTTTATTTTAATGAGGTGGAAAGCTTTCAATTTTTTTTTTTTAATATGGGAGGAAGATATTTCATCCAAAGTACTAGTGTCCAGAATTTTTCCAAAAAAACAAACAAAAGTCAAGTCTTAAGTTTCAAGAGTAAGGAAAAATTTCTCTTTGACATTCTTGGATTTAAATAATGGTTCAGTGATAGTTGCAGATAAAGACTAGGCATCTTAAGCCTGGAGGAAATTTTTGTGCCTGAACTAGCAAACTTTGAATAATAAAAAGTTTCAGTGGAAATTCCAGCATATCTTTAAGGGAAGGAGCTGCCAATATAAATTAGTGAGTTTACACTGAAAATAAACGTCTTAGTAGATAAATAGCTATTAAGAATGGATGAGTCCAGGGCAAGAAAGTGCCATATGCCGAAACCGGTTTGGCTCAGTGGATAGAGCGTCAGCTTGCGGACTGAAGGGTCCCAGGTTCGATTCCGGTCAAGGGCATGTACCTGGGTTGCGGGCACATCCCCGGTAGGAGCTGTGCAGGAGGCAGCTGATGGATGTTTCTCTCTCACCGATGTTTCTTTTTTTTTTTTTTTTTAAATATATTTTATTGATTTTTTTACAGAGAAGAAGGGAGAGAGATAGAGAGTTAGAAACATCGATGAGAGAGAAACATCGATGAGAGAGAAACATCGATCAGCTGCCTCCTGCACATCCCCCACTGGGGATATGCCCGCAACCCAGGTACATGCCCTTGATCGGAATCGAACCTGGGACCCCTCAGTCCGCAGGCCGACGCTCTATCCACTGAGCCAAACCGGTTTCGGCTCTCACCGATGTTTCTAACTCTCTATCTCTCTCCCTTCCTCTCTGTAAAAAATCAATAAAATATATTTAAAAAGAAAAAAAAAAGAAAAGAAAGTGCCATATGAATGAATAAACAGGCCACTGAGTTCCACTGGGTGTTTCCACCTGAAAGTTTAGTGTTACCTTTTCCCAAACACCCAGTGAAATGACGTGACAGGCGATTCGTAGGCTGAGTCAATGTGCCATGTAATGTTAGGAGCCCTTCAGAGCAGGGCATGTTTTTTCTTTTACATGTAAAGGGAAAGCAGGGGAGAGTAGAGAAGAAAAGGAAAGCACCCCATAGCTCAACAAACAAATGCCCCTGTGTAAGAACAAAGAGCATCTTTCAAAAAATGCGAAGTAAACCAAACGTTGGGCATTCAACTACAGCATTATGGGTATTAAATCCGGGCCTCCCAGCTCTCTCTCGCATAAATTATATTCATATTCATTTCAAAGTGTTAGTTGAAATCTTGAGAGTCTGGAAATATTCACTGCTGTTGAAACGTTTGAGGCTCCCATTGGAGAACAAAAACTTGGAATCTGTCTTATTACAGACCCAGCTCGATAAGAGACTTTAAAAAAAGTCTTCTTCCTGGGAAGCTGTTCATGCTGGACTTCTCTGGAAGAAGGCACGATCTTATAAGCCGAGTCTCATTTCTCAATAACTGGACTCCTTACCAGGAGACAAGTGTTTTGCCACCGATTGACGATTTAATTTTAGCAAGTCATTTACTCCTTCTGTTAAGTTTTCTACCCAAAAAGGTAAGATTTACTCCTCTCAGCTCATACAGACATATCAATTTAGGGCTGAAGGACCCTAGAAGGAAGGTTTCCCAGCCTGGACACTGTTGGCATGTGGGACTACCTAACCCTTGGTCTGGGGGCTACCTGATGCATCGTTGGATGTTTAGCAGCATCTCCGGCCTCTAAATGCTAGTAGCAGCACCTCGAATCATGACAATCAAACATGCCCCAGAACTTTCCAACTGTCCTGTGTGGCGAGATCTTTCCCAGCGGAGAGCCACCACTGTAAGAGATGACTCACAAAGAGGCAGCTGAGGTTCAATAACCGCGTTAGAGCACATCCATATTAAGTGGTAGAGATGACACTTCTACACTCCCAATCTAATCCTCCAGCCCTCCCCTTAAATTAATTCTGAGTTTCATTTCATATCAAAAGTAGTGGCAGACATTTAAAATGTTGACACCAAAACAAAAATTGATAAGTCCTCTACATTTACCAATGAGGTACTGCCCACTCGCTTCCACACTACCCCTCCAAGCTCTCACCAGAGAACCTAAAGAACCCTTGCTTTCCTTGGCCTTTAAACATGCTTGAGCCCTAGTCGGTTTGGCTCAGTGGAAAGAGCGTCGACCTGCAGACTGAAGGGTCCCGGGTTCAATTCCAGTCAAGGGCACATGCTCGGGTTGTGGGCTCAATCCCTGGTAGGGGGCATGCAGAAGGCAGCCAATCAGTGATTCTCTCTCATCATTGATGTTTCTCTCTCTCTCTTCTTCTCCTCTCTGAAATCGATAAAAATACTTCTTTTAAAAAAATGCTTGAGCCACACTTCTTAAGTGCAACTGAAATGGATACTCTGGAAAGCCTCGATCTGCATTTTAAGTCATTTTAAATTCGATGTGATGTGTGGGGTACAGGCAACCCCTCGGAGATACTGTGGTTTCCATTACAGACCACGGCAATACAGCGAGGACTGCAATGAAGTGAGTCAGACCACAATAAAGTGAGTCATACCTTTTGCGGGTTAAGGGTCTTGCCTTCAGTTTGTAAAAAGGCAACATCTTGGCAGGTTCCAGTCAAGTTGGTGGAGTAGGTGGAATTCACTTTCTCCCTTGACCACATCAAAATTTCAACTAGATTCTAGAACAATCGACCTGGATAACCACCTGAAGACGAGCCGAACAGAAGCCCTATAACTAAGGATACAAAGGAGGAGCCACATCCAGTGGAAGCGAATGGGCTGGCCCCACACCCACGTCTCAGCTGCAGAGGTTCCCTTGAGGAGGGAGGGGTCTCGGCCACAGGTTGGGCTCCCCAGTCCTGAACACCAGTGCCAGAGAGAGGAGCCACACACCGCGCTGTGAAAATTAACAAGGGTTCTGTCCGTCCGCGGGAGGCAGGCGGCTCCCGGAAACCCAGGCATTCTTTTAAAGGGTCAGCACAGACAAAATTAATTCAGTAAAAAACAAAACAAAAAAACTTCCACCAAACAAAACCCCCAGACCAGATGGCTTCACAGCTGAATTTTACCAAACATTCAGAGAAGAATTAGTACCTATCTTTATCAAAGTATTCCAAAAAATCCACGAGGAGGAGAGGCCCCTCAGGCTCATTTTGTGAGGCCAGCATCACCGATTCCAAAACCAGACAAAGACATTACAAAACAATAACATTATAGACAAATATCCACAACAAAATCCTGGGATGCAAGGCTGGTTTAATACCCGCCAATCAATTAACATGACACACCATATAAACAAAATGAAAAACAAAAACCATATGGTCATATCAACAGATGCAGAAAAAAAGCATTTGACAAAATTCCGCAACCATTTATGATACAAACTCTCAGCAACGCGGGCATAGTGGGAACAGACCTCAACATAAGAAGGGCCATATATACCAAACCCACGGTTAACATCCTGCTCAATGTGGGAAAACTAGAAATTTTCCTTAAGATCAGGACCCAAACAAGAATGTCCATTTTCAAAGTCCTAGCCAAGCAAATCAGACAAGAAAAAGAAGTAAAAGGCATCCAAGTTGGAAAAGAATAAAAGTGTCATTATTTGCAGATGGCATGATATATAGAAATATATAATTATAGAAAACCTTAAAAAAAAGATTAGTCCCGGATGTTATAAAAAAAAAAAAAAAAGAAAAGAAAACCCTAAGGATTGCACCAAAAAATTACTAGAACTGATAAATAAATTCAGTAAAGTAGCAGGATATAAAATAAACTTTCAGAAATCAGTTGCTTTTTAAAAAAAATATATATGTTTTTGATTTGAGAGAGAAAGGGAGAGGGAGAGACAGAAACAGCGATGAGAGAGAAACATCGATCGGCTGCCTCCTGCAGGGTCCCCACTGGGGATCGAGCCCACCACCGGGCATGTGCCCTGATTGGGAACTGAACCAATGACATCTTTGTGCATGGGTCGATGCCCAACCATTGAACCACACCAGCTGGGCCGGTTGCTTTTTATAGACCAATAATGACCTACCAGAAAAAAAACTAAGAAAACAATCCAATTTACAATTGCATCAAAAAATAATAAGGTATCTAGGAATTAATTTAACAATTAATTATACTCAGAAAAATATAAGACACTGGAGAAACAAGTTGAAGAAAATACAAATAAAGGAAAGCATAGACTGTGCTCATAGAGAGGAAGAATTAACTTCATTAAAATGTCCACGCTACCCAAAAAATCAACGGATTCAGTGAAATCCCTATCCAATGGCATTTTCCATGGAAGTAGAACAAATAATCAAAAAGTGTATGTGGAACCACCAAAGACCCCAAATAGCCACAGCATTCTTGAGAAAGAACGAAGTGGGAACTATCACACTACTTCATATCTCACCCACTACAAGGCACTGGAATGAAAAGACACACAGATCTGTGTGACCCTGGCCAGTGTGGCTCCGTTGGTTGAGCATCGTCCCATGCACCAATGGATCACTGGTTCAATTCCCAGTTGGGGCACAAGCCCGGTTTCGGGCTCCATCCCCTGTAGGGGGCATGCAGGAGGCAGCCAACTAATGTTTCTCTCTCTCCCTCTCCCTTCCTCTGTCTCGTCTCTGAAATCAATAAAAACATATTAATTTTTAAAAAGACACATAGACCAATGGAATAGAATACAGAGCCCAGAAATAAACCCATGCCTATATGATCAATTAATCTAATGTAATGAGATAAAGACAGTCTATTCAAGCATGGTACTGGGAAAATTGGGCAGATACATGCAAAGAAAATAAAACTAGACCACCTTCGCACACCATATACAAGAATAAACTGAAAGTGGATTAAAGACCTAAATGTAAGACTTGAAACCATAAAATTCCTAGAAGAAAACAGATGTAGTAAACTCTCTGACATGGCTCTTAGTAATATTTTTTCCAGATATATCTCCTAGGGCAAGGGAAAAACACAAATTTTAAAAATGGGTCTACATCCCACTAAACAGTTTTGTTTGTTTTTTAATCCTCACTTGTACTCTATAACTATGCATGGTGCCGGGGATCACTTCGTCCACTATGTCTAACTACCATGCTGTACACCTGACATTAATATAAAAGAATAATGAATGTCAAGTACAATTGGAAAAGAAAACAAGGCAAAGAAAGGTATGTGACTCTTATGTTAATCAAACGGGTAAAAGGTTGCTCTGGCCAGCTAACTCTATCGGTTAGAGCAGGGGTCCTCAAACTACGGCCCGCAGGCCACATGCAAATACAAATATTGTATTTGTTCCTGTTTTGTTTTTTTACTTCAAAATAAGATATGTGCAGTGTGCATAGGAATTTGTTCATAGTTTTTTTTTTAACTATAGTCCGGCCTTCCAACGGTCTGAGGGACAGTGAACTGGCCCCCTGTTTAAAAAGTTTGAGGACCCCTGGGTTAGAGCGTTGTCCATATATGCCAAGATTGGGGGTTCGGTTCTCGGTTAGGGCACAGACAAGAAACCACCAATGAATGCATAAATAAATAGAACAACAAAGATCTCTCTCTCTCTAAAGAAAAAAATCAATAAATAACAAATTTGAAAAGGGAGTGGGGGTTAAGTAAAGCTGCATTTCCTGCTTCCAGCAGTGTAGTGGATTTGACACTCTGAAAGGTCTGTATACCCCAGCAACAAGAGTCTTCATACATCAGAGTCTTTAATGTATCTCTGGGCTCACAGGAAGTAGGATAATCCTTAAAAGAACAAATACAATATCTGTGGGCTGAAACCAGAAAGTAGTAAGATGAGTGGCGTGTGACCCCGAGGGCAGTACTTCAGGGGGGAGACTGCGCCCATGGCTCAGCAGGAAGGCAGAGAAGCTGAGCCTGAGAGTTTCAAATAATGCCGCCCAGTAGAAGGATCTCTCCCACACAAAGCTTCCTGGGGCCAGGCTCAGATTTGTACAGATTGAGATCAACCAAATATCAGTTTACAAGTAAAGAAAAACAAACCACCACCAGCAAGTCATAAGAAACAATAAACATTAGATTTAGATCCGCAAGAAATTCTCATACTTGAAGAATTGGATGAATAATATAAAACATTTGTACATGAAAGTTTTTAAAAAGGAATAAAAAAACTGAGCAAGCAAAAGAAACCAGATTATAAAAAGAACAAAGTAAAATTTTAGAAATGAGTAGTATTAATTGGTTTAAAAAAAACCCTCTATGCATTGGTTAAATGACAGATTACATACAGCTGGGAAAAAAAATAACTGTAAAGCAAAGGTAAATAAATAACCCAGAACAGCACAAAGAGAGAAGAATATGAAATTATGACCAAACCATTAACTGTCTTAGGAGACAGAATGGCTGCACAGATCTTAGCAGAATCCCAGAAGCAAAGAACTAAGAGAAGCTAGGCAATATGAGTACAGGTAATGCTTGAGAATTCTTGGGAAAGATATAAACTCACAGATACACAAAGTACAGCATATTAACAAGTAGAATCATTAAAAAGAAACCCAGCTCTAGCTGGTTTGGCTTAGTGGATAGAGCATCGGCCTGCGGACTCAAGAGTCCTGTGTTTGATTCTGGTCAAGGGCACATGCCCAGGTTACAGGCTCTATTCCCAGTGGGGGGCGTGCAGGAGGCAGCCAATCAATGATCCTCTCCCACCACTGATGTTTCTATCTCCCTCTCCCTTTCTCTCTGAAAGCAATAAAAATTTAAAAAGAAAGTAAAAGAAAATAAATCCACCCTAATCACATTGTAGTAACATTTCAGATGCCAAAGACAAAATTTTTAAAGTAGCTGAGGGGAAAGATTGATGCCATGACTGCAAGATGACAAGGCTTTGCAACAGGAATGATGGAAACCAGGATACATCCGTGTAACGTTAGTTTGTAAGACAAAATAACTGTCAACCTAAAATTATGCATCCAGTAAATCTATATGTCAAGAACAAATTGAAACAAACATATTTCCAAATATAAATAAAAGTGAATTCAACACCAAGAGAGCTCTCCTAAATGAAGTGACCTTGACTATTCTAGTACCTTCCTAACTGACCTTCCCTCTCCAGTCTTCTTGAATATCAGATCGATACTTCTAAAATCACTTTGATCAGAACACTCCCCTGCTTCAAACTGCCAAGTACAGTTCTACAACCTACATGAGAAGGCCCCAGTTTCTTAGCCTGGCACTGAAAGCGCTTTACAATCTAGTTACTCTTTAATGTTCTCTCCAATGGACAATTTGGCTCCTCAATTTATTAGCTATGGCCTGGGCTAGGTAATTAACCTCGGCATCAGTTGCAAAATGAAATCGCCAAAAACTGACTGCTGAGATCAATGGAGACAGCCCAGGTAAAGCTATCAGCACAATGCCTGACACAGCGTTTTCAATAAATGGTAGCGGTTAATATTTTTATCATTATAACACATTGGTCCCAAAATACAACATATGGATTCCCAACTCCACACCTTTGCGCATACTATCCCCCCCCCCCCGCCTTAATTGGCCCTCAACACCTCCTCCTCCCAAATCTGCACTTTGTAAATCAAAATTATTCCTGCAAGTCCACTCCGTCTTGAAATTCTCCTCCCCGAGGCCAGTCCAGAACAAGTGCTTACACATCTCAATACAGAAACCTTTTACCCTAAATCAGTGATGGTGAACCTTTTGAGCTCGGCGTGTCAGCATTTTGAAAAACCCTAACTTAACTCTGGTGCCGTGTCACATAGAGAAAGTTTTTGATATTTGCAACCATAGTAAAACAAAGACTTATATTTTTGATATTTATTTGATATATTTAAATGCCATTTAAGAAAGAAAAATCAACCAAAAAAATGAGTTCGTGTGTCATAGGTTCACCATCACTGCCCTAAATGCTACTGTTAGCTATCTAAATTGCATGTTCCTTCTGGAATGGAAAAGAGTTCATCTTACATTTCCCTGTTTTGCCCGAGGAAAGCTTTATTGCCATGAAAATGGAGATTCCCAGGTAAATAGGAATTCACGGATTAAGTTCCAGCACCCGGTCGAGATACCTTAGAGGGGGAAAGAAAAAAGAAAAAAAAAAGGCAGCTGTTTGAGGGTTTGTGCACTCTTGGTTTTGTACTCCTCCCGACAGCTGCACTTCATTCTGAGGACATTAACCACGTTCTTAGAGAAGATATCCAGCAAGGAAGTCCGTGGTGGCAGGAAGAATTGATAAGGGCCATCGGCTGAGGCTACTTCAGGAAACACCTTTCGGCGCCGGCTGTCCAAGGAAGTCCATTTGTCTGGCATTCCCCTCGCCCACGGCTGAGAGGCAGGCCCTCCAGGAGTGGCCGGGCCAGCACAAAGCAGGCGCTCGATAAACGTGGGCTGACTAAACAGGCAGACCGACGCCACCACTCAGATGATTTTGTTAGTTCATAAAGGGGGGGGGGGGGCAGGAGAAGGGGGGAGACAAGTGCTCTCGTCAGCTCTTTTAGTTTTCCAGTTAACCATTTGCTGGGGATGACACAGCTGGCTTCCCCACCCAAAAGCAATGACAGCAAATCTCTCCGATGAGTCACGAAGAATGCAAACTGAACTTCAAGGCGGCCCCTCCTTCATCCACTGTGACTGACACCAAGGGGCTAGCAAAAGGCACCATCCACATGCTACCATGTGAAATTAAGTTCCCGCATTTTAAAATAAAATCCTTACTAGTGTCAAATTTAAAAACCCACTATTTATCCATTCGAGGCCAAGACAAAACGCACTTCTTTCCATTATATAAAAGCATCCTCATTAAAGAAAACTTCAAAAAAAAAAAGATGAAAGCATCGGCTAGGAAAAGGGAAGAGTAGAAAACCATGGGCCATGAGATGTACCACTCAAACACAGCACCTAGCAATATTCTGATTCACTTTTTCCAGGTTCCCGCCCCCTAAGCATTAGATGTCTTGTGTAATTGTAACCACTTGATATATACTAATCATACTTGCAGCTTGTGCCACTTAAATTATAACATAAGCATTTCCCATGTTCTTCTTCTTAACCTTGTATAACTGCACAGAGTAGATGGTAGAAAGATTTTTAAACTAAACCAAGTCAAGCAACACTTGCCTTTCTTTTTCTTCCACAGACACTACTGTGGTAAAAACTAAGAATTTCTCAAAGTTTCTGGGCCGCTGGAACTAAGATAAGAAGCATTCAAAAGGCCTGGACACATAGGCAGTGTTTAAGAAATGTTAACTGAGTTTCAAGTGACAACGAGAATAGTTACTCTAATCATCTCTGAAAAGAGACAAGAGAAATTCAATTCAGCCTCTGTTCTCAACAAACTTTTTCTATCGCTGACAAGATAAAATGCATTTGCACCCAACAACTGAAGCCCAATATAGTTGACAATGCACTCATCCTGGCTCCCCCCGAGGGCTGGGGGTGCTGTCTTCATTCTGCACCCCCAGCATGAAGAACGGTGCAGCAGGTGGCACACTACAGATACTCAGGATGTTCTACTGCACTGAACTGGACTAGAGCTCTGAGCCAGACGGAGAGCTCTGCTCAGTGAGACAGGCGAGGATCGCTGGGAGCTGGGGCAAAGCACACAGCACGGATATGGCAGATTTGGGTTTTGGCAACGATGTGCAGGAAGAAGGCTGAACCAAAGGAGCCTTGGGATTCTCTGAAAACAAAAGGTGATGTTGAAAAAGACCGCATGCTCCTAATTTATTCAAAAGTTTGATGTTTTGTCCCGACCAGCGTGGCTGAGTGGTTGAGTCTATGAGTCTCCTGAGTCTATGAATCAGGAGATCATGGTTCGATTCTTGGTCGGGGCACAAGCCCGGGTGGCAGGCTCCATTTGAGCAGGAGGTAGCCCATCGATAATTCCCTCTCATCATTGATATTTCTCTCTCCCTCCCTCTCCCTTCCTCTCTGAAATCAATTACACACACACACACATCTATATCTATATCTATATTTATATCTATATCTATACCTATATCTATATCTACTTTAATGTTTGATGTTTCTACACAACCAGCATTGAAACCCCTGCTGTACATATTAACTACTCACAGGAAATATATAACCCATCATCGATACTCCTTAAAAACAAAGAAAACACACCAACACAAAATAGGGCAGCGTTCCTTATCATGGAGACCAGGACTCATTCTCAGGATGCTTTCTGTGTGAAAAGGCAAGTGGCAGAAGCAGTAAATGAAGGCTTTAGATATCACTGTCGACTTCCAGAGTCGGTACTGTCCTTGCTAAACTACGTGGAAAAGAATGTGCTTGCCCAAGCTTTCCGATCTCTACTCCAGCGAGGCGATGTGCACACAGTTAGCTTTCAGAGGGTAGATACAGAAGACTTGCAATCTGCATGCAGCTCTAACAGCATCATATTCACACCACCTGATTGCAAACATAGCTTAAAAAAGAGAAGCTGGGGGGAAGAGATTAATCAAAGAACTTATATGCATATACGGATGCAGACAATAGACAAGTGAAGGCCTGGGGTGAATCCGGAGCCTGGTGGAGGTATGCAAAGGTGGGGGGGTGGGGGACACATGGGTAACTCTCACCAATAGAACAAACTGAAGAGAGAAAGAATGCAACTTCATGACTAGGGTATCATTCAGCAGACGCCATACATCCTAACTTCCTTCACACGTGTTTTCCTTTCTTCTACTCCACTTGTGCTCTGAAAAAATCCAGAGAATGTATAGAGAAGGAATTTGCTAATATCACATCTCTAACAGCTGCCAGTTGGATGTACTAAATCCACCGCTTCTTCAGTTACATTATCTGGTCCTTTCAGAAACTGTGCTTAATACAAATCTGGTTTCCTTCAAAAGAACGGATTTAAGCCTACCCTACGGGGCCGCCTTTAGAGAAGCTGCAGCGAGCCTAGGAGTTGGGTGTAGGATCATTCCTCCGGGATGTAACCGCCATTTCTTACGATTACGTGTTTCTAACAGCTATCCATCGGGCTCCCTAGCCTGAAGCACCAAGAACAAATGCCTAGCAAACAGTCATCAGCGTCACAGCTGCCGTGAGGCGCTGCTTGCATCAGCAGGTGGTCCTTGTTTTTCTGAAAATACACGCACCTTCCAATCATGATCACACCTAGCAGACCATTTAAAAGAATTAAAATAGCATTAAAAAATGGGTTATTTTTTAAAAAATGTTTCAAGAGTTCAAACACATGCAAATAGAAAGTTGAGAACTTTTTTTCCCTTTGTTTTCTTTTTCAAAAACATCCTGGAAGTTTTGATTTTCAAATTTTGTTAGGCTTCAGCACACTGTCTTTCCCAAGAATGCAAACTGTTACTGTTTTAATGCTAAATGGAGCACTTCCCTCTAGGACAGTGGTTCTCAACCATCCTAATGCCGCGACCCTTTAATACAGTTCCTCATGTTGTGGTGACTCCCAACCATAAAATTATTTTCGTTGCTACTTCATAACTGTAATTTTGCTACTGTTATGAATCGTCATGTAAATATCTGATATGCAGGATATATTTTCATTGTTACAAATTGAACATAATTAAAGCAAAGTGATTAACCACAAAAACAATATGTAATTATATATGTGTTTTCCGATGGTCTTAGGCAACCCCTGTGAAAGGGTTGGCGACCCACAGGTTGAGAACCGCTGCTCTAGGACATCCAAGATTTGGGAGCCTGACAGTAATAATCTTTTTTTAAAAAGACATATGGCAGAACATTTGTAAACTTGAATTGCACCTGTCACCCATTCGACAAAAGAAATATTTTATATACAAACCACATAGCTCTGAACATTTGATAATTCGGTTAAACTGATCCATAATAAGAACGCCACTATCAAATGGAATAATACAAGAAACCAAAAACTGGATTAACACCAACTGTTGAAGATTTCCAAATTACATCTCCCTTAGCACGTTACTGAATTTTTCTGTGCTTCTGTGTGTGTTTTTCCATTCACAAAATGGGAAAAAGTAATAGCAAACATCTTAGAGTGGTTATTAGTATTAAATGAATTAATACATGTTAAATTCTTATAATCCAGCCTGACTAAAGGAAACGAATACAGAATGTTTGTATTATACTGGGAACCCAGCGTGTTTTGTTTTTTTTAAATAAGAATACAAAAAAGCAATAGCAATTAAAGAGTAAATTTTTTAAAAAGACACAGCTATCATGACTTGTGGAAGAATACGGTTTTCAAGCTCCTAGAAATATATTTAGAACATAAATTAATGGAAAAAGAGCCCTGACCGGTTTGGCTCAGTGGATAGAGCGTCAGCCTGCGAACTCAAGGGTCCCAGGTTCGATTCCGGACAAGGGCATGTACCTTGGTTGCAGGCACATACCCAGTGGGGAGTGTGCAGGAGGCAGCTGATCGATGTTTCTAACTCTCTATCCCTCTCCCTTCCTCTCTGTAAAAAAAATCAACAAAATACATTTTTTTAAAAAAAAATTAATGGAAAAAGAGCTCCCTCCTGAATAAATACGTATGTCCCTTCAAAGAGAGTTAACACATCCTACCACCTTGATTCTTTGTCACTGGTCCTATTTTGCAACATGGGATCCTTTCTCCCCTGCTCTCCAGGTAAATCTCAGCCCTTTAAATCAAGAAAGCCACCAACGAGCTCCTCCAGGAGGGCTAAGAGATTATGGGTCTGTGAAGTCCCTAGCATCTTCCAGTTTTATTTAAAAAACAAAACAAAACAAAACAAAAAAACACCGCGTTGAAACTCATTCCTGAACGAAACTGCCAATGGCTCCTGCAATAGAAACTGCCAGCTTTCATGTGCGCGGACCCTCTGCAACAATAGGGAGTTGTTCCCTCTGTGAATAGGACAGTGTCCGTGTGACCGACGAAGCCGGGAGCCGGGCATTCCTGACACCCTTGTCCCCCGGCTAGCCTCCGGCCACTTAGATCACTCGGCCACGTACCTTTCTGGAAATGACTTCCAGGCAAAGTCTAGGGTGGATAGTTCCCCCCTGAAACGCTATCCTTCATCACAGAGCCCCGTTTTCCCAGCTTCTGTCCCAGGGACACACACCCCCTCCCCCCTTCATTGCCACCGTTGTGGGCACTTGCACGTGAATGCGCATCACACACAGGAATGCTTTGTTCTCCTCCCCTACCCCCCCCCCCCCAATTCTGAGACAGTCCCCTCGCGTGTTCACTTGCATATTCCGCAAAACATCACGGGAGGACAATGGTAGGGAAGCCAGACAATGAAACGACCGCAGACCCGGGGAAGAAGTGTGGGGTACAGTCCGTGGTGGGAATGGGGTGGTGTCTGCTGCCCCCCTGACCTGGAATAGAGACTGGCCTTCGGTCTTCGCTTTCTTATCTAGCCAGTGGCTTAGGGAAACCCAGCTCCCCAAGTTGTTATAAAAAGACCAAGAACACGCTAGTTCCCAAGCGCCCCGGGCCCAGGACGCGCGCCCTCGCTCCTCGGAAGCTATTTCGGTCCTTCTGTCCAGCTGTCCCGGGACACGCGACTCTGGTGGGAATTCCCGACAGTGGGAAGGGCGCGCCGGGCTCCCCGGCGCCTCGCTGCGCCCCGATCGGAGCGGCCCCCCGGGCGCCGGGTCGGGGTCTGCGCGCGCTCCTCGCTCGGGCGGGAGACCGGCGAGTCCTGGAGTGAGACCCGCGCCGTTTTCTTCGCACGAAAGTTGCGTTCGCCCCGGCGGAGTCCCTTTGTTTACCGCGCGACCCAAGGGAGCCGGAGGGAGCGGGGCCAGGAGCCCGGTGGGTGCCGGGCGGGCGCCGGGGGACCCCGCAGGCCGCCCACCGGCCTCTCCGCGCGCCGCCCGCGCCGGGGTCCCCCGCAGGGTGCCCCGCAGGGTCCCGCGCCCGGTCGGGCCCAGCTCCGCCACAGCAGCCCGGCCTCCCGCCCGGACCCCGCCTCGAGGCCCGGACCCGAATCCTCTCCCCGGGACCCGAGTCCTCTCCGCCGCGGAGCCCGGGCCGGGACCGCTATTCCCGCCTGGATGGGCTCCAGCCGCTCGGCCCGCTCGGCTCCCATCGCCCCCCGGCCCCCCCTCCCACGGGCAGCAGCACACTCACCCCTGAAGAGCAGCAGAAGGAAGAAGTCGGGCAGCCGCGCGCGGAGCAGGAGCCCCCGACGCCGCCGCCGCAGCGCCATGTCGAGAGAATACGAGGGGTCGCGAGCGTGCGGCGCGGCCAGGCTTCCCCGCGCGCGCGCATGCGCCCAGCCCGCCGGACCCTGCTACCCGCCCCCAGTTACCATGGCGACCAACGGGCCGGCTGAGCCGTCACCATGGTGACAAAGAAAGCTGAAGTCTGGTTACTATGGATGCAGGGATGCCCTGGACCTGGGCCCACAGGGTCTGTTTCAGTGAATTGGGTGGGAGGAAGTAAAGAAGGATGTTCAAGAATGAGGTGGGGTGAATTTCCACAGCTATAAGCTGAAGACATCACTACAGATCGGAGCGGGAGCGCTCAATTAAAACTTGGAAAAGTTAAGAGCTTCTGATTTTACAAAAAAGGATGCAGCCCAGTTATCTTGGAAGCATTATTGCCCAACTTCAAATCTGATGAAAGGAAAAAGCTCAGAAATCTATATAAAACATAACCAACACGTATATTTTACGGTACATAAAAATGACATCCTCAAATAAGCATAGCCCTGGCCGGGTGCTCAGTGGTTAGAGCCTCGGCCTGAGGATTGAAGGGTCACGGGTTTGATTTCTGGTTAAGGGCAAGTGCCTGGGTTGCAGGTTCCCCAGCCTTGGTAGGGGCACTCGCAGGAGGCAACCAGTCTCTCTCTCTTTCTCTCTCTCTCTTTCTCTCGCATCCATAGACGTTTTTCTCTCTCTGCACCCTTCTCCCTCCCTTCCACTCTCTCAAGAAATCAATGGAAAAAATATCCTCAGGTGAAGACTAAAAATTATGATAAAGCCCTGACCAGTTTGGCTCAGTGGATAGAACGTCGGCCTGTGGACTGAAGGGTCCCAGGTTCGATTCCAGTCAAGAGCATGTACCTTGGTTGCGGGCATATCCCCAGTAGGAGGTGTGCAAGAGGCAGCTGATCAATGTTTCTCTCTCATCAATGTTTCTAACTCTATCCTTCTCCCTTCCTCTCTGTAAAAAATCAATAAAATATATTTAAAAAATAATAATGATAAAAATAAAATAAGCATAATTTGTTTCTGTGGTAGATAAAAGAATGATGGTATACCTAATTTTTTTCCTGCAGGAATTCAGACTAATTATTTGCTCTGGTTTCTGAATATTGGGACATGGTAAGGCTAGGGAGCAAAAATGGAGCAAAATCTTTTGAGGACAAGTGATAAGATGAAGGAAGAGAAGGATAAAATATCCTGGAAACTGGACCTAAGGATGCAGGTGGTTTTGAATGTCATTTAATACTATGGAAAATTTTGAAATAGCATGTATTATATCTAATATAGAAAGTACATTTTAATGTTCCAGGAAATGATTAAAACCTAATGTTGAGTTTAGTGATTAGTAAAATATGTTAATTTCCAACAACTAATATATTTTCATGTATAACTTAAGGGCTTCAATTTTTCATAGAGCCATCCTAAATTTATTTTAGTGTTTTTAGTTTTTACAACATAGAACAGTATGTGTGTATAATTTACATATGTACTAAATGATATATATTTTAAAATTTATAATATATGCAAATATCAAAAAAAACATGATATAGATTGAGGTTGTTGCCCAGTTTATGTTCCAAATGCTTTATAATGGCTCAAACCTTTGTGAGTATGAAGTAATTACATTCCTCCAAATCTCATGAAGACAGAATAAAAATTTAAAAAAACAACTCAATCACCTACTATGATTCCATTTGTCTTTCATTTCCCAAAGCTTCTTTTTGTTCCAGTCCCAAAGTCACAAGTTAAATGAATACATCGCTAAAGACTATTTCCACTGGCCTGTGGCAAACATGTAAAAATTATTTTGTGGTGGTGGTCTCTCTCCCTTCATCAAACACATAATAGAGAAATTAAAAGAGAAAAATTAATCTTCGGCCCATGGACTATTTTTCCTTCTGCTCTCGCTTTCCTCTAGTACTTCCTGTCACTCCTGGTTAGACCGCCAGCATCCTTGCCTAACTGAAGGAACCATTTTTTTACCTGGGAAGTGTGAGATGGTGTCTGACTGTGGACAGAGGACAGTTTTCAGAAATCAATGCACCCTTTCTCCTGCCGGATTGCCTGCGCCCGCACGATGAAATGGCTCTGTTAATTAAATGGTCTTCTGTCCTAGGAGATCTTTTGAAAGTCAGAACAAGATCACAGAGAGGCACCATGAATTTTCTATCAGGAGCAGAGATTCCTACGAGAGGGGATGCAGGTACTTCATTGTAAAACATTGATAATCCTCCCCAGATGGAGTCTGCGACTGAGAGACACGGTCCTGCAATGGAGCCCAATTAGCGATGCACCAGGACAGGGACGGATGCCCTTGGCTGTCAGGTGGCCTGCTCCTCCTTAGGAGTGCATTGTTCAGAAGGGAAGCCGAGCTTTGGATGCATCTAGTGCAGTGATGGCGAACCTTCTGAGCTCGGCGTGTCAGCATTTTGAAAAACCCTAACTTAACTCTGGCGCCGTGTCACCTATAGAAATTTTTTGATATTTGCAACCACAGTAAAACAAAGACTTATGTTTTTGATATTTATTTTATATATTTAAATGCCATTTAACAAAGAAAAATTAACCAAAAAAAAATGAGTTCGTGTGTCACCTCTGCCACGTGTGTCATAGGTTCGCCATCACTGCTAGTGAGCAGGGTTGTGGAGTCTGTGCTTCCATCATCACATTATCCAACTGAACGTGCTTCTTTCTCGTGTGTGGCTTACTCAGGAGACATACGTTTCTTAAAAGAGCTCAGTGAACGACATATGCTTGTGCTAAACTTGAGCAAGAGCATTTTGCAATCCGTTTCTGTGGCAGCATAAAGTGCAAATCTTATGTGGCAAACGGAAAGGGGGGTTTCCCGAGGGACTCGCCTCTGAACGGACTGGAGAAGTCCGGGAGGCAGCAGTCACGGGAAGGGGAACGTGGGCTCTGGAGTCTGATGGGCCCTGATTCAAATTCTTCGTTTTCATAAATTTGGGGAAGTTACCTACCTCCTCTAAGCCTTGGATTCCTTGTCTGTAAAACAGGGAGAACAATATCCACCTCAAATGGTCCGTGTGAGAATCATCTGAGATAAAGGTCTGGAACATACTAGGCTCTCCGTCTATGTTTATTGCCCATGTCCCTTCCCTTTCCTACTATTTTAGTTCAGATCGGGCAAAATGGTTATAATATTCCTGGAGAGTCTCCGCCCCCCCCCCCCGCCCCTCAATTGATTTCAGAAAGGAAGGGAGAGGGAGAGAGAGTTTAGAAACATCTATGATGAGAGAGAATCATTGGTCGGCTGCCTCCTGCATGCCCCACACTGGGGATGGAGTTCGCAACCCGGGCGTGTGCTCTTGACCAGAATCGAACCCAGGAACCTTCAGTCCGCAGGCCGATGCTCTATCCACTGAGCCAAACCGGCTAGGGCCCAAGTTGTTTCTTTGAGGCAGTGAAGAAGCAGGGATTGGCTGGGTGCCCGTCCCAAAGCCAGGGGAAGGTGACGGGGACAGCTAGTAAACAACACTCTACAGACCTTCAGGAAGGACACAGGGTGAGATAAAACAGACCGGGTCTTTCTCTCTCCCTCTCTCTCTCTCTCTCTCTCTCTCTCTCTCTCTCTCTCTCTCTACTTGACCTAAAGAATATTTCCACTGGCCTGGGGCAAAGGTGGGAAACTTTTATTAATCAGTGCTTCCGCTGAGGCCACAGGAAAAGGTTCCAGACATGCACGCACAGTATCTGAATTGTCCTAAATCCAAGCCCAGGGTGAGAAGATTAGGGGTGGGGTGTGCCTCCAGGACACTTCGACTACTCTGCTTACAGATTGGGGGTATTTTCCTCCTAACCTTCCCATCAGAGGTCATTTTCTCTTCACACAGATTTTACCATCCGGTGTTCCTTCCGGGGGCACCAGCCAGAGACCGGGGCCTTGCACCCCCTCAGAGCCCCTTGCAAGGTCAACGCCTCCCACAGGGTTTGCGCTATGGGCCCAGGGGCCTGGTGCGGTGACTGTGCCGTTTCCTTCCCAGGAGGGAAGGCGATCTTTTCTGGCTGCCCATGCGGAGAAACTGTTTCAGGACAGGAAATAGGGGCGTCTGATTCCACTTCCAGATGTCTAGCAGGACGAGGATTATACTAGAGAAGCGCCCCCCTCCCCCAGAGATTATTCAATATCATGCTTCTTTTTGTTGTGGTTGTTAATTCTCAACCAAGGATATTTTTCCATTGATTTTCTTTTTGGGGGGGGGGAGGGGAGAGTAGAGAGAGGGAAAGACAGAAACATCAATGTGAGAAACACATTGATTGGTTGCCTCCTGCATGAGCCCCCAGGGCTCAGGGCAGGGAGGAGCCTGCAACCAGGGTATGTGTCCTTGACCGGAATCGAACCCGGGACCCTTCGGTCCGCAGGCCAACGCTCTGTCCTCGGAGCCAAACCGGCCAGGGCAATACCATGCCTCTTAAGCGATCAAATAATGCTCTAGGTAAGCCTCTCGAGTTTCTCCTTCGTCCGGTGGAATTAAATTCCCACAAAATGTGGGACTGGGAGGAGCGGATAGGTTTGGTCCTCCAGGGTGATGTCTGGTCCTCACAGCGCTCAAGAGCGCAGCAGACGTATCCAGTGGGGATGGCCACTCCCAGCCAACAGAGCACCTAGGCCCTGAATACCTCCAGGACTCCACACCCTGACACGCTGATGTCTCGCCTTTTCCCAGTCGTTTTTCCAAGGTAGGCTTTGTTTTCTGGCCGGTCACTGTTCTCTAGAGTTGCCCTGGCCAGTGCCCTCCAGGCCTAGCGCTAGCTCCTGCCCAACATAGACCCCGGGAGGGACAAGGAGCTCCGCTAAGCATTAAATACTCGTTGTGCACCCTCATGGGGTGGCCACCCGACTGCCACCAGCTTAGTATAAGCTTCATCCTTTTTCATTTGGGGTGTTCTCCTGGTCTCCAGGAACCTGCACGAAACTTCTGAATCTAACTTAGAGCTCTAGATCCAGTCATCAGAAAATAAACATCACCACGATGAAAGGTCAAGCAGAAATAAGAGAAATTAGGAAGTATTTGGAAGCGAGTGACAATGAAGACACTATGTAGTACAACTTGCAGGATGCAGCTCGTGGAGCACTTAGAGAACGCTTTCTTTTCAAAATGGCGAGCGGGACAGGCTATGGAACAATAGCAGGTGCTCAATACATATCTGTGGAATGAATGAACGCAAGACGCCTGCGTCCTGCAGAACTAACATCAGCTCAGGCCATTCTGCTCCATTCTGCGGCGGCTCCTTCTGACCTTCAGCCTGCAGTTCAATTCCCTGAAAAAGTCGTGGCTGGAAAAAAGAAGCCATTTTGTCGCAAACATTATGCCATGACATGTCATTAGGACATCCTCAGCGAGACCCGTGAATCTAGACACCCTGAGTAATTTGAACTTTTATACCGTGTCCGGCTCTCTCAAGTCTGAAGTTCCCCACGTGGTCCCTGTTGCCTGCATTGCCCGCCCCCTAAGCCCCGTCAGTTTCCTAGCTCTAACATGTCCTCTGGGAGCCACTCGAAGCTCCTATCGTGTCCTCCTGATGGAAGAATTTTCTGACCCCACTGTTCCCTCCAAGATGACTCAGCGGCCCCCTTCTGTCCTGCCACAATACGCTGCATTGCATGTGCATCTATCTTACACTTTACCACATTGTATGGCGACGCCATCTTTCCTCTGTAGTCCTCCCCAGACTTCTAGAGTTCAATACCGCTTTCACCCTTTTTTCTTTTCTAGTGTATGCCCTCAAGACGGTCCTTCCTCTCTAAGTGCTCCGTGAGCTGCATCCTGCAAGTTGTGCTACATAGTGTCTTCATTGTCACTCGCTTCCAGATACTTCCTAATTTCTCTTATTTCTGCTTGACCTTTCATCGTGGTGATGTTTATTTTCTGATGACTGGATATAGAGCTCTAAAAATATCCATTGTGCTTCTTTGCTTTTTTATGAACCTTAGCTATCAATTTCTGAAAAAGTTTCGTAAAAATACCACAGTGATTCTGAGTTTCTCATGATCTCATTCTAATTCTGTCCAAATGCTTTTAATTTTTTAACCCCGTGGCAGGAGCATTCTACTCTCTTTGGTGACATCATGAAGCATGGATGTAGCTTTGACCCTCCCATTGCCTCCACTCCTCTCTCTCTCTCCCTCCCCCCCCCACCCCCCCCAGCTTCACCAGAAGAATGCAACCCTTGCCTCACTTCAATGCTCAAGTTCCCTGGAGACATAGCTGCTCTCCCACACTGGCCTGTTAAACATTTTCCTCCAAACACAGTCCTCTCCACGATGAAATCATGGCAAACACGAGATCCTCTGTTGCATCTCCAGGCAGCCAGGCTCTCCCTATCACATCCTCCAGCTGGAGGACCAGGGGTCAGGGCTTATGTCCGTCTCTACATTTGTTCTTCGGAGGGCCTACTCTGTAAACCAACGTTAACTTTAGACTGTCATAAAGAGCAAAGAGCATTTATCTGAGCAGACGGAGCTGCAGCCCAGCAGAAATCATTTTGGGTAGCCACCTTCATTGTGCTCTACCAAGATACAACAGAGGCCATCTTCTACAGAGAAAGTTTCTGCCTAAATCCCCAATTTTATGCCGACGAGGTTTCCAAATTATACAGTTCTGATTGGTCCAAATCCTGACATTCTGGTTGGTTGGTGTAGATGCAAATAAGGATACAATTTCTGTGGTTCTGATTGGCCATGGTAGGTCTCAGTCCATTGGTAGGCAGGTGAAACCAGGGCTCATGTGCACTGGGTGACACAGAAAGTATTAAAAAAACTCAGAAGGCAGAAGAAAAGCAGGACGTGTGCAGGAAGCCAAGAGCTCAGTCTGCGGTTCTCCCCGGTGCACAGAGCATGTGTAGAGCCCCTGCCAGCAATGGCCATGAGGCTCTTACTATTCATACAATTGAGATCCTCCGTTGACCATGGGGAGTTCCTCTCAGCAGCTAAATTCCTTCTCAGGGTCACATCACCTGAATCTTTCTTGTTGGGGGCCCGAATCTACATAGTAGTTACTTAATAAACATGTTAGAATGTTGAGAAAAACATGCCGTAGCCAGTTTGGTTCAGTGGATAGAGCATCGGCCTGTGGACCAATGAGTCCCGGGTTCAATTCTGGTCAAGGTCATGGACTTCGGCTGCAGGCTCCTCCCCGGCCCAGGCCCTCGTCTAGGCACATGCAGGAGGCAACCAATCGATGTGCTTCTCTCACATCAATGTTTCTCTCTGCCTTTCCCTCTCTCTTCCACTCTCCCTAAAAAGTATATAAATAAATAAGAAGAGGAATGTTAGGAAAAACACAGTCACATAGGTGTTGTAATGACCTGTTACTGAGCCCCTTAGAACAATGACTCCTTCTAAGCACACTATCTCTGCTTAGAATGATGAAGGAAGCCTTTTTCCTACAGCTGCAGAAATAACTGTATAAACGTTGCCACCCTCCATCCGTTAAGCATCCATGTAGCACACAGCATACTGTTTTGTGTCTAGTACTGAGCTAGGGACCAGAGACAATGTGGGCACAATTTCCGTCTTCAAAGATTCCACAGTCTGGTGGGAGAAACGGGGGTAGGGTGGGGAACAATTACACCTCAGGGTTCAGTCACTCACAGAAGGAGCCACTGCAGACAGCAGCGCACAGGGACGTCCTGAATAAAACATAACAGAACAATTAAATGCGCATTGGGCTTGAAACGGGGAAGACATTCCCAGGTGACAGGCCCAAGGAAGAAATTTAAAGCCAAATAGCAGGCTTGCAAACTCAAGCCACGTTAAGGTGAAGAGAAAGAGGGGGCGCGTCCCAGGACTAGGAGCAGTGAACACCCAGGTGGGTGAGGGGACTGGTCCTAGTGCAGCTGCACAACCAGTGGGTCCGGGCTGCCTGTCACTACTTGAGCCAATGAAGCAGAGACAGGGTTGAATCACATATGAGCATTTACTCCAATAATGCCGGCAGCGTGGGAGAGCAACAGGTCATCCACAAGAATCTGCTCTGCCCCTACCCATGAGCCAGCTGCTTATACTGGGCAGGAGGCAACGATGACGTGAGAGAGTAAGAATTGCAGGCATGGGAAAGCAGGCAAGGTATAATTGTCACAGGTTACAGGCAACGAGGGACTAGACTGTTCCAGCCACGAGGTTGTAAATCTTTCCATCATGGTAGGCAGTTCTCGGGGCAGGAGGATGGATTGCATTCCAATGTTTGCGCCCATGTCCCCAGGCGTACAACTCTCAGCCAGGTCAGAATGTGTTTTCTCTAATCAGGACAGAGCAATCGCCCTGGCTGGTTTTGCTCAGTGGATAGAGCGTCGGCCTCCGGACTGAAGGGTCCCGGGTTTGATTCTGGTCAAGGGCACATACCCGGGTTGTGGGCTCGATCCCCAGTAGGGGGCGTGCAGGAGGCAGCCAATCAATGATTCTCTCCTGTCATTGATGTATCTCCCTCTCCCTTCCTGTCTCTCTCTAAAAAAAAAAAAAAAAAAAAAAATCAATAAAAATATATTAAATTTTAAAAAAAGAACAGAACAATCATGGTTAACAGACCATGATTAATATTTCCTATAATTGTAGCTAGTCCCCAATATTCTACTTCTGCCCCTAATATTAGGGCCTGTTACCAGCGGGACTTTGGTATGGAAATCTCTGCCCTACTCAGGAAGCCATGGGTAAGAAAACATCTCCATCCATCCGCTTGTGCCCTAGCCTCTGAGGGGAAACGTTTCCTCTAAGAAACTCAAACTCTCCGGCCTTGTCGCCTTCTCCTGTGGGGTATGAGCTCACACTATTTCCCCAAGGTCCCCAAATTAATGTGAAACCTGTTCTCATACCGGGGACACCTAGCAAGGGGTAGAAGCAAGCACCTAACTCTCCCTCGCGTGTCCTGAGAGCATGAAGGCCTCACGGAATAAGACAGTCCCTGAGGAAGGCTAACCATCATCACACAGGCCACAGAGGAAACACCCAGCCAAGAGGCAGAGGTGGCATATCCAACAAGAGAGAGAATCAGGCCCCTCCGATGTGAAAAAAGATGGTGGGAGATGTGCCATATAGAACAAGGGTTCCGGTTCCAGAGGCATAAAATAAGACCAAGGAAAAGGCAGTGACTGGAGCGGCAACGGCTCAGAATTTTCCCGACTTGATGAAAGACATGTGTTTAAAAAAAAAAAAAAAATTTGCAGGATTCAACCTCTTCCAAGAATGTGACCTTTAAACACTGAATCTGAAATTTCCTGATTAGCATTCGTGAGGCGGTCTCCGTGAAAAAACCCCTGTGGCTCTCTAACCCCCAAAGAAGACATCCTGGACTAAGCCATCCTTTCTTTTCCTTTGCTAAATAACCACCCTCTCCCCCTTCTCCCCCCCCCACCCCCCCCCGCCCCCCGCTGCACACACACACACACCCCTTCTTTCTATAAAAACCTTCCACTTTTCTTTTTTAATCCTCACCTGAGGACATTTTTCCCCCTTGATTTTTAGAGAGAGAGGAGGGGGGGGGGGGAGAGAGAGAAATATCAATGATGAGAGAGAATCATGGATCGGCTGCCTCCTGCACTCCCCACACTGGGGATTGAGCCCACAATCGGGGCATGTGCCCCAACCGGGAATCGAACCGCGACCTCTTGGTTCATAGGTCCACGCTCAACCACTGGGCCACACTGGCCGGGAAAGCCTTCCACTTTTGTACGACCCCTCAGAGTACACTTCTAGTTGCTGACAACAATTGCTGGATGCTGCCCAATTCATAAACCACTTCATGAGACCGATTAGATATTTAAGTTCAATTGGTTAAATTTGTGTTTTTTTTTTAACACATGAGTTGTTAGTGTGAAGAAGCTATCCCAAACACAGTATCCCGGGTACAGGACTGTTTCATTTTGTTGAGTCATCCCCTAGCCATGTGGGTTATTCCTAGAGTGAAATATTAGAGCCCCAAACTAAAAGTAAATTCTTTAAGTTAGTTGGGTTGGAAAGATAGACTATTTACAAGGGAACAACAGTAATGGTAGAGGCTGGAACAAAATGGAATAATTACTTCAAAGTGTCACAGTGGGAATTGGAATCCACCCCACCATTCATTTAACATTGTTTCTGTAAGTGCTGACTCTGACTAATATGTAGCTTGTAGATAAACAGCATGTTTGTATAAGAGGTTTTAAAGAAATACTAGACAAAAATAATATATAAAAAAAACTAGAGTTGGAAGAGATTTGAAGCATGGGGAGGAAGGTAAAGGTTTAAATTAAATTTAAACTTTTAAAGCCTTTAGTTGAAACATGTTTTTTTCTTTAGCTCATTTTATTATATAAAAAAAAGCAGTATATAATACATACAAAATATGTGATTGTGTTATTGATAGGGGCTTTGGTCAAGAGTAGGTTATTAGTAATTAAGTTTTGGAGAAGTCAAAAGTCATATGTAATATTTTTCATCACCATTTATCCTATTTCCTCTTCCACCTCCATTAGCTTAAACATTTAAGCAAAACTCTTAAAAGGATAGAAATAAAACACACAACTTGCAAATTAGTAGAGTAGGTGAATAAGGAAAGGGCTTTCCATTTTAGGCTAAATTATTTGTCATTTATTCCATAGGCGATAGAACTACCGTAGGCATTCTAACAGCTAACTCCAGCTTGTGCTCCCCTGACCCACCCACGCATAATAAATCCATATATTTTGGAGTTGTTGACAGAAGGAATGTCCAAATCTATAGAGAATTTTTATGAGTTTATTTGAGCCAAGCTGATAACAATGGCCAGGAAGCACAAATCTCAACAAATTCTCTGAGAATGCTGCAGAGAATGTCAGTTTTACAGCTTATTTTATACACTAGAATCAAAGGTGGAGGTGGGGGGCGGGGGCGGGGGGTTGACGTGAAATTTATTGGTGGTAGGTTAGGGAGGCAGGAGAAAACAAAGGGAGGAAATCTTTGTTTGAGATGGAATAAAAGGTAAAATGGTGAGACATCCTGCGTGGACACTGGTGGGTGCAGGAAGAGTTCATAGGTACCATTTACAGCTCATAGAGATGGTCTTTGGGGAACAAATAACGTGCCTCGAGCTCTCAGGAGATGGGTGTGCCCTGAGGGACCTGGAAAAGGAAATGTCGCTGACATTTCAAGGTCTGTTATCTTAGATGCAAAAAGACAATAAGCCAGCTCTTATTAGGGGAAGACTGACCTTTGTAAAGGAAGCTGCAGGCCTGGGATGGGACTACCCACATGACTGGCTTCTACTAGGTGGACCGGGTAGTAACGCGGATTTCTTTCAATCGATGGAGTTGCACGTGTGTTGATATAGATGCGATTTGTTATGTATGCGATTTTGTTGTAGTGCTCCTTCAGATGACCACTTGTTCCGATCGATGGCACGCGCGCTTTCTGAGCAGCACTTCACACGTACGAAGAAGTGGAAAATCGGGTCTCTGAATGGTCTGCCTCACTACTAGAAAAGTTCTATTGGGACGGTCTCCACAAATTACCCGAAAGATGGGGGAAATGTGCAGCTAGCGATGGACATGACTTTGAATGAAGCACTTTTGATGTTTCTCTTGAAATTATCCTGTTTTCTTTGATTACAAAATCCGCATTATTACGGTTAATAATGCGGATCAACTCTTCACCGGTTAATAATGCGGATCAACTCTTCACCGGTTAATAATGCGGATTAACTATTGACCGGTTAAACATTTAGGTTAATTATTAACCAGTTAATAGTGCGGATTAACTGTTAGCCAGTTAATAGTGCGGATTAAGGCGGGGGCGGGGGTGGGGGTGGGGGGGAGACGTATACTTACAACTAGAGATTTAAAAAACTATAGAAAAAATAAAGGAGCCCTAGCCAGTTTGGCTCAGTGGATAGCATGTCCGCCTGCAGACCAAAGGGTCCCAGGTTTGATTCCGGTCAAGGGCACGTACCTTGGTTGCAGGCTCGCTCCCCTCCCCCAGCCCCCTCCAGGCCCCGGTCAAGGTGTGTGCAGCAGGCAACCAATCAGTGTGTTTCTCTCACATCCATGTTTCGCCCAGTCTTTCCCTCTCTCTTCCACTCTCCCTAAAAATCAATGGAAAAATATCCTTGGGTGAGGATTAAAAAAAGAAGAAGAAGAAGGAAACAACAGACACAAACACATTTGGGAAGAAGAAAAAGCAAGTGGCTCACTCGAGGAGGAGGATGGGTATTCTCTGGAGTAGAGAGAGCGTTCCAGCCATGGCTCCTCCCCTTCTCCTCTGGGCTGGAGCCCCGCCCACCTGCAGCCAGAGTCCCCGTGGCCCAGCTTTGCGGGGATGGGGAGGCCTCCCGACCGAATGAGGAAGGCAGGCTGGTTTCCCCTGCAGGGGCTGAAAAGCATGAATAGCTGTGGTGGGAGGATTAGCCATATGGCATTTAGCTCCAGTGAATCAGGATTGAGGGGAGCTTGTGCGCGTGAGTGACAGGTGAGCCAGGCCTCCTAGGAGCTGCTGGCCGAGCCCACTCCTCCCTCCCTTCTCTCTCTCCCCCCTCCCTCCCTCTGCCTCAGGTTCCCCGACTCCCATCCCTTTCTCCCTGCTCACTTCCCAGATTCAGTTTCCTTCCTGCTCTTCCACTTCTGGGTGAACATTCCTTTGTTTCCTGATTTACTCCTTCTCAATTGCTTGCTTTCACGGCTGTTTTTTTGTTTGTTTGTTTGTTTTTAAATATATTTTTATTGATTTCAGAGAGGAAAGAAGAGAGGGAGAGAGAGATAGAAACATCAATGATGAGAGAGAACCACTGATCGGCTGCCTCCTGCAGGCCCCCCCACCGGGGATCAAGCCGGGAAACCTGGGCATGTGCCCCTGACTGGAATTGAACCAGGACCGTTCAGTCTGCAGGCTGGTGCTCTATCCACTGAGCCAAACCGGCCGGGGCTCACCACTATGGTTCTGTCCTTTCCTCACCCTGCTTTGTTCTTCCCTCCTCTCCCCCCACCCCCACCCCCACCCCCACCCCCACCAATGACCCATGTGCACCTAGCTTCTCTTTCTTGCATCAACAAACACCCTGACCCTTGGTTGACCTGCAAAGGTCAAGTTCCAAGATCTGAGGTGACCCTTTCTGGCTCCCACTGAGCCTGGGTGTGTCTACCTCACACTTTGCAGACCTGACAGAAGATCCCACACTACAGGCTCCCTCTCCGCACGTCCTGTTCGCCTTCATGGCTGAGGAAAGCTTGCAGTCAGACTCCGACACACTCTCCTTCTTCCTTCTCCTCCGTCCGCACCTCCGCAGCTGAGCTCAGGCCCCATGCGTGTGCTGTAGACCGTTAGACAGACACGAGCAGAGCAAGGACATGGGCCAGGGCCAGGAGGTCACCAGGATGGAAAGCCCCAGGTGTCCAGCCAGGGACAATCAATTGTAGGGTGGGACCTCGCCCCAGGGTGACCGTTCCTCCCCTAGCATCTCCTGGTCATCAGGTTTGGACCCCCGAGGCTTCCTCCCTAGAGATAACATCTAGGTCTCGGCTGCATTTCAGCTCCAGGCCCAGAGAAGCAACAAAAACCAGCCAAGGCCGACGTCAGGGCCAGCTGCAGGGAATAATGACCCCCTGCCCCGGTGCCGGCCACTCCATCAGGGGAGACCACAACCCTGGAAAGCTGCTCAATATTCTATTGAGGTCTTTCCCTGGGACCCCCCTAAAATCTCCGCCCTTAAAACCCTTAGGATGGAGGACCCAGTGTGCTCTCCCTCCAGGGAGCACGTCTGTGCCTTTCCCTCCCCCCTCGCTCCTCCCCCCGAACCCCCCCCCCCAGGCACATGACCTTTAGCTTCCTCACCCCCACGCTCCCGGGGCCCTTCCTTTACCTGTAGAACATGTTTGCTAAGCCCATTTCTTCTAGGAGTTACTTTTTCTACTTCTGTAACTTATCCAATCCATGTTCCCTTACAGGTTTGGGTCTGGGGCCTCTGAATTCTTTCCTAGCCAGAACCCATGTGCCAAGGTTGCCGAGCCCAGGTTTGGTCTGACCCACGGGCCAGACACCTGCTGCCCTTGCTGCTGCCTACAGCACGGGCAAGAAGGGAACACTTCCCACCGCAAGGCCCCATGGCGTGTGGCCCTCACCATGCGTGGGAACTGTGACTCCTGGCTCTGTATTGCCCTGTGTGTGCTGTCTAGGTGTGTGTGTGTGTGTGTGTGTGAGTGTGTGTGTGTATGCGTGTGTGCATGGACACGCACCTATTTTTCTGTGTGGAGAAATGCACCTGAGATACCTATGCACATAACTCTTTGTGCAGCACCTCACGTGAGGAAAGATGCAGAGGGTAGAAGTGTGGGAGGCAGTTAGATAGGCGAACGCAGAGCAATGACGATGGGCCAGCTACAGAGGACACGGGGCGGAAAGGCCTGGGCGCCTAGCACAGGACAATGGTAGGGTGGGACCGTGTTCTCAGGGTGACGTTTCCTCCCCTAGCATATCCTCCTCAGGCATTTAGACCCTCTGACCTTTCTTCCCTGGAGATAACATCTAGGCTTCAGTTGTACTTCAGCTCCAGGCCCAGAGAAGCTGCAAATTCAGACCAGTGGCGGCTGCCTCAGGACCAGCTGCATTGAATGATGACCCCCTGCCCTGGCCCCTGCCAATCAATCAGTGGAGACCTAGACCCTGAAAGGCCGCACCTGGAAAGCTGATGGATATTCTACTGAGATCTTCCCTGGGGCCTCCCCTAAAATCTCCACCTTAAAACCCTTAGGATGGAGGGCCCAGTGCCTCTCCCTCCAGGGAGCACGCCTGAGCCTTTCCCTTCCCCCTCCCCCTCAGGCGCATCACCTTGACCTTCCTCACTTCCAAGCTCCAAGGGCCTCCCTTCCTTTGCCTCTACCTCTTGTTTCCTAAGCCCATTTCTTCTATGAATTACTTCTTTAAAATGTTTGTTTTTCTTTTTTATTAATTTTTAGAGAGAGAAGAAGGGAGAGGGAGAGAGATAGAAACATGGATGAGGGAGACACACCCACATCTGGCAGCCCCCTTACTGGGGGTTGAACTGGTGACCTCTAATGCCTGGGTCAATGCCCAACCACTGAGCAACACTGGCTGGCCATACCCATGACTTCTTCTTCCCCTGTGATGTTAAATAAAAGTTCTCTTACTGCTTGAGTCTCGTCTCTGAATTCTTTCCTAGCCAGAACTCCAGTACGAGGGTGCTGAACCCAGGTCAGGTCCGATGCCTGGTGTCATTCCTGCACCTCCAACAGAAATAGGTATGTGTCAAGTGCGTGGCAGGATGAAGATGGCATGCGTGCCCCTGTGAGTGCATAGATGTGTTTCTGAGAAGTATCTTGCGGAAAGCTATTGAGGGCTGTCTGCAAAGGGACATTTGTAGAAATGCATATTGAACAACTGAGGTGAACCGAGGTGGGAGGCATTTTTTCATTTGCAGGGACTTGTGTGGGATGAATTCTGGATGAAAACAGACAGAACGCTCTCCTGAACTTTTCAGAAGCATCCCAACCCTCTCCCTTGAGACGTCCAATTCCAGGGTAGCAGCAAATATTCAGGATATGGCTTCCTTCCAGGAATTGACTTTGTTTCCAAGAAGCTCATTAGACTCAGAGAAAAGCATCTTTGCCCCTGCCACCAGTCTTCCAAACCTCAAGGACACACACACACACACGTACACACACGTACACACACACACACGCACACATGCACACATTTCCTCCAGTTATTAGCAGAGCCTCCCAACTCTTCACCTTGCCCTTCGGGACTGCTCTGCCTCCCACCTGAGAAGTGGTCTTTCTCTCTCTCTCTCTCTCTTCCTTCCTTCCTTTTTAATGTATTTTTATTGATTTCAGAGAGGAAGGGAGAGGGGAAAAGAGAAAAATCAATGATGAGAGAGAATCATTGACTGGCTGCCTCCTGCACACCCCCTCCTGGGGCTCGAGCCCACAACCCGGGTATGTGCCCCGACTGGAGTCGAACCTGGGACCCTTCAGTCTGCAGACCGAGGCTCTTTATCCACTGAGCCAAACCAGCGAGGGCAAGGTGGTGTCTTAGAGCAGGATCCTGCTCTTGCTGCCAGAGAGCTTATTAAATGAGAAGAGGTGCACCAAGAGCAAGCACTGCTCTGACTCCTCCTCCCTCTTCCTGGACCCCGCTGCCACGCTGTGGTGTGTGGCATCTCTCAGGAGACAGTGGTCCATTTGGGCCGCGCCCCCCTCCTTGGGGAGTTTCTGCTCCCGACCTGGGCAAACCTTTCCGCCGGCCTCACAGCACCACCTTGTGGCCGATTCCTACTATTACAACTCCTGATCCCCCAACAAGCAGCCTTTTCATGCCAAATGATGGCTTTAAATGCTTAGGGGTTTTTTTTGGAGTTCTGAGCTTGACTGTTCAAAGGGAGTTATGTGTACAGTATCCAAGTATTTTAAGAGTTTTCAGCCATAAACAGAGACATCCACATGTATGTGAGCACTCGTTCCTTTAGAACAGGGGTTCTCAACCTTCTGGCCCCTTAAATACAGTTCCTCATGTTGTGACCCCAAACCATAAAATTATTTTCGTTGCTACTTCATGACTGTCATGTTGCTACTGTGATGAATCGTCATGTAAATATCTGATATGCAGGATGGTCTTAGGCGACCCCTGTGAAAGGGTCGTTCGGCCACCAAAGGGGTCGCGACCCACAGGTTGAGAACCGCTGCTTTAGACAGACCTTGTTGGTTCTTAAACTTGGCTGACATCGTCATTTTTTGCCGGAAATGCCCTCCCGCTTCACTTGTGCCTCTAATTTCTATCCATGCCCAAGACACACTCAAATTCTGGTTCTCCCAGGAAGCTCTTCCTGCTCTTCCCACCTGTGTATTTCCCTTTCCTCCTCTGAAACCCACCCTAGGGCCTCCCGGGTCCTTCTCCTGGGTGGTGCTTGGTAGTATACTCTGGTCATTTGCGCCTTTACTTCATGTTCCGCACCAGGTGGCAAACTCCATTTGCGGACATGCTATTAGCCCATCTTTACGTGGCACGCCCAGCACTGTGGCTTCGGCCGCTTTAAGTGTTGATAAGACCCATTATTGAACGAGATGGAACTTTCTTTTATTTCATGTCTCAACTTAGATATGATTTCTCCCAGCGAGTCTCTATGAACCGGCCCCCCCCTCACCCCCCACCCTGCCCCCACCCCACCCCAAGTGGGATGACATGCCTCTTGGGCTTTTAGACCACGCAGTGTCCCAGGGCGTCTGGCACTATATTACCTCTGCCTTTCTCTGCCTTATCACTGGGTGATCAGCTCCTGGAGTCAGGACTGAGTTGCCTAAACGGTCCATGGCAAATAGCAGGAACTCAAGAACTATTTGATGAGTGAATAGAAGGATAAAGGCATGGGCGGGTGGACTCGGGACAATGGGGAAGGAGAGAACAGGTTAAGGATGACTTTTCAGATTCCTTTAAGCTCGGATATTGAGCTTTTTTTCCTTTTTTTTGAGGGAAAGTAGTCCAAGCTCTCTGAGAAATAATACAGCGATCATGGCAGAGTCATGTGGGGATTTTCCTTTGAATGGACATGATTGGCTTCTGTGGGGGATCTGCCCCCATTCTATGGGAACATCATGTTCCCTGGTCTCAGCCTGGCTCAGAACTTGGCAAACACCCCCCCCCCCCCTTGCACTGGGGCATTCATTTTTGTCACCCAGCCTGGGTAGGAGGGGTGGCCGGGTGGGAGGGAGCTGTTTTGGGAAAGAGTGTTGGGGAGTGTTTATGTGTGTGATGAGTCAGGCCAGGGAGCTCAGAGGCTTAATCTCTGCTCAGCTCTCTGCACGGGGGCAGTTCTCACCGTCGGGGCGGGGGGGGGGGGGGGTGGGGGGGGTGCGGTGGGGGGACCACCAACTGTCTGTGGAAAGTTTTCTTAGTCACAGCTTGTACCAGCGCAGCTGGAGCTTTATGTAACCGGGCCTTTGTTCTCCCACAAAAAGGGTATGAGGGGGTCAGAGCGGCGGCGGCTGCTCTTTCTGCAGCACCTCTTCCCTCTTCCAGCCCCTCCCAATGCCAGGGCCAGGTGACGTGCCCTCCCCTCCCTCCGCCAGTGGCACGTTGAGGGCAAAAGGCCACATTCTCACTGGGAAAGGGGTTAGGCTGTCTTCATGAGCCCCCCGGGATGCCTCGCTGCCTTCAGGGGTGTCCACTCCTCCCTGTGGTGGTGAGGACGAGGCCAGGCCCCAGAGCACGCTGAGACTCCTGCCTCCGCATGAACTTGAGCAGCAGGGGTCACCAGGGCCCGGGCTTCCGTTTCCCCAGCTGCTGGCAGCCCAGTCTCCGCTCCCTCCCTTATCAGCATTGGGTTTCCTGCTCGGATACCCAAGCCAATTTGCCTATCACAACAAGAGTGCTGTCAGAGACAGCTCCAGATAAGGCCGCACGCCCCTGAGCATCCGCCCCTGTAACAGAGAGTTGCACGCAGGGACCACGAAGAAAGAAGCAGGAGTGGTTTGGGTGCTGATGACTAGCGTGGCCGAGGAGGCCGGCCATTGGGTCCACTGGGAAGAAGGAGCAAAGCTCAGAGGTCGTGGGGACGTGCAGGGCCCACAGCAGGGGAAGGCTTGTCCCTCGGGGCCCAGGAGCTGGGGCCTGAGCTTTGGAAAAGGTAAGACAGGGACCTGCTTTCCTGGGGGTGGGCCTACAGATAGCGTGATCGCAGGGGCAGGCCTGCCCCCCCAAACAAAAAGGAATGGACGCGGTTGAGACAGAAGCTGGGAACGAAGGATGGATTTCTTGACAGGGAGGATGGCCACTCTGGCTCGGGGGCCTGGGTCGGAAAAAAGGTTCTGGAAAGAGAGTTACAAAGTCAGACGGTTAGTCCCTGAGCGTGACTTGGACAGCAAGAGTGAGAGCTGCTCAGAGAGGCTGGGGAGGTAGGAGGAGCAGGTGGCTTGTGGGAGCCCCCAGCCTGTCGCTATAGCTCTCAGCAGCGCTCGGCAGTCCCCTGGCTGAAGCCAGAGGGAGAAAGCAGAGGAGAGGACTTCATGGGGGTCCGGAGACTGAGGGAGACCAGTGGAGAGAGAAGAGAGCCAGGACCAGGGGGCCGACAGGGAGGAGTGAGAAAGGCGGGGAGGCCCCCCGATTTCTGAGCCCTGGCTGCAAGGCGCAGGAGCTGCTGCTGGGTGAATGGGAGGAGCGATAATGGGAAAACAAGAAGGCAGGACCCCCACCCCCACCCCCACCCTCAGGTGCCTGTAGGCGGCGCACAACTAGAATTCCCTCTGTCTGGCCAACTGTAGTCCAAGCTGAGCAGAGGCTGGGCGATTCCTGAAGCCGGAAGAGCAGGAAGGAAGCCCAGAGGGCTAGGAGCAGAGGGGGAAGAAGGAATGGAGGGGGAAGAAGGAGCAGGAGTTCCGCGGCGCACCAGCAGGGGCCAGGCTGGGACAGCGCGGAGCTGGCCGAGCTGCAGCCTTGGGCAGAGCGCACATCTCTGAAATGAGGTCTCCATTCAGGCTGCTGCCTTCTGTGTCCGGGCCTGAGCTAAGAGCAGCGTAGGATCTATTTCTACCCTCGCCCACTGAGCCCCAAATCCCGGGGATGTCATGCTCCCCCGCCCCGCCTGGTCCGCCGTGCAGGGACCTAATCCGGGGGATGATCGAGGGCTTGGGGAGAGTCCCTAGCAGCTTGGACCCTGGCAGGTGGGGATCACCGTGATCTGTGTCCAGGCTGCCTTGGTGAATTTGCTCCTGGGTCTGCCTGCCTCGGGATGCAGCTCCTCTGGCCCTCTTTCTGGGCCTCGGAGGATCCGCCATGACTTCTCAACAGCATATATATATATATATTATTGATTTCAGAGAGGAAGGGAGGAGAGAGAGATTGAAACATCAGTGATGAGAGAGAATCATGGACCGGCTGCCTCCTGCACACCCCCTACTAGGGATCGAGCCTGCAACCCGGGCATGTGCCCTTGCCCTGAATCGAACCCAGGACCCTTCAGTCCATAGGTCGACACTCTACCCATTGAGCCAAACCAGCTAGGGCTCTCACTACCTGCTGTTATAGTAAGAGGAGGGGAGGCAACAGAGGTTCCGCCTGCAAACATCACAACTGCACTGCTTGGGCTGAAACCCACTCTACCACCGCTCACAGCGCCACCCCAAAAAGTCACTTTCATCTTGGATGGTGTCCCCGCTCTCTGAGAGAAGGCTAGCGATGGGACTACCTGGAGGACGAGATAATGTGGGGAAAACCATCTTTCTCCTGTGGCTCAGCCCAGAGTAAGCTCTCAATAATAACGGCTCTTGTTTTTACACATGGCCGGCCACACATGCATAATCTTATTTGCCCCAAACAAAGACAGTGCGTTCCAGCAGGCGGGCCTCCTCCTTCCTGTTCCAAGAACAGCCCGTGCTCGGCCCCATTTTCGTGCACAGAACTGTCTTCCCACCTCCAGCTACTCACCCCCCACCCCCACTCCCTCGAGACCTACCTAAAATGCCACCTCCTTCCCAAAACTTCCCCTGATGATTCAAAGCCCCACACAAGTCTCTCCCTCCTCTGCTTTGCTGTGCTACCAGCCAGGGCCTTGCCGTTGAACATGGAAACCACGGAGCCATAGGCTTTGAGAGCTGGAAGAGCCCTTATAAAGGACCCCGGCCACCTGCTGTGAGTCAGGCATGGCTAAGAAGCAGCAATCATTGCCACCGTCTCCTTTAGCGTCACCTTGGGCAGCACTAATGAACCCCAGCACATCTCGAAGTCCAAACGCTGCCTCAGAATCCTTCTCAACACAGAGCGCGGGGCAGTCAGCACCAACCCATCAGCAGTGCCTCTGCCGCCCATCATCCAGGCAAGGAAGTAATCCACACGGATGGGGTGGATGGAGCTCCTGAGGGTGCAGGCACCTGCCTCGGGCCTCAGGCCTTGGGGCACGAGGGTGGAACTCCGGTCTAAGGTCTAATCGCTGCCCAGGCTCCTTCCACCTCACGGAGGCCTCTGGAATGGTGTGTGGTTGCTCTCTGTCCATCTATCTCACCCTCCCAGTTGGTGCGCAATATTTGTGAGGGTAGGGATGACACCTCAGAGCAGCAGTTCTTAACCTGTGGCTCGCGACTTCTTTGGGGGTCGAACGACCCTTTCACAGGGGTCGCCTAAGACTATCGGAAAACACATCTATAATTACATATTGTTTTTGTGATGAATCACTATGCTTTAATTAGGTTCCATTTGTAACAATGAAATTGGGGGACTGTATTAAAGGGTCGTGGCATTAGGAAGGTTGAGAACCACTGCCTTAGAGGGCTCTAGACGTCCCTCCGCACCAGGCACAAACCAGGCTGCATTACGCGGGGTCCCCCACCCCTCTCCCCGCGGCTGCGGTCCTTGTCTTTGGAGCTCACTCCCAGGCAGAGGGAGCTGGGCTGTGAGGAGGCTCGTCCCAGCGCAGGTCCAGCCGCCCGCGCACCTAGGCCCTTCCTCTGCCCACCGCAGGCCACAGGAGCTCTGATCACTGGAATGGTGAAGGCAGGGGCTGGACCTCAGGGGCCAGAGTGGCCGTCTTTGCTCTTGGATTGGTCTGCTGAGGGGCCTCGAGATGCTCAGGCAGCAGTGGGGGTGGGGGAGCCATAAGGGAAAAGGAGAGAGACTGCACAGCCAGAGGCCCACCTCTCCTGGGCCCCAAAGAGCATGGTAAGGTGGTCTCTCTCTCTCTCTCTCTCTCTCTCTCTCTCTCTCTCTCTCTCTCTCTCAATGTATTTGTATTGATTTCAGAGAGGAAGGGAGAGGGAGAGATAGAAACATCAATGATGAGAGAGAATCATGGATCAGCTGCCTCCTGCACCCCCCTACTGGGGATTGAGCCCCCAACCTGGGCATGTGCCCTGACCGGGAATCGAACTGTGACCTCCTGGTTCATAGGTCAACGCTCAACCACTGAGCCATGCAGGCCGGGTGATAAGGGGGTCTCTGAAAGGGTGGAAGCGGGTGGCATGGAGGGTGCACAGCTGACATCCAGATCATTGGAGACACCTTCACCCCCAGCTAGGACTCCTGGGGGCCAAGCGGAGTCTCCCCTTCAAGCCGGTGAAAGATGGCGCCACCACCCACCTAGTCCCACAAGCTGCCAGCTCCAGAGTCACCCCGACCCCCCACGCCTGCTCATCCCTCCCGCAGTGCAGCAGCCACAGCGGGTCCTCTCCATCCTCTCCTTCCCAAGCCCCTGGCGGTGCCTCCTCCCGGCCTCCCGCCACTCCGAGCCCCTCTCCTGGAATCTTGATGATCCTGGCGCTGCGGTGGCCTCATTGCGCTCTCCAGTCATGTCACATCTTGGCTGGGCTTTTCTTTCTAAAACTTAGATTTCATTATGTCATTCTCTGCTGAAAAATCATTACCACCTCATTGTGCTCCGGAGAGAGGCGAACTGCTTAGCCCAGGGTTTCTCTCTCTGCACTGCGGACATTTCGGATTGCAGAACCCGTGGGGAGGCCGCCCTGGGCACCTCGGATGTCTGGCAGCTTCCCTGGCCGCGGTCAGCTGCATGCCAGGGGCATCGCCCCCTCCCCCAGGTCTTCACCACCCAAAATGCCTCCGGACATCGGGGAATGTCCTCCGGAGGCCACCACGAAGCAGGCTTGGGGAATTAGCACATTCTTAGCTCCCTGCCCACAGCTTTCCAAGGACTGGATGGGAAGGAGGGTCTCCAGGCCAAAGGCGGTGGCTGGGCTGGGCTGGCATGAGCCACAGGAGGTGCCTGGGTGGAGCCGCCGGCATTTCTGATTCCCTATTGGCAGTCAGAGCAGAGAAAGACCTCCTGGTAAGACGTCGATATTTTGGGGTGGGGATGGCTAAGCAGAGAAGAGAGAAGATGCAGGGCCAGACGCACACCCCAAGACAGGGCCCCAGGACTGTGCCTGCGGCCCCGTGTGCATGTGGATGTGCCCGCCAGAGTGGTGCGAGGCGGTGCGGCCTGAGCTGCGTGGTGGTGATATGAGCACATACGCCAGCCCCATCCGAGAGTTCAGGCAGCTGGCGTGGGACTGTCTGACTTGTGTGCCTGCGCGTGGACACACCAGAGAAGGACATTCCGTGTGTCAGTGTCCCCGCCGTGTCCCCAGATCCCGGTGTGCACTGGCCTCTGCACTTCCAGGGGCTCCCACCTCTCTGCCCCACTTAGATCCACACGTGCACACACACACACAACACTCACGTAACACTCACAGCCCCAAACTCCTCTGCATTTGAAAGATAAGTGGGGGGGATAGGGGCCAAGGGATGAGAGGAAATAAAAATAGCCAAAGACAAGCTCTTCAGATAAGAAAGCTCCCCTTTCCAGTGAGTCACCAGTTTTCCATACTGAGAGTATGCGTGTATGCACGCGCGCACACACACACACACAAACACACACACACACCAGCACAACACACACACACACCCCGCAGAAAACACACACACCCAGGCACCCCGCCAAGCCCTGCACATGCCCTCACTCTGATGCCCTTGACTCGGACCCTCTCACATGCTGTCCCCTAAAATAAAATGACCCCCCAAAGGGGTACCTGTGGGCCTCTGGGGTGCTCCTATTTGAAGCTCAGAAGGTACCAGCCACCTCCCCAGTTCCCTGCAAACACACATCCCCTCTCCCCTCCCCTTCCCTGCTTCTTCTGACTTCTCTGTATTTCCTGCCCCTCCCCTCGGAATGGGGCTCACGCAGGGAGGGGCGGCCTTGTGTCCCATGAAGGGGTTACTCTGCTTCCTTCAGGAGGCCCCGGCACCGGGCTGGCCAGCTAGGTCTCCGCACAGGATCGATCCCCGGAGCCGGCCCTGTGCTGGGGAGAGAGCAGACAGCCCCGGAGGCCGTGCAAGATTTATGAATGTGCTTTGTTAATTGCATTAGTGGCTCTGCGGGAGGATCATGTGTGCTTTGGCCTTAAACACGGCAAGTCCAACCGTGGCATCCGGAGAGGAGACAGGACTGGAGCAGCGTGTAGGAGCCCCCTGAGGTCCCGTGGCCACCCTATCCCCCTCCCGTCCTTTCAGGGAGTAGGTTCCGCTGCCTGTGGCTTTGTTCCTCTGAGACTGTGGGGCCCTTGCTCCTTGGGAGCTGGCTGAGCATCTTGTTGCTGCACCTTTTAAAAACAAACAAACACGGGCCCCACGCTCAAGTGGCGGCCCTCGGGGATGGATGGGGCAGCTAGAGAGGGCGGATCTAAAGCTTGGAAGCGACTCCGAGGACATGGCTGCTGGGTGTGGGCCTAGGAGCTCGTCCCAAGTCTAGGATTCGAATGAGCCCTTCAGAGGGTGGGTGCTTAGGCCGTCACGCCCATCTCACGTGGAGGGCTCTCTTCCTCCACCCTCAGGGCCCTGCTGTGGTTGGGGGTGTGGGCTCTGCACCTGGGATGCCTGAAGGGGACCATCCACCCCCCAGTTCTGGCTCTGACAGTTTGGCGAGTTTGTCTCTGGGCCTTTGCGCCTTCAACTGCTAAAGGGAGTAATAATAACGACACCTTCATCACTGAAGGTTCTTTTTGCGTCTATGGTGCCGAAGGCAGTGACACCGGCACCTAAGTTTGTCATCAACATTAGGTACCGGTGCCTGACCCTGGGCAGCTTTTAGGGCCTCTCTGTGCCGCATGTGCCCCCAGAACCCTGGCTTCTCCCTAAGGGACTTTCCAGGGAACAGGGGAGACCAGAGCCAAGATGCAGGACTCAAGACGGTGCCCTCCCTGCTCCCCTCTCCCTGGTCTGTGAGTATCTGAGGTATGTGTGTCTTGCCCCACCCTCTGCCCGCTGTGCCCCCACCTGGGAGCTCTCTGCACAGCCCTGCCTGGCCCTGAGCTGGACATGGACACGGAGCGGCTATTTTTAGGCTCAGACAGAAGCAGCAGCTGTACAACCCCCTCTCGGAGCTCCCCTCTCCACAGGAGGGCCCAGCCTCCTGGGCGAGGCTGAGGAAGGGAGAGCTGAGATCCCAGCTCCAGCTCCTCCATCCTCACAGCCCCAGGGTGAGCTTCTCTCCAGCTGGTCCCCCTCCCCCAGCTTCTTCATCGCCAGAGGTTGAGCTGCCAAGCTGTAGAGGCTGCAAAGTAGGAGGAAGGAGGAGGAACAGAAGAGGCGGAGGAGGGAAGCCCGTGTCCTCAGGTGAGGTCCCCCCTGATCCTGGTCTCATTTAGAATTCTTCTGAGAGCTCAGATTGCAGACGCCCCGGGTCTGAGGCCAGCTGCCCAGTGGCCCCTGCTCCCAGCAGCCCTTCCTTAGTGTGTAAAGGAGCAAGTTTCCCCAGAGGCTCTTGGCTGTTGTGGGACACACCACGACATGTGCCAGGAGATCGGGACTGTCTTGATTTCCTCAAGACAATTCGTCTTCTAACAGGACACAAAAAAGGTCCTTTAGCCTGGCCAGCGTGGCTCAGTGGTTGAGCATCGACCTATGAACCTGGAGGTCGTGGTTTGATTCCTGCTCAGGGCATATGCCCGGGGTTCGGGCTTGATCCCTATGCCGGGGCGTACGGGCGGCAGTTAATCAATGATTGTCTCTCATCATTGAAGTTTTTTTTTTAAAATATATTTTATTGATTTTTTTTTTACAGAGAGGAAGGGAGAGGGATAGAGAGTTAGAAACATCGATGAGAGAGAAACAGCTATCAGCTGCCTCCTGCACACCCCTTACTGGGGATGTGCCCGCAACCAAGGTACATGCCCTTGACTGGAATCGAACCCGGGACCCTTGAGCCCGCAGGCTGACGCTCTATCCACTGAGCCAAACCGGCTAGGGCATCATTGAAGTTTTTATCTCTCTCCCTTCCTCTCTGAAATCAATAAAAAATATTTTTTCAAAAGGTCCTTGCCCTGGCTGGTTTGGCTCACTGGATGGAGCGTCGGGCTGGAGACTGAAGGGTTACCGGGTTCGATTCCGGTGGGGGGCATGTACCTTGGTTGAGGGCACATCCCCAGTAGGGGGTGTGCAGAAGGCAGCTGATCAATGTTTCTCTCTCATCGATGTTTCTGGCTCTCTATCCCTCTCCCTTCCTCTCTGTAAAAAATCAATAAAATATATTTTAAAAATAAATAAATAAAAAGGTCCTTAAATTCAATGTTAAATTTTAAAACAATCTGTGCAGGTTTTGCATCAGGATTCCCCTATTTTGTAATTCTTGTGATTTTTGGAGGCCACCTAGGAGAAGGCCTGGGAAGAGAAGTCCTGTACAGATCAGTAAACGAGTCAGACTTTTATTTCAATAAGGAAATCTTCACAGGTGTCCAAATGGACAAGAACCGTACCCTCGAGGAACTTACATTCCTATTACAAAATACAGACTCACCGATCTGGGGAACAATAGTCCAACCCTTTCATGTCTGTGGCTGCTGCCGAGGCGCCTAGCAACCGATGGCGTGGATGCCTGGATTCCTGATGCTTTCGGCCGGGGATTCTCAACCTTTCCCAGGCGATGCACCTGTTCAGAAATTGATTAACACTGTGAGCTTCTCTCTAGGAAAAACACACGTCCAGGGCACAGACACTCAAATATCTGCCTGCAATTGGAGGGGCTTCCCCGCCCAGGACGCTGGCACATGGATGTTGGCCATGGAGAGCGGGAGGTGGCTGCTTGGCCTGCTTGGCCTGCACTGAAGCTACGTCACCGCCTTTCCCAGCAGGAGGTCTGCGGCTGCATTTTAATCACAGTCTCTATCAGCGTGGAGTAGGGGAAGCTGGCCACTTGGCCCGGACTGTCTGGCCTTCTGAAAAAACAAACAAACAAAAAAATACCCGAGTCCTACCAAACCATGGAAAAAACCCATTTGCAAAAGCCCTGATATGCTATCATCTTGGTGCAGTCGCCAGGAACTCCGTGACCTCGGTCAAGTCTTTTCCTTCCTTTGCAGGGAACTCAGCGTTCTTCTTTGTGAAATGAAGGGGGGGCTGGGACACTGAAGTAGAGCTGAGGTTCCTTCCAGCCCTGATGTGCCTTGAGTCTGTCATGGTGTCATACGGGTGAGTCCTCTTTCGGGGAAAGTGGGGGAGAGAGAGCCTCCAGGCGCTGCAGCCCTCAGAGGGGCCAGGCCCAGAGCCCCGGAGAGGAAACCTTCCCACTGCTGGCCCCAGCGGAGCTCCTGGCCACCCCCAGACCTCAGGCCTCCCCCTGGGGCATCATGCCTCTGGCTCCCCCTGCAGCTGACTGCTCCTGGGATTTGGGATTAAGCATCTGCTCCCTGATTGAAGTGGAGGCTGCCTCCTCGGGTACAGGCTACAGTCTTAAAAATCACTGCTCTCTGGAGGGTGGCTCAGAGCAGCCCAAACACCCAGAGGTGCAGGGACAGCGGGCTCCTCTGTGCTGACAGGGGCCCTCCCGGGCAGCTGGCTGGGAGTGGGCGTGGGAGGGCTCTCTGCTCACGGGACCCACTGCACACCTTTGGGAAGGGCTGTCATTCTGCCTGTCCTTCTCTGCTTGGGGGCACCTGCTTGGAAGGGTAGAGAAAAGTAGTCTGTCTGTCTTTGCCAGGTCCCGGTGAGCTGCAGCTTGGGGTGGTGGTTCCTTCCGAATGTCACCCTCCTCACCCTCCGCCTTGCAGCTTATGGCCCGGCCATGGCTTCCACACAAACCAGGGGGCCCTGGGTCTGACTGGAGGACTGGACACTTCAGCCACCAAGTGACAAGATCTGCTAACTCCAAGTCCTGCTTTAGCGTCCACACCGCCTTTTCCTTCTTCCCTCCCAGGGCTGCCCCTGCCCCTCCAGGACAGAATTTAAATGTTATTTGCTACAAATGATCTGCTAAGGAGAGGAGTGGAGTGGGGGCCAGAGGTGGTATGGCCAGGGGGTGTGTTCACAGAGCCCTGGGCTCAGATACTCCACTAAGGAGAACAGAGAAGCCTCAGAGGCGAGTGTGAGCATGCAGCCCCCGGAAGCGCCTCCTGCAGCTGGCGCTAGCTTTCTTTCCACGTGTCCTCACCATGTCGACACGCAGCCACACACTTGCACGCCCATACACCAGCTGATGCTCACAGACCCAGTCGTAAACCCGTCTCGATCATGTTTTTCTTACCACCGCCTGGGAAAATGTATGCAGACCATGCTCATGTCTCCACACACACACATCCTTCCCATCCTGCACATGCATGTGCCATCAGGATACCCGCCACTGTAACAGCTCTATGAGTTACCTTGCGCTCATGCGTGTACCCTTTCCTGTCACCCTTTACAACACTTAATGGGTGCACGGACCGGAGACAGGCCTGCACATCCCATATGGACACACTGCCTCTCCTTGCCCCGTGTTCGGTACACTATGCCTTCCTCAAACAGTGAGCCGGTGGGTGGTGGGTGGGGATTGCCTCCCCTAGTCCCTCTGGGCATCTCTTCTTTGGGGGTGACTACCCCAGGCAGTGTCTTGTAGGGGAAGGATTAGGACAGTAGGAGCCCAGGAGCCCAGGAGCCCAGGCTCTCGGCTCAGCCGGGTTCATAGTCAGTTATTTTGCTTATAATCTCACATGGCTTGTGCGGCTTCCAATAAACAGATGCTCATATCCAGCCTTAGTTTCCTCATCTGTAAGAGGGATTCAAATACCATCTGCTTTGTCTCAAGTCATGGCAACATGATAGGAACCAAACCCGATTGACAAGGAAGCGGCCTGAAGCCAGCAGTGTGCATGATGGCGTGGGCTCTCAGGGCAACCCGTTTCCCCTGTGAAGTCTGGGAGCCGGCGGAGGAGGGGCAGCGTTTTCCTGGTGGGAGGTGGTCCGAGCGCTGGTCTTGCCCAGGGCCCCTGGTCCAGGGCCCAATGAGTCAAGAGTGGGAATTTCTCTCCCAGTCCCTCCTTTCTTCCTGCCTGTTCCACCCTCACCCTCACGTCTGTCTGTTCTGACACATCATGGCTGCAGAGCCATGGGCTTAGCAAGGGCTAAGGGGGCGTGGCACCGAGCCAAGCATCTGCCCTGCGCACGCACGCACTCACGCACACACGCGGCCACACGTGGGCCTGGTTCCGGCTCCTGAGGGCTTGCACCTGGAAGGCTCCTTGCGCCTGGGCCCCGAGGCCGTGCCAAGCAGCTCGAACAAGAGGCCCTGTGGTGTGGTGAGTTTCCCAGAACAGGCGGGGCTGGCTCTGGCATCTGTTCCACCCCAGCTCTGTACACGGCTGCCTGTGGTGTCCCCTCATAGCACCCTGACATCTAAGGTGGGAATGGGAAGGCCCGAAGATACCAGCCCCAGGGATCTCAGTACTCCCAGCCACCGTGGCTAGGCTGGGGGAGCCTGCAGGGGGAGGGGGGCGGGATGCTGGGGCCAATGCCAGCTTTGGAAGCAGGCCAGCAGCTGGCATCAAGCCGGCTTCTGTCCAGCAGCGAATGCGAGAGGTGAAGGGACCGTTCTGTAGGGCCGGGAACAGTGGCAAGATTCAACTCACAGCTCCCTTGCTTTAGCTCAGCAGTAACAAACCCAGGGGCGTGCTGGTCTCCCCAGTTACTCCTCCCTGGGCTGGTATTCGGAGAAGAAAGTTCAGTGGGACACCCCGGACACATCCTTTGCAGATCATTAGAGCATTCTGGACGCGCTGTGGGTTGAGGGGGGCTGAGGCCGGGGTACCAGGAAACGGGGGTCCTGCCAGCTGGCTCAGGGGCCTTGGAAGCTCAGGGCTCCACTCAGTGAAACTGGGAAAGAACATGGATGTCGTAGAACAGTGGTTCTCAACCTCCTGGCCCTTGAAATACATTTCCTCGTGTTGTGACCCAACCATAAAATTATTTTCGTTGCTCCTTCATCACTGTCATGTTGCTACTGTGATGAATCGTCATGTCAATATCTGATATGCAGGGTGGTCTTAGGCGACCCCTGTGAAAGGGTCGTTTGACCGCCAAAGGGGTCGCCACCCACAGGTTGAGAACCGCTGTGGTAGGCGAAGGCCCCGGGGAAGGTAAGCCCACCCCCTGCCCAGGCCCGGCTACCGCAGCGGGTGATGCTGCAGGACCCCTCCCCCCTCCAGCTCTGCGGGCACCGGGGAGGTCTGGAAGCGGTAGGGGGGGGTGGGGGGTGGGGGGGTGGGGGAGCGAGGGGGGATGGGCGGACGGGCCCAGAGGCAGAGCTGGTCTGGGGGCGGAGCCTGTCTCCTCCGCAAAGCCCCACCCCTTCCCGCCTGGAGCTCAAAGGGATGACGTCACCCAGACCGAGGCTGCAGCCGGGAGGGGCGCCTGCAGCGTTCAAGGTCTTCCCCGGTTTGCCCCGCGACGGTCCTCGGCTCCTCCCCCCGAATCCCGTGTGGCTCTAGGGGAGCCCGGCGTTGGGGTCTGGGGAATGGCCGCTGGCGACTTAGCCTTCCAGGTCTGGGACTCTTGGGCAACCCGTGCAAGGACTGCCTCCCCCTCCCCCTTGCCCTCCCCGCCCCCCACGCAGCCCTGATTTGCTCTGAGGTTCCCCGGAGAAGCACAGCGTCCCTGGTTCTGACTTGTCAGCCCACCGCGAACCCAATGCCCCCTCCCCGTGGGTCCGCGGCCCTCCCCACCCAAACCCCTACTGGGTGCTTGTGTTGCCGGCTTGCGGAGCATATGCTTGGCGGGTTGCGTGGTGTCTGCTGTTTATCCGTCTCTTCCTACTTAACTTCTGTTTCTGCTTGGCCCATCTGGCTCTGGTACCTGCCTTTCTCTCGCTGTGCCTCCTTTCCGCCTCTGTGTCCCCCCGGCGCCCCTCCCTCTGCCACTTCCCTCCCAGGGCAGGGCTCTGGTCCACTCTGGGGCCACTGGCAGGAGCCCTTGACCTTGGGTGCAGGAGCAGTGAGGCACTCCTCCAGCCTGTGGAACTGCCCAGGCACATTGGGGAGCCTGACACCGGGTCCCTTAGGGGTCCAGGGTTTGAAGTGGGTGGTGGAGGGCAGCATGGCGGTGGCCTTGCACCAGGGAGAGGCAAGCAGGCACTTCTGAGCTTCCTTCCTTCCAGAGGGCATGCTTGGGGCGGGGTCACCGGCACCAGAGTCGTGGTATCTGCTTCTCTCTGCCCGCAGCAGGGAAAGGACACACCTGGGAGTGGCAGCAGGAGAGAGTGAGGCCAGGAGGGTCTCCAGGTTCTTTGGACTCAGAACCCCAGGGTGTACCCAGCTCCTTCCTGCCTAGAGGGGTCTGTGGCTCGGCTGGCTGGCGGCTTGGACACAAAGACAAGGGCACCCAAGGGAGAACGAACGCCCGCCCCTTCCCTTGGGGCCACTCCCCTCCCCCCCCACCCCGTGCAGCCCAGATGCTGGACTAGGCCCTGCACCCCGAGACATGGCTCCACCTCTCTGCCCCTCTCCCCAGCTGGCACATCCATGAACACACACGCACACCCATGGCACGGCTCACACTCACCCTCCATGCAGCCACCTCCTTCCAGGGGGAGGTGGCAGCTGACCGGCTTCCTTGGACTTGCCAGGAGGAGGGTGGAGGAGAGCTGGAGCCCTACAGGGCCCGGCTGTCCTTCACCGGCCTCTCTGGGCCTAGCGGCCCCTGCGGGCTCAGGCTCGCTGCCGAGGAGGTGGCCCTGGGCCCGGAGTCAACAAGGCTCCACGTGCTCCCTGTCAGCATCTGCTTCCCACGGAAACCTGCGGGGCTTGGCTGCCCGGCCCGCACGGGCCTGCTCCTCCTCGGGGCTCTGCTCTCTGTCTGTTGCTCCATCTGCTGCTCCCCCAGATCCTGGCTCAGCGCTCTCGGCCTCTTTGTTTTCCTCCCAGAGCCTTCTTCCTGCTCTCCTTTCCTCCCTATCCGCCCTCCCTGCGTCCACCTGACCACCTTCACGCCATCGTCCCTGAGGTCTTCCTTCCCCCTTTGTCTCTGTCCATCTTTCTTCTTCTTGCTGCTCTCCCCCATATTCACATTCATATTCATTCTCTTTCTCTCTCTCTCTCTCTCTCTCTCTCTCTCTCTCTCTCTCTCTCTCTCTCTTTTCCTCATACATATTCAGTGGCTCCTTGGAAATCCACCCAGATCACTCCACGTGCTAAAAGCCTAGATCTGCTTCAGGAGCACTTCCTAGACTCCAGCTCCAGGTCCCTGTCTCTGACCTCAGTCTGGAGTAATTGCCTAGAAAATGTGAGGAGTCCCCTGACGCCTCCACTCCAGTGTGGCTTGCTCCCCACAATGCCCCCTCTCCTGATGTGGAACCAGGTGGCTGCGAGGTGTGCAGGGGCAGCCACACAGGCCACCATGCTCGGTCAGGTGATCCGGCAGAGGACTTGAGCATCTGGGGCGAGGGGCTGTCCCCCCGCAGGGATCTGAGGGGTTCCATCCTAGAAATAGCTTAAGCTTTATAATGTCTGACCCCAGCTGGTTTGGCTCAGTGGATAGAGTGTCAGCCTTTGGACTGAAGAGTCCCGGGTATGATTATTGTCAAGGGCACATGCCCGAGTTGCGGGCTGGATCCCCAGTAGGGGGCGTGCAGGAGGCTGCCGATCAATGATTCTCATCATTGATGTTTCTCTCTCTCTCCCTCTCCCTTCCTCTCTGAAATCAATACAAATATATTTTAAAAAATCTACACTGTCTGGTCCTTCGGCGCCTTTACAGTTATTTTACGGCTGCTCTGTTATCCCCTTACCACGCTCGTGGAAGGCTCCTTAACGAAGACACTGGTGTTCAGGCTGGCAGTCGCTCTGCCAGCACCACCTGGCACACCAGGAGCAGAGCCCGGATCAGGGTCCTGGCTGCAGGGCTCTCATCCCTGGTCTGTGGCAGGTGCATGAACAGAGAGGACTGAAAGGTGCCGTGTGTGGCGGTTAAAGGACAAGGAGGTGGGAGACAGATGACAGAGGGAGAACGGGGAAGAAGGAGCTTGTGGCGGGGCCGGGCGCGGTGCCTGTTACCTCCTCGGTGCCCGCTGGTTTTACCACGACCATCAGTGTCGGGCGGTGGGGACAGGCATTGCGTCCTCCTGTCCTACATGTTACCGTGTTAGTCCCCCAGCCCCTGTGTTTCTGGCTCCTTTCTCTGCATGTTTATCATCTGGCCTCACGGTCCCTTCTCTGCTTTCTTCTTTCTCTGTCCCAGCTTAGGTCACCTGCCTGTGTCCCCCTTGCATCCTCCAGGCCTGGCTCAGTTCTCTTCCATCTTTCCCAGTCCTTGACCTCTCTGCTCCCTGACCACCTCCTCTGAAGCCTGCCTCTGGGCATGGAGTGGCTGGTGGCGCCTCCAGGTGGCGGGGAAGGGCACAGGCACGGGTCCCTATAGGCGTGAACTGGAGCTGGTCTGTCCCATTCCTCCCATTGACACTGGTCTAAACTCACGTCTTTCTTTTCAGAACACCATTAGGGGCGGGGGGGGGGGGGCGGTGGTCAGCTTGGCACCCCCAACATATACCTGCATTGGCTTTGCTTGCCAGCCAGATAGACTTACCCTGAGGCCGCACTGTGGGCCCTTCAGCAGCTGGGGCGTAGACAGACCTCCTCTTCCCCAGTGAAAGCCCCTGGCACCCCCTCTCCTGACCTTCTGTCGGCCAGAGAGGTGGCTTCAGCCCAGAGACCCCTCCTACCTTTGTTTCCCTGGGTGGTTCGGCTTTTCTTCCACACCCAGGCTCTTCCTCGTCTTTACGTGGGACTCCTGGGCCAATGTTAAAGTTACTGTTGTTGTTCTTGTTGTGTGTGTGTGTGTGTGTGTGTGTGTGTGTTTTAAATAAAGCCAAGCATTTGAAAGATTGCTGTCTTTCTTTTCTTTTTTATTTTATATATTTTGATTTAAAAGAAGAAGGGAGAGGGTGAGAGAGATAGAAACATCAATGATGAGAGAGAATCATTGATCGGCCTGCTCCTGCACACCTCCACACTGGGGATCAAGCCTGAAACCTGGGCATGTGTCCTGACCAGGAATTAAACTGTGATCTCATAGGTTGATGCTCAACCACTGAGCCATGCTGGCCGGGCCAATGTTAATTAAAAAAAAAAAAAATTCTGTCCAGAACAAAACCAAAACTAGACCAACAAACCCTTCAAAACCCACTCTGTGTTTTTTAAACATCATCTCCCACCAATGAGCTGTCAGTCTGGTCCCCAGTGGGGGTGTCTGCCAGCACACCCCTTGGCCCTCCTCTGTTCCCACACTTCTCCCTCCTTTCTGGACCTGCCTTTCGTGTCTGAGCTCTGGGCTCTCGTACAATATAAAGGGATGGAGTGAAGCTTGAGGCTGGAGCCTCACAGGCATCGTCCCTGGTGGTGCAGGAGGATGGTGAACCCAGGAGAGAAGCATCCCTCCCTCTGACTTCATACAGAAGGTCACGAGGGAGCATGAGTGCCCAAGAGCTCGGGGCAGCGGGGGGTGGGGGGCGCGGTGGGGTTGGGGAGGGGGGCAGGCAGCTCAGCCGAGTGTAGCTGTGAGGGCTTGGGCAACTCCTTCTCTCTGAGCCTCAGGTTCTTTTATTTTTTTTAAAATATATTTTATTGATTTATTATAGAGAGGAAGGGACAGGGACAGAGAGTCAGAAACATCGATGAGAGAGAAACATCGATTAGCTGCCTCCTGCACACCCCCTACTGGGGATGTGCCCGCAACCAAGGTACATGCCCTTGACTGGAATCGAAACCGGGACCCTTCAGTACCCAGGCTGACGCTCTCTCCACTGAGCCAAACCGATCAGGGCTGAGCCTCAGGTTCTTGTCTGTCAAGGAGGAGCAATAATAATCCCATCTCACAACATTGTTGAGAAGATTAAATGAGAAAATACAAGCGTAAGCTCTTTGTAAATGATAAAGAGCTGGAGAGAAGCTATTATTGGTGAAGCCGACGCTGAGTGTTGGGACGTCAGAACTCGGGAAGGGGAAGGCAGCAGGCACAGTTGCCCTAAGAGGCTTAGGGGATTGCGAGCAAGCACCCAGGGACCTTAGGAGAGGAAAGCAGCTCTCCACCGCCTCCCCCACCTCCATCTGCGGTCTCGTCATTGGCTTGGACAGATGTGACCCGTGAGTCACAGCCCTCAAGCCCTTGCCTTTGGGTGGCAGAGATGTGGGGACAAGGTCAACACATCCAGCAATGCAGGAGAGGCCCCCGCAGGAGAAGGGATGGAGTCTTAGAGCAGCTTGCCTTTCTCCATAAATACGAAGACAGAAGACAGGCATCAAGTATATGATATTATTTTAACAACCAACCTGGGGAGAGAAATAGGAAAAGGCATTGGGAACCCCGGTGTCCTTGCCCACTGCCTGGACCAGGACTTTGTCCTTCTGGATTACAATTCTGCACTGTGCCTTGCAGACACATCTACTTAATACCCATTACTTGATCGAATGATTGGAAAAGCGCAGGAACAAAGAGAGAGGGGAATAAGAGGCGAGCTGTTTTTACACAATCCTTTGTGGTGGAAGACCTGAGCATCCTAGCTTTTGTGCTGATTTGGGGCACAATTTAAATCCGACGTCCTGCCTGAAAAGGAACCATAACACCAATACCACGTTGCCTTGCTCGTTTATATTTTGGCAGGATCTGGATCGGACAGGAACATCTGACTGTTGGGGGTGGAAGGCGTGGCTGGGTTTGGGAGGGAGACAGGGAGGAGATGGAAGGAACGGCAGAGCTCGGGGAAGCGATGCAGAATATGAGAATGGACTTGTGGGTCCAGTGATTACAGACGAAGAAACCGAGGCCCCAGAAGGCTCAGGGACTTGCTTAAGACCCCAGCTGCTGGGTGGCGGAACTGGGAACAGGACCAATGTCTTCTGACTCCCAATCTTGAGCTCCTCCCAGGACTACAAACAACCTCCTAAGAAATGATTTCCAAAGGGGACACAGAGGAAAATTTGGAGCGAGCACAACCTGCATCCAGCCGGCTTCAGACTGGAGACTTCCTTGCCACCCTGACGACCCTTCCTTGGCACGCAGGCTTGGCGAGGGCTCCCGTTGTTGGAGGGAGAGATGGGCTGAGAGCCTTGCCCTGGCTTCTGGCTTGTTGGCTGACTCCCGGACTCCTCCTTGGACAGAGCCAGGAGGGTAAGAAGAACAGAACAAAGAAATAAAAATAGCTGGAGGGTGAACGGTGCCCATCTGTTGTGTGGGCGAGGGAGGCCCAAGGAAGAAAAAGACTGTCAGTTAAGAGGCTGGATGGGGGATTCCTGGCTTCAACAGGCCATGCGGAGGTCAGAAAAGAGAACAGAGAGCAGACATCTTTCGGGGCCAGTGTGTCTGGGCTGAAGTCCTTTTCCCTGGGACAAATGACCTAACCTCCATCAGCTTGGTCTCTAACTCCATAACATGGGATGATAAAAACATCCACCGTTAGGCGTTACTGTGACGATGAAGCAAATACATGTACTAGAATTTCTAGGCCTTAGGAGATGCTTCTCTATGGTAGCTCCCTGATCGCAGCCATGCCCAGCACCTTCCTTTGCTCTCCAGGCTTGTGAGAGCAGAGAAGGCCAGGCAGGGTCCTCGAGCTGCAGCCCCCTGTGGTCTTGGCAGTGGAGTGTCCAGGGATTCCCATCCAGGTCCTCTTCCTATGGGAGCCTCCTGGGGGTCACCACCAGGCAACTAGAGCCCTGGGTCACAGGTGAGATCCCTCTACCTCTATACATGTTTTAAAAACAACGATGTGCCCTAACCGGTGTGGCTCAGTGGATAGAGTGTCGGCCTGCGGACTGAAAGGTCCCAGGTTCGATTCCAGTCAAGGGCATGTACCTTGGTTGTGGGCACATCCCCAGTAGGGAGTGTGCAGGAGGCAGCTGATCGATGTTTCTCTCTCATCGATGTTTCTAACTCTCTATCCTTCTCCCTTCCTCTCTGTAAAAAATCAATAAAATATATTAAAAAAACAAAAACAAAAACAAAACAACGATGCACACCCTAGTCGGGTTCGATTCTGGTAAAGGGCCCTTACCGTGGTTGGGTTGCAGGCTCCTGCCCAGCCCGGGTCCTGGTCATGGCGCGTGCAGGAGGCAACCGATTGATGTTTCTCTCCCATCGATGTTTCTCTCTGTTTTTCGCTCTCTCTCCCACTCTCTCTAGAAATCAATGGGAAGATATCCTCAGGTGAGGATTAACAGTAAGTAATAATAAAACAGTAAAAACAACGATGCACAGTGATCACCAGAGTAGGTTCTGGGGTTCAGAAGAAATCACGCGGCTGCTCTAAAACGACCTGTGGCAGGATGCACAGTGGCAGGAGGAGCCTTCGGCCATGGGGTCCCCGAACCCCAAAGTCCCCCACTGAGGTGCTTGCTCTGGTCTTGAGAGGTGAACAGGTCTCACCCACGTGGCCGTGGGTCTCTCTGCTGTCTGCTGGCACATCACTAAGGGATAGGCTTTGTAGGCAGACAGACACCGGTTCAAATCTCAGCTTCCCCATGTTCTGGCTGCATGGCGTGGGCAAGTAATTGGACCTCTCTGAGCCTCAGTTGCCTCCTCTGTAAAAAGAGGACAGTACCTCACTCAGCATGTTGCTCCAAAGATCAAGTTGACATAGGAACACACTTATTGTTAAAGTTAGCTATTATTACCATTATTATTTTTACAAAGCTGTTTTTACTGATTTGAGAGAGAAAGAGCGATGTGAGAAATATCGATCAGCTGCCTCCTGCATGTGTCCTACTGGGGATCGTGCCCATAACTGGGCATGCGCCCTTGACTGGAATCAAACCTGGGACCCTTCAGTCCACAGGCCGACACTCTATGGACTGAGCCAAACCAGCTAGAGCTAACCTCATTTAAATGAGACCCATTGACCATCAATTCCCAATCTCTCAACCCCTCCTCATCCACCTGACTCTCCCGGGACACTGCATCTTCTGGATGGCTCTGCTGGAAGCGACCACATCCCACCTGGACGCTGGCTCACCTGGCACAGAGCAGGCCTCTTCCTAGGATGACTCTCTGGGCACGGAGTGAGAGCTCCTGAGCGGGAGGGGCAGAGCTCCCTGGAAAACACATCTTTGTGTTTGGGGGCTGTCTCCTCAGCAGTTGGGCCCTGTGCTGGGGGGCTGGCTCAGACCCTCCCTGGCCTCAGCCCCCAGGGAGCCTGCTCCCTGCAGAACACGCATGTGACGAGCCCCTTGCCCTCTGCGCCCCTCGGCCACTCATGGCAGACCCTTTCACACCTCAATTAGCCACTTAGGGAGAAGAAAGAGCAAGTGCAAGCTGGGGAAATCTGTTCAGACCATGATGAATAGTTTCCCAAGCCTGCTGTTGCCATGGCAGCCAGCTGGGAACACCGTTTCCAGGGCCTGAGGCGCTCAGACATGCACGGGGTGGGGGGTGAGGGGGAGGGGGGCTGCCCTGCTGGGCTGCTGCCCACTCGCCTTCCCCCACCCTGGCCTCCTGGCTCCCTTAGCAACAGCCATCACCATTGCCATCGCAACCACCCTGCGGCGTCTGCTGTCCAGGATCAGTGTCCAAGGAAACTTTGGGAGGGGGGAAGGTAGGGAGCATGTGTGTGTGTGTGTGTGTGTGTGTGTGTGTGTGTGTATGTGTGTGTGTGTCAGAGTCAGGGTATGAAGTTGGGAAGGAAAAGGCTTGGCAAGCTTAGCCATGATGATATAGAAAAGCAGCTCATCAACCAGAGGTCCAATGACCCCTTGGTGACCCGATGGTCACCTTTGAACCCACAAGAACAAGCTTGTGTATCTGGGCGCATGTGAGTTTTTCTGGAGGAAGGGTTTATAGTTTGATCCATTTCTCAAAGATGAGGAAGTCCCTATTAGGTAAGAATCTTAAATGACAAAAGCTTTTGCTTTTTAGAATTAGAATTACCTTAGGGACCAGTTGATCAGACTGGCTGCAGAGATATGCTTAGAAGAAAGGACAAGCCCCCGGCCGGTGTGGCTCAGTGGTGGAGCGTCGACCTATGAACCAGGAGGTCACTGTTTGAGTCCCGGGCAGGGCACATGCCCAGGTTGGGGGCTCGATCCCCAGGGTGGGGTGTGCAGGAGGCAGCCGATCAATGATTCTCTCTCATCATGGATGTTTCTATCTCTCTCTCCCTCTCCCTTCCTCTCTGAAATCAATAAAAATATACTTAAAAAATAAAGAAGGAACGAGTACAGGGCAGGTGGGAGCATATGCATGCCCTCTTGGTCCCTCTCGGGAGTCCCCCAAGTCCACCTGCCCTGCTGGGGACCCCTGGGAGCAGTGACTGGGAGTATTCCTACGACTGCCATCCTAAATACTCTTTCCTTCTTGCCTGCCTCATTGCTGCAGCTTTACCCGGGGTTAACTGTGCGAATCGCTAGTGTGTGCTGTGTGCCAGGCCCGAGCTCAGGGCTGTACAGACACTGTGCGCATCGTCTCATTTAGGTGCCACTCAGCGTCGGGGGGAAGGGCCTCTTGCCCCGGCCGTTCAAAGATGAGAAACCCCAAAAGATTGCAAGCGATTCGCGCAGGTTTATGGAGTTAGAAGTTGGAGAAGCGAGGGGCAGCTTAGCGGAGGTTCTGGACCAGGGTGCCTGAGTCTGACCTCAGCCGCACCCCTCTTCCCCATGTGGCCCGAGCTCCTGTGAATCGAGGACACGGATCATCCCTACCCCAAAGGACAGTGACGGGAGCTCAAAGAGTTGACGCTGCATTTGAAAAGGGCTTAGAACAGTATCCATCACCAGATCAAATGGACTTAAATGGGGAGTAGGATGCGGTCCCAGGTCTGCCCGGTTCTAAGGCTCGTGTGTCCCCCAGAGAGGTTTTCAGGGGCGTTTGTCATCCGAATGCTGGGCTGGGTCGTGACCCCAGGAACACCACGAGCTCTAGACAGAGCTGCCGCCCCTGAGTGAGCTTCAGTGTCCCCACCCCTGAAGCAAAGGGGCGACAATACTCTGCACATTCTCAGGGGCTGGTGTGTGAGCCAGAGTCCCCACCGATGACATGAGGATCCAGTGAAACACGATCCGGGAAGTTTTTGCGCGCAGAGCCGAGCCACAGCCTGTCCTCAGTCCCGCGGCCCAGTTCTCCTCGTGCCGGCTCAGCTGGCAGCGCGGGGCAGGGTGCCCAGTGTGACACCCCGAGGCGGGTGGATGGCACGGTGCCTTCCGTGCCCATGTGCCTGGGTCAGCAGCCAAAGCCAGGATGCTTAGGAATTCCGCAGAGGGAGCAGAGAGGCGCCGAGCCCAGCTGCCTCGGGCTGTGTTGGCAGCGGGGAAGGGAGGCAGGTGCTCCTGCGAGGCCACGGATGGCAATGAGGGGCGGGTAGGGCGGGGTGGAGCCACGGAGTGTGGTCCAGGCCACGCCAGGCTGGGTGGCCTCCTTGTCTGTGAGGAGGGGGTCATTCGTGGAAATGAGAAAAAGCTTTCCTAGTCCCTGCGGAGAAGAAACACAGCGAGGCATTATTCAATCAGCGAACAGCGGGCTCTGTCATCTCCAGGCTGCTGGGGCGGGGAGGGACTTGGGGTCCCTGTACTTTTGCTCCCCGAAGGCTCCTCGTGCTGAAAGCAGACGGTGAGGGGGAAGAGGTGGGTCCTTGTTCTTGAGTCACGGGCTGCTGGGGTACCTTTCTGGGGCGCTGGGAGGTGTAGCACGCAGCTGCATCTGGGACAAATCAGCTGCCGACGCAGGGAGGCGAGGGCCCCACAACGCGGGCGGTGCTGTGAGTGACGTGCGCCCGTCAGAAGCCATAATCGGAGGTGGTTCGTCTGTGGAGGAGAAAGCCGGGGAGCCATCGCTGACTCAGGGCTGAGGTGGCTCATGCCAGCTGCTGTCCTGGCCTCCCGGTGCCCCACGCGCAGCCCAGCCCGAGGGGGCGCTGGTTGCAAAGGGAGTGATTCAGAGGCTGTTACAAAAGCAGCGTTTGAGACGGAGGAGCTTCTGAGAGTCTGAATCAAAGCTTTGTGCTTGAACCTTTTAGCTTCTCGTGGTCATGACGAGCCGGGGGTGGGGGTGGTCTTCTCTGAGAAGTAGGGCAGGGGCTGGTGCCCGGGGCCCCGGACAGGCAAGGCGGTGCCACGCCCATGGCAGGAGTGGGCCCCGGGGACGTCTCCACTGTGAGATGCTAAGCCAAGGATGTTTAGAGGCCACAGTGTCATTTCTTTAACCCAGTGATGGCGAACCTAGGACACGCGTGTCAGAGGTGACACGTGAACTCATTTTTTGGTTGATTTTTCTTTGTTAAATGGCATTTAAATATATCAAATAAATATCAAAAATACAAGCCTTGTTTTACTATGGTTGCAAATATCAAAAACTTTCTATATGTGACACGGCACCAGAATTAAGTTAGGGTTTTTCAAAATGCTGACACGCCGAGCTCAAAAGGTTCGCCATCACTGCTTTAACCTCTAGAGCAGCGGTTGCCGACCTTTCGGACCTCACGGGCCACCAGAGGTCCACGGACCACCGGTTGGCGACAGCTGCTCTAGAGCACAGCTCCCCAGGTGCCCAGAGCTCTGGTGAGGATCCAGAGTTGAGGGTCGCCCACTCAGGGAGTTAGGCCTCTTCCAGGGCTGACCCGAGATGCACGCTCTCCATTCGGCTTGCCTGGCACCGACCCGGACTGCCTGACTGTTCAGCAGGTGCAAACACTTTATGCAGAGCTCTCCCCCACCTCCCCAGTGTTTACCGTGAAACCGGGAAGGGCAAAGGCCATTGTTGTCAGGAGTGTCCCTTGGCAGGTCTGGGCTTCAGGCCTGTCTGAATTGGATGCAAACTGTTAGCCATAGAGCTCTGAGAGCCAGGCTGATTCAACCATCAGAGTGAGCAGCCAAATGACCAAGATACTTACCCCTGGAGATCATTAGAAATAAACCCCGATTCTTACACCAACCTGGAGGTCCGCCCCTCTTAGTGGGAGCGGCCTGATGGCGTGAGTCAGCTTCCTCTGCTCCCAGGAACCTGTGGGTCTCCCAAAGTCCTGCTGCTGCAGCCTCCGTCAGCTGGAGAGCAACGCGGCTCTCGGGAAAGCTCCCTCCCTCCCTCTCACCCTTCATGGGTGGCAGCCCTCGCCATTTAATGCCGGGATAACAACAATCAGCATAGAGATCGAGCTGCTAACGGAAGAAAAGCGAAGCCAAAAGGGAGACACTGTTCCAGAGCCGAGTGGGCCTCTCTTCGGGAGAAGGTAGCTGCTCAGGGGAGGGGTTCATCAGCTGCCTCTGAGTTTTTATTTTTCATTTATTTTTATTTTTTTAAAATACATTTTTTATTGATTTCACAGAAGAAGGGAGAGGGAGAGAGGAATAGAAACATCAATGATGAGAGAGAATCATTGATCAGCTGCCTCCTGCACACACCCTACTGGGGATCAAGCCCGCAACCCAAGCATGTGCCCTTGACCGGAATCGAACCCAGGACCCTTTAGTCCGTAGGCCGACACTCTATCCACTGAGCCAAACCGCTCGGGCCACTTTGAGTTTTATTTTTATTTTTTATTTTTTTAAAATATATTTTATTGATTTTTTACAGGGAGGAAGGGAGAGAGACAGAGAGCCAGAAACATCGATGAGAGAGAAACATCGATCAGCTGCCTCCTGCACATCCCCCACTGGGGAAGTGCCCGCAACCCAGGTACATGCCCTTGACCAGAATAGAACCTGGGACCCTTCAGTCCGCAGGCCGACGCTCTATCCACTGAGCCAAACCGGCTCGGGCCACTTTGAGTTTTAATAGGAGGCTGATCACAATCCACCTCCCCCTCCTCCCCCAACACACACAGGAGCAGCAAGTAACGGGGAGGGAAGACCTAAACTGGGCCCTGGCTGCTGGCCTTGTTCTCTGTTTTCTCCTCCATCTGTTAGTCGGCAAGCAACCATTCCAAAGCTGTCCTCTTTCTGCCGTTCAGCCTCTATTTGTGGTTTTGGATCTTGGTCCTCCTCAAAGCCACCTACGTTGAGTTTCTGCCCCAACCAGATCTCCGCCGAGTCTTGCCGCCATAAGGCATTTCAGATGCACTATTAGTCCCCAGGTGCAGAGACCAGGACAGAGGAGTGGGGCGCTGGATCGCTCTCAGGACGGGGAGCTTGAGGGCAGACAACCCTGGAAGCATGCATTTAGAATTTATGTTTGGGATTCCAGACTAGGGAGCTGACACCTGGTGAGATGAAATGCTTTGCCAAAGATCTGGCTCCTTTGTAGAAGGGAAGACTATAGAACTCAGGTCATCGAACTCTGGCCCTCTGGTTGTTCTCTTAGCAGGGAGCTCTGCTGATGGGATGACTGCACAGCTCTGCTGGTTGCCCTGCAGCCCTGCCAAGCGCTGTCACCTCAAACTCTCTGCAGACATCCTGTGCTGGAACCAAAGGTCAGTGGGGGTGATGCTTGGGTGGAGCAATGGAGGATGACCGGGTTAAGAAGGCCCTAGCAGGTTTGGCTCAGTGGATAGAGCATCGGCCTGCGGACTGAAGAAGGGTCCTGGGTTCGATTCCGGTCAAGGGCACATGTCCAGGTAGCGGGCTTGATACCCAGTAGGGGGTGTGCAGGAGGCAGCCGATCAGTGATTCTCTCTCATCATTGATGTTTCTATCTCTCTCTCCCTCTCCCTTCCTCTCTGAAATCACTAAAAAAAATATTTTAAAAAACATTCATGAAAACCAAACAAAACAATGAAGGTTCATGCACACGAAGACCTCCTCCTGGGAAGTCAGGTTAAGAGTTTGTTGAAGATGGTGGTGAGGAACCTGCCCTTCCCTGCTGGATAGAGTGGGCTGGAGGGGCAAAGGGCGGCTCAGTCCCCTTTGTGTGGTCAAAATTTCCTCCGCCTGTGAACAAGAGGACATTGGGCTGCCCATGCATCACAACTGACTGAGATGCCAGTGGGAGCTCTTCCTGTCACGATGTTTCACTCTAGCGCCTTCATTTCTATTATTATACCAAGTGATTTGTTCACAAAACATCAGCCAAACAGCAAAAGAGTCACTGGCTCCATAGGTCTCTTCCTCTTTCCCCTCCCCTCCCCCTCCCCTGCAAGCTGGCTCCCCACTCAGAGTGCCGGCCTCGTGGATCTTGCTGAGGCCCACGCTCTGTGGGAAGAGTGGCAGGAGGGTTAGGGAGAGGGGAACTCCAGGTCACATCTTGAGTCTGCCCAGAATCCTTGGCCTTTATGGTTCTGACCAAGCAGAAGTTTGGTTTAATTTCTGCTTTAATTTATTTAAAACCTGGGTCAATGTCCTTCTCTACTTAGTGCCGTAGTTCCTTTACCTCTGAAACGGGGAGAAACGTCTTTTTTTTTTTTAATGTAAATCAAATTTTATTTATTTTTTCCCTTGCAATAAACATTAATGTTTCAAGAAAAACGATTTTAAATATAATAATATTACATGCAATGAACATTAATATTTCAAGAAAAAATATTTTTTAAAAAAATATATTTTATTGATTTTTTTACAGAGAGGAAGGGAGAGAGAGAGTTAGAAACATCGATGAGAGTGAAGCATCGATCAGCTGCCTCCTACACACCTCCTACTGGGGATGTGCCTGCAACCAAGGTACATGTCCTTGACCAGAATCGAACCTGGGACCTTTCAGTCCACAGGCAGACATCTATCCACTGAGCCAAACCGGTTTGGGCAAGGAAAAATATTTTAAATAGAATAATATTACCAAAACGGTACTAATATAGTATAATGAGAAAAGTCTTGATGGTTTCCCTTTACTTGGGATGCTGAGACTTGGGTTCTGGCCAGATGATTGGTGAGATTGAAACCACGCCCTTTCTTCTCTGTTTGCTAGAGTTCCCACCTGAAGAAGATGAGCACAGCTTTGAGCGATCCCTTTCTCCCACAAGGCTATCATTGCTCCCCAAACCAGGGGGCCAGCCAAAATCATGCTTTCATGGAAGGCCTGAGGACTACCTGCTAAAGCTTCGAAAACTAAAAACAGTGAGTTTTTTTTTAATCCTCCCAATAATTCACTTTGGTTGGCTTCCTCTGACTTAAACGGGTACCGACCGGTTAAGCAAAGTCAAGTGGAGCCTGAGTCAGGTGGGGGATGGGATGGGCAGAGACTGTGACCAAGGCATCTTGGGTGATCACTTCCTCCTGGGAATCCAGGTGGACAGTTGCTTGTACAGTTCCATTCATTTGTCACTTGGCATACGCTATCTTATATTTTAGGGATCAAAGGATGCCCTAGCCGGTTTGGCTCAGTGGATAGAGCGTTGGCCTGCGGACCAAAGGGTCCCGGGTTTGATTCCAACCTTGGTTGCAGGCTCCTCCCTGGCCCAGGCCCTGGTCGGGGCTCTTGCAGGAGGCAATCAATCAATGTGTTTCTTTCACATCGATATTTCCCTCTGTCTTTCCCTCTCTCTTCCACTCTCTCTGAAAAGCAATGGAAAAATATCCTCGGGTGAGGATTAAAAAAAGAAAAGGATAGATAGCTCATCTATATTTCAAGAGAAAGAGCAGAGTGACACACAGTAGGCTTTCAATAAATAGTTGCCGATGATTAGAACCCTCGTTTCAGGTTTGTGAGTCTGTGAAAGAAACAGAATGGAGAACTGTTAGAACGTGAGGGGACTTAACTTCCCAGGCCCACCTCCCCACAGACTCCAATGGCATAGGTGATAAGCTTTTGTCTTTAAAATGCATAAAGACGTGTGGGTGGATGGAAGGCCTGCATCTTCCCCTGCCCGATTCTCTCTTGGCAACCTGTCCGGGGCCACGCAGTGAGGGGTGGCAGAGCTCGGGTTAGAACACCATCAGGTTCAAGGCTTCTCGCTTTTCTCCACATCGTGATTCCTCCGGCTGCACGAACAAAGGCAGCGATTGCCCGGCAGCCCTGTGAACCCTGAGACTGAGCTTCGGAGGAGGAGGTGATGGCTCCTGGTGCCCGGGAAGTAAGAGGCCGAGGCTGCATGCCTCTCAGGCCTCGTGACGCTGGGCAGGCATCAGCATTCACTTCGGTCGGCCTCCATACCCTCAGCCTCCCTGAGTGTAGCGGTGCTGAGAATGTGCACACATATGCCAACCCCGTGCAGACGTCCTAAGACGAGGAAGTCAGACTCTCGGGCTCTAGAGCAGGACGGGCACAGCCAGGCTCCCCCTGCTGCCATGTTCCTTCCCACAGGGGAGACAACACAGGCTCACTGTGGGCCTGTGTTGGCAATGAGGCCTCCAGAATGACCTCGGGGGAGGCTGGTGCGTATGTTGAGGGTGGGGAACGTAGTGGGATTAAAGGGTGCTTTCTTTTCTCTCGCCACAGGGAACTCCCTGCAAAGCGATGAGATGGTAGTGAGCACCGTTTCGTTTCCTTTCCACCAACTGTCTATTGTGACACTATGGAGCTAACTAGCAGAGCTGCTGAAATCACAGTTAAGGGAAAGGAACATTAAGACACATAAGCGAGGGAAGAGATGTGTGTGAAGTAAGGAAGGGAACAGAACAGCAAGCAATAAGACAGATGGAAGCAAGACGTCTGTTCCGGGTGGCAAGAGGCAGGGCAGTCATTTGCGTGGCAAGTAAGACTCAGGGGTCAGGGCCGCACTCCACAGAGAAGGCAGCGGGCACAGCCTGTGATGACATGGAGCTTCTCTCACCTCCATGGGCCCCATCTCATTGCCACCCTAGGAGGAGAGGCTGACATTGGACTTGAGGGGCTAAACATGTGGCTGACAAGCTTGGAAGTTCTGATTCTTTTAAATATATTTTTATTATTGATTTCAGAGAAGAAGGGAGAGGGAGAGAGAGGGAAAGATAGAAACATTGATGATGAGGAGAGAATCATGAATTGGCTGCCTCCTGCACACCTCCTTCTGGGGATTGAGCCCGCAACCCAGACATGTGCCCTGACCAGGAATCGAACTGGTGACCTCCTGGTTCCTAGGTCAACGCTCAACCACTGAGCCACACCGGCCTGGCTGGTCTACTAGGTCGTCTTCTCTTGTTGAAGTTAATGAATCCAAACTTCTAAGCTCTCAAGCCACATGCTTAGCTCCTAAAGTCAAATGAAGGTTAGGCCCTTGAAAAAATGGACTCTTTGCCTAATGACAAGAAAGTAATAACTTTAAAAGCTTTCTCTTTTATGTTATGCCAAAGTTTAGGTTAATTGATTAGGCTAGATCCAGCCTGGGCTCCTGGCCCCCAAACACATCAGAGCAAAACTGGGACAGAGAGCAAGACAGGAGCCTTCATCTTATGGGGGATGTGGAATAAAGAAGCAGTGGGCAGGTTTTGGGAGAGCGCCCCAATTTTGTACTATGGAGCTCCCAATATGTGCCCATCAGCATCCTGAAAAGCATTGGAGAAACTGCCAAGAAGCCCAGCTAAAAATACCCAGGGAACAGGACAACCCCGGAGACGTGCAGAGATGGGTGTGAGCGCTCGTGGAAGGTGTGAGACTCCGAGCACGAGAGCCAGGCTGCTGTGCTCATCCCAGGCTCTCGTTCTAGGGGCCTGAACCATGAGTCAGTCGGATATGGGTGGGAGGAGTGCGTGCATCTGCTTTTACACTCAATGCTTTGTCTTTGAACCAGTCCCGTCTAATAGGGCAGCAACTGTGTAATGAGCACCTGTCATGTGCCCTAGGATTAAAACTATAAAACCACACCCACTACTTGGGAAAGTGTGCATGAATTTTTGAGACCTGATGACTCCCCATCTCTCATAGTAACAATTATAACTTTTTTTTTTAAAAAAAAATATTTTTATTGACTTCAGAGAGGAAGGGAGAGGGAGAGAAACATCAATGATGAGAGAGAATCATTGATTGGCTGCCTCCTGCACGTCCCACACTGGGGATCAAGCTTGCAATCCAGACCTGTGCCCTGACCGGGAATTGAACCGTGACCTCCTGGTTCCCAGGTCAGCGCTCAACCCCTGAGCCATGCCAGCTGGGCTATAACTTGGGTTTTAATGGCTTCCCACTTCTCTGTCTACCCCACTTTCAGGATCTTACTTCTTGTAACACCTAAGCATGTGTCCCTGACAAATATTTTCTCTGGTCTCCTTTTTCAGTTATCAACTGTCTGTTTCTATCATTGGAAATATGTTACCATTGGCTCATTCCCTCCTTTTCCTCTAGGGCTTCCATCCGCAGTTTCGGCAGGAGGGTCCTACTTCCTTAAACCTTGTTTCTAAATGTCATAAGCCTTCCCTCAAGTCCCCCTCAGGAGAAAGCAAAGAATGAGGTAGAAGAGAAATGGCGAGTCATGCTTTCTTCCTGAGGGCACACCCAAGATCAGGGTCTCAATGTTGATGAAAAACATTCAAAATCACACACTGTTCATACTTTTTAATCTTTATTATTGAAAGTATATGTCCCCTCTTTCCCCCCCTCCACCCCTGCCCCCTGCCCCCTGCCTAGACCTTCACCACCCTGGTCTGTGTGCATGGGTTGTGCATATATGCATACAAGCCCTTTGGTTGGTCTCTTCCCACCCACCCACTCCTTTTAATTTTAACTACTCTGATACGTGTCTAGTGGTGTCTCTTTGTGGTTTTAATTTCCATTTCCTTGATCACTACGGAAGCTCAGGTAAACATATATATAATGGGCAAAGGTAAGTTTATAGCCGCAAGTATGCAAAACAGTTTATTCTTGTATTATTTTCCATATGAACAACTGTAAACCTACTTCTTGTGTGTGTGTTTTGTTTTAAATCCTCACTGAAGGATATGCTCATTGACTTAGAGAGAAGGAAAGCGGGGGGGGGGGGGGGAGGAGATGTGAAAGAGAACATTGATTGGTTGCCTTCCGTACGTGCTCGGGGATCGAACCCACAACCTGGGTATGTGCCCTGACTGGGAATCAAACTCTCCAACCAACTGCGCCACACCAGCCAGGGTGCCCCACCCTGTGTTTAATGGCCTTTAGATAATCTCTTCTGTGAATTGCCTGTTTAGGTTTATTGTTCATTTTTTTTTTTGGGGGGGGTGTCTGACTTTTAAAATATTGCTTAAATACATACTTTCTAATATATAATTTTCTTAGACTGTGTGTGCATATGTATATGTATCTCTATCTCTGTCTCTCTATCGATCTATACACATGCAAGCCCTCTGTCAGGGCAGGGGTACCACTGCTAGACCATTAGGTAAGGGATTAGGGACTCAGATATCTTTCTTCTCTCCACAAAGGGGAAAATACGCATCTTCCTCTCTTTGGGACTTGATGCTGGAAGAAACACAGAGCAAAGAGTGGAGCACAGACGGCTCTAAAGCAGGTAACATTTGACCCAGGTGTGATCCAATGTGTGCCAGGCAACAGAGCAGAGCCTGGCACCCCAGCGCGCTCCGGAAGTGGGAGGCCGTGTCCGTCTGAGCTGTAGAGTTTACACAGAAGGGCAGGGACCCAGAGGTGCGACCCTCAGGCGAGTGTACCAGGGCGGCAGGCACCGGGGCAGGAGCAGAGTAGCTGGGGATGGCCTTGGCGTCTCTAGGCAGCTAGAAAGCTCTGTCCCTGGATGACCACTGCTGAGCTAGGTGAACAGTCTTCCTGCTGGGCCAGGGTTTAGGGAGATGCTGGCCCCTCTGCCCCCTGCATTTGCATTTCAACTCACCCTTTGGGAGGTCAGCTATTTGCATAATATGTTTGGGGCCAGGCCTACTGTGCTGCATCCTGGCAGAGGCGTGGACACCGCCCTTGGCCCTGAAGGGTGTGGAAGCCTGTTGAGCAGCTCTCCCCCAGGAGGGCTGAGCTCAGGGACTTCATCAGGTTTCTTTTGTCAAACGCCACTATTTTCACGGGTGACAGGGTCCCAGCTGCCCTGGAATCTCACGGTCAGCTTTCCTGCGCGTGTTCCCCTGAGGACAGACGCCAGGTGGTTCTGAGCAGATCGGCCCGATTTCATTACTCACCAGGGTACCCAGCGTCAGCACAGTCCGCCCATCTCTGAGATCATTCTCTGTTCCACAGAGCTGGGGGTCCCCGGGGGCCACCCCAGCTCTCTGCTGTCAGCCCGGAAGGGGCCACGCACTGACGGGCAGTTTTCCCTCGCCTTCCTTTCATGTGGGATCTTGCGGGCTGGACGGGGAAAGGAGAGAAGAGGTCGGCTTACTTGCTTGTCAGCTTCTCCAGGGGCAGCCGAGACATAATCATCTGTGCTCACAGGGTAGAGTAAACCCCAAATATGGCCTCACTACGGGGTGGAGACCATAGGGTACCACCCAGCCCTGGCTGCGTTGGCAGGGCCTTGTGACAGACTCCCAGGCCCGGGCCTCTAGGCCAGGAGGCGCTCCCTCCAGGACATGCCCCAGGCAAGGCCACCGAGGACACCACACTGATCTGCTCAGTGGGGAAAATGGGAGCCTTGGAGGAAAACAACTTTCAACGTAATTTATTGTAATTTATTCTTGTTTTTTTTTTAGTTGATTTGAGAGTGAGGAAGGGAGAGAGAAACATCGATCAGCTGCCTTCCGCATGAATCCTGACCGGGGATCGAACCCATAGCCCCGGTATGTGCCCTGATCGGGAATGGAACGGCCTCCTTTTGGTGTGCAGGATGATGCTCCAACCAACCGAGCCACACCAGCCAGGGCAATTTATGATCATTACTTTTTCTTTTTTTCCAAATATATTTTATTTATTTTTTACAGAGAGGAAGGGAAAGGGATAGTTAGAAACATCTATGAGAGAGAAACATCGATCAGCTGCCTCCTGCACACCCCCTACTGGGGATGTGCCCGCAACCAGGGTACATGCCCCTGACCGGAATCGAACCTGGGACCCTTCAGTCCCCGGGCCGATGCTCTATCCATTGAGCCAAACTGGTTAGGGCTATTATCATTTCTTAATTTCAATCTCCATTGCCTACATTCCTAAAAGGGGAAAGGGGGCAATTCCAGCCAGACCCAGTTTCAGGGTCTGAGTTGAAGGCCCCATGGAGGCTGATGGCCAGGTAAAGCTTCCTGACCAGAGGTCTTTAGAAATGCCTCTTTTGGGGGAATGTCCTAGAATCACGGAGGAGAGAGAACAGTGTGGGGCCTGGAATGGGGCACAAAGGAAGGAAGACCAGCATCCCAGTCTAGGCCCCGGCTAGAGGCAACCGTTGAACTGTTTCCTTCGACGATAAGAAAACCACCGCTGCGCGTCCAGGAGGATGGCACACGTCCATCCACAGAACCTCCCGAGACCCTCCCGCCTCCCCTCTATGTCCCAGTGTCCCCAGAGAATCAGACCTCCCCATGGCTCGTGGGAGCGAGTTTCTCGGGCTGCTGCTGAAATGAGCACGTTCCGAAGCCCCCACGGGAGAACGAGACGGGGTAAAGGGCTTTATTGGCGTGGAGTTACCTCCCTTGGGGTCCCAAGTCCCCGGCTCCGTAAGCCAGTCCTGAAGGAGGTGAAGCTGGGGTCCCAGCAGAGCCAAAAGCAAGGCCCGTGTCCAGAGCTTCGTTCCATGTTGCGGCCGGGCCCGGTTCCACATGCAGGTGAATGAAAGCCCATTAGTCCACTGTGTGGGTCCCACATGCTGTGAGTCACATGGGCAAATGCAGGGAGCACATGCCCCTGCAACAGGAGTCACAGGGGCTCAGGCAAACTGGAGAGGCGAGAGCCAAGAGAACGTGCTCCTCTGTCCAGAGTTTAAATATTCAGGCCTTCTCCCTCCATTGCTAGATTAGTATTAAAAAGTACTGCTGTTGCCCTACCTGATTTGGCTCAGTAGATAGAGTGTCGATCCTTGGTCTGAAGGATCCTGGGTTCGATTCTGGTCAAGGGCATGTACCTTGGTTGCAGGCTCGATCCCCCAGGCCCTGGTCAGGGCATGTGGGGGAGGCAACCAATCGATGTGTCTCTCTCACATAGATGTTTCTCTCTCTCTGTCTCTCCCCCTCCCTTCCACACTCTCTAAAGGCTCTGTGAAGTCTAGACCTTCACAGGCGATCTCAGTCGGCTAGCATAGCGGTCCCAACCGGTGGTCCGCGGACCAGTGGTGGTCCGTGAGGTCCGAGAGGTTGGTGACTGCTGGGCTGGAGCACAGGATTGATGAGCTTAGTGTTGCAGGCACCCCAGTCTCACACAGCCTCTCATCGCATCTAGTTGTATTCTCTGGCTTCCCTCACAACGGAGAAGAAATGAGAAGAAAGAGGGAATAACACCATCATTTATTCTTTGTCAAAGGCTTTCCCGACATAATTAAATTTAAACTTGACAGCAACCTTGTGGGATAAGAGCTATGATTATCGCGGTTTGATGGGCCCCATGCTATTAAGCAGCTTGCCCAAGTTAAACACACACACACACACACACACACACACACACACACACACACACGAGTAAATAATGAAACCATCATTGAGCCCCGGGTCTGTCTGTCTGATTCAAATCTTGCCACGAGTCTTTCGCAGAATCCAGGATCTGGAAGGGACTCGCATCATCATTCTAGACTAACTCTACTGCTATGCTTGAGAGGCAGAGCCTGGAAGAGGTTAAGGGGCTGATCAAAATAGCTCAGCTATTAATGGTGTGACCCAGATTGGCTTGGGACTTCTGGTTTGATTTCCTTTTCTCTTCACCACTTGAGACAGTGAAGACTGACTTTGCGCATCCCCTCACAGTCCTGGAAAACCAACTCAAAAGTTCGTGAGGATTCTGATGATCGACAGAATTGTAATCTTCCTGGTTAAAGACATTCCATTAAAAAAAATACAAATGTTGTGTTGCCGAAAATGGGGTAAAGACAGTGTTCTGACTTCCCTGCCAGCTTTTGTGCCAATGGATGCTTTCAGTGGGCTGAGAAGGAGGAGCACATGGTGGGGACATGGGGGTGGGGCGCCAAATACAGCTACGTCATCACGGGGTGGGGGGAGGTGTGGGGAAGGGAGGAGAAGGGAGGGGGTGGTGATGCTGTAGACTGGGTACGCCTGATGGCTTCAGCAGTTACAGGAGACCCTTGCAGCCGATGGTGGCACATTCTGTGCTCTGCTCGGATAATAGCACCAGTTTAATTATAATCGAGAAGTGTTAATTTCAGTTTGCTTACATCTCTAGTATGTTTCATTTCCAATGTGACTTTCCAGCTTCTCTCCCTCGCTCTCTTCTCTTCATGCCATACAATATTTGCATATCTGAATGTCAGATTTTTCAAGTGCTGGAAGGAACAGGCTCTGGTATGTTCTTGAGTTATTTTGTATAGCAGCATCTGTCTTGTTTCAACAGCTACCAGAGCTGAGAAGTGACCCAGGACCAGCCTGGCAGGAAGAAGAATGTGGGATCCAAGGGGGTTCCTCATAGTGCAGAGCCCCCCAAGGCCTGGGGACCCTCCTGTCCCAGGCAGCTTCGGAACAGATGTTTTCCCCAGTTTATTTTGACTTTAATTTTTTTTTTTTTTTTTTTTATAGAAAGGCAGATCACCAAAGGAAACAAATTCTGAATGATGACTACAGAATGTATCTTTGGAACTTGCTAGACTAATTACCAAGGCTCCAAAATCACTTTAAAAGCAACACATTTTGTTTTGCAATATACATTCTTGTTGCCAAAAAAATTTTTTTTTTATCATTTTAATCGGAAGCCACCTCGAAATGGATAGTTGATTGTGGGAGATGCAGAATTTGGAGGGAATACTCTCATTAGGACAGCACATTGCAAGGAATTCTGTGCCTTTTTTCTGTATCTAGAATGATGTCAGGAAGATTTTTCTACAAGAAATTCTCAGAGCTTTAAATAGCTTCCTTCTAAAATGATGCCTCTGTTTAAGCAATTATAATAAAACTGCTTACTATGTGCCAAGCAATATCTAGTTTAATCTTCTCAACTTCCCTAGGTGGTAGGCATATATATATATATATATCTGAATACATATATATTTCAGAGACAGGAAGGGAGAGGGAGAGATAGAAACATCAATGATGAGAGAGAATCATTGATTGGCTGCCTCCTATACACCCCTCAGTGGGGATCAAGCCTGCAACCCGGGCATGTGCCCTGACCAGGAATCAAACCATGACCTCCTGTTTCATAGGTCAACACATAACCACTGAGCACACTGGCTGGGCTCATCAGAGGTAGTTTTTGCCTTAATCAGGGATGCTCTCAAGGCTATAGTCATCAAAACAGCATGGTACTGGCATAAAACAGTCACATATATCACTGGAACAGCATAGATTGCCCAGAAATAAACCCATGCCCATATAGTCAATTGATGTTTGACAAAGGAGGCAAGAATAGACAATAGGGTAAAGACAGCCCACTCAATACATTGTGTTGGGAAAATTGGACAAATACATGCAAAATAGTGAAACCAGACCACCTTTTGACCCCATATACACGAATAACACTCAAAATGGATTAAAGACTTAAAGGTAAGGCTTGAACCCATAACACTCCTAGAAGAAAACATAGGCAGGAAGCTGACATTTCTCTTAGCAATTTCCTTTCCTGATACATCTCCTCAGGCAAGGGGAACAAAAGAGAAAATAAACAAGTGGGACTACCTCACATTAAAATGTTTTTCTACAGCAAAGGAAACCGTTAACAAAATGAAAAGACAACCCACTGAAGAGGAGATGATATTTGCCCATGATACATATGATAAGGGGTTAATATCCAAACTTTATAAAGGACTCATACAACCACACACACACACACACACACACACACACACACACACACACAACAGGTCAATTTAAAAAAATGGGCAGAGGACCTGAATAGATACTTCTCCTAAGAGGACATGCAGATGACCAATAGGCATATGAAAAGATGCTCATTGTTACAAATCATCAGAGAAAAGCAAATTCAGACCAAAAAGAGATATCACCGTATACCTGTCAGAGTGGCTACCGTCAATTAATCAACAAACAAGTGTTGGTGAGAATGTGGAGAAAAGGGAACTCTCATGCACTGCTGGTGGGAATGCAGATTGGTGCAGCCACGGGGGAAAACAGTATGGAGGTTCCTAAAAAAAAATAAATTAAAAATGGACCTGCCTTATGACCCAGCATTTCCACCTCTGGGTATATATCTGAAGATTCCCCAAACAGTAATTTAAATATCTATATCTATATCTATATCTATATCTATATCTATATCTATCTATATCTATATCTATATATCTATATCTATATCTATATCTATATCTATATCTATATCTATATCTATATATATCTCCACATGTTTATTGCAGTGTAATTTGCAATAGCCAAGCTATGGAAGTAACTCAAGTTCCCATCAATATACAAGTGGATAAAAAGCAGTGGTACATCTACACAGTGGAATATTACTTGGCATAAAAAGAATGAATTCCTATCATTTGCACCAGCATGGATGGACCTAGAGGATATAATGGTAAGCGAAATCAGTCAGTCAGAATAAGACAAATACCATGTGATTTCGCTTATATGTGGACTCTACAGAACAATTATGAATGAACAAACAAAACAGAAACAGACTCATAGATACAGAGAACAAACTGATGGTTGCCAGAGGGCAGGGGTGTTGGGGAACTGGGTGAAAACAGCGAAGGTATTAAGAAGTGCAGCTTGGTAGTTACAAAATAGTTGTGGGGATGTACAGTCCAGCATAGGGAATATAGTCAACAACACTGTAATAACTTTGTATGGGGCCGGTGAGTACTGGATATTTCCGGGGGAACACATTGTAAACTATAAGATTGTCTGACCACGGTGCTGCACAACGCAAACTGCTACGGAATAATATTGAATGTCAAGTGTAATAGAAAAGAAAAAGAACTGTCTGGCACGATGATTCAGAGAAGGTCACGGGAACAGACCGGGGAGCCCCGATTCTTTGCCTTTGCCTCTGTAACATCTGTCTCCCCTTGAGTGCAACTGACTTGGAGGAAGTCCTACATGGGAAACACGCTATTTCCTGCCATCCTCAACACTGGCATGTATGTATGGTCTTTTCACGCCTCTCATTTAGCAGGAAATAACCCAGAAAATGTAGTGTTTTGCTGAAAGCGTCTTTAACTTGGAAAAACGGTAGAAAACGCATCTTTGAAAAAGAGCTGACATCTCTGTTATATTTCGGTACACGCTGGAAGGCGGGCGGAGACTCAGAGGCCTGCTGCGCTCGCGCCGACAGCTCTGCAGGTGCGGTCTATCCTGTGATGTGTTTCCTCTGGCTGCAGGCCGGGCTGAGAAGGCTAAGGCGGGGCCGGTGGGGGTCGCACATCTGGACCAGGTCTCAGGTCCTGGATGCCTGTGGCTCGGAGCTCATCGGAATGTGGCTGTGACACTTGCCTCGTCAGCCTGGGCCGACTCAGAGCCTGGAGGGCCTGGCTTGGTGATGGTGTTGGTAAGCAAAGCAGCACAGCCCAGAAGGAAGAGCAGCAGAGCCTGGGTCTCCCTGGGGCTCCCCCATGCGACCGTGGTGGGGGTGACCCAGGCTCTGGGAGCTGCGGTCTGTGAGGGTCAGGAGGTGACGTGTGTTGAAGGTGTACAGCGTGATGATCTGACGTCCATGATGTTATGTGTCTATTCCAATGGTCGGCAAACTCATTAGTCAACAGAGCCAAATATCAACAGTACAACGATTGAAATTTCTTTTGAGAGCCACATTTTTTAAACTTAAACTATATAGGTAGGTACATTGTTAATAACTTAATTAGGGTACTCCTAAGGCTTAGGGAGAGCCACACTCAAGGGGCCAAAGAGCTGCATGTGGCTCGCGAGCCGCAGTTTGCCGACCACGGGTCTATTCTATCTCAATAAAGTTGACAAAAAATAAAACTCCTCTGAAAACAAAAAAGAAAAGAGAGAGATGGTTTGTGGATGATGGCACTTAGAAAGGACTAAAATGCCCAGCCCTGCAACTCCCAGTCGTGGGCCCAGCATGGAAAACAGCTTTCACTTCCTCTCACGTAGCCGTCCCTTGCCTACCCCACCCCACTCCTGGAAGTTGGCAATATTTCATTACTTTGTCTTTTAAAACATACAGGGTGGGGGCGAACGTAGGTTTACATTTATTCGTATGGAAAATAATACAATAATTAATAAATAACAACACAAGAATAAACTGTGTTCCACCTACTCACAACTGTAAACCTAATTTTGCCCCACTCTGTATGTAATAAGCTCCTACTATGTGCCATGCACTTTTTACTTGGAAATATTACTTACAAAGCCACTGTCTTAAAAAAAAAAATTTCCCCCTACTTTCCTTTGGATGAGGGAAAAGGAAGCGAAATCTCCCTGCTTGCCCTTCTCACCACAGCCTCTCACTTCGATGGGCTAATGAGGAAGGCCTATGGGGCAATGGAGCTGTGGGGGGGCCGGGGGCAGTCATTTCCCCGGAAAAAGTCCCAGAAGGAACCAGGGACTGGGATGAGGCGGACATCACTCTCCAGATGAGAGGAAGCGATGGCTTCTAGCCAGCTCTCACTGCTTCTGTGCAAGGACCCGGCGGCGGGAGGCTGAGGGCGGCGAGAGGGTTTCCTGCTTTTGTTCCGGAGATAAAACCTTCCCTTGACATTCAGCATCTGTTCGCTCAGGAGGGCTCTGGAACAGTCAGCAGAGCCAAGCTCCACAAGGAGGCACTTGAGTCAACATTTGCAAGATTGCAGCCGCAGCCTGTGGCAGGAGGAGCGGGAGGAACACAGCTGGGCGAGCAGGAAGGAGTTGGAGAAGAGGGATTAGATCTAGAACAACCGCCTGGCATCCCAGGCACCCTCCCCCGCTCCGCATCCTTTTCACAAGCTCATCAATTCATTCATTCGTTCATTCGTTCATTCATTCATTCATCAACAATTTTTTGTGGCCCCAATAGGTGACAGGTGCTGCTCTAGGCATTGGGGGTACAGTGTAGAACAGTGAGGGCGAACCTTTTGAGCTCGGCGTGTCAGCATTTTGAAAAACCCTAACTTAACTCTGGTGCCGTGTCACCTATAGAAATTTTTTGATATTTACAACCATAGTAAAACAAAGACATATTTTTGATATTTATTTTATATATTTAAATGCCATTTAACAAAGAAAAATCAACCAAAAAAATGAGTGTCATAGGTTCGCCATCACTGGTGTAGAAGGAGAAAGCCTACCTTCATGGAGTGTATTTGCTAGCGGGGAAGACAGACAATAAACAGATAAATAAATGTTCAAGTAGTGATAAGGGACATGGGATGGAGCAAGGCAAGGTGAGGGTTAGAGATGGCACGTGTGTGTATGGGCTGTGTGTGGTATAGGGTATGTGTGTATGTGTGTATGTGTGTGTGGTGTATGTAGTGTAGAGAGTGTGTGTGATGTATGTGGTGTAGGGTTTGTGTATGAGATTACATTTAAAGCGATTAAGGGAGGCTTCACTGGGGAAGATTAAAAAAAAAATTTGTATTGATTTCAGAGGGAGAAAGGGAGAGGGAGACAAGGATAGAAACATCAATGATGAGAGAGAATCATTGATTGGCTGCCTCCTGCATGGACCCCACTGGAGATCGAGCCCACAACCCAGGTATGTGCTCTTGACTGGAATTGAACCCAGGACCCTTCAGTCTGCAGGCTGACACTCTAGCCACTGAGTCAAACCAGCCAGGGCCCAGGGCTTTAAAATAGATTCTCTGTCTCTCTGTAGACACATCCTATTGGTTCTGTTTCTCTGGAGAACTCTGCTAAATACAGATGGGTATTATACCCATTTTATAGACAAAGACATTGAGGCTCAGACATTAAGTCACTTATTCATAGATAGTTAAGAGGACTCAGTTAGGTCTGCTAAGTTCTTACTCTCCCAGGCTTTCTTTAAATGCCCACAATTTTGTCACTTTTTGGCTCTGGAAATTTCAATTATTTTTTTTACTTCTTAAGGCATCACATCTAAATTCCTTCTCCTAATATTAAGGCTCTCACAATACACCTTTATTTTCTCCTTTCCATTCAGGTGGTTTTCCTCAGCCTCTCAGGCACCCAGGAGGGGGAGATACCTGGGGAAGTGGCAGAGTTTATAACCTAAACTGCAAAGAAACTGATCATTCAGCAGGTCAAAGGTATACATTAAAAGTTAAAGATGTTAAACACAAACCTTGGCAGCCACACGTTTTTCGAACAGGAAGGATTTGTGGAGTCAGATGCTAAGCCAGAAAAAGGACCGGGTCCTGGGACCACAGGCTAAACTGTCGGCGGCACCAGGTGTTGGACAGATGGCGTCAGGCTGGGCCTGCATTCAGCAACCTCGGAACTGGAGTTCTGGCTAAGAAAGAATTCAGAGGCAAGACTCAAAGGATAAGAAAAAAAAAGTTCCTTAGAAAGTCACGGAGATAGGAGAAGTGAGCTGTGGGAGAAATGGGCTCAGGAAACAAGTTGCAGAGGCAAAGGAAGGGCCCTCGGGACTTAGGAGGGAGGAAGGGGAGGGGGAGGGGAAAGGCATGGGCATGCTACCGAAACAGAGTGTCCCGGGTCGGCCTTGTGAGGGTATTTGTCTGGGGAGGATCTCAACAGATGATGCATCAGCTTCCCAGGTGTGTCCTATCTGGGCCGTGGTCTCTCCTGATTGGTCAGCACCGGGGCTCCTGTTGAGACCTTAATTGGATAGTTGCAGAGAGAAGGCTGAGGTGAGAGGGGCTTCCAGGCCCTTCCTACAGAAAAGGACAAAGGAAGCGTCCTCAGGGTTAAATTTCCAGGATGAAAACGCCTGTGGGCCAGCCAGAGGCAGTGTTCCCTCCCTCGGCTTGTGGTGTAGACCAGGGCATGGGCCCCGACCAGACTAGACGCCCAGGGCCCGGCCACTACTCAACCGGAAGCTACTTCAGGTCTGAAGCCCAGGTAAGACCCCTGTCTCTGTGCTCAGCTGCCAGATGGTTTCAACAAAGATATTAGATGTGCTTGATAAATATTTATAGATCAAATAAAAACTCATGTTATGCCCGGCTGGTGTGGCTCAGTGGTTGAGCCTGGAGGCCAGGTCACCCTAAGAACCAGGAGGTCACGGTTAGATTCCCAGTCAAGGCACACGCCCAACAGGGGGTATGCAGGAGGCAGCTGATCCATGATTCTCTCATCATGGATGTTGCTATCTCTCTCCCTTTCCCTTCCTCTCTCTGAAATCAATAAAAGCCTATTTTAAAAAAAGCACGTTATTAAAAAGTTTGGCGGTAAACTATATTGCAATTTATGTTATTTATTAAAGTAGAAGCTGTGGTGCAAAAAAGTTATAGCACAGCATAATAAAACTTACTCGGTTTGGAGAAAAATAAGATATAAGTTTGATATTATTTTACTGAACAGAAATCTCAAATTCTGAGGACACTTGACGATTCTATTAGCAAGCAAGGTCTTCCCACTTTAGAAAGAGATGTGGTGTATGGGGAGAAAAACAATTGGCTGCATTTTTTTAAACTTTATTTTTATTGTGGACAGTATGACGGATGTCTCCGTTTTACCCCCCTCTTTGCCCACCTCCTGGCTGCATTTTCCGATGTCTCATTTTGCTTTTCTCCCCTTACACTTTGAGAATTCTCTTTGAATAATTTCAACCTGTGTGAACTAATCTAAGGCAAAGCTAATTGTCCACACTGCAGGGCAAGTTCCACCAGTAGATCAGCATCTGTAAAGGAGGGGGGCGGAGTGGGGGGCTGGCAGTGTGGTGGTTCCCTGGGGAGAGCAGGACACAGCTGAGGCGCCTGTGCAGGGAGCTGGGTGACACCTGGGGGTCCCTTCCTGCCTGGGGTGCTCTCTGACAGAGAGAACATCTCCAAGGTGTGACCCGAGGGGAAATTCTGAAACAAGTGTCTGCAATGCTTCCTCCCCCCTCCTTTCCTCTGTACCCTTTTCTGGCTTCTTTCTCCGCCGGTATTTATCTGTTAGTCTGATAAAATGATAGTGTGGTAACTTGATGCGTTCCTCCCCCAGTTTGCATGCTAATAATGACGTTTGCATTGTTCATAAAGAGCTTCTTGGAGACAGCGCTGGGGTGACAGGCATGGAGCAAGCACCTCAAGTCCCAGCTCGAGGCTGTGGAGCTGTGGAGCTGGCTGGGCCAGGCCCCGGCATGGCTGCGGCTTCCTCTTACATTTGCTGTCTTGTGTCAGTTCCTTGTTCTCTGCAGACAGCCCTGGAACTTGGTTTCCAGATGTGCTGTCACCTAAGAGATTTGCCTGTGAGTCCCTGAGACTTTGCTGGCCTGAAGTGCACAGGGCCAGGGAGGAGATTTTTGGGATCAAGTTAAAGGTCAGTCGGGATTCTAACTCTCTCCTGAGGACCAAATACTGGTCGGGCGGTGTCTTTAGGCCTGAATCTACGTGGGTGTGTGCACCAGGCAGGCTAGGATTCTGGAAAGCTGAATGGGAGGAGAAAAGAGGGCTAGACCGAGAAGGGGCCGTGGGAATGTGTCCATGTTCCAGGCTCTTCCTGCATTGACAGCTGGCACTGGTGACGTATTCAGAGAGGCAGGGCAGGCTCAGGCCAGCTCTAGGGTGACAGAGGGGAGGAGGGCCACTCAGGAGGTAGGGCCCAGCAGGGACTGAACGCAGTGCCCCGGTGGGTCATTGGCCCACTGAGTCAGATGCGGAGACAGACTGGTTTGGAGCCCTGGGGGAGGAGCTGGGGACAGCAGGGCTAGGAAGAGGGGGTCTGTGGGTAAGCGGGCTAGAGGGAAAGGGGCAGCAGCACTCCTGTGGACTGAAGCCCAAACGCGGTCATGCAGACCTTGGTGAATGTTTCAGTGCCCGGGACTTGCATTCAGAAACGCCAGGGGCCAGGATTGCTTATGTCAAATGACCTCCGGGGCCTGCCCCTACTCTGGGGTGGGAGAGGGCTTATCTGTGCCCAGCACCAGGTCTGGCTCATGGTAAGTTTCCAATCCAGGTTTAATCAAGATTTCCTGCGCTCCTCCTAAGTCACGGCAACGCAGGGGCGAAGAGCGGGACGCCCCTGTCCTCATGGGAGTCCATAGATAACAGGGAAGTGAAGCAAGGATGCAAATGGACACAGTTATTTTACAGGGAATGGAGGTTGGCAGGGCCTCCATCGACCTTCTTAGAGGAGTGCTGTTGGGTTTGGGGCAAGGCAAGCATGGATTCCAGGGGGCATTTAGCATCTCTAGCCTTTGCCCACTACATGTTAGCGTTGCCTCCTCTCCCAAGTCATTCTGGCAGCCAGAATAGTCCCCAACATGTTTTCATTCCCACACGCTGCCTAGCAGGGACCACTGGAAGGTCAGCGTGCTAGTCAAGGCTCGTAAGAGAAATAGAGCCAGCAGGATGTGTGTGTGTATGTATATATGAAGAGATTTATTATACGGGATGGACTCAGGCAGTTCTGGAGGCTGACAAGGTCTGCAGTCAGCAAGCTGAAGACTCGAGAGAGCCGATGGTATAATCTCAGTCTGAGGGCCAAGGCTCAAGGCTCTGGAAGAGCTGATGTTTTACTTCAAGTTCAAAGGCAGGAAAAAGCTGATCTCTCAGCTCAAGGCCGTCGGCAGGAGGAGTTCCCTTGTGCTCACAGGAGGGTCAGCCCTTTTGTTCTATTTAGACCTTCAACTGATTGGGTGAGGCCCACCCTCGTGAGGGAGGGCAATCTGCTTTACTCAGTTTACAGATTCAATGTTAATTGCTTCCAAAACCAGCTCGCAGACCCCCCCCCCCCCTCCCAGAATAACGTGTCACCAAATATCTGGGCACCCTGTGCCCAGTTGATAGATAAAATGACTATCACAATCATGGAGGGCCCGGATATTCTTCCTGTGGTTCAAGACCAGAGTGGAGCTGAGGTTGCTGGGGCAAGCCGTGAGGGACTCCTGCAGAATCTGACTGGGGAAGGTAGGAGGTGGCAGTCCCTCAGCATTAAAACTGCCCCCAGTGGGTTGTGATACAGGAATAAGGATAATAATAGAGTCTTTACTTGGCATATCCACACACGTGACCTCATTTCACCTCCCAGCCGTCTTATGAGGCAGCCGAGGATGCATTACAATGGCTTCTTTACAGATGAGAAAGGGTTAGAGGTTAGCCAAGGTTGCACATTGCCAGGGAAAGCCAGGGCAGGGGATGGGGGGGGGGGGAACGACTCGGGTTCCCCCCAGGTATTGGGGGACTTGGGGTGGGAAGAGCAGGATGCCTGCAGAGTGTGGCGGAAGCTGCAGAGGGCAAGAGGACAGCCACGTGTGTGCGCTGCAGGCAGGAGAAAGTCCTCAAGGACACAGTGAGCTGCCCGAGCTGGGGCGATGTGACAGAGCTGTCACTTACAAGGAGAGGCTGTGGCCAGCAGAGCCTGCTGGTGGTGGCAGCTGGGGTCAGGGTGGCTCAGAGGGAACAGAAACCCAGGGCTGGCAGGGAGGCAGCCAGACAGGGGGATGAGGGGCAGCCAAATCTGCCACCTACAGCCTCGGAGGATGAGGCCCGAGAGGTGGTGACAGAGCGAGGACAGCTCTGGCCCCACAGTCCGTCACTGGAGAACAGCGTGGGGGAGCCTGGGCTCAGAGTGTCCACGGGAGTCTGGTGAAGGGCAAGCTAAGGTCTCCGTGGCCTCCCCGCATCTTTGGCTGGAGCCGTCAAATGACCCGGGGCTGTACCGCCCTGGGGGACCCGAAGGCGAGCTTCCCCCTCTGTAGCTGGGTGTGTGCTCAGCCCCGTGAGGCCGCGGGAGTCCAGAGCCACCACCCTGTGCTCAGGAGTTCCCAGTGTAGGTGGAGCGAGGCCATCTGACCAAGAGCGCCCTGCCCGAGGGGACGGACAGACAGCCTTCCGTAGGCACTCACAGGCCGGCTGGGCCCAGCCTGGGGGCTTGGTGGGGACAACGTGGGTGAAGCTGGCCCAGGGAGAGACGGGGATGCAGGCCTGGGCTGAGGCTGTCTCTCTCTCAATGAAACAAGGTCACAGGGAGTGTAGGAAGAAGAAAACCTGGAAAACAATGCCCAGTGACCTCCGAGGTGGCCTGATGTGATGGGGGCAGTGGTCTGGGTGTGAGGCCAGGCCCATGTGGAGCCGCGTGTCCCGGGACCGGTGCGGTGGGCTGGCTCCTGGGCAGGGCTCCAGGCCGCTGTGGCCCGTGAGCTCCTTGGCTGACCCCGCTGCTTGGACCCACCTCCCCAGGGTGCTTAGCGTCTAAGACAGGCCTCGTCCCCCCCTCACACAGCAAAACAGGGCCCAGAATTGCGCTGAGACTAACCCCAGGGCCTCTGGAGAGATTTCTGACCAAGAGACGATGCACGAAGATGTCCAGGGTTTCTCTTCCCTGGACCCCGGTCACGACTTACTCCTCCCACCTCTGAAGTGGGAACCACAGCCCAGAGCAGAGGCCTGGACCGCCCCCTGCGCCGAGCTGGGTCAGGTCCTGGAGCCCTCGTCCCGGCTTATTCTTGGGTTCCTGGCGCTAAGGGCAGACAAGGGCAAACGTCATCGAACGAGGGCAGGGCGTCCTGCGATCCGGTCTGTCCTGCTAGGAAACCGCCGGGGACGCTGCGGGCAGGGACACAGTGATGGATACAATTACTGGGAAGCTGTCACTTGGTCCTTTTTCTCTCTTACACTCGTGTCTGGGAAGCAGGGTCCCTCGCAGGCCACAGAAGAGCAGTCTGGGTCTAGGAAGGCATGCCTTCCTCAGGGCTCCTCGGGGCGGGCCCTGGGCCTCCCCTTCCTTACAGACTCTGCCCAGAAATGGGACAGGCAGGGGGTGGCGGTGGCCTCCCCCAGGGGCCTCTGGGAAGCCTGAGTGGGGGTTGGGTGGGGGGCCTCTGCTGTGGAGGGACATCTGACACCCTCACCCATGGATAGTCACACCGTGGGGTCCCCAAAGGGCTGAGGCATATCCCCAGCAGGCCACCAGGTGTGCAGATGGTGAGGGGCTCCTCTGACCCTTGAGAGAATGACAGGCAGGAGCTCTGGAAGCTCAGCTGAACTTGACCTCAGAGGCTCCTCCTGTCTCTAACACGCAGCCCTGGGCAGCGGCCCGCTAGGATGCCACTCTGGGTGGAGTCGGTTCTATTTCCCGTGCTGTCCCCGGCCCTCAACGGGACGTGGAAATGCTAGTGACTAACTGCTCCCTTGAAGCAAGAGAGGAGCAGTCCTGCAGGAGAGAAAGAACTGGACAGTGCCCCCGGCAAACACATCTCTCCCTGCCCTTCCGCGCCTCGGCTGTGGAAATGTGGTCTGGGCTCGATCCCCACTGCGGGACATGCGGGAGGCAGCAGATCAATGACTCTCTCTCATCAATGATGTTTCTCTCTCTCTCTCCCTCTTCATTCCTCTCTGAAATATATAAAAATATATTTTTAAAATATCTTTGCCACCAGTTTTCTTTTCTTTAGAAAAGACAAACCAGTGGATATTTTCAGAGTTTAGGCCTCTGGTGTACCTTTCCCCATGAAAATGTCCCCCAAATAGTGAATCCTCCCTCAAAATGCTCTTGTCCTGCCTGGTTCTCTCTCTCCTCTCTGCTGAGGGAGCCAGGGTCCCCTCCCTGGCCATACCTAACCCGGGGTTCCACCTCCTCCTCACCTGGTGCCCGGTGCCCGAGGGAGACCTCCCAGCCCTGAGAGGGTCTGCAGGGCGGTGCAGGGAGGGAGCCACCTGGCACTTGGATGGGGCTCAGGAGCAGCTCACCGCCTGCTCCTCATTCAGGCTCTTGTTGTGTCTTAGGTGCCAGAGACCGGCTCTGTGGCTGGTGGTGATGGCTGTTCTGCAAATCAGGTGGATTAATCAAACACAGCACCACCCGAGGGTATTTATGGCCACTTCCCCTGACTTCTTTGTTCTTAATTTATTATGAGAGAGGAAGAGAGAGAGAAACATCAGTGTGAGAGAAACACATCGATGGGTTGCCTCCTGCACGTGCCCCGACCAGGGCCCGGGCCAGAGAGGAGCCTGTCACCAAGGTACATGCCCTTGATCGGAATCGAACCCGGGACCCTTTGGTCCACAGGCCGATGCTCTATCCACTGAGCCAAACCGGCTAGGGCCACTTCCCCTGATTTTAATGTTCAGCTTTTATTTGCCAACGAGACACGTATTACTCCTCCGTCTCCGTCATTTCCATGCTAAAGAGGAACTGTGATCTCGAGACCCTCATACATAACATTCACGGGAAGGGGCTTCCGGGAGAGCCTTTCTTTCTTCTCGTTCATCCCCTGCCCCGTTTGAACACATCTCCAAGCAGAGAAGCTGTGATTGCATTTCCTCCTCTAATGGAACATCAATGTCATTTTAGACGTTTTTCAAAGGAGCCAGGGCCTCTTTACTCTTTATACTGTGTCTTTGTAAGGCGGTCTTTCTCGCTGCAGGGCAGGGAACTTAAACTAGTGATGGACGTCCTCCCCAACTTCTGAGTCGTTTTTAGTGCTTCCGGCCGACATAGACCTTGAGAAGTGTCCTCCCAGGATCAGGGAAAGAAATAGCGTGATCGGTTCCCAGGTTCGCGGGAGAGAAAGCTATGAGGTGCAGACCTCCCTTCAGCGGCTCCCTCCCAAAGCTTGTTTGGTTAATACAGTTCCTCATGTTGTGGTGACCCCCAACCATAAAATTATTTTCGTTGCTACTTCATAACTGTAATGTTGCTACTGTTATGAATCGTAATGTAAATATCTGATATGCAGGATGGATTTAGGCGACCCCTGTGAAAGAGTCGTTCGACCCCCAAAGGGGTCTCGACCCACAGGCTGAGAACCACTGATCTAACCTTTCCTATCTGCTGAGTGCAAGGACTCAGGTGAGGCAAGACTTCCCCACTGTTGGGGTGGCCAATATCCTCACCAACCTCAGGGATCCTGGGGTGCAGAAAAGTCAAAACACCTGTCCAGCCTCCCTTTCGGCAGCTCCTCTCGTGACTACGGGGAATCTCAGCAGGTCATCCGGCCCAGTGTTCTGCTCTGGGCTGCACCAACCAGGCAATAACGCCAGCTTCCTTTGGCCCCATCCACTCCCTGGCTTGCTCTCCTGCACATTTAATAGCCAGGGAGGGAGGGAGGGAGGAAAGAAACGCTGGAAGGAACCCAAAGTGCCCATTAGATGATTGTGATTATGGCGGTGCCTGTTGCAACAATATATAAGTCTGAGGTCTTAATCAAATTCAACATTTTCCAATTAGCTGTTGCTTAATTAGCATCACGAATATTCAGAGCCCTCACACCCTTTTGCATCCTCCCTCCTCAAGTCTCTCCAAATTTAGCCTACTCCATCAGACTGGGTCCCTGACATGGGGGTGGGGAGGGAGGACGGGAGGTGGAGGCCCACAGAGCTGAGGCCTCCTCCCGGCCTCCTGGCAAGGCCCGGCGTTTGCAGGTCTGAACTCCTCGCCCTCACGACCTCCCCTCTTCCAGGGGCCAGAGGCTCAGGACATCGACCTCCCCATTTGAAAAGATGCAAAATGCAAAGTTTTCCTTATTTGCCATAGAGCCTGAGGCTAATTCCTTCCGGAAAAGACCCACCTGAGTATTAAAATATACAGTATGACCCTTCGGCCCTGGTGGGTGTGGCCCAGTTGGTCGATGTTGTCCTGTGCACCGAAAAGTTGCCTGTTCCATTCCCGGTCAGGGAACATGGCCAAGGTTGGGGGCTCGATCCCCTGTGGGGGGTGGGGGTGTGTGTGCAGGAGGCAGCCCATCGATGTTGCACTCTCACATCGTCGATGTTTCTCTCGCCTTCTCCCTCTCCTTCACTCTCTCAAAACCAATAAAAAAATATATACACATGATCCTTCAGGCGCATTATTAGAGCAACTAGACGTCTGGTGGCTCCTGGTTGCCAGTGGTTTCCTCCCTCCACCCTCCCTCTCTCCTTCCCTCCCTCCCTCCCTCCTTCCTTTCTTTCCTTTTGCTTTTTTTAAAAAAAAATTAGCAACAGAACCTTTTCTGCAAAGGCATCCTCCCCAGAACCTTAGAACACAGAACATAAAAACAGCGCCGATCTAGTTAACATGCAGTTGAGGGTGTAAAGCCTTCTGCCTTCTCTGCCTACGCTCCCATTTGGTCACCTCTGGGATCCCTTCTGGAAATCTGAGGAGCACAGTGTGTGGAAAACATTGATTTTAGTCCCCCCCCACCCCAAGAAAGAACATGGAGAGCCAGGGAGAGGGGGTAAGTGGCCCAAGATCAAACAGCTCATTAGCAAAGAGGGCGGGCTTAGACCTGGGCTACTGCCCTCCATGCAGCCTTTCCCTTTGCAGCCACTGAAGCAGGAGGAGCAGACAGAGATCCAAGCCGGGGCGCCCCTAACTGCACCCAGAGCCAGTGCGCTTCCCCGCCAGGTGCCAGGCGGTGCTGCCTCGCCCCACTCGCAACTGTGGGCCGAGAGAAGAAGAAAATGTCTGTCCTCTGCCCTCACGGCCCTTCCCTGGCAGCCTCTCGCCCGCGCTGGCTTGAATCTGCTGCACTGGCTATAATTTGGGTTTAGCTTGGAGGTAATTTCCCGGTGGTGCCTGCAGCTTCTTAATGCAGGCTGTCAAAATGATGTAGAATTGGGCTCCGCAAGCCGCCCGGCTGACTTTCGTCAGCTACATCTACTGTGACAATTTTGTCAAAGCCGGTTTTAAAGAGCTGTTTTGACTGGGTATTAACGCAGCCTTCCTCATCAGCCAATTCTGCATCTGATCCCCAACACCAGGGATGACTGCTCATGGCCAAGTGTCTCCCTGGTCCCCTGGCCACCCCTGAGGCAGATGCAGGCGTCCAGAGGGTGGCTGAGACCCCTTACCCCACTCCCACCCCCACCCCCACCCCTCCTGATGGTGGTGGTGGTGGTGCTGGGAGACTGTCAGACCCTTAGGCTCAGGAGCTGAGCAGAGCAGAGCCCACTGAGAGCTGAGGGAGCGAGTGAGGGAAGGGGCTCGGGAGTTGGTGCTAATGAGGGCAGGTTGCAGACCTCAGATGTGCTCTGAGAGGCTGCCGCTGGGAGCTGCGTCAGCAGAGGGCCCAGGCCGCTGGGAGGAAGGGGTGTGTTGTTATCAGAGCCTCTGTGCTGGGCTGAAGGTCTCCCCACTGCATGTGTGGGCAGCAGGGAGAGCAGCAGCCAGCTCTGGGCCGACAGAATTCCAGACCATTCCCCAGTCCTGGGCAAGTCACCAAGCTCCTCTGAGTTCCAGGCTCCTCATTTGCAAACCTGCGAGGGTTGAATGCAATACCGCAGGTGGGTGTGCTTGGTAGGTACCAGAAAACCGAGCCTGGCAGCTGCCATGGCGTCTGGGCAGGCAGATCTGAGCAGCCCGCGAAATCTACATGAGCGTGTCGGTATCCACCGACTCTATCAGCCCCCCAGTCCCCCAGATCAGCGGACTGTTTACAACACCCCCGGGTGATTGCTAAGCTCTGTGTGGGTAAGAGTTGGAATTTATTATTGAATGCATAGTACAAGGTCCTTGTGCGTACCTGTAGAATCCCTGGCCCTTGATTTAGCGCGAGATGTTTAATCAAGATTTTTATCTTCTGTAATTAAACCAATTTCTCTAAACAGTGGGTCTTGTCTTCTGAGGGAATGGAAAATGAATGAATGGGTAAGTGCTTGCTGAGCACTGATTGTGCATCGGGCCCTTGCTGGGTTGTCCCTGGGTCACATCACGGAATGAGGCGCAGTGGGCCTATGGCTCATCCCAGCTCACCCAGCTGGTAAGTTGGCGGAGCCTGGATTGGCACCCGTGTCTTTACCAGGCAGATAGATCCAGGTTTGTCCAGAGTGCCACTGCTGACTGTGCGGGCACTGGGTACCACCAGCCACTGAGGAATGGGCAGCTGCCCTTCTGTGCTGGTTCCTGAAAGGTGTGGGGCGGGTGGGTGGCCTCTGAATGGTCCTCAGGTGTGCTGAGGGGTCAGAGGTTAGTCACGTCTCCTTGCCTGGTGTTCCCGCTGCATTTGCATCTCCAAATGTCCCCTCCTTTCCCCATGCTGCTGGTTATTGCTGCTCATTTCTGGGTTCTCTGTTTGGTTCCATTGGTCTATATGTCTGTTTTTGTGCCAGTCCCAGGCAGTTTTGAGAACAGTGGCTTTGTAATAAAGCTTGATATGTGGTATTGTGATCCCTCCAACTTTATGGAGATAAATGGAGCGGTCTCTCCCAGCTGCAGATGGTCCTACTGGGGGCTTCAGGAGTTCGGGTCTGATGTGCTCTTTGGGTATTCCCTCTGTTCCCGATCACTTGAATTGTCCCTTCAAATCTGATGTCCTCTCCTCTCCGGACCCACTGAGTGGAACATGGGAGATTCTTTGACCTGTGTTTCCGCCGCACCCCTGGGAACATCAGTTGGCAAAGTGTGACCGGATTAGTCCTCTCCTGGGAGCAGAATGTGGTTTCTTGGTTTGGGGCCTGGGAGTCCTCTGGTGTGTGTGTGTTTTGCGGGTTGGGTGTAGTTATGATGGGGCTCAGGGAAGGCCGTCAAAGGCTCCCACCATGGTCACGTGCTGCGGTCTGCTCCGGGAGCCTCTCTGAGCTTGGCAATCAGGAGGGTGAGAGACGCTGTCCTGGACGTTCTGCGGGGCTGCGGCCACAGGGCCGGGGCAGGGGCGCAGTGTGGTGGAGCTCCCCGTGTTGAAGAAGCTCATCCTTCCCCCAAGCCCTACTGCCTGTTGCGTTCGCTCCAGCAGAGCCCCGCGGGCCCTTCTTCCCGACAGAGGTGTCCCCTCTGCCAGCCTGCTCGTCAGGACTCCAAGGAGCTCTCATTTCCTCAGGTCTTCACTTGAAGGTCCTTCGTTTCTAAAATGCAACCCCTGCCCGACCAGTGGGGCTCAGTGTTTGAGCACTGACCTGTCAACCAGGAGGTCACGGTTCAAATCCCGCTCAGGGCACGTGCTTGGGTTTCGGGCTTGATCCCCAGTAGGGGGCGTGCAGGAGGCAGCCGATCCATGATTCTCTCTCATCATTGATGTTTCTCTCTCTCTCTCTTTCTTCCTCTCTGAAATCAAGAATTATATATTTAAAAAAATAGACTAAAATGCAACCCCTCCCCCATGCTTCTGGCTCCTCCTGCCTGTTCTGAGAGAATTTGCCCCAGAGCACGTTACCACCTCGTAAGCTCCCACACCACTCATTGGTCAGGTTTAGGACTTGTCTCCTCCCTCGAGAGCTGGAGTTTCCTAAAGACAGGAGGGTTGCCTGTTTTATTCAAACAGCGGAGGAGCCCAGCAGGTGGTAGGCCCAGGCAGTACCTACTCAGTGAGAGAGGATGGACTTCCTTCTTTCTTCCCCGGCCCACTCTGTGGGAAAGGTGCTAGGGTTTTTGAAGTGGTCCACAGAGCAGGGGAGCAAACTGTGGGCCACCCATCCCGTGGACCCCTAACTCGGCAGAAGAGAGAGCATGAGCTGCTGCTACAGGGAACATTTTGGCGACTCTCCAAGACACTGTGCTGGGTGAGAAAGCCAGTCTCCAAAGGCTACCTACACACGATTCCATTGATTTGATAGGCTGGTAGCAGACGAAATTATAGTGATGGGCAGCAAATCGGTGGTCGCTAGGGATTACGGGTTGGGTGAGGGCCTGGGTATAACAAGGAAGCCTGCAGGAATTTATTGGGTTTAGATTTCATACTTAGCCCGATCGTGGTGGTGGTGATTACATAAATAAGTAAAAATTCATAGAATTATACACCAAAGGAAATAGGAGTCAATTTGGCTGCACAGTAATTTTAAAATAAAGAAAACTATCTCTAAAAAAAGAAAGGCGTGGAGTTGATCCAGAAGCTCAAGCTCCCAGGCTAATCCATCATTACCATGTTAGTCCTGCTTAAGGGAGGGCGTCTGCCCCACCCGACTCGGTACACCCGGGGCCTGCATTTGCACGTGGGAGCTGTGCCTGCTCTCTCTGGATGTGCACACAGCAGACACAATGCATGGGTGTCTGTGTGAGACTTTGAAAGGCCTCTGGCAGACCAGTTACAGCGATAAGAAGGAAATATACCGCGGGTAGAATTTCCTTTGCAAATCCCCTTACTGGCCTCAGTCCCAGCTATGGATTTCCTGCTGTTAATAGATTTCAGCTCTTTCATGTGCCTCCTCCTGCCTGTCCTGCTGTGGTTGCTGCACCCTCTGCCTCCCACAGCCCTCCCACCACGATCCTCTGCCGTCCTCACTCACCGCTGGGCCCGGCCGCGCCCTCCACCAAGCGGCAGACCCACCCCTGGGAAATAGTTTCTATAATGATGCTGAAAGTTCTTCTTCTTTAAAAAAAAAAAAAATCTTTATTGATTTCAGAGAGGAAGGGAGAGGGAGAGAGAGAAACATCCATGATGAGAGAGAATCATTGATCAGCTGCCTCCTGCATGCCCCCTACTGGGGATCGAGCCCACAACCCAGGCATGTGCCCTTGACCGGAATCAAACCCAGGACCTGTTAGTCCACAGGCTGATGCTCTATCCACAGAGCCAAACCGGCTAGGGCAATGCTGAAAGTCCCTTCTGCAACGAGTCCTTCGGTGTGTTGTGTCCTTCTGTGACCCACCCCTGGGTGAGCCTAAATGACTTTTCCTCCACCACTCAGCGTCCATTCTTTTGCTCTTTGGTCCACGAGGTTACGTGTGTCTTGTATTGGATCACTGTGCTGGACCTGGGCATGGCCGTCAGTGAGCCCCTCATGGGGCTTACATTCTGGCCTTGTCTCCTCTAAATCGGCTTCTTCGCCCGGCTGGCATGGCTCAATGGTTGAGCATCAACCTATGAATCAGGAGGTCATGGTTCAATTCCCCATAGCATATGGGTTCTTGACTTCGTGCAGGAAAGATTTAGCAATATGAGTCTAGGTGATTTTGAGAGTACGTTTATTTCAGCTGGAGACAGTGAAACAAGGAAAGGCCGAGGGTAGAAGAAGCAACCCCTAGATGGGGTTGCTCGGGCTCACTGGGAAGTCAGAGCAAAGGGGGCCTTGGAAGCAAGCTCCTGGGGTCATGAACTTGGGGGCGTGCAGGAGGCAGCCGGTCATGAACTTGGGGTCATGCCACTGCCTCTTGCTGCCCTGGTTGCAAGTGTCATGAGGTCCCTTAGAGTTTAGGAGATGCACACCTAAGAGGCGAAGTGGGGGCTAGAAAAGGCATGGGTGTGCTCCTCTGGGGGAGAGTGCAGACGGGGACCTTAGGGGGTGGGATGGGGCAGAGTTGAAGGTTTTTAAGGGCTGGATGTTTAGGAGAAGTCTTAGGGGAGGCTCTCAATAGAATATTCATCTATTTTATGCTGATGTACTGGAATGAGATTTATTCCTTTAACTTCATTTGTCCTTGGGGTGTGGTTGGCAAATGGCACTCATTGGCTTTCTGCTCTGCCTCCCTGAGTAGGGTGACTTAAAACTATTTCCCCTCTGGTTGGGGAGGAGAAGTGCAAACCATCTACTCTTCCGTGTCCCTGGTGTAGGGAAGATAGGATGTACTCGATGGCTGTAAACAGCTTGGCCATTTAACTATCTGCTTCTGTTTCCCTGTGCCCCTTGCTAAGTTTTCCTGGCTTCTTGCTGTCCTGCCTAAAGACCAGGGCCACCCTGGCCGCCTTCCCTTGGCAAAGCTGCCCTCTTTGCAGCACCCCCAGCTCCCTCCCCAAGGGTCACCAATGCCTTTCCTGAGAAATCAGCCCCTCCCGTTCACAACCCCCCTAGGCAGAAGGAGTCCTTTCCTTCTCTGTGCCCTTATCGCACTTTATTCCTAACAGCAGAATTTCAGGTTTCATGCCATAACCTTGGATGAGTTTTCAGAGGGCAGGAGGTGACTATACATCTCTTGGCATTCCCAGCACCTGGCAGGGTACCCTGCATAGAGCTGATAATGTAATGCACGCAGGTTTGTTGAATCAAATTGCTTTCAATTTCACAGATACCATCTTTTCCGGGGGCTGTGTGTGTGTGTGTGTGTGTGTGTGTGTGTTAGAGCCGGAGTGTAAGAGGGTGAGGGAGGGAAAAGGTTCAGGGGAGAAATAAGGTCTTTTCATTACCATTTGGCCTTCAGCTATCCTGACTCCCCCACCCCCAGGTCACGTAGACCCCTCCACAGGGCTGCTTAAGCGTGCTCATGGCATGGCGATGACTTCCGCCAAGTGAGTAATTCAGGAGACGCAGGTGGAAGCCACAGTGTCTCTGTGGTCCAGCACACCATTGTTTCCACTGGGTTCTACTGGTAACACTGGTCAGCGGACTATATAAAAGCATGGGTTACCTGGAGGGCAGTCATATTCTGTATCCTCATCATATTGTGGGTAATCATGTACACATGACCTTCCTAGGATAGAAAAAAAAAGGACAGGCCTACGAGGGCAAAGAACACGTCACAGGCATCTGGCATGACCCCTGAAACAAGGCAGATGTACTCAGTGACATCTTCCCTGATAACTCCATCAGGCCCGTCTCTGGAGCACATTCTCTTGGTTCTTTGGTGCTCATCAGTTGTAGGTATTGGTTTATACTTTTTTTTTTGTACTTAGCTTGATATTCCTTGAGGTTAGGGAGTGAGTCTCCTCTCTCCGTGGCATCTTCCTCTTCCTCTGAGTCAGTGTACTAGTTTGGGACCTGGACCAACCCTTTGCATGCCTGGTTTGGCTGTCCTCGCCAGGTGGTCAAGGACCAAGACCTTTCACTGTTGCAGCCCCAGGGCCTGATGTGGAACCCCTTTTAGGACTGAAGTTCCATGAAGGGAAGAACTTTGTCTGTCTTGCCCATTTTGCCTGAAACAGTCCTTACCGAGGAAAGGCTTAACAGATATGTAGGGAAATAAACAAAGGAATGCTGGCACAAAGTACTGCTAAGGCAGCACTTGGTTGGATTAACAAGCTTCATCCTCTTTATCTTCCAGATCCCAGGAAACTATCAAACTATCTTTAATATTTTCTAGACCTTATTTTGCTTGCTAGACCTTTTCCCACCTGGGGCGGGGGCGGTGTAGAAAAGAGGGGCAAATGGGTAACAAAGATTTGTGGGCTCCAAACTCAGGTTTTGGACACTGTTAACTTTGAACATGGACACCAGAAAAATTTTCCTCTTCTGACCCTACCTAAGAAAGGGTGCTGAGCCCAAGGCTGGCCCCTTAGGGTATGATGTGGGGGGAGGGAGGCAGTGCAGATTCAGGGGAGAGCTGTTGTGGTGCCTCGGGATCCAGGTGGGATCTCCTAACAGACGGAGGAGAGAAGCAGGGCGAGTGTGCATCATTATCGGATGATTAATATATAGTAATACAGTAATCACCAAGCAGTGCTATGTTAATACAACATTAGTCTTGAAATAATACCCACAGGAAGCACCATTTGAAGCCTCCCACGGCATCGGTAATTTGGCTCCTCATCCTGTTAGCTCAGGTGAAAGTAAGAGGACCCCGAAGACATTGGAAATACAGTTGGATTCCTAACGCGTTCAGGCAGGGAGGTGCTGAATGGCTTAGCCACTTGGGTTGCCTGGGATGTTGGCTACCAGGCAGGCTTCGGGTTTCTCTGCTCCCTGTTCCCTCCCTCATATTATGCACAAGTGGAAAGAAGATGGGTTTCTGTGGGCCAAGAGCAATAAAGGTTTGGGGCCACGCTGCTACAGGTGTGGTCTCTCTCTCTCAGGATCCCAGGGCCGAGAACTTTCCTTCTCTCCCACCGGTGAACTGTCCCGGTCTGTGGACTCCTGTCAGGGAATTACAAAGAAATGCTGTTGCCCAGCTGGTGTGGCTCAATGGTTGAGCGTTGACCCAGGAACCAAGAGGTCACTGATTCAATTCCCGGTTGGGGCACATGCCCGGGTTGCGGGCTCGATCCCCAGTAGGGGGTGTGTAGGAGGCAGCCAATCACTGATTCTCTCTCACCATTGATGTTTCTATCCCTCTCTCCCTCTCCCTTCCTCTCTCTCTCAAAATCAATAAAAACGTATTTTTTGAAGAAGAAATGCTATGCTTTCATTTTGTGCTTTGCTTTCATTTCTTCTTCAAAAAAATACGTTTTTGTGATTAATCACTATGCTTTAATTATGTTCAATTTGTAACATTGTCCTCTCTGGTCAAGTGGGTATGGAGCTAGACAGAACAAGGAAGAACATTTGCCTCTGGTCTTGGCCTCAGGAGCTCACGATGTGTATAGCCTCCTCCCCTGGAACTGTTTTGGGGTTTGCAGCGCAGACTTCAGGAGCAGAGCTCGGTCTGGCTTTGCTGTTCATGCGTGCATCTGTGTCTGTATGAACACTGCAGGGTCCGGATGGGGTTGAGGATGGCTGTGGCAGGGCAGGATTTAGGCACGCTGGGCTCTGGGGCCCTGGCTAAGCTTTATCTCCTATCTTAACATGACTTACTCATACTAACAGAAAGCACAATTCTCTAGAGCAGCGGTTCTCAACCTGTGGGTCGTGACCCCTTTGGGGGTTGAACGACCCTTTCACAGGGGTCGCCTAAGACCATCGGAAAACACATATATAATCACATATTGTTTTTGTGATGAATCACTATGCTTTAATTATGTTCAGTTTGTAACAATGAAAATACATCCTGCATATCAGATATTTACATGACGATTCATAACAGTAGCAACATTACAGTTATGAAGTAGCCACGAAAATAATTTTATGGTTGGGGGTCACCACCACATGAGGAACTGTATGAAAGGGTCGCGGCATTAGGAAGGTTGAGAACCACTGCCCTAGAGGGTGGGGGCTGAGTGGCTTGACTTCTGCATGCTCCCACAATTCACGTCTTTTGCATTTCCAGTTGTCCGTGATCGCTTAAGAAAAGGACCCACGTGAGAGGAGGCAGTCGCCGGAGTGAAGCCAGTGGCGTGTTTGCCACAGTGGAAGCGGACCCTGGAGGTGAAGAGCTGAGTGGGAGATGCTTGCTAGACACAGGAGGGATGTAAAATGTAGTAAGTGCATAATTTATTTATTTACTTGTTTGTTTTTTAAATATATTTTTATTGATTTCAAAGAGGAAAGGAGAGGGAGAGGGAGAGATAGAAACATCAATGATGAGAGAGAATCATTGTTGATCGGCTGCCTCCTGCATGCCCCCTACTGGGGATCGAGCCTGAAACCCAGGCATGTTTGACGGGAATCGAACCTGGAACCCTTCAGTCTGCAGGCCAATGCAGTATCCATTGAGCCAAACCGGCTAGGGCGTAAGAGACTGACCAGGGCTGGCAGTGGATCTAGGCAAATTCTATGCTGGTGCCTGCTCTGCCCCAACTGCCCCTTCATGCATTTACCTCTCCCTTAGTCCCCTGGAGCCTGAGTCCTGGCTTCTTGGCTAGGCCTCCATTTCCAGCAGTTTCTCCCCATCTAGGCACTGTCCTCCGGCACAACGTGAGCCCTTCTTCAATGCTCTGGCTCAGGCTCTCCCTGGAAACAGGAGCCCATCTAATGGTCACTCCTGCGCTGCTTGCCTAGTGAGCTGGGAGCCACCATTCAATGTGTCTCCTTGGGGACAGGAGTGAGGGACCTGGGGCTGGCGGGGCCAGGTGCGGTTCCAGACGGATTTCCGGGGCCTGTGGCTGTCGCTTTCTCTTCTTCACCGAGGAGATCTGCTCTCGAGCCGGTCCCACCCTGAGAAGAACCACTGCCCAGCTTGTTGGCAGGAAAAGGCAGAGGTGAGGGAGCAGGCACGGCGGAGGCTGAGGGCGGAGAAGCAGACCAGGTGCGAAGATGCTCTGGGGAGCTCCCTCCCCAGCACAGCTTGTCCTGTGTGGGGGACTGGCCTCCCAGGAGTCTGAGGTAGGGGGTGTAGGACCCAAGACTCCTGGCTTAGAGGTGAGAAGATCAAATCCAGTGGTTCTCAACCTTCTGGCCCTTTAATACAGTTCCTCATGTTGGGACCCAACCATAAAATTATTTTCGTTGCTACTTCATAACAGTAATGTTGCTACTGTTAGGAATCGTCATGTAAATATCTGATATGCAGGATGGTCTTAGGCGACCCCTGTGAAAGGGTCCTTCGACCGCCAAAGGGGCCGCGACCCACAGGTTGAGAACCGCTGAAATAAACCAAGATGGGAGCTCCACTCATGGCAGGAAGCATGAGGCCCTGGTGTCAGTCCCCTGGGCAGAGGCTCTCCGGCATCGGGTCGCTGTGGCGTTGTCCTTCGGCCAAAGTGCAGGAGCCAGGGCACCCTCTGGGCCCCTGGACGCGTCTTTCCTCTCTGGGCATGGCCGGCTGTGGCCAGCTAAGGGAGCACTAAAGACTGGCTCGGGCGATCCATTCCTTGTGGGCCGTGTTTTACGCTAACAGGGCTGCCACTGCCTTCCCGAGACAAAGCTTTGCTTGTCCGTCCCAGGCTTCCAGCTGCAGAGAAAGCAGACCTCCCTGCGGGCTGGTCAGTCGCCCACTGGGAGGATGCTGAGATGGCGGGGCTGGGGACAGTATTTCAGGCGGAGTGGCGTGCCCGCTGCCAGGCCACGGCCCTGGGGGTCGCCCACCTTTGGTGGCTCACAGGTCCCACCACACTGCTCAGAATTCACCGCGACCTAAACACCAGCTCTGCTTGTGGCATAGAATTAAAAACACACCCTGCCGCTTTATGTCCTTAATTAATAAGCTCGTTGTTAACCCCCAACTGCCTGCAAGCATGACCCATCCTGTGTGGCGACCATTGGCTGTGCTGGTGGGAGTCTGCTTCACCCATCCGGGGCTCACCTGATGGGGGAGAAAGGATTAGGACCCTCCTGTCTTCCAATTCTTATTCCCTTGGAAACCCCACGTGCACTGGCCATTTTATGCTTCTGCCAGTTAATGCTTCTCCCAGGTCCCTCTACGGGGCTCAGAGCTGCACTCTTCCTGCTGGGAAATGCTTGGGAGGTTATGTCCCCAACCCGGGGTGACCTGCAGCCATGACTGACCGAGGCAGCTGACAAAGGGCCAGCCCCCCTTTCCTCTGTAGCACAATCAGGACAGCAGGAGAGAGGGGCTGGAGTTAGACTTCTCATGGAACCCACACCCCCTTGGCTTCTTCCCCTGCCCATCCTGCTTCCCTCGACTTCTCTGAGGTCCCTCTTGAGACCCTCCCTCAGGAAGTCCCTGTGCCAGAATCCCCGTCCCAGGTTCTACATCCAGGGGATCAGGACTAAGACAGTTTATTCCAGAAGCGTGTGTGTGTGTGTGTGTGTGTGTGTGTGTGTGTGTGTGTGTGAAAGAGGAAATGTTACAATGGAAATCATGCGCATTCAACCTACTGAGCATTTCCTAGGAACCACGTGGAAAGGGTTCTGAGAGAGGTTGGCACAGGACAGAGGTCCGGAGGGAGGTGGTCCAGGAAACCCAGGGAGACCTGGGGAGAGGATGTTCGTCCTGCGTCTTGAAGGATGAGGGATAAAGAGCACAAAGAAGAGGAGGGGCAGCAGGGTAAAACAAGGAGCTGTCCCTAACTTAGAGGGCAGGCCACGTGCCCACGTTCCCGTGGAAAGCACTGAAGCCCAGACTCTGACTCCGAAGGCTGCCCTCCTCCCACAAGGCCTCCCCCCGCCCCCCCGTTCCTGCGGCTCGGCTGCTGGGTGGGTGCTGAGAATCCCGCGCTCCTCTGCCCTTCCTGCCCCTGCCATGTCAGGGCCCTGTTTACACGTCTCTGCGTTGAGGGGCCTTAAGTATCTGTCAGACTGGCCTGAACCCAGACTCACCTCATTTGTCAAGGTTCCGGGAGGGAACGCGTGTCTCCCTGTGAGAGACTGTAAGCAGAACAGAATTCAGCGCAGACACGTGGGGGCTCACGGCTTGCTGGGAGGGCAGAAGCAGACTCAGCGTGGAGACTACTCGAGTGGCTCCTCTGATGATGTAGGATGAGGGGCTGGGGTGCTGAGGCTGTCCCTGGCGCGAAGCCCCTCGAGGCTGAGGCAGCATCTGGCCCCAGAGCTGACTCTGGAGGCCCCGAGGTGGGAGACAGTAGAATCCAGGGATTAGATTGTCAGATGAAGAGGCTTCTGTTATTATTATTGAAACGTAGAAAATGACTAATGAACATTGGAAACTATTATGACCTTGAAAACTGCCCGGTTGGTGTAACTCCATGGTTGAGCTTTGACCCATGAACCAAGACGTCACTGGTGATTCCTGGTTGGAGCCCACGCCTAGGCTGCAGGCTCGATCCCCAGTAGGGGGTGTGCTGGAGGCAAGCCGATTGATGTTTCTCTCTCTCCCTCTCTCTTCCTCTCACTCTAAAAATCTATAAAAACATGTACAAAAAATCTGAGCAGCATTGTTCCTCAGGATCATTTAAAAAACACACAGCCACCGTCGGCAGCCAAATCTGCAGGAACATCACCTCCACCTCCCGCTTGTTTTCCAAGGATTGCACAGCGCCTGTCATGTGTAGACAGAAATGTAGCTATCAGGTGGTTTGGCAAATGGTTTCTAACCTTTCCATGTACCTGGGGAGGTGGCGGAAAATGACATGGTGGGTGACAGAGCCAGCCTTGGGGATCGCCCACAGGCCTTTCCCTATCAGAGGGAGCTTCTGTCGTCCCTGCAGATGACTGACAAATGGCAAGAACTGTCCCTCAGCCTAAGCAGTTATAGCTGGTGTGTTCTGGGGGGGGGGGTTACTGGGGGGCAAAGTGGATGGTCCTCGAGCTCTGTGTGGGGGAGGCGTGACAGTGGGTTACACAGAGCAGCTTCCACGCATGTCCCCTGTGGAGAACAAGTTCAGAGACTCCACTTGAAGGCACTGAGGTTCGGACTGTGATGCTGGAGCCAGGGCTGGGGTGTGTGTGCACGGGCATGCCCAGCGCTGAAAATGTTCTCCTCAGACCGGAGACAGATCATCAGTGGTGAGAATCCCATGACCTCACTTTATTTTTTTATTTTTTTTAAATATATTTTCATTGATTTCAGAGAGGAGGGAAGAGGGAGAGAGAAACATCAATGATGAGAGAGAATCATTGATTGGCTGCCTCCTGCACGTCCCCTACTGGGGATCGTGCCCGTAACCCGGGCATGTGTCCTCGACAGGAATCGAACCTGGGACCCTTCAGTCTGCAAGCCGACGCTCTATCCACTGAGCCAAACCGTCTAGGGCATGACCTCACTTTATTTTGAGGGAAGCTGATCCCAGAGAGAACCAAGAAAGAACATGCCCACAGTCACATAGGAAAATTAGCAGACACAATGGCGACCAAGCTCGAACTGGGCTTCCTCCCCAGGTTGAAAGCCATGTTGGGCATTTTCAAGATCTCCTCGTGCCTGTGATCTTGCACAAAATCTCCACCTGCACATCCTTCTGGGAGTGAGATGACCCCTAAGGTCTCAGTCATGCTTCTCTGGACAGAGTCATGCATTGAGCACTGGGAGTAGATCTGTAGAACAGTGTTCTTTCCTATGAGGAGCTTCAGTAGGACCACCAGTCATTTATGATTCAGTGACTCTCCTTCATGTCAATGGGTGGACATTAAAGAAAGAAAGACTTTGACAGGATTTGAAAGCTGTTTAGCCAGAGACTGGCTGCTTGATGAGAGTTCTCCGTTCCCGAAGGCATCCCAGTGACCATGTTTGATGGACAGTCCCCTGTTGAGAAGATCATTTGGAAATTTGCACATTTGGGAGAATGGGCAGGGGGTGACCTAATCATCTCTAAGGGCTCTATTATTCCTGATGTTTTGTGTATCTGTCACTTGACCCAGAGATGGACTTGGCATGAGACCAGTGGTCTGGGCGTGTGTGGTGGAGAGTAGAAGAACTTGAACACAGGGAAGGGGGCAGTGCAGTCTGAGGCCTTGGGCACCTGCTTGGGCTGTATCGAGTGGGTGGTCCCATTCTGCTTCTCTCTCTCTTCTGACATTCTCTCTGTGCCCCCATGCCTGTGCTGTATGGAAGTGGGTTGGTGGCTGTCACGCTGCATCGGCTTCTGTAAGTCTTGGCACCTCATTTCCTGTTGTTTGGGGCCTCAGGTGCAGATGTGCTCCCAGCTCCTCTGAGGATGGAGGTGGAGGGAGAGCCCAGCTGAGTGATAATGGGCTCTGTCTGGTAGAGAAGGCGCTGGGCACTTCTCCAACACCCCTGAAGGGATCAGCAGGCAGGGCACGTCCCAGGGGGTGGGAGCCAGAGTCCTACACAGCTGGCAGAAGAGCTTGTGCTCAAGGTGGGTGTCACAGGAAGGTCGGGCTCGTTACACTGTGACTCATAGGCAGTGCGTGCCTCTGAGTGTGCTGTTTGGGGGAGGGTGGGGCTCGGGGGGAGGGATGGTAAGGAGCTGGAATTCTGCTCATCACTTGGCCAGAGCACGCTTTCTGTAGTTCTAAGGGCCCTCCTCTTCTAGTCACCAGCATGTGTACATGCCCCATGTAGGACTGTGTGTGTTTGCGTAACACGTGTAGACATACAGGAGAGTAGCCAAGCATGTAAATCAGACTATGTGTCTACATGCACTTCTCTATGTGTGGCCCAGTGCATTTCGTGCACATACTCAGCCACATGCCTTCTTAAGCGTGGGTGGGCGTGGGCATGCACACGCAAAGTTTGGGCAGGCAGGTCTCTCTGCTGGTCTTTGCCCTGGGCCATTCGTTTCCTAGAGGGTCAATTTGGATTCATCCTCCCTGTTTTGGGTCGATGGCATTGATCCAGGAGGAGCGAAGAATCGATTGTAATTTGGTTGGAGGGCCTGGCGCCAGAGTGTGTGAAGAGTAATTAGAGGGAGAGGAGCTGAGGCGGAGGGCTGGGTCCATTGCCCTTGACTTTGACGGGCGGTGGCCTGGGGGCAGACTGGGACAGGGAGTGTAGAGGAGACTCATTCAAGGGGGTCAGGGCATTCTCCCTTGAGCACATGGAGCCAATTCAGCCTCCTTTCCCCCATCCCCTGGCTCAGGATGGGCTCTGAGGAGAGAGTCCGTGGTGGTGGCACTGGAGGCTCGCTTTCATGATGTCTGCCTTCGCGGATCTGCGGCCTGGGAATGGGGTCTCCTAACAGAGACCCGCTTACTCCCACGCGATCTTACATCATCAAAACACGTCATTTGTTCAAGACTCCTAGCTTTTCAACCAGCGTTCGCTTTTATCATTTGGACCTTGCAACATAATTATGTGGCGAAAGAACAAGTATCGCGCCCCATCGGATAAGCCAGGAAATGGAGGCACACGTGCCAGGTGACTTGCCAAAGGTCCCATGTGCGTTCACGGTAGGGCTGGGCTCACGGTACTCTAGACACAGCTCTAGGCTGTAATGGGTTCATCTCTGCCTGTGATTCTCCAGGGAGGCCGAGCATCTGACGCCCCTCGGTGAAGGTCAATGGGAAAGGATGTGACCCAAATGGCGTGGGAGGCTTGTTCCTGTCACCCTGGGAACGTATCTTCTCAAACGGCAGGAAATCTGAGCCACGAGAGGCTTAGTGGAGTGCAGATTCTCGGGCCCTACCCCGAAGCATCTGCCTTTGTCTGGGGTGGATCTGGGGTGAGGCCCAGAATCTGAGCTTTATCAAATGGTCCAGGGGATGCTAAGGCAGGTGGTCCAGAAGCCATATTGAGAGAGGCACAGTGTTAGGGGGTGAAAGAAGGAGAAGGGAGGATGTCAGGAAGCAGCTAGTTGTACAGGGGAAGAGGCAGCTAAGAGGGAGCACCCGTGATGGGGCCCTGTCTGCCTGGGGTAGGTGGGGCGAGAAGGAAAGCTGCTGGGCAGAGCGAGGAATCTCCAAGCCACAAATAAAGAGGGGAGGGTAGAATGACGATTTTTAAAAACCGATGCTATTCTGGGGTTCGCTGGGACTCCCTCGGGGTGTTTTCAGCCTCCTCACATTTAGTAGGAACTCCTTAAGAATCTCATTCCTTGAAATGTAGAGAAGAAGCGATTGCAACATTTTGAGGCGGGAAGGGGTCCAGATGGAGTTGTGAGGGAGCATGATAGGAGATGGGAGAGGAGCAAGAGCAAAGGAGAGAGCTGGCAGCGTGGGGGCCTCCGCAGCACTGCTGAGGGGTCAGGTTCACAGTCATGCCTGTTAAATGCCAGCTTGAGGGGCACACAAAGAGAACTCTGTCCTAATGGGTTTCTCACCCGGGAGGGGGAGGGAGGAAGGAGTAGGCTGGGGGAGAGTCTGGAAAGAGTAGGAAGATTGGGGGAAAGCAGGCAGTGGGGGTAGTGAGGAACTTGAAGGACCCTCTCACCTGGCCAGTGACTCTTCTTTCTTATATGGTGGCCAGCCAAGGAGGCGGGACATGGGGCTCCCCGCCCCCAAATGGGGCTTTTCCTCATCTATGTGGAATGATTTCTTTTGAGAATCAGTGACCCTTCTCCAGGAAGCAGTAGGTCATGTCAGGATGAGTCTGGTTGGGCACCAAGGAGTGTGTCCTGAGGTCTCCTTTTCCTCCAAATGGAGCTCCGGCTCTTCGAGACAGCAAAGGGACCCACTCTGATCCACAGGGACCTCTCGACTCGAACGCACTTCTGAGACCTGCCCTAGGAGACTCTGGACTTAAACGGTGGTTTTCCCATAACAGCGATTCTCAAGTATGTCATGAAGCAGGACATAGGAGAGGGGACACTAGAGACTGGCTGACGAGTGGTGATGGGGGGTGCAAAGGGGGTAACACAATGGTTAGAATAGAGAGAAACATTTCAGGGTGACCTGAGAATGACCGTCTTCATGTTCTACAAAGTAGTTTGACCTTCAAGCTAGTAGTGGATTGACGAGGAGGGAACCAGAAGCCACGCTGGGATGCCCGTGGCTGCCTGCCCCTTTCGGCCCACTCTTTACCATTTCTCTCTTCTTGGTGTGACGTGCCAGTCCCAGATGGCACCCATCCCCATCCCGTTTCATGTGTTCAGCTCGGTTCTCACTTCTTGTGCAATTAGTCATCGCACGCGCCAGGCTGGGATGCATAGCAATATACCCCTCATGTGTGTATAATGCTTTGCAGTCTTCAAACTACTTTTACTCCCATGATGTCATTTGTGAAGGAGGCAGTGTCGTGTGATGGATAAGAACACGCGTGCTGGGGGCAGGCTGCCTGGGTTTCAACCCTGTCTGTGCCCCTACGATTGGTGTGATCTTTAGCAAGTGCTTTCACGTCTTCTCCTATGATGTGGGGACGAAAACAGATCATTCCACTTAATGCCATGAGGATTCAATGATTTAATCTTCATCAAGTGCTTATATCAGGGCCTAGCATGTGTTAGCTAATATGGCCAGGCAATGAAGGGGGAACTAAAATTTGACAAGGTTGGGCTTGATCGCAGATCACCCAGCTCATAGCCCCACACGGAAATGCCACATCACCAAGCCGATTGGATTCTTTGCACGAGCTATTCACCTCCTTGTCCAGAAGTTCATGGGGATGGAAACCACAGTAGCTGTCACTTGTACAGGAGTTTCCTCTAATGTGCCAGGCACTGTGCTCAAAGCTTATGGTAGTCAAGTCATTTGAGCCCCACCACAGCTCCGGGAGGTGCACATAAGTTACCTCCTAGTTATGAGACTCCAAAGCTGGAGGAGCTGGGACTTGAGCGTGCCTGGCCCCAGCTGCTCTTCTGCAGAAAGGGAGCTCCAACCAGCATCAGGAGAGCTGCTTTGGGCGGGCCTTCATGTCCTTGCCCATTGAGGCGCTGTCCAGAGTGCTGGGGGACCTAGGCAGGACCATCGAGGAGGGGCAGCTACCTCCACTCCCCACACCCAAGCAAAAGGCATGTGGAGTGGTTGTTCTCTGCACACCCTTCCCCAGTCCCCAGACAAGGGACTCTCGGATTTCATACTTCTCTCCTGGACCTCTAGAGGCTCAGAAACTAGGGTGTTGGACAGGATAGGGGAGTCATCTCCTCTCTGTTACCCCTGCCCCCCTTTCCTGGGAGTGAGGGGGGGGGGCACTGAGAAGTCACGGGTAGAGTACAGAATGTGCAAGCGTGCGCACACGTGCATGGGCGTGCAGGCCCATGTGTGCTGGGCGGCAGAGTGCGTCTCGCCTGCATCTATATGTATTCCCATGGTTCTGCACACGGCCCGTATATATGTGTGAAAGCGTGTGGGTGGGCAGGTCTGTAAGTGGCAGCACAGCACCTGTCTGTGTGGGTGGTATGAGAGTGTGGTGTGTGTCCCTGGAGTGTACATGGTGTGGTGCGTGTGTGGGAGGGGGCGAACGACTAGTGTGTGTGATGAAGGTGGTATTGTAGTCATGAGGATCTGCTTGCTTGGCTTCATCTTTATCCCTCCCTGAGTCACACTACACACAACATCCCCCCTCCCCCCCACACACCCCTACACACCTATCTACAGTCTCAAGTATATTCACACCTACTCCTTCATATCCACTGACACCAAGTAGCCCACCAGCATACGGCACGGCCCTCAAATGTGTATGCAAACACACTAATGCACGAGCACCCACATGTGCAAACCTCTGCCAGCCCACACAGGAGCTGGCTCTCCACTCCCCCTTCCTCTTTTCTATCCCTAGTCTTCAGCTTCCCCCCTCCCCTAGGGCTCCCAATCTTTTGTCCTCTCCCTCCTCTTCCTTGGGATTGGTTTCTTGTGGCCGGGTGTTCTTGGTAGATCCATTTATTGGGCTGGGCCTTGGACACAGTAAGGAGGGAGGGCTAAGGACCAGCATAGAAATGTAGATTTGTTCTCAATACCAATCTTGGTTACAAGAATTCCCGCTGGCGCCACCTGCTGGTGGCTGTTACTAGTGTATTTAACAGGTGGGGGTGGTAGCTGGTTACTCTGGGGACAAGAATTATGGTGACGACTAGAACATCCTGGACACTGGGGTCAGGTGAGTTTGAGAAGGTGGCTTTCATGTGAACAGGTCTCCTTGGGATCAGACTTAGACAAGAAGGGAGGAACGTCCTGGGGACATCTCAGCTTGCAGTCCTCCTGTGGGAATGCAGGAGGTCCCATGTATATATGAACTATGGGCCGGTATATGTTAACCTTATGACATATGGTGAAGGTATGGTGCACATTGGCTCACATTAGCAGGTTAAGAGGATGTGAACTCTGCAGATACACAGATGCAGATATGGCACATCTGAAGAGATGGGCCTGGGAGTCCGTGCACAGACGTGTCCTGCAGTTGTGTGTGTGATTTTGCATGTGTGTGTGAGCTCCTGTAATGGCTGTGTGTGTGTGTGTGTGTTTGTGAAAAGATGTGGGTCTCAGTTGTACTGACACACCATAGGACGAAAGCCTTGACACTCTCATTGTGTCAAACCCACCCACCTAGACACAGGCCCACAGCTTGGGAAGTATCAGGATTCTCTCCTACATGGTCAGCTTCTGGTTCCCCTCCTCTAAAGGTAATGCTTAATTTTTAGAGAATACTCAGCATTCTCCCCGTAATTCATGGAGATAGCAGTAGCCAGACTCTGGAATTCCATGAATAGAGACCCCCTCCCCGCCATTTACCATCACCAGCGGGTTCAGGGGCCCAAAGGCAGCGGAACCAGTCCCTGACCCCGTTCTTGTCCGCCGAGTGTAGGCCACTTGCCTGGATGACGAATGGCAAACTACACACCCCAGGCTGTTTCAGGGAGCTCAGGCCTCACAGAACCTCCACAGAGGAGCAGCAGCCCGGGCCAGAGAGAAAGGCTCCTTCTCCCGGCAGCAAATGCTCTTTTCAAACCAGCCTCCCTCTTGTTGGGATGTCTCGGCGGCTTCTTGGTGCCCCTCCATTAACCTTGGAAAGCTGCCAGGAGAGCAGCCGTCCCCCGCCGCCTGCCCCTCCAGCCCCCTTCTCTCCACGTCCCTCCTCTATCCGCTCATTGTCCTGGACTCCCTATGAGGCTCTCTTCAGTGCCTCAACTGGCCTCCATGCACTCACCCCTCCTGCTCCACCTCCCCTGGCAGCTGTGGCCACCCCCAGTCCACAGGCTCTTCCAAGTTGGTTTCCTAGAAAGGGAAGGGGAGGGAACATGGCTTCTAGGCCCTCAGAAGTCAGGGCTCTGGGTGAATTCTTCTCCCTCCCAAATCAGTTCCCATCACGATGTATATATTTCTCCCATCCTACCCCTGGAACACATACATCTCAAGCACACACATCAGGATCTCCCCTACATCTGGATCTCCCAAGGTGGGGCGATCCTATTTCCTAATGATTCCTCATTAGCTCATGTTGTTCCTTCGTTTCCAACCACCTAGAAACTGACCTTGGGCTGCACGTGAGGCTAGAGGTGCAGTACGATCTAATTTGAACCAGCACCATAGTAGCGATGTCTCGGGGGAGATACAGAGGCCAGACGGCCTCCTCACTGGGCGTCCGATACACCTTCTGTGTCCTCTTGGACACCTACTATGGACTGCCCACTGTGCTACCCCCTTAGCTCCCTGTATGACCCTATTGGCTATTCACTGTACGTTCTATGAAGCAAGAACCATGTCTGCGTTGCTCACCTTGCACCTAGGAGAGTGTGTGGCTCCCTGGAGGTGCGCATGACATATCTGTGAATGCCAGCTACTGACTAGACAGCTGGACAATTATGGGCTTTCCAGTGAGGCTTAGGGAAGTTACGGCTCGTTGGTGAGGTCAGGTAGGGATGGGACTCAGGCTTCTGACTTTGAGCCCAGGACTCTCCCCTTTATACCATATGTACCTCGTGTCCCAGAGCCATGGAGACTTGTGGCTGTGGTCCCTCCGTCATGAATGTTTTCTACAGAATAAACCTGGTTTTGTCTCTAGGCTCTTCCTACCACCCTGAAGCCAACCAGGAGCAGAACAGAGAGGAAGAGAAGGAGAGATGAATTAGAAGTGAGGTGTGTGATAGAGGGGGCGGTGAAAGGAGGCTAGGGACAGGAGCAGAGGGCAGGGGTGAGAGTAGGGGGCTGGCTAAGGGGCTGAGGCTGAGAGGAGGCAGCAGGGGGCAGGGGAGACTGAGGCGGGGAGGGCTGACATTTCCGTCTGACCTCTGGCTTCTGTCTGGTCCTCAGCCCCTCTTTTCCCGTTTCCTGCACCTGGTGCAACGATGTTCATGCCAAGGCTTTGGGGAAGGGGAGGGGAGGGCAGTGGAATAAAGATGCATTTGGCATCTCCTCGCACTTATACACAAGGCCCTTTTGTGTGGGGGTTGAGAACTGAGTGTGGAGGGTCCAAGAATGAGAGGTCTGGGGGTGGACTGCGTGCCAGAAATCGACCCCCTATGGCCCTCCAGCTGTGTCTGCAGAGCTTCTCTCCCCCCTACCCACAGCCTGTCCATCTGTGGATCCAAAGCAGAAGCACAGCCCCTTCTCATACCATTGCTTGGGCTGCTTGTCATCCCCCATCCCCCACCTCTTTACCCCCTGGTTTTATTTGAGCCATGAGAGATGCTTTCTCCTTAGCCTTTTCTCCCTCCCTCCCTCCCTCCCTTCCTTTCTTTTTTTTAAAAAATATATTTTTTATTGATTTCAGAGAGGAAGAGAGAGGGAGAGAGAGATAGAAACATCAATGATGAGAGAGAATCGTCGATCGGCTGCCTCCTGCAGCCCCCTACTGGGGACCGAGCCCACAACCTGGCATGTGCCCTGACTGGGAATGGAACCATGACCTCCTAGCTCATAGGTCCACGCTCAACCACCGAGCCTTGCCGGCTGGGTCTACTTGGCTTTCTCTTAGGCCCAGACCCGTTTCTCCCCTTCTCCCTCCTTACTTCTCTAATGAACCCAGCACTTCCTTGTGTTACTCCTCTTTGCCTACTCCTCCTTCTCACCTTTCCCAGTTGACCTATTTCCTTATTTTTCCCCTAACATCATCTCTGCTCTAAACATGGACGTCTTTTCCTGGTGCATGGATCTGCCAGCCATGTCACCTATTACCACTTGGGTACCTTCATTCCCCATGAATGCCTACTGAGCATCCACTCCCTGGTTAAGTACCAGGGGTGCTAGGGAGCAGGAAACTGGGTAGACCAGCCCTTTGCCCTCAGACCAGCAGCGTCTCTGGACCCAGTGCTTGTTTTATCCATCCAGTCTTTCCCCTCCTCTATTTGAGATTTAGCTCATGCCTCACTTCCTTCACGCAGCTTTCACCTCCCTCTACTATCTCTACCTTCTTGAGGTTCTATGACACTGTCCTTCCCTAGATTCCATGTGACCAGTGTCTTAAGTGGTGTTCAAGGGCTCAGCCTCACCTTTTCGGCTAGATGCTAAGCTTCTGCATGACAGAGGTTGTGGCTTGTCACCTTTTGTCCTCCTCAATGCCTAGCACAGTGCCGACCACCAATTGGTATTTAGTGGCTACTTGTTAGTTGGAGAATTCTTCCTTCTGATGCTTCTTGGGCCCAGGCCCCTGACCTTTCTGCTTCTTGAGTTCTAGCATGACTTCCTCTTTGGCTGATTCCCTCTATTTTCCTGATCCTGTGCTCACATCAATCTTTTGCCAACTTCAATGATGACAGCGACTCTAATCCATGACTTCACATGCCCCTGCAGAAGCTTCTAGACCACACGAGAATCCCTGACCATTCAAGGGGCTTTGAGCTCTGGAATAAGGCCAGGTTCAATTTTTCTTCTATGTAATGGAACAGGGACACAGAACTGAACTATGACTTGAGACTGTTGGACGGTCTGTGACAGAGAAACAGCACATAAGAACCTGCAGATTCCTGTCCCTATGCTGACCTTCATTCCTGTTACCTTCCACTGTCCCTTCCATAGATAGAGAAAGTTTAATTTAGCCAAAAGAATGGCCCAGGCCCCCAACTTGCTAGGACCAGAGTTCAGATGACTCAGCAGGGCCCTGGCTCCTACTGTCTTTTAGACTCTGGAACGCCAGAGTGTGTGAGTGGGGCCACTGCTGCCCATCTGTCCCAGCAATTCACTGCTGCGGCTGTTAGCCCTGGACAGGTGAGGGGGTGCGCAGGTGCTCCCCAATTGCCCAGGAAGTCAGCAAACCGCATTTTCTATGCAGCAGCCCTAGGCGGAGAGATGGCTTGCTGAAGACTAATGGCAACATATTCCTGTGGGCACTTCACAAGGAGGGCTGTCATCAGGCTGTTTTTCCGAAGTTCTGTGGGAAAAACGTGATATGAAGTGGAGAACATCTTTTCTGCATCCCTTAGATCAGCGGTTCTCAACCTGTGGGTCGTGACCCCTTTGGGGGTCGAACAACCCTTTCACAGGGGTCGCCTAAGGCCATCGGAAAACACATACGTAATTACATATTGTTTTTGTGATTAATCACTATGTTTTCACTATGTTCAATTTGTAACAACGAAATTGGGGGTCACCACAACCTGAGGAACTGTATTAAAGGGTCGTGGCATTAGGAAGGTTGAGAACCACTGCCTTAGATAAAGCCACAAAAACACAAAACCTGTCCTCTTTTATTTATTTATTTTTTTAAAATATACCATTATTGATTTCAGAGAGGAAGGGAGAGGGAGAGAGAGAGAGATAGAAACATCAATGATGAGCGATTGATCAGCTGCCCCCCTGCACGCCCCCTATTGGGGATCCAGCCTGCAATCCGGGCATGTGCCCTTGATCAGAATCGAACCCGAGACCCCTCAGTCCACAGTATGACACTCTGTCTACTGAGCCAAACCGGCTATGGCAGGGGTGGGCAAACTTTTTGACTCGAGGGCCACAATGGGTTCTTAAACTGGACCGGAGGGCCGGAACAAAAGCATGGATGGAGTGTTTGTGTGAACTAATATAAATTCAAAGTAAACATCATTACATAAAAGAGTACGGTCTTTTCTTTTCTTTTTTTTAGTTTTATTCATTTCAAACGGGCCGCATCCGGCCCACGGGCCGTAGTTTGCCCACGGCTGGGCCATGGCCATGTGTTCTTTTAGATTGTTCAGAGCTGGCCTGGGAAGCCAAGAAGGAAGAGTAAAGGCTGATCCTACGGTGGTCAGAACAGGTGTCTGACACCTGGAAGGACTGGATCTGTCCCGGGTCCAGTCACTACCACCGAACTGAAGAGGTAGCCTTTAGGGGAACTGCAATGCCGTAGGGGAACACTGGGTGTTCTGGGGAATTTGAATCATAATGACGTTTGAGTTTTAATAAGAAAGAGTCCTCAGGAATTTATTTTTGGCGACAGCAAGGTGGACTGTTAAAATAGCTACTCAAGCCCAGAAAGACCACCTGTGACCAGAGCCACCTGGGAAGAGCAGGGACCTGGGAGAGAAGGAAACAGGCAAGGGGCCTGCAAAGATTTGTGCCTGTTATGAACCCAGATGGGAGATTCTTAGGATGAGGAGGTTCGAGAATCTTGCAAAGCTTTCCTCCACTTCTCCTGCATCAGATCTGAAGATTAGATATTTATATGTCGGAAATCCAATTTCCTTTGTTTATTTTCTTCTCTGCTTGCGAGTTCTTTTAAAAACCTGCTGACTGGTCTTGGCATATCAAGAGAAAGCAGGTGAAATGACCGACTTCACAAATGGGCTTTACTTACACAAAGGATTGTCTAAGGGCCAAGCCCCCCTGTCGTGTGCCTGGGACTGGTGGCAGCAGCTGGAATTAAAGTGAGAAATTTCTAAGATCTAGATACTGTTCTCGAGCCCTTTATGTCTAGGAGTTTCTTCTAGAGTTCATTTTTTGTTTAAATGTTGAAGCCTGTTTTCATGGCAGGCTGTATCACTCCCAAATGGCGACAGCCCAACATCTCATCCCACAAGCTCTTCATGCAATGGGCTGGGGAGACTGCTCCTCCTGGGAGGTGGGGATCTATGTTCTCTGCCTTGGAAATGGGGCAGGGCTTTCCCTTTGGCAGAAGTGATGAATTGCCTCTTCCAAGGCTAGGACAGGAAGGGATTCCGGCTCTTGGAACCCAGCCACCATGTTGTGAGGAAGCCCAAGCTGCCTGCGGAGAAGCCTACATGGAGAAGGACTGTGGTTCTTTGTCTACAGCCCGGGCTGGCAGCCAGCTCCACCTTGCTAGCCATGTGAGTGAGCCATCTTGAAAGTCCGACTTCCACCCTGTTGGTGCGATGTCATACGAAGTAGAAAAAAGCTGTCCACACCAAGCTCTGCCCAAATCGCAGATCTGTGAGCAAAAGTACGACTGTTGTAGCGTGAAGTCTCTACATTTTGTGATTTTTTTAAAAAAAATATTGCAAGATAACTGATGTAGTTTCGTAATTATATAAAAACCCAGCATGCTCTTTGGTGTTTATTTGGGTAAATTGTTTTGACTCAGAGCTGCCTCTTTTCCTCACACGCAGCTGTGCCAACAACTGTCCTAACCTGAATTCTACAAGTAAGTCTGGAACCACTGAGGAGGGTAACAGGCGACACAGGAGAGAGCCATTGTTTCTGAGTCCTACTTGCTCAGTGGATACAAGGGAGGAGTGAAGACAGTGTCCTTTTCTCTTGGACTTGAGGCTCTGTCAGCCACCTTACTCACTTATTCTCCGAGGGCCTATTGTGGATCTGTGGGTAGGTGGCCAGCTGTGGTTTTTCATAGAGCAACTGGTAAGACTAACATTTTGAATTTCCAAAAAGGGGAAGAAATGACCTATACTCCTATACTTGATGTACATACTAATGCACTGAGGTTATCAGGGACCTCAATGACGAATCAGATCCACCTACGAGCTACTCATGGGCATGGTTCACCGTCTTCCCTCATGTCCCTCTCGGACAGCTGGGATCCATTCTAACTTTTAGTCCTCCCCTGGATGTATCCTGGGTCCAGAGATTAGCCACATGCCAAGGGGGAAATACTTAATTGGTCCCATTCCTCACTGTGACCTGATACAGCATGTGTCTTTTGAGCTGATATGAAACCAAACAGACATTATCTGGCAATGATGCTCACTTTTCCCTTTGTATCCTAACTTCCTTCTCTTTCCTCACTGCCCTTACTCCTTTGTTCCACTCCATTTTCAATAGATTTATCCAGAAGAAATTCGGTCTTCTTTTTATTTAAAAATATTTTGATTGATTTCAGAGAGGGAAGGAGAGGGAGGGAGAGGTAGAAACATCAGTGATGAGAGAGAATCATTGATCAGCTGCCTCCTGTGCACCCCCCACTGGGGATCGAGCATTTGCTCTGACTGGGAAATGAACCGAGACCTCCTGGTTCATAGGTTGACGTTCAACCATGGAGCCACGCCGGCCAGGCTAGTCTTCTTTTTAGATAGCTCCTTTGGACCCTTTCCCAATCCAACTCATGCACTTAAGCTCTTTATATGGCTTTTCTCCCTCCAATTTGACAGTCTTAATTCCCTAGCAGAGACCAACACACTGAGTAGGACAGATGGCCAGCAAGGACAATCAAGATGATGGTGAGAGTGGCTCTCTTCTTTTCCTTATTCTGTGGGTCACTAGGAGAATGCTTCTCTGAGCACAGGTGCTTCTCACCCCTCTGCTTTGTCTGTATCTGAAAGGGGCCAGGAACGGGGGCTGGCCCTTAGGAATCCAGCATTTCTCTGTAGGCCAGTCAGCTGCTTAGAAGTTTGGAAGCAGAAGAATCCTGCCATCACCAGCTCTGCAAATGGATCTCAGCAGGCTTTATAATGCTAGGTCCCTGGGAAAACATGTGAACGTGTGTGTGCACATACATTTTGAGGGTAGACTTGTTGTTCTTGGGCATGCTAGCTGGTAATTAGCCAATCAGGGGGGACCTAGAGCTTCCAATTCACTTTATATCCCCAAAGAAAGGCATCTTTGGAGAGAAAGAGAACCTAAAGCAATTGCTCAGTGAGAGATGTCCCCAAAGTTATGCATCTTGAGTGTGTTTGCATGACCAGAGGGGGTGGGTAGAGTAGGAGGTTATTCAAGGGTTCTGGTTCTTTAGCTTACATCCAGATGCTTAAACTTGACCAATGCATTTCCTGCTCTGCTGGGGATCCCAGCTTTCCATCTCCTGGCTGGCAGTGAGCTAAGCAGCTTCAGGTTTAGGGAAAGTTGTTTGAGGCCACTTTTGATGTGCGGTGTGTGAGTGAGTGTGTGCGTGCGTGCGTGCGTGCGTGTGTGTGTGTTTACAAAAGCAAATCTCCTTCTTGTTCTATTGGGAGCGTCATGTCCTAGAGCCAGTGCTTTGTGACCAAGAAGTATTTTGAGAAGGTGAAATTCCTAAGCTCTCCTTTGCTGCCCCTCTATCTTCCTTCCTTGGCCGAGAGCCCATCCTAGGGAGCCCTGCCACTCTCCCCACTGCTTTCACTCCTGGAAGAACAGACATCTTCACTGCAGTCTCAGAATGCTGGCGATTGTTTGTAGGAGATGTTTCCATGACACTCATTTAGGTCTTCTGCAAATGCAACTGTACTGGGGGAGGGGACAAGGCGCGGTTACAGTAGAGAGACCGGGAAGTATGAAGACCTTCCCTGCTCATCTGTCTTCTTCTGTGGGAATCAGAAGCCCACCTCCCCCTTTTTCTGTATCTCTCTGTTCCAGAACCCTACACTGCTCCCCAAATCCATCTTGGCTCCATGCTGCTCACATGGGGCTAGGCCCCAGCTAGGTAGGGAGGGGAGGAAACTTGTGCATGAGGAAGCAGCCTTTTATAGAAGAAAGGGAAAAAAGAAAAACTTTGATTGTTCAAAGTTGAGATTTAGTAATGATGAGCAACGCTGACCCGCACTGGGGGTGGCAGTGTGTGTGTACAGTGTGTTCCAGAGGCTGTTCTATGACACTCCTCCTGCAGCTGAACCAGTGACTCATTTGAAATCTTAGCGACTTCCAGAGGTCATTTTAGTCATTGCCCTGCCTTCGGGCTGGGTGGATGAACTTAGCATCACGTCTGGGTAGGAGGGGTGCGTGGCCGAGGGAAGCGTGTCCGCGTGCGGAAGGCGGTGGGGGTGGGGGAGGTTGCGCGTGACCTCTTCGACAAGATCTCCAGCGAAGGACATTCCCGAGCTTTCCCAGGCTCCCCGTTCCTGGGTTTCCCCATCACTGAATCAGCATCCTCCTCCCGGGAATTGCTTTTCGCTGGATGGAAACCGGATGTTGGGTTCCCTGGGTGGGCGGGGACGACGTCCCCTCCGAACTGTCATGGGTAATGCGAGACTCCCAGGGTCCCACGATCGAACCAGAAAAGCTACCATTTCCTTCAGCAGAAACTTGCCTTGCAGTGTGAGCAGAGAGAACAGAGCAGAGCCGCTACAACGCCTTCTCTCAGGCAATGCGCATGATTCTGCGGCTCTGGGCTGGCGACACTTCAACGCACCTTGAAATGGGCTCGCCTCCCCGGCCGTGACGGGCAGACCTCCGAGCCAATCGGCCTCGAGGCTGGCGGGCGGTGGCCAATAGGCGGGAGGTGGGGGCGGTGCCGGAGGCCCGGCCAGCTAGGCTTCACCGTGGGCTGGCTGCGCTCCGCCGGGGCTGGTAGTGCAGGTGCCGCTGCGCGGGGCTTGGGGAGCCTGCGCGCCGAGCCGAGCGGAGTCGCGGAGGGATGGGGAGCGGGCCGCCCGGGCTGCAGCAGCACCGGCGCGGGGCGTAGGCGGGTCGAGCGGGCGAGAGCAGGCGCTCGGGCGAGAAGTGTGCGGCGCAGGAGCACTTTGCGATAGGATGAGGCTCCGGGCTGGCGCGCGGTAGTACTATGATTTGGTATGTGGCCACTTTGATAGCAAGTGTGATCAGCACCCGAGGTCTCGCGGCTCAAGGTGAGTTGAAGTGCAGCGCCCCTGCTCTGCCCTCCCGTTGTTCGCAGCCCCTTCCTCCCCGTCTCCCGCTCCCCGGTCCCTCGGAGCACCGCGCCTGTCCGCGGGCGAGGCTCCGGCTCCGGCTCCGGCTCCGGCTAGGCGGGCTCCGGCCAGGCACTGCGGGGAGGGCGGGGGCCGCGCGGGCCGGAGGTTCAGGCGGGAAGGGGTTCCAGTCCTCGGGCTGCCGGGCACTCGGGGAAAAAGACACCTCGCGATCGGGGTCGACTTCGCCCACCTTCGGCCCCACGTCTTCACCCCGGCGTGCCGTGCCCGGCGCCCTGAGCCGGCGCGGCGGTCTCCTGGAGCGCTGGGGAGTCGGCGGCTCCCCTAACTCTGGGTGCCGGGAGTTTGCGGGTGTTCGGGAGGCTGCTGCACCCGCGCCACCGATCCCAGACGAGCCCTCGCGGGGAGGTGCGACCCAGAGCCTTGGGACTCCTGGCACCCACGGCTAAGGGACTGGGTTATGGGCCCTGCGGGCGCCCACCGCTCCAGCGCGCGCCCCTCCTGACCCCAAATCTTGGCAGCCAGAGGTCGGGTCCTTCTCCCAGGGCGGGGGGCGCACGGAGAACCGAGAGCGGAGAAGAGGGGTGGGGGTGGGGGTGGGGGTCTCTCGGCATGCTCTGAGGAGCGTCGGCTTTTGGCCAGCCCTGTCCGGCAGGCGTCTGCGCTGTCCGCGCCGCACCTGGGCCCGGCCAGGTAAAAGTTCCCGGGGAGCGCGGAGCGCGTCGCTGCCGGGCCGCCCCGGCCGCCCGCCCGGCTGCGAGGCAGAGCTGGCGGGGGGCAAGGGCAGCGGAGAAGGGGTCCCCACGGCTGCCTCTCGCAGCGCAGGGAGGTTTTCTCTTTCCCTTTTCTCCCCACTTTGTCTGAGCTGGGAAGGTAGAGGGAAGCCAGCGAGTTGGGTGATGCGCGCGTGAACGCGCGGGCTTTTGCTCTGGAGACGGGCAAGGCGACCTACAAGCCGCTGGGTGGCACCCCCAGCTCTCGGCCCTTGTATGGAAGCAGGAGCGCAGGCTGGAGGGTGCCAGGTCTGAGCTCATGGCTCCCAGCCGCTAACACGGCCGGCGGGCGGCGGGCAAGTTTACGGAGCCCGGAGGAGGTGGCTGCGCAGAGAACCAGCCTTTGCGCGGAAGTCGGCGGGGAGGACCCGCCTAGGAGAGAGCCGGCGCCCAGCCGGCGGGAGGGCAGCAGGGGTGGCAGGAGGCGCCTTTTACAGGGTCCTCTCCTCACCTTGTCTGGGCAGTGTAGGGGGCAGGGGAAGTGATTTGAGAAAGTTTCTAGAAGGAATGACTCCCATGCTATTCGGGCGGGAGGAGGGATCTGAAAACGGAACCAGAGGAGGGCTAAGGGAAGGGTGATTTTGTTAAATGGCATGGTGACCTGGCTGGTTTTCAAACCCTCCATTTGCCAGGTGGGAAAATGGAGCCAGGGAGACTGCAGGAGCCTATAGAATGGGGGTGGGTGCGAGGTGGGTCAAGTTGTGCTTGGGAATCTCCGTCCTCAGCCTCCTCTCCCCCTGCTTCCTTGTAGTCTTCCAATGCCCTCATCCTCCCCTCCAGTTTTTGGTACGTTCCTGCTATGGGACTGTCACTGAAAGCACAAAAGGATATGCTGGGATCTTTGAATAAAAAAGGAGACACTGAAGGGAAGCTCTGAAATAGCCTCTGAAGCTGAGAAGCCAGGGCGAGGGTAATGGACTGTTTGCAAGTTTTAAGCACAGAATAAAGGAAAAGGCGTCGATGTAGTGCAGCAACACACAGCATGGCCAGACAGAAAGAAGGACTTCCTGGTATTGCCTGGTGTTGGGCATGAAGGTTATGCCTTCTTTCTGGGTGTGGAGAGGGGCTTCTGTTTGGGGTGACTTGACCTGTACTCCTGCCTGCCACCCCTCATTGGTCTTGGGGGTCTTTTTTTAGCTCAAAGAGGCTCTGAAGGTAGTGGTTAAGGACCTAGGCCTGGCGTCAAATGACCTGGATTCGAATCCTGGGCTCTGGCACGTGCTGGCCCTGTGACCTTGGGCAAGTTGTCTAAGCTCTCTAAATGTCACTTGCCTCCGTGGGAAATGGGGTGAACAGGATGAGCGAGTAGGGTTTCTTGTGAGCCTTCGCGCTATAAAGAAATGAGTGACTACCTGTTATATAGTAAGTGCTCAATAAATGTTACCATCATCACCATCATTTCATTATCTCTGGGGTTCCAGTCTTCTCAGTTTCTTTCCCTTGGGGCATTCAGGGCATCGGGCACCAGGGTATCTTGGGGAGGAGTTGAGAAGGCTGCCTCTGTCAGGCACCAAGTACTCTTTCATGGGCTGACCTTGTCTTAGGGAGAACCTGTCATCCCTCTGCAGCCTGGGGAGATGCGTGGAGGGCATGCGGGCCACCGGGCTGCTGTGTGGAAAGCCTTTGAAAGGTCTGGGATTTTGTCCGTGGCCAGAGGTTTGTGGGAAGGATGCAGGAGGTTATAGCCTCACCGCCTCTGCAGGGAGGGAGAAGGGAGGCCTGCCTGGCAGGCGCCTGCTCACGGGAGAAACAGCCAGTAGTGTTCAAATGCTGGCTCTGTCTGTGTGAGAGCTCAGCTGCTCTCTGACTGGCAGAGTTGACTTCCGGGGGCGGAGGGTGGGGGTGGGGGGTTGGAATTCCTGAAGGGGAGGGGCTTTGCAATGCCATGTTTGGGGTTGGGTTTGCCGGAAGCAGGGCTGCTCTAGCACAGGGGTGGAAGGGGACAGCCCCTTGGGCATGGTTGGGTTGGGGCAGAGGTAGGGATGAGCTCCCCCTTTTGACTTGAGTTGTGCGTCTGGAGGGGATTGAGGTGGGTGGAGAGGCTGGGGAGGGAATGGAGAAGAGAGACTAGAGGCGTATCTGGAGTCTGGTAGGTGGCGATTGGAGTCTGAGCATCCCAGACTTTTGCTGAGCAAGCTGAGCGGGGAGGGGGCGGGGAGCCCCCTGGACCACACTTAGCTGACTCTGGGCCTTGATGTCCAGGGCTCCCTCCTCCCGTCTCCCACAGATTCTGTGGCTGGATTATCCCTGACTTCAGTGTCCCCAAATAAAGTGGAGCTCTGACTCAGATCCTGCGTGTAGCTGGACCAGTGCCCTCTCTGTTCTCCCTTTGGTAATGAAGATGAGAGGGAGGAGGTTTAGACCCGGAGCTGCTGGAAAGACCTCCTGGGCAGCCTATGGGCCAGGGAGGGCTGGTTTAGGAAGTGACCAAATGGGGTGCACAGGGCCCTCGCACGGCGTCAGAGGGGTTGTGTCGGGCAGCATGCGCCCTGGGAGAAGCTGAGGAGAAACTGGGGGCAGAATCAGCTTTCAGCTCCTGGCCTGAGGCCCAGCACTTGCTAGACTTGGAGTTGTCAGGCCCCAGAGCTGGGTGGTTTCATGTTTATGGCTCTGATAGAAAGTGGGATCTGGTTACCCAAGGAGCAGAGACTGCCTAGCTGGGGAGATGCTAAAGCCAGGCATCTCCTGCCCTCCCTCTCTCCCGGCTCTGCTTTCTCCAGTGCCTGTGTTTTCTCTCTCCCCTCTGCCCGCCCGGCCAGGGCGCCTGGCCGCGACTCTCAGAGCCTGGCCTGCTTGTTCTCTTCTCGTTGGCCCTTTTTTTTTCCTCGGTGTGCTGGGCACCATCCTGTGTGTCTTGCCCAGGGACTGAGGGTGGGGAGATGAACCCCAAAGGGGGCCGGGCCTGGGATTTACCACACTTCTCCACTAACATCTCCCTCCTTCTCCCATCCTGTGGCCTCTTCAGGCTGGGGCTTGGGGCTCAGGGGAGCGAGTTTCTTCTGTCTGCTTCCCTGGGATGGGTGAGCAGCTTGTGTGGAGCGGCTCTGAATTGTGAAGAGCTGTTCGGAGGTGTGCGCGCATCTGCGTGCATGTGCATGTGTCTGTGTGTGAGCATGTGTGTTTGCACCTGTGTGTGTGTGTGTGTGTGTGTGTGCCCGCACACGTGTGGAACGCAGCAGGACAGGGGCAGTCAGTCTGCAGGCAGGAGGTGGGGAGTCACTCCTCTCCAAGTGCCGTGGGTGGCGGAGACTAGACTCAGAAGAACAGATGCCTCGCTTTCCTTATCCCCGGCTCTGCACCTGAGTGTAGGCAGTCCAGAAGTTTCCAAAGTTGGGGGCCCCGCCCAGGCTCTAGATTTAAGGATGCCTGAGGTTCCGAGAGAGAAAGCCTAAGTCGGGGGGACAAACCCAGGTCGAGCCCCCGGAATGCCAACAACAGGTGTGTCCTGCCCCAGTGGCTCTGACACCCGGTTTGTTACTCAGCACAGCCGAGTCGAGCAGGGCTGGGTCGCAGGGAAGATGGGCGAGGGTGCTGGGTTGCAGAAGCAGCTTGCAGCCTGGCCCCTCAGGGGCACTGCCCACGGGTGCCAGTTCAGTCTGCCCCAGGCAGCTGACCTATTTTTTTCTTCGGAATCTCCTGCTTTTGTGTTTTCTCTTGCGTGAATAAGCAGCAGGCTGGTGAGCAGAGGCAGGGCCTCCATCAGGGTGTGGGGGAAAATTCCATGTGGCCAGGGCATTGAGGGAGGTCCCAGGGATGAGATGGTCCCTCTTGGCCTGTCCCTCTGTCCCCTGCCCCCATCTCCTTTACCTCCCTCCTGGTCACAGGACCCACCAGGACAGTCTGTGGCAGACAGCCTGCCCGGAGGGTCATCTTCACCATTGTGTGAGCCCAGCCAGTCCTCATTCCCAGCGTCAGGGCAGGGAATGCTGACGCTCCGCCGTGAGTACTAATAGGGCTTTGATTTCCCACTTATCGTGTCTACCTGGCACCTTACCTGGGCATCGTGACCCTGTGGTAGGCAGAGCCTACTGTGTGCTCACCTGGCCGGGCCTGCCTGCCGGCTCCGGAGCACACGCATGCATTTGGCCACGTGTGAGTGTGCAGGTGCAGGCCTCCGCCCAGGTGGTGGGCAGGGCTCGCGTGGGGTGTGGCCGTGCCTTGCTGCCGAGGAGTCATTAAAGGAGCAGAGCCGAGGTTGCATGACTGGCTCCATTATGGCTGCTTCCTGTCGGGAGCTCTTGGAGGAAGGGCTCCCGGAAAGATGGTCTGGCCGAAGCATTGCTGGAGAGGTCCCCCAGAGGAAGGCGGCCTGCCATTCCCGCCCCGCCTCCCAGGACCTTGCTGTTCAGAAGATGGGACATTCTCCTGGCCAGGCCAGTCCGGGCTCACCTGACCTCTGACTTCCGACCCGAGAGGTTTGAAGGGGAGTGGGGTCCGAAGGCTGTGAGCACACTGATGGGGAGACCATAGGAGGAGGGGACTTCTCTGAGGACCTGCCTCCACGGGGGTGGGCGGGGTGGGGGTGGGGGGGGTCCTCGCTGGATGATGTCCAGGCGGCCTGTGGCCACCTGCCTGGAGGAGAGGAGAGCCAGGGCAGCATCTGGTGTTTGGACACAGCGTCCTGAGCCACACGTGCTCCGAGAGAGCGCCTAGCTTCCCTGTGGGCAGCAGGGAGTCTGTCTTCTGCCTGCCGCCCGCCCTCCTTCTGGGCATGCGCCTCCCTGGGCGCCTGAGGGCCCGCTCCCTGGAGTCTCCGGGAGCCTCCTGGCTGGTCAGGGGGGAAAGACTGGGGGGCTTCCAGGGGCTGTGCCTTTTTTGGACTCAGCAGAGATTATTTTTAGGCGGCAGTGGAGGTGGCAGTGGCTGCCACTCGTATTATTAGACAGCAGGCCTGTGGTTTGGGAGTCTGGTGCCCAGAGGAGGAGGGGGAGGGGAGAAGGAGCAGGAAGACAGGAGGAGGCTCCAGAGAGGACCTGGCCTCCTGAGGGCAGTGCTTCCTCATGGTCTCCCTCACCACGGCGGCCGCCAGATCCAGCCGGAGGCTCCTGGGCCAGGTACAGTGACACTGAGCTCCGAGCCAGCCCACGTCGGCCAACTGCCTTCTGCAATGTCCGCCCCATCATTCTGGCCGGGTCCCGGTTACAGGAGCCTGGCTGGAGAGCCTTGCAGAACATGCCGTAGAGAGGGGAGGTGGGGAGGGACAGCGGGGCATGCTTTGGGTGCAGTGGGGAGAGGGCTTGGTGCCTGGCCTGTGGCCGGCAGGATGGCACCAATGAGTGAAGCCAAGAGGGCATGCAGGCTGCCCTAGCGGCCACCTGAGTGACCTGGCTGAGCCGCGGAGCCTCCCAGCTTGCTGGTTTGTGACATGGCAATGGCAGTGCTTCTGCCAGGTGGGCACCGTGGCCATTAAGTGAGCTCCGTGTTACATGCCCAGCACAGGGCCTGGCATATGGCAGGTGGGCAGAGGAAGCGGGAGCTCTCTGCACTGGCGCCAGTACCTTCTCTGGTATTAGGAGTGTCTCCCACGCCGGTGCCCTGCCTCCCGCAGCCCTGCCCTGGGAGAGCTCCAGGTGGTGAATGCCAGGTGTGGGGCCGAGCCAGGCCCTGGTCACCTCGTGGCCTCGTGGTTCTGTGCTCACGGGATCCAATGGTAGCCGTGGACTCGGGCCCCCGCCATGGACCACCTGGCCCCGGGAGCAGGAGATTTGTACCCCGTGGGCTTTCAAAGGTCAGCCAGACTGCAGGTGCCGCCTCCCCCTCCTTCGTCCCCCCCTCCCTTTCCCTCCTGGGGTAGAACAGCTCCACAGGGGATTGGCAGGACCCCAAGGTGCAGATTGGCTGGGCTCGGGCACTGCTGTGTTCCGCCTTCTCTGAACCCGGCCTGTGAAGTCCAGGACACCTCACAGCCTCCCACTGTCCTCACCCCTGCAGGTCCCAGCTTCTCTCTAAGAGGTCGCAGCCCCCTCTTTGGGCTGCTCAGGCTCCTGTGATGGGGAAGGGGGTCTGGGGGGGTCTCTGTCCTTCTTGCAGCTTCTCCCCACCTCAGGTCACATCCATCCTTCTCTTCCCCTCCCCCCTGCCCCATCCTCCCTGCCTCTCCCTCTCCCTGCCCCGCCCTCCTCCCTCTTCCCTCCTCCCTTCCACCTCTCCCTCCTCCCTCCCTCCCTCTCTCCCTCCTCCCCGTTCCTTCCTGCTCCCTTCAGAACCAGTGGGCAGTTACTCCCGTCAGCTCTGCTGGGAGAAGCCCACCTGTTCCCTGGAGGAACAGCCTCGGCTGTCTGGCCCTCCTGGTTCTGGGTGCTTTGAAGGCCTGTGTGTATGTCTCTGTGGCTGAGTCTTCAGTGCCCGTGAGTTTCTCTCTCTCTCTCTCTCTCTCTCTCTCTCTCTCTCTCCCCCCTCCCCTCCCCCCATCCCCTTGGGCTGGCTGGGCCCTGCCTGTCTGATCTGCACTATACCCATCTCTGTGTCTCTCCTTTTTTGCCTCTTGAATCCCTTTCCCACTTTGGCTTCAGTGGGTGTCCCCTGGGTTTGAGGCCCCGTCCCTCCTCTATCAAGCCCTCTTCCCTCTTCATTGCTAACCTGCCTGCTTCTTTTTTTTGGTAGCGACCTTTTTGGTACAAAGTGTTTATTAGACATGTTCTGGCTCAGAAAAAATCCGGCTTATGGAGAAGCGCTTGTGGTGACGGAGGGAGAGAGCGTGTGCATGTGTGTGTGTGTGGGGGAGGGGGATGGAGATGAAGAAAGCTGATAAATAGTTCAGGATTCAGAGAGCCAGGAGGGTGGGATTGAGTTTGGGGGCCAGGCAGGGCCTCTGCCTTCTTCTTGGGGAATTCCGTCTCTTGCCTTTTCCCATCTTTGGGATGCTAATCTCACCGTGTCCTCTTTCAGCTGCTTGTGTCCTTGAGAAGAGATGGGGATGTGGCTGCCTGGCTGGGGGGGGGGGTGGGGGGGAGGGCGAGCCTCTCTGGATGCCAGGCCGCCCAGGCCCAGGGGCTGGCTGGGGGTGGGATGGAAACCTGGGCCCAGGTACTGGGTGAGGTGTGAACCAGGCTGCCTCCTTGCCATGCAGCGAGAAGGTGGCATCAGGAGGTGTGAATGAGCAGCTGGCACCGTGGGAGCCCATGCCAGAGCACAGAGACCACCCCCCTCCTGGGCTTGCCCCACAGGGTCCTCAACCCCAGTAGCCAGAGAGCTCTAGGGCCAGCCCACTGGCAGAGGTGGGCAGCCACCTGCCCAGCAGGGCTCTCTCCCTCTTTCTCCTGCCCTAGGCTCTAGTGCCAAGGCCTTGAAGGAGCCCCCTTCTGTGGACAGTGCCCATCCCCCCCACCTCTAGGAATAACTCCTCCCCCCACCATTCTGTATTTCCTCTTTTCATTTCCTCCAAAGTCTGTGCTGCACACACATTGCACACACCTGTGCACACACACATCCACATGTCCCTTTGCCAAGAGCTACACACACATGCACATACATGCACATGCACTTGACTCCCTCTCACTGGTAGCCCATTCCTCCTGGGTGCAGATCAGCCTTTGTGCTCATAGACGCTGGGAGGCAGGCCCTGCCCGATCAGGGTGCCCCTGGGGCTGTGGGGGAGGCACCGCTGCAGCAGGGCCGCTTCATGCTTTCCCTGAGGGGCTGGAATTCACACTGAGTCTGCAGCAGGGCTGGGGGTGGGGAACTGGGAAACCTGCTGGGGCCTCAGGCAGGTGAGTGCAACACTCTGCTCCAAAAATACTCTGTGATCTTAGCTCTTTCTCTAGAAAACAGTGATGTCACTGGTAGCCAATCAGCTTCCGAAAGGTCTTGCCTCCTCCTCCTTCTGCAACTTGCAGGGGAGAAGCTGGAGAGGGGTGGGGGAGGGGGAGGAAGAGAAGGAGAGACACCGGGAGACACACCGACAACAGACAGACAGACACAGAATGCGATGGAACACGGAAACACACGAGCACACACCGACAGAGACCCACAGGGGAAATAAAGCGGGCAGAACCCCTTCCCCATGCACAGCCAAACAGAAATCCATGTGCCCCCCCTCCAACACTCACACGCACACACACACACACACATGCACACACACATGCACACACTCTGATAGAGACATTGAAACAGGGAGTCAGGAAAGCAGACAGAATCACCCGCAGAGAGTGGGAGCTAGAGAGACAGAGACACAAAGAGAGAGAGACACATAGACACGGGAAAGGAGCGAGAAAGAGAGCAGACAGACACTGCAGAGGCAGTGACAACTCGAGAAAGACAGAGAGAGGCATGAAGGAGAGACAAAGACGAAGGAAGGAGACAGGCAGGGGCACACAGGGGTCAGAGGTGTATGAAGAACCAGAGGCAGCTGACAGACAGACAGACAGACAGACAGACGACAGACAGGCAGACAGACAGACTGCTCTTCTGGGCATCCTCTCCATGCAGTAGTGGGCGGGCCCAGTGGCCCCCTGCTTTCCAGCCTCAGTGAGCAGCTGCTGTCCATGGTGCTGCCTGCAGGGACCGGGAGGGGAAGCCCTGCTCTCCTCCGGGCTGTGTTGGGAGGTGTGAGGGAAGGCCGGATGGGGAGGCTTCCTCCGCTGCCCCTTTGGTTGGGAAGTAAGCTGGACAAGGTGACTCTGTGGGCACGGAGGCTGGTGTGGGAGTGAGGAGTGTCCGGCGGGAGGTGGGGGCTGCACACGTCCTGTCGGGGCTCTAGCGTTGAGGGGTCCAGGAGCCTGCTGTCGGGTCGTGTGAAGCAGTGTCTGGGTTAACCTCCAGCTTGGGGGGGGGGTGTCTTTTCACTGTGTCCCCCTCCGCTGCCAGGAGGATGGGTGCACCCTGCCCAGCTGTATGGTTTGTCCTCTGCTCATGGAATGGTGTTTTCCCCTCAGCTGGCTGGGGTTAGCGGGCCCAGGGCCCCCTCTGTCCCCAGCACCCCGCTCTCCTAATGGTGATATGTGGGGCTTTGCAGCATGATGGGTTTGGGGCTTGGAACCGGGAGAGCTGGAGCTCCCCCTACCCCCCACTGCAGGCCCAGCAGGGAGTGGGAGGAGGGGCCTGGCTGGGCTTTTCTCTCTAGTGTCGCCCCTAGCAGCCTCTGCTCAGCTTGTAGGGATTCCCTGCTCCTGTGTGGAGCACTCTTGTTTTGTGCTGCCAACATCAGACTGAGTGGGGTGGGTGTAGGAGGAGGGGCGGGAGGAGGCAGGGAGCGCCACCAGGCTCTGGCGCGAAGCCTCCTGGTGCAGGGAGATAGTCTGGATCCACCCTCGGCCATAGCGGCCCTGGCCACGGGTCTGCTGAGGCCCATCTATCTTCTCAGTGTCCAGACCCCTTAGAATTCCTGGGGCGGGGGGTGTCACAGGGAGGGCTTGGAAATGGCTTCGCTCTTTTGGGGGGTGTAGGGCTGGCCTGCAGGACTGGAGAGAACTCCCTCCCTCTGCTCTTCCCCCATCCTCTTCTCCTGAGGTTCATGGTTGGCGGGGTCGGGGAGGGGGGGGAGGTGGAAGATGCACTGGGGACCCTCGGGGGGGGGGGGGTGAGCGAGCTCCTCTTCAGGAGGAGGGCTGCGGGATAGCCGGCCCGGGGAAGGGGCAGAGGTCTTTGGACGTGGGCAGGGGGCTGCCTCTGGGGTCGCCAGGGCAGGACCTCCTGCCGCCTCCTTTTCTAAATCCCAGCCTTGCTGTCCCCTAGCTGCCCACGGCCTGCGAGAGGAGCCCGAGTTTGTGACGGCGCGAGCTGGCGAGGCCGTGGTTCTGCGATGCGACGTGATCCACCCGGTGACCGGGCAGCCCCCGCCCTATGTTGTGGAGTGGTTCAAGTTCGGGGTGCCCATCCCTATCTTCATCAAGTTCGGCTACTACCCACCCCACGTGGACCCTGAGTATGCAGGTACGGTCTGGCCCCTTGGCCCCTGTCCTCGCCTTTGGCTGGGCTGCCCCTCCCTGCGGGGCCGGTGGTTAAGCTTCCTCCTGCCTTTATCTGTCGCCTCCTCTGTTCTTCTCACGGGTCTGAGAGCTGTTTTCCAGTCTCTGCCTCTTCCTTCCTGTCCTTTGGACTCTGGTAGGTTTTGATTCCGCGGTGGGGAGAGCGGGAGGGGAGGTGATGCAGGCAGGAAGCAGGAGTCGGGGGTGGGGGTGGGGGCAGGCCAGGAGGGCAGCTCTGTGCGGGAGGAGCTGAGTCACAGCCACCGAGCCTGGCCGTGTGCAGCTGTGGTGTTGCGTCTGCCTGTACCCACACCTCCCTCTGGCGCTGAAGTTGGGCCGCCTTCCCTCCTGGGTGTCAGTGTGTGTCTGTGCCTGTGGCGGCCGCCTGCTCTCTGCCACAGCTGCTCCTGCCAGCGGCGGCCACACTGAGTCACTGTCTGTGCCTGCCCCCGGCCTTGGTGGGGAGGTGGGGGGTGTGCACGTGTGAGCATGTGAGTGTGTGCTTGTGTGTGTTTGAACACATGAGTGTGAGTGTGTGTGAGCATGTGAGTATGTGAGTGTGTGCTTGTGTATGTGTGAACATGTGAGTGTGTGCATGTGTAAGCATATGCATGTGTGTGCGTATGTGAGCGTGTATGCCTGTGTGAGCGTGTGCATGTGTGTGTGCCTGTGTGAGCGTGTGCATGTGTGAGTGTGAGCGTGTGTGCCTGTGTGAGTGTGTACGTGTGTGAGCGTGTGCATGCGTGTGTGTGCCTGTGTGAGCGTGTGCCTGTATGAGTGTGTACGTATGTGAGCGTGTGCCTGTGTGAGCGTGTGCATGTGTGTGAGCGTGTATGCCTGTGTGAGCGTGTGCCTGTATGAATGTGTACGTATGTGAGCGTGTATGCCTGTGTGAGCGTGTGCATGTGTGAGTGTGTGTGCCTGTGTGAGCGTGTGCATGTGTGAGTGTGAGCGTGTGTGCCTGTGTGAGTGTGTACGTGTGTGAGCGTGTGCCTGTGTGAGCGTGTGCTTGTGTGAGCGTGAGCGTGTATGCCTGTGTGAGCGTGTGCCTGTATGAGTGTGTGCGTATATGAGCGTGTATGCCTGTATGAGCGTGTGCATGTGTGAGTGTGTGTGCCTGTGTGAGCGTGTGCATGTGTGAGTGTGAGCGTGTGTGCCTGTGTGAGTGTGTACGTGTGTGAGCGTGTGCATGCGTGAGCGTGGGCCTGTGTGAGCGTGTGTGTGCGTGAACGTGTGTGTGCCTGTGCGTTGGGGTTTAAAGGACGGGAGGAAGCTGGCAGGACACTGCTTTTATCTTTCCTTCTGGCTCCTGAGTCTGCACCGCTTTTCTCTCGGAAAACTTCCGTTTCTCTCCCTCCCTCCTGCGCCTGTGTCTCCTTTCCTCTCTCTGGCCCGGCTGGCTTTGATAGTCTGGCTTTAGGCAGATTGCCAGTGCGGAGACAAGAGGAAGGCGGAGGAGGTTGTGACATTGGAGTGAGGTGGGCTGAGGTGGTGGGGGAGGGGAGAGAGGACCTGGGGGTGCCCGGGCCTCCTCCCTTGTCCTGGAGAAAGGGGGGCCGCTCCCCATTCTGCTGGGCTCCTGCGGCCAAGCTTACCTTCTAGAGCTGTGAGACAAACTTTCAGCGAGCCAAGGATGACTTCTGGGGGGAAGAGGGTAGAGTTAAGGAGGCCGCTGGGTGTCTGCTCTGCTGGCCAGCCCTGTCCTCATTCTCCAGCTCAGGCCTGTGGCCTCGGCTCCTGGGGCCCTGGGCCCTGGCTGGACCAGCAGTGTTGCCAGCCCTGGTATCAGGGCTGGGAGGGGTCCTAGCACCCTGGTCCCCAGCCTGCCTTCCCTCTGCCAGACAGAGGGGTATGGGGCGCGGGGCCCAGCTGGGGTAGGGGTGTTACTCCACCTGAATGGAAGTGCTCTGGGGCCTGGCCTCTTCCTTCCCTCTCTTCTCCCCTCCCTCCCTTCTCTCCCTCTCTCCCGCCCTCTTCCCCTCATCTCTGTATCCCTCATGCCTTCCCGTCGTCCCTAGCGATGTTCGAAAGAAGGGGCGCATTCTAAGGCCTGAGCTCTTCTCAGTGCCAAGAGCAGGGAGGCAGTTGCAGCTGGGACGGGGCCCACTGAGGCTGGAGGGGAGGGACCGGGACTCCATGGCTGAGGCTTCATACCAGCGGTTCTCAACCTGTGGGTCACGACCCCTTTGGCGGTCGAACGACCCTTTCACAGGGGTCCCCTAAGACCATCCTGCATATCAGATATTTACATGACGATTCATCACAGTAGCAACATGACAGCTATGAAGTAGCAACGGAAATAATTTTATGGTTGAGTCACAACATGAGGAACTGTATTTAAAGGGCCAGAAGGTTGAGAACCACTGCTTTATGCCTTTTCCTTTGCCACCTGCGGCCAGAGGTCGGGGCCAGCTGTTATTTCGGGCCCTGTCCCCGGGAATGGCCCTGCCCCCGGGAATGGCGATGGTGGGGCCTGTGCCTTTAGCTGGGGTGGGGGTGACCAGGTGTGGGCCTCACCCCTGGGCTCTTGTCCGCCTGTCCCCAGGCCGAGCGAGTCTTCACGACAAAGCTTCGCTGCGGCTGGAGCAGGTTCGCTCTGAGGACCAGGGCTGGTACGAGTGCAAAGTGCTCATGCTGGACCAGCAGTATGACACCTTCCACAACGGCAGCTGGGTGCACCTCACCATCAACGGTGAGTACGGGCCTCCTCCCGGGCCGGGAGCCCCCAGAAGCCTGCTGCCTGAGGGCCCGCTGGAGGGGAAGCCTCTTTTCGGGCGGCACCCCATCGCTACTCCCAGTCCCTGCTGCAGAGAGGAGCCTCAGCACGCTGGGCCCCCCTCCACACCCCTCAGCTGGCTCCCCTGAGCCTCGGGTCAGTGGGAGCCTGGAGCAGCTGCTCCCTGGGCGCGGGGCAGGGGTATGCTGTGTGTGTGTGTGTGGGGGAGGGGGGGGGCGGGGTGATTCCTCCCTTACTGGGAGGAAGGCATCTGGTTCTCGAAACCGGGGCTAAGGCTTGGTGGAGGCACCGTTCCCAGCCTCGGAGAGACCCTGCCAGCCAGGAAATGCCTCCCCGCTCCAGTGGAGTTCCCAGAGTCCCCCCATTACTGCCTTCCTTTGCAGGGTGACATTTTGGTTCCTTGTGAAATGCATTCATTTGCATAAGATGTGCTGAGGGCCTACTGTGCGCCACGCTCTGCACCAGGTGCTGGGAAGACGAAGCTGAGCGCACCCGGTTCAGCCCCTGCCCGGACCGGGTTTACCGTCTCCTAAACCAGGAGGATCCTGGGAAGGGGAACAGTTTTAATGGCTGTCAGTTATGGAGAGCTCAGGCTAAACGAGTTGTGCCGTGTGCCATGCTGTTCCAGCGTTCGGGCGAGGAGGCCCAGGCGGAGGCTGCAGGGGAGCCTGCTGGCTCTGTGTTGGCCCAGGCAGGGGGGCCGGGTTGCCCGGCTGGAGAGCCTCCTGTGTCACTGGGCGTCCTGACTTGAGAAGGCCTCCTCTGGAGGAGGCAGGAGGAGCTGGGGAACAATTAAAGGAGAGTGAACCCCATTGTGCGGGGAGAGCAGATATTTGTGTCTTGTTGTTCTGGCTAGACCCTCACTCTGCCTTATTCAGCGTTTGGCGAAATGTATTCAGCCACACTGTGCTGCAGACACTATGCTAGCTCCCGAGGCTTCGACGGCGCATGGGCTTGGGCGAGCACACACAGCTGGGTCCTCATGGCTCTGATGTGTGGAGGTGCCGTGGTCGGGAGAGGGATGGATGGCGTCCCACTTGGATGCTTCTCAGCATCAACCTGCCCCAACCTGCCCCGAGGGATGGCTCCGTCTGCCCACCTGTGGGGCCGGGTCGTCCTCCCAGGGCTCGGGTCCGGCGGGCCAACCCATCCAGGGTCCTGGGAGCACAGAGCATTTGAGCCAGAGCCCTGACCTCTGGGGAGGGCAGACTTAGAGGTGGCCGCCTGGGCCCGAGTGGGTCCAGGCTGCCGGACCCATTCGATGCAGCAGCCGGCTCGCGTCAGCCAGGCCCCAGAGACTGATGGGAGGCTGGCTTTAAATCCTGGGTGGGCTGTCCCTACCACCCGGCAAGCTTTTGAGTCACCTCCTTTGGCTGCAAGCTGTTGTGTGTGCCGGGAATGAAAACTCATCTTAATATTAGCCCCAGCAAAACATCATTAGGGAGGCACCCCCGCGGCTGAAAGCCTCACTGAAGGCTGAGCCAGGAGTCCCCACGCTGCTCTGTCTCTCCTGTGCCCCTTCCTGCACCGGCTCAGCTTCCCTGCTCCCCCGCTCCTCCTGTCCTCCTGCTGGTGTCCATTCAGCAGCCTGAGACCCAGGCGTCCGTGGACACTACTTGCAGGGCAGGAAGTAGGGTTGTGTGTTTGGTACAGCCTCTATCTTCGTTTGCATGAGTGGGAGTCGATTCTTCGGGGACTCCTAATTGCTCGGAGTGGAACCGGCATGGAATAAGAGGCTGCAGACACTTGGTCATGAATCCATCACGTGGTAGCTGTCTGATCCTGGGCGACTTAAGTCACCTCCCTGAGCCACGGTTTTCTCAGTTACCAAGCACAATGCCAATCGGCAAAGCCGCCGTGAGGATTAAGGGCAGCGCTGTGTGAGAACGTGCCTGGCCCGGTGTCTGAAGGGTTCATGACCTGTGGGGTAATTATGGGTAAGATGCTGGCCATCTTCCTTCTCGAGAGAAAAAAACCAAAACATACACAGATGAAATCAGAGGAGAGTGTGGCCGCAGGAATACATGGTGACACGGGAAGGACTTCAGGCTGCAAGATGCAGAGGGCTGTCATGGTTTGAAAGTGCTTGTGCGTCACCAGTCATTACCCATTCAAATCCCAGCGTCCGCTCTGTGGCAGGCTCTGGGGGGCATAGCGGTGGGCAGCCACGTCCAGAGACAGTTCGATATGGGCTTTGGGAGCATCTCTGGGGGAACCACCCTGTGCAGAGAGAGAGACCCGGGCAGGGACGGGGAGTGAGCCAGGTGCAGGGTGGGGCGGTGGGGAAGAGTGCTCCAGGCAGAGGGAACAGCATGCGCGGAAGCCCAGAGGAAGGCGAGCCGGCCCGCTCAGGGCTCAGGGAACGCAGGCAGGTTATTTATATAGGAGTGTTCGCTCGGAAAGCTAAGGATGTGCACCATCTGCTCCAGGCTTTAGAACCAGGCTTCTCACTTGCTTTTACCAAGGAGCCTACCTCCCAAATAGGTAGAACAGGCACAGACAGCTCCCACGGTGAGCGGGAGACCTCTCTCCTTTCTTCTCTCTTCCCTTCATCTCCTTTCTTCTCCCTTCCCTTCATCCCAGCATACATGCTGTCCTGGCTGAGGAGGCTGGAGCCCCCACCACGCCATGGCTTCCAAACTAGAACGTTTAATGTCAGGCATTTTCTGACAGGGATCACCTTTGGAAAATGGAAAGGCCAGTGAAAAATTAGAATTACAAATTGCCTCCTTCTCCTTCTGCGTTTTCTTGAAGATCGGTTGTGTGGAAACAAACCCAATTATTTCTTTATCACATACAAAATACCTCCCCCGCCTCCCCGCGCCCCCCCCCACCCCCCTCTTCCTAGCCAAGCCTCCCTTTAGGTTGGTGAGTTCCTTGGAGGCGAGGCCAGCCCATGTCTAACCTGCACTGGTAATTATAGGGCACTTGTAAAAAAGAATGAAGCCTGGAACGCAGCTGGCAAGCTAACACCGAATTCAGTAAATAATCCAGACTCAAACCATTATTTTCCTGAAAACTTGAAATTGTTCAAAGTACTTTCCTGATTAGCACCTAAATAATAAAGTAATTATGTAATTAGTAATTAATTTGTCACTTCAGGACATAATTTAATTTATTATCTTTCTTTTAAGCTTGATGCCAGAGGCAGTGGAGGCTGTGGCTGTATTCACTGTGTTTCCAGGGGCAGGCTTGGTGGTGGCGGGGGCACGGGTGAGGGGGTGAAGGTGGCGGGGGAGGGGGTGTCTGCTGGAAGTGAGTGCACATTTCGGGGCAGGAGGGGAGGCCTGGGAGTGAGGACAGGATCCCCTTTTAGGGTTTGGATGATTTTTGCCATTACTCTTGGTGTAGGAGACACTGGATGAGAATTGCCTCCTTTGAGGATGTCTGTAGAGTGTGTCTGTGTGTGTGTGATGGAATGTGCTTCTCAATTCATTCAGTATTCACCCTCCCAGAGTCCCCATGTGCCCATGCTGAGCTAAGGGCTTAGGAGGTTATGGGAGAAAATGGTCAGGTTCATGCTCTTAACGAGTGTTTTGTGTTGTTTGTGTTGGTCTGTAGGTGTGTGCATGTGTATGCACATTCATTCATTCATTCAATCATTCAACAGATGTTTGTGGAGTACTCTATTACATGCCAGGAACTATGCTGAAAGCTGGGCATGTGGTGGGATTTGTGGAAAAGATCTCTGCTCTCCCAATGAGAGAGAAACCCCATCCATCAGCTGCCCCTACTGGGGACTGAGCCCGCAACCCGGGCATGTGCCTTGACTGGGAATCGAACTGGTGACTTCTTGGTTCATGGGTCGATGCTCAACCATTGAGCCACACTTGGCCAGGCAAGACGTCTGCTTTCTTTTTTTTAAAAAAAAATATATTTTATTGATTTTTTACAGAGAGGAAGGGAGAGGGATAGAGAGTTAGAAACATCGATGAGAGAGAAACATTGATCAGCTGCCTCCTGCACACTCCCTACTGGGGATGTGCCCGCAACCAAGGTACATGCTCTTCACCGGAATCGAACCTGGGACCCTTGAGTCCGCAGGCCAACGCTCTATCCACTGAGCCAAACCGGTTAAGGCAATCTCTGCTTTCTTAAGGAGAGGTAGTGATAAGTTCTTTAAGGAAAATGAAACAGGCTAAGGGGCAGGGAATGCTAGAAGTGCCATCTCAGATCAGCTGACCAGGCCAGGCCAGATGGCATCTTAGCAAAGAACTGCATGAGCTAAAGGAGAGACGATTGTATGGAGCTCTAAGCAGCGAGGACAGCACATGCAAAGGCCCTGTGGTTGGATGTTCTTGGCGCATTCGCGGTAGACAAAGAAGGCAATATGGTTAGAGCACAGAGAAGGGGGGGAAATATGATAGATGAGGTTGGCAGAGGGGCAGGGGAGCACCAAGGCTAAAATGCCCTGAAATCTTCTCATTGCTTCAGAGGCTCCTGAGGAGATGATAGTGATTGTGCATGTTTACATTTTACAAGATCCTTTTTTCCACACAGATGTATTTCTCACATCGATCCTGGAGGGCGGGGGCTTCAGGAAAAGCCCAGAGAGGCTGAGTTACTTGCCCAGGGTTACCCAACGAGGGGCAGGCTGGTGCATGAACTTGGTCCTGAGCTTTGGATGCCTCGAGATGAGCTGAGCGTGGCATTGTGGCCCCACAGGGCTGGTGTTCAGAGAACGGATGGTCACAGGCGGCAAGACTGACCATCCTGCCTCTACAGGCAGCTCTGAGAAGTGCGGCCCAGGCTCTTAAAAGCTTTATCCAACACCATGGCATTTTAGTTAAAAATCCAACGCAGGTGGCCAGGTGGTGGTGTAGGGGGGCAGCCTTGCATAATCAGAGGAGCGTCAGGAAGGCAGCAGCCTGGCTTTCACGGCCCCGATGGAGGCAGGCGGCGAGTGTCCGGGTGTCGCGCCTGGCTGGGCTGGGGCCGAGGAAGCGGGGTGTGCGCGTGGTCATGAGGTGAAAGGGAGGGTGAGGGGACGTCTGTGGAGCTGGTGGCAGCAGCTGCGGGCTCTGTGGGAGCCTGGGGACAGCTGTCTTGTCTGTCACCGTCTTAGTGCTGAGCTCAGTGCTTCCCTGCAGATGCTCAGCAAACGTGGGTTTGTTGGGAATTTGCCAAATACAATGGAAAATGTGTAGAGTTTGGACACAGCCAGGCACGCTTTGAATTCCAGGTTTCCTCTCCCAGTGTAAGATCCATGGGCAGAGGATGTCTCCACCTTCCCGCCTCCCTCCGTACACCTTGAAGAAGGTCAGGCATGAGCCTACGAGGAATGGTTGCACGGGTGGTGCCTCGTGCGGGAATGATCACCGGGGCACGGTGCCTGTTGTGGGCGCAGTGCTGGTGTGGGCGCGGTGCTGGTGTGGGCGCGGTGCTGGTGTGGGCACGGTGCTGGTGTGGGTGCAGTGCCTGGTGTGGGCTCAGTGCCTGGTGCGGGAATGATCACCGGGGCACAGTGCCTGGTGTGGGTGCGGTGGCTGGTGTGGGCGCGGTGCTGGTGTGGGTGCAGTGCCTGGTGTGGGCTCAGTGCCTGGTGCGGGAATGATCACCGGGGCACGGTGCCTGGTGTGGGCGCGGTGCTGGTGTGGGTGTGGTGCCTGGTGTGGGCTCAGTGCCTGGTGCGGGAATGATCACCAGGGCACAGTGCCTGGTGTGGGTGCGGTGGCTGGTGTGGGCGCGGTGCTGGTGTGGGCTAAGTGCCTGGTGCGGGAATGATCACCGGGGCACGGTGCCTGGTGTGGGTGTGGTGCCTGGTGTGGGCTCAGTGCCTGGTGCGGGAATGATCACCGGGGCACAGTGCCTGGTGTGGGTGCGGTGGCTGGTGTGGGCGCGGTGCTGGTGTGGGTGCGGTGCCTGGTGTGGGCTCAGTGCCTGGTGCGGGAATGATCACCGGGGCACGGTGCCTGGTGTGGGTACGGTGCCTGGTGTGGGCTCAGTGCCTGGTGCGGGAATGATCACCGGGGCACGGTGCCTGGTGTGGGTGTGGTGGCTGATGGGGAGGGGGTGTAGGGGGGGTATGACATGCGGGGCAGTAGCCCTTGAATCACACCCTGAGCCTTTGCGGTCTCTTTGCAGCTCCCCCCACCTTTACAGAAACACCCCCCCAGTACATTGAGGCCAAGGAGGGGGGCAGTGTCACCATGACCTGCACAGCTTTTGGGAACCCCAAGCCGATTGTCACCTGGCTCAAGGAGGGGACACTCCTAGGTGCTAGTGGGAAATACCAGGTAGGTGTGCTGTTGGTGGGGCCACTGCCCCCCCTCCCTCCCTTCCCCCTCCCTTCTTCCTCCCTTCGCCTCTTTCTCCCTCTCCAAGGCGGTCTCCCTCTCCATGGGACCAGTGACGCTGTGCAAAGGCACAGAGGGAGATGGAAGCAGCAGGCACACTGGCTGGGGTGTGTCGTTGGAGGGAGATGAAAACGAGGCCCCTCCTCCGTCTCCCCCAGTGCGTGAGCCCCGAGGCCCCCTCCGCCTGAGGGGGGCGTTGGGCGGGCTCCAGGTGGTGCTGAGCTTCGTCTCTCCCTGGTCCCAGGTGAGTGATGGGAGCCTGACGGTGACGTCGGTCAGTCGGGAGGACCGAGGTGCCTACACCTGTCGCGCATACAGCATCCAGGGAGAGGCGGTCCACACCACCCACCTGCTTGTGCAAGGTAACAGGGGTCTCCCTGGCTGCTTTGTGCCTGGGGCCTTTCTCTGGGAGCCCCGCAGAGTGTGATTGCCCCAGCTGGGGGCAGGGGGAAGTGGGCAGCTGTGAGGAGCCGGGCAGGGCACCTCCCAAATACCACGGACTTAATGCGGGAGCTCCCACGGTGGCTTGCCGTGGCTGTCACCTGGGTGGCATGAGGCCCATGCTGGGTGGGTTTCTGTCTCTGCCCAGGTAGGGTTTAAATAACTGAGGGCATTTGGCACTTGGTAGAGCTGGGGTCTGCACGGGCAGCACCTGGAAATGCCAGGCTGCCCGGCCCGGGGCCCAGACGGTTCAGAGGGGTGGTATCTGGGCGGCCAGGTCTCTTCTCTTCTCTGAGCCCACCCACCTGCTCTGCCTCTGCCCGCTGCCGGAGGTTGGTGGTGGCTGTCCGGGCTGCCAGGACTGCTGGTCAGCTCTTCCTGCCTGTCTGCTGACTGTTGTGCTGAGTAGCATGGGGCTAGGGTTCCCTCTGCAGTTTGGAGGAGAACTGGCCTCCTGCAGGAGAGCGCGGCCAGGGCAGCTGCAGCTGCCTGGAAAGCCAGCCCGGGGACGGGGATTCTCCCCGCTGTTTGCTCTGCACCCCCACCCCAAGTCCTCCCTCTGGGCGCCCTCTTACCCTGTGCTGGGTGAGCAGGGCACACTTCTCGCTCTTCTGGGGCAGCATTGCTCCTTGCTCTGGACTGAGAGAGCCCTGGGGGCCTCCCTCAGGGCTCTTGGAGAGAAGATGGGCAGGAAGGACCCTGTGTGTGTGTGTGTGTGTGTGTGTGTGTGTGTGCGTGCACATGTGTGTGTGGTGTTAAATGGCTAGCATTTGTAGAGGGGTTATGCATGGGGGCATGGGGCAGGTAGGTGCCAGGCGTCTCCCGCTGGCTCAAGGGGGTGGGGCACACATCCAGCACCACCTGCATCTCTGGGACCTGTAGGCAGAGTAAGGACCTGAGCACTGACAGCAGCGAGAAGCGTCTCCATGACAACGGCCTGGGGCTGTGCTGCTACCTCGGGCCAATGCTGCCCCCAGCCTCCCTCTCGGTTCCAAGCACCAAACACCCTTCCCAGAGGCCCTGGTGCTCCCTTCTCCCTGGCCCCGCCCGGTGAGGTCATGCTGGTTTCCTGTGTCCCCAGGGCCTCCCTTCATAGTGTCCCCTCCTGAGAACATCACTGTCAACATATCCCAGGATGCTCTGCTTACCTGCCGGGCGGAGGCGTATCCCGGCAACCTCACTTACACCTGGTACTGGCAGGACGAGAATGTCTACTTTCAGAAGTGAGCACCCTGCCCAGACCTCCTGGGGGCGGGGCGGCCAGGGGCCCCTGGCCAGGCCTCCGAGCAGGGCCTGCTGCAAGCTGCCCTGCGGCTCCGGGAACTTGGAGGGGGTGGTCCGTGCACAGGTCCCGCCTGTGAGGGCCGTGTCTACACCGAGGGGCCCTGGGATGCAAGGGCGCACTGGGCTCTTCCTCGTGCGTGGGGGTGAGGGGATGCGTTGCTCCCCTGGTGTTCATGGAAGATCCTTGTCTCCCCCCCCCCCCGCCCCCTTCCCTGTGTCGCCTCGTCTCCTCTACAGTGACCTGAAGCTGAGAGTGCGGATCCTGATTGACGGCACCCTGATCATCTTCCGGGTGAAGCCTGAGGACGCAGGGAAGTACACCTGCGTCCCTAGCAACAGCCTGGGGCGCTCCCCCTCGGCTTCCGCCTACCTGACTGTGCAGTGTGAGTAGGGGCAGGGCGGGCCTCAGCTGGTGGGGGTTCCAGAAGGTTTGGGCCACTTTAGCCAGACGGGAGGCTGGAGAGCAGCCTCGGGTCAGGGGTTGTGGGAGGAGGAATGACGGAGACAGGAAGCCAGGACAGCCCAGGAAGAGGCCCGCACCTGGGAATGTCATTTGAGGTGAAACCAGCCTCATGGTGTCTTCTGGGGGCCACATGCTGGCTGCCTCAGGTCGGCCGAGCCAGCCTCAGGTTGGGGTCAGGGGTCGGCAGACCTTCTGGACAATCGCGCTTGCACTGGATGCCAGCCAGCACCTGTCTCCACCTGGGGTCGGACACTTGGTGGTATTTTTTTCTTCGGTGTCTGAGGAGGTGTAGCTTGAACCCATGTGGGGTTAGATGTCCATCCGCCTGGACGGTGTGAGGGGCCAGGGGACAGGCTCCTCTTCCGGTCCAGCTCCCCCAGCACCTGGCTCCCTCTCGCTTCCTCGTGCCCCTTCTCTGGGGCTGCCGAGCTCCCAAGGAATGAGCTGCTCTCGTGCCAGAATGATGGGGGGGCTTTTGTGCGAGCACAAGAATTCACTTTCCTGATCTTGAAGACTTCAGCAGTCACTGCTCCCCGCCCCCTGCGAGCCAGCCATTGTGAGAGAGAGCAGGATGAGCCATGAGGATTCATCTCTTCCTTTTGATTTGCTGATGGTCCTGTCACTCAGGCAACAAAGGCCCCATGGCTGCTGTAGGTGACGGGCTCTCCATCACTTGAAGGCAGGAGAACTGCTCACCCTGAAGGCCAAGGCGGGGAGTGGCAGGGTGAGGAGGGTCACCGTCTGGAGACCTGGAGTCCGCACTTGAACTGGGGACACGTAGAACAGCGGGTGACCCCAGGAGGCGGCTCACCTCTGACCCAGCCTCGCAGAGCTGGGCGCTCGCCTGTCTGCATTGCATGCGTGTGCAGGTGGAGCCAGCGGGACCCGGAGCCTGCCAGAACTCCCATGCTCCCGTGCCTACTGCTTTCTTCCCTGTGCGATGATTTTGCTGCGTGCGGCCCAGGCATCACCTCTCCACTCTGCTGGCCGCTGACCGCGAGGACTGGCAGCGTGCTGTGTCAGGAGGCCCACGTTGCTAAGAGCTGTGAGGCCCAGGCCATCAGGTCTGTCCCACCCAGACCTACAAGTGAGAAAAAGCCAGGCAAGAAGCTATTATAAGCGACTTACCGTGTGCCTCGCGCTGTGCCGGATGCGCAGGAACCAAGGGGAGGGGGACGCCTCTTCGAGCAGGATCCTGGCTGGCTGATGTCATCTGTGCGGGAAGGTGGCAGCGGCGGACAGAGAGAGCAGCGGGGGAGTCTCGGAGGGGCGATGGCTCTCTCCAGGACTGAGGCCGGTCCTCCGAGCCATGGGTGCTTCCGTCTCCCTCTCCCACTTGTCCCTTTTTACCTCCTTCCTGCCTTCAAGGAGAACCCGGGGTGCGTGTGAGGTTTTTCAGGTGGGTGAGACAAGGATCTTTATTTCTGCTAAAAAGCAGTGTTCAGAGTATTTCCCATTCATAAACGCTTTGAAAACCTTGGAGGAAAAGGAAGAAAAAAAAAAACACACCCTCTACCATACAAAAGTAGGAGGCTCTGTCTAAATATATACCTCGGCCTGGTATTTATGTAATGCTGTTCTCTGAAGAGCTCCAAGTGCTTGAAAGATCCCAGCTCATTCATCCTCTCCGCCTCCCTGGAAGTTCCACGTCTTTCCCCTCGGTAGCCCTCAGGGAAGTCGGGGGGAATCGGAAGGTGATGGATGACTCACCCACACGGCAGGATGCGCGGCTCTCGCTGCTGCCCCAGGAGCCTGTCGTCGGCTCTGTGGCCGGGGCTGAGGGTGCCCTCCAGCTGCACAGAAGGGAAACTGAGGCCTGAGACGGCAGCCAGCAGAAGGGACAGAGCGGAGCCACCTGTGGTTCGGCCTCGCCCACCTCGTGCACAGACGGCCATTCATTCCTCTTTGGGCTTAGGGTGTGGAGCCAGGAACCGGCTCGGTGATAGGACTTGGGGTCAGCAGGTGGGGGAGGGGGTGGTCAGGGTTGGCTTGGAGGGTGGGAGTCGAGGGAGGGGCTGGGGAAATGGACAGGAGAGCCCCGCCCATCGGGCAGCAGTGTTCACATCTGCTGGGCTGGGGCAGGCAGCTCGTGCCTCAGTGCCTCTGGGCATTCAGAACAGAAGCGCTGGGCATCCTGGAGGCCGGGCAGACAGAAGCCTGCAGCCTGCACTGATGGCTCAGCGTGGCCTCGGGGCCATCAGCCCAGGAGGCCGGGGTTTGCTGGCCGCGGTGGGCCCAGCACTCAGCTCCGTGTTGAGCATTGAGGACACCAGGTGCTCACTGAGCGGAGGGAGGGTGTGAAGGGCTATACTTTGGGGGGTGCCTGTGTGGTGGCTGGGCCCCCGCCGGGAGTTCTCTCTTCTTGACTTCCCTCGTGTCTTTCTTCTCTCCCACCCGACACTACCCTCTCCAGACCCAGCCCGTGTCCTCAACATGCCCCCCGTGATCTACGTGCCCGTGGGAATTCACGGCTACATCCGCTGCCCCGTGGACGCAGAGCCACCGGCCACCGTGGTCAAGTGGAACAAGGACGGCCGCCCCCTGCAGGTCGAGAAGGTGCTAGAGAGACGCATGTGGGGTACCCATGAGACGCACCCTCTCCGACACTAAGGTGCTGCCTCTGGGGGTCTGGGTCCTGCCAGGAGCCTTCCCCTGAAGCTCTGGCAAGCTTAGAGCTGCTGCCCATGGGGGTCCGCAGCTGGCAGGGCACCGAGACACCCCTTCCCAGGGCAGCTGGTCTCTGCCCGGCCTGCCCCCAGGGGGGCTAGTGGAGCCGCCCTGCTCGGGTCTGGCCCTGTTGGGGCTGGGACTGGTGCGCACCCCTGACCATGGCCCCGCTCTGCTCCCTCCGGCAGAATCTCGGTTGGACCCTGATGGAGGACGGCTCCATCCGCATTGAGGAGGCCACAGAAGAGGCCCTGGGCACGTACACCTGTGTGCCTTACAACACCTTGGGGACCATGGGCCAGTCTGCTCCCGCACGGCTTGTCCTGAAGGTGAGGCCCGGGGCTACAGGGGCCTCTGAGCGGTGGTGCCCGTCGTGCCCCCCGTGCCCACCTCCACGCCCGCTGTGCTCCCTCCAGGACCCCCCGTACTTCACGGTGCTACCAGGCTGGGAGTACAGGCAGGAGGCCGGCCGGGAGCTCCTGATCCCCTGTGCTGCTGCGGGGGACCCCTTCCCTGTCATCACCTGGAGAAAGGTACCTCTGGGTCCCGGAGCTCCCGGGACGCGTGCTGGAGGGAGGGTGTCTTTTCTGGGGGGCCATGTGCTGAGGGGCCAGGGGACTTCTTGAGGGCGCCCTGGCAGGGGGCGTGGAGGGCGGTAGCACTATCTTCCAGCTCCTCCGACCCTGAGGTGTTGGTGGCCTCTCTCCTCCCCTGCCCGACCCGGCTCCTCCTCTCTGCCCTCCCCCCGTCCCCCCCACCCCCCGGCTCCCGCCCTCCTCCTTGCCCCCTTGCTTGGCCAAGGTAGGGAAGCCCAGCAGAAGCAAGCACAGCGCCCTGCCCAGCGGGAGCCTCCAGTTCCGAGCCCTGAGCAAGGAGGACCACGGCGAGTGGGAGTGCATCGCCACCAACGTGGTCACCAGCATCACTGCCAGTACCCACCTGACCGTCATCGGTACGGCCGGCCGCGGGCAGGCAGGGGGTCCGGGTGCTGGGGACTGTGGGCGTCTCTGGCCGTCAGTCCACTCTAAGCCGGAGCCTCCGCAGGTCTCCGGAGCCCTCTGCGGGCTCTGTGAGGGCGGGGACGTGGGGCCACTTCTGGGAGGTCTTTTTTGTCCCCAGCAACCCCCCGACACAGAGCTGAGGCCCCTGTGTGGCCAGTAGCCATGGCTCGGAGCTCTGAGGCTGGGGCCCGCGGGGAAGCTGGGAGGCAGGAATGGGGGATCTGGGAGGAGGATGCCCCGAGATGAGATCCCTGGTGGGGCCTGGCACAGAGCAGGCGGCCGTTCACCTCTCCTGGGGCACCATTGGGCATTCTGCTCCCGCTGACTGGCCTGAGGTGCGTGCACCGTTTTGCCTGCACTTCTGGGTGCTGACAGCTGCAGTGGTAGCCACAGCCAACACGCCGGGAGCGTTTCCCGCCCGTTTCAGGCACTGACCAGCGGTGCCTGGCCATGTACCACTTGGGAGGGGCAGCCGCGATGGCCCAGGGCACGTGCGTGGACGTGAGGCCGGCGGAGTGGGCACCTTGCTCAGCGCCGCCTCACGGATGCATGGTGGGCAGGGCAAGCCAAGTTGAAGTTCTTCACTGCGCAAGCCCGAGTTCGGGTGCGTGTGGCTGTCTCCTGAGGCTGGGGACCCTATAGGAGATGGTTTGGGGTTTTTTGGCTTTGCCTGTGATCGTAAGGAAGTTTCTGTGCTCGGAGGCGGGCACAGGGCTCTGTCCTCGGGTGATGGAGTGATTAGGTTTTCCTTCGGCCCACGCTCCCAGAGCTCATGCCCCTCCTGCCGGGTGGACTAGGTGGCACGGTGGGCTGGGTTTCCTTCTCGTATCCTCCGACCCAGCAGGCCAGGGCGCCAGCTCCTCCCGGCGCCCCCAGCCCCAGGCCCTCCACGTGGGGTGCCGCCTCCTGCTACTCTGCAGCAAGGTTTGCGGGGGGCCCAGCTCGGGGGAGGGGGGCTCAGTTCTTTCGGTCTGAGAGGTCTCCACTTGGTCTCCAGGCACCAGCCCCCACGCCCCAGGCGGAGTCCGGGTCCAGGTCTCCATGACAACTGCCAACGTGTCCTGGGAGCCCGGCTACGATGGAGGATTCGAGCAGACATTCTCAGTTTGGTACGGACCTCTGTGAGTCAGCCCCGCATGCTTTGCTCTCTGCTTCTCCCTCCCCACCCCCAGTTCGGTCCGTGCCTGGGTAGGTGGGGTTCTGAGAAGGAGATGGTTCTTCACCAGACCCCACAGGAAGAGGTGTGTTGACGCAGTGGCTAAGGTCTTGGGGGGGTGGGGGGTGTGTATCTGGGGGACTCTGGGCGCCCCTGTATTCCCAGCCAGAGGTTTGGGAGGCCGGGGCCTGAGCTGTCCATCACGCTCTGCTTTCTCCCCCGCTGACCTCACTGTTGTGACCTTGTTGTGTCCTTGGCCCATGCTGCCTTTCGGTCCCCCGGTCCTCTGGAGTCTGGGGGAGACTCCTGGTCTCCAAGGGCATTGCGAAGCAGCCCAGCCGGAAGTGCGGAAGCTGAGTTTTATTCTGTGGCCCCCTCCCCGGGGGTTACAGAAACCAGTGGGGAGAGGAACTCCCCTTCCTGGCCAGGTCTTGAGCACATGCATGTTCCCTCGAGGACCCCGTGTCTCTATTGTGTTCATGTCTCTTATGCATTTAGCCAGATTCAGCGATTTGACATCCTTGCCCAGACCGGGACGGGGGTGGGGTGGTGGGGGTGGGGTGGGGGGGGGGTAGGTCGAGGTCAGAATCTGGCTGAGGACCAGAGGGTTAGAAAAGGGAGAAAAAGGCCACAGCCAGCACCTCCCATCGCCTCTGGGTGGCCCTTTCCGACATTGCTCTCCTGAGCCAAGAACTGCCCGCCTGCACCATGGGCATCCCTTACAGGGTGGAGGGATGAGCCCCTCACTTCTTCCTCGAGAAGGAAGAGACCTGTCTCCCCTGGGTGGGCATCCGTGCCAGACTCAGCCCTGGGAGGAGGAAGCTTCAGATCCAGGAGGAAAGGCCTGGAGATTCAGGGAGAGCCCCCGATACACCTCTAACAGCGAGGGGAGCTGAGAGGGAACCCGCTCCTTCCCATCATGGGGACGTGGTGGGTTTTTCCCAGACTGACATCCTGGGCATATTGAGTTCTGGAGTGGCCAGCTGGGCCCAGGTGGTGAGCTGGGGGACTCTGAGCTGCAGCCGGATCACCCCTCCCCTTATCTCTAGGCCTCCCCGGCAGGGTGGGGGCAGGGCGGGGTTCCTCACCACCCTGCTGGGTGACCCCTGCAATGTCCCGGCCCCGCTGGGCAGCTCCCTCGCTAGGGCCACGTTGGGTGTGGCCGAGCCACCTTTGGGGATGCCAGGGGGCAGGCAGGTCTGGGCATCGGTAGGGGTTTCGCTGGCTGCTTGTGGCTCTGCTCCACGCTGCTGCTCACCTGTGTTGCTTTTCACTCTTCGCTCACTCGCTGTGGTGCCTGGGCAGGGAAGGGCAGGTGAAAAGGTTGGGAGGTCTCCTTCCCTCCGTTCTTTCCGATGACCTCTCACTGTGTAATGACATACATTTGGCGCTAGCATTTTTGGTTTTTTTGTTTTTTTTTTCTGTGCTTTTCACCACCTCAGCTTCAACTCCTGGGCATACATGGTACTGAGCCTTCAACCTACAGGGGAACCTGTTGGGCACCCACTAAATGGCAGCTCAGGCCTGAGAAGGCTGTGAGGCATCTCAGTCCACGGGGCGACGGCTCCTCCCAGTGGTGATGCTGGGCACTGCACCCTTAGGAGATGCAGATAGAGCTGGGTGGTGGTGGGCTGTGTAGAACAGGTGTCAGGGTGACCTTCCCCTTCATTGTGGTTTCTGACCCGTCAGGCCTCAGGGAAGCTGGTCCCCACTCCGGGGAAACCCCAGGCATCTCTGTCGTGTACCCGGGACCTACCTCCTCTTCCGACTCCAACCTGGTTGGACTGAGAGAGCCCCCTGTGACTCCACGTCCCACGGTTGGCTGTCCTTGTGAGGGTGGGTGGCCGAGGTCACCTGAGTGTCGTTAGTCCTGCTGTTGCCAAATTGCTCATCGTCACGGTCGTGTTGTGGTACCTGCCTCGTTTCCAGTGTCCTCAGAGCCTCTCTTAGGGTTGTGACCAGGCTGAGATGACCCCAAAGCACAGTTGGTAATTTGACCGGTGTTTTTTTTAATTTTTATTTAAATATTTTTCTTGATTTCAGAGAAAGGAAGGCAGAGGAAGAGAGAGAAGAAGCATCAGTGATGAGAGAGAATCATTGACTGGCTGCCTCCTGCACACCCCACACTGGGGATTGAGCCCGCAACCTAGGCGTATGCCCTGACTGGGAATTGAATGGTGACCTCCTGATTCATAGGTCGATGCTCAACCACTGAGCTATGTCGGCTGGGCTTGACCGGTGTTTTTTTAAAATTATTATTTTATTTTATTTTATTGATTTCAGAGAGGAAGGGCGAGGAAGAGAGAGATAGAAACATCAATGATGAGAGAGAATTATCGATCGGCTGCCTCCTGCACATCCCCTACTGGGAATTGAGTCCGCAACCCAGGCATGTGCCCTTGGCCGGAATCGAACCTGGAACCCTTCAGTCCGCAGGCCGACACTATCCACTGAGCCAAACCAGCCAGGGCTTGACCAGTGTTTGAGCATGACTTACACCTGAGTGTCCCTTGTGGAAGAGGATGTGCCACGGGGGCTGGTGACCTGGCATTGTGAGGCGTGGCCCCTCAAAGTCGGGTGGCCATCCTTCCTTGGCCGTGACCTCTTTCTTGAACCTGGGGAGGCCAGCCCAGCGCCGCCGCTGCCTCCGGGAGGACCATGCGTGCTGTCGGTGTCCCCAGTGTAACCCACCCACCCTCTTGTCTTCGATCCTTTCTCTTTGCTGTGGCCAGGATGAAGCGGGCGCAGTTTGGACCCCATGACTGGCTGTCTCTGCCAGTGCCCCCGGGGCCCAACTGGCTGCTCGTGGACGCCCTGGAGCCCGAGACGGCGTACCAGTTCAGCGTCCTGGCCCAGAACAGGCTGGGGACGAGCGCCTTCAGCGAGGTGGTCACTGTGAACACTTTAGGTGAGGCCCCGCGCCGGGTGCTGAGGGTGTTTCCCGGAGGAGCTGGCGTGGGTCAAGGTCCCGCGTGGTCTGGACGGTGGCAGGAGGGGTCCCGGAAGCTGACATTGTCGTGCCTGCTGAGTGCCAGGCGCCTTCCTGGGTGCTTTCTGCGGTCCTGTCACTAGAGCTCCCGGGAAAGATGGGTCGTTGCATTTTGTGGGGCTCGTCTGTACCAAAGCACGTCCCCCCACGTCACTTTGGGCCGATTCCTGGTGCGTCCTTAGCTGGACGGAGGAGGCTTTGAACTTGTCCTTCCTGGCCAGGCCACATGTCCGCGCCTTCCTGTGGCTTCACGGGTCGGGGGACTGGGAATCCTTCCGCCTCCTGTACTTTGGCCGGCCCTTCCCTCTGGCCCCGGCTTCATTCGGTGGCAAGCGTGTGGCTGACCCTTCCTTCCTGGGCTCAGCGGCCACTCCTCCCACCTGGGGCCAGAGCGGGCAGCTAGGAGCAGGGGGCACCACCCAGCTTGCTTTACTGCCACCCGGGGGGCAGCAGGGACAGTGCCAGCACTGCTTGGGGTCTCCTCGTCGAGTCTTGATTCCCCCTGGGCCACGAGGGGAGCTGGAAGAACAAACTGTGTGTGGGAAGATATCCCTGCTTCCTTGGGAAGAGAACCAGAGATACGTTTGCAGTATTTTTGTAAAGATGCTATCTTATTAAAAAGCTGATTGCATTTAATGTGTCCTCCTTCCGTAGCTCCCATTTTATCCCTTCTTCTTCTTTTTAAAAAAATTGATTCTAGAGAGAGGGAGGGAGAGAGAGAGAGAAACATCAATGAGAGCCCTAGCCGGTTTGGCTCAGTGGATAGAGCGTCAGCCTGTGTACCAAAGGGTCCCGGGTTCGATTCTGATCAAGAGCATGTACCTTGGTTGCAGGCTCCTCCCCGGCCCGCGACCTGGTCCAGGTGCATGTAGTAGGCAGCCGATCGATGTGTTTCTCTCACATTGATATTTCTCTCTGTCCTTCCCTCTCTCTTCCACTCTCTCTAAAAATCAATGGAAAAATATCCTCGGTTGAGAATTAAAAGAAAGAAAGAAAGAAAGAAAGAAAGAAAGAAAGAAAGAAAGAAAGAAAGAAACATCAATGAGAGAGAGAGAGACATCGATCGGCTGCCTCCTACACATCCCCTACAGAGGACTGAGCCCGCAACCCGGGCATGTGCCCTGACTGGGAATTGAACCAGTGACCTCTTGGTTCATGGGACGATGCTCAGTCCACTGAGCCGCACTGGGAGAGCCACACCGGCCGGGCCCATTTTGTTCCTTCTGTGGAACTGGGCTCCTCCTAGATGTTGGAAGTGTCCTGGACACAGGAGCCCAGGCGCTGGCCCACAGCCACGCCGCCTTCCTGTGGTGTGGGAGGGCTCTCTTCTGGGACACCCTGGCCCCTGAGATGATGCCTGCACGGGCGTGTGGCCTGTGACCATCGCCTCAGGGCTACGGTGCCCCAGGGACACATGCTGAGCCAGAGATCGCGTGGACGGCGAGGCCACGGCGACCTCAGCACTGTCTCCCTTCTCTCCCGCCGCAGCATTCCCCATCACAACCCCAGAACCCCTGGTGCTGGTTACCCCACCGCGGTGCCTCACAGCCAATCGGACCCAGCAGGGTGTGCTGCTGTCCTGGCTCCCACCTGCCAACCACAGCTTCCCCATCGACCGCTACGTCATGGAGTTCCGTGTCGGAGAGCGCTGGGAGATGCTAGACGATGCCATCCCAGGCACCGAGGGAGACTTCTTCGCCAAGGATCTGTCACAGGTGAGCATCGAGCTCCCCCTGCTGATTCCCAAATTCTGGGAGTGACAGGACCCCTGGAGTCCCTGGACGAGAATCTGTGAAGTCTGGCCATGGACTGATGGACCACACACCCTGTTCATGTCTCCCCGGGAGCTGCCCATGGTGACTGGGGTTCCCCAGACTCAGGACCAGCTCTCCCAGGGGCAGTGGGGGTTGTATCACTGAGGGGTTTCTCCAAGCGCAGACACACAAGCGAGGGCGGGGGACAGGGGGCAGGGCAGGCCCGGGCTGGGTCACCAGACACTGACCTGAGCACCTTGCTGGGAGCCTAGCTACGATGGACAGGAGTTCCCAGGACTGTCTTTAGCTTCACCCTTTACCAGTTCAGAGCCTGGGGCACACATTATCTTTTTGCAGCCAACCTCCTTTAGCTGGAGAGAGAAAGCCGCCTATTCCCTGGGAAAAGACAGTCTCACCTACCTCCTGTCTCCCTTCCCTGGACACTCAGGGCTGGAATTGGCTCGTGGCTCCTGCAAGCCCCAGAGTGCCTCTCTTCCCATCTTTCCTCTCCATGATCTCACTTGACATCAGCCGTGGTCAGAGTATTTACACCACAGCAATTGGCAAAGGCTACAAACCAGAACTTCTTTTTTTTTTTTCACTTGAGAGCGGGTTGTTACACGCTTCAGGACCACTGCTTTGGGTGCCGTGTTCCACGACATGTCCTGGCGGGGTCAATGGTGGTTTGGTCGGTGGCGGGTCAGTGGCAGGCCAGTGGCCGCTCAAGTCCCTGGCTGATGGGTGTTGTCCCTCTGGCTGTAGGACACCTGGTATGAGTTCCGGGTTTTGGCCGTCATGCAGGACCTGGTCAGCGAGCCCAGCAACATCGCCGGCGTCTCCAGCACAGGTACTTGGGGGTAGGGGTCCTTTTACAGCTGCGGGGACATAGCCCAGAGCCCCAGGGAGTCAGGTCCACGCTCCTGCTTCCACGGCGGGTGGGGTTTCACCATCTCGAGCTGTGCTGACCTCGGTGTCCGTAAGGAAGCCGCAGAGAGGAAGTTAACAGGTCTTCTCATACTGTTGTCAGAAAGAACCGGTTTAAGTTCTTTTTCTTTCTTTAATATATTTTTATTGATTTCAGAGAGGAAGGGAGAGGGAGAGAGAGATGGAAACATCAATGATGAGAGAGAATCACTGATCGGCTGCCTCCTGCACACCCCCTACTGGGGATCGAGCCCACAACCTGGGCATGTGCCCTTGACCCAGGAATCGAACCTGGGACCCTTCAGTCCGCAGGCCAATGCTCTATCCACTGAGCCATACCGGCTGGGGCAGAGTTATTTTTCTATCAACTCCATTTCCTCCCGTGTGACCCTCTGTAATGGGGTGGGGCCAGAACAGAGATCACATGTCGTCGAGCATCCACTGAGCGCCTGCTGTAAGACTGCTGTAGAATCATGGTGCTTTGATTGGGAAAACTGCCGTTGGGTGGCGTTGCCCTTCACTCCTTCCTCTCCCTAGGTTTATTTCAGGCTCAATAAGGCCCCCTCCCTGGCATTTTCTCAATATAACTTTTTTTTCTTGCCTCTGGTCCCACGTCTACACATCTTTCTCCAGCTACAGTGTCTGAACCCCGCAGGTCCCTGTCTCCCTGTGGAGCGGCTCCCTTGGTTCCCTAGACTCAGGACCAGCTCTGGGGCAGTGGGGGGAGGTGCTTGTTTAGTGAGAAAGCAAGGGCACCATTTCCATGGGCACTGCTCCCCGGGGACCAGCTGGCAAGGAGCTGGGCCAGGCGTGGGGGCAGGGGAGGGGACAGGGAAGGACAGAGGTGGCATGAGAGCATCGGGTGGAGTGGAGGTGACTTCTGTGCTCTGTGGGGCTTTTTAAATTTTTATTTTATTTAAAAAATGTTTATAATCTGACGATTACATATATATATATATATATATTTAAAATATATTTTTACTAGAGGCCCGGCGCATGAAATTCGTGCGCAGGTACGGTCTCTAGGCCTGGCCTGTGATCAGGGCCATCTTCTCCTGCTGCCCGCAGCCGGCCCCGCTCCCCGCTGCCACCCACTCCTGATTCCCTGTTTGCCTTCAGGTGATCGGTGCCTGACGGCCGGGGAAAGGGACCAAGAGGTGGTTAGTGAGCCTCATAGTGACTGGTCCAGTGGTTGTTCTGGTAGTTCTGTCATTAGGGTCAATTTGCATATTACCCTTTTATTATATAGGATTGATTTCAGAGAGAGGAAGGGAGAGAGGGAGAAAGAGATAGAAACATCAATGATGAGAGAGAATCATTGATTGGCTGCCTCCCACACTAGGGACCGAGCCCACAACCCGGGCATGTGCCTTGACCAGGAATCGAACCATGACCTCCTGGTTCATAGGTCGACACTCAACCACTGAGCCATGCCGGCTGGGCATAAACACTAGGTTATTATATGATATTGAAATTGTCACCCCCACAGGGTAAGGTATTGATGCTCTTTCTTCTTTACCAGCTATGTGGTGGCTCCCTGGCTGTAATCCACCCCCTCCCCTCCTCCCCTGCCAGGCAACCCTCCTCGGGGCTGGAGCCTGAGCCTGAGCTGTACCGTTGTCTGTGCTTAAAGCCGGGCCACCACATGGGGGCTGGGTGTCAGAGTGGGTGGGGCCTTGGGAAGAGGACGCCTCCCAGGACTCCATGCCCCTCCCCGCAGACATCTTCCCCCAGCCGGACCTGACGGACGACGGCCTGGCGCGGCCGGTCCTGGCTGGCATCGTAGCCACCATCTGCTTCCTGGCGGCGGCCATCCTCTTCAGCACCCTGGCCGCCTGCTTTGTCAACAAGCAGCGCAAGCGTAAGCTCAAGCGCAAAAAAGGTGGGTGTGGTCCCCACCCCGGCTCTACCTGGCCCGGGTTCAGAAGCTCCCCGTCAGGAGAGACGGCCTGTGTGTAGGGTGGGGCCCCTTGAGAAGAGGGTAGAGTTGCCAGTGGGACTTGATTTGAAAGAAGGAGAAAGGACATGGGGACTGTGGGAGAGTCTGGGGAAGGCAAGCGCCTGGGGGTGGAGACGGGCTCCCTCATGGCTCAGCTCTGGGCCCTGTCGACGCTGGCATATGTTTTGGTGTCTCGGCCTCAGCAGGTCTCCCCCTCTCTCCTTCCAGACCCTCCGCTCTCCATCACCCACTGCAGGAAGAGCCTGGAGTCCCCGTAAGTGCCCCGGCCTGGCCCCGGGGGACACGCTGCTTGTGGTGTGCGGGTGGACGGTCAGGGTGGACGGTCAGGATGTGACAGTGGGCGGTCCACCTCGCTCAGCCCGTCTCGGCTCTTCCCCGCTGGTTACCGCTGGTTGATCGCGCTGTTCCCCGCAGAAGGAGCAGTCGTGTAAATGATCCAGATTCGCCGAGAACCCATTTCTCTCTGGCTTCGAGTGTAGTTCTGTGATTTATTTTTCGGTCATCCTAAGAGATTTGCCTTCTGAATATGTTTTGCGTTGTCATATTATAATGAGCTTGCTTTCTGCGAGCAACCTGGGAGGGAGTGAAGTGGCAGGTGGGACCGGACAGAGCCCAGCAGACCGTGGGGCGGAGCGGAATAGAAGCAGACATGCGGGTGCTCGCTCAGAATACACACCTAGACACATGGGGGGCGTTGGCCCAAGGCTTTCACGCCAGACTCTGCAGTCACCTGCGGTCTTGTTCCCTAGCCCTGTCTTCCCTGGTGACTGTGGTTGGCGTTGGCTCAGGGGACACAAAGGAGTAATGGCCCGTGTGTCCCCTGCCTCACCCTCCTGCTCTCCGCCTGCCCCCACAGCCTGTCCTCGGGCAAGGTGAGCCCAGAGAGCATCCGGACGCTCCGGGCCCCCTCCGAGTCGTCCGACGACCAGGGCCAGCCCGCAGCCAAGAGAATGCTGAGCCCCAGCCGGGAGAAGGAGCTGTCCCTGTACAAGAAGACCAAGAGGGCCATCAGCAGCAAGAAGTACAGCGTGGCCAAGGCGGAGGCCGAGGCCGAGGCCACGACGCCCATCGAGCTCATCAGCAGAGGGCCCGACGGCCGCTTTGTGATGGGGCCCTCCGAGGTGGAGCCCGCGGTGAAGGGCAGGCGCATCGAGGGCTTTCCCTTTGCCGAGGAGACGGACATGTACCCCGAGTTCCGCCAGTCGGACGAGGAGAATGAGGACCCCCTGGTGCCCACCTCGGTGGCTGCCCTGAAGTCCCAGCTGACCCCTCTGTCGTCCAGCCAGGAGTCCTACCTGCCTCCACCAGCATACAGCCCCCGGTTCCAGCCCCGCGGGCTGGAGGGCCCCGGCGGCCTGGAGGGGCGGCTCCAGGCGACAGGCCAGGCCCGGCCGCCCGCCCCCCGGCCCTTCCACCACGGCCAGTACTACGGGTACCTGAGCAGCAGCAGCCCCGGGGAGGTGGAGCCGCCGCCGTTCTACATGCCGGAAGTGGGCAGCCCCCTGAGCTCGGTCATGTCCTCCCCGCCCCTGCACACGGAGGGGCCCTTCGGCCACCCCACCATCCCCGAGGAGAACGGAGAGAACGCGTCCAACAGCACGCTGCCCTTGACTCAGACCCCCACGGGCGGGCGCTCCCCGGAGCCCTGGGGCCGGCCGGAGTTCCCCTTCGGGGGCCTGGAAACCCCGGCCATGATGTTCCCCCACCAGCTGCACCCCTGTGATGTGGCCGAGAGTCTGCAGCCCAAGGCGTGCCTCCCCCGAGGACTGCCCCCCACCTCCCTCCAGGTGCCCTCGGCCTACCCAGGCATCTTGTCTCTGGAGGCGCCAAAGGGCTGGGCCGGCAAGTCACCGGGCAGGGGCCCCGTCCCAGTGCCCCCCGCCGCCAAGTGGCAGGACAGACCCGTGCAGCCGCTGGTGAGCCAAGGGCAGCTAAGACATACCAGCCAAGGTATGGGCATCCCCGTGCTGCCTTACCCCGAGCCGGCCGAGCCGGGGGGACACGGTGGCCCCAGCACATTCGGCCTGGACACCCGGTGGTACCAGCCCCAGCCCCGGCCCCGGCCCAGCCCCCGGCAGGCCAGGCGCGCCGAGCCCAGTTTACATCAAGTGGTGCTACAGCCCTCCCGGCTCTCGCCTCTGACCCAAAGCCCCCTCAGCTCCCGCACCGGCTCCCCGGAGCTGGCCGCCCGGGCCCGGCCTCGCCCCGGCCTCCTGCAGCAGGCCGAGATGTCCGAGATCACCCTCCAGCCGCCGGCCGCCGTCAGCTTCTCCTGCAAGTCCACGCCGTCCACGGGCTCCCCGTCCCAGAGCAGCCGCAGCGGGAGCCCCAGCTACCGGCCCGCCGTGGGCTTCACCACTCTGGCCACGAGCTACCCCTCCCCTCCTCTGGGCCCCGCGGGGCCTGCGGACAACTTGGATGTGTTTGGACAGACGCCTTCCCCTCGAAGGATGGGGGAGGAGCTGCTCAGACCAGAGCCCCCCCCACCACAGTTACCTACTTCAGGGTGAGTGTGAGCTGCTTTCTCCCGCCCACCTGCACCTGGTCATTTTCCTGCCCCCCTCCCTCACTCCGCCCTCCACCCGTCCATCAACCAGAATGACAGGGCTTGTCTGGAATCGCTGCAGCCTCCCTGTGGGGGAGTTCTGGTCTTGGCATCAGCAGGGTGTGGTCAGTTGGGGTGGGGTGGGGCTTACCTGCCCAGGTACCCTGCCAGGAGCAGGAGGGTTCTTCTCCATCCAGCCCAGGGCTCTCAGGAGTGGGCACACATGGGCCCGGGGAGGGGCGTGGCATGCCCCAGGGATGGTCACCCCAGTTCCTGGTGGAGTGGAGAGCTCACCAGGTCCCTGGGATCCTGGCTGTGGGGGTGGTGCCAGGGTTTGTCCGGAGACCTCGCATCCAGGCTCCTTTGCTTCCCAGCCCCTCCTCCTTGCTTGGCAGGACCCTGAAGCCTCGCCTCCCTGGACCCCCAGGCCAGGGGCGCCCCTCTTCCCAACCCTGCCCTTAGTGGCCTAGTGAGCCCCGGGCCCCTCCCACGGCCTCTCCCGGGGGGCTTTGGGGGGCATATCCTGGAGGCTGGGGGCCAGATCTCAGGCTGTGAATCAGGGGCCTGGAACCACACACCCCACCCCAACCTGTGTGCCTCGCAGGAAGCTGCAGACAGACAGACAGACAGACAAGCTCCTGCGATCAGCCTGCCCGAGAGAGCACACTCTAAACAGCTGGTGTTCCAGGTACCAGTCAGCCTGGACGCCTGTCTGTGCCTTTCTCTGTCTTTCTCCTCCTCCTCCTCCTCCTCCCTGTCCTTCCTCCTCAAGTCTGTCTTTCTGTCTCTTTCTTCCTTCTCCATCTTCTCTGGGTTGGCCCAACTTGCTCAGAAGAGCCTGCAATGTCTCAGTAATACCCCTGGTCCCCCTCCCCTCCCCCCCCCGCCCCCTCCCTGCCTCCCTCTTTCTTTCTGGTTCCGTCCTTTGGTCTCTCTTAGTGTGGCCGCCTGTGCGGGGTGCCCAGCTCCAGAGGAGCTGGCCTGGTGGTAGGCAGGATGGGTGGCGGGGTCGAGGAGGAGCCCAGAGCCCTTCCCTTGCCCCACTCACTCCCACCCTGTCTGGTACCTGGAAGTGCAGGCCTCCCCTCCCACCCCACCTGCTCCTGGTGGGGGCGCAGGGCGTCCTGGGAGCGGAGGGGAGCTCCAGCCGGCGCCAGGCCAGGCGGCGCGCGTGGTTGCGTGGTGCCCGTGGTGTCTGCTGGAGATGCTGTGGGCGCAGCTGTGTCGTCCGCGCTGCAGCGCGCTCATCTGCTCTGTCCCATTGTTGGTCTGGCTCTCTGTCTCTCTCCTCTCCTTCCCTCGCCCCATTCTCTGGCCTCCTTGTTGGCTCTCTGGTCCCCGTGCTCCCCCCTCCTCCCCTCTGGGTGTGCGTGGGTGGTTGCCCCGCGGCCTGTGTTGATAACTGCTTTGTTTCTGATTGATCTCAGCTATCTGGGCAGTGTTGTCGAGACAAGCCTCTCCTCAGCTCAATAGGTAAGGGAGCTCCGCGGCCGGGGGGCGGGGGGCGGACAGGCGGACGGGGCTTCGGCAGGGCCATCGCTTCCTCTACAGGGGAATCCAGACCATGTCCCTTCACCCGCTCCGTGGGGGCGGCAGCCTCTGCTCCCTGAATCCACGGCTTCTGGGTTCCCCCCATCACGCTGCTCCAATAGCCCCTCCAGGCCACGCTCGGGCACTGCCTCGCTGCAGCTTCTCGCCCCGCCCGCCCCACATGCCAAGCTCTCTCCCAGAGCCGCCCTGCAGGCTCCTTACTCAGACACCTTGCCATTCCGCTGCCCACACACCCAGAGCTGCCCCGGAGGTTCCCTCGGGGCCCTGCATGCACCTGAGGGGCCCACAGTGCCTAAGACCTGCTTGGCCTCTCTGTACCCTTGACCATCTGCCTGGGGCCACACTGGTACCAGGAACACCCACCCTCTCTCTGCCCCGTTTTCCCAGCAGCCTCAGGTAGAGCACCCCCTTCCCCCGGGACCCCCAAACTCAGACCTTCTCTGGGGTGGCTGGCCCCTTGCTGTCTTCCTGGGGTCTTACGAATAGTTGGTCCCGTCAGGGAGCACAGGGCTGGGGTGCGGCCCAGCTCCTTCCCTTGGCCACGGATGGGGTCCTTCTTAGGACCAGGCCACCGGGGTCCTCTGAGGGCGGGGCCGGGAAACGTCCCCATGTCCACGCTCCTTGCGTTCTGCCGCTCGCCCTTGGCTGTTGCAAGGCTGGGCTGTGGACCTTGCCCTTAGGGTCACATGGCTCTTCGGGGTCCCTGTGGCAACCACTCCTGACCCTTGAGTCGCAGCTGCAGGGAGTCCAGGGGAGCTCGGACAGGTTTCCCAGGCAGGGGGTTGAGGTGGCAGGAGACACACACTCGCCCGGGATGGGGGCCTGCACTCCTCCACGCTACCCCGCCCCCCCCACCCCCCGGGTGGCTCCTTGGGGGGGGGGGAGCGGGTGTGTCTTAGGAACTGGGCATGCAGAGGGGTATCAAGTTTCTTAAAAAGGCTGTTAGGGTTACGCGAGGCTCGCTCTCGGGGTAACTAGGGAGACGCTTCTTTTTGCCATGGACGGGAGTGCGCAGGCCCCTCTGGCGCCCCGGCTTCCGCAGGTGGAAGCTGTGCCTCCCATTGCCACCTGAGAGATCCCGGGGGTGGGGGCTGGCCATGCTAACTGGGGACTATACAACATTTGCAGTCGTCAGAAAGGCGTCCCGTGGTGAGGATGCAGAGCCGTTTCTTTACAACCTGCAGCTAAAAAAGTGCCAGCAGCCAAGAGGCTCTAGAACAGTGTGTGGCGTGTGGCCGGCCGGGGCCCCACTTCGGCCGCCGTGCGCACTGGGAGGACGTGCAGGGTCAGGCGGTCTTTTTGAGCTCCCCTGCGCTAGGGCCTCCGTGGCCTGAGGGGGACGCTCAGAGTGGCAGTGACTGGGCTGTCCTCTGTCTCCCGCTCGCCCTCCCTGTGGCCCAGTGATGGCCCCGCGGTCACCCCCCCCCCCCCAGGGGTCACAGCTCCAGGACCAGCTCTCACCCCACTCCTGGAAAGTGCTGGACCCCATTCTCATTGCTCCTACCCCACCCTTCCCCAACCTGTTGGGGGCCCTGCGGCCCCATGGTTCCCTCCGTGTCGGATCTGGGAGATCTGAACTACTCTACGCTCACTGCCCAGCAAACCTAGCAACCAGGGGCCACACGAGAGAGCATGGCTCCCTGGAGCCTGGCCCGCACCCCCTCCCAGGGGAGTCAGGCCTCCCACAGCCTCGGAGTTAGACCTTGACGGTGCTGGGCTGCGGGTGCTGGGCTGCGGGAGCCGCCACGCCTCCTGCTTGCTGCGGGCTTCCTGGGTGCGGTCGCTGCGGGCCATTGGGAGGCGCAGGCTCCTCCTCAGACGCTGTCCTCACGCTGCGCCTTTGCATGTGTCTCCACTCGGTCTTGCTTGGAGATGTGACACGTCTTGTCTACGTCCGTTCTCGCTCTGTTTCCTCCAGTCGCTTCCCTGTTCCTTGTCCCCACACCTGCAGGTGTCTCCCACCTCCCCTCCTCCTCTCCCCTCTCCCTTTTCCTCCTCTTCCCAACCCTCTCTCAACACGGGGTATCTGTGGACTATTCTTCTGTGAATGGCTGGGAGGCTGAGGGGTTTTCTCAGCTCCCTGCTGGGGACCAGTCGTCGCACCCCTATCCTCAGAGCTCCCTCTGATCCCCTTTCCCGTTAATACCAACTTTGGCCGCCATTGCACATGCAGGTGGGTCTGGGAGCGTGGAGGGGGTCCCCTTTTCCTAGGGGAGCCCTGGGAAGGCGCTCCCATTTGGAACAAGCTTCTGATTTGGGAGGCCAAGCACTTGGCGGGTGCCCCGATCCCTCTAGAAACGGACCATCTGTGGGCAGAGAGTGGAGCAGCTGCCAGCCAGGCGCCTGGCTTTCTGCTTCGTACCAGTACGTGGATCATAGTCCTGCCTTTTTCTTGGCTACACCGTGTACGTGTGTGGATTCCCTCAGCCCGCCAACCGCAGGGCCTAACCAGACAGGCCGAGCCCGCTCTCGGGCAGTTAGGAAGGAGGAGGCAAGTGCCCTTTAAATGGTGCGTCTGCCTGGTGACTGGAGGGGTCGCTGAGAATGGTGTCTTCAGGGTCCGCTCTGTGGGCATGAAGGGCAGGAAATATCCTTAATGGATTTGGATTTTGGCGTTCCTGTCCTGTGTCTGCCTACATTTGAACCAGGAGGTCTTTTTCTCCACTCCTCTGGGCCAGCATAGAGCTAAGCAGCTAAGGGAAGCTTAGCTAAATGGTCATGGTTTGGATTTTGTATGGATTTTATGGAGAGAGAGAGAGAGAGAGAGAGAGAGAGAGAGAGAGAGAGAGAGAGAGAGATATCTCAAGTCATTTCCAGGCAATTTTGGGTAGTTCTGACCTGCAGAGAAGTGCTACTGGCAGTGTCTGGGGAAGGCGACCCGGCAGATCCAGGAAAATCCCTGAGCCCGAGGCCTTCGCCGTTCAGTAACGGTCTGACTCCTTGGGAGACGGAGCACCCAGAGTTGCGGGTTCCTGGACGCTTGAGCAGAAGGGACTGGTCAGTAACGAAACTGGGAGCTCATCTTCCCGGAGAGCCCAGGGCTGGATTCCATCCTGTTAGGGAACCTGCAAGCCAACCTCAGGTGCACTTGCCACCTTTATAGATGGAGTTGCTTAACCCAAGCTTCCTGTGTCCGAGAGACACCAGCGCCCTGGGCCTCATGACCTGGAAATGCCCCAGGTGAGCTTGACCTTGACGGGGACATGGTCACCCTCCTAGAAAAGGGAGGCGATTTGATTCCAAAGGGCTTGGCAGGTGGCGGACGAAGCTGGTTGGAGCACATGTCACATATCTTTTCTGTGTAATTCGATAAAAATAAAGACCCATTTTGCCCTCCTCTCACCCTCCCTCCCTACTGTCCCGCTAGACTCTTGGTTGTGGGTTTTTTCTGCCTTGGGAGAGTGTCTTGGTGCCTCCAGGAGCCTTCTCCTGTCGTGGTTCTGCATTTGAGGGCTGAGCTCAAAGTGGGAACAGGTGACCAGCCGGTGTCCTGGCAGGGCCCAAGCTTGGCTGTTTCCCAAGAGAAAATGAGCTTATCCTCCTCAGCGGAACAGGATTGTTTGGGAGTTTTTGCCCGGAGCAGCCAGCGTTGCCCCACCCCAGGTGTGTCTCAGCCCGACTCTGCCCCCACCCCTGAGACTGTCAGTGATGACCCCAGCGAGTTCCTTCTGGCCGGCTGATTTCTCAAATGACACGTGGAAGCAGGACTTTTCTTTGCGGGTGACTTCTCTACCCGCTTTATTAGGAAGAGTTTGGAAAAATAGGGCTGCCTGGTGTTGAGAATCTTGGCTCTATCAAATACTGTAGTCACTGGGTAATTGGACCAGCTACCTGGCCTCACACCTCAGTTTCTCCCTCTGAAAAATGGGGCCACTCTGTAGTGTTTACCCCGAAGGGTTGTTGTAAGGATGAAAGAACATTGCTGTAGAGAACGTAGGTTACTGCCAGGCCTGGTAAGTGGTAAATGGATGCTATGTGATAAAACACGGGAATAGTGACAATTTGTGCATTGTAATAATGAAAACATCCCTGGAGGTGTCACTTGGCTTGGAGAATCCATAGACTTTGTAGAGTCTCTCGAGCCCTGACGGTGATGTTTCCTGGGCCCACTTTCTACGCAGACCATGCATCACTCACTGTGTGGGGTCCCTCCCAGGAGGCTGGCTGGGCCCTGGAGACGGGCAAACCGCACAGCAGGTGTATACCTGTGAGCTTCCTTCCACGCAGACACCTTAGTCAAGACTGAGAAGGGGTGAGGACACCCCACCAGCATTGGAGCGTCCTGCCCCTCCTGCTGTAGCCATCTCCACCCTGTGCCCGCCTCCCCCTTCCCTTCCAGCTGCTGCCGTGAGGATCTCTGTGGGTAGACTGCGGAGCTGGGGAAGGAGGAAGGAATGGGGGATTGGCGGGTTGGGTGTTTGGGGTGGGAGACCTGCCTTCTCATGGTGAGTTGGACCGAGTGCCTTTCTGCGCGTGGAGGGTGGGGCTCCTGAGCCCCGTGCTGTCAGGGGCCGTGGAAGACCAAGATGTCGCCTCCAGACCCGAACTTTGGAGGCGCTTCTTGATACTTTATTTACTGAAGGGCGATGGAGGGATGCCATCCACCCCCGAAGAGGAAGGTTGCTTCACTGCCAATTCTTGCAGGAAACCCCAGAGGCCAGAGGCGTGTCTACATTCGTTCGTCTGTAAGTTTCTTCTCCCGCCTTCCCACAAAGACAGTCCCGTGTTGGGGCCGCGCAGCTGCGATCGTCCCGTCCCTTCTCATGTTTTAAAAATGCCTCGAACTGCTTGCTCACCGCTGAGGACTTCTTTCCCCGTCCCAGGGTGTCTGTCCTACTCCTTCTCATCAGGATTGACCGCAGACTCGTTGCGATGGAGCTGGAAGGGGGAGCTGAGGGGGCTGAGGCAAGAGTGCAGTTCCCCGTGGCCCTGGGAGGTCTCGGCCTCCCCGATCGACTGACTGACCGCGTGCGGATGCCGCCTCTGGTGGGAAAGAGAGTGACTTTGTCCCTCAGGCTCCACGTTTGGCTCACGTTGTGAAGAAACGCCACTGATAATGCATCTTCTAGACTTTCTTCTTTTACGGCTCTTAAAACATTCTCTCCAGGGTGCACAGATGGTCACAGGCAGTCGTCCTTCAGCTCTCTTCGGTCCCCTCTGTCACCTGGGCTGCACGGGCTTCTCTTAAATCATCGACTTGGTTCTAATCATGCGTTTGGTCTGCCAGGCGCATGGCACTATCCACTCGGCCGGGGGAAGAGAGGGAGGCCATGAGGCCTGGTCTCCTCACCCAACAACCCGTTTCTCCGTTGAATCTTAAAATAGAGAGATTCATGGGATTCTTGCTACCGTTGTCATGGGCTTTGCAAGGCTGCGGATTTGGACTCTCTTACCATCGCAATCTACTTCTCCCTTTTGTTGATTCTCTCACACGACTGAAGGAGTCTGAGCCCAGCCCGCGGAGGGCCGGGGAGGCCGCGAGTATCGGGGTGCTGTTAGCTGCGGGGTTCTCCCCGAGTCTCGTGCGTGGAGAGCAGGAGCCTGGAGGCGGGTTTCTTGTTTGGCGCTGGCCTTCTCTTCTCCGGAGGAGGACAGTGGGTGGGGGGTGGGGTTGCCCACCTCCCGCTTTAATCTGCGCTTTCACTTTTTTCTTTAAGGTCTTGATGGTGATGACTTCTCAGAACTTCAGACGCCGAAGCGGCTTCCTGCTCCGAACCTCACTCCTCCGGCCTGAGTTCTGTGTGATGGGCTCCCTACTAAAGTCTCTCTCCCTTTCCTAGGTCTTCTGATTGCTCGGCAGGCCCGCCCACCCGAGGTGGGCACCCCCGAAGCTGCAGCTCTCACTGGCCTTTCTCCCTCCCAGGCGCAACAGGGAGCCAGGGGCCGGGAGCCCTCGTGGGTCCAGGACTCCACGGAACCGCACTCTGTCCCACGGGCCGGCTCTTGGGCTTTCTTCCGGCCCCGCTTCGAAGGCTCCCCGTCCGGGCACTGACCGCGCCCTCTGATTGTCCCTCTGCAGGACACATCCACCCGCCCCCGGGAACGCTGCTGCACCTGAGAGGCTGGAGGCTCTGAAGTACCAACGGATAAAGAAGCCCAAAAAGTCATCCAAGGGCTCTTCGAAGTCAAAGAAACGATCCGGTAAATGGCGGGAAGCGCCTCGCTCCCCTCTTTCCACCTCGCCCGCCATGATTGTGGGGTTGTTTCCTTCGGGACCCCCGGCCTGGGGTTGTCTTTAGGATTGAACCCATCAGTTCTCTCACTCTCTGTTTCTCTTGTACTCGAATTTACAACGAACGCACCATCGAATTGTCATGTAAGAATAAGAAAGAGAAGGTTAAAGTCTCCGCTTTTCCTTCCAGTTCTGTTCCCTCCCGCCTGGGAACCGTTCCTCTCCGTGGCATGTGTGTTTTCAAGAGCCCTTCCGCATACACCCTTAGGAAAGTTGGTGTATTGTGTTAGTCTATTTTTAAACAGCCTAAATCGTATCGGAGTTTTATCCATTCTGCAACGCTCGGATCTCCGTATGTATTTCCTCCCTATCGTTTCGGGCCTTCTAGGTGGGCGTGGGAATGTCGGGGTCCCGCTCCGTGGTCAGGGGACGTTGTGGCAGGGACCTAGCTTCTGCAGTTGGTCATGTTTTTCTCAAGGAGAGAGGGGAATCTCGCTTTGTGAAAGGTCACCTCTCGCGAATTATGTCTAACGTTTCTCCAGCGGTTAATAGGTGGCTGCTAAGAGCGTAAAACCAGGTCAGCCCTTTTCGGATGTAGAGAATTCCTTCATATTCCCCCATACTCTCTTTGTACCGGTGGTTTTAGGGATGTGACAGGCTGTCAGAGGAAACGGCGGAACAGGATCTTGTCAGTCTGGAATGGCTGCGGTAGAGGAACTTGCTTTAGAGACGGGGTTACGGGGAAGTGTTACCCAGAGGCCTCTTGAATCTTGGGGAGAATGGGAGCACTTATTTCTCACTTTACCGTTGGGTGGTGTGATTATCCTTTTAGTTTATAGGTGGGAATACTGAGGCAGAAAAAAGAAGAAAATGAAGTTTTTGGAGTTTGGGTGGGAAACTGGATCTCAAAGCTGAATTTTCAACTCCTATAAGCTCATTTCAGCCTAAGATCTCTATCTATTACCTATCTATCTATCTATCTATCTATCTATCTATCTATCATCTATCACCTATCTTTTTCTTTTTGTAAAAAAGGCCTATCAGATGTCCACGTTCTCTCGTCCTGTTCCTTTATATATTAAAAACTCTCAAAGATGTCTTTAACCCAGGCCTACTCCATGAGCTCAAGTCTCATATTTCCAGTTGCCCGCTGAACCTGCGCTTGGATAGTTTATAAGCCTTTCTAATGCCCAGAATAGAGTTATTGATCATCCTATCCAAATCTTTCTCAGTTCCTCCCCAGTTTCATAAATAGCTACCAGCCCAGTCACGCAGGCCCCTCGACCACGATTCTTCTCTTGCTCTTACATCCAATCCATTGGGAAGGTCTGTTGGCTCAGCGCTTAGAACATATCCTGAATCTGACCCCACTCATTTCCTGTCTCTGCTGCTAAAACTGCACATTCTAACACACACTCCTCCCTCGCCTTGACTACGGCAAGCACCCCCTCTTGGGTTCTCCTGCCTCCAGCCATCTCCTTCTACAGTCTACTGTACACACAGCCACCAAAGTGACCTTTAGAAAATGTAACCACGTATTCTCTCCTTTAGTCATGGGCATGTGCCTACTCATGCACACACACACACACACGCACATGCATGCACGCACACACAGGCACGCATACTTCTGATTCAAACCTTCCAGAAGCTTCCCACTGAAACCAGCAGAGATTTAGAACTTCTTGCCCTAGCCAGTGTTGCTCAGTGGATAGAGCGTCAGCCTGTGGACTGAAGGGTCCTGGGTTTGATTCTGGTCAAGGGCATATGTCCGGGTTGCGGGCTCGATCCCCAGTGGGGGGGCGTGCAGGAGGCAGCCGAGCAATGATTCTCTCTCATCATTGATGTTCCTAGCTCTCTCTCCCTTTCCCTTCCTCTCTGAAATCAATTAAAATGTATTCTTTTAATAAAGAACTTCTTAGGCCGCCCTGCCTGCCTGTCCTGCCCTGCTTTCTCTGCTCACTCGGCGTGAGCTGCGACGGCCTTCCTCCTGTCTCTGGAACATGTCACGCACGTATGCTCCTAACTCAGGGCTTTCCCACGTGACATCCCTCTGTCGGGAACACGTTGCCTCGGGTCTTTGCAAGGCTCGCGAGGGTTTCTCTGTCAGAGCGGCAGTGTCTCAGCCATTTGCTTCCTCGTGACCCTGGTTTATCTTTTCCTGTAGCACTTGCAGGGTCCGCACCTTTGATTAAAGTCTTACAGTTTGTCTGGCTTCCTCACTCCCGCATTGAAGTGTAATCTTCCGGAAAACAAGGGCTGGATCTCTGTCCCCAGCAGGGCCGCGAGGCAGAGGCGTGGCCCTGGCGCCAGAAAGGACCAGGCCCGACTCTATGCACGTGACTGAGCTCTCGTGTAAAACCCACCGCGGCTTGAAGGGAAGGGGTGGGGCGTGAGTGGGATGAAAACAAATGTGTGAAGCCCCAAGCCCAGCACCTAGAATGGTGCCTGGTACTCAGGTGGCACAAAAAAGACATATGAATATGCCTTTTAGAAAAACCGTTACCTAAGGATAGGTTTTTTATTGATCATTTTTTAGAAAGCGAGAGAGAGAGAGAGAGAGAGAGAGAGAGAGGAAAAGGGAGAGAGAAAGAGACAGGGGACCAGCCCTGCAATATCCCTGACCGGGATGAGAACCTGCAACCTTTTGTTGTTTGGGGCAAGGCTCCAACCAATTGAGCCACCTGGCCAGGGTAGTATTTCTCTAATAAAAAGAAGAAAAAAAGGAATATTCTATAAAATATGTTACATAAGTATATTCAAGATTAAATAAAATATAAAATAGAAATAGGGATTGGCTAGATCCACCTGCTTCTTTGACTCTGAGGAGCAGGAGGGGGGCAGCCGTGGAGTGGGTTCTGTGGGATGGGCCTCCCAGTCAAGTCTCTCTGGGGTGAGGAAGGCGGTTTTTCTCTCTCTGCTCTGGTCCCCCGTGTACTCAGAGACCCCTTTGTTTAAGCCCGAAGCCCGGAGGATGCGTCCCGGCAGGTGAGCGAGGTGCGTGTGTGAGGGCTGCGGTCTTCCTTCTCACCCACTCTCTTTTCTTTCCGCCTCTCCTGTGCGCCCGTCCCACCTCCCTAGACGGTCCTGCCTCCCAGGCTCAGCAGCTTCCAAACTCTCAGGTCCTGTGGCCCGACGAAGCTGTCTGCCTCCGGAAGAAGAAGAGACACGCTCGGCCGGACCCCTTTGCCCGCCTCTCAGACTTGTGCCATCGCCAGCTTCCGGAAGACCAGACGGCCATCCTCAACAGCGTGGACCACGACGACCCCGGCCATGCCACTCTGCTGTGACGACACAACTCTGAAGTGCTCCCGGAGTGAGAGCGCGGGCCGAGGGCCGGGATGGGGTGCGCCGTGCTGGGTGCCGGGGCCTCGGCTCCCCCCTCCCCCCCCACCAATGGCCTGGCCCGTACTTCTGCTCACACCTCTGTTCTGCTTCCGCCCCTTCATCTCTGGGCAGAGCGGCGTCTCCTCCACACCTGGCCCGCTGGCCTCGTCTTTAGGACATGGGACCGGGCAGACCCTCCGGTGGTGGGTGGAGGTCAGGACGTGGACTGGGGACAGGGCGGGATGCCTGCTTCCGCCCACCGCTCCCCTCTTCCTGCCGTGGGTTTTTCTCACTTCTTCAAAGATCTTTGCAAGTGAGGAGGCAAGCGGTGGCTTGTACTGCTCTCAGCTTCTGCTTCGGCTTTTTAAGTCCCCCCAAGCGCTGCATATATATAGATATAGGTGCAAATCATAGGTTCGTAGTGTGTGGGCTTCTCTATGTGTATATAGATGTACATTGAAGCAAAGTGCTGTTTATTTCTGTGGTCAGTGAGAGAGGCGGGAGCTCAGTAGTTGGACCTCGGAGAGCTGGGTGGGTGTCCTGACGCCCGTCTCGGGGATTTTTTCTTCCTGAAACAGGAGTCACGCCTTCTCAGCCGATCTCACCATTGGACTCTCCACCTTCTCCCACCCAGAGCAGAAATGGGGGCTTGCCGTTGATTTCCAGCTGCCTGCTTTGGGGGTTTGGCAACGCGTTGCCCCAGAACTAAACACAAGCCTGTATTTCTTGGTTCCTGGGTGAAGAAAGGGGGGCAGGCAAAGGGCCGGACTGGCATCTTCCTTCCACGGTTGGGTTCAGAATGGAAGCTTCTTAGTGGCTGGGCCGAGAAGCAGGCCTGCACCAGCTCGCGCGCTCACCCATCAGCCCCTTCAGGTCCAGCCCGGGCCGGCGGGAGCCTTGGGGCCAAAGGGCCTCCATTCTGGAGCCGCCTGCGCAGCACACCTCGCTGCCGCTGCTCTATTCATAGCCCGCCTCCGGCTCGGCGCCCTCGGAGCGCGGATCCAAAGCCGCTGACTGGGTTCTTCCTTTCCTTTTGTGGGAGCTAATTCCCCAGATTGATTAATTGCCACTTGCGGGGAGCCCGCCGGCGGCTCCTCTCCCTGCTCTCCACGTGCTGCCTGCAGACTCTGCTCTGCCCGGGCCCCCTCCACCCTGTGGGCCCGGTGTGGGCGGAACGGGGTCAGATGAATCTAGGATGCCTGGGGGTTCTGGGAGTGCTCTGGACCCCCTCTCTTCCCCTGGTTCTGTTTAAGTGGAACTGGCTGAGGCATGGAATGAAGGTGGAGGGGACGCTCTGCCCAAATCTTGTCCTAGTTCAAACTGTTAGCACCAGACGCTTCTGCGAGGTCATCTTAAAATACCTGAAGATGCATCTCTCTCTCTCTCTCTCTCTCTCTCTCTCTCTCTCTCTCTCTCTCTCTCTCTCTCTCTCTCGTCAGATGATGGCACTGTCCAGGCACAGGACAGAGTCCGAGGGGGCGGGCGTGTCTGGTTTCTCTTCCCTCCTCCTGTGCAGGAGCCGCCCTGCTAGCTGCCGGGGTCCAGGTGGCTGTCGGGTTCCTTGAAGTCGTTCCTTCTTGGTGCTGCTGTCCTGGTGGGTTTGGGGACATCTACCTCTCCGCAGTCACCTGCTCACACATCGGCCAAGTCAAAGCACCGGAGGCGGCCCAGCCCCGTGACCGAGGCCGGCGGGGCTCCGACAGCAGGAAGCCGCTCCTGCTGGGCGCTTCCCTCTCAGGGCTGGGCGCTCCGGCACCCAGACCCGGTGCTTTCTTTCTCTCGGCTGAGCTGCTGCGCGTGGGGACAGTTCCACCCCGGGTCTGCCACCCCGGTCGCAGCCACAGTCCGTTTCTCAATGCAAGAGGTAGAAAGGGGCGGTGTCTGGCCCTTGTCTGTCAACGGCCTCATCTCTCCGGGGCTGGGCCAGCGCCCTGGGGAGGACCCTGGACCTTTCGGCTGATGTTACGCGTCTCTGGACATCCAACTCCACTTCCCCACCGGCCCGGGGCCCCAGCTAACGGGAGCCGAGGGTGGTGGCAGTCTTCCTTGCAGGGCAGCACTGCCCCCGCCACGAGCCCATCAGCGATCACAGACACCTCTGCTGGGCACGGGCCTCGCTCTGCGTCAGGCGCCCCGTCTGTGCTCGCGACCTGCAGTCTCTCACGCGGGCCGGGTCCCGCTGCAACGCCGACGTGGGGTGTCAGGGACGTGGGTCTGCGGGATGAATTAGGTCAGACTTTCTCAGCCCTGCGTTGGAATTCTGGGCCCTTCCGGTGACAACAGGAGGAGGCGAGGGGGAAGCTTTGCCTTTTTGGGGTGTCGTACAGGACCGAGAGCCAGAGTCTGGGCTGAGGTGCCGCGGGCTATGGCTGCGCTTTCCAGGGGGACCCCACCACCGCGAGTGTCGCCAGCGCTGACCAAGGTGCTGACTCCTTTTTTTCCTTCCTCTGGCCACGCCCTCACCTCCAGCACATCAGGCTCAATGATGGGAGCAGAGTGTGTCGCTGGCCACCGGGTGGCAGCTGTGCGGGGCGAGGGAAGGACACAGGCCACCTTCTCCTCTCCGAGTGGCCGTGGGCTCATTTCTCCTCCCGAGAGCGCTTCCTTCTGTGACAGTGTCTTTGAGGGCCAGGGGCCTTCCTACCCCCTGGGAGCTGTTTCAGTACCTCCTGCAAGGACTGTGATGGGGATTGCCAGAATGCAGCGCCTCTGTCCCTGGGGGGATGGAGGGATGGTGTCTCTGGTAGACATTCAGGTGCTGGTGGAGGGGTGGGGGTGGGGGGGGCCTGTGTGAGGGTGTGCACGATGGGGTGCAGCCATTTCTAAGGACCAAATGTGCTATGTTCTCTGTCCCTGAGCGATGGCCACGGGCCCTCTCCAGCCTCCTAGGACAGTGGTGGGCAAACTGCGGCCCCTTGAGCGTGGCTCTTCCACAAAACACCACGTGCGGGCGCGCACGTACAGTGCGATTGAAACTTCGTGGCCACACTCAAGGGGCCAAAGAGCCGCATGTGGCTCGCGAGCCGCGCTTTGCCGACCACGGTCCTAGGACTTTCACGCTCCACCGTGCGGGAGAGCAACTGTCTTCCAACCTTCCCGTTCACGGCCTGGCAGCCTTGCTGTGGAAGGAGCTCAGACAAAGGCCGATTCCCAGGTCTCATCGTGGGCCTGTCCTCCATTCTGCGTCTCCACTGGACACCTCGGCTGTGTCAGGCTCGGGATTCCGTGGGCCAGGAAAAGGGTCAGATGCTGTGAGAAGGAGCTTGTTGAGCACGTGGGGGACACGCCGCCGCCGTGGTTTGGGGAAAGAAAAAGCCGTAAGGAGAAGGGAGTCCCGCGTCTCGACAACACTGGTGGGTTTGGGGGCAGGAGTGGGGTCCTGAGGGAGGCTCGTCGTCGTGGTGGCCCTGCCCAGCCTGTGCTGGCAGCGTTGCCACAGCCTCGCCCAGCCTGTCCCCCTGGATCTCTCCTTGAGGGGACTGGGGGGACAGGCCCTTGTCTGTCCTTGTCTGACAGGCACGTGTGAGGGGCCTTTAGAGCTTCTACTTTCCCAGCAGGAAAGCTGCTTCATCCCCAGGGCTGGCAGGGTCCCTGTCCCCCTTCGAAGAGGCCTGTGTCCCCCTCGTCATGTTCTCCGGGTGGCCGGGAACGGGGTGAGAAATCATGGCTCTCCTTCACGCTCTCTGTGTTTATTTTTGATTTGGGATCTGGACGATCGCGGGTTGAACTGACGTCAGTGGTTTTCCTGCGTCGTTTTCATGCAGAGGAAACTGGGGAGGATGAAGAGGTAGAGTTTCCCCGAGTAGGTTTTTAATTATTTTATTTATTTTCCCCAAGGTTGGCAAAACGGTAGCTTCAGGGGAGAAGCAGGCTTCCGGAGCATCAGGCGACACTGCTGCCCCAGGGCTGGGGCGTGGGCAACGGGAGCTGCTTCTTCCGATTTTATTAGGGGGGCTCGGGGCGGGTAGGGGAAGAATTGTACATAACGTCCTTTTAGGGTCATGCAGGGGAACGTAAGAGAAGACGCTCCCGGTTAACCTTGGGCTCGCTTTGCTTGCATGAGCGGAGCTTCAGCCGTCACAGGGGCTGCTGGGAGCAGAGGGAAGGAGCGGCTCCCTTGGGGAAGGGTGCAGGGTCTCCCCAGCTTCTCAGCCCAGCTCTGTCTTCCTGTCTCGTCCAACCCCCTCCCCACCCCACTCCCCTGGGGGCTGCACTTGCTGCTTTGGGGAGAGGGCCCAGGAGGGGTGCTACCGTCCAGCTGGAGAATGAACAAGGTGATCGATGGGGTGGGTCTTCAGGAAGTGGGGTTAGCAAGCGGGGGCAGAGGGAGGAGGTCGCGTTCTCGTGCCAGGTGTCGGTGAGGGTGGAAGGGGAATGGAGAGGGGGGTGGGTGACGGAGTAGAAAGTGGGGATCCTGGGATAAGACAGTGGGACCAAAGCTGAGGGACATCAAGGCAAGGCTTACCCTGCTCTTTGGGGCCCATGATAACATAGCTGCCCCCAAGGGGACTGCGTGCAGGTTGGAGGTCATCTCCAGAAAAGGAGGAGGAGTGAGGCCCTGGGGTGGGGGCGGGCTGAGAGGGCGTGGCAGTGAGGCTCACTTGGGGGGCACATGTGGGAGAGTGGTACTGTTATTGCAGAAAGACTGTGGGGGTGGGGTCTTGCCACCGAGGCCCAGACAGGGTCTTGGAAGAGGTCTTGCTTCTGAGCTGGGCTTCCTTGCTTCTAGAACTCGCCTCTAACACTAAGTGCCAAAGCAAACAAGGACATAGTGCTCTGATGTCTTTCAACGTCATGCTTGTTACCGGGGATGGGGGATGGGGGGGGGTCTCCTCAGGCCCCCAGAGAGGAGCCTTGTTTGGGATTCCCGGGCTGGCACAGCTGGCAGTGGAAGCGGGAGAATCACTCTTGTGAGCTCCATGGGCTCGTTCTCATCAGCAGAAGTGGCAGGTGGACTCCCCTCCTCTTCCAGGACCTAAAACTGTTCCTGAGCCACCGTCGCTGGGGATGGAGATGAGGGGTTGGGACTTGGCCTTTGCATTGACTACCCTTCCTTTCTGAAAGGCGGAGACTGCCTTCAGACCCGGAAGCTACACTGGGGGTTGGGGGGGGGGGGCTTGCTACCTAGAGGTTCTTCCCCTGTTTCTCTTCCTTCAGCAGGTTAAGGTTCCCCCCACCCCCCCACCCCCCACCGGTCTGGTTGACGCAGGAGAGGAGAGATTTATGCTAAGACCAGAGCAGAAGCCTCTGTCCTCTTAGATGTCCCCAGCTCTGCCTCCTTGCGGGTCAGGAGGCAGAATGACACATCTCTCCTTTAGAAGAAGTCAGTGCACCAACACTCAGAGCCCGGATTGGCCTTCAGCATTCCTGCTGCTCGTCTTCCGGTCAGGGGTGTCTGTCACCACCCCTCCCTCTGACTGGGAGTGAGGCCGCGCTGGTCCAGTGTTTTATTTCTGGACCACCTTGTCTATACTTCTCAAATATGTCTTTCAGGAGCAAATAACATATCCCCGCCCAATGTTTTGTGTGCTGGGCAGCTGAGAGGGCGGAAGTGTTTTCATGACCTGCTTTGAAGCTGATGGAGTAATTCCTCATAGAGGAGTCTGATCCAAAGGCCCCCACAGAGGAGCCTTGTCTTGAGATGCCCAGGGTTTCTGGGTAGCATAAGGGAACAGGAAGAATGAGAGCGATGATTCTTCATAGCTGGCCATGCCTTGAGGAGGAAGAGTGTGAGTATCTTGATTGCTAAATGCTTGGGTTAGAACAGCAGCCAGCAGTGGAGGTCACGGGTTTTCTCTCCTGTGTGGGTCTGTCATGGTCATTGGGGGTTTCTCAAGACAACCGATGACACAGGTGTCAGCTTTGGAGCCCTGGCCGGGAGAGCGAGGGCAGGGGATTGGAGCGGAACACGTTTTCTGTTCCTGCCCCTGGTCCCTGGTTCTGCCTTTCCCATCCCACGAGATGGTAACAGGCATGGCTGTCAGGGAAACGTGCTCCCCCTCTCCCTGGCGCTGGGTTTCCTGGACTTACTATTATTTTAGGAGCTGGGGTGAGGTCTGCCCCTCCACCCCATAAACACAGCAATGAGGTTCCCTTTCCTTCCTCCCCCCACTTATTTATGGCTCCAGGGATCTTGACCTTGTGCATGGTTTAAGCTAGGGAGATGGCGGGGTGGGGAAGGGAGTCTGGGAGGGGAGAGAGGCTGGGCTGGGGCGGGGGGAGTTGCATTTGCAGCCTTAGAAATACCACAAGCATGCTTTTGGGCCATGTGTGGGGTGTTCACATATGTAGACAGAAGGGACACACGCCAACTCTCCTCGTATTGGTCATGAGGACATAGGGCCTTTTTGCTTCCTTGAGGTGAGGGCATCTGTGAAACCTTGTTTCCAGTGGAGGGAACGGACCTACTCGTGGTCATGTTACAATCCTTGGAAGGGAAATTGTCCATCGCTCTATCAATGGATATTTATAAATTGCCTACGGCCAACAGTCAAAGGTCTGTCATGAGTAGACGGTGTCCTGGCTGGGTCAGAGAAGGGACTGTCTCGTCTGTCCCTCTGGCGTTCCCAGTTTCTCATGTGGGCGTTAGCTCCCAGCCAGCTGTCTATTCTGTGCTCCTTTCCTGGGCTCAGGAAGTAAGAGTATGTGTGTGAGAAGGTGTGTGTGTGTGTGTGCACGCATGCGTGTGTGTATGCGCATGTGTGTGTGTGTGTGTGTGTGGTGGTGGTGGTGGTGATGTGTTTGTGGTGCGTGTGTCTTGTGTGTGCTGTATGTTTGTGTGCTGTGGTGTGTGTGCTGTGGTGTGTGTGTGTGTGTGTGTGTGTGTGTGGTGGTGGTGGTGATGTGTTTGTGGTGCGTGTGTCTTTGTGTGATGTATGTTTGTGTGCTGTGGTGTGTGGGTGTTTGTGTGTGGTGTGTGGGTGTTTGTGGTGTGTGTTTGTGGTGTGCTGTGTGTGTGTGTATGTGTGTGTGTATGTGTGTGAAGAGATTTGTAGGGACACGCTAGTTCACCTGAGGAGCCTCAGGCTTCTTTCTGGTTGACCTTTTCTCTGGTAGGCAACTTCTGTTTTGGTAGGAGGGTGCAGTTAGTAACATACCACCTTCAGTGTATTTTTTATGGAGATTGTATATAAAATATATAAATATATACATATAATTTGTTCTATTTTAAGGAGACGGGGGGGGACTTAGGTAAGGGTGGGTGGGTGCAGGGATCAGATGCAATAGTCATGCGTGGGAGGCTTCAGGCACGGGAGACAGCTGGGGCTGGGAAATGGGAGGGCAGGAGACTGAACTGGGCCAGAGGAGGGGGGCCTGGTGCCCTCAGCACACATCTATACATAGAGAGGAAACCTATATACAGTCTATCTAGCTAGCTTATCTATATATCTATATATCTATATGAAGTCATAGTTCGCTTTATTTTTGTACCTGTGCTTAGAGATGTTTGGAGCAGGATACTAGCTCATGCCTTGGTGCCCCTGCCCCTGCCGCCCCCCTGCCGCCTTCCCCTTCCTTCCCCTATGCCTCTTCCTTTGAGACGCTCTGTTCAGAGTTGCTTGGGTATTTCTGATGGAAATGTGTATGTACGACAAATCTAAAAACAACAAAGCGAGCTGGAGGCTGTGGGAGCGACTGGGTCGGATGGCTCCTTAGCCCTGGACCCACAGTGATGCTTGCCACTGGGATGGGGACACTATGGCTGGAAACCGTTAGCACAGGTGCTTCCTATGGTGAGGACGGAGAGTTGCATTCGCCCCCATATGGCTGTGGGTTGGTACTCAGTTCCCCCGAAGAGATCCAGCCCAGCAGCTCAGGGGCTTACAGTGCCTGTCCTGACTCAGGCTTCCCAGAGGGTGTGGCGGCGGGTGGAGGGAGGCGTCTCGAGATAGCTTTGGGAGGCTGCCTGCATGGACTGTCTCGGAGAAGAATATCCTGCTTGCTCTTGCTGCAGTTTCTTGGAACCCGTGTGAATGTGATATCTAGTATAAATATACTATATATGCCCCCCCCCCCCAGTTAGTATTTTATTTGGAAAATAAGGTGGCATTGGAGATGGGATGGTTCCATCCCGGGACAGTCAGTGGAGGATGAGGAGTGAGAGAAGGGCGTGGGGCATAACGGGGAGGAGGGAGCCAGGTGGAAACTCCTTCTGGCGCCTGGCCTGGGACTTAGAGTACCGAAAAGTATATCGGAAGCACTTGACCCAGAACTGGAGATTCTGGGGAGCAGGAGCTCACTGGTATTGGAGCGGGAACCGTTGTGGGCCCTGAAGGATTCCTTTCTGAGAATTCAGGACCTCGCATTTGTTGCGAGAGCCGCACGCCTTGCAGCCATGGCAGTGGTCCCCTGGTGCTGGCTCTTTCTTCCGACTCGCCAGGAGCTGAGAGCCGTGTGTTTGGAGGTGGTGCAGGGCCAGGTGGTGCAGGCAGCCAGGAGAAACTCATGGCTGAGTCTCTCTGCTCCCATCCGGCTTGTCAACTAAAAGGCAGCAGAACCCTCTTCCCCAACCGAAGGGGCAGCTGCCCAAGAGCTCTTGTCCCGTGGAGTTTGATCATTAGATGGACCCAGATGGCTCGGCCATGGGAAGGACTCTTTTAACATGTTGGGGTTTTATGGGAAGAGTAGGGTGGGTAGGGTGGAGCTTGAGTCTGACTCCTGACCCCTCTGCCTCCATAATGTAGACCTTATGGGTCACTGCCCTTCCTTCAGGCACTGTCCTTGGGCCCCTGAATTACCTGCTCAGAACATCCCCAATTTCCAAGGGCGCTGAAGGAGTACTGGAAGGGCTCCAGTACTGGGTCCACGTGGCTGTGTGTCTGTCCTCAGAGGTGGTTGTTTCCTGCAGTCTTCGCTGGAGGCCAGAGGGGCAGTCAGCCAGGTGTTTCTTGTAAGAATTTGTAGGGAGGTTGAGCAAGAGAAAAAGTGGCACATTCTGTGCCCCTTCCTGGCTTGCAGCCCCTTCCCCCCACACAAAGGAGTCTCCCCGTTCCTGTTCTAGAGCCACCCTCCTCTCTTGCTCTACACACCCTGTCCCACACCCGGTGCACATGCAACTAGTAGAATAAATTACTCCAGCACGACAGGCCCCTCGGAGGGTTAGTCCCTCCACTAGGTCTCGTGTTGTTCTAAACTCGACTTCTGTCCACGTTAAGTCCAAGGCTCGATCTGTAGAAAATTCAGTGGCCACCAGGTATATGAGATCAAGAGTCACCAACCTACCTGCGCATAACCCATCGCATCCTCCAGCCTCCAGTTGGGCTCTTCAGTCATGCGAGCAAAAGTGAAGACAAGAGGCATAACCCCTACCTTGAAATTATGGAGCTGGGAGGGGATGTCATTCTTACCTCTGCCTTTTCCTGGCCACACACCCTCAGAAAGACGGTGAAAAGGTAGACACTGGAGAGGAAAAATAGACCAGCAAAGAGCTTCAATTTCTCTGAAGAGCCAGTCTTTCCTAAAGGCATAAATGGATTGAGATCTGATGGGATATGGAGTCAACAAAACTTCCTGTCTTTGAACCTCTCAGTTAATGGACAGGTTGGTGGGATGGGTGCTCTGATCAAGCTTTTGAGACCCACAGTCTCTTCCAGGAACATGAGCTGTTCCATATGCCCGCGCTGTATTCCCTGGCTCCCATGGAGTGGAATTGTTTCAATTTGGCAACCTCTGTCTGCTGTATGGAACGAGCATTGGGAGCGGACAGACCCCCTGGGAATTGCTCACCCAAGGATCAGTGTGGGCCCCGTCCTTCTCTCCTTTATCAGTACATCGACCAAAAGCTTGGGGAAGAAGGGCTTGTTCATTGCTCAATGACTTTTTGCTGGGTTGCTTCACTTCTGTTTGCTGTCGGTGTTAGGTTGAGCCACTGTGGACAGTATAGTAGGACGAAGGAGAAGAGGAGGTCTACACAGCGCACTTGTCCGTGAGAGCTTGGCCATGACATTGGGGTGAGGGATGTCTCCTGTGTATAGTGCCCAGGGCCTGGGAGAGGGGGTACGTTATGTAATGCTCTCCACTGCTGGAACTTCAGAGTGAAGTGTTACCAGGGGAGTGGCTGGTTTAGTAGAGAATAGCAGTGTAAAGCTCCATTTACCAAGTCGTATACATCAATCTCGAAAAATCGTAACGTCTCGTGGGATTTCATTTCCGAACTACCATCTGTGGGGCCTGAGATGGAGGGCACGGGATGGGGATGTGCTTTCTCCAGGCGCTCCTTCTCCATAGCCCCCGACTGGAAGGGACTGCATCCTGTTTCCTGCCAGTGACGTCTGGTTCCTTTTATCTTCAACGTTTCCTCTTGTCCCGGGAGAAATTTATCATCCTGGATCGCACTCTTCCATTGCACAGCTGGAGGCAATTTTGTCGGCATTGCGCTCCCCCATTTCACCCCCGCGCTCTGTGGACATGCAGAGCGGGGGGACTAGGCAGTGTGGGTGGGGAGCGGCTTCGGAGGCTGCCTCCTCCAGACCTCTTAAAGAGTCCATACCTCTAGATGCCTCTCGCATTCGTTCTTCTTTTCTAACGAGTCTGGATACGACTTATCAATTTCGTCCTGGGGGTTCCGGCTCCCATTTCAGACTCTTTTATTTCCTCCTTCAGCTTCCTTTGGGGGTCAGCCCCCATCCATGCCAGGTCTTCGGAAGACCCTTCAGCCTCGTTTCCATTTCTTGAATGTCGAGTATTACAACATAACTGCGCTAGGGTGCTTTATGGTGCTGTTCTTGAAGAGGCCAGCTGGACTGAACCTCCTCTGTCCCACTGGTTCCTTAAACTTTGCTGTATTTTGTTTTTTTTTTATTTGATTTACACCCACCCTCCACCCCCACCCCAGGGTTTGGGGAGGGAGGTGGGGGAGGGTGGCTTTTGTGTTTTCTCTTTTCTGTATGTATGAACTGGTTAAAGTCAGTGATCACGGGCAGCTGACTTCATGGTATTGGTTGGCTGACTTTGGTTAACGATTCAAGACAAACCAACACATTGTACAGCTGCACACAGAACACCTTTGAGTGTGAACTTGAATGGCAACTCGAGGCTTACTATTTGAACTTCAGGTATGTAACTGAAAAGTAAATAAAAACACTATTTTTTCAGTAAGCTTTTTTTTCTTCTACAAGACAACTTAGAAATCAAACTATAAGAACATTAAATCGGTGCTGTACCAAAGCCTTATATGAACATGTTCTACACTCTGTATAACCTGTCTCTGGTGAGCTCCCTGCTCTGTCACCTTCTTCTCAAAAGCCTGGGAATGCCAGCGAGTGCCAAGCCTGGGGCTGGGTCTTGGGGACCTGTGGCCATGGGGACCCTTTGGAGCAGAGGAGGATGGTGAAGGTGGGACCATTCTTCTTCCTGAGTAGACCCTTGAAAGGACACCAGGCATTTGTGTTTGTGTGTGTGCATGTGCGAGGGCTGGCGTGCGTGTGTGTGTATGTATGTGTGTGGGTACACATGTGTGTGGTGTGCATACAGGTGCACATGCCAAAGTGAATGCTCTCACTGGGGGCCTGAGAGGGAGGCCCAGGTTGACTCTGGGAGTGGGGTGGTCATGGCAAAAGCCTGTGTCTTGTCTCCATCCCTGTCCTCACTGTCAGGAAATGGAGGTGTATATGGAAACAGCTACACTCTCCACTAGGTGCTTTTTCCTCAAAGTCTACAAACTCTAAGCATTTACAAAGGGCCCGTCCAGGAGGCAGACACCTCCAACCACCAAATCACAGTCTGTCAGCTCTTGCTGGCTTTCCTGGGATAGGGGCTTCCTCCTACAGTGGCCCCTGACCTCTCATCCCTGGGTCTGGGCCTGTTCTAGCTGCTGCCCCTCTAGGTGGGCTCTGACGGTGGTCCTCCCCCTCTTCCCGATCAACAAAGAAGACCCGCCTGGAGAGGACCCCTGAGCCACGCCTGCTCTGAGGCCCTAAGCAATAATGCCTTCCCTGGTTACCCAGGACAGTGAGTCCTTTGGCCTTAGACTCCCGCCAGTTAAAAACTGAGTGACGCCTCCAACTCACTTAGGGAGAGGATGAGTCTTTGGCTGTATGGCTCCGGCTGCCGTGGCTCGGGCTGCCGTGGCTCAGGTGGTCACGCCAGGCTCCACTTGCTGGTATTTTCAGGCTTGCCGACTACTAACCAACTCATTGCCAGTAACACTGCATGTTCATATAGCGAGTTAAAAATAAAACAAGCGAACACATACATGAGCAGACAAAAAGAAAAGACAAAAAGAGGCGCATCACATGAGCGGATGTGTAAGTCCCTGAAGGTGTGCTTGGAAAGCGTTGCAAGTGAAACAGATGAAAGAAGTTTAGTATTTAATGGCTTCTCATGTAACATTAGTCTGCTTCAGAAATGTTTTGTATTTTGCTATAAATAAACATTTGCTAAAAAAAAAAAGTGTATTTCTAATGTTTATTTGTACCCAGGAAGTACTTCCCGATGTTGTCTAATGTCACCACTGGCTTAGGTCTCCCTCATCAACCCATTTTGAAGTCACAGTCTTAACGTGATTCTGAAAGGAGTTGAGGCTTGGCGGGTAAGGAGCTACCCTTCATTTGCTAAGCAAATGTGTACTGAGGGCACTAGTGTGTCTTAGTCCACTGTCCCAGTCACTTGGGGCCCAACAGTGAACGAAATGGATAAGGTTCTGGTTGTTGTTCTTCCAGGGCTCACCTGCTAGTGGGAGGGGACCGACAGGGAACACTTCACGCCACAAGAAAATCACTGAGAATTCAGTGCGGCAGCAGGCGCTTTTGGGACCCATGGAGCAGGACGAGGAGCCCCTGAAGTGCAGAGGGAGGGTCTCTGCAGCTGAACATGGAGCTCTCCGCGTGGGCCTCCCTGAGGAGATGACCTGAGCATAAACTGGAAGGGGACTTGCTTATCCCCGTGTCAAATGCACATTTTTTTTTTTAATCTTCACCCGAGGGTATTTTCCCATTGATTGTTAGAGAGAGTGGAAGAGAGGGAAAGGCAGAGAGAAATATCGAGGTGAGAGAAACACATCGGTGGGTTGCCTCTTGCACACGCTCTGACCAGGACCCAGGGCGGGGAGGAGCCTGCATCCGAGGCTCATGCTCTTGGCCAGGATGGAACCAGGGACTCTTCACTCCACAGGCCGACTCTCTATCCACTGAACCAAACTGGCCAGGGCGAATGCACGTGTTTTTAACTGGATTTTTTTAAAAATATATTTTATTGATTTTGCACAGAGAGGAAGGGAGAGAGATAGAAAGTCAGAAACATTGATGAGAGAGAAACATCGATAAGCTGCCTCCTGCACATCTCCCACTGGGGATGTGCCCGCAACCCAGGTACATGCCCTTGACCGGAATTGAACCTGGGACCCTTCAGTCCGCAGGCCGATGCTCTATCCACTGAGCCAAACCGGTTTCGGCTAACTGGATTTCTTTACAATTATCTGAAAACATTAAGAACCACAAGAGAGGCTGGCTCTTCAGTTATGTGACGAAGATAGTTTTTTTTTGGTTTGATACCATTTTGTCTAAATGGGTCTCCAACAGGCTGGCTCTGGACCACATTTCACACCCAGGAGCCAGAGGCTCAGTGACTCCCGTGATTTCCAGTGTTCTTTGGGATATTCTAAACATCCTTCAATTTCTTGGGAAAGGTTCTAGATGGGAATAGTAGCTGTCTGAGCCCCTTCCAATTCCCCATCCCCCCAAATCTGAAGTCATGACCCAATGCCCTTTTCATTTCTACTTTATTGTCCTCCCACCTAGGCAGGCCACCATCCATGGGTGACTTGAATAATCAGGAAATATCTTCTATAAGAAATGGTGCTTTTACTTTTTATGCTATATCTCTTATTGTTTGGATTATCTCTTTCCCCTCTCTCTGTAAGAATAAAAAATGCCAGTGGCATTGTTTGAATGAATAGAGGGCCTGGGTCATTTTATTACAAATTTATTCTTTTTTTTAAAAGCTTTTATTGTTTTGGTTAATCCTCATTTGAGGATATTTTTCTATTGATTTTTTTTTTTTTTTTTGAGACTGGAGGGAGCGGGGGGGAGAGAGAAACATCGATGTGAGAGAGATACATCTATTGGTTGGTTGGCTCACACATGCACCCAGACCAGGGCCAGAGATTGAGCCTACAACCAAGGTACATGCCCTTGACCAGAATGGAACCTGTGACCCTTCAGTCCGCAGGCTGACACTCTATCCACTGACGAGGGCACAAACTTATTCTTTTGATTCATAAAATATCGTTCTCGTTCAGCATTGTCAAAACTGGGTGACCAGCTATAAGCCCCACAATCTATCTATTATTTGTTTAACTTCCCTCTTGTGTCTTTTTCTGGCATATATTGGCTATACCTTATGCTTACCCCTCCCCCCCACCCCCCCACACATCCCCATTTCTGAGCTATGGCATCACTAAAGTAGGTTACTTTATGATTTCCCTTTTCTATCTCCACTCTCAATGTCCTGGAGAATAAAGGGCATTGTCACATCATCATTGGACAGCCAATCAGGTGGGCACCTCCCTTCAATGACCTCCTTGTTCCAGAAGAGTCCTTAGGCTGCTTCAATGGACGGAGGGAGCCAAGGAGGAGGCCTGGCCTAAGTCCAAAGATGATAATTACCACATGGATTATGTACATTCTCGCCCGGAAAGGTGTAGGGTACCCCTTCCCACCAAAAACCAGTTCGGTAAGTGAAGTGGATGGGAGCCAGACAGAATCCTTCTCTCTTCTGAGCCCCCTGCTGCACTTCTGGAGAGAAGACCTTACAATGTCTAAGTTTGGATAAAAATGGAGAAAGAGAGGGGCTGGGTCTCCAGGTGTTTTGAGGGCATCAACTTATCGATTTGTTGCAGGACATCGAAGTTGTGGAAACTGAGGCTGTGTCTGTACTAGAGCACTGGTTGAAAAAAGTGAGTAAAAATCCCTTTCTGACTCAGGGTACCCCAAATTCTAGAGAGCTGGCCTCAGTGGGTGCAGGGATCTGGACTTCCCTCTCCTTCGACTGGGAAACTCAAGTTCATTGGCCCTGCCTAGAGCCGTGTCTAACACACCAGATGTCCTAGAGCAGTGGTTCTCAACCTTCCTAATGCCGCGACCCTTTAATACAGTTCCTCATGTGGTGGTGACCCCCAACCATAAAATCATTTTCGCGGCTACTTCATCAACTGTAATTTTGCTACTGTTACGAATCGTCATGTAAATATCTGATATGCAGGATGTATTTTCATTGTTACACATTGAACATCATGAAAGCATAGTGATGAATCACAAAAACAATATGTAATTATACATGTGTTTTCCGATGGTCTTAGGCGACCCCTGTGAAAGGGTCGTTCGACCCCCAAAGGGGTCGCGACCCCCAGGTTGAGAACCGCTGTCCTAGCGGATGCTGGGGCTTCTGTCTTTATAAGAGATGTGCTGGAATCGCCACTAGCCCTTCTCGAGCATACTGGATGCAGGGTTTCCGATGTGTCGCCCCAGCTCCAGGGTGTCTCGGGAATCCCTTGGGATAAGGCCCAGGGCTGAGTGACTTCCCTGGAACCCCACGGGGAGGTAGCCGTAGGCGAGCTCATTGCAGGCACTGTGAGACACAGAGCTTGGATGTGTGGTTGTGTGGCATGTGTGTTGTGATGGAGAGGAAGAAAAAAAGAAAAGGACAAAGAGAAAGAACTGGGGGGGGGGGTCAGATACCAAGTGACCCTGTGAGGGGGAAATGACTCACCTTTCAGACCGAAGAAGAGGCTTCCCAGGATATAAAGGAGAAGATGTCCAGCAACTGCCCTTCCATCCATGGCGAAGATATCCATGTGACCAGAGATGTGGTAACTGAAGAGTTGGAGGCCATCACCCTGGGGGCATGGGGAGGGAGGAAGGGGGAAGGCAGGAGGTCCTATTGCCAAGGATCTGGGCTAAGTGGGTGGAGCTGGTCCAGGCTTCGGGAGTCCTTCTTGGGCAGCGATCACGGGGACCCTTCCCGGCTTTCCTAGGTGAAGCACCATCTCTCAAAGTGCGATTTGTTAACAAGCCCGAGTCAAGATGTCCTGGAGGAAAGGACAAGAATCCAGTTCATAAGATGGAGGTAAAGCACCTCTTATTGTCTCTGAGCCACGCTGTGAGGAGGGAGAAGCACAGAAGGCGAAATCCGCTGCTGCGGGCTCCTGGCTAACACAGACCCACAGCCATTCTCCTCAGAGCTTGATGCCTTGCCTTTGGCTGAGAACACTCGCAGCCGTCCCCCGGGGTCTTCCGGGAGCATTGCAGCCACCTCGAAAGCCCAGCGCATCCCTAAGTTTTAAAATGACATTAGGGGTTGGGACACGGGGATTGCTCACCCTCTCCTAAATGCTTCTGAGTACCTCTCAGACTCCAGTGATTTTTGCGTTTGATGGGTTCAGACGCGGCTGCACTTTAAAGAGCTGTAAGGACATATGCTCTTAACATGCAAAAGCCAAAGGAAGCCCTCATCTGCCAGGGAGGTGAGGGGAGGTTTCCAGGCACCGAGGCTGGAATTATGTGCTTCTGGTGGCTTTGCCAGCCTCCCACTGTGCCTGCCCCAGACAGACCTTCCCCATCCTGGCACTGAAGTCACCACCTGAAGGCAGGGAACTGGGCCTGGATGCTGGCTCGCTCCGTTGGCAGGAGCTTCCCTGTTTCCTTTCTGGGGCTGTGCTCACACGGGATCTTTTCCCAGGAGAAGAGCTGTGGGATTAAACTGCGAAGGAGCCCTCTCTCATCTCTGTATGCTCTTCCTCCTCCTCGTACCCCACCGCCAGCTTTGCTCTCTTCTCTCCAAGAGGATATATTTCTCAGAGAAATTTATTTTTGCTTCAGGATATCCATTTTCAGGTGTTTACCCCTTCCAGTGGCATGAGCAATGGAAATGGGGGTCTGTCTGCGCAGTAATTACAAATGGGAAGGGTAGTGGAGGCCTCCCTGGGAAAGAGCTTTTTGGAAAACCTTCCCAAAGTCCCTAAAACCATAAACGTCGGTAAATTATAGTCACCAACATTTATGGTTTTAGGGACTGTTTTTCTACTGGGAAAAGATCCGAAGTGGACACAGCCCCAGGAAGGAGACAGGGGAGCTTGTGTGTGGGAGGCGTGTCCATGCCTGATATGGCTGCACGGAGGGACTCTCAATGCAGCACTTTCCCAGCTTAGATAATCGGAACATCGCTTTCCACTATAGTTTTAAACCTCAGCTGCGTGGCGTAGCTAGGTTAAAGCACAGCGTGGGGACCCGGGTCGCAGCAGTCCTAGGATGGCTGCCAGGCCCTCGCAAAACGTTTCCGGGAGGACATTTGCTTGGACTGACCCATGAGCTGGGCAGGGCTCAGGTAACAGGAGCTGGGGCGGGCTTCCCACGGATGCAAGAGCCTTGAGGACTTAGCCGATCTGGTTCTGGCCTCCAGGACCCTCTATTGGGGTACGCTCTCTCTCTCCTCTGGAATCCCGATCCAGCTCCTCCTGGTTGAGAGAGATCTCTGAACATATTGATCTCCCCCCCCCCCCCGGGGGCAGTATCAATTCTGTCTTCACATGCAAAGCTACAAGGAATGCACCTTGAGCAAGGCATCGTCCAGAGACACAGAAATCGGGGACCCAGTGGGCAGGCCGATTTCACTAGAATGGAGCGTTTGTGAAGGCAGGAGGGGTGTGGAGTTGGAAAGGACAGGGAGGGGACCATGGAGAGGAAGACAGATCCAAGAGGGTGAAGTAAAAACAACAGTAGTGATGAGGTACCTGCAGAGCCTCTGTAGCAGTTTTCTAGAAGGATCTCTGAACCATAGTGACTATGGCACAAGGCTGATCACACAGAGCTGACAGTGAAGTTAGGGTACCCTTGAGTTCCTGGTACTGGAAGGGTCAAGGCTCAGCTCAAAAGTCCATGCCATGGGGTCAAAACTGACCCTTCGCACGACTGCAACCCCAGCAGTCTCGCGATGCCTGGTGGCAAAGAAAAGGAAACAGCCCAGGCTTTGAATGGTGTGTTGCAGCCATACCCGCATCTTCCAAGTGCCAAGTGAGGTGAGAGAAGAAGTTGTGCGCGATCGAATAGAGCAGGTGAGACGAAGGTAAGCTGCTGGGACAAGTCGCTTTGTATTCCTCACTGGGAACTAGTGGGGTGAGGTGGGGTGGGCTGCTGGCCTCGCTTCCGATGGTTTCCCTGAGCTCCAGCTCCTACCTAGATCCGGCGGAGCCTGGAGCGGGTCTGGGCAGCGTGCCTCTTTGTAAGACACGGCTCCCAGTTCCAGATGGGGTGATGGTCCAGGCATGGGCTGCCTGCCCCGCCCACCTGGGGCCGTGGGCTGGGGATCTTTTCTGGGTGGGCTCTGCCATTTTGCCTACCCCTTCTGCCTTGTCCCTCTCCTCTGTGCCTTGCAGTTTATGCCATCTTTCGGATGAGTCATCTCAGAATTTTGACAGAAATTCCTACTCAGAGTGCTGAGAGCTACAGGTGAGAGAGCTGACAGGTGAGGAGCCGGCGTAGAGGAGGGCTACGCTGGGCAGGGAGACAGTGCCCTGGGCAGGGGCCTGATAACCAGGCTTAGCTTTCCCTGTTGGTGATGGCCTGCACTTGGGGCCAGTGCGGGTGGGAGAGAAGGTACTAGCTGCCTTAGGCTCCCGCAGTACCTCCCTTAAATTTCCTTTTAAAAAAAATTATTAAAAATTAAATTGGTTGGGGTGACATTGGTTAATGTGACCATATAGGTTTTGAGTGCACATTTCTATATACATGATCTGTATATTGCACTCTGTGGCTACCACTCAAAGTCGGACCATCTTCCAACACCATATATTAGACCTCCTCTACTCCCTTCACCCTTCCACCCCCTTCCCTCTGACAACCACCACGCTGCTCTGTGTCCATGAGTTTCAGTTGTATATCTCACATGAGTGAAAGCATGTGGTTCTTCGCTTTTCCTGCCTGACTTTTTTTCACTTAGCATGATATTCTCAAGGTCCATCCATGTTGTCGCAAGTGGCAGTATTTCATCTTTCCTTATGCTGGCTGATATTCCATTGTATAGATGTACCCCATCTTCTTTATCTATCCAAGGACACTTCGGTTGTCTCCATGTCTTGGCCACCATGAATAAGGCTGCAAGGAACACAGGGATGCATATATTTTTGTGAATACACATTTTCGGATTTTTCAGGAATGTACCCAGAAGAGGGATCGCTGGGTCATATGGTAGCCTCAATGCACGGATCGCTCAGGTGTGCCTGCATGTTGAGTGGGGAATCCTTTATTGAGTCATCGTGGTTCAAGTTGTTGAAATTTCAGCGGGAGAGACCAAGGGGATCTCTCATGTCACCATTCCTCGGACACCACTCATTAGATTTCTGGAAGGACTTAAAGTCAAGTTCAGTCTGGCCTCTCTGCCTCTTTTAACCCTAGTGTCATAATCCAGAGCTTCTCACCTGTGCACAGGCTTGGGGACCGCCTGAGATGGGGTGTTAGGTTGTGGCGGGGCCCATGGGTCTGCACTTCTGATGCTTTCGGGCAATGCCACTGCTGACCCCATTTTGAACCACAAGATCGCAGGGCACTGGAATCAGGAGAGAATATGCATGGGTTTGGGCCCTGCCATTAAGTAGGGCCATGACTTGGGTCACGTGGCCTCTTGGCCTGCACTTGGTAGCAGGGGTCACAACAGTGGCTGTTTATGTGGCTCTGGAAGGTGGGAAACCATCCATTCAGGAGATGGTTACTGTGTTCTGCCAGGAGGGAAAGACTGTGCTGGCTTTCATGGGGAGGGGGGGTGTTGGGGGGAGGGGAGAGGGAAGGGGGCGGGGCTAGAGGAGTGATTTAGAATCAGCTGACCCCCGATGAGCTTAAAGGAAGACCACGGAGATGTAACGCGGCATTTATTGAGCATTTACTGTATGCGGCTTCTGCACAAGGCACATAGTCAAGAGTTCTCATCTGATTTAAGACAACGTTAAGAGGGGGGCATTGTTCATGCCCATTATGCAGATGGCAGAGGGTAAGCCAAGTCTTGGGAGCAGACGCTGGGTTCCAGTCCAGCTCCCCCGTGGCGAGTTGCTTTATGGCTTTGTGCCTCAGTTTCCTCAGACTTCGGAAGGTTGCCTTGAGGACCGTGGCATTCAGCCTGTGCTACACACCGTGTCAGGGGTTTGCTAATATCAATTGAGAGGAAGAATCTGAGGTGCTTGCAGGGGCTTCTGAAGTTTGAAGCAGCCAGGCTTCCGTCCCAGCTCCGTCCGACACACCGCCACCTGTTTCTAACGTGGATTCCCCGCTCTCTGCGTCCCGCTCTCTGAAGGAGGAGCCGTCGCACATCTTGTCCTTTGTGATAATTTCTGTCGTCATTTCCCTGCTTCCCAGGTTGATGTCCTTCAGGGTCAAGGGGAAGCCTGTGTAAGAAGAGTGTTCACCTCCTCTTTGACCTGAGGAGCAACCACACCTGGACAGAGAGAATCCAGTGGACGAGCCCTTACTGTGACAGTGGCAACACTGGAATATTCACAGTGAACTGCTAATAAAGAGACATGCTATTTACCCACCATCGTGGCGTCTGGTATCAGTGTTTTGCCATTCATTCATTCATTCATTCATTCATTCATTCATTCTTACATTTACCAGACACTGAGCACCTCATGGCTTGCCTCTGGGGACACAGCGTTCAGACCTGGGTGACAGAATACACTCATCCTAGAGCTGGGGGAAGACCATGCTGATTGCCCCTGGAAGGTTAGGAGGGGCGCTGGAGAGAACTGGGGTGGACTGAGACGGGAGGGATTTCCTGAGGTAAGTGTGGCTTGTATGTTTCACTCAGGTGTTGATTTTTCCCTTCCCCAGCATGCTTCCTTTCTTTATGGAGATCCAAGTTTCTGACCTATAGCCTTTCCCTTTTTCTGAAGAACTTTGAACATTTCTTTTTTTTAAAAAAAAATTTTCTATTAATTTCAGAGAGGAAGGGAGAGGGAGAGTTAGAAACATCAATGATGAGAGAGAATCATTGATTGGCTGCCTTCTGCACGCCCCCTTACTGGGGATGGAGCCCACAACCCAGGCATGTGCCCTTACTGGAATCGAACCCGGGACCCTTCAGTTTGCAGGCAAGGAGTGGCTGGCACGCAGGCTGCTGGAGCTCAAGTGCTGCTGAGCCCCTTCGCAGCGGTTCTCAACCTGTGGGTCGCGACCCCTTTGGGGGTCGAACAGCCCTTTCACAGGGGTCGCCTAAGACCATCGGAAAACACATCTATAATTACATACTGTTTTTGTGATTCATCACTGTGCTTTAATTATGTTCCATTTGTAACCATGAAAATACATCCTGCATATCAGATATTTACATGACGATTCATAACAGTAGCAACATTACAGTGATGAAGTAGCCACGAAAATAATTTTATGGTTGGGGGTCACCACAACATGAGGAACTGTATTAAAGGGTCGCGGCATCAGGAAGGTTGAGAACTGCTGACTTAGTGGGACAGATCCCTCTCCACTCTCCCAACTCAGAGGCTGCTTCTCCAGACACCATCAGGTGGCACCCTTTGCATGCGGAAGGCTTTCCGGAAGGCGAGCTAGTCTCTCTGGGTGTGTGCTGCCGGGTGTAGAAAGGCCATTGCGTGCCTTAGTTTAATGGTGAAGTCAGTTCACATTCACGTACATGAACTGAGCTATTCATTCAAGCAAAACGTAGTGGGCATTTGCACCCAGCAACGTGCTGGGTCGTAGGGGAGCGGGTGCGTCTTCGGCCACACTCCCAAGGAGCTCAGGGTGGAAGAGGGGCGGCGGACAGGCCAGCAAATAGTCAAACCTGGTGTGAAAACAAACGAGAGAGTATAGATGGTAGCGCAGAGAAAACTCACCGACTTCCCAACGGAGGTGATATTTAGGCCGAGGCTTCCCAGGCTCTGGCAGTGAAGGAGGGGTCTCCCAGGAAAGGGAAAACCCACGGGAAGGAGGCAGGATGTGGTGGGGAGAACAGGAGAGGAGGTTGAGAGGGGCGCAGGTGGGGCTCATCCAGGTGAGTGCACAGGTGGGGCTTGTCCAGGTGAGCGCCCGGGCGCAAAATAACCCCAGGAAACCCAGCTGGAGGACCCGGAGGGCAGGAGCCGAGCCTGACACGCTGGCCAGGAAGGGCGTCTCAGGGGCGAGAGGTGCACGGGACCCAGCTTCAGGTACTTGCCAAGACCTTTGGTTTTCGCTCTGAGCTGGGAGGAACAGTTAAGGAGCGCAGAAGCTCCGCCCGTCTCCCACAAACACCTGGAGTTTGGGGAGGGATGGATGGGAGACCTGCGTTCATCTTAGGGCCGCTGCTCCTTCAGCACCTAGGGAGGAAATGCAATCATTAAGTGGCTCAAATGGAGTTTTGTTCTGCTCACGATTAACCCCGGGAGGGGAGTTCGGGAACAAATATTCCTCCTCTACCTGTATTACAGGGGACGGAGCCACGGTAAATTACAAGAAAATCACTGGCAATTTTGGGACCAGTCAGCTGTGACCAAGCCATTTGTGTAGTTAAATGGAGCAGAAAGAGCTAATAAAGGGTTTGTGGGTCACGGATCTCCCCGCCAGGGAGTGGGGTGCGGGAGATGAGGGTGGGCGTGGGAGCAGGTCCAGGCTGATGAGGCCTGTGGAATTTCACCTGGGACGTTGTGGTGGTAGGGGTGGTGGTGGTGGTGGTGTGGGGGAGGGGGGAGGCCCCTTCCCATCCAGGGGTGCCGCATTGCCGAAAGGAGAAATCGTTCATTCTAGCAGAGCCAGTGGCCTTCACCCAGCCTCTGCCCCTGGGGTCTATGCATAGATCAGCCCTCAGTTGCCACAAAGGGCCTCGGGACACCAGGGGGACAGGACACTCCTGAGTCTGTGGCTGCGGAGTGAGGTACCAGCTGGGGACTCACATCACCTGCTCTAATGAACAGCACCCAATGTGGTGGGAGACCCAGCCAGCGCCCTGGGGTGTCCACAGAGAGGTGTGGGGTGGCGGGGTAGGGGGGACCTGGTCCATCTCCAGAGGAGGATGGAAGGCGCCCAGCCAAACCTGTAAGGGAAACACGGGCTGGCTGTTAGAATGTCAAGGGCTCCGGACAGAGGGCAAGGGTGGGAGATGGGGCGACTCCTGGCAGGTGCACTGCGGGGGCCAGGTGGCTGGGGGGGGGTGTCGGGGAGGAGGGGGACGCCTGGGCTCCCAGGGGCGCCTGCCAATCTCTGAGACTCCACACCAGCTGCAGCGCGGGCTGTGGAGTAAGGGGCATGCAGTGGAGGGCAGAGCTGGGACCCAGACACAGGTGGCACCTGGCCCGCCCAGGCCCCTCTCGGGGGACTTACCTACCGGTGGGCGCTGACCGTGCAGTGCCCACACCCCGGATGGCTGTGTTTCGGTTTCCATCGCCTCCCGAGGGCTCTGCGGCCCAGCCTGTGGGTTGCTGCTTTGGGGGCTTTTCCCCTGGGCTTGACACCTCCCTCGGCCCATCCAGTCCCCAGCCCCGCCTCTCCCCTCACCGCGGCCTCTCCCCCTTCTCCCTGGTCACCTCCTCGCCGCTCACTCCTTCACTCCTGCTTTGCCCCCCTCTTCTTCTCAGAGTCCCAGGGCTGGGGGACCCGGAACCCTGCAGCACCGCAGGAGGGTGCACTGGGGGCTCCTGCTCCCTGGGCTCTTTGGGGGGCGGAGGGGAAGAGCGAAGAGGGGAGGTCAGCAGGAGGCCCACACCCACAGCTTTCCTTAGAGCCCTCCTGGCACAGCCACGTCTGTGGTTGCTCACACACTTCCGTCTGCCGAGGTCTCCACCTTTCGGGGTGCGCCCACAAAGGGGGTGCACGCCCTCGAGCCCCCCATACAGTGTCTGACACAGGAGCTGGTGGGGACTCAGGAAAGGAAGGACCCTGCCAGGTCCCAGGTGCCAGTCCGGCCTCCAGGGTTTGCGTCTCCATTTTCCCAGTGCCTTCTCCCATCCCTCATTTCCGGCGCCCCCCACAAGGCGTCTCTTGGTGAGTGGGCCGGGAGGTCCCACAAATGAAGGCAGGCGTGTGAGGAAGCGTCTGATGTGAGCCCATTACCTGGAGAGCAGCGGACATGGGTTCCCACCTTCTAAGTGGGGCGCCTGGGGGCTCCCTGGGAAACTGTGATGGCTGTACTTTCCCCAAGAGGAGGCTCCTAGGAAACGCACACAGTGGGTGCTTTTCCTGGGGAGCATGGAGCACAACAGGGAACATGAGGCTCCTGGTGTTAGGTGGCTGGGGCTAGAATCCTGGCTCACCATTTGATGTCTGTGTGACCCTGAGCTAGGGGCTCAACCAGCCTGTGACTTGGGCTCCTGGGTTCCTCAGGAGGATCAAGGGAGAGGACCCCTGTAAAGCGTGCCCATGTGCCTGGCCCTTGGCAGAGCATCGCCCACAGCGTGGTGCCCGTGGGGATGATAATGCCAGGAAGAGGCACTGTCCCAGCACAACCCCTTTCTGATGAGACGGTTGTTGGCGAATCTTCTCGTTTTTTTCTCTGTAATATGTTTATATTGATTTCAGAGAGGAAGGGAGAGGGAGACAGAACCAATGATGAGAGAGAATCATTGATTAGCTGCCTCCTACACGCCCCACACCGAGGATCGAGCCACATCCCAGGCATGTGCCCTGACCGGGAATTGAACTGTGACGTCCTGGTTCATAGGTTGACGCTCAATTACGGAGCCACGCTGCCCAGGTGCCTGTTATTCTGCATATTCAGAAAATTCTCCCATCAGCCCTTTGCGGTGGCAGCTGGTGACTTAGCCACCGCATACAGGATACTCGGGGATCGCCCTCAGGGAGCTGACGCTGGGAGGCGAAGGATGCTGGTGCATCTAAAGATGCTGGGGGACCACAGACCGACATGCACTTCAAATAAAACCATCGGGCGTTTATGTGGGAGCCAGTGTGTGAGAGCGTGTGTCAGAACCACGCTTCGTCAGGTCAGCGTCTGTACCTCTTCGCGGTGGGTCAGTGACGTTTGCCTAGAAGAAACAGAGTCCTAACTTTGCCAGCTCCGAGACCTGCCCCTTTGGAGCCAGCTGGACCCCGTGACTCCCCTCACACTCTGGGGAGGGCTTCTCTGGGTCTGCGTGCCAACCGGGGAAAGGCACGGCTTCCTCTGGCCTCAAGCTTTCTTGGGGTCTGGGGAGATGCCCCCTGCCAGGCCTGGACCAGGCTGGGGCATTATCTGGCATCTTTCGGCCAGCAGATGGTGCTGTTGACTCAGTATTGCCGGCTGCTGGTCCCTAGAATGCTGGTCCTTCTTCATTCAACCCCAATCTACTTATTTCTCAGGAATTTCTGCCCTGTTCCCTGCACTCCAGCCACCAGCCATGGTCTTGAGGCGGGGGTGGGGGTGGGGGGCAATTTCTCTTTCCACTCAGGGCTCCTCGGCTTGGGAGCCAGCCACGGACAGTGAGCCTTTGTTTTGGAGGGAGGAGGTACCTTGTTCTCTCTGGCTTCAGGCAGAGGCTGGGGGAGTGAAGTCTCCTTGGCATTCCACCAAGCGAGGTCCTTGCCTGCACACCTCGGGGCTTCTAAGATGCCTGTAACAAGGCGTAGAATGGGGGTGGTGGGGGTGGGGTGGGGGGTGTGTGTGTGGATAAGGGAAATGCCAACACCGTGAATCAGGCCTAGGGCTTCAGATTCCCTTTGGGACCTAAGTTGTGTCCACTTGTGCACAGCTGGGCATAAAGCAGACCTTCTCCAACTTCCGTGGGCATCAGAATCCCACCAGATTACCAGGATACCTGATAAAGACGGAGATATTTTTGGTGCGTGATTACCATTTTATTTAAGTATGGGTGGTGTACAATATTATAGAGTTATCTTAGTTTCAGGCGTACACTATGGTGATATGACATTTTTATCCCTTACAGTGTGGTCACCTCACTCATTTCAGTAACCATCTGACACCATGTAAACTTACCACAATATGAATGACTACATTCCCTTCACCTTTTCCACCCATCTGCCTGCCCCTTCCCCTCTGGTAACCATCTCTTTAGTCCAGCCGTGGGCAAACTACGGCCCGCGGGCCGGATCCAGCCCATTTGAAATGAATAAAACTAAAAAAAAAAAAAAAAAGACCGTACCCTTTTATGTAATGATGTTTACTTTGAATTTATATTAGTTCACACAAACACTCCATCCATGCTTTTGTTCCGGCCCTCCAGTCCAGTTTAAGAACCCATTGTGGCCCTCGAGTCAAAAAGTTTGCCCACCCCTGCTTTAGTCCCTGTTTCTGTAAGTCTATTTTTTTTAAAAAGATTGTACATATAAGTAAAACCATACACTATTTGTCTTTCTCTGCCTGACTTATTTCACTTAGCATAATACCTTCTAGGTCCATCCATGTTGTTGCAAATGACAAGATTATATTCTTTTATTTTTTTACATTCAATATTATTTCGTGTTGTTTCAGGTTGACAGCGTAGTGGTTAGATAATCATAGAGTTTACAAAGTGTTCCCCCTGATATTTTCAGTACCCACCTGACACTGCATAATTATTTCACTATTACTGACTGTATTTCCTATGCTGTGTTTTACATCCCTTTTGTAACTACCAATCTGTACTTCTTACTCCCTTCACCTCTTTCACCCAGTCCTCCAGCCCCCACCCGCTCTGGCAATCATTAGCATGTTCTTTGTGTCTCTGAGTCTGTTTCAATTGTGATCTTAGGCTGTGGTTCTCTGAGTTCAAGCCCAGCTTTCTCCTATTCCTCTAACCCTAGGTCACCCCGAAGTGCTCCCGGGACACGAATGAGTGGCCGCAGGGAAACGCCTTCATCCATTTCTGAGGGATATCTTTGACCGTAGTTGTCCTCTTTGTATCATGGTCGGTCTGAATAAATAAATTCTATTTATTCAGAATTTCAGTTTTCCTATGGCAGAAAGAACATCAAACTTGAAGTCCCAGCGCTATTACTTCCTAAAATGTGTAATCAAGGGCAAGTGGCTTAATTTCTCTGAGAATCATTAAAAAATAAAAAAAACATGCGCATATAAATATTGATTCCTGCTCTCTCTCTCCAATAGGGTGATTGGAGATGAAGTGACTCAAGCCGTGCTCTGTGAACTGTAAAGAACAACCTAAGTGCATCCCCCGGGGGCAAGGATGGTGCGCATCTCATTCACAGCTGCCTCTCCAGCAGCCGGCCCAGTGCCTGGCACACAGCAGGTACTCCTAAATAAATGAATGATGTCCACCGGGGAGGGTCCCAGCTCAACATGAAGTTATGTGGACATGATGAGTGATGGTAAAGAGAATGGAGGCTTAGAGCCTTTTTTTTTTTTTTTTTCACCCAGGAGCTGCTGAGGGCAGCTGGGTAGGGGGTACCTTGGTTGTAACAAACAGTTGTTGAGTCACATGGACACAGCGAGGGGGCAGAGTGAGGGCGTACGGCCCAGGCGGAGGACAGCAAGGATGTTCTGGGTCAGGTTAGGTGGGCGCTTGGCTCGGATTGCCATTCTGGTCTGCCTTTTTCTTAAGGCAAAAAGTTGAAGAACGACATAACCCGGCTTTGCCTCTGCAAAGATCCCTGGGTGTCTCTGCGATCCCGCTTTCTCATCCATCAGACGAAGACAGTAATAGCTATGCTGACAAACCTCATAAAACATTGTCAAGATCAAATCGAGTGTTTGATAAGGGCTGCGTGGCGCTCCGATACACAATGCAGACGCAAGCTGCTATACAGTAATTAGGCTCGCTCCCGATTGCAGAAGGCATCCCACTTCTCCAGGCTAGCGGCCAGAGAGCCGTCGCAGAGCTTCGAGAGCACTTGCTCGTAGATCATCCCAGTCTCTGTACCCCATCCGCGTGGTTGAGTCATTATCATTCCCATTTATCAGAGAATGAAACTGAGGCTCAGAGAAGTCAGAGAGGTCAAAATACACGGCTAAGCGCTGGAGGCCGGCTCTCAAGCAACACTTTCTGATTCTAAATTCGGTTGCCAAGACGAGGATGGTAGGTGTTTGTGGAGCCTGGATGTGGAGAGGTGGGGCAGGGAAGTCAAGGTATAGGTTATTTGCTTATTTAAAGAAAAATGATTTTTACCACTTTCTTTTAAATAATTGACGAGAGAGAGAGAGAGAGAGAGAGAGAGAAATGTCGATTGGTTGCCTCCCGTAAGCTCCCTGACTGGAACCCACAACCCAGGTATGTGCCCTGACGGGGAATTGAACCCATGACCCTTCAGTGTGCAGGACGATGCTCCAACCAACTGAACCACATTGGCCAGGACTCAAGGTATAGATGTAAAGTTTGCTTGCACGGGCAGAAATGGACTTCCTTAGAGTGACAACTGCTGTTATGATCACACACAGTCCCTGGAAAATAAGGCAGCACCAGAGCACAGATTAATACATAATAAAAATTGCTGGAAATGCTCTAGGCAGATGCTCGCTGTCACACAGAAAGCTTAGGGAAATAAGGCAAAGCCATAGCACACCAGCTGATGGCCATTAAGTACAGAGGCTAGAAGACAGCCTAGTGCAGCTGAGATCGAAGCCTCACTCTAACCGGGACAGTGGCCATTGAGAAGGGTCACAGTACCCGGTGGAGAGGGTGAGGGGGGTGGTGCTTCTGCTCACCAAGAAGCCCCCCAGCCCGGCCAGTGTGGTGCGGTGTTTGAGCATCTACCTATGAACCAGGAGGCCATGGTTTGATTCCCGGTCAGGGCACAAGCCTGGGTTGCGGGCTTGGTCCCCAGTGTGGGGCGTGCAGGAGGCAGCCGATCAATGGTTCTCTCTCATCATGGATGTTTCTATTTCTCTCTCCCTCTCCCTTCCTCTCTAATATAATAAATATATATTACAAATAAAAAAGAAGTGTCCCCCCACAACCCCTGCCAGGAACAGTTCTTAGGCAGTTAGGGAAGCCAGGGAGCAGTAGCAAGTTATCTCTAGGAATTTCCCCCCAGACCCTGTGGTCCACACTCTGGCACTTTTTAAAAAAATATATTTTATTGATTTTTTATAGAGAGGAAGGGAGAGGGATAGAGAGTTAGAAACATCAATGAGAGAGAAACATCGATCAGCTGCCTCCTGCACACCCCCTACTGGGGATGTGCCCGCAACCAAGGTACATGCCCTTGACCGGAATCAAACCTGGGACCCTTCAGTCCGCAGGCCGACGCTCTATCCACTGAGCCACACTGGTCAGGGCACTCTGGCACTGTTAAGGAGTTCTTGCATTCTTTGAAAAGGGACGTCCTGCCCGGCCAGTGTGGCTCAGTGGTTGAGACTCCTGTGAACCAGGAGGTTGTGGTGGGCTGTGCAGGAGGCAGTCGATCAATGAGCCTCTCTCATCATTGATGTTTCTCTCTCCCTCTCCCTCTCCCTTCCTCTCTGAAATCAATACAAATATATTTTTTTAAAAAGACTTTCCTTTTCCTCCAGTGGAGCCGGCGTGCCCCTTCTCAGAGGCGGGACTGCCGAGAAAGGAGTGTGTCGCCATGATTGTTTCCTCCCGACCACATGTTCTCTGCTGAATGGAGACTCGCTTATTCTTCCCGTGCGTTCTTCATTCCCTGTCCTGGCTCAGCCTTCTCAGCCGAGCTCCCCATGCTCATGCCACGAGGGGAGAGGAGGAGGCAAAGGAGGGGACCGGCCTCTCAGGCGCCCCAGAGGGGAGGCATCCCCATGGGCTTGCATCAGCACCGCCATGCCCTGTGCCCAGCCGGCGTTGTCTTTGCCTTTTATCAATACCACCCAGGGATCCGGCTGTCCCCTCCTGTGGGTTTATTAATATTGCCCTGTGATCTGTGGGGAGCCGACACACTTTATATTCCAGCCCCATCTCGGCTTCTCCAAACGTAGACACCATATTTAATTAGATTTTCTCCCTGGCTCGGGCAAACAGAAATTGAACTCCCAGTCTATCTCTGTTGCTCTGGAGACTGGGCCTGGCAGGAGTGGACAGCGCTCTCCCTGGCGGGCTTTCTCCGCTCACCCCCCTCCTTTCCCATCTCAGACAGTCAGATTCCAGCCCAGGCTCATGGCTGAGGTCAGTCTCTGGCCCCCAACTGAAGTTCATCCTCTGTCACCCCCTGCCACTCCCCTGAACGACATGTCCAAGGGTTTTCCTGCTCTAGCTTTCTGATCTTCCCGCAGACTTTGGAGGAACCTGCATGTTGACGTGTGGCGTGCAGAGGAGGAGCTGGGGGGATGGAGAGAGGGCGCAGTCTGTATGTGGGTTACGGGGGGAGGGCGTGGAGGGGGGAGGAGGGAATTCTGCCTGAACACACGGAGGCAAGTGGAATGTCCTTTCAAGATGATGACACCCCATCCCCTCCCCCCTTGGAAGAATCTTAGAAAAATCCACTTACTTTCTGTGTCACCATTTTTTTCCATCTGTAAAATGGGGAGGAAAACAGATTCGGGGAGGGGTTACGGAGAGAAGGCAGGAAGGAGTGGTCCTGGGCCAGCTTTCCTGCTGAGGAAGGTCCTTCGGGTAGAAGCTGGGCAGCCCGGGTTCCAGGCCGGCGTTACCCCTCACTAAGACCTGCCTCTGGGAGCCTGGGACCCAGCAGGTCCTCAGGAAATCGCCCCCCCCACTCCCCCACCGAGGTCTCACTCTCTGAAGAAATTCATGTTGTACATTTGAGACTCAGTTTCCTCATCCACTGAATGGGGAGGATGACTGTCACCCGTGCTTGTCCCATAGATGTGATGCTCAGATAAGTCTGCGCGTGTGAACGTGTTTCATAAGGGGCGGCGCTCTCCATGGGGACCAGGGTTCCCCTTCCCAGTTTCATCTTGGCTTCTAACTGCTGTTGGAGGAGAACAGGGTGTGGGTGATGTGATTTGGAGTCGACATGGTTTTTATTCTCTTTAGCTGGGAAAGTTACCATTTTAATTAGCCTCCCTCACCTTAGATAAACTGACATCAGATGAGACAAAGAGTGGAAAGAAAGGAGAAAAGAAGAAAGGAAAAGAGAAAAAATACAAAGAAGGGAAGGGGAAAAAAAGAGAGAAATAAAAGCAAGCAAGCATCACAGAGGGTGGTTTGCCTGAATTCCTTGGGTCTATTTTAAATGGCTTCATACCAGGATGTAAAACTGTGTACGTAGACTTTATTTTTGTTTTATTTTTTAAAAAATGTATCTTGATTGTTGACAGTATTACAGACATCTCCCTTTCCCCCCATTGGCCCCCCACCTGCTATGCACATATACTTCACATCATAGTGAATATTTATGGAATTTTAATATATTTTAATTTTTTATTATATTTTTATTGATTTCAAAAAGGAAAGGAGAGGGAGAGAGAGAGAGAGAAACATCAGTGGTGAGAGAGACTCGCTGATCAGCTGCCTCCTGCACGCCCCCTACTGGGGATTGAGCCTGCAACCCAGGCATGTGCCCTTGACCAAAATTGAACCCGGGGCCCTTCAGTCTGCAGGCCGACGCTCTATCCACTGAGCCACACCGGCTAGAGCTGCTTATGGAATTTAAGGGAGAAGAGCTGCTCAGCCTTCCTCAGAGGGTGGGGAGGGCGGAAGACAGAAGGGTCTGCATTCTGCCCCCAGGGTGGCCAGAAGAGAAAGGAGCTCTGGGGAGGCCCTCACCAGCACCCAGAGCCATCCTCCCCCTTCCCCGGGGCCTCGCTTCCCCAGCGATGGGTTAGGGGAGCTCCGCCCTATTTTCGGGGCCACGGGCAATGCGGTGAGGGGGCAGAGAGAGGACCCCGGTTCTCCCCACGTGACCCCGGAAGAGCCCAGTGGGTGTGGCCAGGGTGGGAGTCAAAGACTTTGGAGTCGGATGATCCCGGTTGGACTCTCTGGGGCCGCACTGCTTACGAGCGCAGTGACCTGCGGCGAGCGGTGCATCTCAGGGAGCCTCGGTTCTGTTGCTGGCACCAAGGGGAATCGTGTCTGTCTCATGGGGCTGTGGTGAGCGTTCCATGGAGCAATGCACGGAAGGCCCAGGAGGAGGCCTGCCCCCTTGGTCCCTGGCCTCTGTGCGTGTTGGTGTCTTTGCTGTCTCCATGCCTGAGTCCCCAGAGTCCCTGAGAGAGAGGCTCAGGGTGCTGGGTAGGGACAGGCTGCCACCGGTTTCCAGAGAAGCCACATTTGCACTCCGGCTCTGAGCTGAGACTGACTGAGAAGCAGGAGTGAGTGGGCTCCAGGGAGAGAGGAAAGCATCTGAGTGGTCCGGGCAGAAATCAAGGTCCTCAGAGGTTCCCTGGGAGCAGGGGCTTCGACCTCTCTGCTTATCAGCTCCCTCCACAGGGCCTCATTTCTGCAGACAGAAGTCTCACTTGGAAGCCACAGCTACCAGCAGGCAAAGGGGAGACAGTTCTGTGCGGTAGAGGCCCACGCAGCTCAGCCACGAGGTGCTGCTCAGAGCCCCCGAGTGGGGGGGAGGGGGGTGGGCATGCTTCCCGAAGCAGCCCCTCTTTCTTAGGGGAAGCCCCGTGACTGCTGGGGCCACAGGGCTGGTTATGGCGGAGCTGATGCTAGAACGAAACCCTAACCCAGGGATTGGCTCCTGGCCCCATGCTGCCTTCCGGCAGCGGAGCTCTGGCTATTCCCAGCTTTGGTTGGGTTGCAAGGATGGTAGGGAAGATCGCAGGAGCTGCTCGCAATTTCAGGGCTTCTTACAATAGAAGGCTGCTTGCTGCTCACGTGACAGCCCGATCATTTCTGGGCAGCAGATGGCATCCCATCCCAGGGCGCTGCAGGAACTCCAGCCTTCCCATCGCAGCTCTTTGATTGGGGAAGGGCTGCTGCCTCTTCCACCAGAGAGCGGAAGAGGGAATCCACCAAGGCGGGGTGGGGGTGGGGGTGGGGGGGTGGGGCACGATGCATCTTAGAAGCTTGGCCTGGAGAAGGCACCTTCTCCCTTTCCCCCCTTCACTCCTGTCCCACTGCTGAGAGCTCACGCACGTGAAGAATGTTCTTGGTCCGGTATTTGAAGAGAGAGAGTCCTGACCTTTGGGGGCACCGACGAGTTGACATTGAAATGGGCTTTGAATAACAGAGGCCCATCTATAATTTTCTGTGAACAAAGCAAACCAGATGGTGTCTGAAGTTCCTTTGGTTCTAACTTTTCCTGAGTCTGCGGTCTGTGGTTTAGCCAGAAGCCTGTCTCCACGGTTACTGTGCCATGGCTCAGGTCTCTAGACTCTGCACCATGGTGCTTGCTGCCCCACACCTCTCCTGATGCTGGCTGGGCCGATTCTCCTGGGGCCTCTTCCAGGTCTTTCCATGATCACTCCGGGGAGATCCGAGTGGATTCCCATCCCAATGGTCAGCAGAGCTGGTGCCAGGCAGGCTGCCCCTCGAGGCCCAGCAGGGCTAGGATGTGCAGGTGCAGAGAGAGGGGGTGCAGAGACCCTGGGAAGTCAGTGTGAAGTCACTAACCACCCTACTCTCTCCCATCCCCTCTGCCCACAGGAGCGAATTCAGGCCCAGGGAGACAGGACCAGGCAGCTGTAATTCTGGAGTGCGCTTATTAATGGAGGGAGCTGACAGAGGAGGAGAGTGTAATGACATCATAGTGTGTCCGATCTAATTACACTAATGGATTTTTACGGCTCATCAAAGGGAATCCCCGTTGGGCTTGTGTCAGGAATTTCCCAGAAGATCTGGAGAGGCCGTTGGGAGAACATCCCAAGACCTAGGACGTGGGAAGCTCTTCCTACTGTTCCATTTGCCCCCTTTGGTGGGAATGGCTGGGGCTGCTGGGTGGGCTGGGCCCTGAGAGTGGGGCCTGGCAAAGAGAAGACGCCTGGCAGATGCCGGGAGGGAGAACAGGAAGCTGTGGAGTTGTGGCTCCAGCAGGAGCAGCGGAGGCCTGGCCAGGGGCTGGGCGGCTGGGTGGGCTGTGTGCTTGGACTGTCCTCTGCGGGCGGGAATTGCAACCTGACCACAGTGCCAGCTTACCCACCTGCTGCCACCCGCTGCTCTCTGCTGTCTTCCCACCAGAAACTTGAAAGCACACTTTCAACCACATAGGGCACATCTCCCATACTTCAGCCAGAATGTTATCCAGTTCGTTGCTTACCTTCAATTTTTTTATGTCTCTTTCCAGCCCTCCCTTCTCCTTCCCCAACGTTGTGTATGTTTTCATGATGGTGCTAGACTTCATTTAGAGCTGGGCAGGTAGCACCTTGCTTATTGAAGGCAGCCTGAGAAAACTCAGGAAGCCAAATAATCCTACTCTCACCTCACCAGCTGCCTAAAATTTCACACTTTTTCTTTTTCTTTTTTTTTGCTTAAATCGTATATTTATGTTAAAGGGGCCCATCTTCCTTGGGCGTGTGAAAAAAACGTGTAGTGGTTTAAGGTGTCATCCATCGCATCCATAATCATTATATCAATTGGAATAATTTCCAGATCCTTTTTTGAGGGGAGTTATTTAAGGGAGTAGGGATACTGACAGCCCTGAAGGGAGGTGGGGCTGTAAAAGACAAAAGGGGGAAGAACAGTGACACTGGGGTCGCCACACAGTCATTTTCCCCCTCCAGGGCTACATCTACAAAGGTCACTTGTAGGACACACGGCCTACGCCTCTATCTTAGACGGGCCAGTCGAGGACTCCGATGCCCTGTAGCGTAAGGGAGCCTCAGGTGGGAGGAGCCATGTTCTCTGCACGACCATCCACAGCAGAGCCCTCTTGCCCTCAGCCGCATTATCTCCACTAGTCCACAGTGGATGGGGATGTAAGCAAGGAAGCAGTTAGTCTACCCTGATGGGCACAGGCTATTTTCATGGCATCCTTTCTGAAGAGACAGTGAATAGCACTTGTAGGTAGGTCCATTTTCCTAGTGGACGGGCAGGTCAGTTTCCTGCCTCTCCCACTCCCTCCGGGCTGATGACCTCGAGGGTATACACATGAGATAGAGTCAGCCAGATCACCTACTTGGGCATTTGGGTTGGGAGTTTAAGAAGTTAGCATTATGCATTTGTGGATGACAGAAGCCCAGCAGGGCAGCCGCTGGTCACCACGGGTCGCCTCTGTGCACAGAAGCAGGGGACTGGCTACAGAAAGAGGACAGTGTAGAGAGGGTGGGGATGGCACCATGCACAGGTGCTGGTCCCTCCTGCCCCTGGTGTCCTCCTCGAGGCTCTAGGAGGGGTTCCTGATTCATGTAATGAATTCTCTGTGACTGAATTTAGTTTGAGTGGCTTCCATTTATAGTAAACAACTTTTGACTGAGACAGAAGCAACATAAAATCATCTTCATGGTATTTCAGGCAGACAGAGCAGGTTACAAAATAGACTGTACATTATAATCTTGGACTTGTGACACTATCCTATATAATAAAAGGGTAATATGCAAATTGTCCCCTCGGCTGGAAGTTCACCCTGAGTTCGACCGGGGGAGGGGGCTCCAGCCCGCCAACCACCTGGGGCCCCTCCCCCCTGCCAGCCCAGTACAATCAGCCTGATCGGGGCGGGCCAGCCAGACCCCACCCATGCATGAATTCATACACTGGGCCTCTAGTTTAGATATAAACATATAAGGAATATAAAGCATACACCAACTTATAGACAATGTTTCAGGAAGAAGGAGGCAGTATAGGTCATTTTAAAACTTTCTCATGTTTTTGGCATTTAAACTTTTATACCCTCAGCTTCTGACCCCGGAAGTTCTCCCCTCAGTCCAATCGGCGCCAGATGTGAAGGCAGGCTTTTACCCTTTGGGACTTACTGAATTCGTTAGCTTCTGTCCCAGCCTTGTTCTGTCTGGCCTGGCCACCTCCCAGGAGCCAGTGGACTTGGATTTGTCTCATTTTCCAAAGCAGAGATGATGGTCTTTGGCCCCAGGGATGTCCCTCTTCCTTACTACTTGCCTCTTGGAGGCACGTTGCTTCAGAACTCTGGCAATCACATTGCAACAGCAGCGCAGTCAAACTCACAGCAGCGGGGAGACCGGGCCCTGAGAAACGCCCTCTCCCGGCCGGTGTCCAGAAGTGCTGACCAACCCTCTCCCGGAAGGCTGTGGGTGCTCTCTCTGCTTCCGACCATGAGGATGTTGGCCAAAATGGAATTGTGCCAGCTCCATGTACAATGCCGCTGGTGGGAACTCCTATTATGAAAATGCGGATGAAAGTTTCCTTTCATGGCTTGTTTTCATCATCATCATCCTTGTGGGGATGTTCTCTGCCCCCAGCAGGAATGTTAGCCCAACGTCAGCCCCATCCTTGGGTTAGAAGCGGGCCTAAGGGTGAAGCAGACTACAGGTGTGAAATGAACTTGACTCTGGATTTGGGAAATGTCTCCATCCTGAGAATGCGCAGGCAGCTCCAGAGAGGGAGTGCTGACCCTGTGGACAGTGCAGCTGACCAGCGCGCGAGAGGCAGAGGGAGGCATTTTCTTCCTTCAGGTTTCTGCTTCCCCTGACCTTGCTTTCCTTAGACTGTTAGACTGTGACCTGGCCGTGAGCGAGGCATCACTTAAAGGGATCCAAACCCTCTAAATAGTTGGATACTTGTGTTGAGAGAACAGGATTTGGTAGGGGCTTTGCTAAAGCAATCCAGGGTTAGCATGTACTGATGGCTGTCAGAGTTGGTGACGTGTGACAGCCGGAGAGAATATTGTTTAACCATCAATACTGAGAAGGATTAGGGCAAGCACTTCACATTTCATCCTCTGGAATGAGGTCCAACATTTACCCTACGCTCATTTGGTCAGTCTCTCCTGCTTCTGATTGGCTCTCTCCTCACTCATCCCCCACAGCCTCCTGTCGCGGGGGAGACGCACGCCGCACATCACTGTTCTCTGTTCAGAGCACGCGGGACTGTGTGCCGAAGGCTTTCCTCAGCCTCGCTTTATGGCTCCTTTGAAATTTCACTGTCTCATCAGAGGATCGAAGTCAGGAAATCCTTTACAGTGAGGTTTCTATGGACAAGAGATGAGGAGGAATCACAGTATCACAATATCCACTTGCAAATATCATTTATTAATTTGACAAGACGGGGGGGGATTTAGGGCTTTCTGAGCCAGAGCCTGAGAGGCTAAAGATCTTCAATCTCCGAAGCTCAGGAACTGGGTCCAACAGGCCAGCAGGATCACTTCCCTGCTGTATAAACTCGCGTTTTAGCCCAAGGTCCTTCTCAGTGCAGGCGGAGCCTCTGTGGAAAGCAGGCTCAGTATGGCAGCTGTCCGAAGCCTGGCTCTATTCCCTTCCTCCCTCCACGCCTCCTTTCTCGTGGGCCTTGCTGTGGGGCTGGGACCTCTTGGGGGTGTATCAGGTGCACCGCATTCACTGGGCTCCACTGTGTGAGATGAGTCTCAGCTGGAAGCCGCAAGTGTGGGGGGTGAAAATGGGCTGATTGAATTTGGTTTGGGACCAGCTCCAAGTCCTGTAAGGCTTGCAAATGTTTGGGGCGTGATTTCCATATCACTCCAAAGTTGCTTGTCTTTCTCCTAAAGGCGAAGGCTGCTGCCAAGAGTGGAGAATGTGAAGCTGGAGGCTGCCCTAAAGATGGAGAAATGAAGTAAACTCATTTCTGGGGCTTATAACGTGTGTGTGTGTGTGTGTGTGTGTGTGTGTGTGTGTGTGTGTGTGAGAGAGAGAGAGAGAGAGAGAGAGAGTCAGTCAGTCTTTGGTTCCTCGCTCATTCCCTATAATAGAGATCACAGTGCCAAGGAGAAGCCTAGGGCTCCGCTAGGCATTCAGCCAGTGACAGAGGCACAGTGTGACATCTGGACAGGGGATCCTTGGAAGAAAATGAAATTATAAAAATGGTGAAGTGTAAATCTCGGATTCTAGAGAAGGACATGCAAGGCAGGGTTGGCAATGCGTTTAGAGTGACTCTCAATGAAGCCATGCAAATGAGGACACTGAGCAGGAAAAGCCAGGGCGAGTACGTTGGCAGTGGGAGCTGTTGGAATGAACCCCTTTAGGTATGTTCCTCGCTGGCTCTGGACCATATAGTTTGTAGTTTGAGGCTGGAGATAATGACCCTCTTGGAACTCTCTAGTTAGAGGTCCTACAGGGGAAGGAGATTCCGAGATGAATACTAAGCTGCTGTCCTTGTCCGTGAGAAGTTCACTGCTGAGCTGGGCGAGGAGGTGCAAAGCTTGGAAAATGCTTTGACATGTATTATGTGTGCATGTGGTAGGAGGAAGATGAGGTGACTTCTGAGGTTGTTTCTAATCTAAAGTTCTGAGTTTCTACAAGCCAAGTCAGTCATATCATTCATTCATTCATTCATTTATTTGTTTATTAATCACTTTTAGCTCATTTAATAATCTACCCCCTAGGGATAAGAGTGACAAACAAGACAAAAATTACCTTGTTCATAGGGAGCTCAGAGTTCTAACACACGTTGAAGAGATATTTGCAAGGGCATTTGGCATAAGGAAAGAACAATCTATTTGACACAGACTTAGGCAGACCCTCTGCTCAGATAAAGTGATGTTTAATCAATACCTGACAGACGATTGGCTAGATGATGAAGGCTGAAGGAATGGGGACAGGAAGAAGGTCTTTGATGATGCAAGCATAGCACACATGTAGGTCTTGATGCAAGGAAGAAGATGGCATTTTAAGGGAATGGAGAAGTAACCAGGTGTCTGGGAGTGAAAGTTAAGGGGAAGGAGAAGATGAAGTTAGGGGGAAGGACAGGAAGAAAAACAGAAGCTGAATTATACCTGTCTTTGCAATGGATTATCTTTATCCTAAAAAAGGGGAAAATGATTAAGGGTTTTAAGAAGGGGACTGATACTCTGTCAGCTGTAGGTCAAGTCATTCCTCTGTAACCAAAAATGCAGGTTCTACTGCCTGCCACAACAAAAACCAAACTGTGAAACAGGTGATGGTGCGAAAGAAAGCAGGTTTATTCAGGTGCGACAACCTGGGAGAATGGTGGGCTCCCATCTCAAAGACCATTTCTCCTTCCTGCTCAAGCCCTCAGTTCTTATAGGAATAGGGAGGGGAGAGCTTTTATTCCTATCCGATTGTATTGCTAGCTTTTGGTGTGCCTGGGCCATATTCATTCACCTTTTGAACCTTTGACCCACTCAGTGTAAGAACCTACCCCTGTGCCATCTTGGCCAATGGTATATGCAATAAATCTTTCTCAGTTTTTACCTTACTTGATATTTTCATAGAAGCTAAAAACAAGGAATCATTCTTACAACCTTTTTTTTTTCTATGGCATCTTTATTTTCTACTTTGGATTCTAATCTTTACCCAAACCCTGAATGTCTGCTCCCTGGAATTCTGTCTTTTGCTCCCCCGCCCCCCCTCCTACTGTAGCCCTTACTGTACTGTCACTTTACAGGGCTCATCCATTGGACCATTAGCTCCCTGAGGGCAAGGATGGCATCCTGTCTTCAGTGCATCCCTAGGGCTAAACCCAGAGACCAGCAGAATGCATTCCTGAGCACCCGCACCTTGCTTATATGGTTTGTGAGTTGCCACAATTGCCCTAACACTGCAGTGCCTGAGGGGATGCTTGCAGAGGGAGGAAAGCAGAACAGATGCTGGCGAATGGCTTAGACATGTAACTAATGGGACCAGGATAGAAATACAGTGTTTTCTGAAGAAGATCCTCTAGGGATTTCCTTTTCTACAGTTTTGCCTATGTGGGAAATGCTAGTTGTCTTCAGCTATTTAAAATAGATGCTTAGAAAGCTCTCGGGCCTTTAGTCCTATTTATGCCTTTCAGATTCTCTCAGGTCTATTCTGGTCCCTTGCTCCCAACATACCCAGAACTCTATCTCTGACTTGGCTCCCAAAACCAAACATTGAAAGTGAAGTCAGATTTGGACACAGATTTTCTGACCTCAAAATGTTTCTACATTGACTCATGTGGTCTTCATTAGAATACTATGTGTGAATTCAGTCATTAAAAATATTTCTCCATCTAGGCACTGTCCACAGTGCTGGAAGACGATGGAGAAAAACGGGCTTGAATGACAAGGACACAGCACCTGCTGCCCTTATTCTCCTTTCCTTTGAAGCCGAGGAAATGAGGGGCTTGCCAAATTGCAAGGACTGTTGGTAAATGAAGGAGTTGGGATTTGAGTCCAGACCCTCTTACCCTAAACCAGCCGTGGGCAAACTATGGCGTTTGAAATGAATAAAACTATTGAAAAAAAAGACCGTACCCTTTTATGTAATGATGTTTACTTTGAATTTATATTAGTTCACACAAACACTCCATCCATGCTTTTGTTCCGGCCCTCCTGGTCCAGTTTAAGAACCCATTGTGGCCCTCCAGTCAAAAAGTTTGCCCCCCCCTGCCCTAAACTCACCTTCTGTCCCTCACACCACCTTGCTAAGTGGCCCACTGAACTCTGAAACGGAGTGGAAATGTGCTTTATTGCCATGTGTAGTTTGCAAGTTTTGTCTTTGTCTTCAAGAGAAAGACAGAGGAGCACCTCACATGTTTAAAGCAATGTTCGGCTTTTGCTTTCAAGTTCTTTAATGTTGAATGGCCCAGGTTCCAGGGGGACTTTTCAGTAAGGATTTCAAGGCTTCTGCAGGTCTGGGTGGGTCTGACAACCTGAGTTGGCTCTCTAATCCTCCTTCCACACTCCTGGCCTCTGATTGTGGACATATTTTTTCCTGGAGAGGGCAGAGGGCAGAGGGGGAAGAAGTGTGGCCTACCCTATCCAGCTCAGGGCTTACTGATGCTCTGAGTCCTGGGGGCCCAGTGGCTGGGGTCTCCACCCCCACCATGCCACCCTTCCTCAGGAGAAAGCAAAGGTTAACTGAGATCACACAGCCAGGTGGATGCCCGGATTCGCTTTCCCGGGGGCTAATTATGGAACCACATTAGATAAAAGTCAACATATGTTGTAAAAGGCACTGAGTATCACCGCTTGACAGTTTCTAACAATGTGCTCATGTAACAGCTGTCAAAGGCAGTGCTAGAAAATGAGTAATATGTTGATTTATGTAGATCAGATCTGTCCTCACGCTCCGTGTGCAGGCTCAGCGCTGTGGGTGGAGACTGGGGAGGGTGGTGAAGGAAGGAAGGAATTTCCCTCATTTTCAGAGGCGCCTGGAAGGCACGGCTTCAGCCTACAGCAGCTGTTACATTCTGAGGTCCTTTGGAGAAAAAATGCCTAGGGGACATCTGTTCCCTTTCTACAGCAGGGGGAAGAGTACACCCAAGTCCCCGGAGGCCACGGGGGCTGCTGAGGTCACCCGTGTGTTCCCTGGCCTCTGACAGGGCTCAGGGTGACCCCAGGGAGCCCCCCTCCAAGTGACTTTTAGGGAAGAGGCTTCTATTGAAGTAACCACTTTGGATTTTTTTTTTTTTTATAGTTAGAGTGTTTTTTTATTTTTGGGTTTTTTTTTTAGAATATATTTTTATTGATTTCAGAGGGGAAGGGAGAGAGAGAGAGAGAGAGAGAAACATCAATTATTAGAATCAATAATCAGCTGCCTCCTGCACACCTCACACTGGGGATTGAGCCTGCAATCTGGGCATGTACCCTGACCAGGAATCAAACGTGACCTCCTGGTTCATAGGTCAACACCATTGAGTCACGCCGGCCGGGTGAGTTAGGGTGTTTTTATTTTTATTTTTTTTAAATATGTTTTATTGATTTTCTACAGAGAGGAAGGGAGAGGGATAGAGAGTTAGAAACATCAATGAGAGAGAAACATCGATCAGCCGCCTCCTGCACGCCCCCCAATGGGGATGTGCCCACAACCAAGGTACATGCTCTTGACCGGAATGAAACCTGGGACCCTTGAGTCCGCAGGCTGACGCTCTATCCACTGAGCCAAACCGGTTCTGGCAAGTTAGCTTGTTTTTAAAGGACCAACTCAACTTTCTTATTTGCTTTGTAAGTATCTCCTTCTATTTGCAAAGTCCATTCAAAGAGGAAGTGATATGTTTTCTCTTGCATTGAAGGAGCTGTCTGCTTTTTCTGGGTTGTTTCTCTCAAGGCCATGCGCAGGGCCCTGGTCTCTCAAAGGGTCTGGTTACTGCATCATTACACTGGCGTCACCTTTGGAATCTCCATTAGGTTGCCTCTGGCAACTCTCTGTCTGTCTTCTCATTGCCTTTGCTACACTATTTACTCCGCCTCGGTATCCTCCTTCTCCAAATGGTAAGAAGTGCCTTAGTAAGAAAATTAGGCCAAAAGCTCAAAGCCAGCCCCTGAAAGCTAACAGCAAATCCAAATTCTCAAATCATGACCACTAAACGTGTAGTTTGAGGGGGATCTTTCACTAATGCACAGAAACAAATAGTTCTACTTACTTGTTGGTATTTATTGGAACAAAAATAGAAATCCCCTATTTATTTCTAAAGCCACCAAAATAGTGTCTCTGCAGGAAGATGGGGGGACGGACTGCAAATCACAGTTGCCTGTTGTTCAAAGTGGGAAACAGTGACCGCCAGACCTCTTCCTGCAGGCCCACGGGTATGAGCCCTCGAGCGCCCTGTCAGAAGGTTGTCTGTTCTCTTTCAG